>NW_026125281.1:11515000-12715000 GCF_943737965.1 Phodopus roborovskii
TTGTACCATTTACTTGTTTGCTGCCCCCCACCCCCGTAATAGAATGTAATCTCCAAGGAAAGGATTTGATCTAACTCACTCTTGAATCCTCTGCCCTGGAATAGTACTCACACATGATAAATATTTGTTCAGTGAGAAAACTTTCCATTTGCTTTAAAAAAAAAATCAAAAGTATAAAGTGTTTTAGGTTGAAATTAGGTATTTGTATTCCTTTTGTGGAAATATGACTTTTGTCACACTGTAAGATCATTATAAAATGATGTCTTCTCCCAAAGCTTTATAGGTTTGAAAATATTTTTTAATGAAAGATTACTATTAAATATGTTTTAATATTAATTTTAATATTACTATTAGAAAAGGATTCACTGTAATAAAAGACACCAATGATTTTCAAAATCAAGCTTGACAGGATGTAACTCTCTTCAAGGAAACAGAACAAAAAGAGACAGAAACACGGTGATAAAGTAGCAGTGTACAGAAACATATTTTCACTTCAGTGAATTGTTTTTGGAAGAGGTGAGCATAAAGCACGTTACGTTATTGAGTTTCAGGCTTAGTTTCCATCCATCACCAACTAAACTTGTGTTGAACTTATTATTGGCTTGAGAAACTCAAGCAACGCTGTGCATCTACCGGAAGGCAGAGATTCCCCATTTCTGGTGCAAAAGACTTTCTGTTTTTAGGTCTTAAAATACAAGCACAAGTCTGTTCTGGAAACTCGACCTAAAGTTAGTTTTATTTGAAAAACCTAAACCTCTTCCCTTTTCTTTTGTTAAGTCTTTCCTATAAACTTGCAAATGTGTTTTTATTGATGACACTAATTTTGAGGTGAGACCCTTTATTAAATAGCCACATCTCATGCTATTAAATAAACATTTGTTACGGCTTGACCTCTAGTACAGAGTGGGAAGGAACCAGCCTAGAAAAGAATCCAGTGTAGTAAACATAAAGGACCTTCAGGAAAAAAAAATATGAATTCAAATTGGCAGAATGAAAAAACAAAACAGAACATGGCCTGGTGTTGGTGGTGCACAGCTTTAATCCCAGCACTCGGGAGGCAGAGGCAGGTGGATCTCTGTGGTGATATTCTGTTTATCATATAACAAATAAAGCTTGCATGAAGATCAGAGTGTGAAGCTAGCCACACTAGTCAGCCATAGATGCCAGGCAGTGGTGGCACACTCCTATAATCCCAGCACTCAAGAGACAGAGACAGATGGACCTCTGTGAGTTCAAGGCCACCCTGGGCTGCATGAGAGTGAATCAGGCTAAAAGAGAAACAGAGCTCTTGCCTTTAATTCCAGAACTAGGGGGTGGAGACAGGCGTGATATGGCTGGGCAGAGAGAGGAATGTAAGGCAGGAGGAGACAGGAACTCAGTGCAGTCCACTGTGTGAAGACCAGTATAGTCTGGAGATGCAGTCTGAGGACAGGATCGCCCCTTCAGTCTGAGCATGGGGAGAGGCTCTCTAGTGGCTGACTGCTTTGCCTTTCTGATCTTCAGCTTTAACCCCAATATCTACATCTGGGTTTTTATTAGTCATGCTACATATCTTTGTGAGTTTGAGGCCAGCCTGGTCTACAGAGTGACTTCTAGGACTCTAGGACAGCCAGAGCTACACAGAGAAACCCCCTCTCCAAAAGAAAAGGGAAAAAAAAGCAGAACATGGCAAAGCCATTCTGAGCTAAAGTGGATGTAATTTGACAACTGGGTCTGCTGGAGAAACTAACTGTGAGCATGGTGGGAATCTGTCAGGCTCTGCTTGGTGTACTAGGATGGTTGGTGGGGGAAACAGAGAGACTTGAAGAGTTCCATTTTTGAGAAGCTGGGAGTGTCAACACCTCTATGACATGCATACCCAGGTGGGTTGACAGTTTAGAAGTCAACTGGAAGCAAAGGTCTGAAACCCAGTTGTGCGTCTATATATGTATGCATATGTATTCGTTGTTCATAGATTCTATTATGTAAAATGACATCAGCTGAAAACCAGTTACAAAGTCAAGTTCTTTATAAATCAGTTGTTACTAGGGCCTATACCCTGTACATGATGCCTGTAGAAGGGTCCCTGGTCATCTGCAGAGGCTCTCAAATACATGATCATCTTCGGGGTACAGAAATCAAAAATAGAAACTGCATCCCCCTTAACCAGAAGGAACTCTGTAGCTTCCAGCTTCTATAAATAATTCACTGGGAAATCTTTTGTTCTAGTAAGCGATGGACCTCCTCCTGTAGTCGGTTGCATTCAAAGTCACATAAAACAGGAATCAAGACGCTGCTCTGATTAAGCTGTCTCTCCCTAAGAAAATTCTCCATGATTTCCAAATTACTGCAAAACCCAGTAGGCTCAATCAACACGTTTTTCATTGTAAAGATTCTGTGAACTAGAAATCTCGGTCCTTGGCTTCAGGGTCTCTCACAAGATTACCGGAGGGGAGGTTTGACTGGGAAAGGATTAATTTTATAGCTCAAACAGGGGTTACGGGCTTTTTCTCCTGGGACCTAAAGTCTCAAGTTTTCACAGGCTGTAGTTAGAATCCTTCTTCAGGCCCTTCTTTGTCAAGTGGGTTTTCCTAAACTATAGTCCGTTCTATCAAAGAATGAAACTCACACATGCCACTGTCTTTTGTAGCCTAATCATGGGGATGGCATGCACAAGTCTTCCTTTACGTAGTTGGCTAGACCAAGTCACTAGGCCCAGCCCACACTCCAGTGAGATCACTCAAGGGCCAAGCGAGAGCATTGAGGCCATCGTTAGATGCCTGACTGCAGATCACTAATGTTTACCCATCTTACAAAATGAAAGCAGAAGGAGGCGGTAAGACTAGCAAATGTGCATTTCTTTATGTGGGGTTATGTGGCAATAATGGACCTTTCTGGACCTTTTGGTTTCTCGTTGGAGGTAACTTAGTCATAGGTGTTTACGTAGTGCTTCCCACAGTTCTGTGCGGCATGAACTCAGGAAATGCTGTTTTGACGGAGGCAAACAGCGTGTGGAAGATAAAGCCTGTGTCTATCTGCAGTTACTTGGAGACTTAAGTTAAGGCTTTTAAATTTGTGATTTTAGCCCCGTGCTTCCAAAACGATTCTCAAGATTACTTCCTTTAGCAAATACAAATTTCCCCAACATCTGTCAAGTACAAATCTTACAGTTATATGGAAGACAAAAATTTCTTGTAGCCTGCCAAATTTCTGCCTCACTGGAAAATACACAGATGACTGTTTCCCACTGCGCCGCTAGGCAGGAGTTATAGTTTACAACTTAACAAGAGAATATGTTCTCTTAAGCTAACTAATTACATTTAAAAAATTAATTAGTGGTTTTGGAGTGATGACCCGATTGGCAAAGTACATGCGTGCATACAAGAGGTCTTGCTAACCCTGGATCCTTGTTCATTCACTAGCCAGCCTAGCCCAGTGGACCAGCTCCAGATTCAGTGGGAGAACCTGTCCCAGAAAATAAAATGTAGCCAGGCAATGTGGCGCACACCTTTAATCCCAGAACTCGGGAGGCAGAGGCAGGTGGATCTCTTGTGAGTTTGATGCCAGCCAGGTGTATAGAGCGAGTTCCAGGATAGTCAAAATTACATAAAGGAACCCTGTCTCAACAAAAACAAACACCAACCCCCAAAATAATAATAATGTTTAGAGGGCTGCAGAGATGGGTCCGCAGTAAGAGCACTTCCTGATCTTCCAGAGACCTGAACTCCAATCCCTACAGGCAACTATTTAAAACTGTTTGTAACCGCTCTCTTCAGGCATGGGCATGCTTGCGCGCGCACACACACACACACACACACACACACACACACACACACACGCACGCGTGAATATGTTTTTTAAGATTTAAAGCCACAGAAGATGCCCAGTGCTGATCTCTGCTGTCTACACTCACACACATACATATTCAGTGCACCCACGTGTGCACACACATCCATAGCCACGTGAGCACATACATACTCAAACACCCCCACATACTCATAGCAATTAATAATTCAATCATCCTAGGCATAAGCAATCACAAAGTGATCTTCAACCTCATGAAGAGAATCCAAAATGAAGTTTCAAATGTAGTTTTATCATTTTTTAAATAAACCTGGTTACTAAAAATAATCATAATCTTGCCACCAAGAGGCCAATATTAGATATGTTCATATGTACTTATCATATTGCGTATTTAAAGGGGTAAGTAGCCACGTGTGTAGCCTGAACAGTCCCAAATATCTATGAGTCAGAGGGTCATGGGCGGCCGGGGGGTTTGAGAACAGTGTAGGCTAGTGAGAAACTATCTCAGAAACGAAAAATAAAAGTGTGCATAGCTTTACCACAAATGAGAGCATATTCCCTTTCGTGACTTATGAAACTCTTCTAAAACCAAGCCCAGAGCATGGGAGTGACTTACTTACGAAGCTCGACGAATAGCTAATCAAGACCTCTAGCAGGGTTAGCAGTAGGCTAAATGCTGCACAGAGCAAGAAGTCAGCCCTGTATCCCTTGTTAAAGCTGTTGTCCCCAGTGGAATGACGGGTATCTGGTGCGTCCCCTGGTGTCTCGATTATCCTTTACCTCTTGCCTTAGCCTTTTTTCCCTGCGTGATGACCCTCATAGACGACTTTCTCCAGTGAGCCTGAATGCCAGGCTTTGCACACTGAGTCAGTATCTTTTCTTTTACTGCTGATAAATCTGTGCCTGCTGCCTTTTACCATTCCTCTTTCCTTCAACCCTCACCACAACTGGTTTCAATAATGTTTTTATATGGGATATTTTATTAAAACATACCTCACTTGACAGGGTACAGACCAGACCTTTCCGGTTCCCCTCACATTCCTTGTCACGTCTTTCCTGTTATACCTTTATCCTAACACTTGGGAATTATCTTCAACCTCTCCCCGCTCCCTTACCCTAAATGATCTCAGTGGGTACAGGTGCTTGCCACCAAACCTTACCACCTGAGTTTGATCTCCCAACCCACGCGGTGGAAAGCAGCGACTTTGTCAAGTTGTCCTCTGACCTCCATACATACACACAAAATAAGTGAATGAAAAAATATTGTTTAAAGATGTCTCCCAAGTTCATGCATTTCCACCGAATTTATCTTCAACTGTTCTGGGCTTAGACGGCCTAAGCAAAAGGACTTGAATGAAACAGCAGTGTGGTGACTGAAGTTAGGGTTCCCCTGGCCCCACCCACCTCCTCCTAGGCTACTCTGATGGTAAGGGTCATGAGAGCTGATGGGAGAACTCCCTTGAAGTTGGGATCTGAAGAATAAGCTCCACATGCTTGCTACGCTTAATATGTCTTCTTTTCCTCTTGCTGTAACTGGAGATTTCTTATCTGCAATGTCCTACGCGCTTTAATCTAACTGCTTTAAAAAAAAAAAAAAAAAAAAGGCAATGTCAACCTTCCCTCCAGCCAGGGCCACAGCTAGTGCTGGCCATTTCCCAGTGTGCACTGCACTGTGATGGCGGCTCTTGAATTGCCTTCCTTCTGCTTGTCTTTCATTTACACTATTCATTTTACAAACATTTGTCAAGCGGGTACTGGTATACACAGCACTTTCATGCCCGTTGACAATGGTGAGGTCAAAGAATGATTGTCTCCAGTTTACTTGTTTATTTTTGAAACATGCGTAACACAGGCAGATTCCTGTTCTGCGAAGAACTTCATACTTGCTGCTGGGGAAAACAGAAACTAACAAGATACATTATTCATGTTTTCCGAAAGGGTGCATGGATGCATTGACCTAAGCTGAGAAAAAGGGGAGTTAGGGGTAAGAATGGAGGAGGGTCTATTTGCCCTGGCTAGCTAGGAGGAACTCTCAAGCTGGCCTGGAATTCAGAGATCCACCTGCCTCTCTGTAGAAGACCAGGCTGTACTCGAACTCAGAGATGGTCTGCCTGCCTCTGCCTCCTGAGAGTTGCCATTTTAGGCATGAGCCACCACCGCCTGGCCCAGTGGAAATGGAAATTCTTAAACAGTGCATACCCGAGGATTCTGACCTGAGGACAGCAAGCGGCAAGCTGTGAGGAGAGTCAGGATAAAGGGCCTTGAACATTATGTTAAGCTTGGGTTTTATCCTAGAAAAGTGGAGCACTGGCTGTACCATCCAGCAATTCCTGTCTGGGTCTATTCTGGGGCAGGTGATGGAGAAGGAGATGGTGGCCCGCAAATCTTGTTTGTGTCCAAGCGAACTGGCCTTGTCTCAGGACCCTAGTGCACAAAGTCAGCTCTTGTGTCCCGTGTCACAAAGAGCCAGCCCCGTGCTTGCCGGCTTTGCGGACGTCGCGAGACTTACCCTGCGGAGGGGCGGGGGGGGGGGGGGAGTGCGCGTTTCGGAGCATCTGGTTGCCTGGCAACCATCCGCAGGCCTTGAAGGAGACTGGCACAAGGACACTGACCAAACAAACCAGTTACAGACCGGACTGGACCGGGAGCGGTGAGACGTCCCGGGAAACCCTACCCAGTAGTGTTTTTGCACGTAGACCTTAATTAATACTGGTAAAAATGCAGGTCCCAGGGCCCTGTCCCCGGACATCCGGAACCCCAGGCACAGTCTGGAAGACTGGTTTGGACCGGCAGGCAGGGCTGGAAGCATTCTAGGGACCCGAGGCAGGGTGGAGAGGGGCCCAGGGAGCAGGACCCAGGCTTTGGAAAATTTTGAGGGCGGAAGCCCGCCATTTAGAGCATCTGAAAGCCAGTGAACCCAACGGCTCCTTAGGAGGGAATGTAGGTAGAAACCAAACTTCAGAACTGTGCATCCTACCCAGCTTGCAGGGGCCTGGGTCAAGATGGGTTCCCAGAGCGCATCTAAGCAATTCCCTCTGGCTCCTGGGAAGATGGGTTCTAGCAACTGAGCTGAAATAATGGGTATCTAGTAGGGGATATTATGGGAAATGACTTCTTTTCAGAGAAAACCAAGGACACCTCATGAGTGTTGACGTTATTGTTTTTATTTAAACGTTCTGAAATGTATACAAATTCAACTATGAGCGCAGTTTAAGCCCCTTGGCTTATTATTTCTCTAAAACAATGAAACTACACCACCAGTAAAGTTTGAGCTGGTACTGTCTTTATAAAAGGAAAGGTAGTGTTTTGACAAAACAGTTGCCATGAGCTGCTACCATGCACGCAGTTTATTTATGTTGTGGGTTGATGTGAGTCTCACCCTTCCCATATTCCAGCCCCTGGAAATTTTTCCTATAGCTTATTGATTACATTCATTGGCCTTCTCTTGATTTAAAAATATTTTAGTTTGCGTCTTCTTTCCCATACAGTCTTGTGTAGCCCAGGCTACCCTAGTTCTCATTCATAGCCAGAGATGCCCTTAAATTTCTTCTTTCTACATCCTAAATTCTGGGATTATAAGTGTGTCCCACCAGCCCCGTAGCCTCTTTTCAAATGAGACTAGTTTTCAGAAGCACGATCTTTTAGACACCGAATTCACCTGTGAAAGTATTAAGAGCATGCCACCGTGGAATATGCTGTTCTGTACTCTGGCTATTGTATGTTAAAACCACTTGAAATCAGGGCAGGTATACGATCAGTGGCTGCCTACCTGCCTGCCTACTGCCCATGTAAAAAAACAAAACAAAACAAAACAAAACAAAAAAACCTTCTTTTCCATGTAAGAAGGAAAGGAATCATTTGATCATCCAGGACAGGACGGATCTATAAAGACAAAGCAACAACCCCACCATTTTTTAACTAGCCTTTCTCTTCACTTTTAGTCAACTCCTTTAGCCCAAGCCCTGTTATCTTTCATGGTTTTGCAATCCACTAGTTCTTTTCCAGTCCAGGGTACAAGTGTCTTTTTGTTTTGTTTTTCAAGACAAGGTTTCTAAGGTTTTGGAAGCTGTCCTGGAACTAGCTCTTACAGACCAGGCTGGTCTTGAACTCATAGAGGTCAGTCTGCCTCTGCCTCCTGAGTGCTGGGATTAAAGGCGTGTGCCACCACTGCCCGGCGATATAAGAGTCTTGAGTCTTCCCTATGAAGACTCACAACTCATTAAAATTCCTAACAAAGTCCTGACAGGGTTTTTTTTTTTTATGAAACATAAGAATATTAAATATTTATATATGAGTTAATGACTGCTGGGTGTTGGTGGCACACACCAAAGCCACAGAGAAACCCTGTCTCAAAGGAAAAAAAAAATAATAAAAGAGTTAACGACCAAGAATAACCAAAGTTTGGCCTGAATTTAGGAAACAGTGTTGCCATGCAAACAGAAGCATAAACGAAGGGAAGAGAAAAACAATTTTGCATAATGTACTGGGTAACTAGTTCCCACTAGGAAAAAATATACATTCAAATCTCTCTTAACTCATATGTGTTAAGCAGTTCCAGACAAAAGAACAAAATGTGTCTGGCAAAATGTGAACAAATTTAAAATATTAGGTTGATGTTTTAAATTTGGGGTAGGGAAGAGATTGCTAAGTCCCAAAAAGCATAAAACATAGGCCAAGAAGAAAATAATACATTAGACTGCTTTCAGAAAAAAAAAAAAAATGCTATTCGAGGTGGTGGTGCATACCTTTAATCCCAGCACTTGGGAGGCAGAGGCAGGTGGATGTCTGTGAGTCTGAGGCCAGTCTGGTCTGCAGAGAGTTCCAGAACAGCTAGGGCATACAGAAAAACCCTGTCTTGAAAGGGAGCCTGCATGGGTCTGACCTAGGCTCTCTGCAGTTTATTTCTTGGTTGTGTGCCTTGGTCTTCTTGAGGGACTCCCAGCAATGAGAATGAGGCTGTCCCTGACTTTTGCCTGCTTTGGAAATGCTTTTCCTAGCTCTGGGCCACCTGGTCCAGCTTTAAGAAGAGGGTATTGGCTAGTCTTACTGTGAATTGAGAGGCCATGTTTGGTTGATATCCCTGGGAGGCCTGACCTATTCTGAAGAGAAAGGGAGGAATGGATAGGGGAGGGGGAGGGGAGGAGATAGGAGGGGGAGAAGGGGGGAAACTAGGGTCAGGATGTAATATACAAGAGAAGAATAAAATTTTAAACTTTTTTAAAGAAAAAAACTGAGTTTTTATGAGACTATTAAAAACTACTGAAAACGGTGGGTGTCGGGAGCGCACGCCTTTAATCCCAGCACTTGGGAGGCAGAGGCAGACAGATCTCTGTGAGTTGGAGGCCAGCCTGGTCTACAGAGCAAGTGTCAGGAAAGGCTACAAAAACAATACAGAGAAACCCTGTCTTGAAAAACCAAAAGAAAAAAGAAAGAAAAGAAGAGAAAACAAAGAAAGAAAAAGAAAGAAAGGAAAAATATGGTACACACCCAGTAGGGAAAGTGAAAGAGGCCCAGAAATAGCAATTAGCAGAAAGAGGAGTTCTGAAAGGGTGACAAGAAAGTACTTGTCTCTGTTGTGTCGAGAGTGTCCAGTTAAAAGCCAGGTTAAAAACTGTTGACATCAAAGCCACAGCTGCACGTATGGGGACACTGCCACAGCAGCCGGCGTCAGGGTCCCACTGAGGGGCAATCCGGGAGCATACAGGGACATTAAAATGTGCTCCTAGATTTAGCCTTGTGGTAACGACAACATAGACAAGAACCATAAAAGCAGCATTGTAAAAGCAAAACACGGAAAGACCCAGAGTCGTCGCTCAGAAAAAATACACTACAGCAGCGGTACGTTACTCCAAAGCAAGAGGTTAAGCGGGGGGGGGGGGGGGGGGACGGACGGACGGACGGACGGACATGGAACCCTGTACTTTTTAGGCATATGGGCATTTGAAACAAAAGCAATACATAAATACCAATGTCCACACTGAAGAGAACAGAGGGGTTTGTTTGTTTGTTTGCTTGAGTACCGGGATGAATTCAGAACCTTGTGACTGCTAGACACCATTTAGCTACAACACACACACACACACACACACACACCTATATTTTCTTTTCTTTTCTTTTCTCTTTGAAGCAGGGTTTCATGTATTTCAGACTGGCCTAAAATTCATACGTAGCTGTGACTGGCCTGATTTCTGCTGCACCCACCTCACAAATACTAGGTTTATGAACCACCATGTTAAACTTATATTTATTTTTAGTGTTTTATATTTTAAGCTTATGTATGGGTCTGTGGGTCTTACATAAAGTAATATTCTATTTGAAAACATGCCCCCATTTCATAGTTCGCATGCCTCCAATATTGAAGAATAAAAGGAACTCCATCTGTGAACCAAACAGCAATAGAATCATAATGTTGTCAAATATTTCTGAGCTCTGTCAGACGCTGCACAGAACACTCACAGACATGGCCAACCTTTTCATATAGCAACACGCTAATGTCAGCTACGAAGTTCATACTTGTGAAGCACAACTCAAATTACAAAAAGTAAGAAATAAAAAAGGACCCTGTTTGCCATTTTGTGTTGCTTACATTCATAGCTGCCCTGGGTGCATGCCACAGGTACACAAGCCTGTATGTCTTCTCCACACAATCCTTTGGCCTAGTAGCACTATCCTTACTGTATGTAATCTTTTGCTTGTTTTAATTGGATGTATATGTATATGTACACACACACACACACACACACACACACACACACAGCATTCTGCATGTGTGTTTGCCTGCAGGCCAGAAGAGGACACCAGACCTCATTATAGTTGCTTGTAACCCACCGTGTGATTGCCGGGAACTGAACTCCAGACCTCTGGAAAAGCAGCCAGTGCTGTTAACCACTGAGCCATCGCTCCAGCCCCTATTTTTGCTGTTTTGAGACAGGGTTTCTTGTGTAAACCCAGCTGTCCTGGAACTCACTCTGTAGACCAGACTGGCCTTGAACTCACAGAGATCTGCCTGCCTCTGCCTCCAGAGTACTGGGATTAAAGGCCTGTGCCACCACCACCTGGTTTTATATAGTTATTTTATAACAGGTTTTCATATTCACCTGTCAAACACGAGAACTCAAACAATCCTCCTGCCTCAGACTCCCAAGTGGCTAGAGTACAGGTATCATCAAGGGAAGTCACTTACTGTTTTTTTAGCATCATATATTCTATATGAAAATGTGTTTCATTATATCATTATATTCTATATGATAATGTGTTTCATTATATCATATATTCTATATGAAAATGTGTTTCATTATATCATTATATTCTATATGATAATGTGTTTCATTATATCATATATTCTATATGATAATGTGTTTCATTATATCATTATATTTTCACAAATGCATGTAAGGTAGTTTGATCATATTCCCTCCTTGCCGTTTTTTTTTTTTTTTTTTTTTTTTTTGTCTATTCTCAGTGTGTTTCATTCCAGTTAATTACAGGGGCGAAAGTAAGGGATTGTTTAGAGGAACATGGACACCTTAGGAGGGGCTACACCACTGGAAAAGAAGTTTCTCCCTCCTCAAGGGAGATGGAGCCTGGGGGGGCACCCAGACACCCTAACTTGCAGCTGTGCATTTCATGAGCGCGCCGCACACACGCACACACACATGTGCACGTGCACACACACACACACGCGCGCGCGCGCGCGCGCACACACACACACACTTGTGTCCCAGGCTCATGCACACACCACACAGGTCTGACTTTGTTTTTACCTATGATTTATTTTTGTGATGCTAGGGATCAAATGTCAGTTCTCATTAAATTTATGATACAAAGACTTCACGATTGCTTTGCTAGGGAGCAGGGAAGCTGATGTTCGAACTGTGCAATCTGCTTTGGAAAGCACCGCATTACATTGCCGGCTTTTCTGGTATGACATACACTATCTGCGCCGGCCCATTTCAGGTGTGTAACTCGGGGTGCTCAACAGCATGTGTTCTGCTTCGGTTCCTCTGAGGAGGGAGTCCTCTGGCTCCGCGCTCAGCGACAGTTTGAATAGCCTGGATTAACTCCCTGAGACAGAATTTCTCCGCCTATGAAATAAGAGCACCGGACAGTTTCCTTGGAAGTCCTTTTTCACTCAGAGGGGACAAATAATCTTTTAAAAAGATGTTTCCCTCAGGGCACAGGATGTAGCTTTGTGGTAAAGTGATTGCCTAGCATGCAGTGAGTCCTGGTCTCCATCCTAGCACTAGAAAAAGAGATGGAGAGGGAGGAGGAAAGAGGTACCCACAACAACTCATCACTGCTCTGGGGGAGGGAAATACATACAAATGAAATACATGGTGAACTGGGGGTTAGGCAGAAAGATCGCAGATCGGAGGCTACCCTGGTAACACAGATGAAACCCTGCTTTGTGTGTTGGCACAGATCTCTAATCCCAGAACTCAGGAAGAGGAAAGGAGGCTGTAACAAGTCCCAGGCCAGCTAGGGCTACACTGCCAGATCCTATTCCAAAAAATAAACACTAAAACCGTGCATTTAGTTCATGTCCATGTTTTAAATGTTTTGTTGACTTATTTTTTTTTATTGTTTTGTTTTGTTTTTTGTTTTGTTTTCTAGGCGGTTTCCCTGGGTAGCTTTGGAGCCTGTCCTAAAACTTGCTTTGTAGACCAGGCTAGCCTCAAACTTAATAGAGATCCGCCTGTCTCTACCTCCTGAGTGATGGGATTAAAGGCGAGCACTGCCACCACCACCACCAGCTGTGAGTTTGGTTTTGCTTTGTTTTTGTTTTATTTTGTTTTTAAGATAGGGAATCTAACTATGTAGCCTTGATTAGCCTTGAACTCACTTTGTAGACCAGGCTCTGGTCTTGAATTTAAAGAGATGCACCTGCCTCTTCCCTTCAAGTGCTGGGATTAAAGGCATGTGCCACCACACCTGGCCTTGGTTTTAAAAGTTGTAATGAAAAGAGTTTTCTATAGAGGTAGAAAATATCAGAAAGCATAAATGCTAACAGCCTAGTTTACCAAGCAGTTGTACAGGAGAAAATTAAAGCAACCCAACCTTTCCTACATGTCTTTATATCACAATGCTCCCTTGTTCCTTTTACTTTTTAGAAAGTTGGAAGTAATACCTAAACATGCTTCTGGACATGGTGTTAAAATGGAGCTTTTGCTGAGAGTTTGAGTTACACAGAAACCATGGTTCGACTGACTCTGGATTTAATTGCCAAAAACAGCAATCTTAAACCCCGAAAAGAAGAAACCATCGCACAGTGCCTGAAGAAAATAACACACATAAATTTTTCAGACAGAAATATAGATTCAATTGTAAGACCTTTAAATTATTTTCTTTTTGCACAGTTAGCAATATAAACTATGGGTTTGAGGGCATACTAAATATAGTAATTCTATTTTAATTAAACTTGTTAACTATATTTTTCCTGGGAAGCTTTATATTATGCTCCTATTTTAATTTCCTTCTTTGGGTACTTAGCATATTACGTTTCTATAAACTTTCGCATTGTGTTTTACAAGTATCTGTTAGACGTATGGTGCTGCTTCCCTGGAATATGGTTGTGCTTACATAGAAAACAGGATTTGGAAAATATTGCTTTTGTGCCACTCCAGAGCCTTGGAATACTTTTTTTAACATCAAAATGTTACGGAATAAGCTAGACACTTGCCTGTAACCCCAGCATTCCTGAGGCAGCAGGATTTCAAGTTCAAAACCAGCCTGAGCTATACAGTGAGACCTGTCTTGTGGCGGGGGTGGGGGGGTGGGGGGTAGGGGGTGGTGGTGGTGGTGGTGAGAATTCTAACATTCAACAGTGTATCCAAGATCCACTCACCCCTTCTCTCTAATAAAAATTCAAAGGTAACGTTTTTGCATACAGTTTAATTACGTTAATATACGGTGCTCTGGTTTCTCTGTGTAGTCCTGGCAGCCCTGGCACTCCTACAGGCCTGCCCCGGTGCTGGGAGTAAAGGTGTGTGACAGGGTCTCTTTATGTAGTCCTGGCTGTCCTCGAACTCCCAGAATCCACCTACCTTTGCCTCCCCAGTGCTGGGGTTAAAGATGTTTTGAAACTCTGTCTGGCTACTCGTATAATGACAATAGTGGCTCATAATGAACCACTGTTTTTACTTCTGTGACGTCTGCAAGATATTACAATGAAATGAAAGTTCAATAGCATTATCATAGCATTGTTTTTTTAAATCCTCCCTTTTTGTTTGAAACAGGGTCTCATTCTCTTGCTCTGGCTAGCTTGGGGTTCACCATGTAGACCAGGTGGTCTTGAACTTATAGAGATCCACCTACTTCATCCTCTTAGTGCTGAGTTGAAAGTTGTGTGTTGCCATACCTGGCTTTAATCCATTACTCTTGACTATTGGATGGTTTCTAGTTTTCAGTGTTAGAAGCGGTAAGAGTTTCATTCCAATCTGACAGAAAGATTAAGCCTGGCTTTGTAATGTTTGGACAATAATTTGTTCATTGCTTCAACTTTTAGGGGAGTCTCTAATTGCTTCCAAGGAAAATTGCTTAAGAAATCTTAAGAAATGCAGTTGTCATGGAAAAGTTACAGAACTCTAAAGCCCCACATTCCTTTGTGACCACTACAATCTTATTTTGAGTGTGCTAAGCACAGAGAGATGTTACTTTATAAGAGCCTTAGGGGGATTTGCAGAATGCCAAAGTAAACATTTTTCTTAAAACTCAACTTTTTGAGCTTTCAGGGAAAAATAAATAGGGCCTGTTTTTGCTTCTTTTCAGGATGACCTCTCTCTTTGCAGAAACCTGAGTGTTTTATATTTATATGATAACCGCATTAGTAACATCACTAACCTGAATTATTCCACAAATCTGACACACTTGTACCTGCAGAATAATTGCATTTCCTGCATCGAGAACCTCAGGTCACTAAAGAAACTAGAAAAACTGTAAGTGTTTTTATTTGTAAATTCTCTTAACTTCTTGCTATCTTTCTTGTGCATACTCTATGCAGGCAAATATTTCCAATGTTTACATTAGGTTGCAAAGCTAAAGTGAATGTATGATTAAGTCTGATTCTCACAAGTTTCATGGAACAGGTCTCACTTTTGATTTTACTCTATTATATTTAATATACTCATATATAATATAATTTATTAAACCCGATAAGGTGGGCATAGTGGCTCATACTTGTAATCCCAGCTCTCAGAAGTCTGGGGCAAGAGGAATTCTGAACATTCAAGGTTAGCCTGGGCTACATAATGAAGTCCTATCTCAAAAATCAAAACAGCTTGATCTACCTGTATTTTGGTGGGTAGTGTAAATTGTCTAATGAGCTACTAGGAATAAAGCATTCTCACATAAGTTCACTTGGCTCGTTTTCATGGAGCTCAGGTGGGTCTTGTGCTCTTCACAATCACAAAGGGGCTTTGATTTCAAAAGGGTAAGATCATAAACCAATATAGATTTGATTGTTTAAAGTAATCGCTGATAATTATTACTAGGGCGGTTAGAGAGATTGCTCAGTGGTTAATTGTATGCACTGCTCTCACAGAGAACCTGAGTTCAGTTCCTAGCATCCTTGTCAGCTGCTCACGGCTGTTTGTAACGCCAGCACCAGGGGCTCTGGTGCCCTGTTTTGGCCTCTGAGGACACATGAACACACACGTACACAGACACACACACACACACACACACAGAGAGAGAGAGAGAGAGAGAGAGAGAGAGAGAGAGAGAGGAGGGGAGGAGAGAGAGAGAGAGGGGAGGAGAGAGAGAGAGAGGAGGGGAGGAGAGAGCACATACACACACACCCATATACATAAACTGAAACTAAAATCTTCTTTAAATTTATCATTACTAGACAATGAAGACTGACAGATCCAAGTTCCCTGATTGGATAGCTAGCATGTTTTTCTAAAAGTGAGCTGTGGTCTTCAGAAGGGGGTAGAACGGTGTGATGGGAAAACTGTCCCTAAATGCAGGCTGCTGAGATCCAATCTAGATATCCAAGCAGATGGTGGGAGTGAGGTCCAGCCATAGCTGGACGACTCTTCCACACCCTGAGGTATGGGAGACAGTTCGTGTGGACTACTCTGATCTCTCATTGAAAAAGCTGAAGTTCGTATTTTATATATGAATATGAATATTTTATATGAAATATCCTAATGAAACCCTAATGTACAATTAATCAACGCTAACTGAAAAATGTAAAAAAGTTGATGTGTTCTAGACCAAATCAAGTGCAACAATACAGTTTGTGATTTAGATGAAGCTTGCATAGGTTCAGTAGAAAGATAACATCCTGTGCTTATATTTTTTATCTGTGTGTGTGTTGTGCGTGCACACACATGTGCACACATTCTTGTGTGTGAAAGCAGGTATGAGCATGTGGTGGTCAGAGAACAATCTCCAGGGTTGGTCCTCACCTCCCATCCTGTTCGAGGCAGGGTCTCTTTCATGTTCTGGGCTGGCTGACCCGTGAGCTCCTGAGAATTCTGTCTCCATCGGCCATCTCACCGAAGGAGCTCTAGGGTTGCAGGACCACGTTGTGTGGATTCTGAGGGCTCAAACTAAGGTCCTCATGCTTGCAAAGCAAGTGGTTTACCCATGACCGCCTCCCCTGCCCTCCTAGAATCTAGTTTCATCAGTTAAAGCCCACGGCATCCTCAGAAAATCCATTGGAGGCCATGTCTGTGTTTTGCAGGTATCTGGGAGGCAATTACATTGCAGTCATAGAAGGTCTGGAAGGTTTGGAAGAACTGAGAGAGCTTCATGTTGAAAGTCAGAGGCTTCCCCTGGGAGAGAAGCTTCTGTTTGACCCCAGGACTCTCCGTTCGCTGGCAGTAAGGCCCTATTGAAAGTTTGGACAGATTGCAGTGATGGATAGGTCCCGGTGGGTGGGGAGGGCGTATTGGAGTGTGTGCATGATCTTCCTGTTTATCTGCCCACTGAAAACTAGAGGGTCGACGTTGATTTTCTCATGCAGTCTCTCAGTATGACAGACAGTACTATAAAGCAGGCTGGTGTGCCTTCCTTTCTAACTCAAAGGACAGAAAGGAGTGTGTGAACAGGTTGTGTGAACCAAAGCTCTAATTCAGGCCCACCTGAGTCAGGATGCTGCTGAGGTGAGGTGCGGACTCACCTGTGAGATTCACTGGTAGTCCTAATATCCACATGGGTCTTTGTCACAGTACCTTGGGTTCTGGGCTAGGAGATTTATAAAGGGGACAGAGTTGTACAGACTCCATCAGTTTTGATTTAGAGGGCCCAGGAATGGAAGGGGCTTGTTTCTTAGACAACTGCGAAGTGATCCTTTGAGTTAGAAAGGAAGGCAGTGGCCCAGTTGCCACCCACTCCCCATGGACTCTATTGCATTGTCACAAGCGGCCACAGCTCAACCTCAGCTGCACACGGAGACCAGCCCCACGGAGGGGACAAGTAGGCATGTTACCAGTCAGTAGTTCCCTGGGGATTCTGTTCTTCCTGGGTGGAAAGCATAGGCGCCAGGAAAAGCTGTGCCAGTCTGGTCTTTGGCGGGTGTTTGCTTTGTGAAGTGAATTGCGCAGGAGGACCTGGGCCTCGCACCTGGTGCGGACTGAGTAGGAGCCATGGGAGTGCTCCAGTGTCCACAGCCCTCTTTCTACCCTGTGCTTTGAGACAAGGCCTCACTAAATTTGCCCAGGGTGGCCCTGATCTGAGTCTAGCCCCCGTGGGCCTTGAACTTGTGATCCTTCTGCCTCCATCTCCTGAGTGATGAAGATTATGGGCTCTTGGTAGCTCCATGATAGACAGTGGTGAGCTTTGGGACTGGGGACCCTTAGCTCTTTAAGTAATACAGCCTATGAAGCTGTGGTTCTGTAGCCCTTGAAACCACTGATGTGGCAGCTCCTGGGTATCAGGGCTCCTCAGCACTTGAGTGCAGCCGTGTTTACAGCTCTTGGGACTGGACGTCTGGGATCCTTGTTGCTAAAGGTTTGGCAGTTCCTGAGAACTCTTCCAATGCCCAGGTCCTTCAGCCTCTCCTCTGTAGTTCAGTAGCCTTCAGCTTAGCTTCCCATCCTCTTCATCTGCCACACATCCTCTCTTCCCTTTGTTCCTGCTGTGGCCACACTCAAACTGCCCAGCTGCCTCTGCAGCTGCCAGCATGCAGCTAGCTGCCTTGCCACCCTTGCAGCTCTACCTGTCAATTGCTCAGCTATTGCAGGCGCTGCTTGCTGTTTCGCAGCTTCCTCCTTGCATTGCCATTTCAGCTACAAATAGGCAAGAAAAGGAGACCTAGTGTGCCAACAGCGGTGAGAAACACCGTCTCCCTGCTGGCTCAGTAAGTGAACTGGTTCACATAGCCCCCAAAAGGATGCTTAGACCCATCACCTCGCATCTTGCATGCAAATGAAGGCCTGTGCTTGCACACTCTGCATATAAATAGAGATTTGGGTTTGCATCAATCACTGCTTTGCCTGTTTAGCATCAGGGACAGTGGTCCCTCTGCTGGACCAGGAGGAGCAATTGCTTCCTCCTGCCTCCATGGAAACAGTTGCAAGGTCATCTACAATTCATAGAGGGTTGTGTCAGCAAAATGTCTGGTATCAACTATCTGAAGCAGTCCTGCACCTTTAAGGGGTAGGGCAATGAGCAGCGGTCATCATGCCATTTTCTCAAGGTAGTTGAGAAAATGTTAAAACTAGTTGATGCTGGTTAGTATATGGGTGCTCTGGCTAGGTAGTTGGTAGGCATACCTTTTGCTAAAGGTTGTCAGGCAAGAGAGCGTCCAACAGCTCCAGTTAGGAGTCAAATTATACCCTCCCCCAGTGTCTTCTGCTTATTTACAGAAAATGCCCACCAGAAGGAGTCCTTGTGGCAGGGCCTGTAAGGCCTCGCTAACACTAACAGTGATCTTGTCAGACCCCAGCGCCTCCAAGAGGCATTTTCTTTCTTTAAGTTTTCTCTCAGAACACCACTGAAAACCTTTCTGCCAGTGTAGTTTTTGCACGGATTCAAGCAGATTCCGAAATTCTAAATATTAAAGCATTATTTTTTTTTTTCAATTATCTCATCTTAAAAAGTACTAGTGGCAGGATCAGAAAAGGCCAGTGTGTGTGTGTGGAGGGGGGCAGGGGTACAGCCAAAGCCCATTATAGCATGCACAAAAATGCCATAATGAGTTATATTACTTTGTACAAATAATAGAAACTAATCACATCTTCTAAATGTCAGGAATCTTTCCTGAAGGTTGACTATATATTGCTGTCTTGGTGGATAGAGTTGCCAGAGAGTCCCAAGCCTCAGAGTTTAAGATTGTGTATTTAATATTGCCATATAGTATATTTCTGTTTTCCTTTTATTAGCTAACACTGACATCATCATTATCATCTCAGTGCCTTCTGAACAAATGAACTATCAAGAGAAAACTAAAGAGGGAATGATAAAAGTAAAACCCAGATGTTGTTCCACGCCAGGCCACCTAACTGTTTCCCTGTATGATATTCAGCGCAGAACACTCATGTGCTTAAGCTACAGTAAACATTTCGTCTACTCTGAGCTGTCATTTTTACTGCCTTTTTTTTTTTTCTTTTTAATTTGAAGCTTTGTTACTTTATATTGTATCCCAGAGGAGGAGCATAGAGCTTGGGGAGCAAACTAGCGGCTAGAGTCAGCTACATCACACTCTAGGGTTCCAGAAGTTCATACTGAGAACATGGGCACATAATCTGTGCCTTTGTTTCTTGCTGTTAAGGACTGATCTGTAGTGCCTGTGTGACTTACTGATGCTAACTAACATCCTTGCTTTCCTTCCAGAAATCCCTCTCTATTTTGAATATCAGCAACAATAACATTGACGACATCAAAGACTTAGAGACACTGGAGAATCTTAATCACCTGATCGCTGTTGACAACCAGCTGATGCACGTGAAGGTAATGTGCCCGGAGTCATCGTCAATCGCGCTTGGCACTGTGGTTTTAAGATGTGCTTAGAAATACTTATAAAATGTTGCCGGGCACTGGTGGCACACACCTTTAATCCCAGCATTTGGGAGGTAGAGGCAGACAGATCTCTGTGAGTTTGAGGCCAGCCTGGCCTACAGAGTGAGTTCTAGGACAGGCTCCAAAGCTACACAGAGAAACCCTGTCTCGAAAACCAAAACAAAAACAAACAAAAAATACTTATAAAGTGTCACCTTTTAAAGAACTATTCTGTATTTATTCTAAAGTTATCTTCTCAATCTCTACTTCTTACATATAGCCATTTGTGTCTTCTTCCCTGTTTTCTTCTTCATACCCAACATCTCCATATTTTGCCAACCAAATGCAAATTTCTCTGAGGAGCTAAGGGCCTTTTCCTGTCTACATTATTTGTCCATCAAACTTTTTTTTTTTAAGTCATTTATTTATTTTTTGTTTTTTTCTGAGACAGGGTTTCTCTGTGTGGCTTTGGAGGCTGTCCTGGAGCTCGCTCTGTAGACCAGGCTGGCCTCGAACTCACAGAGTTCCACCTGCTTCTGCCTCCTGAGTGCTGGGATTAAGGCATGCGCCACCAACATCCAGCTAAGCTTTTTCTTTTAGAGGCAAAGTTTCTTCTTCTTTAACCCTGTGGTCCCAGTGGATGAGTTTCTAGGAACTGTCACCATTCCTAGAGATACCCTGATACTATGTGGGGGGGGGGACAGAGACAGTAACTTGTTCTAATTTGCACTAGTGAAGCCCATGGCTTATTAAATTGTACCATACCATGTCAGTGCATTGATCATCCAGCTATGTGTCTGCCATTGTCCTACTGAGGAAGGAAGGATTCGGTTCAGGCCTCAAGAATGTTACAACCTGGACACAGTAGCACATACCTGTAATCCCAACTCTTGAGAGACAAAGATAGTATGACTGATAAAAGTTCAAGGCCAGCCTGGTCTACATAGCAAGACTGCCTCAAAGAGAAAAGAAAGCTAGATGGTGAACATGCCAGGCATAAGGGATAACAGATGCATTTCTCTGAAACGCTCTGGGATGTTCAAAGGACCAAAAAGAGGTCAACTTCACTGTGGTAGGGACTGCAGGGCTAGCCCTTATTTCTGATACATCACAGGTGTCCAAAAGGTTTAGTAATACCCAAGCAACACCGCAAATATGAGATCAGAAAGACAGACACATTGCTTCTTGGCATTTTGGCTAAGATCAAGTGTAGAAAGAAAGACATAGGACAGGTCAGAAGGACCTCACAGGACATAATTATGACCTAATTCTAAGTGCAGAGGCAACAGTCATTGGAAGGAACGTATTTGAAAAGCGACGAGTTTCAAGAATAAAAGCAAAGCCAGGCATTGGGAAGCTACTAGAGGCAACAAGTAAGATAATGTGTTTGAGAAAATTAGATGATGGTTGCTTGGAGATGAAGAGGAGTGGGTGTGTTAGGGTGTATTTTTAGGTAGAACCCATAGAATTTTCAGGGTGCAAGAATAAAATGTTAAGCACTCTATGCTAGCTTTAAAAAAGTAAAGACATAGAAAAACTTATTCAATGACATTATAGCAGAAATCTCCCCAAATCTAGGGAAAGAAATGCATATCAAAAAGACAGGACAAGAAAAATGACTCATTCACATTGTAGTATAGTTACAATGTCAAAAGTATAGAACAAAAAAGGGATATTGAAATCTGCAAGAGAAATGTCAAGTTGCTTACAAAATATGAACCTAGACTCAATTTATTGGAATCTGATTATAGACCCTGCCCAGGATATATCTGAATGAGATTTTGTGCTTTCAATCTTCTCGTGAGGGCTTAATCAAAGATGGTCTTGGAGCACAGCATCTGAGTATTAACTTCTTTCTTTGTATGTATTCTCAATCCAAGATCTCTATGTTCTGGCTTCAAGTTTGCTGTTTTTTGCCCTAACCCGCTGGTAAACGCTATGCCTTGTGGAAGAGGTCCCTCATGCCATGAATAAGGTCACTGACTTCATCCAAAAGGTTGTCAGCAACGGACAGCTTTGTGCCATGGGGAAAAGGCAGCCTTCGTTAGAGAAGGCGGGGCACCATGATAATTCCCCGAAGTGCTCAGCACTTAGAGCAGCTGCCTCTGGACAGACACTGGCAGGCCCATAAATGAGCCAGCCACACACAAAAACAACTGAGTGTAGTTACCACACGGGAAATAGGGTGTGAAAATGGTTGCTTCTGCTGAGAACTTAGGGCATCTCTAAAAATAAAAATTCAGAATTTCAATTCAAATATATAATTACAAATGAACTCTATAGTTACTCATTTTATTAAATAATCATAATAGATTCTAATAATAAATAATTATTGTATTATAACTAAGAAATTCTATTAATCTTCATGGATTTTTATGTAGTATCATAAAGTAGAAAATAATAGCATTTATAATATATTTTGGCATGGAAAATCATTTTTTAAAAAGTAGAAAATAACGATCTCTTGGAATGATTATTACTGAGTCTTTCAATCAACTTGAACAATGAAAAAGAAGACTAGCTATCAAGGGGAATTTTCCTAAAAACACATGCAAGGAAAAAGATACTACAAAGCCCACCAGGCTACTGAAATCTTTGTGCTCTGTGGGGGTTTGGGGGAGGGAAGAAAACAAGAAAGAATTGAGTTGCTAGGAAACACAGACACTCATGGACCATGACCGTGTCCTCATTTACTGATGGCCCAAGAGCCTACATGAAGTGAGCGCATTAGAAGCCAAGGCACAGCCCTGGGGCTTTAGAACATGGCCATAGCTCGTCTCTGCCTACCTGGGTCCCCTTCCCCTCACTCCCCAGACCTAGAGCGTCAGGGAGTCTTCCTTCCACCACGTTGTTCTCCGGCTGCCCTCATCTCTCCAGAGCCGATCCAGGTCATGGACTTGTAGGCAAGAATAAATTAAGAGGGTGGGCAAGATGCGGAACAGAAAGTGCGAGAAAGAGAACCGTCTTTCCTTCTCTTCCCGTGTGTGTACCCTTGAATAAAGAATGGCTCCACAGGCCGTTCGGTGCTACCTCTCGCCTTTAATGCCTATCCTGCTTCTGACACCACAGCCTCTGTCCTCTATTATTTATTCATCTCTCTTCATCCACTGAAAAAACCTACCCTGTGGCTGTGCCAGCCAGGCAATGGTGGAGACCACAGCCGGTCCTTGAGAAACCCTTAGTATTAAAGGGAAGGAAAACATTCAGCGCGTGATCACCAGGGGCAAAAGTAGAGTGAAAATTGCAGGAGGGGAGGGGTGGTCCCAAATGCTTGTAGTGGGAAGATTCGCATTAGTTGGTGAAGATGGCAGATGTCCTTGAGAAGGGTTACCTGAAGTGCGATCTTAGAAAATACTTACAGGCCAGGGAATGGCCCCCAAAGGCAAACATACACATTTCAAACAGGGGCACAGGAAGCCGAGAGAGTGAAGGCAGAACACAGTCCAAAGAAAAGCTGTGGACGGACCAGCTGCCTTGCCTATAACAGAGTTTTGTGTGTATTCTAAGAGCACCAGCAACCACTGAAGGTGTGAAGTAATTAGATGTTAGCATTCCGAAAAGACTCTGCTTAACTAGGGTGTGAAGAACAGATGGGAAGAAGCCAGGCCAACTAAGAAATGAGAAGTAGTAGAAACCTTAGCATTGGGGGTGAAAACGGAGTGAGCAAAGCAGAAAGTGTTTCTGAGTTGGATACAGGGGACGTTGAGCAGAGTAAACGAGACGTGGAACGCTCTCGCGTCAGGTTTGGGGAGCAAGGAGACCATGAATGTTGATCATGCAGAGTTGGAATGTCTTTGAGACATTCCAGAAAAACAAACAGTTGTATGTGTGAGGCTCCATACGGCACAGAGACTGTCAATGCAAATGCAGCCGCCATGGATGCAAACACGGAAGGAGGAATTATTTTCTGTGAAGGTTTAAGCAAAGGGGCATAGTGGTGGACTACAGGAGGAAAACTTGTCTCTGTGGATGTAGCCTCTTCTGTGAGCCAGATGTCAAGTATAGAAGAGCCACAGGTTCCTGGAGGCTCTGTGTAGCCTAATGGAATGGAGATCCACACGGGATAAGTGAGTGGTCCACAGATTATGATGCCCCAAAGAAATGAGACTTAAAATTTTAATGCTTGGTAACATTTGATTCCCTGATCCGGCTCTCAGGGTCTGTTCAGCCCGTGAGAGTGCCCAGTGGTTGAGAAAAGAAGGAATCAATGGGTCCAAACCGTAGCTCACAGCCAACAGCAGAGTCATGAGTTCTTCCCCAGACACGATGCTCAGGACATGCATTTAGACAAGGTTAAAGTTACATTTCTTCTTTATTTGTGCGTGTGTGCGTAGCATGTATGTTGTGCAGAGGACAACTTATAAGAGGTTTCTCCTTCAGTCTTGTGGGACCCCAAAGCTGGACTCAGGTAGTCAGGTTTGATGGCAAGCTCTCTACTCCGCAGCGCACGCTTCGGCCGGCAGCGTCCTGATTGATGATTGGCAATGAATGCACCCAGGCCCAGCTTTGTCTGTTGGGGGACACCCCAAAGCCACGCAGAGGTGATCCCCACGGCTGTGGTGAGACTCTGGGAGTCTGGGCAGCTGGTACACTAGGTCCTAGCACTTACCCACTGAACCATTTCCCCAGACCCCCCGCCCCTTGGTGATTCCTATGCGCAAAGGACTTTGAAAGGCACAAGTCAACCGGTCTGGTGATGGTAGATAAAAGAAAGGCTAAGAGCCAGAGAAGGAAGACGGAATATGAAGATGTAACAGACTCCTCTGTCCCCAGAGGAGACAGCCAGGATGACAAAGCCGATTAGCAGGGAAAGAGGGCGCTCTTCCTTAGTTGAGGGGAATGAAACAGGAGAAGAGGTGTGAGATGGCATGCAGGAGACATCGGTGAAGCATACGGATCGGATCGAGGGCATCTGCTGAGGACGAGAAGAAAGAGAAGTTTCAAGCCTGATGATGATGATGATAAATCTTAAGTCATGGGGCTCTACTTTAAATGACATTGCATGCCTTTTTTTGTTTTGCGTTTCCTGTAACCTCCTTAAAGAGGCGTGTCTTAATGTATAAAGACACCAAATATTTTAATGGTTTATAGTTCAGCATACATTTATGCAAGTGGCCTGTGGGTAGAGGTTGAGGCATGAGCTTCAGTACGCCAACGTCATCCACGTTGCTAATGCTATACAAAGTCAACTGCATGCCCAAAACTGCAAACAAAACAAAACTTGGAAGAAAAACAACACAAATCCTTAATCTTTGCCACAGTTTTTGTGTCTGCAAAGTTTGCCAAATCAATCAAACGACCTGAGTTCATCCACAGTCAGATTCATTAGTGATTGCTCTATTGGTTTTCTGATGGCCATTTATCATGAGGTATAGGACCTTCAGAATGAATGGGAAAAGTAAAAAACTTGTCATGCCCGCCTCTTCTATAAACTAAATGTTTGATTTATAATACACAAACCACCATAGCCTGTCATGTTTTCTTAGTTACTAATTTATTCAACCTCAGCTCAATATTGATCCTGGCAAGCAAGCATGGCCCAAAGATAAATTTATTCATTCCACACTTTAGTCAGGAACAAGCCAAAAATTATAGATTTTCTCAGGCAGATGATGACAGGCAGTCAGAGGGATGACAAATGGCTGTCTTTAGACTTAGTAAGGACAGTTGGGCCAGACGTTCCCGATAAAGATTGGAGCGTGCTGATCAAATACAGGTTCATCACCGTCATCATTAAAGCGGAGAACATGGCCTGCTCCAGACACCCATGCAGGGCCAGGGTACCAGCCTACAGGGGAAAGGGAATTGGCTCCTCCGAGTTTTGCAACACTCCTCTAAGCGATAGTATGACATGATCATTTATCAAACAGAGACTGTCCAGGGAAGTGTCTGGTTCCTTGAGTAATTTATTGAAGGGCAGGAGAGTGAAAGCATTTTATGAAGGACAGGAAGGCAATGAACAACCGGAGCGTATCCAAAGGGTAATCGTATTTCAGAACAGGATTAGTTTAGCCTTAAGTAAACATACACTGGAGGGAGTAGTCCAGGGTCATTTATCAAGTGGCGAATAATTAACAAAACTCCAAGCATTGTTTTATCTGTATCAGTCTAAAGTTCTCTTGTGGTGGACATCATATGAAATGCACAGCACACAGTCCCTTCCTTGTGGCTTTTAGAGTAAGAGAAATATGGAACTCTTGCATAAAATAAGCATGGCTATGTTAAATGTGGAACACATGTTTCAGAAAAAGCAAGCAAGATCTAAGGTCCAAGAATGAGGGCCGAGGTTATAATTTTGGATGCCACGTTCTTACATGAAGATAATGACTTGTTGGTCAATGGGTCAAAAGTTTAGTCTTTAAGTTTTGCTGATAGTCAAAATTAAGAGACAGGGACTTAGCTGAAGGACAGCTGGGCAGGCAAAAAGGCAATATATGGACATAAGCATGTGCTTACCGGTCTTGTTCTGGGCACTTTATGTGCCATGGCAATTAATTCTAAGTGTAGCCACTTTATAGATAAAGACAGTAAGCCAGGCGTAGTGGTGCACACCTTTAATCCCAGCACTGGGGAGTCAGAGGCAGGTGGATCTCTGTGAGTTCTAGGCCAGCCTGGTCTACAGACTGAGTGCCAGGCTAGTTAGGGCTAAATAATGAGACCCTATCGAAAAAGCAGCAACAACAAAAAAATAGAAGAAAATTGTAACCACAATAAGATCATAATTTCAAAAGAAGTCCTCATGCCTCCCAAAGATTGGAAGGGCATGTAACAGTGTGTTCAATGTGATCTTTGGGTGATAAACGGGCAAGTAATTGTATTTTTCTGTTCTGCAGTTTGATAGGCTATCCCCACATTCCTCATTTAAAAAAAAAAAAAAAAGGCAACCATGTATATTGCCTAGAATGCTGACAGCCAATGAGTTTTTTTGGGGTGCTTACAGGAAGATGGGGAAGGGGTTATTTACAGGACCGGAAATGACTCAGAGGCAGCTGCATCACCAAAGATCCTCTCCTGCACGCGTGACCCATGTGTGGCACTCCTGAAATCTGCAAGTCTGGAGCACGGGCACAGCCTGGAGGCATCAACAGGCTGGAACTCTGCTGCTCCCTGCTCCTTCCAGAGGCTAACGGAGTGTCCGAGTGTTCACTCACTCCCTTCCCATCGCTCAGTGTGTAAACCCTGATGAACCCGCTGAGAATGAGGCGTCTCCTGGAGAAAACGTGTTCTCTTAGCTTCAGATTGGGTTGATTCAAGGACAACATGAGCCAGCAGTGCTGTGACCCCTACCCTTGACATCACATTTCGCCTCCTCCTTAGCTAACCCCCGGCTGGTGTAGACAAAGCCAGTGGTCATTGCTCGCTCTACTTGAGGAGCTTGAACTCTGTGAAGAGCAGTTAGCATGAGAAGTGCTGGTAGTCAGGAAATCCCACGCTTTCCCTTCTCTTCCCTGATTGTAGGATTTGGAGGTTTTACTGAAAAAACTGATGAAGCTGTGGAAAATGGATCTAAATGGAAATCCTGTTTGTCTTAAACCAAAATACAGGGACAAACTGATACTGATGTCCAAGTCATTGGGTGAGTAGTGCTGTGCATTCGTCCAACTTTTTTGGAGAAAAGCACACTTGTTTAACTTTTTTAAAATTAATTCATCATCTAGCTTTCAGAAATATACATCTAATATCCGGCTCAAGAAATCAAGTTAGCTTAAATGTGTATGTCTGAGTAATAGCAAAGGTAAAAACAGGAAGTAATACTTGAAAACATTTCGATTCATAAACATACACCAGGCACACTTTTAGGAGAAAATGTGGCCACTACCTACAAAGCTGGTTAGCCACAAATGTGTTAAACTTTCCTTTGAACGAGGAAAGGGCCCTGCCAGGCCCTTAGACTCCTTAGCTCTTGGTCCTGCAGATAAACTGATCAAAGTTTGTTCACGTGTCATTTGCCACATAGATAGTACCCGTCATTGGAAAGGGGATAGTGGGTTGTTTTATAAAATCCTTGCAAACAATAACCTTCCTAAGTGTGCCCTGCACTGGGGAAAGTCAGCCAAAACACTTGGTTGTTGGAAACGAAGTTACATAGCATCAGAGCGACAGTATCACAAAAGGAGCCTTGTGGGAGAGTTTCCTGGAGCAGAACTCTGGGGCATGCCATACTTGAATATAAGAATTGATAAAAACTAAAATATGATGCAACAACTTCAAAACTCATAGCTAGTTAATCACAGTGCTGGTGTGTGATTCTAGTGTGGGGAAAGCAGATCAAGTGAAGTCTAGCATTGTGTGTATGTGTGTGTGTATATGTGTGTGCGTGCGCGTGCGCGCACATGCGCACGCACACACCGGTGCTATGCATAGGCCACAACGGCAGGGAACAAACAATACATGGGGACGAATGGTGTCATGTCTTAAACGTTGTGCCGATGACTCCGCAACCCCACCCTCTCACTTCCGATGCCACACTCAGCTGCATTGTTCTGCTCTCCTCAGCCGGAGGAAAAAGTATATGCGACTGATTTAATGAGTAAGAGTAATGCAGTATGAAGCCAGGGTGGTGATCCGTGCCTTTAAATTCACTCTTGGGAGGCAGAGGCAAGAGAATTGTGAATTCAAAGACAACTTACTCTACATGTCAAGTTTCAAGACAGCCGGAGCTAGAGTGTGAGACCCAAGGTCAAAAACAACATCCCAATATGGGCTTGTGATAGAGTACATGCCTAGCACTCATTAGGCCCTGGGACAGACTGACAGACTGACAGACAGGAAGGAGGGAGGAGAAGAGGGAGAGGAGAAGATTAAAAAATTCCAATTTTAAAATCACTTCTTGCCAAACAGTGGTGGTGGTGCACGCCTTTAATGACAGATGGATCTCTGAGTTCAAGGCCAGCCTGGTCTACAGAGAGAGTTACAGGACAGCCAGGAATACACAGAGAAACCAAAAAGGAAAAACAAAATAAAACAAAACAAACACTTCTCCATATGAACAATTGTAAAAGGCACAGAGAAGTCTATTGATTTCTGACAGCAAAAATTATTTCAAGTTTGTCTTACAGAAGCCTTCTTATAACACACTTTGTGACTACAAGAGTAATACTTTAAAAGCACTGGGTTGATGAAGTACAGTGGTACAGGGCCTGCCTTGTATGCACAAGCCCCTAGTTCTATCCCTAGCACTACAGAGGAAAAAATATAGGGAAGAAAAATGAATCACTCTGGATCTCACCATCAGTTCTGGTGTTAAAACTTTAGTGTATGTCTTCCAAGTCTATGCACATGTATACACATGGTAAATCATTTACTTTTTGTCTTTTTCATCCTTATTTTTCTTCTTTTCACCAAGTTTAAAACAAAACAACAACAATAGTTTAAAAAAATGTTAAAAGAGTACTGACCATTTCATGTTTTACAATTTACCCAGTCCTCAACAAACGCTACAAATTTGGTTGACATAACATGGGTGGACACAAATGTTGAGAGAAAATCATTAAGATGAAATAAGTCTCACTAACCAATGTCAGTCACCTGCTTTTTCAAGACTATAAATATAGTCACCCCATATGCACTAGAACACTATGTAATTATCACAAGAGCAAACATCTAAAGTCATCAGTAAAGACAAGCAGTTGAGAAAACTGAGCATAAAGGGATCATCTTTATGGTGGCAAAACATCTTGCCGACTTCTTAGTTAAGAAAGGCGTAGAAAACATTAATTGATTACACCTCCAGAGACTGCAGCCACAGTTAGAAAATGCATTGCACGCAGCGCAGTAAGGTATTTGGAGAAAGGGCATGTCTACATCGCTTACGTGACATGCCAGGGGTACAGTTGCCCTGTTGGTAGTGAGCCATCTCTGCCTAAGTTGGGCGTTATCGCAGGTGCGCATGTGCAGGATGGATGTGGCACTTTTGGGGCCTGGGTTCTCACTGCTCCTAAGGAGTCAGAGTCTGTCGCCTGTGGATGAGGGACAGACTACCCTGTTCTCAGTTTTATCAGTGATTTTATACTTTAAATAAAACCCAGTGTTACAAGTATTTAAGTAGCAGCATTAATACTTCAGCAGTAGGATTGACATTTTATTAGAGTATTCTCAGGCTCCCTGAAAGAACGTGACCGAAAAAACTTTGCTGTTTCCTATGACATTCTGGACTCAGTGGGAGACATCACATAAGTGGTGAAGGGTGGTCTACAAACTGTGCAGACCCATTGTTGGAAAATGGTCTGTTTATTAAATAAAGGCTACACAAACCACTTTATAGCATAGGTAACATAGGTCAAACAAAGTAAGGGACTTGTTCAGTATCCTACAGAATATCCATGCTTAATATATCATATATATGTTTGAGACAGGGTTTTTCTGTGTAGCCCTGGCTGGCTGTCCTGGAACTCACCTACCAGGCTGGCCTCAAACTCACAGAGATCCCCCTGGCTCTGCCTCCAGAGTTCTGAGATTAAAGGCATGCCCCACTACTCCTGGTTACAATAAAATATTTTTAAAGTAATATGTGAAGCTTTATCCATAGAGACTTCCATTATGTATAAGGTACCCATCTATACACATAAATATAGATATAAATATATAACAAATAGATGAACACACATAGAAACAAAACATTGCCAATAAATATTTTAAAGTAGCCTCTGTCAGTGTACACAAATGATTATTTCTCATTATAGAATAAATTTTAATTTTTTGGTATTTTATATTTTTCCAAATATGTTACATTATACAAATTGTACTTGTATTGTAATTTTAACTGAATAACCTGAATTTTAAAACCTCTTTTTAAAGGAGTAAAATGTAATGATAGCTGAATTCTCACCTCCTAAAACCAATAGGCCAGCTCTGGAGGCTGGTCCTATTACAGCCCATAGGCCAGCCATAATAAGCATTATTAAGGCTTTACCATGTTATAAAAATAAGATGTGCTTAAAATTTTATAGAATTTTTTTCTTTTTCTTTCTTTTTCTTTTCTTTTTTGTTTGTTTGCTTTTTTGAGACAAGGTTTCTCTGTATTGCTTTGGAACCTGTCCTGGCACTCTGTAGACCTGGCTGGCCTCAAACTCACAAAGATCTGCCAGCCTCTGCCTCTCCAGCGCTGGGATTAAAGGCGTAAGCCACCACCTCTCGGCTTCTTCTTTTTCTTTTTCTTTTTCTTTTTTTTTTCTTTCCTTTCCTTTCTTTCTCTTAATTTTTTTTTTGTTGTTTTTTGTTTTTTGTTTTTTGAGACAGTCTTTCTGTGTAGCCCTGGCTGTTCTGGAACTCTCTATGTAGACCAGGCTGGCCTTGAACTTAGAGATCCACCTGCCTCTGCCTCCTGAGTGCTGGGATTAAAGGCGTGTGCTGGTATACCTGTCTTTTATATTACTATTTTCTAAGACCAATAATTAAGTTTATAAAAACACTTTTGTTTATAATAAGATTTCTACTTTGAAAGACGGCATGGTTGTCATGTGACCTTAGCATCCTTGGCAGTGATGGGAAGGCAGGGTGTGGGTAATGAACGACACTTTTCCTGTTCTTTCATCATGCCCCAGTCCTTGTAATAAGTGGCATATTCTATTTTAAATTAGAAAAATAAAAACTCAACAAATGTAAGAGAGGCGGTCAGTAAGCGCTTGTTATGAATGAGGATCTAAGTTCGGATCCCCTGAAGCCATGCGAAGAGCCAGGAATGGTGGGTGCTCTTGCCTGTGATACCAGCTCTGGGGAGGAAGTCCACAGGTTCCCTGGAACCCACTGAGGAGCTGGTCCTTCCAGCTGGTAAGCTCCAGACTCAACGAGAAACTCTGACTCAAAGATCGATAAAGCTTGACAGCAATCTCTGCATTCTACACACCCATGCACGCGTGTGCAAGCACGCAAGAGGGTACACATACACAGCCACACACCACATCACAAAAATGAAATGAGTAAGAGCATAAATTAAAAATAAGTGTGTGAATAAGGACTTTTTTCTACACAAATTCTTTCACACAATATGTTCTGATCAGGTTTCCCCCTTCCCCTACACCTCCCAAAAATCCCTCCCCTCCCCACACATCCAATGCCATGCCTTCTCTCTCTTAAAAATAACAAAAACATAAAAAATGGAAAATAAACAAGCAAAAGACCAATGGGACAAAAAAAAAATGCCCAAGCAAAGAAAATAAGGCAAAAATACCACTGAGTTTGTTTTGTGCTCTGGGCATGGGACCCAGAGACTCATTGAGAGGGAACTGATTGTTTTTTTCCATTTTCCAGCAGGTATTAGTTGCAGATAGATTCTTGGTAGTGGGGGGAGCCCATGTCTACGCCGGCATCTCAGTGTTGGGACCGTTTGCTTTGAATCTGTGCAGGCCCTGTGCATGTTGTTACCATGGTCTCTGTGAGTTCATATGTGCACCGCTCTTGTGTCTGGAAGTCAGTTTCTTTAGACCTATCCATCACCTCTGGTCCTTACAGTACTTCTGCCACCTCTTGAGTATGTATCTCTGAGTCCTGACGGGGAAGGCTTTAACACTTTGTACACTGTCCCCTTGTGGGTCTTTGTTAGTTCCCATTTACTACAAGAAGCTTCTCTGACGAGGGCTGCGCAAGGCACTGATCTATGAGTATAGCAGAGTCCCATTAGGAGTCATTTTATTGCTATGTTCCTTGAGCAGAACACCACCATTTAGTTTCCCCGGGGCTGATTACCTATCCATTTTGAGGATCTTGGCCACCCTGTCAGTGTCAAGCACTGATTCCATCAAAAAGTGTTCCTGCCACTATGGCATCAACGTATCCTGGGGGCAGGTCACCATTGTAGGTCGCAGGGTTTGTAGCGAGGATAGGATTGTATCTCTACTCTGGTAGCATGCAGAGTACCTTTCAGTACCATGAGTGGTAGTTGTTAGGGGTGAAGCCTCAGACTGGGCACCAGCTCAACTGCTCCGTGTTAGATGACATACCTAAGCGTTGTCTTCAGCAACAGGGCTGCACCATCAGTTTGTGGAGAGCAACCAATAGCCGGTGATATTTGAGAGCTTCCGTGGTGCCTCTCAGGCAACAAATCAAGAAGATGTAACCCATTCCTGACACTGCTATTTTTGTTGTTGTTTGGAACAAGATCTCGCTCTGTATCCCAGGCTAACCTAGAATTCATTACAGTAGCCGGGCCATTCTCAAACTCATGGTAATTGTCCAGCCCCAATTTCCTGAATGATAGGATTAGCTAACATGTCTAAGGTATTTTAAAGGAAAACTTTATTTTAGCTTATGATGTAACTTATGTAACAAACCTTAAGTATATATCATTTTATTATATATATATATATAATTTTGGAGGTTTTTAAATTTGTTTTTCGGGAGGGGGGTTAGGGTTTCTCTGTGTAGCTCTGGTTGTCCTAGAACTCAGTCTATAGACCAGGTTGTCCTCGAACTCACAGAAATCTGTCTGTCTCTGCCTCCCGAGTGCTGGGATTAGAGGTGTGCGCCACCACTACTGGGCTGTGCTCCACTTTTAACTTACATATCTTCTCCAGAATTTCTAGATGGAAAAGAAATAAAAAATCTGGAAAGGCAGTTCCTAATGAATTGGAAAGCATGCAAGGATGCCAAGAAAGTCAGCAGGAAAAAGAGCATTAAAAGCGAAGACCCCAGCAACTCCTACATCAGTAAGTGCCTGTCACTAGCCCACCACACCCCAAGCACAGTGAATAGTCTAAAAACTCCTAGAAAAGGAGGGGAGCGGTGCTCAGGGCCTGTGGTAAAAACACAGACAGCACACAGTGGTCAATAAAGGTACACACACCTGTTAGGAACTTCGGGCAGCAATGCAGACGGTAGCCAGTGCGAACGGGCAGCAATGCAGACGGTAGCCAGTGCGAACGGGCAGCAATGCAGACGGTAGCCTGTGCGAACAGGCAGCAATGCAGACGGTAGCCTGTGCGAACGGGCAGCAATGCAGACAGACGGTAGCCGGTGCGAACGGGCAGCAATGCAGACGGTAGCCGGTGCGAACGGGTAGCAATGCAGACGGTAGCCGGTGCGAACGGGTAGCAATGCAGACAGACGGTAGCCGGTGCGAACGGGCAGCAATGCAGACGGTAGCCGGTGCGAACAAACCAACCCTGCACTGGGTTTCATTGGTTGTGCCTGTGTCCATCACGTAAGCATGGTTATGTCATGAGTGTGGGGAAACTTTGAAGTTTTATTCCAGCAAAGGTACACAATATCAGTTGCATAAGTGATAAAACAGTTAAGGTATAAATTGCCAAACCTAAGTCACTGTATAGTTAACATTAGTGCAAAACCTTACTTTTGTCGTTAGGATAAAAAATTAAAATGTGTCTGTCACACATGGTTGCTCACACCCATAATTGAATTACTCAGGAAGTCTAGCCTGAGTTACATGGTGAATTCCAAGACAGGCTGGGCAGCAGAGTGAGACCCATCCAAAAAAAATCAAAATTATAAACAAATATTAAAATTGGGTGTAAGTTAACGACATCTGACCTATACTCTGTGGCTGGTTTACTTCTTACACACGCTAAAGCCTAAATGCTTGGATTATAATACACAATGGTGTTAAAAAGGACACACTAACCTTTGCCTAATTAATGCGACTAAATATCAGTAAGGGCAATGTTACACTTGCTGGATTGGGAGGCGCTCTGCTCTAGTAATGTCCCCACAGAGTCTGCACACAACTGTCTGGCCCCACAGATCACTCTTCTTGGCATCTTTGGATGCAACGGATGGAAGCGTTCCAGAGTTCCAGACGGGTTGTTAGGTCAGGGGGATGGCGAGCACAGAGGCCTGCCACTCTAGGACAAGGTTGGGGTGAGGAGGGTGGGGTGATTGAAAATCGTTTAGGAGAGCTGGGACTTTGTTAGGTGACAGTACGTCAATGACTGATACCGTGCTGGCAATGCACATTTTTCATGGTCTGAAACTTCTTCTGTTTTCCCTCCTGGATGTATTGTAACCTTGTAGCCCTGCACAGTCCTGTGCACACTTGTACTCCTAGATATTTAGAAGGTTAGGGCAGGAGGATTTCTAGTTTGAGGCCAGCCTAGGCAACTTACCCTGTCTCAAAGTAAGGAAGGGCTGGGCATGCTAGCTCAGTGGTGTATGGAGTGCTAGCTTCAGTCTCTCTGTCTCTGTCTCTCTCTGTTTCTCTCCCACTGACACACACACACACCAGCTTTTTATGGCTTTCAGTATCATATCAAAGCACCTTATTAATATTGAAGTACCAGTAGAATTAAATGTCAGCATTCACCCCAAAACTAAGCCTGTGCTAAAATAATATTCATTTCATCTTCATAGGTTTCAAAAGACTTTTTTGTAATCCACAGGCAGCTATGTGAATTAAACTTCTTCAATGAAATTTGGTGAAGTAATAATTATAATGTACCTTAAAGCCTACAACCTTTGAAATTAATCATTTAATTTTCTCAAAGGAACCCTAATTAAGCTCTTTATAATTAATGTGGCCAAAACTAATTAACAAATGCAGTCTTTAAAGTTATATGAAAACACCCACGATAAAATATCTGAAAGGAGGTTGGAAAACTGTCCAGTTCAACACAGCACCCAAAGGGTCAGGGACCCAGAGATAAATCCACCTGGGAAGGTGACATACCTGCATTCTGAAAATTATGGCAGCTTTTACGAAACTAAGAAAAATATTCTAAATTAAATATGGAATCACAAAGATCATAAATAACCAAATCAATCTCGAGGAAGAAGAAAGCTAGAGGCTTTCTGATTTCAAAGTGCAGTAATCGAAACAGTATGGAACTTAGTGGAGGATGAACCGAGAGCCGTGGGCACCACAAATCCCACAGACGAAGCCACGAGTGTGCGTGAGCTGATCTTGACAACTGTGGCAAAAACACACAATGAAAAAGGGCAGTAGCTCCAGCAGCTTTGGGAACATAGCCACAGTCAAAAGAAAAGAACACTGTACCCTCATCCTCAAAATCAATTTAAGGTGGACTAGAGAGGTAAAGACACGCCATCATAAAACTCCTGGAAGGAGACATAGTGGAGCGCCATGGGACTCATCTCGGCAATGACCCCATGGTTGTAACCATGAAGACACAGACAGAAAACCAGAAATAATTAGGTCAGACAGGATCAAACCGAGCAGTTTCTACACAAGAAATGAAAAAAGGCAGTGAAGCCTATGGGATGAAAGAAAATGCTTCCAAACCATATATCAGACAGAAGTTAATCTCCAAAATAGGAGATTTCTACAACTCAAGGGCAAAGGGGTATTAATAACCTGATTTCAAAATAGATTAGGGACTTGAGTGGGCATTTGTAAAGAGACATTAAAAATGGTCAGCACAATAAAGATGATGCTGACTCCGTAGTCATGGAGATGAGTTTTCACATCAGCCAGAATGGCCATTATTTAAAAAAAAAAAAACATGTGTGGTCGGGGCAGGAGGTGGGGTGGCTGGAGAGAGATGGCTTATCGGCTAAGACCATGTTTGGTTTTTTTTTTCCAGGCATGCATGTGGTACACATATACACATGTAGGCAAAACACACACACACATAAAATAAAACTTAAAAAAAAAATCCAGGCATGGCAGTACATGCTGGTAATTCCAGAATTTGGAAGGGAGGATAAAGGTATCAGAAGTTCAGAACCAGCCTCAGGCTGCATGAAACCTTGTCTCAAACGAAACAAAAGCAGCAGGTGTTAAGTGATGACGGAGAACATGTGGGTACTTCCTTAGTTCTGTGACTAGGAATGAAGAAGAATGTAATTTGGCTCATAGTATCAGAGGGTTGGTTGAGCCCTTGGTTACCCCACTCATGTGCTTAGGCAAAGCGTGGCAGGAGAGCGTTTCACACAAGCAGCTCTTTACTTCTTGGTAGCCAGGAGGCAGAGAAAAGGAAACAGAGAAAGGAGCCAGGGCAAGTAAGAGCCACTAAGGACGTGTCCCCAGACACCTACTTCCTCCAGTGAAGCCTTGCTTCCCACCTTTTAACCAGCTCCTCAAATGCTATCAGATTATAGATGATTTTCCACTCGCCATTAGTACGGAGGCCTCAGCATCTAATTATCCCCTGTAAGCGTGTCACAGATGTGTGCTGCTCTCGTCCTCCAGCCATTTCCGCGTTAATGTTTGTGCGCATGCGCACAGGCATGTGCGGGTGCTCACAGAGGCCAGAAGAGGGTAGGTCCCTGGGAGTGGAGTTACAGGCATTTGTGAGCTGCCCAGTGCAGAACTTGGGATTCAAACTCTAGTCTTTATGTTAAGGAGCAAGTGTACTTATCCACTGAGACATCCCCGTCACCCCTGCACACAAAACAATCAAAATCAGCCACCACAAAGAGGGACCATCTTCATACACCCTCAATTTTTAAAAGTTTTAATATACTTTATATATTTGGAAGCCTTCTAAATGTGTAGCTCTATACTGGGAATTAAAGTAAAATTATGTAGATTGTAGTTCCTGACTTCAAGAATCTTACAGTTAAGAAATAATCCTAAATATAGCCATGTAAATCGAAGCTGGAAATATAATCAAGTATTTCAATAAGATCCAAAATGATTGAACTTTTTAAAAGTATTTGCTTTCATAGCCTATGGAAGATTAATATATTGATTTAATAAATATTTTTAAAGGCAGCTCAGGATGAGACCCTCCCTGAGTTTAATCTCTAACATTGAGGAAAATGGTTAAGCATTGGATAGTTGGATAGTGGACTATTGAAGGCAGTTGGGAATAGAGGTAAACAAGGCAGTCCCCTCTAGATGTGACATCATGCTGGAAACTATACATGATATGGAATGAGAATTGCTCAGGTAAAGATATGAACTAGTCCCAACAACACAACTGACCCATGCCCTAGAGGTTACTTTGAAAATAAATTTAGAAAAGCAAAATTTAAGTCAGTTAATGTTAATATTAATGCTAGCATGTCCACTTTCTTTATAACAATTAATTATGAATTTTCCTGTGTGGTTTTTCTGTATCAAAGTCTGTGGTGTTTTGTTTTGGATATTAATTTTATTATTGATTTTTACTGTGGGTTTATTTGCCTTTGTTTAATTCCATTCTATAATATATAATTTAAGATATGAAAAATGTCATTTGAGAATCTAGTAATTAGTTTCAAAGCAGGATGCTTTTAATTCTTTGTACACTACAGGTAACTTTGAAACAATACGTCATATAGTTCCTGTTTGTTACCCACAGGTGGGTAAGCCAAAAGTAGTCTTTTTCTCTGATGCACAGAGGTACTTTGTAAGTGGAAATCCATCTTCAGAATGTTCCCAGGAAGATAAAACTCAAATTCCTGAAGACATGGGGTAGGTTCTTTCAAATGTTTGCTTGGGTTTCCTCGTTCGAGGGAGTGGGGTCCCCTGAGTGATATCACAGATGCAGAGGGACCCTCCAAGCCCTCTGTTCTCAGTCAACGTCAGGGTCGGTCAGGGCAAACGCCATCCAACTGCAGAGGCAGAGGTGGGGGATGGCTCTGCAGAAGTCGGCAGTTTGATTTGATGCACTCAGTGAGGTAAAGGTCCCTGAAGATGTGGGTAAAGGTGTCTGAATGACCCCGGGGAAGGAGCTTCTAAAGGAAGGTGACAGTGGGCCCCGGTGGATGGGGGTCAGTAGAATGAGGAGAATGAGTCAGATGGCCCCAAAGGTTATGACCCTGCTCTCTCTGAGGACATTAGAAGTTGCATTCACTCCCAAAGGGGTTTATGAAAAAAAAGTCGCATCTCCATTCTAAGCTTTGATTCTATACTATTTAGTTCTATATAAATCTGTTATGGTCCTCCGGATGAGAAAACAGGTTTTTTTTTTTTTTTTTTTTTTTTTTTTTTTTTTTAAGATGACATTATTTTTATACAAAGTTACACCATTCTGGAAAATAACCTCACTTGTTCTAAAATATATACTTCCCATATATTAAATAACACAACGTAAACATTCAAACAAGAAGCAAGCTACGATAAGGCTTGACCACAATCCCAGAAGGCTAGAGGCTGAAGCGGGATGACTAGGTGTTCAAGGTGGTTGGTTTTTGTTTGTTTTTCTTTTCTCTTTTGCTCTTTACTCTTTAGGGCTCTCGGGTGCTTTTGGGGGGCCCGCCATCCAGCTCTAAAATGAATACACCGAGGCTTATTCTTAGTTATGAATGCCTGACCTTAGCTTTTTTTTTTTTTTTTGCCAGTTTTCCTAAACTTAAATTATCCTGACTACCTCTTGCCTCTGGGCTTTTTCCTTTTCTTGCTTCTGTATGTCTTACTTTCACTCTTGCTCCGTGACTGGCTGGGTGGCTGGCCTGCAGCATCCGCCTCTCCTTGTTCTCTTGCTCCTTCATGTCTCAGATTCCTCCTCTTTCTCCTCTCCGCCTGCCAGCCCCGCCTACCCTTGCTCCCGTCTCACTATTGGCCGGCCAGTTCTTTAGAGACCATCAGGGGTTTTAGACAGGCAAAGAATCACAGCTTCACAGTTACACAGACGCAGCATAAGCACATGGTCCACAGCAAAAACAAAAGTCACACACCTTAAAATAATACCCCACAATAGATTGTTATCAGCTACACAACTTCAAGGCCAACCTGAGCTAAAACAGGTTCTGTCTTTAAAAAAACAAAACAAAAACAAAAACAAACAAACAAACAAACAAACAAAAAAAAACCCTCTAGTTAGGCAATCCTAATCTCAAATCTTTTGCAAGCCAGGTGGGAGCCAGATCTGCCACAATTGCTGTGTATGTGGCTGTGCTGTGAGTGTTGCTAGCCAGATAGATGATAACACATTCTATACATTTTGCTTCAACCTTTTTCCCATTTATTTTGAGTTTCCCTCTCTCATTTGTTCAATCTCTGTCCTCTCCTGAGCAGCACTAGGATCAAACCTAGGGCCTCAGTCATGCAAAACAAGCATGTCTACCATTGAGTTACAGCCCAGCCCACCCTTTGCATCCGTTTACTTTTTTTTTTTTTTTTTTTTTTTTGGAGGGGGAGATTATTTTTATGTGTGTGAATGCTCTATCTGCAAGTATGCCTTTATGCCAGAAGAGGGCATTAGACTCTACTATAGATGGTTTGTGAGCCACCATGTGGTTGCTGGGAATTGAACTCCAGACCTCTGGAAGGGCAGCCAGTGCTCTTAACCACTGAGCCATCTCTCCAGCTTCCCTTTGCATTTATAATCAACCCGATGATTGCTCTGCTGTCCCCAGTCACGCAATAGTGTTCATTACACTATAGTGAAGGGCAATGCACAAGTCACTGAGAGATTAATCAGAGCCCGTGGGTGATGTATTGTGGGATTGTACCCCTCTTCCCAGAACGGCCTGGGACTGTCGTGTGATTCTCCTGCCACGGTCTTGTCAATCTGTGTCTAGCCACACCCATCAGAAGAAGCCCCGTCCCTGTTCTACACCTCCCCGGATAGGGGCAGGGGCGCTCGGGGATGCTGCGGTGCGTGGGTCTGTAAGTCTGAAAATGCCGGAGAGAGGGGAGAAAAAAACTACAGAGTCCTAGCTTTGCTTCTTTGTTCATATGGGAGCTGTGTGAGAACATGTTTGCTGTTCACGCACAACCTCCAAAACCAGCATTCCCACGGCACCCTTTAGTCTCTGAAAGACAGACGACCCCCGTGTAAATTCCACAGCTCAGGTTTGTCATTGTGTTTCTTTGTCAAAGGCTTCTCTAAGTACCGTTGGTTGTAACGGGTCTCTTTCTGTCTCACCAGCCAGCTCCCAAATAATGACACAGAGACTTCGTTTTGTTTTGTTTTGTTTTTTCAAGACAGGGTTTCTCTGTATTGCTTTGGAGCCTGTCCTGGAACTAGCTCTGTAGACCAGGCTGGCCTTGAACTCACAGAGATCTGCCTGCTTCTGCCTTCTGAGTGCTGGGACTAAAGGTGTTCACCACTACCACCAGGAGAGACTTATTAATTATGAAAGCTTGGCCTCAGCTTAGTTTTCTTCCTAACTAGTTTTTATATCTTAAAGTAACCCATATCATTTACTTATTTTTGGGTTTTCGAGACCCATGTTTGTTAATTTATGTTCAGTTGTATGGTTTGATACCTCATCTGTCCGTACTGCCCGCCCATCCTGCTTCCTCCACACTGGTAGGCAACTCTTTTGCAACTTGATTCATCTCCTACTTCCTCTTTCTCTGCCTAGGCATCCCGCCTATATTTCCTGCCTAGCTATTGGCCATTCAGCTCTTCATTAAAGCAGTGACAGCAATATATCTTCAGTGTACACATATTCCACAAAAGTTGGCATGCCACAAGGTGGATTAGGCAACAAACATGGATAATATACACAGCCTCAAAAAACAAAGTCAGTGAGTTTTATACATTACCACATAGTAATTGGATCCGTAGTGAGCTGTGATACCCAGCATATGCTCTGCATCCATGTGCAAAGTCCAAATCGTTAGGAGCACACTAATGAAACAGGATCACTCTCCTCTCCTTGTCCCAACTAGGACCTCAGAGCTAAAGGTGTTTTTTAAAGAGAAAACTCCCTCCCTGCTGCAAAGATCAACTGTCCTAAACAGCAGCAGAGCTCAGGCTCTGTGATGAGCTCCTGCCACTGTGGGAAAGGAGCATGTTCAACTGAGTTTTCAGTTTCATCCTGTGAGGGAAAATGTTATGCAAATGTCCCCTTTTAAATGTTTATTGTCTCCTCAGGTAACCGTTTCCCTGAAAGCATACCAAATTGTAGACAGCGTGTCCTGTCCAGTCGCCCCAAATAAACACAAAGAGGCTTATTTATATTAATTATAAACTATTTGGCCTGTGGCTCGGGCTTATTACTAACAAACTCTTACTACTTAAATTAACCCATAATTCTCATCTATGTTTATTTAGCCACATAGCTTGGTCCCTTTTCTCAGTAAGGCGTTCTCATCTTGCTTCCTGTGTGTCTGGCTGGTGGCAGCTTCTCTGCCTTCCTCTTCCCAGAATTCTCTTAGTCTGGTAGACCCTGCTATACTTCCCGCCTGGCTCCTGGCCAGGCAGCATTTTCTAAAGCAATATGAGTGGCAAATCTTTACAGTGAACAAGAACATTATCCCACACCACCAAATACTGTTTTAGTGACTCCAAAAATTTTAGTCTGACTACACGGTAATATTAGTTATGTCTCTCTTTAATCGGTGACAAGATATATTATGAAACTTCCCCAGGTGTTTCACAGAAGTTTTGTTTTGTTTGTTTGTTTTGTATTGTTTTGGTTTGTGTATGTGTGTGTGTTTGTGCCTGTTGGAGAGGAAACCTTTTTATTTGTTCACATGGACTAGTTTCCATTTTTGTTTCTGAATCATGACTCATGTATGAAATCTCCATTTTTAATTGAGATATACCACACATGTAAGGCAGAAGGCAAAATATGGCTCAGCACTTTCATCTATGAATGCAGCTATGAGAACTTCAGTAAGTTAATGTCAAACAAAAACAAAAAACAAACCCTGAAAGATAGTGAGACTAAAGTCCGAAGAGAGGTAAAGTACTAACAACAAGTGTTAATGATTTGGCCTGAGGGGGCTGGAGAGATGGTTCAGTGGTTAATCCTTCCAAAGGATACAGGTTCAATTCCCAGCACCTACATGGCTACTTATAACTGTCTGAGACTCCAGTTCCAGGGGATCCGACACCCTTGCACAGATGTACATGTAGGCAAAACACCAATGCACATAAAAAATTATTAAAAAATCAAAGAAAGAAAGCAAAACCAATTTTTTCCCTAAAAAACATCTCCCATTGGATGGGGGTGGGGGGTTAGGAAGAGGGTGGGGTGGGAGAATGGGAGGGAGAGGGAACTGGAGTTAGTCTGTAAAATGGAAAACATTTTCAGTAAAAACAATCTCCCCCCCAAAATAATAATTTGGCCAAGAGTGTTGGTTCAGTGGTAGAGCATATTTGCCTAGCATGATGTGTTTACACACACACACACACACACACACAACAAACCCATCTGAACACAAACACAACGATCAGATTTTCAGTTTCTAAGAGACTCTATTAAAGCAACTCTTTCCCTTAACTATTTTAAAGGTGAGAACAAGCCGGCATCCATAACATATTTTTACAAGCTATTTTAACATTCGAGGTGAGGAGCCTGCCTGTAGAGATGTAGAAAATGGTATGTGTTCCAAAAGCAACAATCTGTTGCACACTCCTTGAGGGCTCTGCACACTGGGAGTTGTGCCCGTATGCAAAGTGTAGCACTGCGAAGCAACATCTGTCCAAAGACAGGGGAATGTTTTCCCTGTCTCTTATAAATGCATGCAGTCTACACGTGTATATTTACACAAGCCTGCTTTCCCTGCAGGGAGAAAAAAAGTCAGACTTATTGACGTTGTTTGTGACCCTCAAACTGAACTTGATACTATCAAAGTACACTTTAATTAAAGATTAGCTCTAGCCTATTTTTTATTTAAAGGCTGATTGTGAACAAATGCTTTCCTTGTTCAATTAAAGATAATGTATGGTATTAAATAAGCAAGAGCAGTACATATTATTGCTTTCCTCTGTGGTTGTCACAGTAAGTAATTCTGACAGATGTTTCCTCTCTTTTCAAATATGCTAGGGGGTCCTTGAACCTTAGTGATTTAATAATAGACATTAAATCCATGTAAGTTGTTCCTAAGATCCACCTACAGTACTGTACAGCACTATCCCATGAAGAAGACAAAGTTACTTAACTATCACGCGCAAGCAACCCTGACAACCATAACCATTTTGCTAATGTAAAAATACCTTTCCAGACGGGTTAGGCTATGCTGGGTTTCAGACAACCTCAAGGAACACAAATCCTTGGGGCTCGTAATTCTCAGGGATATCCATCCCCCTCTGTTTTGGTTTACTATTTATGAAATACCCAGCTAAGTTACTTGCTAAACTGTGGGAAGAAGTGTCTTTGAATTAAAAGCGGGATTTAATAGTTAAAATGCCTAGCTTTCACGACTGGTAAGGGTATGTTTAAACAGTTGTAATAACAGATCTCTGTGCTTCAGAAAGAATTTTAAGGACTGTGGTAATATTTTAGCCCTAAAACTCTAGGATGCTTTTACATAAACACACTTGCAAAGTCAAAATGCCTTTAGTTTTGCTTTGCTAGCCTTCCCTTCAGTATATTTAATTTCATGTGCCAAATAAACATTGTGTGTATCAGTAATGTAGATAAAATGTTAACTCTTGAGAGTGGGATACCGACTCCCACCAAGAGCAATGGTGGGCAGCAACATCAAGATTTTCCGTTTTTTACAGACTAAGCTAGTCTTTGGAAATTCTGCCTTCAGTGCTATCAATAGCTTACTCTATAAACTATCTAAGCCAAATTTAACCCAACTCTTACTTTCCATTCTAAAAGGCCTATACTTTGAAAGGTAAATCTTTATTACTCAAATAAGTTTGAAATACTAGAACTCTTAATAAAAGAATTTTCTGGCTCAAGCAGTCAAACTCTGAATGACTCTGCTCAGTCCCAGGTCCAGGAAGGTACAGAAAGGGAAGCGAGTGAGGAGGTGACGGAGATGAATGGACGAGCACACCCCTATGCGGCTAAAGGCACCTGCAGCCACTCGGGGTGAGAGCAATGTGGGCAGCATACTGGGCCTGTGACACAAGAGCGCCTGGCAAGCGAGAGCTCTAGGTCAACATCGGCTCAGTCTCTGTCGTTAACAGTGGAGCCATGGAGAGATGGCTCGCTCAGTCAGTAAAGCGCATATCACACAAGCTAAAGGGCCTGAGTTCAGATCTCCAGCACCCACTTAAAGCCCAGCACTGCAGCACAGGCCTGCACCCCAACACTGCAGCACTAGTGGGTACAGATGGGCGGAGCCTGGATACACTCTCTCTCTCTGTCTGTCTGTCTCTCTCTCTCTCTCTCTCACACACACACACACATACAGCCCCAGCATATTAGAATAGATGAGAAATAAAAGTAAGTCTCTAAATAGTGATGAGATATCGAGCTGCTAGAACTCATGCACTAAAAATGGGAATGCAAAATCAGGAGGCCCTTAGCATGATCGTTTGATGCATTGGAAAGTTCAAGAAATTTTCCTAAGCGAAATGAAAATGTATACTCAAGAGAAACTTTACCTGGGTGTTTAGAATGGTCTATTTGAAATTATTAAATATTTAAGACAAATATATCTCAAGTGGGATATGAATAATCTGTAATACACACACACACACACACACACACAAAATGCCACTCAGCAATGAGAAGAAGTGAACCATTGATAAACTCAACATGAATGGGTCTCAAAAACATTGTTAAGGGGTCTGGAGAGATGGCTCAGAGGTTAAGAACAGTGACTGTTCTTCCAGAGGTCCTGAGTTCAATTCCCAGTAACCACATGGTAGCTCACAGCCATCTGTAATGAGATCTTGTGCCCTCTTCTGGCCTGTAGGCATGCAGACAGAACACTATACAAAATAGATCTAAAAAAAAAAAAAAACCAACAAACAAAAAAACCCTTGTTAAGGGAAAGTACTGAGACTTTAAAAGAAACCACTATGCGCTTCTATTTATGTGATATTCTGGCAAAAGGGGAACCATGGTGATAGAAAACAGATCAGGACTTCCCAGGAACTAGGAGTAGGAGAAAGGGTTGACTAAGGAAATGGAATTATTACAGATGATGGAGGTCTGTGTCCTTATTTGGATGGTAGCTAGAGTACAGTATACATTTTCCCTAAACTTGCTAAACTATACACTCAAATGATAAATTTAACTATGAAAGTTATCTGTTTGTCTTGAGACAGGATTATCTCTCTGAATAGCTCTGGATGTCCTGGAACTTGAAATGTAGATTAGGTTGGTCTCAAACTCACAGATCTGCCTGCCTGCCTGCCTCCCAAGTGCTGGGATTAATCCACAGTACCAGGCTAAAAGTTATTCTTTAATTTAAACAATGAGGGAAATAGTTGAAGCCAATTTATGGTTTAATAGATACAAAATGTATGTATAGTATAAAATGTCTGAATATCTTATTCTCTGCTATGAGATATTTGCTTTTTAGCTTTTATTATACAGACAATTCTAACATATGTGACATATTTAAAAGGCTTAATATTTCTAAGATTTACATCACACTCAGTGAATAAAATCTATGGCATTCTAAAGTCATACTTTTGGAAAACTAGACAACTAGGAACTTCAAAGAAAGATAGACTATGAACATTTATTTGGTCTGCAAATAAGGTGTCAATCAGTCTAAGTATGTATCTTAATAGACACAGAAACTATTTTGTAAAATACAAACACTCGGTAGTATGACAAAGATCGTAAACGTTAGGGACAATCTACCTGGTCTGACCCCGCCTTAGTCATTTACTAGGTATGACTAGTTGTCCAATCCTGGATAACCCTGTCCTCCCAAGTGTAAAATGTAAAACCTCGCTTTTTGTAAAGGCGAAATGAGAAAATGCCCACTAAGTAATCAGCACACGAAAAGCACCATATGGCACCTGTTACTTTAGGGATGTAATACTGAAGTTTGGGGATTATCTATATTCAAAAGTCCCTGAAAATACTAGTCTCTTTCAGCAATTTGGACGTAAAATCAGTCTGCCTACGGTAGCAAATATGGGACCAAAAAGAGGCTGGCGATCTGGTCTGTGAACGCTAGTCCCTTTCTCACTACTCCAGGGCGCACACGGGCAGCAGGAGAGCAATAAACTAGACTGAGGCCTTTGAGGCAGGGGCAAAAGTAAGCAACTCCAGCATCCCTGCAGGGCCACAGCCAGCCTAGCCGCCTTATTTCCGTGTACCTCCCAAAGCCGGAAATGTTTCTGCTTGCTTTTAAAGCCTGACTAGCTATGAGCCTGTACCACCTTAGTATGTCCTGGGTTCTATGTATTTGTTTATTTTTATTTTATGCCTATCAAGTTAATTAAATGCTGGCGTGTTGTTTTTGTTTATAAATACAGGAATCTGTCTTTGAAGGAATCTGAAAGCTTGCTAACAAAAAACGATATCCATGAACCTCACCTTCTGCGAAACCCACAAGTAAAGGAAACTTTGTATGAGGAAAAGGAGTAAATTCAGCCTCGTTTGATTTGCTTTCTTCATAGAGCTAGGCAACGGCGTGTCGTGAGGGTTTGTAGGCTTCGGTTATCTCGGTGTATAAGTTCTTGTTTGATTTGTTTCTTTTAGAATCGGAGACTTTACCTTCCGTGTGTGAATTCCAGGATCTATTTACTTTATTAGTTGTTAAATAAAATTTACCAGGAAATAGAATGTGGTGTCTTATAGCATACGAGCCTTGAATCCATGGTATCTGGGCGTGCTTTCCAAACCTAAAGCCCACTGCAGCTAAGGATCACTCTGGTTCACTAACAACATTCAACACATCTGGTTCATGGCGGTGTAAGTGTGCTGAGCTACTCCTATCTGCGGCTTGGTTAACCCCGACGTGGAAAGTCACAAATCTGCCGGGAAAACGTCCAAGAATCTACAGGCGAGCAGTGTCCTCTCTGACGGTCAGTATGTGATGCTCTGGGCCCGGTTCTGGAGCGTGGGCTGCAGCGAGGATCGTGTCGGGGCGGCTTCCCCGCGAAGGCCGGTGCGGGCTGCAGACCTGGGCCCCGCCCACGCGGCGACGGGCGGCTTCTCCGGGGCCGGTCCGCTCCGCTCCGGTGGGGTCTGGTCCTGGGCGCGCGGGTCAAAGGGGCGGGGGGCGATGGCGGGTCTCTAGGTCACGGTGTACCGAGGAAGGGGTCCAACTGCAGGACGCACGCTCAGCTCCGGGAGCAGAAAGGCAGGCTGCACCGAGCGAGGACCCGCGGGGTCCCGAGCGGCCAGGGGGCGGGGCCAGGTGTCCGTCCCGCCCCCGAGCGGTTTGATGGATGAGTCTGTGCGCCGAGGGGGCGGCTCCGAGGCGCGGTCGCCCCTCGCCTTAGGGTTCGGGCGGGCGCCCGCCTCGCCCGACGTGCCTGCGCGGGCCTCCCACTTGCCGGCTCTGGGCAGCCGCATAAAAGGCGGCAGCAGAGGCTGCACGGGGATGGAGTGACTGCTCGACGCCCCTGGTCGCCCTGCACTGCTCCCCGGAGCCCCGCACGCACGGCCTCCGCGGGGGAAGGTGAGGAGGCGGGGGACCCGCGGCACCGGCTCCCCGGGCGGGCGGGCGGGCGGGATGCCTCTGCGGGGGCCGGGGGAGCCCCGTGCGCCTTCGGCAGCCGCCGAGCACGGGGGACTCGAGGGCGTCTCACGGCCGCCCCGCTCCCTTGCAGCGCTCGCCGCGGGAACCGGAGCCGCAGCCGCTATGGAGCGCGGCCGTCCCGCCAGCAGCCCACGCAGCAGCACCGAGCCCGCCCCGTCGGCCGCCGCCGGCCGCGAGTCGAGCCCGGGCCGGGCCGGGGCCGGGCACACAGGCTCCGGCGGGGTGGCGGCGCGCCCCGGGGGTGGCCGGCCCGCCGCAGCGAACGCCGCTCGGGAGCGCAGCCGCGTGCAGACCCTGCGGCACGCCTTCCTGGAGCTGCAGCGCACGCTGCCGTCGGTGCCGCCCGACACCAAGCTGTCCAAGCTGGACGTGCTGCTGCTGGCCACCACCTACATCGCCCACCTCACCCGCAGCCTGCAGGACGACACCGAGGCGCCGCCGGGAGACCCCAGTCTGGGAGCCTTGAGAGGCGACGGCTACCTGCACCCAGTTAAGGTAGGCGACACTTCGGGGCTGGGACCCCCGGAGCTACCCTGTCCCCGCTGGAGCAGAGGCCACGGAGCTGGCACTCCTCCCCGGCGGCGGCGCGCAGAAACACCTCTAGGAAGCCAGCTTACCTGGGCCGTGGTGACCAGGTCCCCAATGAAAGAGGCTGCTTCTTGACAGTGTGCAACCAGAAAGCTGGGGCGTTTAATCCTGCATGGGCTCGAGTACTTGCGCTCTTTCATGGTGAAAAATGGGGAAGCTGTTTACACGTTGTAATGACAGGTAACATCTAAGTTACGTTTGTGCCCTTCAAGAGTCAATTATCTTAATTTACATCCCCATTGTCCTTCTCATGAGCTACTCCAAAGGCGTCATAAACTAACCAGAATTAATTCTTTGCCCCTAAAGTAATTGTAAGAACAGAAAAAAGAAAACACACACACACACAATCTTTGCCAAAATCAGTGAAAACCAAATGTTCTTAGTCCCCGTGGAGTAAAATTTCAATCACAGTTAAATATTGTGGACTACACAGCTACCAGCAATGTTAGAAAAACCCCAAAATGTTTCATGTAACTGTCATCTTAGGTTGGCATGTGTGTTGAGTGAATTGGTCTGTATTCAAATTAGCCTAGAAAAACTATTTTTTGCATGATTTCTTTACGTGTCCATGAAGCGGTCTTGAGTATGGTATGTGACTTGACTTTTCACCTATAGTGCGTTAACTTCTGCATCATCTTTTTCTGGATTTCTTTTAAAACCTTCCATTGACCTGTTTTTCTCTTCAAAATGAAGAAATTCTGAATTTGCTAAATTTAAATGTTCACATGTTTGTCTCACTATTCTGAAATAATTGAACATAAATACACACAATTAGAAATTTATCTAAGCATTGAAAAAACTATTGAGCAACAAAAATGAGGAATTACATTTTGTTGAAACATAATAAAACACATCCTCTAATATTATTTTACTTAAAACTATGGAATGCATCTTAACAAAACTTATTTTGAAAATACTGTCAACATGGTGATAGACTTAAAACAGTTCAAATGTTAAATGTGAAAACATGAAATGTTATTTATAATAATGATAGAACATTATTTATAATAATGATAGAGTTTTATTGCACAATAGCTGACAAGTCACTCGTTACAATTAAGACTTCTGTATTACAATAGCATAGATTAATGCTATTCAAATATCCCACTAACATTTCTTTGACTTGACATTTGCCATATATTCCCAGAAATTTAAACATTAAGATTTCATACCCAAAGCAGAAGTTCAATGCCTCCCTCGTGGTTGATAAAATTTAGAATGAGGTCAAGTATTTCACCTCGGTGTCAAGCACGGCTTTCCTTAATGAGAAATGCTAGAGACATCAGTATTGGAAAGGGGCAGAGCGAGCTAGCAGCATTGTGCCTAACTCACATGCCAAATGTTTTTGTAGTCATAGCTGTTTTAAGAAAAACAAATCTAATTTGCTGTCTGATTTTAAAAGACAATGACCATAATATCTAGATTTCTAAACCTAGAGATAATTATAGAGGGCCAAAGGTTATCTCATAAAAATGAAATTGTTGATAGCTAACAAGGGACTGGTGTGTTTTAAGTCAAATATTTGATTTGGTACTTACTATAAAGAAATCTCTGCTCTAGGACAGGGAACACAATTGTAAGACAGACTTAATCCCTGCCCAAAACAAATACAGTAGAGCTAAAAACAAAAATACAAATTGTAGTATAGTACTGTAAAGAAGAATATGATATATATTAAGAAAAACACTCTAAACCATGGGTTTCGGAGTTTCAGAAAACAGAAATTGTAAATACTTAATTGAAATTGCCTTCCTCTATTTTATGAACTCTGTTGAAATGTTTAAATATTAAGTCTATCCTTAATACAAAGGGAATAAAAATATACTGATGATTTTCACTTTCTGGGTAAGTAAGGTCTCATTATAAACTATGGTAGATAGCCCTGAGTAAGTCTTCTAAAATTACTGTTTTCCTGTAATGCAACAATGTTGCTAAGTGCTACACAAATTACTAAAGATATTTTAACAAATACTCCAGTCTGTCGCTTTGAATCATCAATCCTTTTTACCAATATTAGGAGCATATTAAAATGATTGGGGACCTTAGAGTGTCCCAGATGATGGAAGAAGGGTTAGTCAGGGGTGGAGCTTATGATTAGAGCTTATGCAAAGTCCTTGGTTCTGCCTGCTAAACTGGAAGAGAGTTTTGAGAACTACAGTTTCTGGGTTAATGAGATAGATGGCTCAGCGGTTAAGAGCACTGACTGATTTGCACCCGGGTTCAAATCCCAGCACTCAAATGCAACACAACACTGCAACTCCAAGATCTGACACTCTCACACAGATGTACCAATACATATAAAATAAAAATACACCCTCACACAGGCATACCTACAGGCAAAACACCAGTGCATTTAAAATAAAAATAAATAAACCAAAAAAGAACTGGACCTTCACAGCATGGCCTAAACCCACTTTTATCCACTTGGAAAATGAGCAATTTCAGTCAGCACTAGGGGCCCAGAGGGACAATTCTCCGGGAGAACAGGAGTGTATTTCAGGCCTTTAACTTAGGGAGAAAAATGCAGAGGACTCTGCTAATTGCCAGGTCCCATGAGAATCGTTGTCCAAAACAATGATAAGCAAGAATTTAAAAAACGGTGGGCTCTTATTGCTTGGGGGTCATTTAATTAAAATAAGAATGTGTTTTTAAAGGTCTTAATTTTCAGGATCAGTTCTGGTTAATGGCTTAATTTTTCCCCCAAGTTAAAAAAAAAAAAAAACTACATAATTTCAAATACACTTTAGAAAAGAGAAGAAAGTATAATGATGTGTGCATTCATATGACAATGCCATAATGAAGTTTATTACTTTGTATGCAGACCTAGGAATCTATAAGACATGTGATTTAAAACAAGTTGAAAATAAGTGTACCTCAGTAGAGAGAAAATACAGTACAGGACTGTATTCACTAATCATACCTGGAGACATTAAAATAGGACTTGTGTTGGCTGCCACAAAAGTGACTTTCCAGATAATATGACACACCCACCTACTAACATTTTTATTTTCACCTGATGTGAAAATATTTGTGAGATACAGTGCTGTGCTTTAGTATGTGTGTGTGTGTGTTATATGATGTTCAGATCAGAATAATCTCACATCTGCCTCTGTAGACATTGCCCATTTGTGCTATAAATATTTGAAAACATTTCTTCGAGTGTATCAGAATATGAAAAGTGCATTATCACCATCTATAGTCACCCACTATGAGACAGAAAACGCAAACTAAAAACTATGGGCTGCTCTGTGACGTCGCCTGCCATTGCTACCCAGGTGCTACCTGGTCCTTTCCATATATTGCTACTTTCCTGGAATGCCTAGTTTGTCTATAACTGTGCACAGCTTCTTTAAAACTAATGTTTTAAATTTAATTTTATTGCAGGTTTAACTTGGAAATAAAATGCAGTGGTAGACTTTCTACATCTCAGCAATATTCATTCTTAACTTCTCACAGTTCTTGTCAAATACGCATTGTGTTGGTTTTGTTGTTGGGTTTTCTGATTGTTTTTGTTTTGTTTTGTTTTCCGAGACAGAGTTTCTCTATATATAGCCCTGGCTGTCCTGGAACTTGTTCAGTAAACCAGGCTGGCCTCGAACTCACTAAGCCTCCTGTCTCTGCCTCCTGAGTGCTGGGATTAAAGGCGTGCGCCACCACCTGGCTACTTTCACAGTTACAATCAAAGCACTGTTCGTCTTTCCCCATAGACTTTGTAATTAGAATCCTCAGCAGCAAAGTAACAGGAACACTAACAGGAACGTGTGTTAAAGCCTAGATATTATACAACCTATGCTGTATGGCATAGAGACTAACAGGAATGTGTGTTAAAGCCTAGATATTATACAACCTATGTTGTATGGCATAGAGACTAACAGGAATGTGTGTTAAAGCCTAGATATTATACAACCTATGCTGTATGGCATAGAGACTAACAGGAATGTGTGTTAAAGCCTAGATATTATACAACCTATGTTGTATGGCATAGAGACTAACAGGAATGTGTGTTAAAGCCTAGATATTATACAACCTATGTTGTATGGCATAGAGACTAACAGGAATGTGTGTTAAAGCCTAGATATTATACAACCTATGTTGTATGGCGTAGAGACTAACAGGAACGTGTGTTAAAACCTAGATATTATACAACCTATGCTGTATGGCGTACAGACTAACTTTCAGATTTTTCCTTACTCTTTTTTTTTTTTTTCAGAAATGGCCCATGCGATCAAGATTGTACATTGGTGCCACGGGTCAGTTCCTGAAGCACCCTGTGTCTGGAGAAAAGACAAATCATAGCAACACTCCGACAGCCTCACAGCCGTAGGCGGTCCCCTGGGGGGGGCCTGGCTGAGTGGTGGCTGTTGTTTTTCAAGATTGTGAAATAATTCTGTATTTATTACATTGGACATAACAAACTGTTTCTGAAGTTTACATTGAAACCTGTAGTTGAATGTCAAAATGTATCTGTCTAAATAAATGTGGAATGGAGTAATCAGCCCTGTATAAAAATATATAGCTACGTTAGTCATTGTGCCACTGTTACACAGTAAAGAGAAACTATTGGAATGAAAGGCGTGCAAAAGCATATAGTTCTATGTAGCCAAAGGATGCACTTCCTTCCTTCCCCATTCTCTGTAGTCTATGACAAATTAAAAGCTGATACAGTGTTTCTAGCTTTAAGAAATAAAATGTGTGATGTTGCATATCTAATTCCAGCACTCTAAGACACAGAGGCAGGTGGATCTCCGTGAATTTGAGCCCAGCCTTCTCTACGTAGAGTTCGAGGCCAACCCCAGGCTACACAGTGAGACCCTGTTTCAAACAATAAATAAAATGTGTTTATACTAGTGTTTTTGTGAAAGCCAGTGTGTGCTTTGAGTTGGCCATTCCAGTTAAGAGATGTAAGATCATTATTCAGCTGAGCTGTGTGTACAAAGATTGTGTCTGTAGTTGTTTTTTCCAAATAGAAAATGTATATGGGATGTGAAAAATGGTTTTCTCTATAGAATATGGTGTGACCACCTGTCAAGAAATTGGTCAATATTAAGATCTGACTTCCATTTCAAATTGTAGAAGGCACTGGTAAATCATGCCAGTATGAAGAGGGGCTCAGGTGTCACTGGGTGAGGGGTTCACCCCCCCTTTCTCCTGCCTACACTATACCTACCGCGTCTCCTTTCCCACCCCGGATAGTTGGACAGGCTCAGATGTAGGCTTCCTGGAAGGGACATTTTCAGCACTGGTTAGGGAGTTCTGCCCGTGATCTGTGCCTTGAGAGAGACTCCTTTCTCTGCACCACACACCGCCACAGGCTCAGAGAGCTCCTGTGTTCAGCAAGAGACTGTCGGGAAATCAGCTCAGCTGGCTTAGCAGGTCGAGGTGCTTGCCACCAAGCCTAACATCCTGACTTCAGTCTACACAGCCTACACAGTGGAGAGAGCTGACCCCAAATGTCATCCTCTGACCTCCACATGACGGCATGCACACTACACAACACACAACAGGACAAACAAATGTAACAAGATAAAACCACCCTGTGGAAGTTAGCACAACTCTGCCCTTGATGATATTGGTCCTTATTTCTTGTCAATACAAATACTCCAAAACCTAGGAAGTGTAACTTACATTATAGATTTGGATAGCTAATTAAATTGCTGCCTATGCTAACAATGTGTAGGAAGTTGGAAAATTTCAGAAGTCCCTATGAGCCATGAGTAGGACACAGGTGCTTTGGAAAACACACTGAACCCCAAGAGTGGAATATTACAGAGACGATATTCACCTCATTCCTTTGCAGACATGTCCTCCTTACCTCTTCTTGCCTTAGATACCCCCTTCCAGCTGTGAAGTTCACTCATCTCTTGAAAACCCAGTTTTAAAGTTACTGAATTCAATTTGAGATTGGCAAGGAAAGAGGTTATTAGTGGACTTGGCTGCGTTTACGTAACAGGCAAAAACCCCAATCATTTTCAGCTCGGTTTTCCTGTAGCCTGCAGCAGGAAAGTTAAAGATCCTGTGACGGCCAGGCCTGCTGTTCCAACGTGTGGCCACGAGTTTTTCTTTTTGTTTGAGGTGAATAATAACCTCATGGTTTATTGTCTTCCTACCAAAAGTGGCTTAGAATAAACTGGATTGTGTGACCTTCCTCTTATCATCTCCCAGTTGGCAATGCCCCCATTTCTTCTGGGTCAGTGTTCTCTTGGGTCTGCGGTGGGATTTATCCACTGGAGCCTCGTAGCCTTTGCAGCAGGAAATCTGTGGTTGGCCCACTGTGGCCCTTCTGACTCCTGTCATGACACCTCTTTCCCTGGGTTGTATTGTGTTGTGTCACCTGGAGAGGCGGATGCTTGCCACCTTACCTGAGGAAAGACTGGAAAGTTTAAGGAACAATCACCATGCCTGCCAGAGTTCTACTAGCACAGACAAGGTCAGGCCAGACGTGAAATTGTCAAACTTTCTTTGAAGTTACCTTAATAGAGCTGTAAACACTACATTGTGTAGTGGGAAATTCATCAAATGATATTTTTTTTTGTTAGTTATGCCAGTCTGTTAGTTTGGCCATAATTTTATAGGAATTTAAATGGGGGAAAGGTAGGATTTTGTTGAATTATTACTTTTCTAAATTGTCCTACTAAATAGAACCTTGCCTTTGATGTTGTAACTCATTTCCATTTATCTACTTATATAAATGTTTTTGTGTCCAAAACACTGTATCGAATTGCTAAATATACTAACAGCTTTAGAAAGATCAGAAAATCTCAAAGTTGAATCTTGTCAAAAAAAAAAAAAAGGTTCAAAAGGGCAAGCTGTTTTAATTCATGATGCAGAATAATGGGTATTATTAAGATAACATTTGAAAGTCAGTCTGTTAAATTTGCACCTGTCTCTGTGTAACTTGAACATGGTACATGGCAAATCTTCCTAGAGGCATTCAGGGTTCTTGTCTTCTGCATGATGCCCTCAACAGAGACAAGGACTGATATATTGGGGTCACAGGGTTACCCCATAATCTGCACAAGAAATCCTCAGCCAAGTTTCTTCCACATCCCACTGGGATTTCCCATTGAAAATTTCTTTATGATGGTAATTTGGCGGCTGGAAAATGCCATTTTAGAAAGAAAACTAGTTTTGTTGTATTGTATTGTAACAGGAGAGCTAGCTTTATTGTATTTCTCTGGCCATAAAAATATGCACATGAGAGTTTGTTGTGTGTGAACTATTCACTAATAAAGCTACATTAAAAAGTGTATGTGTCCATTAACTTTCTCATCTCTGTGACAAACTGTCTGACCTGAGCAACTTAGGAGAGAATGCATGAGCAGTGGCTGCTCTTCCAGAGGACCCGGGTTCAATTCCCAGCACCCACATGACAACTCACAGCTGTCTGTAACTCCAAGATCTGACACTCTCACACAGACATACGTGCAGGCAAAACACCAATGTGCATAAAATAAAAATAAATAAGCAAATAAACACAGAGAAAGCATTTCTTTTGGTCTCTGGGTATAGGGAATGCTTGTGACTGATCTTGTTCCTGATCATGGAGGCTGAAACACGAGGCAGCTTATCACAGCCAGGCTGCAAACAAGAAGCGGGAAGAACAGGCTGGAAGGAATCAGCTTCGTCCTGGGGCCAGCTAAGTCCTGTGTCCTCAACCTCCCCTAACAGTTCCTCCTGCTAAGGACCTGGTACTCAAACACAGGGGCCGATGTGGGATAGTTCACATTCAAAACAGACAGGCATCTATGCACACTTGTTTTAAAATCGAAAGAAAGGATTGAAGTAGAAAAATCCAGTTGTGGATCTGAGTGTCAAGGAAAGAAGGAAGGGGCTATTCTATTGTCCACGGTGCTTGGTAATAAAGAATGGCTGTGCATTTTCACAATGATTTTTAAAAAATACTAAACATAGCATTCTGAAGCTAATGTTAACTTCAACAGTGACTTTCTTATTGGTTCATGGATACTTAAAAAAAAAAAACCAAAACAAAAACAAAAAAACCAAACAACTTAAACTGTAAAAGAGCATGCCTTTAATCCCAGCACTCAGGGAGATAGAGGCAGGTGGATCTCTGTGAGTTCAAGACCAGTCTGGTCTACATAGTGAGTTCCAGGACAGCCAGGACTGATACACAAAGAAAACCTGACTCAAAAAACAAACAAATAAAAACAAAGAAAACACACACACAAAAAAAGAAACTGCAAAAGAAAAATAATTTCTGATTGAAATTCAGCTAATTATTTTAGTTGAAATTGTCTTAGTTTAAATTATTCAATTTCTTTTTCTCAGAAAGGAACCATTTATTTTCATGTAAAGAGAAAGTATTCAGGCATTAGATGTTCATTTTTTTTTTTTTTTTTTTTTTAGGGGGCAGAGCAGACAATTCATATACCACTTAATCTTTACTCCTCGGGTCTCTGTGTCTCATGGTGCATTTCTGAGGAAATGGTTCCAGGCAAAATGGTTCTGCAGTGGCCCATGAATGGCTCATATTTGTCATCATGATAAGACAAGTTGTTTGTTGGCTGTATGTAAAACTGTCCTTTCTCATCTTAGCTGGAAAAAAGTATAAATCAGATTGCTTCTGATCCAAAGCATATACTGGCTGTTTGGGGAGATGCCTTCATCAAAATGTTCTTTTCTATTACATTGACGGTGGACTTTATTTGAAATCGTAGATTCTACTCCAATCTGGTAATAATTCATGTTTTCTTAAAATCTTTGCTGGAGGGTTTCCAACAAATCTTCTAGACAACAGCTACACTAGTGGACTGTTGCTGCTTTTTCTCCAAGCTGTGCACTTTGGAGTTTTTGTTTTTATTTCATTTGTTCCTGTAACTTAAAAAATACCAAGCAACAAAGGTTGTTAGAAGAACTCCAAAGAAATATTACAAAATTGTATATCTCAGAGAAATGACTGTGTAATTGTGAGTTTACACATGACTATTTTAATCAAAACTCCTGTAAAATTCACAAATCCTGTAGATGTACTTCCTGCAGGCTGAGCACACCACACAGAGGGCAAGGCAGCCCCACTGGGAATATTCTCGCCTAACCACATAAACCCGGAAGGATTTCCCTTCCTATGTTTACACAAGTCTTAGTTTCAACTCATCTGAGAAACCAGTTCACTGAAATGTACATCAGTCACTCAAACGCTTCATAATAAATTATGCCACAACATTTTATAAACTGGAGAATAATCTTGAGATTTATGCTTGGAGATTATGTCAATAGTCATTTCCTGCGCATGTGGATGTATGTGACTGACACGTACATCTGCCCTCTGGGGACCAAGTGTGTTCTGGAGATGAACCATTTCCTCTTCCCTCCATGTGTATGGCCATTGGAAACAACGAGAACTCCATGAAAGCTGATTCCAAACATTTTAATTTTCAAATAAATGCTGAAGTCACTTGAGTTCACTTTTATAGTATATTCTACTATACGCCATCTCAATTCTGTGGGTAGATGAGTAGATAAGTCATGTGGAACAAAAAAGTTAATGAGGTTCAAGTTTTAAAACTGGTAAAGATTTGTTTCGGTAACTTCGTTGCTGTAAACCCATGTCCTGAAGTCATGTGACACCAGATGTGGCTAAGTGAAAATCAGTAGAGAGCCACGGGGAAGAAAAAGGTGGAGCTCTTGCAGACCCTCCTTTTGGAGAGAGGAGGCCAGTCAAGCTTCAGGTGTGGAGCAGGGTGGGGTGGGGTGGGATGGGATGGGGGGACATGACATGTGAGACTCTCATGCCTGGCCAGAGAGACACAAAAAGTGGCATCGTCCAATGACACAGAAGCAGGCTGGGCTGCAGAGCTGGGACCAATCAGTGTTGCTGTTGGTTTATTTTATTATTCACAATGCTGGGAATCAAAGCCTGGACTCGAATGTACTCGTCCTCAATGACTGAGACACATCCCAGCGCTTGTGTTGGGAACGGTCTTTGTGGGGCTGCAATCGGAGCCAGCCATGTGGCCCCAAGTCGTACCTGAGTAGGGGAGTGTGGATGAGGGACAGGCTAGCTATAGATAATAAAGAAAAGACAGAGAGACAGAATAAAGGTCAGGAGGGCAGATCAGTCAATACGGAAATGCCACAAAGTTTATTTTTCACCACTCTTATATACCTTATCCAAAAAGGGGAGCACAGTATCATGTATTTGGAACAAATAGACTTTTCTTCCTCGGTTATTTTTAGGGTTCAGTAACCACACCTTAGCTCCAACTTCTCGTTCCTCTAGCCTTGAGGTCAGGAGTAGACACACCTCAGATTCAGGTCTGTTGTTATTTAGACTAAGACAGCCAAAGTGTCCTTCTGTAGCCACACCTTTGACCTTTAGGTCTTATGACTTGCTGAGGACAGCTTTGAACTCTCTGTGCCAAGATGGAGTGCAGCCATCTTTATGGGCACCCACACTGTGGTCGTTTTAGCAGCAACTTTTTTTTGCCAAGGATATTTTAGGAAGGCCCGTCACTGTGCACCATGACGTGGGGGGGCGCAGGAGAGGTGCCGTCTGTGTGTGCCATGGCTCTCGTGCCCACAAGCATCTGCCAGGTCCTGGGGTTTACAATTTGTCTCACTTAGTTGTCTTAATGTTCTTCTTCTATTGAGGAACGGGGAATCAACTTAGATCATGTTCTAATAAGCCCAGTATAAGAAGAGAGCCAGGAGCATTTGGTGGTCAGGTTGAGTTTGAAATCTGAACAGGAATTGACAGGGAAATGTTAAATGACCCATCACGGAGAAAGCAAAAGGAACGACCCCCACATGAGAAATGCTGTGAAACTGACAGCAGGAAGATCCACGAACCACTCTAAACGACTGACTCGTGAAACAGAAGACACTTGCTTTCCTTCGGTTTACATTTTTAAATGTTAGTAGTATGTGCTTGCTTCGGCAGCACATACGCTAAACGTTGGTGGGAGCATTAGCGTGTGCACACACGTGTGCATGCCTTGCTGTATGTGGAGGTTAGAGGACAGTTTGAAGGGGTCCAGAGTTCTCTTTTTCCATCTTTATGTGGCCTCGGGGGATTGAACTCAGGTCACCACAAGCCCCTTTAGCAGGCAGTAGCCGTTACTGCCTGAGAAATATCAGTAGTCCCTTGTTTGTTTGCTTTTCTTGCAAAGGATGCTTGCTATTTGCGTTTGTGCCCCGAGTGGTTGACAAGTAGACGGTCCGGGTGTGTGCGTATTTCTTGTCAGTGAAGCAAGTTTTCCAAGTTCTTGCGAGAGGGTGCTCACAAAGTATGATGCCCGCTGGGAGGGAGGCTCAGGGGCCTCTGACATGTATGCATAATAGAAGGCAACATGTGTGTGAGCATGTACACCGAGGATATTTAAATTCACTTTCTATGTAGCTGTAATTGTTATGCCCTCCAGTCAGCTGTTCCTTCCAGTTAGCGTACTCCTTGTCAATCATTCAGTTTTCCCTTGGAGACTTCTGAGAACAGCATGTTTATTGTCCTTTAAAAGGGAAGCTGGCAAAATTTGAGAAAAGAGTCATTAATTCCTTTCTGAAATCCACTGGAGGTTTAATGGGATGTTAATTGCAGGACATAATTTATATTAGACTATGATTGAGGTATAAATAACCTTAATTTAACCTTAGTTTAAAATTTTCAGTTACTTACATTCTTGACTATGTAATCATTCTTGGATATATATATATAATTTTTAAGCAGTGAGAAAGGCTGTATTATTTCACATAACAGGAAGCCAGCACTGGTGGCTCTGTGGTTAGTAAAACCTGGTTCATCTAGTGACTTAGCAGGGTTTCTAGGATGTTCAGCTCTCTGAGGTCCATTTTGCTCTTGGAGGAAACACAGGCAGCAAGGCCAAGCGCCCTTTCATAGATGACCCGGGAGGGGAAAAGAGGATCCACTTCCTCCCATATGTGTCTCTTCATCAAAAAGGACACGCCCCCTCAAGTCCACTTCCTCCCATATGTGTCTCTTCATCAAAAAGGACACGCCCCCTCAAGTCCCTTTGGCTAGTTGGAACAATTTGAAAACATCCCCTTACTCCGGGAACTTCTCATGGTGGGATTTAAGTAGTTGTTTTCAAAGCTTATTAACATGAAAGTTAAGTTAAACCGAGAAGGAAGGTCCTTGTGGTTCACACTGACAATTAAACCACACGACTGTTTCAGATCCAGACAGAAATCGTAAGTAATTTAGGCAATTTTCCGCAAAATTATCCCAGTAGAGTCCATGGGCTTTAAGGATTTGAGCATCAAATTCCTGCCAGATCAATGTCCTACTTTCTGACAATTTAATGTATTTTTTTCACAGATTTGGAATTTTAAGTTGAACAAAATATATAAATGCTATGATTATCTCAATGTCAATATTATGATTAAAAATAATCCTGCTGGAGGGTGAAAAGACTTTATATAGGAAAGTCATCCGTTTCTGACTAGGGTCATTTATATTTCTCTTGCATTAACTCTGTCTTGACATGCTTACTACTGAGCAAGAGAGCACAACAATGTGGTTCTTATGTCTAGTTCCTACCAGCTCCCACCAGTGTCCTGTTAGAAGACCTAGGGGCCTTCAAGTCACTCACTACTACGAGCAAGGGCTGGTAGCCAAAGGGATTAATTTACTAATAGCAGTTTCATGTGGAAGTACCGATTACAGATCCTGGCCACCTGGAAAAAATAATATCCACGTGTATTTCTAGAACTAATAACCTCCTTTTTCTCCTCTTTCTCTTGTTTCTTTCCTTTTGTCTTTTTCTTTCTTTTCCTTTTCTTTCTTTTTTTTTTTTTTTTGGAGACAGGGTCTCTGTATTTAGTCCTGTAACTTACTGTGTAAACCAGGCTATTCTAGAACTCACAGAAATCCTCCTACCTCTGCTCCAGAGTTCGAGCATTAAAGGCATGTACTACACTCAACCTTTTAGAAGTAATTCTGGTTTCTATTATCAATGGGTAGTTGCTTTTTAGTTTTATTATATTTAAATCGGGGAGTGTTGCCCCCGAGGTGTATTTGCAGATGACAACAATTCATCATTTTAGGAACCAGCACCCCCCACACACACACACAGATCTGCTTACTGCTGGAGAATGCTAGAGCCTTTTCCTGAAGTCAGCTGTGATGGCTAAAGCTAAGTTTTAAGTTTAAATTGCTGTGATTAAAAGATCTATAGAAGAAAAACACCCCTAACCTGTAAGCCCCTCTTGCAGAAGGACAGATAGATCTCTGGAGTGCTGGCAGCTGTTGTTCAGGGAAGATAACAAGACACGTGTTCTCACCTCTGTTAACAAGCTTGGTTGCAGCATCTGACAGGATGTGCTTGATTATGCTGGGCAAGAGGAACGTAGGCAGGAAGTACGTTAGGATGTATGCTTGCCCCTCATTGGACAAAGGTGGGAAGTGCATAGCTTTGTGGGTTTTACATTTACAAGCCCCTGGCTAATATAATTTGAGACCATACTCTGGGAATCATGAGCCTAAAGTGTGGTCCTGGCCAGTATTAATAAACCTTGCTTCAAATTTGGCTTAAAATCGTGGTAGCAGTCTTATTCCTGCGTGGCGGGATTAGCAGAGGGCACTACAAGATGAGGAGAGGTTTTCTGGTCTCACACACTGTTTGGTGACATTCTTAGCTTTTGAATTAGTGTAAGCCAGTGGTCGGCTAAAGTGATAGATTCCAAGAGGTGTTTTGTCTATTACTTACAAAATGTGAGTTCAGACAGAGAGCTGTGCAATGGCTGCTTTGGAGGGCTAGAACCAGCCCAAGATAAAGTCTTACTTAATCTGTAGATCGGAAACATTGCCGTCTCTCCACAGTGCTGAGACTCTCATCAGTCAGTGCCTGAGACAGAGCATCTTTCAGAGGTCCCATTTACATGCTGTACCAAGGCAGCCTCACCAAAAATTAGTAAAAATATATGTGGTGGGCATTTTAAAATATAATGAGAATTGTTGACATAAGTAATTTCGTTAGTAATTTTCTCGTGACTGGAGCTGAATGTTGGTCTTAGGCCCTTCCCCCTTTTATTTAGTCTGGAATCCTAGCCCAAGGGAGGGCACTACCTATATTCAGGGTGGGGCTTCTCTCCTCTTTGGAAACTCCCTCAGAGACACCCCAGATGTGTGTCAGAAGTGACTCTAAATCCGGGCAAGATGGTGATGAAGAGGAACTGTCACATAGTCAAGGTTATTAGACAACCCTGGGCTCTGTGGATTTCCCTATGCCCCCCACCCCCGGCCCCGACAAACTGGAAGATGAAGCTGGTTTGTTTGTTTTGTTGTTTGTTTGTTTGTTTTGTTTTTGTTTTTTGCTTGAGGCAGGCTCTCTCTACTGTGTAACTCTGGCTGTCCTGGAACTCACTATGTAGACCAGGATGACTCACAGAGAACCACCTGCCTCTGGCTGCTGGTGCTGAGATTAAGAAAAGGGAATTTAAATCTCACATTAAATGTGAACCAGCCCAGGAAATATAGGTGTTACAGAGATAGAAGACACTAGATAGGACAGTAAAATTGAAAATCAAAGTTACACTGGACCTGAGCAGGTGTGTGTGTGTGTGTGTGTGTGTGTGTGTGTGTGTGTTGCATGTGTGTGAAGGCCAAAATCAGAGGTGCAGTTCTCAACCACTCTCCACTTGATTTGTTTGAGACAGAGTATTACTAAACCTGGAATTCACAGATTAAGCCAGACTATTTCGGAGCACAGAGTAAAGAGACAGAAGACAGAAACAGACCTGAGTCTGACCTCAACAAATAAAACTATTCATTTCAGATAGCGAAGGTCAGACACTACACTGGAGAATCCATGAGGACTGATACAGTCTTTCCTTCCTGGAATTGCTTGCTGAAGCAAGACAGATGATTGTCTTTGGAGACAGGCTGTCTCAGCAAGCATCCCTCTCTAGGTAGTGGCTGACCAATCACTGTTGAGCAAAATCAGCAAAGTCAGATGGTCTTTCACGGGATCCTGTTTTTACAATCTAGGCTTTCAGTCACCGGCTCTGCACACAGCTCCCAGGATCCTCCTGTGTCCACATCCTCAGTGCACTGGGCTTGTATGGTATCCAAGTTTGTTTCTCTGTTGCTTTGTATAAAACACTGACCAAAACCGATGTAGGGAGAAAAGGGTTTATTTAAGCTTACAACTGTACATTGTAGTTCACCATTGAATTCCAAACTGGGACTTATGGAAGGAACTGAAGCAGAAATCACAAATGATACCCACTGGCCTACTTTCTTATACAGCCCAAAACACCTGTCCAGAGGTGGCTGCATCACAGCAGGCTAGACCCCTCCCACATCAGCCATTATCAAGACAACTCAAGAAAACGTCCAACACTTGCACACCAAAGCCAATCTGATGGAGCAGTTCCCTGATTGTGGCTGCCTCTTCCCAGGTGACTCTAGTTTGTGTCAGGCTGAGAAAAACTACCCAGCACACTGCAAGCTCTTTACCTACCCAGCCAAGTCCTCAGCTCCTTTTAAAGAAGACGTGACATTTACTTATTTATTTATCGTCACCAATTTATGTGATTTTACTTTTTCATGTATATTTTTCAGACAAGATCATAAACATTTCTTTTCCTGGCACCAAGCCTAATGTTTTGTAGCCAGGACTGATTGAGATGAATGAGATCAAGAAATATGAAAGGCCACGCTATTGAGACGGCTTGGCAGATAACGGTGCTCAAGCCTGCCATCCTGAATCCCAGCCCCTGAATACATGTACAGGAGGGGGAATCAAGTCCATAGAGCTGTCCTCTGGCCTCCATGTGCGCATACACGAGAGGCACCCCCATAAAAAGTTAGAAACAAGAACATCAATAGCAAGTCACAATATGTTCATAAGCACAGTAACTGGTGGCTAGTTTGATGTCAGCTTGACAAACAGTACAATCATCTGAGAGAGAGGGAGCCTCAACTGAGAAGATGCTTCCAGAAGATCAGGCTGTAGGCAAGCCTGTAGAGCATTTTCTCAATTAGTGATTGATGTGGGGAGACTCAACCCATTGTAGAAGGGAATACCACACTGGGCCTTGGTCCTGAGTTTTTATAAGAAGGCAAGCAGAGAAACCCTGTAAACGGCACTTCTCCATGGCCTCTCTGCATTGGTTTCTGTCCTGCTCCAGTTCCTGCCCTGATTTCCTTCAGTGATGAACAGGTATGTGGAATGGTAAGTAAAGGAGCCCCTTTCTCCCCAATTTGCAGTTGGCCATGATGTTTCATTACAACAATTGAAACCCTAAGACAGTAGGTCACTACAACTATTAAGGAAAACTTGTATTACTGGTACAAATTAAAGTAGTTAGCCAAGTTTTCTGTGTGTGTGTGTATGTGTGTGTACACATATGTATGTGCATGCACACTGATTCCAGAACACTAACTAATGGAGTTGCTGTGAGCTGCAGATGGTTTAGCAGTTAAGGCCACTAGCTGATCTTCCAGAGAATCTAGGCTTAGCCCCCCCCCCCCCCCCCACACACACACAGTAACTCCAGGTCCAGGGAATCCAATGCCCTCTTCTGAACTCTGTCGGCACCCATACACACATGCAGGCAAAACACCCATAAACATAAAGTAAAATGAATCTTAAAACAAAACAAAAACATTAAATGGAGTTGGCTAATAATACCACGTTTTAAAAACACAGAAGTAGGTGAGGATCTAGAAGACCAAGCAGGTACCAAGGATTTAGAAGACGGAGATAAGCACCAGGGCTGGGGGACTGTCCTATTTTAGGCATTATTCATCACTTGCAAAGTCAATTAAAAAGCTCTGGCTGAGGTACTCCTGAGCCTCACTCGCTCCCACAACCTGCTCCCTCCGCCCCACCAGCAACGGAGGGCGGGCGGGGAAACCGGAAGAGGCGGGGCCTGCGGAGCGCCTTGGGGTTGCGGCAAGCTCCGCACTTCCTTTCCACGCCGCGCCTGGGACTGCGAGCTGCGCGTGCAGCATGGCTGGCGGCGGAGGCCGGGGGCTGCGGAGCCGGCGCGTCCGCGGGCTCTGCCAGGTGCGAATCCGGGTGTGCCCATCCCGCCGGGGCGGGGCGGGGCGCCCAGGTGACGGCGCCGGCTTCGGCGAGCCGCATGGCCCGGGGCGCGGGCGGACGCGGGCGCGCTCAGGCTTTTGAGTCACCTGCAAATCTTAACTGAGCTGCTGGGTGGCAGCGGGGGCCCCTGGTTAAAAGGCCTGCGCCCGGGGACACGTCCAGGTGCGGGGAGGAGCGGCGCATCTGGCGGCGGCGTCCGCCGGGCCCGCACCGTGGCTGGAGTCCCTTTTGTGTCCCCAAGGAAAGCCACCGTGCAACCTGTTAGAGGCTTCTTACTGCGAGGCCTGTTACTCTGTAGGACGTTTTTATAGAGCTGGGGAGTATTGCTGCTTGGAGCAAGACCTCTAAAAGAGGCTTTGAAGTTGTAGCGATACTTGGCGCATCCTGAAAGCCCGGAGGGTGGGGATGCTGGCTGTGAGAAGTAGTGATTAAGTCCCGAAGCATTACGAAAGCAAGGGAACGCACATTTCACAGCGAGGGTAGTGCACTTTGCTGCCAGCATTGATGAGCCAGGTCAGGTACTCTGGATTGCTGTTCACTCAAGCATTTCAAGACATGAAAGTGGTCAAAGCTTCTAGTCGAATCTTACAGGTCTTCATAAGTCATCTCCAGTAGCTGGTTCCGTGATGTTAGTGGCTTGGACCCTGGTCCTACTCATTACTGTTGTAGTGTGAGGTGATGGTCTGCCCAGCTGTTATGTAGCTTTTCACCTGTAAATCCTGAGACTAAGACTAATAAGCAAGGGCTTGGAACTCTGAATCCTTGTCTTAAGTCACTACTGCCACAGTGAAGTGTGAGTAAAATGTAGTGTCCATGATTGATGGATGACAGCTGAGGCTCTTCTAGAACCCAGGACTTGCAGCCTAAGGGTATCCCCACCCACGATGGGCTGCTCCCTCCCCCATCCCCTAATTTAGAAGATGCCCTACAGGCTTGCCTACGGCCCAGCCCTCTGCAGATACTTTCTCAGTTGAGGCTTTTTCCTCCAGTGACTATCTTGTGTCAGTCAAATTGACAAAAAGTAGCCAGCACAATCATACAAGGTGCTAAACATGGAAGTACAAATGAGAGTTAACAATCAAATCTTTAATTTTTAGGTGCAGCAAAACCTCTCTCTTGAAGGTGCCTGAAGAAATGTTTTCCGAACACTTGTCACTGAATGTGATTTCAACTAGCCTCCAGGACTACAGGTGCCAGTAGCATGGCACGATATTAAGGTGTGTGCGTTTCTTTTTTCCTTTGTGGTTTGACTTATTCAACAGAGCTTAATGGCTGGCACAATGATGACTTAAGTTTTTGCCGTTTACCCAGCTGAGAGTTTCTTTGAAGAAGTAATCTCAAATCTGAGATGCCAGCAATGTATAGATCATGTGAATTTTTGAGATGTGATGAAATTGTTTTTGAAACCCGTGTGCTTTTTTTTTTTTCTTGTAATCCAGCATGCAGGTAACTGCAGATGAATGTGGAACTTCAGTAGCTGTGATGTTTACAAACACGGCATTGGGTAAGTTTGCTCAGTCACATCTCTTGATTGAGGAGTATTTGATGCCACTTGGACTGGGCCATTGGTTTTGAAATAGCCTTTGAATGTGTGGCTGTTTGGCATTCTTTCTAAGGTCATTAAGGTGAACACCTGGACTTAGTTTTTAAGCTTGAGGAAAATGATATGGGCTTCTGACTGTCTTTTTTTCTTTTTCCTTCGGGAAGGTGCAGCACCCATTTTGGATGTAAAATGAAGAATAGGTCAAGAAACCGTGAACAGAAGCAAAAGACGAGAATTAGTATTTTATTTGATATTAATAAATACATTATGTAGAATTTTAATTGTGGTGGGCAGTAATTTCTTTCAAATGTATGTCTTAAAGCGTCGTTCTCATAGTAAAATAATGTTCTGACAATTCTGATTGCTAGTAGAGTAATTAGCATCCACTGTAGGAAGGAAAGTGTCTAGCTGCTTGACAAGTCTACAACTGGATTTCCTCCTTTTGTGAAGACTTCCTAAATCGTAAGCCTTTTGAGTGCCTAGATTTAGTAAACAGCATAAAAATACAGAAACATTCTGATGGCATGACTTGCATTTAAAAGCCTTTATGTGCTGAGCAGTGGTGGCAAATGCCTTTAATCTCAGCACTTGGGAGGCAGAGACAGGTGGATCTCTGAGCCAGCCTGGTCTATAGAATGAGTTCCAGGACAAGCTCCAAAGCTACAGAGAAACCCTGTCTGAAAAAGCCTTTGTCTAAGGCTGGGAAAGTGGCTGCTTCTGGGCTGGATCACCAGGAAAAAGAAAATTTCTTATGTGAAGACTACAGTTGTGGGAGGTACTTAGTGTGGTTTGTGTTTTTGTTAAGAATTGCTTTACCTTCATCCCAGAGACTGAGACTTTTCACACATATGAAACAGCACAAAACAGAGGTCTTAATTTGTATGTACTGCTGCTAACTTGCTTTTCAGAGCCAGTGCCTAGAAATACCAAGTTAGGCACTGTATTACCCAACAGTTGGGGGCAGAAATACCATTTGCCCCCAAAGGTAAATAGCAGTTGTCTTTCGAGTCTGGCTGTACAAAAGGTGTGTATATCATTTCCACAGCTTTCCTTGACTTCATGCTTGGGCTTACAAAACAATATACCCATAATGCACATGTTTAAAATATAGAAGAAGGTCTTACATTAGACACTTTGGGTCTTAAAAATTGCAGTGATTTGAATTAATAAGTTTGGTAAATTGACAAGTGTGTAAGCTGTATGTAGGTAAAAAGTGTTGCTTCTTGATGGGTAACATGAATGAAACTTTGTTTTTACACTGCAATATTCTTTGCTATGTGTGTATCCTTGATACACCGGGGTAACCAGGAAGTTCTGGATGTGCATCTCCTTGGTAACTTAATGTGTAAATATGAAATTTTGTTGGTTTTAGATACTTAGATTATATGTGTATTTGATAACTAAGGGGGGGGCACATTTCATACCCTTAATGACATTCTAATAGATACCGAGAGACAATACACTTCTGAAGCATCGCTCCAAAATCCTTCGTTCATTAGCCAAGGTGTGTAGATGTGTGGCAGTAATCCTTTGCTCAGATCGCTCACTCATCACTAGCGAAGAAAGCTGTTCCAGGACCACATGTGGCAATAAACTGTTGGAGCTGCTGTTGGCACTGAGTCAGGTAGAGCTCTCTTTGCTCTAAGTACTCTTCATTGTACAGTTCAAATGGAAACAGTGCATTGGGAGCAACACAAAACGCTGTGGCCCCTAAATGAAGAACAGAAAGACCGTGTGAAGGAGCCTTACAGACTAAACATGGATGGACACGAGTCTCAACAAAAATAAAGGGTTAAAAGTTCTCAGCTGTTGAATGGAACCTGATTGTTGTGAGTTTAAATTTATTTTGTTTTTTTGAGGCAGGCTCTTAACTATGGTGTCCTGGCTGTCTTTATCTCTTAGTTCTGTGATTATGGGTGGGGCTGGCTGATGTAAATATAGAAGGGTCTTTACTACTTATTACTCAATCTGGTTCTGGATCACTCCCCATGTCCTCTGTATTATGGAATCCATACCTCCTAGAACTTAACCTCTGCTCCCCACCTTTTGCTCAGTCTTAGACTCACAGTGTGCTCTCCACTACAAGCCTATGATGGCATGTACAGTGATGATGACTTTGTGTACGATCATTGGTTTACTGTGTATCATAAGTATTTTAGAATTTACATTTTAAAAAGCCTCTCCTGCATCACACCACATCCTCTCCAGCTAGTGCCAGGTTTCATTCCTTATCTTCAACATTCAGCTGTCTGTGGGCTGTCTCCACAGCCACACATCCACTCCAGCTCCAAACAGTTTTGATCATGGGCATTACAACTTCTGGTTTAACAGATGCAGTTGTAATCTCAATAGTATGTGTTCAGTGACCGCTCATCTAGAATACCACACTTAGTTTTTTCTTCAGTCCATTTTTAAACAGTGGAATTATTCCACAGCAGTAGTGGAATCTCATCCACTTGACTTTGAAGAGCATGTCTATTCTCCGAGGTTAGTACTCACTATCATGAAATCTCAATATGCCTTAATAATTATATAAAATTGTCAGCACCCTCCTTCCTTTATTTTTTTATTTACTTTCTTTTTGAGCCAAGGTCTCTTTGTGTAGTTGTGGCTGCCCTGGAACTCACTCTGTAGACCAGGCTGATCTTGAACTTAGAGATCCCCCTGCCTCTGTCTCCTGAGCACTAGGATTAAAGGTGTACACCACCATCACCTGGCTGGCAGTACATTTCTTTATGGTATATAAAATAATGTATCTGATTTGAAAAATATGGCCTTAAAATAAGACAAATAAAAATATATATCCCTACTCTTTAGTATTTATTGGAGCTAATGTTTTCTCTAAACTAATTCAGGATGACAATCTTTTCTAGTAATCATTAACTCTATAACCTTTTCTATAAAGGACACACAAATTTGTAGATAATGATTTACAAGCCTTGTAGGTTTGAAGCATCTGTGGATCCTAGGTTAAAAATGCTTGGCTTAGTCTGGGAGCTGGAGAGACCACTCAGCTTAGGAATGCTTGCAGTGGTTAGGAATACTTGCAGTGTTAAGAATACTTGTAGTTAGGAATGTTTGCAGTTAGGAATGCTTGCAGTGTTAGGAATGCTTGCTGCTTTTCAGCACTATGGTGGCTGAGGCTTGAGGATGGAAAGTTAAAGGTGACCTGGGACCTGAGGTGGGGTTTAGTCTCAAACCACCCAATAGCAATCATAATAAGGTCTTTATTATCAGATGGCACTGCCCCCTGGCATGATGGCACACAGCTGGCGTCCTAGGACTTAGAGGCTGAGGTGGTGCAATCTGAGTTCACAGCCAGCCTGGGCTATATGGTGAGATTCTGTCTTGAACAAACAAAAATATTTTCTATAAACACTAAGTGTATGAATTGAAGTAAGCCATATCTAATAACAATAAGGAGTTGTTACTTTGAAGTATTTAAAATGCATGTAGTAATTGAATAAGCTAAGAATGTTTAGGAATCATTAGTGAATTACCGTATTTCAGGGTGAGGGATATTTCAAACAGTAAGGCTGCAATTAGTACATCTTCTTTGAGCACCTTATTCCTTAAGTTCAGTCGAGCATGTGCTTCAGATAAAGAAACTCTAAAAAGGAAAACAGTTAATAAAAACATGTCAGTATTACAAAAAATCCACACATTTAGACAGGAACAGACCCAAATATGACATGAGCCACGTGTTAGAGGTTAGCATACTGATTTTTGTTTGTTCCTTTTAAGCTATTTCTTTCCCACCAACTTAAATACATTGTGCCAGAAGAAACAAGTTAAAAAAAAAAAAAAAAAAAGCTTCCACTTAACAATCCACATCCCTATCCCAAGTTCCAAGTTCTGCTTCAGTCAATATACAGTAGGGGGAATAAACCTAACTTATATCTCTCATAGATGTATAGATGTATAGGTATATAGATGTATAGATGGTGTATAAATGTATAGATGATGTATAGATAATGTATAGATGTAGATGATGTATAGATGGTGTATGGCTGTACGATAATGTGTAGATAGATGGTATATAGATGTTAGATGATGTATACATGTGTAGATGGTATATAGATGATGTATAGATGATGTATATATGGTATATGGATATGTAGATGGTGTATAGATATATAGATGGTGTATAGATGTATAGACGATGTATAGATATATAGATGTACAGATGGTGTATAGATGATGTATAGATGGTGTAGGGATGTATAGATGATTTATAGATGGTATATAGATGTATAGATGATATAGATGTATAGATGATGTATAGATGGTGTATATATGGTATATGGGTATATAGACGATGTATAGATATATAGATGTACAGATGGTGCATAGATGGTGTATAGATTTATAGATGGTGTATATATATATGGTATATGTATGTATAGATGAGATGGTGTATAGATGATATATAGATGTATAGATGGTGTACAGATGTATAGATGATGCATATATGGTATCTGGATGTATAGATGATGTATAGATGGTGTATAGATGTATATAGATGGTGTATGGATGTATATAGATGGTGTGTAGATGTATGTAGATGGTGTGTAGATGTATGTAGGTGGTGTGTAGATGTATGTAGATGGTGTGTAGATGTATGTAGATGGTGTGTAGATGTATGTAGATGGTGTGTAGATGTATAGAGATGGTGTGTAGATGTATAGAGATGGTGTGTAGATGTATAGAGATGGTGTGTAGATGTATAGAGATGGTGTGTAGATGTATAGAGATGGTGTGTAGATGTATATAGGTGGTATGTAGATGTATGTAGATGGTGTGTAGATGTATGTAGATGGTGTGTAGATGTATATATAGATGGTGTGTAGATGTATGTAGATGGTGTGTAGATGTATATAGATGGTATGTAGATGTATGTAGATGGTGTGTAGATGTATGTAGATGGTGTGTAGATGTATATAGATGGTATGTAGATGTATGTAGATGGTGTGTAGATGTATGTAGATGGTGTGTAGATGTATGTAGATGGTGTGTAGATGTATGTAGATGGTGTGTAGATGTATGTAGATGGTGTGTAGATGTATGTAGATGGTGTGTAGATGTATGTAGATGGTGTGTAGATGTATGTAGATGGTGTGTAGATGTATGTAGATGGTGTGTAGATGTATGTAGATGGTGTGTAGATGTATAGAGATGGTGTGTAGATGTATAGAGATGGTGTGTAGATGTATGTAGATGGTGTGTAGATGTATGTAGGTGGTGTGTAGATGTATATATAGATGGTGTGTAGATGTATACATATAGATGGTGTGTAGATGTATATAGGTGGTGTGTAGATGTGTATATATATAGATGGTGTATAGATGTATATAGATGGTATGTAGATATGTATATAGATGGTATGTAGATGCATATAGATGGTGTGTAGATGTATATATATAGATGGTGTGTAGATGTATATATAGATGGTGTGTAGATGTATATAGGTGGTGTGTAGATGTATATATAGATGGTATATAGATGGTATATAGATGTATGTAGATGGTGTGTAGATGTATAGAGATGGTGTGTAGATGTATAGAGATGGTATATAGATGTATAGAGATGGTATATAGATGTATAGAGATGGTATATAGATGGTGTGTAGATGTATATATATAGATGGTGTGTAGATGTATATAGATGGTGTGTAGATGTATGTAGATGGTGTGTAGATGTATGTAGATGGTGTGTAGATGTATATAGATGGTATATAGATGTATATAGGTGGTGTGTAGATGTATATATATAGATGGTGTATAGATGTATAGCTGCTTGCTGCTCCCATCAGCTCCTCATCTATGTAAAGTCCCCATGGAATCGTACAGTTCAAAGTTCTTGTCACATAAGTGAATTCTGGCCATGGCATACTGAACTACTCATTCTTTGAACATACACTACTATTCGATACTTCCTCGAATAACTAACTTCTTTAAACATGTAAATTGCTTTCCTTGCCTGAGATCGCTCCTTTCAGTTTTATCTGGCAAGTATGAGGTTCAAGAAACTGAAGTTGAGTCTGCAGAATTTACTGACTGGATGACTTTGGCACATACTAACTTTGAGTGTGTGAGAGTGTGTGTATATATAAAATGAGGATACTACAAAGTTTATATAAATCTGGGCTGAAATTAGTGTCATAGTTTCCACCAAGTGATCACTAGCTCTCTGCTGGAACTAGACATCAAAATGTGACAATTTTTCAAATATTCCAGTACCTGTAATGGCATGAGGGCTAATGCTGTGCCTCAAAGGTATGTGTCTCTAAGTTCCAGCCTAAACAACACACACACACACACACACACACACACACACACACACACACACCATGAAACAGTTTCTTTTTGTTTTGTTTTTTTTGGAAACAGGGTCTCTCCATGTAGCTCCAGCTATCTTGGAACTTGCTACCAGGCTGGCCTTGAACTCACAGAGATCTACCTGCCTGTGCCTTCTGAGTGCTGGGGTTTAAAGATGTGTGCCACCACATCTGGTGAAACATAATTTTCATTTCTTCAATATTCTAACTGCTTTCCTTATGACCAGACTTGGTTAACCTTTACAACATAGTACTGTGTGTGTGTCATTTGACTGTCAGAGTAAGGTAGAGTTATAATTCTCTTGCTCTTAACACATGTTCTGTTAATACTGCCTAAAATGGTAAGTCACATTAAATGCTTGTTCACGTTAGTTATGAACAGGATGAAATCACATGCTTACTCTCTCATATCAAGTGGCATTCCCCTCTTCCCACACGCTCACACTTTACTAGAAAGTTTGGGAACCTAGTTGGAGTCTTCACATTTACTGTTAACTTTTTTCTTGCTAGACAAAAATCATAATTATAATCTGTGAGCATCTCTCAACATATCTTAAAATATATTTGATTATTGTAACCCTAATGTCCTCATGTAAAATCCTGAAAATATGTGTGGGACCTTCATAAAAGGAAAAATGAATATTCTATGGGAGAGAGAAACTGAAGGCTTAGGACTTCTCTGGGTAGTTCTTCTGAGACAAAGTAAGTAATCAACCAACCAACCATAAACCAGAGAGACAAATACAAAATCCAAGTAAGTCAATTAAACTCGTATTTAAAAGTCAGTTTTGGCCTTACAACCCGAGGTGAGTACATACAAGTGTTTTAGTGCAGATGCTGACAGCTTCGACCCATGGATGGAGTCTGTTCTGATTCTGCGACTTGCTAGGTAATAACCATGAATCATTCTTTCTGCCTCCAAGCTGAATTCCATAATCAAATTCTTTGCAAAAGCCAACAGCTAAGTTAAAAATATAAAAATTAAAGAGATTTAGTTTTATTATGGACCCATAATCCCAAAGTGTACTGGCATCTGATTTTTAAGTTTCTGTAACTTTTACATCAGATATAAGTAAATATCTGGGCCATTTCCAAGCCCGAGCACTTTAAGTCATATCTTCCTCTTATAAATACTCAAGGGTTTACCTGGAACAGAAGGGCACTCTGCAGGGACTGAGCAGCTGGCTGATGCTGGTGCTTCCAACGGGAGAAGATCTCACTTCTCCCAGACGCTCATGTCTCTTCTGAACAGTTAATTCCTTGGCAGCTTATTTTTTCATAACTTTCTCTCATTTTCCTTAGAATGACCCCCCCTTCCCCTCCATCTTTTCACGGGGCCTTAGTTAAATTTCAGTGAGTGAGAGGTGCTGTGTTACTGCAATAAAACTGAGCTCTGATGACTGGGAGGTCTGAGTAGAGTATGATTCTTTTTAAAAGTTCACATTATTTGGGGATGTGTGCAGCGTGCTCATGCCGTGGCATGAGCACAGTGTTCTGGGTACTGAGCTCAGGTGTTCAGGCTGGACAGCAAAGAACCCAAGAAAAGACCAAACATGTCTAGGATGCTATTAATTTTAGTTTATACCGATTTTTTCAAGTACTGTGGGGTTTGAACCCCGGGCCATGCTCAGCTAGGAAAGGGCTGTCCTGCTGGGCCACAGGCAACCTCACTTTCTGTGTTTCTGTTGTAAGCTCTTTAAGAAGAAGAATTGCTATATCCTGGATTGGATGTATCCTGCCTTTGTTCATCTGCATTTTTCTCCAGGCCTCAGAACTGGATGATAGCAACACAGTAGCCATCTCTGTGTTACTCCACAGGGACACAATGCTACCTCAGCTGTCTTTCAGAAAGGGTTTATTGTTTCGGGAGTGTTGTCAACAGTGTTTTCCAGATGTCAGCCTTTTCAGGGATTGCTTCAGGACAGCCCATATCATGTGTCCACTGGATGCAGAAGTTAAGGGTGGCTTCATGAACTCCCTCTATTTTTGTCTGAAGGTAGACAACTCTGATGGGTCTCTTGAGCTCCAGAGCTCTGTAGGCTTCCAGATGCCAACGCTCGGCCTCCCTCACACTTGACTCTAACCTCTGCCCAGCCTGCTTCCTGCCTTCCTGAGATAATGATAGAGAAACACTCTATCACACATTAGGGCACCAAACCCTGTCTTCTCTACATCCCCTGTCCTCAGCAAATTCCATGTTCTTTGATTTCCATTTTTACTATTTCATATCCTGAGTAAAGTTCACGATTGTTCTCTTCTACCTGAGCCTAAAAGGCTTTCTGCAAACTGTAAAGCCCTAAGGTTCCATGATACATTTTGCTTCAGGCAAGTCAGTTTTCTCATAGCTTCTAAATATATTAATTTCTACTTCTGTGTCTTTGTTTTTACTGTTAATTTTTGCCTAAAACACCCAGTATTCTTGTAATTTTTTTTTACCATTTCTTAATGTCCAACTAAATTCTCATCTCTTTCCTAAAGTTTTCATACATTCTATACTCATATTTCTATTCTGAATTCCATATATATTTAGAGACACAACACGAAACTCAGCATTTAAGTTGCCCCCAAATGTTTCATGTATCTTGATTTTCTCTTAATTAAATACACTATTTTAAAAGGAAATTCAATAGCCATGAAGTGTGAATAAACATGCTTACAAGAAGTAAGCACTTCTCTATAAAAATATTCCATTTTAATACAGTGACTTTAAAAATATTTATTTATTCGAGACAGGGTTTCTCTGTAGCCCTGGCTGTCCTGGAACTAGCTCTGTAAGCCAGGCTGGCCTGGAACTCAGAGATCAACCTGCCTTTGCCTCCTGAGTGCTGGGATTAAAGGTGTGTGCTTCATCACTGCCTGGCAAGCTATGGATACTTGGGATAGTAGTAGAAACAATAAGCTTAACATTTTAATATTAAAGTTTCCTCACACAGCTGTTCAGGAAGCAAGCCGGTATAAGAAAACAGCTAAGCACAGTCGCAATGCCTATTGTACTCTTAGCCCTTGAGAGGTAGAGAGAAGCAGATGATCAAGAGTTCAAGGCTATCCTTGGCTACCACAGTGAGTTCCAACCAAGCTAGCCTTGGGCTACATGTAACCTTGTCTGAAGATGAAACAAAGCAAGACAGAACTAGACAAACAAAATCCTAGAAGAAGAAAAAGATAATGCCCAAATAGACTTCTATTTAAATTAAGAAAGGGGGCTGATGAGACGACTCTGATAGTAAAGGCACTTGTTTCCAAACCTGACAACCTGAGTTTGAAGCCACAGGGTAGAAGGAGGGAACTGCATTCTACAAATTATTATTTGACCACTACGTATACACTGGGGTACACATGCAAAATGTATAGGCACACATGCACATACTATATACACAAATAAATGTAAAAATAAAAAAATGAAAAAACTGAGAAACAATTGAAATAGGCATTCTGGGTAAGCATTTTTATCTACTGTTACCTTTTCAAAATCTTCAGTTGTGAACTGTTTAGAAGCTAAATAAAGCAACCCTTCGGGATCCATCGCTTTCTTTAATGTATGTTGCACAGTAGGGAGACATGGGTGGCAAGGAGATGATTCATTGCAGTTAATCAACAATCCAAATGCCTCCACAAGATTCGCTGGAATCAAACTGCAATCCTACATAACCCAAAAGGAAGGGCAAACGATAAGTCAGCTAATTGGAAATAGTTAAACACAAATTGATCATTATATTACTTAGTGGTTATTTCATTATTAGCTAGAGTTTAAAGTAATTTCTGAAAAACGTGGAACTTGTGGAAAGCAACTTTTTAAGAAAGTTCTTATTATTTGTTATATGTTGTCTATTACTGCCTTCTGGGGCTCAGTTGGTAAAGTGCTTGCCGAATGGGGGGCACTGATCACTGTGCCCCAGAACACATTAGAAAGGCTGAGCGCCACACCACGGGCCTGTTCTCTCAGTGCTGGGACAGCAGAGACACAAAGACCCCTGGTGAGTTCCAAAGAGAGACTCTCTAAAAACTAGGTAGACTGCAATTAAGGAAGACATGTGAGTCAACCTTGACCACACACACACACACACACACACACACACACAATGTCACTATTCATCTAATTTGCATGACTACAAATTTAGGGGTGGAGATGTAGCTCAGACAAAACAAACATTAAAACTACTATTAACCAATTGGACCATTATTCAGCTGTAATGTCTGATATAAATGCATTAATAACAAAAACATTATGAAGTCATATTGCTGGATATAACAGGGCATGTCTGCACCCAACTCTCATCACTCAAGAGAATTGCTAGTTTGAGGCCAGTCTGGGCTGTATAATGAGTTACAACATTGCCTGTTATGTAATGAAGCCTTACCTAAAAAATGAAGAGGAAGAAATATAGGAAGGAGGAAGTTGGACGGGGAGAATATGAAGACAAACTAACAGTTTCTGAGAAGCATTTAAAAGCATTTTTTCTTTTTGAGACAGTTTCATGTAGACTATGGAGCCGAGCTTGCCCTTGAATTGTAATCCTCTGCTTCCAGGTCCCAAGTGCTAGGATTACAGTAAGGTGGCCTCCAAAACAATATCATTTTTAAAAAGGTGTATTTATTTATTACACATACAGTTAAGTATCCTGCCAGCGTGTTTGCCTATGGGCCAGAAAAGGACACCAGGTCTTATTACAGATGGTTGTGAGCCACCAAGTGGTTGCTGGGAATTGAACTCAGGACCTCTGGAAGAGGACATCTCTCCAGTCCCTAAACAATATTCTAACAATAAAATAGTCAGAAGCCTTACCATCTGGCCAATCAGAGTACTGGTTTTCTGGGCATTTCTCCTTGAAGATGAACCCACATCAACAAAAGACCAAAAGCTGCACTGAATGGGAAACGTCATTTGCTGGTCGACGTCATCCCCAAATTTCTTTCCTGGGATGAACACCGTAAGGCTTCTGCTCTCCAAAACTGCGTCAGAGAAGACACAACCCTTGTGTTATACACCAATCAGACGCTGTACACCCTAACGATGTCACTGCCACTCTTCTAAGACTTTGTTATTCTAGTAGATGCTCTATGTGTTTACAAATCAAACACAAATACCATATGAAATGTTACTATCTAAACAGATTGCTTTACAAGACAGTGCTAAAATCACAGCACCTGCCATAGAAAACTGCAAGGAAAGGACACTATTGGAGTGTGAATGCGTTATTTGCTTGAGAGTCACCAGTCCAGAGCACCCTGGAACTGTGGTTAGGCATCTGGGTGACACAGGCAAAAGCCCCAGCTTTCGCTAACCCAGGCTGGCCTCACACGCCCCATGTTGCTGGCGATAATCAGGGCCTTTGACCCGCCTTCCTCCACCTCCCAAGTGCTGAGATTATACATTTGTCCACTAAGCACAATGTATGCAGCACTAGGGACAGAAAGCAGGGCTGTGTGCATGCCAGGCATAGACTCAATTGAGCCACATTCCCAACTCAGTAATGTCCTTTTATGTCGTTAAAAAAATGAAGAAAGCAGTCCATTCATGAGGGAATGTCAGAAGACAAAGATGATATGATCCATGACTGGGGAAAAGTGTATTTCAAATCCAGCATGTTCAAAACCAAAGGCATCAAAGCCCTCTACCACTTAAACTCCACCCCCCCACCAAGGTAGAAAGATCTTACATTTTTATCTTTCCTTCACACTTCATAACATTTAATCTGTGGATTTAATCTTATTCTTAGGATTCTAACTCACAAGTGGATTTCAAATTAACCTTCTGATTCATTTAGACTTCTGTAACTATGAAAAAATACCCGATCATTCCAGAGGTCTTAGTTCATCACGGAGGGGAGGACATGATAGACAGAGTGGCTCAAATCACAGTAGGAGAGAGAGAGAGAGAGAGAGAGAGAGAGAGAGAGAGAGAGAGAGAGAATGCTGTGTTCGTTCACTCCACACAGGATCAGTGTCTTCCTTCCTTAATTTATTCTCTCTGGAATGACTTCCTGACACACTCAGAAGTGTGCTTTATTAATCACCCGGGTGTGTCTCAACCCATCCAAGCGTACAGTCATAGCTAGCTATCATGTTACACCTTTCCTTCCCCTGAATTGTAAATATTTAACCTTATAGGAATTGCCCAAGCAGTTTTCACAATGATCACAGTATTTGCTACTCCCACCAATACACGAGAGCCCAGAGGTTCCACATCCACAACTGTTTCTCTTGTCAACTATCGAAACTTTTTGCCATTCTAGTAGGCAGGACTAGAAAACTTGTGGGGCCCAGTGTAAAGCAAAAATCTAACATGCTGTTAAAAAGCAAAAAAAAAAAAAATAAAATAAAAAATATATATAATATATATATATATATATATATATATATATATATATACTATTAAAGGCACTAATATGAACAGCTTTTACCTTTAAGTGTATTTTATATGTCAGTTTATAGTTATACTTTGTTTTCTTCAAACATTACAAATAAGATATTGTTTATGAATGTGCATCTTTTGGGTATATGCCTAAGAGTGGAATTGCTGGATCTTGAGGTAGACTGATTCCCATTTTCCCGAGGAGCTGCCATACTGATTTCCAAAGTGGCTGTATGAGTTTGTACTCCCACCAGCAGTGGAGGAATGTTCCCCTTTCTCCACATCCTCTCCAGCATAAACTGTTTTTGATTTTAGCCATTCTGACAAGAGCAAGATGGTATCTCAGAGTTGTTTTGATTTGCATTTCCCTGATGGCTAAGGATGTTGAGCAATTTCTTAAGTGTCTTTCAGCCATTTTAGATTCCTGCATTGAGATTTATCTATTTAGTTCTGTACCCATTTTTTAATTGGATTATTGGCGTTTTGGTAATGAGCTTCCTGAGTTCTTTGTATATTTTGGCTATCAGCCCTCTGTCAGATGTGGGGTTGGTGAAGATCTTTTCCCAGTCTGTGGGCTGCCGTTTGGTCTTGTCAGCTGTGTCCTTTGCCTTACAGAAGCTTCTCAGTTTGAGGAGGTCCCATTTATTAATTGTCGATCTCAGTGTCTGTGCTACTGGTGTTATGTTCAGGAAGCGGTCTCCTGTGTCAACTTGTTCAAGGGTACCTCTCACTTCCTCCCACTGGCTTTTGAAAGTCTACTGCAGTGACACAGCTCCTCCAATAAGACCACAGCTCTTAATCCTTCCTAACAGGGAGTCAGCAGAGAAGCAAACACTGAAATGTGTGAGCCCTGGGGTCATTTTTGTTCAATCCACCACACAGTTAATGCCACGAAATGTGCAAACATTGAAAAGGTAACTTCAGAAGAATGTGTACATTTGCATTTTTTAAATTACATTTATTTATTCATTTAGGGGTGTGCGTGTGTAGGTCAAAGGAATACTTGAGGAAGCTGGTCCCTTCTTTATACCATGTGGGTCCTAGGTATCAAACTGAGGTCACTGGGCTGGTATCAAGCATCTTTGCCCACTAAGCCACCTCACCATCATTATTTGTGTATTTTTAGAAGAGTCTGGCTATATAGCCCAGGCTGGCCTCAGACTCACCATGTATTACAGACTAGCCTTAAACTCAGGACCCTTCCACCTTAGCTTCCAGAGTGCTGAGATTATATGTATCTGCCACCATTGTGCTAAAAGTCTCAGATATTGCAAAAAGACAAAAAGAAACAAAATTGGCCCAAAACAAAGTCATGTATTAGAACCTAGAGTAAATGCTAAAAACAGTGCATTTGCAAATCAAATTCTTATATTTTATTTCTCAAGTTGAAGTGAGACATGACATTTGGTCTATCTTTCATGTCTTAAGCCCCATGGGGTAGTGTCTCCTCCGTAAAATGACTCCTCGGTACTGGTAACACGAGATTAGAACAGGCAGAATAACCCGAGAAAGTACTGTTTACCTGACTGAAGCTGTTCGAGTTTATCTTTCTTATGTGATGTCAGGTCTCCTATGAAGCAGACACCACTCTTAGCTAGCAGAGCGCTGCCAGCTTGAATGCTCACTGCTCCAGTTCCATATTTATTTCTGGACACAGTTGGAAAAACATCAGTAGACACAGGATGGCGTATACCATGCGAGACAAGATTCATGCTGTAATTCAAAAGTCTAGGGAAAAATAAATTATTCATTGATGATATTTAAAAATTGATTTTCAAAGTTTATTACATGCTAAAAACATGTTAAATTTAATTTGTTCTAATGTCTATCTACATATATATGTATATATATACATATGTATATATACATATATATATATGAAATCTGGTGTTTTATTTGGACAAATTATGGCATAGAGAGACTTACAGAAATAACTTATAATGGGGTAATTCTAAAATAATTTATTGAGAATATCCAGAGGGGAGTATTATGTCCTCTTAGGAATCAGAGAAAGCTATAGCAAGGTAACAGTTGAACTGGATCTTTGTTGTTGTTGTTGGTTTTTTGAGACAGGGTTTATCTATATTGTTTTCGAGCCTGTCCTGGAACTCACCTGTAGACCAGGCTGGCCTTGAACTCACAAAGATCCGCCTGCCTCTGCCTCCCGAGTGCTGGGATCAAAGGCGTGCGCCACCACTGCCTGGCTTGGATCTTTGTTGTTTTATGCGTTCTTTTCTTTTATGAATTCTAAATGTACTCATTAGATTTGTCAATGTCTTCTCTTGACTTTTCCTGCTGTGTCTGTGTACAGAAGATGTCTGCTACATCTTCTTTTTGTTCTTCGTGTTATTGTTAATTGCCTCAAGGTCTTCAACTCTCCAATTTACATTATGAGAAGGGAATGTCACCTTAGTTTAGTGTTGTGGTAACCCTGAGATAGCCACCTAGCACTCATGTGTTGGGGGTTGGTTAGATTATGGGCTTGGGTGAAGTGCATAGATCCTGGTGGCTCCTGCCTGATCAATGGATTCACCTCCATAGATCCATAATGTGTGCCAGATATCAGAGGTGGAATCTCTTATATAAGTCACTATGGACTGTCCCTGAGAAAAACAGACCCTGTCTCCTTCCCCTTCCTGTCTCTCTTCCTCTACTTCCGGTCTACCGAAAGTTGAACTGTTTTCTCTGCCATCACTTTGGTCCATAGCAATGGAAAATGTAAGTGATAGAATAACATTGTAAGCAAAAATAAACCCTTTGTCCTTTGAATTGTTTCTCTTGTGTACTTACCACAGCAGTGAAAAATATATCTAATGTGGCTATCTTTAAAATACTTACACAAAACTTGTAGCTTTCTGATCCAACCATCCATGATGATCAGATATAGACATGCAATGCAAAAAGACCACGTAGTGTCCCTTAGATGTAGACAGGCGGGTGTCAGAACATGTGTTCAGTGTATCATCATCTCAAAAACCGTTAGTCTAGGCATATGTAACACATAGGACACTAAGTATGTATGTAACAGACAGCAACATTTCTAGCCCGAAATGTTAGCAGTAGATCATATTAAAATCACACAGGGAGTTTTTGTTTTGCTTTAAAACAAATTCTAATGCCCATTTCTATTCCTCAGCTACTTAAAGTAGGATTTTTTTGAGGTGGTATACAAGTTTTACATTTTTTGTCATTTTGGTTTTTATTTTGTTTTGAGACAAGGTTTCTCTGTGTAACAGTCCAGGCTGGCCTGGAACTCACTGAGATCTGCCTGCCTCTGCATCCCGAGTGCTGGGATTAAAGGCGTGTGCCACCATTGCCCGGCAAGTATCTTATATTTTGAGACAAGGTCTTGCTGTGTTGTCTTGCTTGACTTCAAGACTGAATAATCAGAGCTTATGCTACCAGCCTAAGTATAAAACAGAAAATTCATAACAGAAAATAAAGTTCAAATGGATTTACACACAGTTTGATTTTATACTCTAGTTTCATTATCAAACATGGTACTAGAATCATTAAATAAAGAAAGGCATAACAAATGATGTAGGAAAACCTTACAGGAAAAACATCAACTTTCACTATACTCTACACCGCATACAAATGTTAACTCAAGGGCCAGTCAGACAGCTTAGTGGGTAAAGACACTTGCCTGGCAACTTGAGTCTAGTCCCTGGAACACACACAAGGGGGAAGAAGACAGCATCACAAAGTTGCCCTCTGACCCCCATGTGCACACTGTGGGATGTGCACCCCTCTCACAACATGAGCACACCGGAGGGGGAGTTCAATTGAATATAGAGAAAAGACCCCTCCAGAAAAGTCCAAATATTACACATCGAGAAAGAAATTTTACAACCTCCAGGTGGGCAAAATTTTCCTAACTGGAACCCAGAAAGCATGAAGCATAATAAATTAGACTTCCTTAAAATTGAAGTGTCTGCCTGTCACAGACATGTTTCAGGAAACTCATAAAAAGCAAGCTTAGAAATCTCAGTCTGCTCATGTGACAAAAAATGCATCTGAACAACTTACCTAAAAAGGGAGAAAAACACAAACATTTAAGAAGATATACAAGTGGTCAGTAAACTCACGAACAACAGCTTAGGTCAGGAGACAGGAGAATTGCCAGGTAGAACCCTGAGGTACGATTTCACCTGTACTGCTCATATAATAAAGGCTGACAGCACCAAATATTGGTAAGGACGGAGACACACAGAAATGTAAAATGGCCCAAGCAGCTTTGAAAACTGTCTGGTGGGTTGCTGTAGAATTAAATGTGCATCAACCTTATATCCCAGCAATGCTACTCCAAGTCTTTATCCAAGAAAATGGAACACTCCGCAAAAGTTATATGAAAATGTTTACAGCAGGGATGGGCAGGTGGCTCAGTGGTAGCAGGCTTGTCTACTACATACAAAGCCCTGGGATTGGTTCCTATCACCAAAAACAGTGATAATGTCAGAAAAGTTTATTTATAATAGCAAATATGTACAACCCAGATATCCATTATCGGGAGAAGAATAAAAACATTGTGGCATACTCATATTAAAGGACTCCAATAAAAACGACAAACTACTGACTCACACAAGTGAGCAAGACAGGCCATACTCAAAAGAGAACGCTTGCTAATGTCAAGTCCAAGAAGAGGAAAATTAGACAGGTATGGTGGAGCATCCTTTTAATCCCAGCACTTGGGAGGCAGAGGCAGGTGGATCTGAGTTGACCATCAGCCTGGCCTACAGAGTGAGTTCCAGGACAGAAAAAGCTACACAGAGAAACCCTGTCTTGGGAAAAAGAAGAAAAGAAAAAGAACAAGAAAATTATTGTTATGGCCGTAAGAATTGTAAAGAAGACTGAAATAAATGTTAAGGGTGATTGTATTGCTTTATTATGGGTATGGTTTATAGGAGTGTATATACATTTGTATATACAGTGGATATTTTTGTCAACCCGTCACAAACTATTGTCACCTGGGAACTGCTTCCATTAGACTGGTCTGTGGGCATGTCTGGCAGATATTTTCTTGTTAATGATTGACGTGGGAGGGCCTGTGTCACCCCTGGGCAGGTGGTCCTGGATTGTATAAGAAAGGTAGCTGAACAAGCCACAGAAAGCAAGTTAGTAATCAGTTCCTGTGTACAGGCTCCTGCCTTGAGCTCCTGCTCTGACTCCTCAGTGATGGACTGTAACAGGTAAGCTGAAATAGACCCTCTCTTCCCCCACGGTGCTTTTGGGTCATGGCGTTTACCGCAGCAATGTAACGCAAACTAGAAAAATCTGTCATTGTTTCTTATTGATAATGGGAACCGCAGATATGGCTCCGCAGTTAAGAGCACTGGTTGCTCTGATCTTCTAGAGGTTCCGAGTTCAATTCCCAGCAACCACATAGTGGCTCACAACCATCTATAGTGGGATCCAATATCCTCTTTTGGTGTGAAGGCATGCATGCAGACAAAAACACTCATATACGTAAAATACAAATAACCTTTAAAAATAATAATGATAATATGTGATTATATTACTATATATAAATTTTATCTAACATCAACTAACTAAACAAATTTCTCATATAATCCAAGATGTCATAAAAAAAAGCCAAAGGTTGATGGCAAACAGGAAAAGAGAAAAAAAGTTCTAATTTAGAATAGATATCACCAATCAATAAGAAATAGATAATAGAAAGTTGATAATGATTAAAAATAAGTTCACAAGATAATGTGTTTAATAAGCCCGAAATCATCATTACTACTTACAATTAAAGAAATGCAAATTTTACCTGGTTAAATAACTTTTTCTATGTGGTGGAAGTAAAAATCTAAAAGCTTGACAGTTCCCAGAGTTAGTGAGACAGAGATGCAGTCAAGTGGTCAGTGCAAGATTACATTCATACACTGTTGGATTTAACACCGCACTACATTACACGGGCTTCCTAAGTAAGTCAATGCTAACTAGAATCTTAAAATCTCTAACTCTACGAATGTATTTTGCTTCATAACTGCACCCTAGTTATAAGAAGTTTCTTTCTAGCTTTAGGAGCAATGTGGCGACTTCCTTTTAGAGGCACTAAGTAGGCACTGAGCCCAGGCCAGGAAATGACCCCCACCCTCAAGAGAATCTCACAGCATTAATTACATATAGGGAACCTGTATCGCTGAATGGAATCTGTCAGAAAAATAAGAAAACGGCCACTGAATCCTAGATGGAAGCTTATTTGCAAACAAAGGATAAAAGCAAAATACCAAGTTAAAGAGTGTGGGCAAGGAAGCCTAGGAGAGATGCTTTTGTACAGTCTGGGGACATGGGTTGAAATTTGAGGTTGATCCTTAAAATATTAAAAGCAAATATTTCAGTTCTAAAAGTGTGTTTTAAAAGTTTCAAACTTTATTAATAGCAATTTGTTGAAACATTTTAGTATTCAGATGAATTCTAAATAATCATCTTATAGTAATGTCAGTAAGAAGAATCTACACAAATATGTGAGCACTATATAATTTGAAAACTTCATGGCACACATCTTACCTATCTACAAGCAGACTGTCACTGGTGGTGATTAAAATATCCAAGCAGTCTTCTGGGTCCCTGTTGCAGTCGCTTGTCTGAACTAGACTCATCAACAAACAGAGTTTGAGCAAATTGTAAGTCCCAGGGGGGACAATCTGTGATGCAAAGATATTGGCAAGTATTGCTGTGAACTTCCAGCATGAGCTGGAAGTTAAGGACAGGAGACACTTGAAGTTGTCACTAATCCCTGAAGGAACTGAAAGAAAATAAAAATGACAGGTGTTTGATTCATTTGTCCAAAAATAATATTGAAACACAGTTCTTCAATTGTGCCAGACTCAAATTTTATGATGATTGCAGTCATGCTTGTCCATAATTTTGTATCTTGGTCACCTCATGAACCCATGAGAATTAGTTCTAAAGGGAAGGCAGGTCATTTGTTCTCCTTTGAATGCCTGTGTGGGGCGAGCAGGGATGGGCCTCTGTTCTGCTGTGTTTGCTCCTGCCCACAAACGCTGGGATGTTGTGTAATGAGTAAGGTTTTTTTGTTCGTCGTTGGTCTTGTCCCGCCGTTGCGCCTGCCCCAATTAACACACTGAGACTCTGTATTTGATATTATGTTGTTGGCCAGTTATTTGTTTCTTGTCGGCTAGTTCTGTCTTAAGTATTAACCCATTTCTATGTAATTTCCACGAGGTCTTACCGAGAGCGGAGGAATGGCGGTTCTGTTCTCTCCAGACTCTCCATTTCAACCCCTCCTTTCTACTTTTTCTTTTCTCCTTGTCCTAGTCCCTCCTATCTTTCTTTTTTATTGGCCAACAGTGCTTTATTCATTAACCAGTATGAGAAACGTATACAGAATGACATCTCCCATCAATATTGTGCTCTGAAGGATTTATATTCTCATACTTGGAAAACACTGTGCTGTGCTATACTGTGACATTCAAATTTTCTCCACCCTGATGCTATCCAGCTCCTGGGAAAGGTAAATGATAGGGGAGAAGCTGTGCATGGCTATCCCTGCTCTTGGCCTGGGCTGCTCTCACAGCACAGACCTCCTCTGCTCACACATGCTTGTGGACAGGAAGGTCTATCTTAGCCTAACTCTTGCCACATATATGGGTGCTTACATCTGTAGACTCCTAGAGTTCATCACAAAAAATCGGACTTTCCACCTACACTTAAGTTGTTTTCTGCTAAAAAACCTCTAAGTCGTGGAGTATGATGAAAGGTCACCAAACTATTGATTTATGTTGCTTGCTTTCTTCCAGAGTCTTTCGTTTAAGAATTCTCTCCTGGATAAGCTGAAGTGTCTAGAATGTATTTGTGTTTAAATTCAAATTGAGTGTCTATTACTGCAGATTCTAAACGTCCCACTCTATACTCAAATTTAACCAGCTCTTCCCACGTAGGAATGAGGCAAGAAGGGCAGGCCTCTCTCATTTTGTAGGTACGCAATGTTAAATTGTGACGGCGCTGCCCAGGGACACTGTTGCCAGGAAGGTGACGTTTTAGTCCCCTGCCTTTCTTTACCTCTTTTCAGGACTCAGGAAAGAAAAGGGTACAGCTCGCCAGTGTCTCCCTCAGGCCACAGCAGTTATGGTGAACTGAGAATGGGAGGAAGCCCTCTTACCGCTTAGTACACTGAAAGCATTTCTGTTTCTACTCTATGTACTCTGGGCTGAGCAAGCCTCTGCCACCAAGCACCGGGCTTGTTAAGTGTGCACTACCATGCTCAGAAAAATGTCAGATACATTTTTCTCTTTGCTAACTTACAAAGTCAGCATAAGATGTAGTTCAAAAAAGGTCCTCAGCCCCATCACAATTATAATCACCTTATTTCCTTCCTTAATGACACTTGCATGCAGGGCTTGCTTCACTGGCTACTTGTGTGACTTTTATTTGGAGGTACAGCTTTGCTATGTAACCCCAGCTGAGTGACATCTCAGCTTGTAGCTCAGGCTGGTCTCAAGCTTGTGACTGGTCTCTCCAGTGCTAGGGTTACATGTGTGAACTGCCACACTTGGCAGCACAGTTTGCTGAATAGATGGACTTACATATGTTAAAATATATAATTTAGCTTACCTTTTGCCGTATAAGGGGTGATACTATTTGCTTCTACACAGAGAGCAGTCTGTGAAGTTTTGACACAGACTGGAATTCCAATAATTTTATATTCATTTCCTATTTTCATTTTATTCACTAGTTCATCTATGGTTATTAAACACAAAAGAAAATAGCATTCACTAAATGAAACATCTGGAACCAGGGACAATTCAGTAGTTGAGTTAGTAGTGATGTATTTACTTTTGTTCAGTATAGTATCTATTTGCAATGGACCAATAATTGAAATCTAGACCATTTTATTGCTGATGACATATGTTAATATTCATAGGGAATATGAATTAGCTTCAGGAGGCATGCGATATAGAAATGAGGTTAATTCACCTATAATGCAGTCAAGAAGAAAATACCATTCTGTATAAGATAAAACATCTTTCAATTAAATGCCAAAGAATGTTAATAAGCTGGGCATGGTGGCACAAAGTGCCTGCCATGCACTTTAGTGGGCATGGCTGGTCACATCTATAACCTCAGTGCTAAATGGTATAGTGGAGAGACAGGCCAATTCCTGGAGCTCATGGGGCAGCCAGCCTAGCCCAATGGATGAACACCACATTCTGTGAGAGACTGTGTTTCAAAACCAGGGTGGAAAGAGATCTGTAAGATCTACAGTATTGACCTCTGTACCTGCCCACAGGAACAAACACACACACACCCACACACACGCACACACGCACAGGCACACACACACACGCACACACGCACACACATGCACGCACACACGCACACGCACACGCACACGCACACACGCACACGCGCACACACACGCGCACATGCACACACACACGCACACACGCACGCGCACACGCGCACACACGCACGCACGCACACACACACACGCACACACACGCACACGCACACACACGCACACACGCACACACGCACACACGCACACGCACGCACACGCACACACACGCACACACGCACACACACGCACACACACACGCACACGCACACACGCACACACACACGCACACACACGCACACACGCACACACACGCACACACACACGCACACGCACGCGCGCACACACACGCACACACACGCACACACGCACACGCACACGCACGCACACACACGCACACATGCACACGCACACGCACACACACGCGCACACACACACACACGCACGCACACACACACACACGCACACACACACACACACACGCACTTCCTCTCTCCCTTATGTATCCTCTCTCCCTTGAACACTAGCTTTGAATTATCAAACCATCCAAACAACAATGAAAAAACAATGAAAGGGTGTAGAATTACAAGTCATAACTCTAAATGTTTCCTTTAATTTCTCAAACTTTAGTACAAAGGAAAAAGTAAAGCTCCATTTCTATCACAACTCTAGCTTCCCTAGGTGTCTGATCCTGTGAGCTGGGTGTCCTACTTCATGGCAGACAATTGTCTCCTTGTACTTACCCTTTAGTTTTCAACAAATAGTCACATGAGAGTGTCATTCTCATGTTTATGTGCAGCAAATTCCCCAAATCTTTTTTTCTGGTGTTCATATCCTAGTAATCTTTTTTGAGATGGGGCCTCACTGTGTAGACTGGCTGGCCTGGCCTGGAACTTGTTATATAGATTAGGCTGGCCTTGAACTCACCTCTGCATGATGGGATTAAAAGCACTCATATCATATCGGGCTCCATGTTGTAGTATTAACACAAAGTAAAATCGTATATAATAATGCGATGTCATTACTATAAAAAGGCCATGACTCTGGGACTTGGAAACTCCTGATAAAGATGACTGGTGTGGGGGCTGTCTCTGACTGTTGCCTGCTCTTGTGACCCTTTTCCTCCTCCTGGGATGCTTTGTGCAGCCTTGATATGAGGGTTGGTGCTAACTCTCATTGTAACTTGTTGTGCCGAGTTTGGTTGCTATCCTGGGAGGTCTGCTCTTTTCTGCAGGGAAATGGAGGAGGGGTGGATCTGGGGAAGAGGAGAGGGGGGACTGGAGGATGGTAGGGAAGGGAGGCTGCAGTCAGAATGTGATGTAAGAGGGACGAATAAATGAAAGAAAAAAGAAGGTGGATTTCCATTGTTAAGCTTTCAGTGTGCTTCTAATCTGAGAACATAAACAGGATTCCATATTTGATATTTGAGTTCAAATAGAATATTACATACCTCTTAGGAAAATACTAAGTGACTGAAACCTAAATGGCTGGTGTTTAGAATCTCCTTGAAAAGCATGAAGTACTTTTGTAGTAATTATTTCAACTATCTGTTTATCTTAAGGCAAAGAACAAAAGAAATTGTTAACAGAATACATATTCAGTTTTTTTCCTATTAAAATACACAAAATGCATTTTTTTTTTTTTTTTACCACCAAGCACTCTAAATTTTCTGTCTTCTTCCAGTGAAGATGAACACAGACTGCACACAAAGTCATTCCTTACTGTTGCAGATTCTGTAGCTCCAGGCACATGGACTCTTATGTACTGAAACCCTGAAAAGAAACAGTGCTGGGCCAAGCTGCTCTCAGATTTTGCTATTTTCAGTCATTTACTATTATCGGTTAGTGTTTATTGCATGCTTTGTTTATTTATTTGGACAGGCTGTCACTGTGCAGCCCAGGCTAGCCTTGATTTCCATCCCCTTGTCTTAGCCTCTCAAGTGCTAGCAACACGACTGTTCCTTTCAAGCACTGTGCTAAGGCACTAAAAACATGGGCATCTAAATACAGAGTTTCTGTGTGTGGCAGTGAGAAACTTAATTTCAGTATATGGCATCATTTGCAGAGTTCAGAGAGGAGAGAGGAAACATCCAACTCATCCTGCATTGAGGGTCAGTGGAGAAGATGTCTCACAGAAGGGCTGACCAGGTTACACCTTAAGCACAGAGGGGACTGAAGGGGCAAACCGTTCTCATTTGCTCTTCAGGGTTACTATAAGCACCGATTCAACTGAGAGTGCAGGGAAAGACTCTCAAGATCATGCACGGGAAAGATACACATGTTAGGAGGCACCAAATAACTGCATTTATTACACTTTGGTTAGTCACCAATCGTAACTATGGCCTGGGATGACCATTTGCACACTGACCTTTTGAGAGAGGGCACACTTCATCTGAGCAGAGGAATCTGGCACCTTGTGTGTACTTGGTGACAGTAGTCGTTGCAATCACAATTCCTTGCATCATATAAAATCTTTGAGATGTATAATTAAGTGGAAATTCACAAAGATCAAGACTATAACTCGGAAGGGGAGGTAAATGTGTTAACTTCAGCACAATATTGATCTGATAAGAACACAAAAAGGATATTAATAAAATTTGTAATTCAATTTGACTTGGCTTATTATATAGTAAGAATACTATGTAGTTTTTTATTGTTGCTATGAACCAAATGTTAAACCAGATAAAACATGAAATTTAAATACAAGTCCTGTAACATTTTAGTTAAATTATCATAATTAACTCATTATTTTTCCTTTAAAAACACTTATCTGTGAACCCAATAGCATTGGAAACTTTAGTGCCCAAATTGTGATCTCAAAATATTAATTTTCACTGAAAGGAATCAGAATTTTTCAGCAGGAAATCAGTGACTCCAGGTGTGGGACAGAAAATACAGGAGATGGCACCGGGATATCTTTAATTTTTTTTTAAAATTGTACTTATTGTACACACACATACACACACACACACACACACACACACACACACACACACACAGTTGCAGGTCAGAAAACAATCTGGGGATCAGTTTTCTCCTTCTGTCACATGAGTCCAAGGGATCCAACTCAGGTAGTCAGGTGTGGAGACAAATGCTTCTACCTGCAGACATACTAAAGAGCTCAAGTCCTCTTGTTAAAAAAAAGAACAGAAATATTGGTCATTATTACAGTTGCTGTCTGTTTTCAAATCATTACTTTTCAAAACCTTTTAAAGGAAAATAATTAAATATCCTGCTGTTTCCCCCCCAAAAATGTATTTCATAGTAACCAAATAAATGATGATAAATCACTTATTTTTATTTTCATTTTTTAGTAAGAGATTAAAATCAGAGCCTTGCCCATGCTAGGCAAATACTTTCCTACCCAACTATATCCCCAGGCCCAACAATTTCTTTTGTAGAAAATTTCAGATAATAAATTCGGAAAGGGTGGCAAAAGTAGAAAATTTTTAAAGATTACAACTGCTAATGGAATAATAGGCTCCAGGTAAAACTATCCAGTGAAAGTTGATAAGAAATTTCATAATGGTGTGATCATAGCAATGGCGTCTATGACAGCACTGAAATTGGCATCTATTATGTCCTTATAATGTGGACTATATAACACCATGTTTTATAGTGTGTTGTTAAAATGAGTAGAATCTAGACCTAAGCCTCAGAGTCACGTCTCATTTTAGATATACATAGTGTGATGGAAAATTAATAACTAAAAGGTAACATGAGGGCTTATGGCAAGAAGAGAGAACTAGGGAGAACAGGAACTCCAGCCAGTAGATAACTCCCTGACTGCAGAGTATGGACCAGAGACCCCGTGCAATTCTCAGGAGACAGAGAAGAGAGCCGGAGCCCGCATCCAGCTGTGTCAGCATCCTCCCTGCCCCATTACCTCAGAACAAGGCCATGGAGCCTGCTGGTTGGAATCTTGCCTAAACAGATAACAGTTACATTCACTTTGATCCATGATGTCTGTATGGAAACTTTGTACTCTGTGAAATCTCAGTAACCTTGGTAACCTTGTGAACTGAGCTCACACCTGTCTGTAACTCCAGTTCCTGGAGATCTGACGCCCTCATACAGTCATACATGCAGGCAAAACACCAATACAAATGAAATAAAAATAAGTAAATACTTTAAAAAGAAAGTAATTAGACAGAACCAGATTCATAATGTTTTACAGGATAATCAATGAGTTTCTTTTAAAAAAGTTAGTTTGCAGGGCAGTGGTGGTGGATGCCTTTAGTCACAGTACTGGGGAGGCGGATCTCTGTGAGTTTGAGGCCAGCCTGGTCTACACACTGAGTTCCAGGACAGCTAGGGCTACACAGAGAAACCCTGTCTCGAACCCTCCCCCCCAAAGTCAGTGCTACAAAAAGGAAGGCGTGGGGTAGCCCTAGACCAAAGCAGACTCAGATAGCTACAGACAACAGCCCCGCTGCAATGCGTGCACCTGTTTAGGTACTAGTTTGTCTTCCTTTTGCGGGGCGGTGGGGGCATTGCTTTGCTTTTTATTTTTTTGAGATAGGCTCTAGTGTAGCCCAGGTGGCTGCATCCCCTGTGTGGCTGAAGATGACTTTAAACTATTGATCTTCCTGTTTCTGCCTCTCAAGTGATGGGGTTATAGGGCATGCACTACCTCATCCAGTTCTTGGTACTGGCTCAAAAACAAACAAACAAAAAATTAAAAACCTTCCAGGTAAGAAAGGGAAAAACTAAAATAGGAAGTAGATATTAGATGATATCAAGAAATGTGATGATGATATTGTGGTTACATAAAAATAAGGACAACAGTTTTTAGAAGTTGATACTAAAGAATGTGTGAGGTGAGATACAGATTATCGGGGATATACTTTAAAATAGTTCAGATAAAAATAGGTGATGCATATACATTGTATCACTGAGTTTGAATGATAGATATATGGAGGTCCATTGTATTAATTAATCTCTTTACTTTTGAAATAGTTATTATAAAATCTCTTCAAAGAGGTAGGTAATATGGGAAAAAATGAAGCATATTAAGATATTTGTAGTTAATGTTGGCTGTCAACTGGGGCTCAGTTGCACCTCAGGACTAACAAAGTACACTGGTAAATGTATTCTTGGGAGATGATTTACCACAGGAAGCCCATCTACCCTGAACAAGGGTGGGTAGCCACAGGAAGCAGAACTGTCCTGAATGTGGGTTGCACTGAAACAAATCCTTCCTCCTTTAAATAGCGTCGGTCAGGTATGTTGATGCAGCATTGAAAACTGGACACAGAGGTCTCTGAGATGGTTGAGCAGTTAGGGCTCTTACTACACAAACTGAGCCTGATCTGAGTTCTGTGCCCACGTGGTGGGGGGAAAGCACCCAGAAAACTCCTGTTGTTTTCTGTCCTGCAGACACCAATGATGGAATAAATAAAAATGACAAATAAATGTAAAAAAATAGAAGAAAAAATCTGACATAGAAAGTAGTATATTGAACTTTGGGAGATATACTCTTTTTAATTTTTTATTTATTTATATTTTATGTATGAGTGCTCTCCAGTCCAGAAGAGGGCATGAGATCCTGTTACAGATGGTTGTGAGTCACAATGTGGGTGCTGGGAATTGAACTCACGTCCTCTAGAAGAGCAACCAGAGCTCTTAACCACTGAGCCATCTCTCCAGCCTTGTGAAAAGAGTATTTATTTTGAAAATCTTTACCTGAATTTTAAAAACTTACTTGAGTTTCAGTCTGTAACTGTCCAATTAATGAGAGAGTCTTAACAGCAACGAAGCAGACCTGTGATTTCAAATGAGCAAAGGGGTTACCACATGTCCACATGATGGGGAAATGATTTCTTCTTTAACTTACTGATTGAAACACTTGAGCTGCTTTTAAGGGATGGTGTAAAATGTGATTTCCAAGTTCAGCATCTAATTCGACAATGTCAGAGGGGTTTATTAAAATATTGAACCGATAGACAGCATAGCTTTGTTTTGAATCTGTGAAGATATAAAAGTGGAAGTAAGGGTAGGTAATGTGGCAAAGCCTGTCAGGAGTGTCTCTCGGCAGCCGCCTTTGCTGACATACCATTGTAGTACTTGCAGTCGTCCAAAAACTTTTGGAGCCCTCCACTTCTGTCGAGATAGACAAGGGCTGCCTCTTTCATTTGTAGATTTGTCATTTTCTCTTTGTTGCTTATTAGCAAGTTAACCACAGCTGCTGGTAGAGATTACAAGTGATGAAGCCCACATAAAGAATGACGAAACCTAGAAACAAAATAATGCTTACTTTGATGACTTCTATAAAACTTACAATTGAGAATACAGCTAGGTAAACTTTCCAACTCTAAAACCTTCCAACTGAAGAAGAAACAAAACCTTCCGATTGAACCCAGACTTCACATGAGCAAGCATGTACCACTGAGTCATACTCCCATCCCCAACTAACATTTTAATCAACAGTTATGACTTAAAAGGCCACAAACTTAACAGGATGCTGCTCACATGTATTTCTAGCTCAGATACTGCAAAAAGGAAAATTGAAATGAATAGTCTTAGATGACGGTAATCTCCTGTAAGCATAGGCTGAAGGGTGATTTGTCCTGGGATGACTCATTGGGTAAAGAACCTTGCTGCCAAGTCTGAGTTGAGTTTGATCCCTGGGATGAACTTGGCGGAAGGAGGGGACCCACTGCAGCAAGCTGTCCCTTCCTCTCTCACACTTGAATACACACACAGACACAGATGTAACAAAAGAAACAGTAAACATAGCACTATGAGCGTCAACTTCAAACTCTGAGAAACGGTCCTTGACCCAGCATTTGTTGGGGAAATTGGCTGAACTCTCTTGGCTCAGAGAGTATCTTTAGCTGAAGGAGACAAAGGCATTGGACAATTAAGGCCTCTTTTTAAATCTTCATCAGGGACAAACACAGAACATTAAACTGTACTAGAGAGGGGGATATAAAAGCCTCACTTGAGCAGAAAACGCAGATTGGAAACAAGGTGTGCTACAGGCACTGTGATGTTTGTTAGGAATGATACGGCTAAGATTGGAACCTGCCTCTAAGGAATCCAATTCAGAGAAGTCACAAATGATGACTAACATATGTGTCCAATCATTATCAACTGTTTGATATCTATTATTTATTGGCTAGCCCACTTTCCCTAGGCTCCAGGAACACAAAATGTAGTATCTATCATTTGTAAGAGTGCAGCCAAGTGCAGCAGCTATGCAAACAACTCTGTGATAATTTGTAGTAAAAATATGACTGTCAGTGACCACAGAACATAAGTGAAATACTTCACAAAATCTGGGCCATGCTCATGTATGCGCGATGATGTTTTTCTATTGCTTTGAACTCTTTAGGTTGACAACCGGGAGTTAACACAGAAGCTATGCACTCTACTTTGAAGGGATAAAGTGGGTTTCTCTGAGGTCCTAAACACCATAATGCTGTTCTGGAGAATCTGCCTAGCATGCAGAAGGCTGGCTCAATCCCAGCACTAGCCAAAAAAAAAAAAAAAAAAAAAAAAAAAAAAGTGTGTGTGTAAAATAAATTAAGTTGGTTGTAGTCAATATTTCTAAATTGGGGAGTTTTCCAAAGACAGCGGCTGACACCCCCATTGTAAATCATACATTATTATATTAATTCACCCACTTAGTACCTGAATTTTGGAGTACTTTACATAGAAAAGAAAGTGGTAGGCCTATCCTGTTTGCTGCATGGTGGATCCCTGAGTTCAAGGCCAGCCTCGCCTACAACCTGGTCTAGGACAGCCAGGACTGTTACACACAGAAACCCTGTATAAAACAAACAAACAAAACAACAACAACAGCAAAAAAACAGGTTTCTGAATGAGGACATTGGGTGAAACAGTTGTGTAAAGCCAGACTGAGACTGAGTTTTGACATAGGAAAAGAGAAGTTTACAAAGTTTTTGAAAACAGAATTAAATCCATTTTAACTTTTTTTATTTTGGAAATTAGCTTTTTCCTGTTGCCTGTGTGGAGAATGCTTTGAAACAATGGACAACCAATTATCAATTTTCAACTAGTGTTTTCTTTCTAAGAGATGGATAGACCAGTCCAGGGTTATTTGGAACAAAATGGAATGGAGAACATGAATTCTAATGAATTCTAGAATGTTGTATTATTTATTTATTTTTGAGACAAGTTTTCTCTGTTGCCCTGATTGTCCTAGAACTCACACTGTAGACCAGGCTGGCCTCAGACTCAGAGATCCACCTGCCTCTGCCTCCCAAGGGCTGGGATCAAAGGCGTGTGCCACCATCGCATGGAAAATTCTAGAATTTTAAAGACTGGACCTCATGACCAACCTGTACAACACAGAGAGGAAAACATTAAGTCGGGACGGGGTCGCGGTTGCACACACTCAGGAAGCTGGGCAGACAGCTCACAGATAGTCTGTGTAGCTCAAGTAGGGGAGAGTTCCAGAAGCAAGCAGGTGTGCGCGCCTCAGACTCAACAGCCAGTCAGCGAGGGGAGAGGGCGCGGGGAACCGGGTCTGCAGCTGGAGGGGAGAGGGCGCGGGGAACCGGGTCTGCAGCTGGAGGGGAGAGGGCGCGGGGAACCGGGTCTGCAGCTGGAGGGGAGAGGGCGCGGGGAACCGGGTCTGCAGCTGGAGGGGAGAGGGCGCGGGGAACCGGGTCTGCAGCTGGAGGGGAGAGGGCGCGGGGAACCGGGTCTGCAGCTGGAGGGGAGAGGGGCGGGGAACCGGGTCTGCAGCTGGAGGGCGTCGTAGATTACAGGCGGCAAAGACAAGTGGTTATGGCTGTGGCTCACGCGGGGCGGACTGGGCTACGGAGGAAGGCCTTCCGGGTGGAGGCGCCGCCTGTCGTCCCTGCACTCTGGAGGCCGAGGCGGGAGGATCTCCGTGAGTTCCAGGACAGCTGCGGCTACAGGGGAAGCCGCGCCTCGACACGCACGCACGCACGCACGCGCGCACAGACGCACACACATGCACAAACACGAACGCTCGCGCACACACATGCACAAACACGCACACACGCGCACACACACGTTCACACGCGCACAGACGCACACACATGCACACACACACACCCGCACGCACGCAGTTCACACGCTCACGCGCACACACGCACGTTCACACACATGCACAGACACGCACGCGCACACGCCCGCACGCACGCCCGCAGTTCACACGCACACACGCGCGCGCACGCAGTTCACACGCACACACGCGCACGCCTTGGGAATGGATGCATTTACAAGTGGGGAATTAAGAGGCGAACCCGACACCGGCGGGGACAGTGGGGGCTTCCGTCCTGTCGGGGCTGAGGGAACCGTGAGGAGCAGCGCCCAGGGCTCGCACACCCAGGACCCGCCGCCCCGCCCACACCCACCTGCGCCGCGGTCTGCACGCGCGGGCCCCTGCGCACGCGCACTCCCCCCACCGACCGTTGGCGGGCGCGCGGGGGCTGCTGGGACCTCAGCCCTCTGTCACCGGGGCAACCAGTTCCCCCTGTACCACTCCCGCGCATCCACTCCCGCAGAGATGCGGCCCCTTTGCTTCTGTCACCGAGTGTCAACGCTGCTGTTGTGACGTCTGTGTTCAGAACGAATGCAGTTCTGCGGGCGGGGGTGTGGAAGAGCACCGGGAAGGTGGGAAGCCTAACTCGGATAGAAGTGAACCGTGCCCACAGAAAAGCTGGCAAACCGCCACTCCTGGCTGTCCCGAAGAGAGCCCCCCAGTGTCCAGCTAGCGTCAGACCCTGTGCTGTAGCAACGCAAGGCAACGCAATATTCTATTCTCGGAATTAAAAAGCGATCTGAGGGCTCGCACGGTATGGGTGGCTCTCGAGTGCACTGTGAAGATGAAAGACAACAAAAGTCATGGGCTGTGTGATGCCTTTATATGAAATATCCAGGGTGGGCAAACGTACTTAAATTTGTGATTACCTAAAACTTGGCAAGGGAGCGGAAGGTGACTGATACTGGGTAGGGGATTTTTTCCCCCTAAAATTGCGGTAAAGTACACATAACAAAATGTACCATTTTAGACATTCTCAAGTGGAAGTACACTGCCTCGAAACTTTTTCATCTTCCCCAGACTCCATACGCTAAAGATTTCCCAAGTGTCTGGCAGTAACTATTCTGTTTTCTTCTTGAAATTGGCTACTCCAGAACTCAAACATAGAATCTGACAGCATTTGATGCCTTGTGCCTCTTATTCTACTTCATAAAATGTCCTAAAGTCTCATCCATGCTGTAGTGTTAGAACTGTCTTTGTAATACTCCACTAAGTGGATTGCATATTGTTCATTGTTTCTTTTCTTAGTGTTGGGGACTGACACTGAACAAGACTCCAAAATCCCCCCGGGTTGTTTGTGAAATGTTGGGAGATTTACTAAAGATGACCAAAATAATTGCTGCACAATTCTGAATATAATTAAGTCTGTCAATTGCTGATTTTGAGGCACGGTCTCCACTCCAATCCAGGATGGCTTTACACTTACTTTGTAACCCAGGCTGGCCCTGAACTCACTTTGTAGCATAGACAAGCTTTGAACTCACAGTTTTGCCCCCAGCTTCCAAGTGTAAGGCTTATAGGTACATTTCACTATATCTGGCTAAGAGTGCATTTTTAAATGGATGAGCTGTATAGTATGAGAATTAAAGATCATCACAACTTTTACCAAACAGCAAAGCCACTAAAAATGATGCTGGCTCTAGTGTACTTGCTTGGCATGGCAAACCTCCTTCATCTCCAGGTTTCAATCAGGAGGATACCACTACATAGCCCTCATAATTCACGTCACAGTTCATGTCACATGTACCAGCACCTCCACTTCGGATGTTTTGTGTTGACTCTCAGGGTTGTTTTGCTAACTTGGTGGCTGTGAACATGACAGTACAGACACCTCTTTTGACATACTGATTCCAAATTTGGGGGACGGTTTTCTTCATGTAAGTGAAAAGAAAGCAATGGAAGGCAGCGAGTCCAGTGCAGTCTTATGCTGCTGGGTCACATGGGTGACGCCAGGCTCTTATCCCCACTTTCACGTCACTGGTAGGAAGAACACCGCTGTAAAAAGGGGCAAATGGTATTTCTACATCATTTTCTATTTTTCCCCCCGAGACAGGGTTTCTCTGTAGCTTTGGAGGCTGTCCTGGCACTCGCCCTGTAGACCAGGATGGCATCAAACTCACAGAGATCCCCCTGCCTCTGCCTCCCAAGTGCTGGGATTAAAGGCGTGGGCCACCACTGCCCAGCTCATTTTGTATTCTTACGGCCCCTCTGGAAGGGCCTGTGTAATGATTAAACCCTGTCTCAAAAAATGCTCGATTTTGCTCTGTTTGAGGGACGGTCCGTCCTGGTGGAGCAGGCGCTGGCTGCAAAGGCACAAAGCAGTTGGTTACGCTGGGTCTTCCGTCAGGCATGGGAGACGCATGGTGGCATCTCATATGCTTTGTCCTTTTGTCCAGACCAGACAGACAGCTCACTAGGTGTTGCTCTTCAGAGTGGGTCTTTCCTCTTCAGTTAAACATCTCTGGACCAATTCTCACAGACCCACCCTGACTCACGTTTCCCGGTGATTACAGATCCCATCAACGTAACCATCAGCCAAGATTATTTGGGGGCTCTTTACTACAGTCTTCAGCCACATAACCTCCCCGTCTTGTATCTGTCTTCTCTATTCTTACATGTTACCCATCCCCCCTTCTACTTAGTAACTTTCCATAGATTTAACAATCTCTAGCATTTGTGGACCCTAACAGCATCCTAACTTTCCCTTCCCAGCTGTCTTACCTATCTGGAGGTCCCCCTCCCAATTAAATATTTAACCTTTGTTCTTATCCACCCCACTTCTCTTCCACTCGTAATCTTATTAGCTGACGTCTTGAGTCTACTCCTTACCATCCTTGCTGTCTGTCCTCCAAGTTACTGGAGTCAAGGGGCCGAGCTATTCATTGACTAGTGTGACATTGTACATTGGGAATAAAGATCAGGTGTAACTGCTCTTCCAGTTAATATACTACTCAGGGTAATATAGAACGTACAGCATGTGCTTTGAGCTCCTAGACTAAGGAATTACTTTCTGAACCCAGTTCTACCATATTTTATCCCTGCCTGACCATCAACCCGGGGGCTGGAGAGATGGCTCAGTAGTTAAGAGTGCTTACCGCTGTTGCAGAGGACCCAGGCTTGGTTTGTAGCACCCATATGATGACCTACAGCTGTGACTCCAGCTCCATAGGCTCTGATGCCCTCCTCTAGCCTCTTCAGGCTACTGCACATACGTGGTGCACACACACTCACTTAGGCTCTCCCTCCCTCCCTTACACACACACACACACAGCTTATGGAATCTAGTGAGTTAGAGGAAATCCCAGAGAACTCAAAATACAATTTAAAGTATGTTCAAATACACAAATATCTGAATCAAATAAGGAAGATAATAAGGAATATGAATGAGGAATTAAAGAAACTTATCCGAAATGCTGGAAACAAAAAAAAAAAGAAACCAATCCAAATAAACATTTATGTGGAAAGTCTTGCCAATACAGTAGAGCAAGGGGAGGAAGGATATCTGAGCTTTGTGGAGACAAGATGGAAGAATTGGAACAGTCCAACAAGGACAAAGATGAAATAAAGGGTACCAGTGGGAATTGCAAGACACGGCATTCTGGAAGACCAAATCTATGGTTATAGGCATAAAAAAGAAGCACCTCAGTCTGAAGGCACAAAAAGCATTTTTTCTTTTTTTTTTTCCCCAGAGACACACAAAAAAAAACATTAAAAACAAAAACAATCAAATAAAAAACACAAAACAAAATAAAATAGCCCAGCTTTAGGAAAACACCAGTCCCAATACAGGAGACACTTAGGACCAAAATAATAGCACACAAAACCTCCCCTAGTCATATTTAAATGAAAACACTGAATGAAAAGAACAAACATAAAAAATTTACCAAGAAATGCCAAGCCTATAACATATAAAGATAGGCCCATCAGAATAATAGCAGACAATTCACAAGTGAACTTTAAAAACCAGGGGGGCCTGGACAGACAGACACATTTAAAGTTCTGGAAGACAACTGCCACCCAGATTGCTGCGCTGTGTGGGCCCCTGGGCCTCATGCATTTGGATACGTGGTCTCCATCCGGTGGTGTTGTATGGTGAGGTTGTGGGATGCTGAGGATGCTTAGCCCTGCTGCAGGAAGTACGTCACTGGGTCCACTGGCAGTTCGCCCTCTACTTTCTGTGAATAGTCGTAGATGTGCACAGCCAGCTTCCGGCTCCTACTTCCCTGCCTCCCCCACCATTAATGACCCTCCCTCGGGAATGGGAAGTGGGAAGCCAACATCAATCTTCCTCGACGAAGTGGCCTTTGGTCAGGGTGCTCTACTACAGAAACAGAGAAACAGCAAAGTTGTCACTCATTACTGAAGAGAAAACAAACACTTTCCCAGGATAAGAACAGGCTCAGCGGAAAATACACGAAGAGATCTTTCTGACCAAAGGGAAAAACAAATCCACCTCCACAGCCACAGGAAAGGTGAGCCATGTTAAGACAATAAGTAAGAGAAGAGGAGAAACATCAAACACCGTAAATCGACGATGTTAGGGACCAATACACGGCTTTTAATAGTCATTCTGAAGAGTAACAGTCAGGAACAAAAGACACCAAGCAATGGGATCAAAAGGCAGAGATTATATATTTGTTGTATTAACTGGACCCGGGGGGTTAAAAAAAGACATGAAGTTGGAGAGGAACATGTGTGTTGTGGGCAAGTCTGGGATTGGGGGATGCCAGAGTGACGTATGTATTCATGTATGAAATTCTCAGTAACAAATATAATTTTTTAAAAATCCAGGTAACTGGTGAAATCATCTAGCCACTGTACCATCCATGAAAATGTAGCTCAGATTCTTTTTCTTCTGGACTTGTGATAATGTTCCCAATTAAGAGAGAGGGCTCAGGGGTTAAGAGCATTTGGTGCTCTTCCAGAGGACCAGGGTTTGGCTTCCTGCATCTGTGTCAGGCAGTTCACAAGCACCTGTATCTCCAGTCTCAGGCAACCTGACTCCTCTTCTGGGGTCTGAATAAGACATGCATACATGTGACATACATATATTCAGTCATATGTATGTATATATACTTACAAAAAATCTTTAAAATCAATAAGCAAGTGTTAGTGATCAACACCAATAGATCACTAATAAAGTAAACCAATGTGTGAATGCGTGTATACATACATGTTGGGAACTTCGGGGATATTAGGCAGGCACTCTACACTGAGCCATGCCCCCAGATCATACGCTGTAACTAACAAAACCTATGACTACATTTACTGTGTATGTGTGTATTCATGCCAGAGCCCATGTGGACGCCACAGGACGACTAGGCAGTCCTGTTTCCTTTCGCCATGTAGGTCCTGGGCATCAAACTCAGCTCATGAGACTTGGTGGCTAGTGTTACTATTGCTGAATCATCTTGCCGGGCCATAAGCTGTCACGATTGAATGACTCTTTGCTGCCATTGGATCACAGAAAAACCTAACAGTAAGGCTGTATTTCCTATCTAAAAAGAACTGAAAACACCCAAAAGTGATTCCAACTGGCCACATGCATGGTCTGGTAGAACTTTATTTCAACCTTCTGCATTCCATGAGTTACCTTATTAAAGCAGAAAAACATCTAAATTGTGACAACTCTTGGTAGATGTTCCCATAAATATTTAACCAAAACTAAAATAGAAATATCTAATACCTGTCTTTATTAATAAACTCGAAGTATAGTGGATGTGAGAAACACTGAACCTATGAGATACATCCCAAAAAAGAGAATTTAAGATAAAAATTTACAACCAGGCGTTGGTGGCACACACCTTTAGTCACAGCACTCAGGAGGCAAAGGCAGGCAGGTCTCTGTGAGTCTGAGGCTAGCCTGGTCTACACAGCTAGATCCAGGACAGGCTCCAAAGCAATACCCTGTCTCAAAAAAAAAATTTAGATGTCGCTTTTGAATTCAGACAGGATTTAAAAATTTTTTAATTTATTTCTTAAAATTTCATTTTACATTCCAACCACAGATCTCCCTCCCATACCCCCCCCCCCCAACCACGCTCCATTCACTTCTCCCAAAGGGAAAGGGCTTCCATGAGTAATCAAAAAGTTACAGACAGGATTTATAAAACCATCAAATGTGTCTATTTCTCCTTGTGGGCAGGGCCAAAGAGTGATTTAGACATTGTCCAGGGACCCTGTTTTGACACATGGGATTATTTCGGCAGAATGGTTGCCTCTCAGTACCTTGGCTTTTTGGCATACTGTTGATTTCAGTCATTCTCCACTGCTGGGGCTTTGGTTAAATTTTCAAAAATTGTATTTGAAGGCAATGTAGCATTTTTCCTTTCTTGGTCCATTTACTTGTGAAAACTTGAATGTTAAAGAATCGAAAATGTCTTTAGAAATTAAATTTGCATATGGAGGATGCACATGGTGAGGACAACTTATGGAAGACTGTTCTCTCCCAATGTGTGGGCCTCAGTGACTGAACTCAGGTCGTCAGCCACGGTGGCAAGTGTTATTACTGCCCAGCTATCTTGCCCACCCTGAAAAATTATTTGTGTATAGGCCTGTTTATCCACTAAGGAATGTGTTTAAAAGACTGCAAATGAATCATATTAATTTGCCATGGAACAAAAAAAAAAAAAAAAAGTGTGACATGAGATAAATCTCCAACTGGAATTCTACCAATGAAGTTTAGAACAATTTTTCTTATATAAGTTTAATAAATACAGAAAGTGAAAAAGAACCCAGGTGTTCTGTAAAAACTTAAAGATTTGTTTTCATTTTGGGTTTCGTGTGTGTGTGTGTGTGTGTGTGTGTGTGTGTGTGTGTGTGTGTACCACATTCATGCCTGGTGCCCGAGGAGAACAGGAAAAAGGTGGCTGCAGTCTCTAGACCTGGAGCTATGGCTATTGTGAGTACTGGGTACGGGGAACCAAACCCAGGACCAAGCAGGAAGAAGGCCAAGTGCTCTTAACGTGCACTCTGCAGCTCTGTCCCCGTATTCTTACACATCTGCTGGATGTTACTACCCATTCTGCCACTGATTTCTTTTACACTCCCTTACTTAGTTCATGGTCTCAGACCGTCAGAGCTCATGACACAGCATTATATTACTGTGCTCTCAATGGCTGTGTTCCCACAAAACTCTGGGTGCAACATAATCCCTAGGAAAATACTGGAGGAGGAACCTGGGAAAGGAAAGGGAATTGCCCCTCCGGAAACTAAAAGCTTCTTCTACTCCATCAAGCTCCAGCAGAAAGACCCCAGCCTCCACCATCAACAAACCGTTACTGCCCCAAGGAGAAAGAGCTGCAACAAGGAAGTTAAAAATTACCTTTAGAGGCCCAACCATAAAAAAAGAAGAAAAAAAAGAAAAAAGCCTCACTTTAACAAGCCATAATTAACAAGCCATAATCCCTGGTCTAGGAGACTGAGCTGAAAGGGTCCTGAGTTTGAGTCCAGGATGGGTTACATCCCTAAAAACTAACAAACAGGCAAGCGGAGCTGACCTTTGTCTTCATCTAGACCTTTGGTTATTTTGGTAGTTAGCATGAAATAGTTGACCGTTCAAAAGGCAGACAATTTAGTAGAAGACTTATAGTATGGGAGAAAAGATAAACTTAGAACTTTGTTTCTGGACCCATATATATATCTCAGTATAAAATAACCTGGTGATTCATGTCTACCCAAAAAAAAATCTAAGTTTTATACCTTTTCTTTCACACACACACCACACTTTAGTGGTGATTACCGTAACCATTACTAATTTTAATTTCAAATAAAAACAGGGATTAGATGTTCATCAATAATCTCTGACAATTTTATTACATTATATAGATCTGTATTTCTTGTGATCCAAGAAATATCAAAAAATCTAAAAATTTGTTCTTAAAAATACAATATTGCACTTTGATTTTTGGCAATTTAATTGAAGGATATCTGAGTAAAAAAATCATACATGTACAATTTTTGTCTTGATTTATAATCAACAGAAAGCTGTATTAAAGCAGAGCTTACAGAAGTGCCCCCAATCAAATATGTACAGTGCAGAGGGAGCATTCCACCTGTAGGGAAGATCCAGTGTCCTGCATGTAACCCCTCCTGAGCCACGCACTGCCCTATCCCCACTCTGCCAAAGGGGGTTGATGAGAAATCTTTGTCATCTTTGTCATCTTTGTCACAAGGAAGTTTGTTCTTAGAGCAGCTCATGATACTGTTCTCTGAAGGACTGTCCTCCAGAACTGGGGTCCCAAGCTAAGCACCCCCTTTTAAATATATTCTCTGCATCTAACATCTTTTGCCATTACAAATGTAGATATTAGCTGACATATAATTTTACGGTCAGTTTTCTGTACTATTCCTAAGATGCATAAGGGTCCCAGAGGCAAGTGTGTCCCTCAGACAGTGGAAATACTCTTATTCGAGTTCATGAGGCTTTGCACATGTCTGATCCCTGTCACTTCTGAAGGAATACTGAACACGAATCTCCTAAATTACGGTTACCTTTTGTTACAGTGCAGCAGGTGACACATGTTTACACTGACCCAGATTTACTATTGTATTTTCTAATTCATAATTAGGTAAACATTATAGAAAGTGACTTTCTTCCCGTCACTTAAAAAACTTGATTGATTAGGAAGGCAGTTCTGAAATAGCCATTTGCAAAAACAGACACCAAGGTTTAGGCCCACTCAACAGTCTACTAACCCTTCAGAGTAAAAAGGAACATAAATAGAAAACATCTATAATATAAATATATGACAGAGACATATTTTTGGCACCACTAAAAGACATCTGGTGACATTTCACTTATTCTCAGCTCCTTGGGAACTCTGAACATGTCTAGCCATTAACTATTTTCTTTTCCTCAAGAGGAAAACTGGCGCATGGAAGAGAATGGAGTATTTCAAAAGCAAAGGATTGCTTTTGTTTTCTTCTAGGGGCTGCAAGTGAGTAGCTAGCTGTTCATGTCCACGAGCAGCTAGGGTGTTTAACCTGCCTTTGCATTTGACTTCCACCAAGAAGCAAATTTCAAACGGTGACTTTTCATGGGAAGATAGTTCCATCTTAAACCACCATGTACCATTTGCATAGTTCTGCTATGATAAAAGTCATAGAATTATAAAGACATTAATGCATCTTACCTTAGCTGTAACAGACTATTAAAAACAGTCTATCCTGGATGTGTTAGTGTAAACTTAACAGGGAAAAAAACAGTCCATAGCAAAAAGTTATCTTTAAAAATAGGTTAATGCTAAGAATAGCTTTAAATTTTTGTTTAAAAATAAGCTTAATAAACAAGAATACAAATTTCAGTTCAAAACTCGGCTCTTTTGAAATGCCCTATTTCTTGCTTACAGCAGAAAATACGTGTTTCATAGTTTTCAACATTACATGAAAAAATGAGGCACTGTTATACATGGTTGAGTATATCCACACAAATCGGCGTTTCCATCTCCTCTGCAGGCTTGAATTTGCCCAAAGATTTCTGAGCATCAAACTGTTCACAAAAACAAGTCTTCTGAAGGAGGGGCATAAGAAAAGCCAACAAACGCATCATCTGCCTCCAGAACACTGGCATTCACTATGGAATAGTCAGAAGACACACACACAGAATAGGGAACCGCTTCTTCCGTGAAGACTGCGTCGAAGTTCCTGATGTCATCCGGTCCGGACTAAAACAACAGCACAAGCACAGGATCATTTACCTTCGCTTTTCTGTCCCCAATTCAGTTCATTAAAATGTCTGTATGACTGTGTGTTTTCCCTGGCAAGTTTTGATTTCCCTACTTTATTATTCTGCTCCCTGTGCGCAATACTTTTATTAAGGTGTAATTTGTCTATTTTAACATGTTAAAACTTACTGTTGCCGGGCAGTGGTGGCTCATGCCTTTAATCCCAGCACTCGGGAGGCAGAGGCAGGCAGATTTCTGTGAGTTCGAAACCAGCCTGGTCTATAAGAGCTAGTTCTGTGGCTCCAAAGCCACAGAGAAACCTTGTCTCGAAAAACCAAACCAAACCAAACCAAAACCAACCCAACTCACTGTTAAAAGTAGACAGAGTAGCGATAAGGTTAAGAAAGGCCTGCATAGAAGGGTTGCATATGCATGCATACACACACACACACACACACACACACACACACACACACACACCCTAGAAAATCATTATTGTCACTGGAATGTTAGTTGGTATGCACAGAAATAATAATGGCTACCTTAGTTTCTATCTCTTTTATTGAGATCATTCTTTTGACATTTGCAAAGAAGCATTTCATAATTACTATGCAGGAAGATACTTAATTTAATCTAACTGTGATTTTTATTGGCCACTTTTAAGTTGCTGTTCTTTTTTTTTTTGGAGGAAGATTAGGCAAATCCTCTACCCCTGAGCTAGAAGCCTCTTGGAGACAGACTGCACAAATACTTAGCAACCGTCTCCTTTTCATTCAGGTTAGCATTGGGACTTATTTTCAAACGTCACAGTTCTCTGTTTCACTGTTTCAGGAAAATACAGACTTACCACATTAGGATTAAATGGTGGCGGGATCTTTTTTTGTACGAGGTCAGTCCAGCTGAGTGATTCAAAAAAAGGATGATTCTGGATTTCAAGCTAGAAAATTAAAAACAAGTTAGTGATGAGACAAAGTCAAGTACTTGAAGATGAAGAATGGTACAGGGGTTAACTGTTTCCATTTGGCCACTCGGCTTTTTTAACGGGATATTTATGTCACTCCTGGTCACACCCTGGAAAGACTAACTTAGAATCAGCTGCTTGTGTTTAAGCAATGTGCCTTCCACAGGCATTTCCCCTCAGGTAAAACAGATCCAGCCGTTCTGTGCTACATATTTCAGGGGCTCCAAACGACGGGCATAAAAATGTAGGAATGGCAGAATGGAAAGAACAAACCGTTAAGCAGGAATAAATAGCTAGGATCTGAAAACACGTAAGAAGCCCATACAGTCTCAGCAGTGGGAAGAAGGGAAAGCCCCACAAACAGACCCCACATCAGCACACTCTAGCTCTTCACTGTCAGGGCTCAGCAGGACGCTACCACACAGTTTGGTGGGTTAAAAAGAAAGATTTCTTAAAGCAATGTCTGAAGTAGGCAATTAAAAAAATATATTTAGTTTCTTTAGCATGTGTGTTTGTATGCGCGAGCACACGTCCACAGAGTCAGAAGAGGTATCAGAAGCTGGCGTTACAGGTGTTATGAGCCTCCCAGGATGTGTGCTGGGAGTCAAAGTCTGTTCCTCCTGTCATTATTGCCCTTTCTGCTGCTACTCACAGTGACAAAGTCAGCTTCTATTCCTTAAAACACACACACACACACACACACACACACACACACACACACACACAGAAAATGCTGCCTGACTACTGAGATCTGGAAGGTACATAACAATCAACCAGACAATAAAGAATGTTCCTGACAAACACGAAGACCCTAGAGAGGTTGTTTGGTCACACAAGTGAGAGAGTCCAGTAGCACAGAGAAGGAATATTCTCATTCATGTTTATATCCACCCCCACCCACCACATACATACATACATACATACATACATACATACATGGTAAAATGTGGAATTTGGTAGGAAAGAGAAGGGAGTGTTTCTCAGACTCTAGCCACAATAATCAAATGGAAAACGGAGACATTTAATTTGAACAGGATCACAGAGTATCATCAAGATTTCAATGTTTAAAACCATGAGATTTAATATGAAACTTCTATTTTAGAGGCTTTTTGTGTAGATGAAATGTGTCAGGCAAGCCGGAGGGAATGCCAGGTGTTTTCTATCACTCTCCACTTTAACCTTAGACAGTTTTTTTTTTTTTTTTTTTTTTTTTTTTCATCGAATCTGGTGCTGATTCAACTAGACAGACTGCTTAGTTCCTAAGTCCCTTTGTTCTCACCTCTCCAGTTCGGAGGTTACAGAGCATGCGCTCTGCGCAGCCTTTCACATGGGCCCTGGGACCTCCGAGCCCACAACTTCAATTTAGAACATGCTCTGACCCAGGTACTCAAGAAACTCAGGTGGGTATGAAGAAAGCAGACACCGCGTAAGTTTGCAGTTTGCAAGAAATGAAAGTAAGCAAAGCCACCACACCAAGAAGAGGTTTGAGGACAACCACAGGGCCCTACACACCTCATGGGTTGAGGGAGATCCTCAACAGTTTGCACCGCAGCGCAGCGTAAGAAGGGCCCAAAATCCAGAAGGATAAGCCAAGAAGTGAGTTCCAGTAGAAGCCTAGAAACTTAACTGGCGATAAGAGAGAGCTGAGGAGCGCAAGCGTTACGTTTAATCACCAGCTGGAAGTAAGGGAAACCAAAGGGAGAAGGGGTTTGTAGCAAGGCACACACAGGTCCCTGGCAAGGGACTAGGGTCCAGGACACAGGGGCAGATAGCCCTTTTCCACGGCAACAGGAAGATGAGACAAGTGAGGCTCAGGCTAAGATCACAGGACACACCAGGTAGTAGCTACATCCCAGGAAAGCAGAAGGCAGCAAGAGGTGGGCGGGGCCGATACAAACATCCCCAAAAGCTTAAAGAAAAAGGAACGTTTACTTTTTTGGGGGGGGGGATGTTTTGTTTTTGTGGTGCTGGGGATCAAAGCCATGACCCCATTACATACTAAGCATGCTATTCCACTATGGTCTATCTTTAGCAGGTTTCTACTGCAGCCATATTCGTTAACAGGAGGGTCTGGCCGCTCTTACATGTTCTTAGTAAAGAAAAGTGTTTAGTACGTGTAGCTGTCAGGACAGGGACTGGAGGGTTGTCTCCAATGACAGAAAGCTGAGCACCAGTACATTATCTGAATCCCACAGAAGCTCAAGCAAAGGCACAAGCCACCGGGGCCTGGAAGCCGAGAAGGTTTGGGATGGAGAGCAGGCACTAGGAACTGAATAGAGAGATGGAAACACGACCAGCAGTGATGATTGTAGGGGAGGCTTGTGGCCGCCACACTACACGCTTGCACTGCCCAACCTGACACTTCCTTCAGCACTGTTCAGCAGCCCAGCACAGGACAGCTGGGCTTACCCAGTGTTGCAGTTCTGACAGCGAACTCAACGAGAGGATGGAGGAGGCATGAACATCAATGGGAAACAATGGCAGAGCTGCCCACTGAAACGCAAGGGAGATTTCGAGGGCAGCAGCAGACGCATCTGCCATCCGCACAGTTCGAGTTGAAGGTTGCAAGCAGTCTCCCAAGAATTTCTGGAAACGGAACTGAAAAGTTCATGCTTCTCACTGGTTGGTGAATTTGCTGAGCGTTAACATAATACTGATAACATTAGCAAACTGAGTCCTCTGGCCTGAAACAATGGGAGGATTTCGTAATTATCTCAAAGGGGGGGGGGGGGATGCCAGCAAATCCTCATTCAAGGTTATTTTAAAGCAAAAGGCATACCTTACACAGAAAAGTGGTGCTTAAAAAAATGCTTTAAAGCTGGGTGTGAATGGTGACACACGCACTTAACACCGATGCTAGATGCTAGGGGGACACAAGCAAGTGTGTCTTTCCGAGTTCAAGTGCAGCCAAGGTCGCATGCACACAGTGAGACCCGGTCACACAAGTAACTCCCAAAATGTATTATTATTACTTTTCGTGTCCAGGTGTTTGGCCTGCATGTATGTCTGTGCACCGCATGTGTGCAGGCCTCTTGGAGGCCAGAAAGGGCACCGGCGGCCTGGCACTGGAGTTACAGATGGTTATGACCCTGCCATGTGGCTGCTGGGGACCAAACCAAAGCCTTCTGGAAAAGCAACCACTTATTGCTACAGCCCTTCTAATGTTCTTAATAAAGAAAATACTTTAAACATTTACACAGCCTTAAACCCCAACAGAAGCTTATGAGTTGGGTAACGTGCGTTGTAAGTTCAGGGAAACGTCTACATTATTTATCAACAAAAATTTGAATTTCTAAGGTTGGGTGTGGTAGCACAACCCTATAATCCCAGCACCGGGGAGGCAGAGGCAGGTGGACTGCTGCTAGCTGGAGCTTAGCAACATCAAAGTACAAATAAAATAAAATAAAATAAAATAAAATAAAATAAATAAATAAAACTTCTGGGCAGGGCAGGCATTTCTAATCCCACCACTCTGGGTGTGTGTGTGTGTGTGTGTGTGTGTGTGTGTGTATGTGTGTGTGTGTGGCAGGGATATTAGAGCCTAAGCTAAGGAGTAAAACTTTCTTCCTAAACAAAACCAAATTAAACAGACAAAAATATCAAAGTGGTTAAGAAAAACACGATCGGACACCTCATAAAAAGAGGAGGGAAGAATAAACTGCCACAAATGAAAGTCAACAAGTAGCACCATACAAACCTGGATACTGGGTGTCCAGCAAACGGTTACTGAGATCAAGTGAAAGCAGAACTAACTTAAATTAGTACACAAACACTCCTGGAAACTCAACTCTGTAGTAACAAGTATTTCACTAAACAGCAAGTAAGTAAGGGTTTATCCCACAGTTTAAGGAAGTTTAACAGCTGGGACTCAGAGAGACGATACGTACAAAGTCTTCTTTGGCTCCAAGTCGGTTCTGCCTGTTTTTTTCTAGGAGTTCTTCCAGAATGGACCACGCCGTGAGGCTCACCCCTGGCCTCAAGTTTAGGGGCTTATGAAGAATATTGTCATACATTTCAGCAATATCCCGGCAGTAAAAGGGAGGCTGGGGAAGAAAAAAGCAAAACAAAGCAAGAGAGGTTGTTAGTGAATTCAGTGCAAATGTTTTGAAGCGTGTTGGACTGCCCAGTGAGGTGACACATCTTGAATCGAAGCACTTGGAAGGCAGAGGCGGGCGGATCTTGGTGGGTTTTAGCAAGGTCTACGTAGGCAATTGTAGCCCAGCCAGGACCACTCAAAAAGAAAAGATGTTGGACTTGGCTCTGGTCTTCAGAGAGCAGTTGGGTATGGACAGTTGCAGAGCCTCGTGGCCCTCTTGGGGATGCAGACACAGGTAGGCAGTCTACGGCAGAGATTTTAAAGCCTAATGCACTATCAAGCTTAACACATGCTCACTGAAGAAACAGGGTCAGGTTTTGTCAGTAGCTCTTTGTAGACTGCTTTTAAGTCCCACACTTGTAATGCTGTGTTTTACAGAAAACAATTACTGGACATGTAGTGTGGTGGCTCATACATTTGAATTCTTAGTTAACAGGGAGAAGCACTATTTGAGAAGGATTAGAAGGGTTAGGAGGCGAGGCCTTGTTGGAGGAAGTGTGTCCCTAGGGGTGGGCTTTGAGGTTTTAAGAGCCCATGGCAGACCCAGCGTCTCCTGGCCTGTGGACCAGGGTCTACCCCTCAGCTTCCCCCAGTGCCATCTTCCCCACCATGATGGCGATGGACCAAGCCTCTGAAACTGTCAACAAGTCCCCAGTTAAAGGCTTTCTTTCCTAAGAGTTGCCTTGGTCATCGCGTCTCTTCACAGTCATAGAACAGCGACTAAGACACATAGGTATGACGACAGACAGAGTCACTGGAAATAGACATTCCAGACAGATCAAATATCAAATGATTTAAGAATAAAGTCATCAAAAAAAGTAGGCCCGAACATGGTGTCCCTTCATAAGTGCATGTGATGATTACAGTACTGGGAGAATGCCTTACAGCTAATTATCTAGCTAAAAGTTCTGAAATAAAACTAATATTTAAAGTTAAGAGAGTTTTATAGCCCTGTTGGTTTTCTTTTTTTAATAAGAAAAAATTTATCTTTTAAAATATTACCTTATTTTATACTTCAAAGTCCTTCAGAGAAATACAAAGGATTCTGAAATGTCTAGAAGACAATTAGTGACTAAATGAAGTTAAGGTATTAAGTGGTTACCTGGCATCCATTGTCACTAGCGTTACTTAAAAAGTAGCTTTTAACAAGCCATCTGCAGCCGAGGGAAGGACAGGGTTGTCTATTATTCTTTGGAATCTAAAATATGCTGAATTTCACTGAGCTTCATGTTTGTAGGAGTCTCTCCCTCTATCTCTGTCCCTCTGTCTCTGTCTGTCTGTCTCTCTCTCATTAGCTGATGATGGTGCATTTAGCACCAGCACTGGCTGCCACCTCGACACCTCGGAGGTCAATGCACGGGGCCGTTGTCTACTTAAGAGTTCCACAAAAAGTATCTGGAAAGCAACGCCAAACACTCAAAGACACAAGAAAAGCAAAATTTAGGGGCTGGGGAGACGGCATAGTCACTAAAATGCTTGAGAACATGAGTTCAGATCTTCAGAATCCACACATAAGACTCCAGGAACGCCTGTAACCCCAGTACTGAGAGCGCTGGCCTCGTCTGTCTGTCTGTCTGTCTGTCTGTCTGTCTCTCATACGCACACCACATCAAAGAAAAACAAGTATACTGTTATGAAGATATGTAAACTAAGAAGGCTGCCTAAACAGGTTGCCCTGGGCTGGAGTGATCTCTAAGCGTGGTAATAAAACTTCCATTTAACAAAGAGCACCGGCTTGCCTTAGTCTTACTGAAAACTGGAACTTCACAGGAAGCATAACTTTCTGTCGGTGAATTCTTCAAGCCATGATGGTTTCAGAGAAGGGAAATAGTTGGTATCCCATAAAAACAGAATGAAAGGCAAAAACCCAATGGAAATATGCCAATAATTGAAAACGCTTTATTTCCATGGTCTTGAAATTAGGCGGGTGATGCTTGCTATAAAAAAACTGAAAGAAAACAAGTAAACTCAATGCTATGACTAGGTTCCTATTTCTAAAACTGTCAGAAGGAGAGAGATGACTAAAGTAACACAGAAACAGTATACTGGTGCTTTAAAGTAATAAAATCTGCTGGGAGGTGGTGGTGCACATCTTTAATCTCAGCACTCAGGAGGCAGAGGCAGGTGATCTCTGTGAGTTCAAGGCCAGCCTGGACTACTGAGTGAGTTCCAGGACAGCCAGGGCTGTTACACAGAGGAACCCTGTCTTGAAACTCCCCCCCCCCCCCAAAAAAAAGAAAGTTTTCCTCCACGTGCATATTCCTAGTCTGGTTTTGGGCTCATTTACCAATGCTTTGTTGGTACCGTCTCATCTAAGCATCTTTGAGATTACCGCTCAGTAGAGTATCACTAGTGCCCTGGAATAACAATGACGAGGAACACATACCAGCCCGTACAGCATCTCATAGAGAACAGCGCCCAGGCACCACCAGTCCACAGTGTTGTCGTAGGGCTGTTTCCTGATCACTTCAGGTGCAAGGTACTATAAAAAAGAAAGAAAACGGTACAGCAACTCAGTGAATGAAAGAACTCAAACTGTTACACTAGAATTTGAGAAGGAAACCATGAGGATCAGGACTTGGAGGTCAGCCTGGGCTAAATAAGACCCTGTCTCATGTTTCTACTTAAAGAGCTCAACTGTGCATTGCTGATCTGTGCTTAAGGTCTCAGGGCATCGCTGCAGTGGGCTTTGAACCCTTGAGCTCAGAGGAGCCCCCTGCCACACCATGCTCGGGTTAACCACAAATTTTCTTAATTTGGCAATTTCCTACTTTTCCCCCTTCATGCTGAGAATTATTATTAAGAATCTCAGTAGCCAATTCCCAAATTTAGAAAGTGTGTTACTTTAATTTGTAAAAATACAAAACAAAAACCTCATCACAAATTCATGCACGTCAAGTATATTAGTGAAGGGTTATATGACATTTTTGTATGTGTATACATACTTGTATACAGAAAGATTGAAAACAAACTATAAGGATTACTATAAAAAATAACAAACACATTTATTTCTCTTGGGAAATTGATGAGAGAATGGGATGTGTCCTAGTAAATACTTCTTATCTACTGGTTTATTTTCTTATTAAATAAATGACTTTAACATAATATTCCAACCACATATTAAAAATTAACCAAAGCCAATAAAAATCATCACAGTTATAAAATGTTTTTCCATATCTGCTAAGCTAATTTAAAAACTACCTTTAGATTTATTTACTTTTTGTTTTTTGAGACAGGATTTCCCTGTATTACTTTGGAGCCTGTCCTGGAACTTGCTCTGTAGATCAGGCTGGCCTCGAACTCACAGAGATCTATCTGCCTCTGCCTCCTGAGTGCTGGGATCAAAGGTGTGTGCCATCAATGCCCGGCAGGTTTATTTAATTTTTATGTGTTTGACTTTTACCTGCATTAATGTGTACCACATGCATGCAGTGCCTTTAGAAGCCAGTAGAGGGCGTGTGATCCTTTGAAACTGAAGCTAGGGATGGTTGTGAACCACACAGAGCATACTGGGAACTGAACCCCAAGCTTGCACAAGAGCAGCAAGTGCTCTTAATTGCTGAGTTGTATTCCAGCCCTGATACAGCTCATTGTAAACACAGCTGTAATAAGATATTTATATACTGCTCAATAGTCTTTAAAGTGTACAACTCAATGATACAACTACCCCCACAATGAATTTTAGGACATTTTTACTCATTTGAATTCGTTTTAGAAAGATTAGAAATATAATTAAATGTTTAAAGACATTCAAGGCATAGTTTTAATACTAAAAAAAAAAATAAGCATGTTATCTTTGTTAGATCATTCAAAAGGGTCTTGTGGCTTTTCACAACCACAGTGAAAAATGCCCACTATACACTCCAAATCCCCAGAGAGCTGGAAGCTCTAGTAAGTCTATTTTGCATCTTTTGTATATACAGTGTGTGGTTTGTATTATAGTTAATAAATTATATCAATGATCAGACATAGTTCTTACCTCTGGTGTCCCACAAAAGGTTGTGGTGGTATCAGAAATAGCAATCCCTTCTTTGCAAAGCCCGAAATCTGTTAAGACAACATGTCCCTGACAAATACAGGGCAGTGAGATAAAGCAACACATAGACACCAATTAACAAGCTTTACACTGTAACAACTTTTATGGCAGATATCTTGCTTGTCTGAAGGTCAGAGAATGGAGCTTGCCACTAGCTAACCACAGAGGTCTGGAGGTCTAGACAGTGAGTTGGTTGGGCAGAAACAAGATATAAGTAGGGAGAAACAGGAAATCACTGTCTTGTGTGCTAGATGCTAAGGAGGTAAGGCATGCGGTGGCTCACTCATTCTCTCTGACCTCTCAGCATTCACCTCTGTATCTGACTCCAGGTTTTTACTCCTTAGAACAATTAAGAACTCCATTTACACTTTATGTGTGCCTGGGTGAGTCTGTGCATACCACATGAAGGCCAGTGCTGACCACTAGAAGGCATCAGACCTTCAGTAGCTATGGAGATAGATACAGGGGGTTGTGGACCACCGGATGTGGATGCTGGGAACCAAGCCTGGGTCCTCTGTAAGACTAGCAAGTGCTCTTAACACTGAGCCATCCCTCTAGCCGCTTGACCTTTCAAAAAAAAAAACATTTATTTATTATATTTATTTATTAATTGAGAGAGAGAATGTGCTAGGGAGAAAAAGAGACAGATTAGTGTGTGTGCAAAAGAGAGAGAGAACGAGAGAAATGCATGCCCGTGCAGCCCAGGAGGCGGTTTTAAGGGTCGGTCCTGGAGACGGAACTTGGGTTGTCCCTTACCCACTGTGTAATCTTGCCAGCCCGTTATTTTTAGTTTTTTTTTGAGTTTCATGCAGCCCAGGCTGGCCTTAAGCTTACTATGCAGTGGAGGATGCCCTGAGCTTCCGCCCCTCCTGCCTCTGCCTCCCAAGTGCTGGGATTACAGGCACGTGCAACTGTGCCCATTTTTTTCCCCTCAGGAAGGTCAACCCAAGGCTTTCTGCATGCTAGGCGATCACTCTATCCACTGAGTTATATCCCTGGACCTGAACTAATAATTTTGAAACCTTTTTATTTTAAAGTAACTATAAAAACAAAATTTAAAAACAAAACAAAAAAGAAAAAACCACACACACACACACACCAAAAAAAAAAAAAAAAAAAAAAAAAAAAAAAAAACCAGTATAGAGTGTAACCTCATCCAACATAAACCAAAGCTGACATTCTGTTTCTTTCATGTCAGGCAAGAAGCCATTATTAGTACACAACTGCTGACTGTAACACTGACCTTATTTGGTGTTGCTATTTTAATGTGCACAACCCTGTGTGTGCGTATGTAGCGCGACGCGGTCTATGTGTACTGCTGTAGCTCTCGCTCATCAATCAAGACAGAGAACTACTTCATCCCAAGGGGCCTTCCGAGCTAGTCCTTTATCTTTGTGGGCTCTCTTCTTTCAACACTGTCCCCTTGTAAACACAAACAGGGCTCCCTCTAACCGCATGCCACTTCAAGAATATTACAGAAATGGAGTCACCCAGTGCGGAACCTCTATATGTTTCTCGTGTCAGTTGATGAATAAAACACTGATTGGCCCGTAGCCAGGCAGGGCTACACAAATGAGGGGAATCCTGGGGAGAGGGGCAGAGAGAAGATGCTCTGTAGCTGTTGGGAAGACAGGACACTGGACATTCTCCAGTAAGATAAAACCATGTAGAAATACATAGCTTAGTAGCTAAGGGTTAATAATTAAGAGAGCTAGCCAGTAAGAAGCCTGAGCCATGACAGACACCTCTGTGTGTTCATTTGGGGCTGAGGGGCCAGGTGGGAAAGAAACTCTGTCTACACTCTAGGACATTTTTCCTACCATACATAACAGCAACAACAACAAAACGACAAGTTTTTTTTTTTTTTTTTTTTTTTTTTTTAAGAAGATAACACTTACCATTGAATCCAAGAGAATATTTTCTGGCTTCAAGTCTCTATAGCAAAGTCGAAGAAAAGAAAAATCTGAGTATTGACTGAAATGAAATATTTGAGAGGCATTTCCCCTGTAATGCAAACAACGGATTCACCTGTACACTATTTTGATGGAGTGCAGGTAGCCCAAGGCACTGGCGATCTCAGCAGCGTAGAACCTCGCTCTGTGTTCAGGGAAGGACCGTTCCCTTTGTAAGTGAAAGAACAGCTGTGAAAGCAAAGAACACTGCTGGCGTCAGGGACACGCGGCACCTCACGGGAGGCCCCGCACTGGCACGCTGGGCACAAGATGAAGGTGCACGAAGGCACAGGGCTGCCCTGTCCGCATCGCTCATCTCCAGCCGTTTCTCCTTTACGCAGCTATTGAACTGTGCGTCTCTGATCACCCTCGCCGACTTCTCCGTCTCCCACACACCCCTGTCGGTGCTCGATGTGACTGGCGGCCTCCACACCGTCCCAGATAACCACGTTAGAGAAGCTCATTAAGGAAAACCTACCATTTCTGCGTCGCCATGCAATTAGCACACCAGGCCTCTGTGGATGGCTTAGTGAATCAAAAGCACTACGCTGAGGTCTTTATATACTTGTATTATTTCATCTTCCCTACCGTCTTGAGGCAGGAAATCAATGAGGCAGCTAGCTCTCAGGAAGGCTCATCTGCCCAGCAGCCCATCACTTATCTTTTTGAAACTTCTACTTGGCTCTAATGAAGAGATTAAGTTGTACACAAAAACGCCATACCCCATGTCACGATTGTAAGTATGACTATCAGGGAGGAAAGGCGGCAAGAACAGTAGACAGTAGGAGAGCTGCGACAGTGGTGAGTGCCTGGGTCTGAGGCCTACCGCCTAGGCTGTCAAGTGAGACCCTAAATAAAAAAAAAAAAAACACACACAAGAGCCAGATCTGGTCATGCCCCTAAGGCCGGCACTCAGGAGACCGAGGCAGAGAGACCGCAGCAAGTTTAAGGCCAGCCAGGGTTACACAGGGAGAAAGAAGTCAGGAAGAACTACATACATACCAAGGCCCTGTCAAAAACAACGAAAACAAGACAATGCCCTAAAAGAGAAAAATCAACAACAGAGAATACAGAATGAAACCATACTTCGCCCCTACCCCCTTTCCTGTCTTTGTTTCCAGCCCACCCACTGCCAGCCACATTTATTCCCCTCTACACCCACCAGTGCCTTCTACAGCACATCACCCCGCACCTCCAATTATCCTAGCAAAGCTCATTTGGGAGAAGACAAGCCTGCCTCCTTCCACGTTCGCGGCTCAGGTTTGAAAGCCACTGGGTAGAGAGGATCCAAATGCAAAAAGGCAGCACAAGAAGGCACAGGTGAGGGGGATACTGCCCCTGTCCCCCGAGATGGCCCCCACGAATGTTCCGAAGACAGGGGCAGGGAAGAGCTTTGTGACTGAGATGCCTGCCTTCACTCTGAATGGAACATACTGACACTGACACAGAGTTCCAATTTCCTTTCCGATTGTGACTCATTTTATATTTCACTCTCTTCTTATGTTACCTTTATTCTACAGTTAGAGTACACCGAAAAGGTCTTTCCTGAGATGGGGGGATAGATGATTCCTTTGTAAAGACTTTACGAAAGAGGGGACTATGTGATTAAAATCATCTTCTTTAAAAATATCCCTTCTTGTTGGGCAGTGGGCACACCTTTAGCCCTAGCACTTGGGAGGCAGAGAGGCAGTTAGATCTCTCTGAGTTCTAGACCAATATGGTCTATGAGTGAGTTCGAGGGCAGCCAGGGCTACACAGAGAAACACTGCTTTGAAAAATAACAACAATAAAATCCTTTCTCTGAAACAGATCATGCCAGAATCTTTGACACTCCTTATGTGGCAACTCTGGCTTCACTATGGACAGGGGCCACCTCATCATCAATAATGTGATCTAGAAAATAAGGTGTTGGGCTAGCATTCATAGGCAATGGTTGAAACCGTCATTATCTAAATTACACATCATGTTTTATGCTAACATTTCAGTTTTCATTCCTGTGATACAGCTTTGATGGTACAAACCACACACGGTGCCTGTAGCTTCTTTGTGTCCTGCATGGTATTTGTCTGCTGAATACTGTTTCACTCTACAAAGAGCTGCCAATCAAGTGACGTCAGCTCAAAGTTTATGTGAGAACCTTTTGGATTTCATGCTGTTACTTTCGTTTTCTCTAGCCATTGTCTGTATTAGACAGCGAATTATAAAACTCACCTCCCCTCCATTAACAAAATCCAGAACAAAATAAAGCTTTTCAGTTGTTTGGAAAGAATAGTGCAATCCAACCAAAAACGGATGTTTCACATTTTTCAAGAGCACATTGCGTTCAGCCATAATATGTTTTTGCTGGAAAAAAGGGGAAAATATTGATTTGTATTATATACCAGAAAACAACTGCTAATAAAGACAATTGGTTCCAGGGAAACAAGAGCTACTGTTTTTACCTCTTTTCTGTTGAGAACTATTTTTTTCTGTAACACCTTGACGGCGTAAAATTTTCCATCCAGTTTCCGTTTTGCAAGAAGAACCTGTCAACGATTTATAAAAAAATTGAAGAATTTACAATCTTTGTAGGTAACCCCTTGTCAACACACACTGCTACTTAAAACTTTCTAAAAAGCAAGTCCATACGTGCCTATATTTTGAAGATTGAACACTGCTGAGTTTACGTCTGTAATTCTTTTTCATAGACATTTTAATAAGACAAAAAGGGCACTGATGACTTGAATAGCCAGAAATAATGTATTTGTTACTTAATAAATTGGCAATGAGATTTTTACCGAAACAGTCACTCACACACGCATTTCTCAAGGACTTTCTATAGCGTGTCGGCCTTGGGCCGTGAAGAGTTTGCTTAGAAAAGACTGGGGGAGGGTTACTGAGACTGCTCAGTGGGTAAAGGCTCTGAAGCCTGATCCTAAGTTTGATTCCTGGGATCCATGAGGTCAGAAAGAGCTGACTCCCACAGTTGATTTCTGACTTCTATGCATTTACACTGATACACACAAGTAAATAAATAAATAAAAAGGAAATACTGAAGCTATAAACTTCATGGCTACAAAGAGGAGGAGGAGAAAATGATTTTTTTCCCAGTGAACAAAATGCAGTTATTTTAATGCAGGCTTCTCTTAAACAGGCTCTGAATTTAGAGGAGTTCTTGGAAGAGGCGACATGGACCGTTGTATTTTTGTAACGGTCTGGTTTGTGTGTATGCAGTAGAAAACAAATGATGTTGTATTAGAAAAGGGAGACATATTCAAGGTCATGCTACATGTAACACCTGGTCAAATGATGGACATGTGTATGAAGGTACAGACATGTAGTAGGTTGCAATGTCTAAGTCTGTGTGAGGAAACTTTGTGATGGCTCCAAAGTGATGAAACTGCTTAGAATGCATTTATTCATTTCCATTGAGTGATACATGACCGTTACTGTAAGGTATCTGAGACCATCATAAGTGAAGTTGTACAATTACTAAATGACATGTCCCAAGGCATTCTGAGATGACTTAATACATCAACTAGTGTTGTGACTTACTTCTAGAACCTCCATTTGTCTTCCTGTCCAAATTTACAATCTAAGTCCAAACATGAGAAAATCATCAGAGGGGCTTCCTACAACACACATGATCACCAGACCTCAAGACTGTCAAGGTCATCAAAAGCAAGGGAAGTGTAGAAACTGTGACAGCCAAGAAGGTTCCAAGCAGACATGAAACCCACGGGTCATTGGTAGCTGGATGGGGAAAGAGAAGGTAAAAGCTACAAAATCCCAGTAAATGATGCACGCGTGTTAACATCAACACCAGCAACGGTCTGTCTGTAACACAAGGGGTGTGAGAGGGCATGCTATCAAAAGCTCTCCCCAAAATAAGTCTATTGATTTTAAAATGTTTGGAATTCATAAAGATGGAGTCAAAACACCTTTAGGATGCAATGTCCTCTGCCCAACTGCATTTGTGTTGTTCCTCTACAGCACTGAGCTGAGCAACATCTTCCTCCCTTGATTTCCCCTGCTTTTCTCGGTAACTCCCACCTGTCTGACCCTTCTTTCTCCGACACATTGACAGGCTCATCTCAAACACATCGTAGAGCATACATCAAAGACTACAGCACTCAGGAGGTGCCTATTTCCCTCAACAATGTTTTCTTTCTATAGGACACTGGCAAATTTGACAACAGATGAAAAACTAAGAGGCAAATGGAAACTGAACCAAAACCAAACACTTGGGAGAGTTGCCATATGCATTAGACTGCCACACATCCAGTTTAGTCTACTCCCACACTTTACTATGTTTCGAACAGGCTATGACCTAGCATTCATGTTTGCCTTGCTTTCTTTTTGTGTGTTAGGATTTTATTTTATTGAAACTTATGGGTTTATATGACTTCCAGACTTTGAAATTATTATTAAACACTGCTAGCAGCATATACTGACGCACAAATCTTGTTAAGATTTTATGAAGTATATACAGTATGTAGGTCAAATAAAACACGATGGATCTCCTGAATACCTTGCCCCTTCACAGTCCTGACTTAACCCAAATCACCTTCAAAGGTGACTACACTACTGTCCTAACTTGCAATCACTTGTAAGTTACACTTTTAAAAATTATGCAATTAAAATTATACAGATAAAGACCCTTCTCATTTCTTACACTCTAAATTACATAACATCTATGTTATAACACATGGAATCGACTTCATGCTTGATGCTATCACACAGTAACTCTCTTATAAATTATTCATGAATAATGATGCTTTGTGCACACCTATGTAATGCCTTTCCTGGTGCATATGTGTCCCTGTTCAGTGTGTCACAGGTCATAAATACACTCAGCATCAATGACTAACAACAGTTTTCAACTGTCCTAAAAGGAATACCAAAGAACAAATTTAAATAAACCAGGTGTAAAATTATATGGGCCATTATAAAATGTTGAGAAATATTTAAAAAATTTTTTTTTTATTGAAAAGGTTATGACACTTAATTCTCCCCCATCCAAGTTCATCTCAGGTTTAACATAATCCAAATTAAATTCCATCTAAATTTTGCAGTAATAGACATAACTTTAAAATTTATATAGACATGGAAAGGGCCGAGAAGGGATAAATTCTTGGAGAAGAAGGGATAGATTTGTGACAGCTATCAGGCTACAGTGGGCAAAACAATACAAAATTGGTACCAGGATAAACAAGCAGACCAATGGAACAGACAGAACTACGAATTGTAACAGCTAAAAACCAGATCTGTTCATATGAGAATGCAAGATACATGCTGGTCTTGCAGATCAGTATGTGTTGTTGGGTACAGGGTTTCAATAAACTGCATAGAAAAAAATGACATATTACATACAAGAGCAAATTCCTGTGGATTCTAGGCATAAACGGAGTTGCAAACAACAACTTTTGTTTTATTTCTGCTGTTTCTGAGATGATCATGCTATGTTGTCCAAGCTGGCTTTGAACTCACAATCCTCCCACCTACTCCAGCGAAAGGGAGGGGCAGTGGGAGGGGAAGGGGTAGGGGGAGAGGGGAGGGGGAGGGAGAGAGAAAGAGGGAGAGATAGAGGACAAGGAGAGGGAGGGAGGGAGGGGGGGAGAGGGAGGGAGAGGGAGAGGGAGAGGGAGAGGGAGAGGGAGAGATTGTTTTGTCCAGGGTTGATTGGCACTAGCTCCTTGACTTCTCTTAGCATTTATGTTTTAATGGCAGACCACCTGTAACATTCTGATAAGCAGTAACTACCTAGAGTAGGACCCATTTCTAACTGCTGCTGGCACCAGCCCATGCCCAGCCTGTAACAAGTGATCACTATGTATCTGGTGAACAAAACAAACACAAACAGTAGTGTGCTCAGTTTCTGCTCTCACAGCAACTCAGATCCCCAAAGCGACAAATATAAGGAAACATAATTAAATACACACATTCGTGTTTACCACAGATTTTTAAACTGCAAAAGAGAATAAATACATATGGTGATTCTGATACATTTGCCTGTGACACTTTTCCTGCAACCTGACCTTCTCAGCATGGATGGACACTGTCAAATTCTGTGACGGGTCTGACGCCGCGGACTTCTACCTCTATGATTCACAGGAATGCTTGCTTCATTCAGTCTTCCTAGCCCCCCCCCCCCTTTAAAAGGCTACTCTTGACAAGCCAGCCGCCTGGCCTCATTTCAGCACAGGCCCATTACTATTAATGTTTACCTGAGTGTACTTTTAACAGACTATTTACCCCCGGAAGCTGTCAGCACCACTAAGTCAGTTTTCTCAACAAAGCCCTGACACACATTTGGGACACACTAAGTGCTCAATAAATGCCCACTGAGCAAATGCACGTCATCTTAGAATTGCAGCATACACCTTGTCTCCTTAAGAATTCTGCCAAGACCTGGCAGAGAAGGAATATTAACTCTATATCTTGCAAACAAAAAAAGCCCGATGACTCACACATGGAAATCAGAAACTCATTAAGTGATTAATCACAGAATGGGAACATTAAAAATAAAAACTCTTACCTTGCCAAAGCTGCCCTTTCCAATAACTTTTAAAAAATCAAAGTCAGTTGGTTTAGCACTGAAAGAAATTAACAACAGCAAAAAAAGTGAGTCTTCTAGAAATTAAGATATAAACGTTTATAAACATTTCTTGTACCTCATTAAGTTAACAAATTAATTTGGGGGACAAAATCCAGGGCAGGATTTCCTGAGCTTTTATACTAGTATACTGTTTTTGTTAAGAGCAATAGGATCTCCTTCCCAACTAAATTAAGTATCTAACAGGTACTTAAATACTATTCTAAGAGGGGAAAAAATGGAGATAAGCCTTTATATGCACTCTAATATATAAACACAGATATATCTTACAGAGCAGTTTCTTTCTAAGACAAGTATATTCATCACAAACCTAACCACTGTTACTTGTGAAGAAACTTGACTAGGTAAGTTCAAGTAGTATTTGGTACTGGGTAATTCTGAAAAACAAGGTCCTAGTTGCCAGCACCTAGGAGAGATGCCAAGAAAGCTTTCTGGAGGAGAGCGGTCTCCAGTGTCTCACATCTGAGTCCCTTGTTATATGAAAGAGTTCTCCGGATGGCGATGAAGAGAAGCCAGGATCAAAACACTAAAGAGAACATTGCCTTTTTATTGATTTTAGCCTAGCAGATAAAAATAGCACTGGCTCTAAATGCATATGGTAGCAGGTAGGATGTTGTGGCTGGGAGTGTTTCCTTCCAGACATGAATTCTCAAGTAGCACTAAATGGATCCCTTCATTTACTTGAAATGTCAATTAACAAAATCAACTAACCACCAACAATCACAAACCAGGCTGATTAACTCAGCAGGTACAGGAGCTTGCCACTAAGACTGATGACTTGAATTTGATCCTAGGGAACCACGTGGTATAAGCAAAGAACTTACAAGCTGTCCTTAGACCTCCACACACTCCATGGCACGTGCGTGTACACACACACACACACACACACACACACACACACACACACACAGTAAGAAAATAAATGAAATATAAAAAGGTTTAAAGTCTGTTCATACACATTTAACCTAACGCTAGGTCTTGGTTAAATAGTAAAATAAAGATTAACAAGAATGCATTCATGAAATAAAGGCAAATGGCACACATTTTCTCTTACATGCATAATTTAGATTTGAATTCACAGATTCTCTCTCACACAGAGAGAATGCAAAAGCAGAAAGACTATGGAGGAGGAGGCAGAGATCTAAAGGTAGGGGAAAGGTGAACGAAAGAGCAATAGAGGAAATGAAGACTAAGTTTTCTTCCATGTGTTGAACCAAGGTTTATCAATATGTACACAAACACATACACATGACATAAAATCAGAAGGACTATTTGACAGAGGAAGGGACCCAATAAGGAGATGGAGGAAGTAGGTGTGTTATGTTGGGGGGACAAGTATGAACACATCATAATGCTATATACATCAAAATGTTCTAAGAACCCATTATTTTATAAGTTAACTAAAAATGAGATAAGGATACATTAAAATACTTCACTGAATATAGGTGTATTTCTTCTACAAACCCCTGTTCTTTGGACTATTTTGTTCTTTATTGAAATGATGTTTTAAACTAAAGAACGCAAATGTGAGCATGGGAATACATCAAATCCTTCCAGGAGTGAACAGGCCCAGGTCCCACCTAACTGACTGACAGCACACATTCCTTTCACAGTATTCCCGGTACCAGTCTGCTCAACGTTAGGGGTGGTAGCAAAAAAATGCTCACACCTCAACTCCCTCTTCCGGCCAGGAGCCCAGCCTCCTGCAGTTCTCTGCAGGGCCTTCCACGGCTGGACCTGCCCATCTCCCTGACTTTTGCAGGCTCTTGTCAGCTCCCTCCTATTCAGCTCATGGAGTTCACCAAAGACTGATCCAGTCCAACGGTCAATTTTCAACCTTTAGCTTACTCGCCCCATTGGCCACACTGGCAGTGTTAAAATGTCTTCCCCTTGACACATTTTTCTTCCCTTGACTTCAAGACACCACGTTCTTGGCCCTCCCACCTCAGCTTCCACTGAAGCGCGTCCCTCATGCCATGATGCTGAAAGGCCCTTGGACCCAATTCTTGGATCATTTCTCCTGTCTATATTCTCTCTCCTCAAACTGTTGGGAGTCGTCTGGAGTACTCTATACCGAATGTTCTAGGCATTTGTTTTTAAGGAATTGTCGGAGATGATAAGGGACAACTTTGCTTTCAATCAACATTTATCAGACCGTTCTCCAAAATGTTCCCCTTAATGCTCAAATGATAAGCTCATGTGGGGACCTAGAAAAACAAAGTCTAATACCTTTAACATGCTAACGTCCATCGTGACTCCTCTGGGACAAGCTAGCTGACAACCAGGGCACAACCCTGAGAAGAACATCAATCAATTGGGTCCGCGAGGGTACTTTTCCCTACCGCCCTCCCCCCCATGATACCCAGTAGGACCACAGTCCCATAAATAACAGTCAGCTCATCTTCCTTACACAAAAATAAAACGAGAGAAGTAACAATGGTGAAACAGGCTCCAACAACCAACCTGCCATTTTTAAAGAGGCTCAGTGAGTAAAGGTGCTTGCCACCAAATCTGACAAAGAGGGTTCTATCTCCAGAACCCACATGGTAGAAGGAAAATCAACTCCCAGACTTCCATCCACGTTCCGTGGCATGTGAGACACACACACACACACACACACACACACACACACACAGAGAGAGAGAGAGAGCGAGAGAGAGAGAGAGAGCTGAAGCATGTAACAGCACTGTATTCATTGAAACTATTGACACACTCTTCAGGCCTCCAGAAGGCTCCACATAAAGGCACACTCTCAAAAAAGAACTTCTCAAAAGTAGAAATAAAGTAAACCTACTGAGGATTTCCAGTTGGTCCCAGGTTGATGTTCTGTGAGGTAGAATGTGGCTATTTAGTGAGAGAAAAACAGTATACTCATTAGTGTCAAACATTAGCAGCCATTGGATGCTTTGACATAAAACGATGTAAGTACCACAGACAGTAACAGATGTTAAAGAAGTCTAAAGTCCTAATTCTTGAAATATAATCAATATAAGCAGTCGATTTTATCATGATAACTTTTGAGAGCTGTTGCGAGGAAAAAGACAAGCCAGAAACGACACTCAAGAGTTAGAAAATGAATAAAGTCAACAGACAAAGCTGGAGACAAACACAGAAACACGCTTTACTATGAGGAATCATTTTTACATTTAAATACTGGTTACTATGCCTGATTGTTTTTCAAGAATTAAAGAAAAATTTAGAGCCAGGATGATGGAATGGTGCCTATGAGTATAGATATTCTTGAGTGAGGGTGGAGGCTGGAGATTGACTGTACCTTCTTCTGCCACTCCCTATTTTATATTTTAAAGACGGTCTCTCTGAGCCCGGAGCATTTCAGTCAGAACGGCTGGCCCGTGAGCACTGGGTTCGGTCTCACCCTGGGTGCTGGAGCTTTGCTACCATAACTCAACTCTCCTCTGGGTACCAGGGATCCAAACTCAGGTACACCCACTGGCAAGTTGATTTCTCTCAGCCCCTGGTAGAATTATCTCTAAATACAACAGGACTTTCTCTGATCCTAGAAGTAAATAGCTCCAAAATTGTAGACCCAGTAAAATTAAAGACCAGGATCAACTTAGCAGCAAATCCTTAATCACCTACTACATCACAAGCAATTTAACTCCAAAACATCTTAGTTCAGTCATAGCTTGAACTCAACTGACTATTCCCCGAGTTGGGTTTAGTGACCCTGTGACAGGAGAAATCTGTTTGCTCTCAAGGTACAAGGATCAAAGGGGTCCTCTGACACAACCCTAATAAGTAACCTACATGACACCTCGATATGAAAAACTCACACAGTACACTTTCAATTCCCAGAGGAGAGAAATACATGAATCGTAATAGTGTAACTCAAGGCTAGTCAATCTGTAATAACCTGGTTCACGGAATGAGATTTGCTATGGTTTCATTTGACATTTGATTAAACTCTTAGGATTAAATAATATTGTTTTACAGAATCTGACAACTCTAAAATAAATTCATATGCTGATCCTCTTAGCCTATGTTCTTTTCACTGACAAACTTCCTTTAAAAGGATTTTTCTTACACAGGTAATATGCATTAAACAAATGGACAATTTATTTCCTAGTTTATAATAATACATAGCTAACATTTACTACTTGGCAATGATTTTTCTAGAGGAGCATGTCCCTGAAAGAGTGACAATTAGTCAAATGTAAAATAGACAGTATTTCATTGTCCCTATTGTTGAGATGATATCCAATTATTGTATTGACAGAAAAGTAAAATTTATTGACAACTAATTGAGATTCTGTTTCTTGATTTCCCTTGAATGAAGGGAGTGATGGGGCACTGGGCTGATGGCTCAGTGGTTAAGAGCACTGGCTGCTCTTCCAGAGGACCCGGGTTTATTTCCCAGCATCCACAGGGCAGCTCACAATCATCTCTAACTTTAGTTCCAGGGGATCTGACACCATTTTGGACTCTGTAGGCTCCGCACACATGTGGTACACAGACATGCGTACAGGCAAACCGCTCATATGTATATATAAAAAAAATAGTCTTTCAAATGAGTAAACAAAATAAAATAAGGGGTCTTAGGTCTGGTGAGATGACTCAGTGAGTAAAGATGCTTGCTGCCAAACCTGACAACCTGAGTCTGATCCCCAGGACTCATGGGGCAGAAGGAGAGAACCCTCTTCCCAAAGTCATACATGCCATGGTACATATCCCACCCCAAATTTCCTTCCAGTCACCTTTCCTAAAAATAAACTAAAGGGGTTTAGTTCTAGACACCTACAAGGACTCTTCTAGCTATGAACTTCAATTGCTTAGTTAAAAGTCCTTAGTAACTAGGCTGGCGAGATAGCTAAGCAGGGCAGGAAAAGGCACTCGCCACCAAGCCTGATGAACTGAGTTTGATTCCCCGGAGACCCATTTGGTGGAAGGAGAGACTCAACTCCCACAAGCTGACCTCTGACCTCCACACTTGTTCTACTTAGTCTCAACATTAAGAGTAACCTGTATCACACTTTTCACTATGAAAACATAAATTTCTACACATTTTGTAAGAGACTGGGGGCTGGGGAGATGAACCAGTAGTTAAAGCACTTGCCATGCAAGCAAGAGGACCAGAGTCTGGATCCACAGAACCTGCATACATGTCAGGTGGCCATGGTGGCTTGCCTGTAATTCCAGCCTCGACAGTGGAGATGGGGATCCCCACGGCAAGCTGCCAGCAAGACAGCAAGATTAGCCATGTTGCTGAGGTATAGGTCAGACCCTGTTTCATGATAAGAGCACTGTAGAAGATTCCCAGCATCAAGCGTGGGCCTCCACACACCTGTACCTCCACACACATGAATCATCCACACACAGCACACACATACACACGAGAAGAAACAGGGCAGGGATAGTCAGTGAAGCTGTTTCTAGGTATTCCGCAGTGTAGAAAGAGTAGCGTGGATATGGATACTTTGTTCTGAATCAATGCTGGTCTTAGGTAAGACTGCTGCTCTGCGGTTGCTAGCCTGCTAAGACGCTCAGCGCCCCTGCTACCTTTGGAGTATTTCTTTCATCCTCATCTTCAGATGGATCCGACTGATGTCTGGGGCTGTCCATTTGAAGGAACGCTCTGACATCTGGACTGAAAACAAAGATTACTGTATTACTTTGACAGCATGTGTGCAGCCCGTCTCCCTTTAAAAAGGAAACGGAAACAGAAACCAGCATGTTAGCATCTGTAGCAAGGAAACTCCAAGATGCATCATCCCTTGTTGCAACAAGAATAAAGAAGTTGCGCTTTTAAAAGGAGGGAATGCAATGGGAGAGCGGGAGAAGATACAGAGGGTGCACGGACGAGTAATCCAAACCGAAACTGATTCTGAGATGAACATCACATTCATTGACTAGCCCTGAGAGTTGCGAGATGAGATGAATAAACCCTTTGTCCTTGACTTGTTTTGTATCATAGCGTTCTGTCACAGCAACGGAAACCCAGCTACGACGTCATACAAGTGCAAAACGAAGGGCGAGTATGAGCTGCAGGCAAGGCACTAGGAAAAGGGCTCTAGGAAAAGTGCACACGTGGTAACATTTCACAAAAAATACAGACCCTTCCTGAGGTTTAATCAAGACTCTTGGGTTTGGTTTCACTGTCCCTTTAGAAGAAATCGGAAGTACTTACTGGTTATAAAGCTCTGGATACCTGACCAGGTTCTGAATGAACTCATTCAGTCCCGCTCTTCTTTGTTTGATAAAATCTGGAAGAGAGACGCACACCAGCAGTCAGTCCTATTTCTGTCAGCCCACCAACTACCACGAAACATTTATGAAGAACACACACGCGCAAGCGGTGAACTGTGGTTAGGAAGCGAGTCCTTAACTGGCGTATGCTACTGCGGGAGGAATAAAGCTTGAATACCCAAGATCTGCACATGCAACCTGAACTCGGACAAGGGCTTACAAAGCTTCAGCAACCCACAGCCTCTCAGTCAGAGGCCAGGGAGTAGAGTCAATGGCCACAGTCCTTACGTTTCTAGGAGGCGAGTGCCTTGACACTAGAAGTTGCCTCTTACTGGAGAACCATTTGTTATCTACCCTTAGCGCATCGTATACGCATCTTAGCAGAGAAGCAGACAATGCACCATGGACAAAACAGGTGCAGCAGCAGTGCATGCCTGTGGCTGAGGCAGGGGGATCACTGGTTGGAGGCCAGTCTGGGCTACATAGCAAGATTCATCTCAAAAGAACAAAAAAGTTCTGAACAATTAAAGTCTTCAATGAACCCTCCACCCACGTCTCCAGATTTCACCCAGAGCTCAGCAGTCAGCCCATGAAGCTTTTGCTTACCTGGGTCAAAATTATCACCGAATATTCTCTTGGCAGGAATCTTCAGAGCCATGGCAGGAAACTGTTTCTTCAACTGAATATAAAAACAGCATTCTGTGAGCTGATTTCTAAATCTACTTATATCTACACAATACAATGTGATCTTAAGGAAAATTTATAAGGTATATTTTAAGTATGACACAACATACAATACTAATATACATGAATACAATGCCACAGATTGACTAATCATCCTATTTCGTCCCGTAAATCGTTTAGTATTTATGCGGCATTGAGCAGGTTACTTAGCATCCCTGTGCCAGGGTTCGTTTTTTTCATGTCTGTAAAATGGGTTGGCTAACTGAGCATCCTGTTGTGCAGTTAAAGAAGGTAAAGTTGTTAAGCACTTAGATTGGAAATGGTACTTAGGTTCTGCAGGAGCTACTCACCTTTTACCTCAACAAACATGCTTGTCGTGGTCTACAGCAACAGCTTTTCAGAGAACTCAAAGTGCATTCATTTTGCTATCAACACTCTCAACTCCAGCTTTCTTGTTTTTAATACCTAATATATTTCTTTACTAGATTTGTTTGAGGGAAGACTGACCTTTATTGGAGGGTCATTTGCTATCCTGAACATTTACTGTATACAGAAAGAAATTAAACAAGGGGCAGTCAGGATGTTAGCTTGCAAGAGAAAACCCACACATATACAAAGTACAGACCTAACTGGCAACTGACAGGAAATACAAAGAATAAAAGAATGTACTAAGTATTGCATGCTACAGGCAGCAAATCCCAGACTGAAAGAGGGAAAATCAAATGGTACCCCCTAAAACAAACACACAAATTATAAAGACACATAGCAGACTTATCAGCTGGTCACATAAACAGACAGGACATTCAGTACCAAGGAAGCAAAGTCCTTATCTTTAGATGTGACGGTGATACTGTGCTTTATCTTCTAGATAAAACTATATTAAAATATTTACAAGTTAAATGGCCTGTGAGGATTTGTGCCAAAATTAAAATGGGCTGGTTCATAACATGAAGCAAGCAGCCTTGTAGCACTAATTGAAGATGGTTATCACTAGTTGTTGTTTTTGATTTTTTTATTTTATTTTATTTTATTTTATTTTTGTGACAGGGTTTTTCTATGCAACAGCCCTGGCTGTCCTGGAACTCACTCTGTATGTAGACCAGGCTGGTCTTGAACTCACAGAGATCCACCTGCCTCTGCCTCCTAAGTTCTGGGATCAAAGGCGTGTGCCACCAATGCCCGGCAGTATTTTATTATTATCTTGTTCATATTAATGCAATTACTAATGCCTGTTAGACAATTTCTACTAATACAAGTTAAAAAAATACAAACCATGCTGCATAAAACATATTTAGACTGACAATAAAAATATTCACAAATTGAAATTTTTATTTTTTTGTCTCTCTTTTTTTATAACGAAGGCAGGGAGTTTATGCTTTCAAACTCAGGAAACTGAGGCTCAGCCTGACTCCTATGGTTTCAAATAAAACAACTGATTGTTTATGTGCTGGCAAGAGGCAGAATCTGAAACATCCACAGAAAAGACATTTGTAAGAAGAAAAACTATCAAGTAAAAATATGAAGAAGAGAGAAATTGTGGCGAGATGGGCTGTAAAGAGAAACATCAGTTGAATTCTCATCCAGCTCCCCAAATAAGTAATTTTTTGAAAACTACTAGAAAAATTTAAAGACTAATCCCACACACTTTTCTAGAGCTGCCTAGTAATCTACTCATTATATGTACTGGGAGATCAATATCTTTTATGGCACAAGAGAACTAAGAACTTACACTTGGAGTTGGAGGCACAATTGGTTTTTGTTTACGTGTTTGTTTCCTGTAACTGAAACAAAGCTTGGGACTCGGAGCTGTTCTACTCCAGGCTTTTGCAGTGACTGAATCAAGAGGCATGGTTTGAGCATCTGAAGACTTATCAGACAGTGTCTCCCACCAAAATCTGGCCCAATGCCTTTCAATGACCTCGCATACTTTAAAAACTATGCGCAGCTGTAGGTGCTAGATTGTGAACTATTTAGTAGCTGAATTAGGAATGAAAACGCTTCAGGAATATAGATAACCAATAGTCTCTTAGATTTCGAACTCCTGGTGGACCGTTGGAAAGGCCGTTCATTTCAATGTGTTAGTACGTGAAACCCAGAACTGACAACTAAGAATGACATGGAGGACAAGTGTAATGGACACTTTGAGATCTAAGACTTGGAGTTGAAGATCTGAACCAGAATTGCCTTGATGAATACCATTATTACTTGGCACAGATATTTGTGTCTAATGTAGTCGGACACCTAACTGTCCACGAGCTCTTCTTCATCTCGTGTCTCACTGTTCATGTGGAACTGTCTTTCCACATTTCACATAAAGACTGTAAGCTAAAATGCCTTGGAAGAATCCCATTTATTTATTTATTTGTTTGTTTGTTTGTTTATTTGGCTTTGTAATATCTATAGATTTACTCAGTCAAATTAATTTCTCAGCTCCTGGGATTTTTCTCAAGTATTTAGCTTTAAATAGAAATGTAGTTCTCCAGGCAGTGGTGGTGCAAGCATTTAGTCTCTGCACCTGGGAGACAGAGGCAGGTGGATCTCTGTGAGTTCAAGACCAGCCTGGTCTGCAGAGTGAGTTCCAGGACATCCAGGGCTACATAGAGAAAGCCTGTTTCAAAAACACACCCCACACACACACCCCCAAAAAAAAAAAAAAAAAAAAAAAAAAGGAAGGAAGGAATGACATGGTCTCTTACAGTATTGTAAAGTTTGTCAAACTCTGCATATCTCCTGAAGACAAACCACTCGCTTCTGCCCACAGAGACTAGAACTTTATAAACCTGTGGAAATAACAAAAAAGAGAGATATAATTTAACCAATTTTTATTGCAAAGAAACCATTGGCCATTTAAATACATAAAAACTGTCTTTCTATTCACGAAACTGGTAACTGTTTACAGGATTCTCCAAGATAGAAAAAAAAAAAAAAAAAAAAAAACACAGTAAGTAAAGTCCACATTTCATCTTGTCAAATTTGGTTGTTGTTCTAGCAATATTACCTATTCTTTACTTTTGGATAATTTAACCCCCGCCTTTTAAACTTTATGTAAATGCCTTTGTAACAAGCTTTTTAAAAAACACACACACAAAATAGTGCAAACTATAACCCTGATTAGCTCATCACAAGGAACTCAAGAAAGGAGCATTTGACTATGTAGCCACTAAAATACAGCAACATAAGTATTTTATTCACTCCAGTAAAATACAGCACTATACTGTCATGAACTTTCTATGAGTTTCAGAGAATAACCATGGATATATATGTGTGTGATCAGTATCAGAGCTACTGAATTCTAACACTTGGCCGCTTTTGCCTCATATTTTTTTTTTCTAAGAATAAAACTTATAGACTCAACTGATGCCATTTTCTTACTTATCCATTCACCAGGGCCTTGAAATTACAAAATACCTTCAGAAGCAATGCCTGGCCCACAGTAAATACTAATCTCATTCTCCTTTTCTTCCAGACCATCTTTTACACAGTATCCTTGCAAATCCTATCCTTACATTTTCCTAATGTTATCTAACAAATGTGTCTGGTATCTTTACATGCAGCCTCATTTAATCATAAGCAACAATCCTATGAAGCAAACAGAATTATTACCCCTACTAGACGTGAGAAAATGACAGCCAAATGTTGATTTGCTTAATCAAAACACCGTAAAACTTTGACTAAAAGCTGTACCATTTCTTTCCCCCTACATACCAGAAGTGGCATTAAATCACCAGCAGGCACAGAATTAACTTTTATAATTCAGCCCAAAGGTAGCCTCAGAATACAACTGCACATTCTATAATGATTTAGGAGGATACTCTTTGAAGCAAACACACACACACACACACACACACACACACACACACCATACTCACACAAACCCACACACACACACACACACACACACACACACATTTTAACAACAACAACAAAAAGTGACTGGGTAAAACCAAAAGAAGCTTTCAAATTACAAGAATATTTTATAAGATTCTTAGTATTTTATGTGTAAGAGTGCCTCCACACATGTCTGTGTACTGTGTGCAGTGCCCTTGGAGGCTATAAAGGGCACTGGATCTTCCAGAACTGCATTGTGGATGGTTGTGAGCCACCATATTGGTGCTGGGAGTTGAACCCAGGTCCTATGGAAGAGTAGCCAGTGCTCCTAACCTCTGAGCCATCCCGCCAGCCAGGAAAGTCTTATTAAACCTACACTATCTCTATGTTAGGGTCTGGTGAAACAATACTGAGGGGAGTCCTTCCTCAAGTGACCTTGCCCTTTAGCAGGCGAGGTATCCATGACGAGACAAAATATATTAGTGGAAATGGCTATTGGGATATTGAGTAAGGCAAGCAGGACAGAAAATGAAGGGGGTAGTAGGGTGAAGTGTGAAGGTGCTATTTTGTATTTTAAGTGGCCGCATACACACAAAGCCTCCAATCAGGAAACACTCGGGCATCTGAAGGAGGAAAATGAACGGCATGACTTTCACAGGGGCTCTGGAAAGCCAGGGCCCAGCACAGCAAGTCCAGGCCGAGGCCTCCTGACTCCTTCACAGTATGTGTGGAAGTATCTGTCTGTCCTTGGAAAGAGCAAAGGACACCTGACTTAATCCACTGCCCACATTGCAGGGATGTCTGCCGAAGGTGATGAGAGGCAAAGTCCTTGAAGAACACAACAGCCCAAAGGTAAGAACAAAGAGAAAAGGAAAGAATGTATTACATACACTCTATATTTTATGCAAGACACTATAATGCTTGCTGACCTTTAAGGTGGCATTGCTAGAAATACACTTATATTAACAAGCGTGTGCTGTTTTAAGATACTGTTGTTAAAACACACATCCTCTCTCTCACACACACTGGCGCACACACTTTGCGACCTAGCGGTTAGGGGGAGACAAACAGTCAGATACGCACTCCAGTCCCTCTGTATCCAGGCAGAGACTGTGTTTAGGGAGGGGGGACGGGGCAGGCAACTGTTCTCTGTTCCACATCTAGGGCCTTGAGAGAGAGATACCATTTGGGGTTACCTCTGCAGCTCAAAAAGGCAGACAGAGTAATCGCAGTACTTAGTTTAACATTTTAGCCCTTCCCAACTCCCAGGTGACATGGATTTGAGCTGAAAGTCACTTGTCACAGGGCTCAAGTGGTAAGGACCCAGTGACCCACTCATTACAGATTGGTGGCGGTCCAAGGGGCCTGATGAGCCATATGGAGGACAGAGGCACTGTGAGAGCGGGTGCCCCTCGGAGGCCCTAGTCATGCCAACAGAGGACACTACTCCTCGCCACTCAGCAACGGCAGAGACCGGATAAATAAAACCCTGGTTAGAAGTCCAGGCTGTACCACGTCAGCCATAGGTATTTTCTACAATGGACAGTCAACAGCTAGAACATCACGGATATTTAGGGAGGACAACAGAGAGACATTTATTCAAGGAACGCTCTGAAAGTAGACGTCCTTGCTCCTGTAAACCAGAATGGAGATCCCATAACTGTGCTCAAGCACGATGACAGAGGAAGGGGCCTGAGCATCTTTACCTGGGTGAAATGAAATAAACAGAGCTAAAGTCAAACGAATTTCTTCATACCACACAGCAGCTGGGGACTCTCAGGTTAGACCAAATCAGAGAGAGAGGGCAGGAAATCTCTACACGTCCTGCCTGGAGTACTGGGACTAAGTACAGTAGTGTGTCTTGCTATACTAATAGGACAATCCTGTTCTCAGCTGGGGGGCGGAGGGAGGTGCTCTCAGGTCAAGATGACTTGGAGAGATGGCTCAACATGGGAGGCCATCATTCTAGAGGACCCAGATTTGGTTCTTAGCACCCACACAGCAGCTCATAACTTCCTGTAATTCTACTTCTAGGGGATCCTTTTTTTTTTTTTTTTTTTTTTTTTTTTTTTGGTCTCAGAGGGCATTAATCACAAGTCAGTACACAGACATAAATGCAGGCAAACTATGTATAACCTATGTATGTATTACACACACACAAAGAGAATGAAAAAACAATTGAGAAGACTGTGCAATCATGGAGACAGAGCTCTGATTACAGAACTAGGTACAGGCCGTGTTCTTCACACACCTATAATCCGAGCTCTGAGAGAAGGCAGAGACAGGTTTTCCTTTGGTAATTTGGTTTTTAGTGAACCAGGAAAACATGAGCCCCAGGTCCCAGGGCAGACCCTGCCTCAAAGGACTAGGCAGAGTGACAGGGAAGGATGCCTAAGGGTACCCGACTACTACCTCTGTCCTCTATCGGCCCATACGTGTGTGTGTGTGTGTGTGTGTGTGTGTGTGTGTGTGTGTGTACTACATGAACACATACACATGCAGATAAAGATTTTAAAGAGCTTACTTCCCAGTCATAGTCACTGGATAGCACTACAAGCGCATACTCATTGTACCTATTGTTTATAAAACCCTCCAGCAAATACTGTAGCACTAAAAAACAAAATCAGAAATCTTTTCTTCACCTTTAAGGTGGAAGAAAAAAAAAAAAGAGGAAAAACAGGGGACACATTTTTAAAATGTGGTGGGAAGTAACTAAATGCCATAACCCCCTATGAAAATTTCCAGACAGGAGTCCTTAACATGGACTCAAGGACTTCAGGAGTCTACAACACTTGACAGTGTCTATATGCATACCTCTGACAAGAGGGTGTGTGAGTTTCATAAAGCTCTCCAAACGGACAGGTAAACAGGCACAAAAAAGGACAAGTACTGTTACAGTAGTCCGAGAGGGCTTTGGGGAGGCATTCGCCGTGCCTACTCTCCAATTCCCTGCTACACACTCACCGTGAACCTCTTCTTTTTCTCTCTGTGTTCATCGGAGCTGGGGATGCTTACGCTTGGGCAGCTCTCCTTGCAGTCCATGGCACAGTCACTCTGCATTTAATGTTTTGAAGGACACAGAAACTAAATCTGAAGTTTCAAAGTCCTCAGCAGAGGGCAGATACAATCAACTACTCCAAAGTATGAAACCTCTTGATGTAATGTTCAAACTCCATCATGCAACCTTAAACAATAAGAACAAAACACAATTAGCAAACCAATTAAAAATAACATTATGGGGCCACAGAAATAGCTCAGCGGTCAAGAGAGCCGGCTGTTCTTAATACCAGTTTGGCTCTTTGGAAGACCAGAGTTCCCAGCACAAATAGCAGGGGCTCACAACTTCCTGTATATCCAGCTCCAGAGTATCTGATGCCCTCATCTGGCCTTTGAGGACAATTGTGTGTGCCATACATGCACACACACTACATAATACACACATGTATGTATGTATGTATGTATGTATGTATGTATGCTTCACCCCAGAGATGCAGGGATAGTTCAATACATAACAAGCAGTAAATGTAATCCACCATATAAACAAACCTGAAAGAAATACAAAAGAAACCCCCCCCAACATGATCATATCAGTAGATGCAGAAAAGGCCTTTGACAAAATCCACCCCCCTTCATGATAAAACTTCTGGAGAATAGGGATACAAAGGACATACTAAAACATAATAAAGGCAATCTACAGCAACCTCATAGCCGACATTAAATTAAATGGAGAGAAACTCAAAGCAATCCCACTAAAATCAGGAATAACACAAGGCTGTCCACTCTCTCCATATCTATTCAATACAGTACTTGAAGTCTCAGCAAAAGCAGTAAGACCAGGCGGATAGAAATTGGAAAGAAATAAAAGAAAGCCAGGTGGTGATGGTGCACACCTTCAATCCCAGCACTTAGGAGGCAGAGGCAGGCTGATCTCGGTGAATTCGAGGCCAGCCTGGACTACAAAGGGAGTTCCAGGACAGCCAGGGCTGTTACACAAAGAAATCCTGTCTTGAAAAACTAAAAAAAGTCAAAGTACTTTTATTTGCAGAAGACATAAAATTTCCACCAGGAAACTCCTACAGCTGATAAACACCTTTAGTGAATTGGCAGGATACAGTATTGATTTTTTTAAAAAATCAGTAGTTCTATATACAATGACATCATTGAATCCACACCCTTCACAATAGTCTCAAATAATACAAAGTATCTTAGGGTAATTCTAACCAAGCAAGTAAAAGACTTGTATGACAAGAACTTCAAGTCTTTGAAGAAAGAATCTGAAGAAGACATCAGAAGATGGAAGGCTTTCCCATGTGGGTTGCTTGTTTTTTTATGACAATGAGACATGTCTGCTCCTGTCAGCACTAATCTACTACAGAGACAACGATGGGCACTGAAGAAACTCCACATGGAGTTTACTTTCTTTGTGACAAAGGTAAGCCACTGGGCAAGAAAGTGCCCTTGTCTTGACTGCTGACAGTGTGCTGCCAAAACTCGACAAGCAGGACACCAAACAAAGTGATTTCCAAACCTTGCCAAGACAAAGCAGGACAGTCCTTCAGAAATACTGCTTCACAGAAAAGTCTGTCAGATAGTCTAGGCCCATGGGCTGAAGATGGATGTCCCAATATTGCAGAAGAACCTACTGTCCAGGCAGCCAGCTGTTCCTGTCGTTTCTCACATTTTTGAAGTCGTTTGCCTGCACGTCCTGCTTACCCAGTTAATATTATTTCCTTCTTGGGTCTGTGAGGGAGTTGAAGACGAGACAGTATAGTTATAGTTTTCATTGTTTACCAGACTCAGAAAAGTTGAGAGACATTAAAAGATAATTTGATAATGCAAATTAGAATAGAAAGTGACCTAGGTGCAACCTTTTGAACTCACCAGACAGGATAGGTACGGAGTATTTTCTCTAAATTTGTCAAATGCAAATGGACTAGACATGGTTCCTGTATTTATTGCATATACTTAATTGTATATAGTTTTTCTTATATTAGTTATACCTTTTTTATTCTAGACAAAAAAAGGAAAATGTGGTGATATTTTGTTTATGATCTAACAAATTAAGTTTGCCTGAAGAGCTGAGTGCAAAGCTAGCCACTAGTTAGCCACAGAGGTCGATGCAGTAGTGGGCGTACCTTTAATTGCAGGACTCATGCAGATGGATCTCTGTGAGCTCAAGGTCACCCTGGGCTACAGGAAAGCAAAATCAGTCTAAAAGAGTAACAGAGCTCACACCTTTGATCCAGCACCAGGGAGGTGGAGACAGGAGTGATATGGCAGGGAGGACAGAGGAGCTCACAGCTTTGCAGTCTGAGGTTTGGTGGAGACAGACGCAGTCGGATTCAATCTGAGGATTCATGGAGACAGGATTGCCCTCTCAGTCTGAGGTAGAGGTGAGAGCTAGTGGCTGGCTGCTTTGTATTTCTGATCTTCAGCTCGAACCCCGATATCTGCCTCTGGGTTTTTATTATTCATACTCTACTCCAGTGCTCATGGATAAAAAGATCAACATAGTAAAAATGGCCAATTTACCAAAAGCAACCTACAGGTTCAATGCAACCCCCATCAAACTTCCAACACAATTCTTCACAGATCTTGAAAGAACAAGTCTCAGCTTCATATGGAAACATGAAAAACCCAGGGTAGTTAAAACAACCTTTAGCAATAAAAGAATCACTGGAGGCATCACCATCCCCGATTTCAAGCTGTGCAACAGAGATACAGTAATAAGAAAAACAAAACCAAAACAAAAAACCAGCAGGGCGCTGGCATAACGATAGACATGTTCATCAATGAACTGAAGACACAGACAGAAATCCACACACCTATGGACACCTGATCTTTAATAAAATGCCAGAAATGACACTGAAAAAGAAGTCCGCACCGCCAATTAAGCTGAATGTCTGTGTGTAGAAGAATACAAATAGATCCATATTTATCACCATTCAACTACAAATGGATCAAAAAGACTGAAACATAAAACCAGATATGCTGAAGCTGATGGAAGAGAAAAGGGGGAGCAGCCTTGAATGCATTGGCACAGGGGAAGACTTAACAGAACAGACACTAAGTTTAACAGTAACAAATGGAACTTCGTGAAACAAGAAGCTTCTGCTCGGCAAAGGACACCACCATTTGGACAAAGTGGCAGCCTACAGACTGGGGAAAGGGTTTTTTGTTTTTTGTTTTTTTTTTTCTTTCAACTCCACATCCAATAGAGGACTAATACCTTAACTATACAAAGAACTCAAGAAACCAGGTATCAAAAAGAAAAATAATCCAATTTTTAAAATGGGGTACAGATCTAAACAGAGAATTCTAAAGAGGGGGGACTCAAATGGCTGAGAAACACTTAAGGAAATATTTGATATCCTTAGCCATCAGGGAAATGCAAATCAAAACTCTGAGATTCCATCTTACAACTGTCACAATGGCTAAGATCAAAAACGCAGATGGCAGTTTATGTTGGAGAGGATGTGGAGCCAGGGGAACACTCCTCCATTGCTGGTGGGAGTGCACACTTGTACAGGCACTGTGGAAATCAGTATGGTGGTTCCTTAGAAAGGTGGGAACCGGTCTACTTGAAGATTCAGCTATACCACTCCTGGGCATACCCAAAGGATGCTCCATCCTACCACAGAAACACATGCCCAATCATGTCCACCGCTACTCTACTTATAATAGCCAGAAACTGGAAACAACCTAGATGTCCCTCAACAGAAGAACGGATAAAGAAAATGTGGTACATTCACACATTGGAGTATTACTTAGTTGTGAAAATGACATCATGAAATTTGTAGGCAAATGGATGGAATTAGGAAAAAAAATCCTGCATAAGGTAACCCAGACCCAAAACCATAAATTTGGTATGTATTTGCATATGTGAATACTAACCATTAAATAAATGATTACCAATCTACAATCTATACACACAAAGAGGATAGTTATAGAGGAAGGGACTTGGGGGAGGGGGCGTGCATGGACCTTCCTGAGAAGGGGAAATGCAACAGATTTTATGGGTGGGCTGGGGGTGGGGTGGAGCTGATGGGAACAGGAGGATCAGGGAATGCTGGGAGAGGCGGCTAGAACTGAGGGGCATTTGGGGGTGGTATGGAAACCTAGTGCAGTGGACCTTTCCTAAAATATAAAGTCTCCAAATAATGAGGGAAATGGAGTCCCAGCTGGCCACCTCTTGTCACCAAACAAAGCTTCCAGTACCGGTACTGGGTTACATTCAGTTGAGTCGGGGGCCAATGGCTGCCAAAAGAGAAATGTAAACGCCAAGGCAGCCACAAACCCTCTGATCTACAGTCTTCCCGCCTGCATGGCATGCAATGGTGGCACCGACTTTATGCGTGGGAGTAACCAACCGATGTCTGATCTGACTTAAGGCTCACCCCACGAGATGGAAACCATACCCAACACTGTTTGGGTGACCAAGGAACTGAGACCAGACAGCCCAGACACTTGGGGTAAAACCAAATACTACTGGTCAAAAGCAAGCAAACAAAAAAGCATATAGTGATAAAAATGACTCCTAATAATATTCTGCTACTTTCGCAGATGAGTGCCCTGCTCGGCCACCATCACAGGGGATTCCTCCTGCAGCGCATGGGAACGATACAGACACCCACAGCCAGACATGCAGGGAGAAACTTCGGAACACACACTTCTAAATAGGACGTCTCCGTCAAGGCTCTCTCCGCAGAGCTCCGTCAAGGCTCTCTCCGCAGAGAGAACCCCGAGGAAGAGGAGGCAGGAACAGTGTGGGAACCAGAGGAGACAGCAGGGGACAAGGCCCTCTAGACCTCACATGAACTCACAGGGACTGTAGCAGCGAGCACGGGGCTGCCAAGGGTCTGCACCAGGCTCCCGGAGTTTATATTCTGAGTGAGGGAAAGAGTGGGTCTTCTCTGGGGGGCTCCTTTCCTCTCGTTCATTGTGATGGTTTTTTGTCTTACCTTATGATACTTTATTTTGTTATGTCTGGCTGTCCTAAGATAACAGCCTGTCCTTTTTTCTCATGAGGCGCAGAAAGGGAGGAGATCGGGATGGGAGAGGAGGTGAGGAGGGATGGGAAGGAGTACAGAGATACACTGATTGATAAAAGAATCCATTTTTTGGTAAAAGGGGGAAAGATGTTAAAAAACTGGGGTGCGCATTAATAAGTGATAGCCCTTCTATGGAGAGAGAAGATGGACAGTGACATGCGGTGTCACTGGGTGGGTGCAGATGGGTGACAGAGTACTAGAAATTCAAGTGGCTGGCGAGACCGTGACAAGGGCTGGGGTTACTTCCAGCTGTCCGTGAAGGTGTGCACAAAGCACGCGACTAGTTGAATCTGGCTGCTTTATAGTCTTTAATTTCCTATAGCTGCCAGCAGGTAGGACTAAGATCAGAGGCCCGAACTTAATGGTAACCGGTGAAGAGCAATGAAACGTGCAGCCTTGCAGTCTGGGATGCTAGCACCAGGGCGCTTGCTACAAACACACTCTGGGTGATGGATGCAGCAAGCATCTGAGTAACTTGAGTGAGGCTCAGAACCATGGTCTCCGATCCCACTCAACTGAACTCTGCAGCTCAATGAAGCTACCTGAACTCCCCGAGGGACATCCAGATATCCAGTGTCTCCCCGCCCCCATGAGAGCCTTTTAAGTTGTTCTTCAAGGACTTGTTCTCACTGTTCTTTATTATCACATACCCCAACTGAGCTCACAAAGAAGTTAAGACAAATTGAGAACACGCCGAATTCAATGTGAGATTAGCATGACCCGTTCGAAGGCTACAGGCAGGACTAGAGAGATGGCTCAGTGATTAAGAGCACTGACTGCCCTTCCAAATGACCCAGCTTCAATTCCCAGCACCCACATGGCGGCTCATAACTGTCTGTAACTCCAGTCCCAGGGGATCTGGCACCCTCACACAGACATACACTCAGGTAAAACCTCAATGTACATGATAGAGAGAGGGGGGAAGGGAAGGAGAGGAGAGGAGAGAAAAAGGCCACAAACATGCACAAGCATGCACTGCTGATCTTTCTCCAAGACCTTTCCCAGGAGTAGTCCTACCGCCCCCTCAGAGTGTATAGCCACTGTAGACTGCAGAAAGGGAAAAGACAAAACCCTTCCAAACGTTACTGGATACCATCTCTGAACTGACACTAATCTCTGGAGACCCAAAATGTGCTCTACTAGTCAGAATGGGGCTCCTAAAGATGGTGTAAGAGATGACATTGGCCCTCGAATCCCGGTGGGTCAAAGCAAGCACAGATTTATCCTGTGTCTATTTCCCTAGTCCTAGAATTTTATTAGGAACATATATAAGAGTAACTAACCAAATCCCGACAATGGATCCTTGTCTTGTCAAAAAAGAAAAGCTGCGACAGGAGAAAGAGTCTGTGGGAACCAGGGATGAGCAAAAGCCGCCGACCCTTAGAGCTCCTCAACAGCTACTGCCCATTTGCCTTACAACCTTCCTTAGGACTGGCCACTCCATTCTCACCCCTCACTCTCACAAAGAATACTCAGCCCCTATCCCTTGTGAGTTCAGAAATCAGCATCACTATCAGAAAGCTGATGAACCAGATGTGTTGAATCCCTATCATATTCCCACTTAAAACTGCCTGCTTACCTGGGCCAGAGCCAAAACAAGCCTTGGAACATGGCCATGGGTTGGCCAAATCTAACCAGGTGGTGCTACAAATTCCAGAGGCAACCTGAGATGAGGTTATGTTGGGATGGTGACTGTGAGGAGAGCCCCTGATGGCAAGTACGGCCCGTGACCTGGTAAATATCCTTCTAACAGCACCAGTAAAGACAACGAGATGCGGTTTGCTATCGCATGACAGAAACAGCAGTACCTATCATTCACTTTCATCCCAGAGAGCTACATTTGCAACATCATCATCATATGGTCCAGACTCTAGAGGGGCCATGATCACGCAGACTCCACAGGCCACCACACTGAACCACAACTGGGAAAGAACAGGACAAACTCTTTTGGTCACGTGGGAATAAAAATGGGAAGTTCAACAGTATGTAGCTTTTCAGATAATAATAATAACTACAACAACAACAGTAACAGGAAAGGGATGTGCCTTCACTCTGCCAGAAAGGCTGAAGACCATCCTGCTGGTGTTCTCGGGGGCAGCTGGCCTGCCCTGGTGAATGACACATGGCTCCATTGCGACTAAGTCATTAGATGTCGACTCACTGCATAAAAACGGAGCTTACTATCCACCCGTCCTCTAGTTGGCTTACTGCTCTAGCTAAGACTTTAAACACTCCATTGCGTGCTGTGGAGAGAGCGGACAGCCTTGTCATGTCCCTCAATGTGGAAGCTGAAGGATGGGAAGTCTCTGAAGCGCTGTCTGCTGCTTTTGCACTCATTAACTCGAAGCAGCCTAGTTACATGCATAAGACCTGAACAAGACCAAGCCAGTCGACACTGCAGTGTGGTGGGGTAGAACCCACGAGGCCCCACCCCTAGCTGAGGAGCTACTGATAAGGAAAAAGATCAAAGTTTCCTGTACTTTTACTGCTGCTCGAGTGTAGTTTTAGGGGATGGCTCAGCCGATGGACTCCTTGCCCATCGTGTGTGAAGTCCTGGGTTTAATCCCTCCACACATACCACTAAACTGGGCATGGTGGCGCATTCCAGTGGCAGAGATAGGAAGATCAGAGGTCACTGAGGCTAGTTTGGGCTAGAGAAACCCCAACCCCACCATTAATGCAGTTTCTAGAGCCTATTTCTTCATGGATCTTAAAGACCGGTTCAGTACAGCCTGCAAACCATAGCATATTGGAAGACAGACACTCATGAGTTGTCGGTATCCATTCTTAAATAATGAAGCAGACTGTCAGAGATTGAGAGGCTTGTAAAGGCAAGGGATGACGACTGGGAAGCTGAGTGTCTGAAGCACGGAAGAACGGGGAACTGGCATTTGAGAAACGTGATACTCAAAGGCAGGAGCTAAAAGACCCAGGAAGGTACCAAAGAAAACCCCTGGGCATATAATGCAAAATGAGAAAAGTCCTGGAAGAAGGTCGGATGGCCTCTGATATGGTGAGGACTCCCTATGAAGACACTGAGAAGGCAAACAGACTGGAAGAAATACCTGCAAAAGCTATTCAAAGAGTGCCTAAAAGGGATTTTTAATTTAGGGCTGAAGAGATGGCTCAGCCGTTAAAGGCTAGGCTCACAACCAAAACACACAATTTAAAAACGGATCAAAGACCTTAACATCCAATCCCATTAAAGATGATACATGTTGGTCAACCAGACTTGACACCAAGTTTCATGACGTCAGGACTTTAGTTTCACTTCTGGGGCCCACGTGGTTGAACTCCTACAGACTGTCCTCTGATCTCCACATACACAGTGTGGCACACAACAATCCCCCACTGCACACCCAGACAAAGATGACTTAAAACGTACAGCAAGCTCTTAAGAATGTAGCATCAGAAAGATGCAAAGTAAAGCAAGAGACCCTAGGGACAGAGCAGGGAGAGGACGCTTGCCTAGAGCACACAAGCCCCGCTACAGCAGATGGCAGAAGGGAGGAGAAGGGAAGAGGGAACAAAAAGGTACACGGCCATTAGAATGGCCAGCATCCCGAAACTGTAGACCACCGAATGCTGTGAGGGAGAGCAGGCACCCCATTCTCTGCTGGGGAGAAGAGGAGCAGCAAAGCGGCTCAGGAGAAACTAAACTAAGACATGACAGTTTAGAGCAGTTTCTGCTCTTGTAAAGGACCTGAGTTCAGTTTCCAACACCTATGCTGAGCCACTCACAACTGCCCAAAACCTCAGTCCCAGGAGCTCTGAATCCACTTCCGGCCTTGGGTGCTGCACACACATGTGCACAGACACCACACACACCACACACATACACAGACACCACACACAGCACACACACACCATACATATACACACATACACATACCACACACACGTGCAGACACCACACACACACACACACACCACATACACACACACTACACACATAAACACACACACACATATATATACACACACCACACCACACACACACATACACACACCACACACACACACACACTCAATATTTAATAGTAATAATAAAAGCCCAACCCTTTCCCCTGGCTGGCAGACTGAGGCCACACAATGCCTGGAATTAACATAAAAGACAAGACCCAGCAGCCACTTGTAAATTACTGTAAAATACATAAACCAGAAGCCTTTCTCAGAAAATCCAGGGAGCTGAAAGTCCCCAAATGGGTGGCACGGTCAGGCTGGCCAAGCACAGAGAGCTTTATCCCTGTGATAAAAACCATTCTACACATGCCTCCACAGTACAGCACCTGAGCCTTCGGGGCAGGCTAGCTCCATGACCAAGAGAAAGGACATCAGTAGAGGCTCTTGGGGGTGTGGCCCATCCAGGAGCTGAAAAACAGTAGGAAAGGACCAAGATGGAGACCAAAAGCTAACACTCTGGGGGCAGAGGGATCTGGACAGAACAGGTGGCAGCTGGTAACAAGGTGAGGGCAAAGATGCTAGATTAATAAACCGCCTCATTCAAGCAAACAAAAACAAACAAAACCTCACGGAGGAAAAAAGTCACACAACACACACAACAACCACAAACGCCTGGAAATGGATGTCAGAACAGCTTTATTCATAACTGCCCAAACTCAGAGGCAAGATATCCTTTGGTGGGTAAATAGATTAATAAACTGTGATGCAGTTAGACAATGGAATGTTCTTTAGCGCTAAAAAGGAATGAGCTCTGAAGTCAAACAGAATGGGGTGGGGGCACCATTAACACCAAGAAAAGCAAGTCTGAAAGGCCCCATGCTCTGAGCCCTCATCTGAATGAAACCCGAGTCATGGCAAGAAAAAGATTGCAAGAAAAAGAGTCAGAGCACAGGATTTTAAAAGTGTAATCTGTATGACCCTAAACGGGGGGATACAGCATTACAACTTATCCATATTCATACAAGATATACCGAGAGTGAGACCCTAATGTATCCACTCGGGGTGATTATGATGTAGTCACCAATGCTAACAGTTGGGGGAGATGGTAATAATGGGGGGGGGCAGCAGGACAGACACGTGATGGTTAGGGGCAAATGAGAAATCTCCATACTTAACCTCCTAATTGGACTCGGAAGCTCTCCCTGGACACGGGGGGGGGGGGGGACTTGAAAAATATGAGCATACTATAATTTACCTAGGAAGTTGGGGGCAGGGGAGGGATTATTCCTAAGTAGGAAACAAGTTCAATGGTTTTAAAATTCCATTAAGGCACCCTCCCAGTTAATTTATTAAAGTCTACTGTGGAAGCATACAAATCCATTTATTTACTTCCACTTCTGAGGATGCAGGCCCCAAACACATCTGAAATGTTTGCACAGAAACAAAGCCAGTCTTTGTCATATCTGTAAATTAGGTTGCCCAGCAGAGATTTTTAAAACGGGATCCTGATGAAAGATACATAGTAGCCTTCTCCCTTCCCCAGAGCTGGCAGGATAAATCAGTTCCAACCTTTCCTGTTTTCCTTGCTAACAGATCCTTCCTCCTGTGCCGGCCCCCACCCCCTCTGGCTTTCCCCTCTTCTGTAATCACAGAGCTGTCCCAATTTTTCCTAAATTTGTTATATTTTCTTAGAGGAATCTTTACTCATCCTGATTTTTGATAGGGAAAAGTGATAGAGTCGGAACTAACAATGAAAAGTATGCATCTACCAATTTGAGAAGGGTCCAAGAGCCTCAGCGGAAGCCACATGAGCTGCCTACTCCCTGAAACTCCCTGAAGCTGACTATTTTATTACGGACAGGTCGGAGGGGAACAAGGGAGGCTGCAAAGCCGCCACTGAGGGCCCTTTGTCTTCCTCACTAGAATCAGAACTGCCAGGAAAGGAAGGCTCTAAGGTTCTTCTCGGTGCACAGCCAGCACTTGATCCAGAACCCACAGGGGAACAGTGGTGGCAAGGCTGGGCCCTGTCTTTCTCCGCCTCCCAAGGTCATTGTGTCATGGGGTCCCAGTTACAACAGAGCTGCACTGTTCCTCCAAGCCTGTCCATTCTCTGCAGGTGGATGTGAACACACACAGAACTTGAAGGACAAACCTGCAGGCCAGCTACCACTGGCAGAGCAGGAGGCCTGAAGTAAGGCTGGTCTGTGACTGTGGGCACTGAAGAGTTCAGAGAGAGGAGACACAGACACAGACAGACACAGACACACACACACAGACACAGACACACACACACAGACACACACACACAGACACACACACAGACACATACACACACACAGACACACAGACACACACACACACAGACACACACACACACACACGTGCGCGCGCGCGCGCACACACACGGACACACACACACAGAGAGACGCGCACACACACACACAAATTCAACAACTACCAGCTGAGACTCTCTGCTGTCTCTGCTCCCGCTCTGGCCTGCCTCCACCCCACTCCTCCCACAAGAGCTCACCTCTAAATCTGAGATATGTGCAGAAGTTCCAGCCAATACAGTGGGCTGGGACATCCTCTAGTAACCAGAGCCTCATAAGTGCTCGGACATTCTCCTGAATCAGCACTTTCTTCCTCTTTTTTCTCCCCCAGTCCCTTCAGGGTACACACCACTAGGCTGTGGTGTCTTAATAAAACGCTCCCTCAAAACTCAGATACACCTGCCTGTGTTTCCTGTGTGCGGCGGATGCCCCATGGGTCTGTGCCTCAACTCAACTGTTCATCACACCCTTAATAAAGGCGCCTCAGTAACAAGGAGGGCCTGGATGAGCACAGACGCTTAGGGAGTCTAATAAGTTCCGTCTGTCTGTTTGTTTGTTTGTTTTTCGAGACGCGGTTTCTCTGTAGCCTTGGAGCCTGTCCTGGGATTCAGATAGGTTGGCCTTGAACTTACTCCAGAACAAGTAATTTGCTTTCAAAATTTCTCCTGAAAGTAGGCTTTATTGGTTATCACATTTGAAGACAGTCCTGAAAGCACACTAATTATAACCAATTACATGTTTAAATTATAGTACTTAATGAAATTATAGCACATGATCCAAGTCCTGACCTACTAACTATACCACCAGCAAAAGCAATACATAGAATTTTAACTTAAAGCTGCAAAATGTCTAAATTAAGACCTTTACATAGTTTTCCCAAGTAACTCTTTTCTGCATTAGTAACTACAAGCTCCATTGTAGGAATGGATAAATACATTCAGACCCATGTCTACCTACTTATTCAAACTCAAGAACAAAGTTAGGCTAATACATACCCAACACATTAAAACACAGCTCAGTTTGGGATGTAACAGAAAAAAGAGATAAAAATTGAATTGCAGAAATGTTTGAAGTTCTAAAAAAAAAAAAAAAGACAAGGTCTTACTCAAATTCCAGATCCTCCTATCTCAGCTTCTTGAATGAATTCTTGAATCGAGTTTATTTCTGAAAGCATCACAAGTGAAATAAAAACAATGACTCAACTGGAATATGTACATGAACACATTTTGAATGCACAATCATGCACAACTTTGTTGAACCAAACGCTGATAGCAAGCACAAACTGTTAAGCTTCAACAATAAACCCAGAGCGACCACACTCCTTCGATGACATAAAAACTCTGCGATGTATCTTCTCCACACATACAGGACAACAGACTAAGAAAGAGGCGTACACTTATTTTAAGATTAAAAACAATAGGGCCAGGCATGGTGTGCCTGTAATCCCAGCACTCAGAGGCTGGGGCAGGGGGACTGGGACACCATGGCCACCCTAGACTACACAGAGAGGTGTCTGAAGATGGGGAGGAGACAGCCAGACATGGAGAAATATTACGTTGTGTGAAGTCAGAGCCAAACAGAAGAAGAGAATGTTCCATCCCACCCAGCTCAGAAAACAAAGCAGAGAAACAGGACTATGTGTGCCCAGAGAGATAAAAACAAAATACTCCACAAGAAAATCCAAAGCTGCAGATGGTGCCCTATGCAGTCTGCCTTGTCCGGACAACTTCCTGAGTGAGGTTAGCGATGTACGTTTTTTAAAAAACATCTGCCTGCCTGATATGCATCAAAGCATAATGCTCTCCCTACACCCACTCCCTTAAAAACCTACATTGTTTTCATCGCTATGTTTCTTACTTTCTACTCAGTTTCCCGGCCATCTTTCCAAGACCCTACTCCCCAAACCAGTGATGACTCTGTCGTTAATGTTTTGAAGGTCCATTAGAACTTGAGTTCACATGTCCTTAAAAAGCAGCTACACGGGCCTCATGTTTCCTTTAAAGGTAACTGGAAAAAATGTAAAGAAAGAAAATAGGGAAACTCTTTATGCATACTCATGTCCTGTTTAGGTGCAGCAACAGATTAAAAGAAAAACACTACAAAAGAATCACAAGTCAAAGAAGACTGGTCAATGTCTGGGAAAGCTAGCACCAGAACTGTGAGAAAGGGCAAACACTCCAACTAAACTCATCCAGTATCTGGGGGTGCTGTGGCATGGGCTGGGGGGGTGGGGGAGTTGGGCAAGGCACTCTAAACAGAAAGGGCAGCGGAGGTTTTCAGCGCAACCTGGGAGTAACTAACTACTAGGTCAGGTTTTCTGAATGCCTGCTCACATTGAGGAAAGCAACCAAGTCATTAACAGAAACCACCATCACGAAGCAATCGATACTCATCTTGAAATTTTACAAAGCATTGCCACCGGGAACCTCACTGCATGTTTAAAAGCCTAAGTAGAAGTCACTGTTTTTATCTATCTGTAGGACACAGAGGCTGAAAATGTGTGTCTGAGATCACCATGTAGGAGGAAGATGAATGCAACGTGGCTTCTCACTGTGCAGAAGTGAGAGCCTTTGACAAGGGGAACTGCAAGCCTGTAGGTGGATTAGATGGAACAGAATGAAGAGGGTTCAACAACAACCGGAGTGGCTTATTTGGAAGAAAACGTAGTAGCTATTAAGTAGCTACTTGTCGGTAAAGCCAAGGTATGAGGGAATTAAACATTGTGTCAGGGTTTTATTCCTGGGCAGCAAGGAATAAAATAACTGAAAGTAGAGGCAAGGGTCAGTGCGTTAGCTGATGTGATCTTTAGTTGTGCTGGAAGCATCTATTCAAATCTGCACTTCCAATATCTTCCTGTGCCAAGTAGTGTTTCCAGGCGCTCAGGATATGACAGGCAACACAAGGGGAAGCTCCCTTTGCCGCATGGAGCTTCTGGTGGCAGACAGCAGATGAGTAATTATATACGCAGGTAAATGTATGTTATAGGAAGTGTGGGGCTGGATGCAGCTCTAAATAAGAAGGAAACATCTGAATAAATACCCAGAGGTCAGGGAGTGAGCAATGCACAGAAGTCAGCAACTAACACACCAGTATCTCAAAGTAAGTTTACTCTGAACGGCTTTTGAAGTTGGCAGCTACATTCACATTTCAGGGCTAGCATTCTGGGTATCACTTCCTGACTGCAACCGAGAAAAACTTCTCCAATAACACAGTGATAACAAACTGTCAACGAGGTCAGTGCATTTAAGTTGGTTGAACCTTCTGCACACAGAGAAACGAGCTGCATTTTGAAAAACAAAAGCAAAGCACTGTTAGAACATGTTTGTACAAAGCTTCAGACAATCATCTCGTCCTCCAAGCCATAATTGATGCGGCAACTTCCAGACTTGTGATTTAAATCAAAGGTGCTGAAGAACGATTATGAATCATGCAATTAAGCTACCAAGCAGGATGTTGCTGAGCGAAGAAACCCACAGCACCGTAAAACTGTCAAAAATAAAAACAGTAACTGCCATGAAAACTGTGAGGAACATCGTCCTTTGGTTTTATAATTCCATCAACAGAGCTGAGATCTAACTCTGCCATTCATTGGTTCTGGGTGTCTTTAGAGACATCCTGATCTGTAAAGGCCAGCAGGACTGACCTTTCTTTGCCTGTGGGTTTTTTGGGGGGTTTTGGGGGCTTGCTTTGTTTTGTTTGGGACAAGGTCTTGCCTTGAACTATGAAGCCCAGGCTGGCTATACTCCTGTCTCTGGCTCCTGAGTGCAAAGGTTAGGAGCCCATGCTTGTAAGCACATCCGGCTTCCACCTCTCTTTCGGTCCTGTTTCTATGTGTCCAGCTAGTGCTTGGATGATGTCTGCTTACCTACTTCGGGTGCTCTGGTTTATACACTACTGCAATAGTACAGTTCAAAATAAGCATTGGTCCCCAAAATCACAAGTTTAGCATCAAATCATGAGAACTGCTTTTCAAGGAATCTACTGATTCTCAAAAGGAGGCTGCACTCACCCTAAAAAGTATCTTATTCCATCCATCCTTTAGAATAGTCTTCAAAAGTAAGGTTTATGAGTATGGGGGTGTAGTTCATGGGCAGACATGTGCTGGGGGAAGACGAAGGAGGGTGAGGGGGTCCCGTCCCAAACACCACTACAGAAGAGAGTGGTGTTTGTAACGTTTAGGGAGGAGCTGATTTGAAACAAAGTGATCAGACTACTCTTAGTACTAGAGAAAAGAACCTTCAGGTCTCCACAAACACTGCTTCAAAGGGATCTCCCAGGCACTTCACACAACAGCTCTGTGGAGAGGCTTGGATCCCAGAAACGACAACCTTAGAGATTCATGCTCATCAGAATGCAGAGAGCGAAAATAACATGCGTTGCCAGGCACTAGTATTAACCCAATCTTCACAACAATCCAGGAAGAGTACCAGTAACAGCACCGTCGTTTCACATACCTGAAAACCACGGCGCACAGAAGCTGAGAAACTTTAGCTTCTTTTTTGGTTAATAAGTAGACCGGAGCTCAGGTATTCCAACTTAGAAGCCTGCGCGCTAATCTCCAGGACCTGCTCCCTCCAGGAACCCTGGGGTCCTCTAAACAGTCCCTTCCCAGTTTCCGTTCGGGAGGGCAACCCCAAGTCAAAGTCCTGAACCGAGCCCGGGCCGCGTGTTCTAAGGGACATAAAAACACTACCTGAGCTTTCTTGGGGCTTGTGAAGGGCTTCCCACCTCCGGAGCAAGTGCGATGGCCAGAGCCGCAGCTGCCGCAGGACCGGTGGGTGAGTGCTCTGCGGCCAGTCCCGCCAGGGCCCGCCCACTGGCCACTCCCGCGCCCGAGTGCCGGGCTGTGAGGGCAGCCTGGACTCACCTGCGGCCACCCGGCCGGCGCTCACCTCCGGGAGGGATCCATCCCCAGCGCGTGGCCAGCTGGAAGCGCCCCACGGCTGCACCACCCTAGCCCGGCAGGCCCCCCCTACCGCCCTCCGGGCGCCCGGTGCCCCGCCCCGCCCCGGCCCCGCCCCGCCCCGCCCCGGCCCCATCCGCGTCCCGCCCCCGCCAGTCACCTGGCGCCTGACAAAGGTTTCCGCAGACCGCATCCCCAAAGGTCCCAAGTAAATAAAGGCTGCAGCTCTCCCCCGACTGGGGATGTGGGGTGGGAAGGGGAGGAAGGCAGGGACACAGGAAGAAGGAAGAGAAGAAAGTCCTACGGGCTTAAAGTGAAGAGGCTTGGGGTGGAAAAGACAAAGCTCCTTCTCCAGGGTCCAGTTAAGGTGAGACCTTAGAGCGACAAGGCTCGCTCTGCCACCCAGTAAAGTAGGAGTCACACAAGAATTCAGTGTTCCACGTGCGAAGAGTCACCGGGAAGGGTGTTCAAGGGGGAAAAACATCCCTTGCTAACCTCCATCTCAGGCTCGCCTGCTTCCTTTTAAAAATTATAAAGGGGGCGGGCGCAAGCAGTAGGCAATCAGAACTTACTGAGGCTGATGCAGGCTTGACTACACAGTGGGTTCGAGGCCTAAGTGGACTGACTACATGTGGATGGATGGACAGATGGACGGCCTGATGGGTGGGTGGACAGGTAAAGTAGACTTGGGAGGTGGAGACAAAAAAGATCGTATTCAAGGTCATCCTCTGCTACATACATGGGCACGCTGGATTACTTGGGACCCTGGAGAGCACGTAGGGTTAGGGGAGATGCAAAGGAGGGAGGGAGGAATTATGGGCACTGACCACAGGTAAGAACCATCACCCCCAGCTTAAATTATATCCTTTCTCCCGCTCTCGGGCACGTTTAAGAGGGCGCATCTGTCACACCCAAGCCAAGTTTGGCATAGTTAAATAAAACCTGCTGGAGAATTGTTTAGACTCAGCTCCTGTGCTAGGCACCAAAAGACTGGACTAGAAATCAGATGTACTCACTGAAGTCCCACGGCACTAAAATTATCTCACCTTCTCAGACAGGAAAACTAAAAATACCGAAAGTTTCTGAATAGGCCAGTAATCCCCCTACCATTTAAACCCTTTGGTTGTTACAAAAGTTAATCTTAAATGATCTGCTAATAACCAGATCTTCAGTTTCCCATCCCCACCGTATTAGGAAAGTAACTTCAAAAGTAACTAATCCCCTTTTTCTATGATTCCCGCTTTACAGCCCTGCTCTAGCTATAAAAACTGCCGGGCTCACTGGAATGAACACTACTTTTATGGACTTAGTGTGTCTCAAGTCTACATTAGCAAAGTCAAAGCCAATTAAGATCTGTAAATTGCACTTATTGTTCAGCACTGGGGACTGAACCTAGGGCCTCACACAAGCAAGACTAGCGCTCTGTCGCTGAGCCCAACCCAAAGGTATGCTCACCTAATTGTTTTTTTTTTTTTTTTTTTTTCTTGACAGTATGAATGTCCATAAAGAGTTACTTCTTCATGGTTTGTGATTAGTTATAAGGATAAAAGAAAGCAAAGGTCCTTGAATTGTCTTAAGTATGAAAGCAGGTATCTAAGTCTGAAAATGAATCAACTCATTTGATTCATAGAAACTGGATAAAAACAGGAATACGGGGCTCACTTTACCAAAAAACTAGAAAGTGACACACACAGTAACCTCTACTGCAAGAACTTCAGAAACGAACACCATATAGAGTTCAGCTGCTCTCAGTGCCCCATAAGGAAGTCACAAAATACAAAGCCCTCAATTTGCATACCAGTAAAATGACAGTGGCCTCATGCTCTCTAAATGCCTTCCAGAGTTGGGCCTCCTAGGACCAACTCTATCGAGAAGGAATAGAAGGAATGCCCCATCAGTACTCAGAAAATAAGTGAGGCTTAAAAACAGAAGAAACCAGGCAGCTTCTGGGATTTTTGACATGGCATCACTCCATTCAGGCCGCTTCCCGATTCCCTGTGAGTGATAATAACGATGACACTCTCATCCAAGATCAAACCTTTGTCCTATCTTCTTCACCGAGGCCCCTAGACCCTCAGTTTTCCCCATCTCAGCGTCGCTTCAATGACCCATTTTCACTGCCATCTTTGTGAAAACGCAAATTTGGGGGACTCAAGTTCTCTGCTCTGATCCTAATCTACTTTCTGGCAAATCCCCATCTTTTGTCTTGTATATACATCAGTCACTGACAGGCTGGCTCCTTGACAACACCCATAGCTAGCACATAGCTAACAGTCATTAGCTGTCTCTTAGCACAGTGTATCTTCTTTGTCCTGATACAATTAGCTCCCAGACAGAGGATAATTGCTACAATGTTCAACCTGGTAGTCTTCTGCGCAGCCTTGTATTGTTCTCAAAACGTTCTCCAACACTAAAATTTAAGTTACTTAGCAAATGGCCTCAGACCCCAGAAAATGCAGGTAGAAAAATTTGATTTTCAATATCAGGAGGCCTAACTAAAAATCTATATCCAACTACAATTTGGTTTTTAAAGTTACCAGCAACAAGATTCTCTGTCATTATTAAAACAGTGTGCTACTGAAACACTAGTCATATCACATGAGCCAAAAGCTAATAGTGGCGATATTATGTGTTTGACTCATATAAAATTGGGGAAATACGTGGCTATTAAATCAGACTTGTGGGCTGGAGAGAAGGCTCTGCGGTTAAGAGCAGGTCCTAATCCAGAGGGCAGGGTTCAATTCCCAGCACCCACATGGCAGCTCACAACTGTATGTCACTCCAGTTCCAGGAGACCTGATACCCTCATGCAGACCTACATGCAGGCAAAACACCAACTCACATAAAATAAATAAGCAAACAAATAAATAAGACTTGTGAAGACTAAATCCTTAAGATTCGTGGAGAAAATAAAAAGTAAAAAAGCAGGAGCTAAGGAGTGTGTGTGTTTGTGTGTGTGCGTGTGTGTGTGTGTGTGTGTGTGAGTGGTAGTGTGCAAGTTGGGTCCAATGGACAGAGCACAAAAAAGGAAAATAGTTCAGGTTTCTTTTGTGTTTATTTGTTTTGAAACAGGGTCTCTCTAATAGCCTGGCTGACCTGGATCTCACTATGTAGACCTGGCTGGTCTAGAACTCACAGAAATCCATCCGCCTGCTTCTGCCTCCCAAGTGTTGAGATTGAAGGTGTGTGCCACCACACCTAGCAAAAAAGGAAAATATTTAATCCGATTTTCCTCTCCATTGCCCGAGCAAGTGACGTACCCATCACAAATGCTTCAAAAGCAGGGTCAGCCAGTCTGTGATTATTGTCAACATTCTTTATGCTCTCGCTTTCCCTTCTGATCTTTTTTATTCCCCCATGCAAGTAATATAGTGACATCTTCCCCTTTCAATTTCAACGAAATTCTTAAGGCTAAAATAAAAATCACATAACGTGTCTCAGAGTTGGACCAGGAAGGTTTTCACCACAGTTCCCCTTTCAAGGAGCACTGTGTATTATCATGGTTGTTAATACATTTTCTTAACTGCAATCTCACCCAGGTGACAACAAAACCAGCTTCCAAGCAGGAGTGAAAACTGTTTGCAACCTGTCAATGGCCCCCTGTGCTTTGAAAATGTCACTGGCACTTTACAAGGAGTCCTCTGAGCTCTGAAGCCTGGTCCAAATAATCTATAAGTCACTACTAACAACAAAATAATATTCTGGAGGGTTAAGAAGCATTAAACAGGTAATCCCAACAGCAGTCACTGTGGTGATATATTATTTATGATTTATTAAAGCTCAACTGAGGATTCAGAAAAGCAAAGTCAGCCTCAAACTATAGAGATCAGGCAGTGGTGATGTACAACTTTAATCCCAGCAACCAGAAGCTAGGAGGTGGTGGTGCACACCTTTAATCCTAGGACTCAGGATTAAGAGGTAGATGGATCTCTGTGAGTCCAAGGCCACCCAGATCTATGCAAGAGTGGATCCATCTTAAAGAGAATTATAGCTTACACTTTTAACCCCAGCATTAGAGGGATATAAAAGACAGGAGCAAGTAGTCAGGAGAGGCATTCATTCTCCAGCCAAACCGAATTCAAGAACACATCAGGAAAATCATCCACCATGACCAAGCAGGATTCATCCCAGAGATGCAGGGATGGTTCAACATATGAAAATCCATCAACATAATCCACCATATAAACAAACTGAAAAAAAAAAAAACCTACATGATCATCTCACTAGATGCTGAAAAAGCCTTCGACAAAATTCAATACCCCTTCATGATAAAGGTCTTGGAGAGAATAGGGATACAAGGAACATACTTAAACATAATAAAAACAATATACAGTAACCCGTAACATCAAACTAAACGGAGAGAAGCACAAAGCAATCCCACTGAAATCAGGAACTGGACAAGGCTGTCCACTCTCTCCATATCCATTCAACATAGCACTTGAAGTCATAGCTAGAGCAGTAAGACAACAAAAGGAGACCAAGGGGATACAAATTGGAAAGGAAGAAGTCAAACTGTCACTACTTGCATTGATATGGTAAATTACATAAGTGACCCCAAACAACCAATGAACACCTTCAGTAATGTAGCAGGGCACAAGATTAACTCAAAAAAAAAAAAAAATCAGTAGCCCTTCTATATACAGATGATAAAAGGGCTGAGAAGGAAATCAGAGAAACATCACCATTTACAACATCCACAAACAACATAAAATATCTTGGGGTAACTCTAACCAAAGAAGTGAGAAGTGAAAGACCTGTATGGCACGAACTTCCAGTCTTTGAAGAAAGAAATTAAAGAAGATATCAGAAAATGGAAAGATCTCTCATGCCCTTGGACAGTTAGGACCAACATAGTAAAAATGGCAATTCTACAGATTCAATACACATGAAATGAAATAAACCTAAAAATTGGTTGCTTTTTTTTTTTTTTTTTAAATCACACACACATTAGCTGAGGGCAGGTTGTGTACCTATAGTCCAACTGTACGGGAGGTTGAAAGGCAAGAGAATTACATGACCCCAGGAGTTACAGCATGGGCAGCACTGCAAGACTTCATGACAAAAGAAGGAAAGAAGCAAAGACTTTAACAACATCCCACTGAGGGCTGACTCTCTCAGGTCAGTCTGCTCGCATCTTCTGTATTTTCAATATGGTAACAACTACTCCTTCTGCATGGACAGCAGGTTCCAAACAAAACACAGCTTCCTTCATATACAACAGAGTTCTCATTTTTCTGTGGGTGAAAGCCTTGCCCGGCCTTCACGTTATAACTCAAGTCCAGCCCCCTTCAGGAGGTCCCTCATTCCTATGACATTTTAACTGCATCTCTTGTCTTCCACCTTAGTGGTCTGTGGTTGTTAACCCTCTCTTAGGCAACTGTCATCGACAGCCATATGTGACCCGTCTTATTCCCAGAGTCTGTAGTTCTCAGCTGGTTGTAATAGCAGCTCAATAAAAAGATGCAGAAAATTTTGTAAACAAAGAATTCTGGAAATATAATTTTCTTGATGTGACTTCCTACTATTTCAATAATTTCCATATAAGTGATACACGTACGTACACCGTTTTAAATGTATGCTGATTTACATAGATTTTACTATTACAGTGAAGAGACTGAATTCCATAAGTAGAGTTACTATGATTCTATAAGTATATTCCAGATCCACTTAGCAGTGGTCCAGAGGAAATAAAATTTGATAAACAATTAGATATTGCTCTTGGGAGGAAACACAAATCTTTAAACTTTACATTTAACTGAATCTGTGCCCTAATCCTGGGAAATCAGTTATTTTTCTGTTAATCTTATATGCAGAAATATGCTGTATTCACAATTTGATAAGGAATTTTATATAACACTGGAATTTAGGGCAGACCCTGGGCTTAAATTTGTCTAAAATGATTTATATGATATGGCCAGTAGTTTTGAATTCATGGTTAACTATTATATCGCGGTAAATAAGGATCAGGATAAACAAATAGGCCGAATAGATGTTTATTCAGGGAGAAATAACTTACAACCTAGACAGATGAACACTAGGAAATTCAACCCAATCCTCTCCTGTCCAAGTCACGCCAGCAAGAGAGCGCCTTTCCTGGCCCCCTCCGACCTCCTTCCACAGGTCACTTCCGCCCATGGCTCCACCCCCCAATGGGTGTGGTCAGTGCCAGAGAAGGACTATCTCACTACACTGTTACTCATCTTCCTTCTTACCATATTGTATATTCAGACTTTATTAATAGAGACACACTACAGACACAACCACCCAATGTGGTCATGAGACTGCTTTGTTTCTTGGAGTTTTCTCACAAGCACTCAGAATTCTGCTCCCAGGACTCTGTTCTAACAGACTTCATTAAATGATTCCTTTAAATGACTTAAAAATAGGCATGGCTTAAAAATAGGTATATGACTGTAATCTCCAAAACTCAGGGGGCAGAGGCAGGAGGATTGTCATGAGATGAAGGCCAGCCTGATTGACACAGTGAGTTGCAGCCAGTGTAAGATAGTAAGACTGCCAATAAATAAATAAATAAAATAAGATGCACATTTATTAAGTTGTATTTATGTAATCACATTAGTGTTGTGGTGATAGTGTTATTATCATACTAAGAACTTGTTTGTCCTAGAGGCTAAGAAAATACTACTAACAAGCTCACGCCTTTAATCCCAGCACTAAGGAGGCAGGAGAATCTCTGAGTTCGTGGCCAGCCTGGTCTACAGTGTGAGTTCCAGGACAGCCACTGCTATGCAGAGAAACCCTGTCTAAAAAAACAAACAAATCAACAAACACAAAAGAAAAAACAAAAAAGAAAGAAAGAAAAAGAAAGTACATAACTACCTTGATGTCCTACAACCAGGCATTTCAGCTGGTCACTAGAAGCCATCTGCAATCCCAGTGCTTGGGGTTCAAGGAGAGGTCCAAGGCTACGTAAGACTCTGCCTCTGACAAACGAATGAATAAATTCAGAAGTTTATAAAGGTGCTAAGAAACTTAGAATGTAACTAAGAAATCAATTTTAGATGGTATTTGAGAACTACATAGTTACTTTGAAAATTGGTTTTAAAAAGCGGAACCAAGCTTCCACTGTGCCATTCCAAATGAGAAGCGCGGCCCAAGGCAGCCAGCCACACGAGGAAAGTGAGGGTTTGTGTTAATAAAAGAATTGCAGCTAGTGAATAAAGAAAAGAGAGGCAGGCTGGAGGCAGTCCAATAGTAAAGCATCGCTTAGCATACAAGAGGCCCTGGGCCCAATCACAGGCACCCAAAAAGGACAAAAATAAAACCCTCTCCATTAAATTAATGTATGAATTATCATGTGTACATAGTGATCACCACTGGCAATGAACATCATAAAAGGATAGTTGACTGAACATCTTTGCTTCCTAATCAGATAAAACATCAATTATAAATACCCTTTCCAAAAGATTTGAACCTAAATCTCATTACGACTCTAGATTTATCTTCCATTTTACAGGAAACAGGTAAATGACACAGAGATATGAACAGAAACAGTCGGTGGAAAATTCGGGTCAAATGACCTCGTTTCTTCATTATGCAAATTGTAAGGAGGAAGGAAAGGTAGTGAATTGAGTAAAAGACTTAAAAAAGAGCTATTGCTTGCATTATGTGGTTTTATTTGGCTATTGATCAGACTATAAAAGCGCATAAAATATGAGGCAGTTGGGAGGAATCTGAACATGACTGGATGTCTATCCAGTGATACTAAGAATAATTGGTTTTCTAATGTGGCACTGTTTCTTTAAGAGTGTAGAATGTGAAGATGATGCTTAAACATGGGTGAAAACAACTAATGTCTGGATTAGTTTCCAAATGACGTGTGTAGGGAACAGGGAGTCAGGAGGACAGTTAGTAGAAGCAGCTATATTTAGCTCACTGTTAAAACTGCAGTAGGTTTACAGAGTTAATTATATACTTCAGACTTCTTTTGCAATGTCTGAGCGTTCCTGCAAGATAGGAGATCACTGCTTTTCATTGTAAACCCACCCGTGTCAAGCTTTTCTTTTTAATTTTTAGAAATGTGCACGTATCTTATTTACTTTTCTTTAAGACAAAGCCATAGCCAGGGTCTCCCCTGTAGTTGGAACGGGCCTCGATCTCTCAGCAACCCTCCTGCCTCGGCCTCCCAAGCACTGGGGACTGCCATCATTAGCCACCAGATATGAGTCGTGTACCTATTTTATTTCTAAGGCAGCAGCCCTATCAGTGACATAAAAATACACACAGTTGTTACAAAATAAATAAACAACATATGATTTAGTTCTGAACTAAGCAATCTTCAAAATGTCGTCACAAACTTCTGGAAGGCCCTAAGACCTCTTTGGGGATCCTGTAACGTCAAACTCTCTTTTAGCAATTCTAAGACACCGTTTGCCCTTTTTAACTGTGTTACATTATCACTGATGCTAAAACAACAGTCATAAGAACTTCTGGTTCCCCAGTGAGAGTCTCTGCACTCTTCCTGGCTACAGACTTGCCGTAAAAAGGGCGGGTGCTGGGGATAAAGAGAGGCTCAGCAGTTCAGAGCACATACTGTTCAAGTTCTGTTCCCAGCACTAAGATCCTCAGGTCAGTAGCTCACCATCACCGTCATCTCCAGCTCTAGAGGGGCTGGTACCTTCTCGTGGCCTCCAGGGACACATGAACTCATGTGTACATACTCACAATCAAGCAACCAAGTTCAAGCCTGCATGAGCACATGGACACACACACACACACACACACACACACACACACACACACACACCATTAAAAATGAAATAATCTTTTTTAAAAGGTAGGTATGAGGCCTAAAGCTCAGAGGCTAAGTGCTTGCCTGATGTATATGAGGCCCTGATTTCAATCCTTAGCACCAGTCTTGACAGACAGACAGACAAAAAGGATGTTACAGGTAAAGCAGCGTTAATTATCAATTTTTTAAAGCGTGATCTTAATATTCTGTATGACAAAATAGGGCATACACATAACATACTTCTACTAAAAACTAAAGTCTTCTGGCTGCGTGAAAAGCCCTTATGTGGCTGTGGGCGAGCTGAACTAACTACTTCAGCACAGAACCCCAGATTTGCTTGAAGAGACGACTGGCAGACAATGGCATTTGCCAACTAGTATTTAGCAAATATTTTCTTGAAAATGAACAAATGAAGACTGTCACATCAAGGAAAATAATGTGTTTGTTGGCAACGGCAGACATTCCTCAAGCTTTCAAGCAAAACTTAGTGTTTTGGAAAATCCGTTTCTTGCCACCATGATCCTATCTGCTCCCCACACCCCACCAAGGAAACTTTATTGATTCACTCAGTGATATTAAATCAGTGGTTTTAAAAATATTTTTCAATGAAATATATCAACATTGAAAGATCTGCATAAATCAATGAACTAATGCTTTCCAAATGACTAAATGCATGGAATTACAAGGCCACACAGGCATCAAAACCCACTCAAAATACAAGTGACTTAATAGGTTGGATGGTGGTCTCCAAAGGGGTCTGAAAATGAGGCCACTCCGGATTATCTAAGTGTCAAGTGTCCTTACAAAGAATAGAAAAGGAGAAAGCAGAGAAACACAGAGGAAAGGCCTTGTGGACACAGAGACAGACAAACACCAGGCATGCACCAGGATGTGCTCTCCCTCCGTCGTTGAATTCAGACTTCCTTGGCCTGCAGAACTCTTGAGAGTAGCGACTAGAGGGTGGGCCCATGAGTACAGTGGTTACTGTGCAAGCACATCCTCAGGAGCCACAGAAATGGTCACAGGGCACCTGTGACCCCAGAAGAAGACGTGGGAGGATCCCAGAAGCTGGCCAGCTGGCAGCCTAGCTGTAGCTGTGAGCTGTAGGGAAAAGGTATCTCAACGTCAACCTTTGAACTCTACAAGTGACCTCAGGATTGAACAGATGTGAGCACACGTGTTGGTACATTCAATGAGAATGGCCTCCTAGTCTCAAGTCTGAATGTTTGGTTCCCAGGTAGTGGAACTGTTTGGGAAGGGTTAGGAGGCATGGTGGTGTTGGAGGAGGTGTGTCACTGGGGATGGGCTTTGAGGTTTCAGAAGCCCGGGACAGACCCTGCCTCACTCTCTACCTCCTGCCAGTGGATCAGTATGTTAGCTCCAGCAACACGCCTGCCTCCCTGCCTGCTGCTACACCTCCGCCAGGATATCCCTGGACTAACTCTGAAACTGTAAGGAAGCTCCCAGTAGAGCGTTCTTTTCTAAGCTGCCTTGGCCATGGTGCCTCTTCGAGGCAACGGAACAATGACTAAACAGAATGTAATAAAGTCAGTTCGAGAGAAGAGATGTCAGGTGTTTTAAGTCACCCAGGTTGGCTTGCTTTGTTAATGGTACTACTACAAAATTAACACCATGGCCAGTGACCAGTGACCCTAATGTGACTAAGAGAATATGTACATAAATTAATGATTTATATTGCTGGTTTTTTCTTTTTAAACAGGGTTTCTCTGTGTAGCCATAGCTGTCCGGGAATTCAGTCTGTAGACCAGGCTGGCTTCAAACTCAAGAGATCCACCTGCCTCTGCCTCCCCAGTGCTAGCACTAAAGGTGTGAGCCACTATAGTCTTTTGATGGCTCCTAATTTTAAGAAAATACCATTTATTAGGTAGGCATTGTAATCTTAGCATTTGGGAACAGAAGCAGGAAGTCAAAACTAGTTTCGCTACATAGTAAGTTGAACCCACATAACAAAACTCTGTTTCAAAAAAAAAAAAAAAAAAAATTCAAATAATGGGCCTGAAGAGATGGCTCAATGGTTAAGGGAGCTTGTTGCTTTCTCAAAGGCCCCAAGTTTGGTTTCCAGCTGTAACTGCATGTCCAGGACATCTAACTTCCTCTTCTGGCCTCCTCCAGCACCTACACTTAACAGATAAAAATCAATCTTGAAAAAAACAAATTAAAACAACAATAACAACAATAAAAGCCTGCCACTTACCAAGCTTGGGAAAAGAGCTACAATTTTATTAAAGGCCTTTAAAATATCTTGGCTTTTCCAATTCTACATCTTCTGGGGCATGATCATTTTTTTTATGCCCTCCAGTCCAAACAACACACTGAAGTAATATAAATACAAAATCAAGAGGGATTAAGTAGTAACTAATAAACAGATACTAAAGGGATTTGTAAATGTTAAAGCTAACCACTGATTTCTTTTAGCTTTGTAACAATTATTTTTCCATAAAATTTAGTTTCTCTTGACAAGCAATGAGGCATTTTTTCCTTTTTGTAGATTTCTTAACTCTCAACATTTTTTTAAAATAAGACTTTTTTTCAGACACTATATTTTGGTCATGTTTTTCCCTCCCTCGATTCCTCCCAGCTTCTCACTAACTACCCATTTTTATGTTCTTTTCATTTTCTTTCTTTTTAAAACACACACACACACACACACACACACACACACACACACACACACCACAAAGATGGAAATCATATCAAAGAAGCAAAGGAGCAATAAGACCAAAACAAAAAAGTTTTTTCAAATGGCTTTTGCTGTCTCCACTCTGCATGTTCTGCCCCATACCTCCCCTCCCCTCCCCTCCCTCCCCTCCCCTCCCCTCCCTCCCTATTTAACCTTCCAATGTTCCCCTTTGTCTCTCCATAACATTCTTCCTCTTCTGCTTCCTTGGAAGATCCCCCTACCCCGCTGGTCTCTAACCAGCCACCTAGCTCTGTGGGTATTCTAATCGAAGCACACACATCCACACAAAAGAGAAAGCATGCAATGTTTCTGTCTTTGTGGGTCTGGGTAACTAGTTCCATCCATTTACCAGCAAATTGCATAATTCATTTTTCTTAAGAGCTAAACAATGTTCTCCTGTGTTGCCACATCTTCATTATCCGTTCATCAGTTGGCACACGCCTTGGCTGTTTCCGATTTCTGACCGATATGAAGAGCAGCAATGAGCATGGATGAGCAAGTGTCTCCGCAGGAGGGTACCAAACCCTTGGAGCACACAACTGAGCGTGTTCTTAACTCAAGTATTTCTGGTTCCTGGAAAATATCCCTGTGTTTATTACATTTATTTGTATGTGTGTTATATGCACCCGTGTCCCGGCCAGACGAGCCTCCGGATTGAATTCAGCTGTGGTAGTGTATTATTTTAAGGTGTGTGACTTCTGTTTATGCTGTGGACCATTTGTTTAGCGATGTAAAGATGTGTTGACTTTTGTTTATGCTGCCTCCGTTTGACTCGCTCTGTGATGCTCTGATTCTTTGCCTGTCTAAAACACCTGGTGGTCTGATAAAGAGCTGAATGGCCAATAGCGAGGCGGGAGCAAGGGTAGGCGGGGCTGGCAGGCGGAGAGGAGAAAGAGGAGGAGAAGCAGGAAGAGGAGTAACTGGAGAACAGGGTGAGCAGGGGCCAGCCACTCAGCTACACAGCAAGACCAAGGACTGAGAAGGAAAGAAACGTATGCAAGAATAGGGAAGGAAAAGCCCAGAGACAAATGTAGACGGGTTAATTTAAGTTAAAAAGGGCTCGCAAGAAACAAGCCAAGCCAAGGCCAGACGTTCACAGTTAAGAATAAGCCTCCATGTGTGATTTATTTGGGAGCTGGGTGGTGGCCCCCCAAAAGTCAAAAAGAGTAAAATCATCACACAACATAATAGTGCTATAAAGGTGACACTGAGTACAACATAATTAAACACAGAGGGAAGGAGAGAGGAGCCTACAGAATTGTGGGAACTATGTACTCCTGGGTGAATTTTATCTGCCTGCTGCTCTGGGTTTATGGGGTTACAGTAGAATAATCGTACCTGTATTTGTGATCGTTGGGATAATTAAATTTGGTATTGATAAATAATTAGCAGCTAAGCCAGAGGCAGCATCCAGTGACGTCATCTGTATATTTATTCCCTCATAGTTTTCAGATCTTTTTCACCTAATTAGATCTCATTTGATCACCTGAAAAACTGCCATTTCCTCACACTTCTCCAACTCCCCACACCCGCTCCTCCACCACCTCCCCCAGTAACATCCCAATTTCACAGAGACCACATCCCCACACAGCTGGCTCTGAGCAGGGCCCCTCAGCTACTTCCTCTCTGCTTTCTGAAAACCTGTGCTCGGCACCCCACACCCCCTTTCTCTGCCTGAGCTGCTCTCCCCACCCCCACGGCCACAGTTTAATTCCTAGTTTCACTTTCTCTGGAAGCCTTCTCTCTGACCACCTTCCACACAGAGGTTCCCAGTGGCCCCGAAGTCACATCTACCCTACTTCAACTCCGCACTCTATAGATTCACCCGGGAAGAAGGAAGAGGAATGCAATCAGACTGAGCTGTGGTCACATCTGTGAGACCCTGACCGTGGATGTGGGAGGAGCCAGACCACTGTGGGCGTCATCATCCTCATCCCCACCGGTGAGCCTGGGCGCTGTAAGAAAACTAGCGGAGCATGAACCAAAGACCAAGGCAGTGAACACTATTCCTCCATGGCTCCTGCCTCCAGATTCCTGCCTTGACTTCCTGTTCTGGCTTCCCTCAATGATGGATGGTGACAGAGAAGCCTAAGATTAAATAAGCCTTTGCTCCCTGAGTTGCTTTTGGTAGCGTGGTTTGTCATGGCAACAGAAAGCAAATAGGACACCTACAGTGCCACCTAGAAACCTTTGCACATCTATTTCCTTTGCATCCCCAGAGCCTAACAAAGTGTCTGATACATATGTGCCTAATTACTCTGGCTTGTTCGCTAACATCCAAAGACTCGAGTCCTGGAGAATGTCCTGCTGTCTTAGGTGGGCGGGTACCACATTGTATACTCAGCGAGATTTATTCAGTGGAGAGTCCACCCCAGCCGCACCCCAGCCGAATTCTCTTCCGTCTCCATCACTCATTTTTTTCATAATGTCATCAACGTCTACCCTGCTGGCACAGTGCTCTACTTATGGTCAAATCTAATGGACACTTGGCACTCATAGAACCTCACCATAATTGATAGCTGGTTATCAGAGATTAGTTGTGGTATACATCCTTCTTTAGAGTAAAGTGAGTCTGTGCTTAAAATAGCCACATTTATCCTGGTATTGGTGGTACACAACTGTGATTCCCATAGATGGGAGGCAGAGGCAGGAGCTGATAGCCTGGGTTACATAGCAAACTCCTGCCTCAAACAAAACAAATATCCTCTTTACTAAGTATGTGTGTATAGATAAATTCATGGCATCATCTCATGAATTACTGGGCATAATTCTAAATGTCATGACATACTTATGATTTTATTAAAATAATCACATGATGGGATCAGTGACTGCTAAATATTTTCTGAACAAAAGTTTCAGGAAAGATAATTCATTACAAAATTTTTAAGAGCCAGATATGGTGGTACATGCTTTTAATATCAGCACTCTGGAAGCAGAGACAGGTGCATCTCTGAGTGTTTAAGGACAGCCTAGTCTACACTGAGAGTTCCAGGCCAGGCAGGGTTACATAGTGAACCCTGTCTCAAAAAGCAAACCAAATGAACAAAATCATTTAAGATAATAGGAAAAGCACCTTTTTTTTTTTTTTTTGAAAATCCAAACAAGAAACTCAACATGTAAATGTACTACTTAAATTTACTTAGTATTTTAAAGTAGAAGGGTGTTGTTTTTAACACACCAAAAGCAGAGTGTTTCCTCCATTTTCTCATTTCTTAAGAGCAAACATGAACAGTGCATAACAAAGGAAGCTCTCTGAGAGCTGCTTGTGTACACAGACTGCTTTGCACTGAACTCTGACTCTTTGGGGGTCAGACCAAATCTCATCTCTTACTGCATTTTTAACAGGGAGGCAAATAGATGTGTGGCCCAGACAGGGGTGAAAATAAATGATGTAGGAGAAAGAGGAGGAAATCCAGATTGCACAACCACTATACACACTAGTGTAATAAAATAGTGTTTCCCAGAAATGGTGGTGGTGTATTAGAAATGGACCTAAGGTTCAATCGCAAAACATCTTCTCATATAAAAGAGAAAACATCAGAAATAAGTGGCAATTGGAAGGCTAACAGTGTGTGTGTGTGTGTGTGTGTGTGAGAGAGAGAGAGAGAGAGAGAGAGAGAGAGAGAGAGAGACTTGTGCATTACCAACCTTGCTATTCTTTTCTTTATGTACAGCTGCATTATTACTGGTTTTTGACTAGGAAAAGTTACTGACTTCTGGTACTTATCCCTTAATAAACATAACACTGAAACTGCTAGGCCAGTTGCTTAAGCTGAAAACCTTATTGGTCAAAGATATATGGGGATTCTAACATTAGTCATGTTCTGTATGTCAGACTGTAGGTGGACAAGTGCTTGTAGTGTATATATTTACTGTGAATGTTCACTGTGGTTTTGTTTTATGAGTTTTTAAGAGGTGAACTTGAGGGGGTCAAGACCATAACGGGGAAACCCACAGAAACAACTGACCCAAGCTAGTGAGAGCTCACCGACTCCAGACTGACAGCTGCAGAGCCTGCATAGGACCTAAGTAGACCCCTGAATGCAGGGGACAGAGGGTGGATTGCCAGTTTCTGAGGCCACTGGCAGCAAGTCCAGGATCTACCCCTAGTGCATGCCCTGGCTTTTTGGAGCCCATTTGCTATGGAGGGATACCTTGCTCAGCCTAGACGCAGTGGGGAGGGCCTTGGTCTGGCCTCAGGATGGTGATGGGACAGACTTGTTGACTCCCCATGGGAGGCCATACCCTCTTTGAGGAGTGAGCAGATGGGGGTGGGGTGGGGTGAGGGAAGGTGGAGGGAGCAGGATGAGGGGAGGGAGGAAGAACTGGGATTTATATGTAAAAATTTAAAACAAAATAAAACAAAGTTTTAAAAAGTGAGCTTGAAAAAATTTTAAGCAACTGGATGTGGTGGTACATCCAACATGCAAGAGGCAGAGGCAGTGAATCTCTGTGAGTTCAAGGCTAGCCTGGCCTACAAAGTGAGTTCCAGGACAATTAGAGCCACATAGTAAAACTCTGTCTGAAAACAACCCCCCCCCCAAATTTAAATAATACAAATCTAAGCCCACTATATAGTAAGTTTTTCTCTTAAAAAGCACAAGTGGGAATTTTTAGTTGAATAAAATATGTATCAATAGAAGAAGCAGGAGAGATGGCCCCGGGTTTAAGAGCACAGGAGTTCCCAGCACCCAAGGCAGGTTGTTTGGTGGCAGCCTGTAATTTTGTTTCCAAGGGATACAACCTCCTCTTCTTTCTCCTTGGGTACCCACACTCACAGCATTGTGTGTGTGCATGTGTGTATGTGTGTGCGTGTGTGTATGTGTGTGCATGTGTGTGTGTGTATGTGTGTATGTGTGTGCATGCGTGTGTGCGCGTGTGCGTGCATGTGTGTGCGTGTGTGTGTATGTGTGTGTGCGTGTGCATGCATGTGTGTGCGTGTGCATGCATGTGTGTGCGTGTGTATGTGTGTGTGTGCATGCGTGTGTGCGTGTGTGTATGTGTTTGTATGTGTGTGCGTGTGTGTATGTGTGTTTATTTAAGAAAATAAAAAAGACCCATGTAGCAATAGAATTACATAATATTTACCACTACAGTTTAGAATAACAACGGTCCAAATGCTAGAAACTCATAAGAATTCTTCTATCATGAAACAAATCGAATTTTGTCTATTTTGCCATAGGGTTACCAAAGGTGGGAGTCTGCAAAAACATACACGAGAATTACTTTCTGAATAGTAGAAAATGAGCCTGTATCTTACATCTTTCATATCTTCTTCACCATCTTCTTCTGTAGGGGCACTTAGAATATCTAGAGTGTCTCAAGAAATAATTTCGTGGAGAATCAGAAGTCCCTGATGGCCACCGCTGACATGACATGTTTCAAATTGATGAGTCTAGTGTCTTTGTAAAAGCAATCCAGACAAATTGATGACAACAGTACATAGGCAATTTTCAAAATTAAAATGGATGAGTATGCTCCTTCTGCATGTCAGAGCTTATTGATCTCAGCATCAGTGTTGGTGGAGGTAAATGCAAGTCAGAGTGCCACTGAGCTGGTCCTGTGGGTCCCTGCATCCTGACGTGGTTGTAGTAATGGCAGGGAAAACACACTGCCCAGTATGAGCAGACATATTGACAATCCATTACCATAAGCAGGAAGAATCCATCAAAGCTTGACACATTTATAAATTCCCCTCAGTGACACCCAAAGTCCCCAGGGCCTTAGCAGACAAATTACTTCAGAAATTTGGAATTTCCCCAGTAACTGTTGTTTCTGTAGGCTGCTCATTCAGAACTGACAAGGATCAATTCTTTAGAATTCCCTCAGCATAGGCAAACACTAGTTCAGGGGCAGCATTTCTCAAATTTACTAAAACTATTTCAAATTAAATTTTCTAAGACGCATAATGTTTTAGGCCATGTAAAATTTTTACTGGTAGTTTTTTGTTTGCTCATTTTCTTTAATAGTTCTTTGAGACAAAGTCCCTGTTTTTAGCTCTGGCTAGTCTTTAGCTCACAGCAACTCTCCTGCATTAGTCTTCAAGGTGCAGGGATTACAGATGTGAGCCACCAGATGTTACTAGCAGTTTTCCCGGCAGCCTGAACCCACAGCTGCATCAGCCCCAAATAACACACAGAGATGCTGTATTAGATATAAAGCTGTCGGCCTGTTACTAGTGTTTCTTATTGGCTAGCTCTGTCTTAAATATTAACCCATTTCTATCAATCTAAGTGTTCCCACATGGTTTTATCTTACCGGAGAAAGGGTCCAGACCTCTTCTCTCTCAAGTCTCTACATCTTGAATCTCCTACTACATCTCCCAGAATCCTCCTTGTCTCCTAGTCCCGCCTATCTTGCCTTCCTATTTGCCAACAGTGCTTTATTCATAAACCAAAAAGAGAAGCATATTTACAGAATGACATCTCCCCTCAACCAGGCCTGACTTTACAGGCAGTTTTGATGCAGCAGAATATACTACATCAGAAAACAAGGCACTGTGTTGGACATTCTGCATATAATGAAGAACCAAGATTGGAGCTGAGGACCATGGAAGTCATTCATATCTTCCTCGGGTTCTCTGGGGACATCGTTATGCACTTTGTCAGATGTAGCAAGTGAAACTTTAGGTAACTTGTCCAAACTCACGCCCTTAGCAAGTAAACCCAGTCCAGGAATGGAGCCCAGACATGACCAACATAGAGACTTGTGTCCTGTCTGCGTGCTGTGTGCTGGGTGCTGTGCTGAAACCACACTGTTGTGCCCTGTGTGCTGTGTGCTGGGCTGAAACCACGCACTTCCAACCTGCTTTGTTGACACAGGGTCTTACTATGCCGCCTAGACTGGTCTAGAACTTCCCACCCTGTCTCAGTCTCTCCAATATTGAGATCGCCGTCCTATGTCACCACATGTCTTATATTCACTTGTAACAAAAACGCTAAACATTAAAGATAAGTTTCTAACTGGCTAAAGTTTTAAAACATGAAGGAATGTTTCAGCTGTATAGTAAACAGACCTGAGAAAGAACATGAAGACACACACACACACACCACATCCTTCTTCCCTAACACACTGTCCTATTAGCTCATTTCTAAAACTCTGCTGCACACTAAGAAAACTGAAGTTATTTACAAAGATGGCCTTTTACTTGGAACTAAGTCTTCTGTACGACGTTTTATAGAAATTATCAAGATGGAAAAGTATGCTCATGTGTTCAAAAAGAAAAAAAAAATAAATGGGGTTAGGAAAACAGTCTATTTTTAGAACAGGCGTCACACCTTAATACCACGAGAACTCAAAATACACACAAGGCCACATTCAGCGAGCTTCAAGTAGAGCCCTCCCCTGATCTAATAGCTCATATGCGACTTAGCCCTGGGCGACCCGGAGCACTGGCCCGTCAAAGTCCAAAATAACAGGGACAAAACCAAACTTGGCTTTTGTGGAACTTACATCTATCTGAGCCTCTTTCTGTGAAGGGATCATCTTCAGAAACACATGGATGTCGGTTAATTAGGTCTCGGCATCTCCATTTCCCTCTGTTAGTTTGTTTTGGTTGTTGTTTGTTTGTTTGTTTGTTTGAGCCCTCTGTGTAGAAACTTGCCCCCTGAAAGTTTAAAGAGAGACTCAAAGATGTTTCCACTCTCCTGTCCTTGTAAAACTTCTCTCCAAACGGGAAATCAGTGATGCTGGTACTCCAGAAGTGATGCTGGTACTCCACAACCAGAGCGGCTGTGATTACACGCTAGGACCTTCTTGACACTGGGCCTAATCACATCCCCAGGTAGAAGGAAGGGGAAAGCTAAAGAGGCCTCTCCACTCCCCTGGGTATCTGGGGGCACAAACACCTGCTGGGGAGAAGAGCCCGTTCAGCAGCATGCTGGGCTGTCGCTTGTCCATGTTCCCACAATGAACACCCAAGAACTGGCTGATTTGCCAAGCTGGACATGGGCAGAGGTATTTTGGTCTGTCATTGCCCCTCTATCTGGGATGATCAGGAATGAACTCCTCAAAAAGTCATGGGCTGGAGAGATAGCTCACTGGCTGCTCTTCCAGAGGACCCAGGTTCAATTCCAGCACCCCCGTGGCAGCTCACAACCATCTGTAACTCCAGTTTCAGAGGACCCTGTGCCCATTTCTGGCCACTGCCGGCACCAGGCGTGCACGTGGTGAACAGACATACATGCAGACAAAACATTCATACACTCAACAGCAACAATAACAATAATGATTTTTTAAAAGTCACACAGCACATATACACAAAGCTATGATATTTGAAGCAGAAAGTTAATGGAAGACGGAGAAAAGCACAGGGCAGAGATGAAGTCTTGAGTGGCTCACCCCCTTCAACTCTTCTGCCAATAAACAACAGTTGCAGAGCTGGGACTTTAGCTCGCTGGCCTTGCTTAGTTAGCACTTGCTTAGTTAGCACCGTAAGGCCCTGGCTCTGGTCCCCAGCACTGGAAAAAAGAAAGCTACTGCCATGCTGGTGGCACATACCTATAAACTCTAGAACCTGGGAGACGGAGGCAGGAAGATCACAAGCTGTAGGTCAGCCTGGTCTGCGTAGAAAGAGCCTGCCTCAAACAAACAAGCAAACAAAGGCTGGGCGCGGTGTCATGCGCCTTTCATCTCGGCACTTGGGCGGCAGAGGCAATCAGATCTCAGTGAGTTGGAGGCCAGCCTGGTCTACAGGGCACATTCCAGGGCAGCCAGGGCTACACAGTGCAATTCTGTCTCAATGCACAAAACTTAGAGTGTTTGTAAAAGTGTCCCAGTCTCCAGACGATGCAACATTTAAGGGACCATCTCGGAAGCGGAGACTCGGCAGACAGTAAAGGGGCTAGCGTCTAACACTCCACAACTGCGCCTGATCAATTTCTGTACTTTACGTATTAACCCATCTCCATTATTCTGGTTGCAATAGCATGAAACTGCCTAAAACAAGGTCCTGTCCAGAAACACAAGGCCTCTACTAAGTTTTCAATGCATTCTTTTAGACTCTCATCCTTAAGTATGTCATCTGGGCACCTGAGGAAAACCAACATGAAGAACCAAATCACTAACAACAAATGAAATAAACAATAAAAATAAATAAATACAGTAATACAATAAAAATAAAACAGGAGACAATGCAGGGCTGCAGACACTCAGCACTTAAAAGCACTTACCCGTCTTTGGGAGGACTTGGGTTTCACTCCCAGTAAGCATAAATGGCCTACAACCATTCATAACTATGGTTTCAGTGGATCTGGCTTCCCGTGGTGCACATACATACACTCAAACACAAAAAAATAAAATCTATGTTTTTTTATCTTAAAAGCTTCATTCACAAAATACAGTTATATGTATGTAAAAATAAAAGGTAAGGTATGCCTCGAAATAACTTCAATTACATCTCTGAGTTTGCTATCTACACTGAAAAGCAGTCCGTTTACCTGTGCAAATCCAGTTCCACACAAGGAAGAATAAGCTTTTCTCTAATCAATTCCCAAGTGATTTATGGCATTCATCTTGTTACATCTCTGCCATCATGGATTTTTTTTCAGGACATTTTTACTTCAATAAGCCCCTATATTGAATCAACTTCCAGTTACCACAAGGCCTCTCAAGTTTGTTGACGCAAACAACTACAGTTCCGGTTTCCCTAGCTGGCTCAAACTTTGCCAATGTCCCTGCCTCACCCCATGATGATGAGGAGCCTAAAACATGAATAAGAAATGATACTAGAAGATACTAAAAGTTGTTTTGTGTGTGTGTGTGTGTGTGTGTGTGCGCGCGCGCGTGCGTGCGTGCACACACACGCGTGTGCGCCTCTGGTATTGTTCCTCAGGAGCCATCACCTTGTTTTTTAAGACCTGTTCTACCTTGGGACCTGAGGCTGAAGGAGTAGGCTAAGCTGCTGGCCAGCAAGCCCCAGAGTTCGCTAGGTTCTGCTTCCCCAGCAATAGGATTACCATGATCCTCCTTACCCGGGAGCTAGGGATCTGAACTCAGGTCCCCATCAGCAGCAAGCACTTGACTATTGAGTTATGTTCCTAGTCCTCAATGTTTCTTTCTTAAATTTTTGGTTGTGAGCCTAGCCTTTAACGGATGAGCCATCTCTCCAGCCCTCAAATGTTTTTTTCTTAAAAACTAAAAAAGCTGGGCTTGATTCAGTTGCACATATACTAAAATTGGAATCATACAGAGAGGATTAGCATGGTCCCAGCAAGGATGACATAGAAAAGAAACTCTTCTTAACAGAAATAAAAGATACATTCATGAAAAAGAACAAGAGAATTTTACAAATGACAGAAATAATAAAGAATTACAGAGAATAACAACTCTTAGAAATTAATAATGGAATTAAGAAAAAAAAACAAACAAAACAGAAACTATGGAAGGTAAAGGTGAAGAAGTCTTCCCGGAAACAAAAAAAAAAAAAAAAAAAAAAATACCAAGAGGTGAACAACAGGGAAAGAAAACACAGGGAAGAAATATTACAGGACTAATTCACAACTTCTAACATGAACTATGGAAAGAAAGCCATTTCTCTAGTAAATTAATCAAATGGTAAGCATAAAATTGTCAAAAATTTCCAAGAAAGGAACAATATGAATTCTAGCATAATGACAAAGAAATGCTCTTCATCATAAGCGAGGAAATTTTCAGTGTAAAACTTCAGAATAGAAAGTACAAAGGGATCTTAAGTTTCCACAGAGGAAGCAGTCGTCACATGCAAAAGTTGAGAAATAAAAATGGTATGATCTCCTAGTGGCAGCGGTAGGAAGTAGAAAACAACGGGGCAATGATCTTAAAGTCTGAGGGAAATTATTTCCAGCTAGAGTTCCATAACCAGACCGAGTATCACTCAGCGTGAAGAGAGGAGACGGGCTTGTCCAGATATCCTATGCCAAACGCCGGCAGCAAGCCTCGGTGATGAGTACTTGCCCAGCATGAAGGAAGCCTGGATTTTATTCCCAGTATGAACATACACAACCATTTACTTCCCGTGCACACTTCCTGAGGACGCCATCAGACTACGCGCCTGGCCCAGGATAGCAGGATGACCTACGGGAGCACCAGCAAGAAGCTGAGAGTCCCTGAATGAGAACAGGAGGACAGTGCACAGATAGGACCTGGAAGACGACGTTCCCAGAGGAAACAACAGAAATGAAAGACTTCAAGTTGCTAGGCCAAGGTTCCCCTGGCACTTCCTCACAACACAGGCTGGTTTTCATTATGGTCCAAGCCCCATTGACGGACAAAGTGCTGTCCATGGTGGGCACTCAATAAATACTTCCTAGAGATAAGGCTTCCACTCATTGCACCTAAAGACAACGTTAAAGTCTGCATCCTGATTCTACAGCCTATATTTGAACGTGACTGACGAGTCTGTTCTAACCGAACCCAATCTATACTCTGTCTGCGCCACCTAACAGTGCAGATGGACTCTGCAGAAGATCTGATCAGAAACGCTTAAACAGGTGAGGGACAGTGAAGAGTTTCAACTTGAACAAATAAAGAGCTATTGTGGGTTAAGAAACATAGGCATGCAATTAACATAGAGCTTTAAGAAGATTAGTCTCCACTGGAACGCAGGGCAGAATGGAAAAATTTGTTCCTCCCTTTTTTTAGCATGTAATTTAAGGGATGAACAGATGGCCACACCGCAAATGCTCATTTTGCATGGGTGAAGTGTAGTATTTATTAACAAGTATCTTTGAGGGTTTACTACGCTCTGTGTGTGTTGCTATCATAATCAAAGAACTTCAGAGACTGGAGCTCAGAGGGAGAGGGTTTGATTAACATGCACGAAACCCTGAATTCAATACCCTGCGTGAAAATAAATAAATAAATAAAACAAACCAAACAAACAAAACTAAAAGCAGCAACAATAATAAAACCCATAAACTTTGACTTGACTCATAATGAAAGGAATAAAAAGCCTTGGGAGCTGACCCATGACATCTGTGTCAGCATTCACACAGTGTAAAGGAAATACACAATGCCTAAAACAGAAGGGAATCCCCCGGAAGGGGCTGAGCTTACTAGTCTCATTGAACCAAATCGTATTTTCTTAATCCTCTCGCTCTGTTTGTGCTTCTGAATAAATAAACAACTTCAATGACAAGCACGACTACCACTGGCAGAGATAAGTCTGTTGAATGTGTTTCTGATGGGGTGCAAAAATACAAACACATCAGAAAGCTCCAGATCCAATATAACACTGCAGAAGGACACAAACACCCCGTGGTGACGGTGGAGATGTTAGCTCCAGAGGGGAAGGGTTTCCATTCAAGGAGCCGAGAAAGGAGGAAAAGAGGTTAAGGAAGCAAGGAAGGTGACTCTTGTGGCCCTTACAGATTAGTAAGGAACTCATTAGCACAGAGTATGTGGAAGTAATTACCCTTCTCTGAGCTGAGGATATGAGCCTAGGACTAGCAGATAAGCCCACTTGAAAGAAGCACAATAACCCTGACAAGCCAGGCTAAGAGCCTTAGGTTTGATACTGAAGAAGTGAAGATGTGTGTGTAGGAATGGCAATAGTGGCATCCTCACTTGAGATTACTAAACTCAGTGTGAAGAATGAATGCCGAGTTATCAAAGTTGGTACAGAAAAATCTCTTTTGAGCGAGCCTCTGCAAGATGCAGAAGTCTGACAAGACTTTCAAGAGGTCCTAGTAGAAAGAGAACAGATGGAAATTTAGGCTCCTTACAGCTGGAGCGTAGGAAGTTTTAGTTTTAGCTCTTCGAGGAATGTCCACACTCAGGTCTATAGTGGCTTTGTCAGCTTACATTACCAGCGACAGTGAGTAGGGTTCTTCTTTCCTTATAGCCTAGGCACCATCTGTTGTTTTTTCTCTTCATGATAGCCATTCAGATCAGAGAAAGATGGGATGTCAAAAGGAATTTTACTTTGTATTTTCCCATGGCTAAGGATGTTGAACACATTTTAAATATTATTGGTCGCTTTTTGTTTTTGTTTTTTTTTTTTTTATGAGAACATCTATTCAGTTCATTAGCTCTTTCACATACTGGATGGCTTGGGGTCTTGGTATTTAATTTCTGATGTTCTTTATAGATCTTGGCAATCCTCCATTGTGTAGTTGGCAAAAAATCTCCCAGACTGAAGATTTTTCTGTTTAATGTGGCCCGAGTTTTGCTTGTTTGTTTGATTTTTTTTTTTTTTTTTTTTTTTTTTTTGTTACCTCTTGTTTTCATTTGAGACAGGACCCCAGGTAGTCTTAAATTGCTATGTCATGTCCCCATCCCCCAAATCTGGGATCAAACTTGGGGCTCTGTGCTTGCTGGGCAAGCGCTGTCCCAACTGAGTTCACCTTCGCAGCACCTGTTTTTTGTTGTATACATGTTTACTGTAAGTGGCCTGTGACGTTGACTGTATGAAGCCAATTATCTAGTGCTATGTAGTTGGCACATCAGTCTGAAGTACAAAGAATACCAGCCGTGGTACACAGATCTGGGAGTTAGCAGAAGACACAGGTAAATCCATGCAGTAGGTTTAATCAGCCTTTGGACAGGTAACAGTCCAAAGAGAGGGGACAGACCCCTGGGCACCTCACTTTAGAGGGCGTGGTCTTGCCATCTTTACGCCTAGGTTAGAACTCATCTTAAAGAAAGTGCTGCCCTTTCCTGTGACCCAAAATTCTTTCTTGCACCTTAATAGGACATAAAAAGGAAAAGCTTGGGCTATGTCGTCATTTGAAAGAACTAACAGAACAACAAAGTTAAGGCAGGGAATACAATCAATAGTGAATATTAGTAACTCGGGGTGATGCTTATGCCTGTAATCCCAACTCCTGAGAGCTAGAGACAAGAGGATAAACTCAAAGGCATACTTGGCTACACCGTGAATGCTAGCCAGGCTTATGCTATATGAGACCATATCTCAAACAAAACAAAACAGTATTATTAGGAACTTGGGAATGGTAATCCTAGCGCAAGAATGCTGGAGGAGGGTGGGTGTCATAAACTTAGGGCCATCCTGGGCACACACTGAGCAGCAGAGCAGTCAGAGACCCTGTTTTAACTGTCTCCTACAAGATGTCATTAGGAGTTTGAGGAGTTGCTCAGTGGTGCAGTAGTTGCTTAGGGTGAACAAAGTCCTGAGCCTGGTCTTCAGTAATAAACACACACACACACACACACACACACACACACACACACACAGGGGTGGCAGGCTGGGAAGATAATTTTCAGTAAGTTGTTTACTGAGTTTAAAAACATTAAAAGCCCAGCATTGTGGCACACACTTGTAAATCTCAGCACTGGGGGTGGGGGAGGGAACGGGGACTACTTAGTGAATTCTAAGACAGCTCCTAAATAAATAAACTGAGCCATAAAAAGGCAGCAGCTACATATTTACTCATGTAGAAAACTGGTCAAAGTGTCACATGCTTGTAATTCCGGCACTGGGAGTGCACAGACAAGGTCTGGGGATGGCTGGACACCTAGCTTCACCTAATCATCCAGATCTAGTGAAAGACCTTGCCTTAGAAAACAAAAACGGGTAGCTCCTGTGGACTAGTGCCCAAGGTTGAGCTCTGGCTTCTACATGTACTTGCACACATATATGCATCCACACACACACACAGACATGTCCAAAGATACACCTCCCACACATACACAAAAATGTGGGTGGTTCCTGAGGAGCAATACCCAAGGCTTTCACACGTATGTAAAAATGGTACCCACAGTATGTATAAACCTACGTACACACAATCAAGAATATTATTGACATTTACTGAACATTCACATCATGCTTTCCAAATAATACTAATCTTAAACTTAAGACCTCTGTGCAGCATGTCACATGACCATGTCCATTCTATAGGTGAATAAACTTATGAGAGATGGATGGGCCATCACTTAACTAAAATCTTGCCAAACGTATACCTCCATTCTTAATTATTACTAAAGATAATCTCCCAAAGGAACTAAAAATAGAATATGAATTACGAGCCAACCTGCCACATTTATACATAGCAGCTCCTGCCAATGGCATTCACTCTACTTGGGTGATCTTACAGTATATAAATTTTAAAGAGAATATGTTTTGGGCTTACATATGATTACACCAATGTTTGGACAGAGGTTCTTTTAAGTGTCATAGTCAAAAGACTCGTTCCTTTTTTAAAAATGCATTGCACTGTATTTATCTGGGGTATGTATGTGCATATGTGTGTTGGAGGAGCACGCTTATAACAGGGAGCGTATGTGGAGATCAGAGGACAACTTTGAAGAATTGGTTCTTTCCATCCACAGTATGGGTTCAGGGATTAAACTCACATTATCAGGAGGCTGGGTGACAAGTGCTTTTAGTCACCGAGACATCACGGGCTCCCAAAGATTCACTCTTTGATTATAGACAGGAATATCAAAGTTGGAAACAGAGGGCTGGGATGTAGCTCAGTGGCAGAGCAAATGTCTCTCTTATGAGCCAAGGTTTCACCTCCAGCAAAATGTGCAGAACTGCCCCCCCCCCCCCGCACACACACATACTCCAAAAGCAATCTGAATTTCCTGTACTTCCAAATACGATGCTGCATCCGCCCAAGTGAAGTGATGCATAAATGTGCCTGGCTGTAGCCTCTCGCTTTGATCATTTAATATTAATATTTCATTTGCAGACTGTAGTTCAACCAACCATGTTAAATCAGTGTTGTACTGAACATCTATAGACTTTACATACTTGTCATTAATCCCTAAATAATGTAACATAACAACTATTTCATACGTGAATGCATTACATATTATCAGTGAACAATCTGGAGGTTATTTAAAGTACATACCAGGAGGGTATGGCTATGCCTCAGTTTGTAGGGCACTTGGCTCAATCCCTGACACTGTAAAGTGGGGTATGGATTACATGCATGTAATCCCATGGCAAAGATAAGAGAACCATAAATTCAAGGTGATCCTTGCCAAGACAGTGGGTTCGGGCCAGTCTGTAATACATGAGACCTACTCAGCAATAAATAAGTAAACAGAGCACACAGAAAGATGTATGTAGATTATACGCAATATCATGCCATTTTATACATGAGACTTGAGTTCTCCAGAGTTTTGTAGCCATTAAGAAGTCCAGTCCAGGACTGGAGAGATGGCTCCATGCTTAAGGGCTGTAACTGCTCTTTCAGAGAACCTGAGTTTGGCTCCAGCATACATATCAAAGCACCCAAACCACTTGTAACTCCAGCCACCAAGATCCAACACCTTCTTCACATGCACACACACACACACACACACAAAGCACAAAATAAATCATAAAAACAACAAAGCAAGTCTTGGAACCAGTTTCCTTGGAAACAGTATATGCCACCTTGTCTATCAAGGATAGAAAAGCTGGCCCTTTAAATGGGCTGCGTGTTCTTCTACATCTGTGCAAACGCTAATGTCTCACAGCCACTGTTCCTTACTAAGTCAGTACATTACAGTCTGTTTCCATTTTCTCCTCTTTTTAAAGCTGAACATAAAGCCGCACACGGTGCTGCATAACCCAAATTCTAGAACTTCCCAAGTGGAAGCAGGAGAATCAGGCGTTCACAGTCTCGTTCGGCTACATAGTGAGCTTGAGGCCAGCCTGGGCAACAGGTGCTCTGGCTTCAAAATTTTAACAAAAGGGAGGGGGGCAGGATGATAGCCAGTGCAGCAGAGGTCTCAATAAGACTCTTATTCCATTGCAAAACAACTGCAAAAACAGCTACAAGATAAAAAGGTCTGCACTGTTTAAACATTACACAGAGAACTATGACCCGACACACTTAATGGCTTGTCCTCTGGTCTGCCCAGGACACCTCCGATGTGCTCAATGTGTCTTGTTCCTTCTCTCAGATGGGGTCTTTCTACGAAGATCAGCCTGCCCTCCAAACTGGTGACCCTCCCACCTCAGCCTCCCTAGGCTCAGCTCCCTTGGCTAGGATTACATGCATGTGCCAACCACACCTGACTTCAAAGTGAATCCTTTCAATAGAGAATAAAGGTTTTGTCCTGACGACCCCAACAATCTTTAAACGAAACACACTACCTATGTGAGAATCCATCAAATGTCATTTGAAGACATTCATTGAAAAGTAAAGGCTGCCGGGCGGTGGTGGCGCATGCCTTCAATACCAGCACTCAAGAGGCAGGAGGATCTCTATGAGTTCAAGGCCAGCCTGGTCTACAAGAGCTAGTTCCGGGACAACTAGATCTACATAGAGAAACCCTGAATTTGGGGGGGGGGGTGCGCGGCGGTGAGTAAAGGCCATCAAACATTTTGGTCCATTCTCTGTCACAACACACATTTCAAATAGTAAAAATTCTAACCTTTATGTCATCATGGGCATTTTGATATCACACAGACCACCCTGCCCCAAGCAAATCCAACAAGTGCAGCAGCTTTGGAAGATCGGAACCACACTTCCCAATGCCCGTTTCCTACGATTCCTGCAGCAAGCCCCACCAGCTCATCTTAGAACTTTTGCAAATTCAGATGTAACCATTCTCCTCAGTTCATTTCTGGTGAATGGCTGTGCAGAACTCTGGGTGTAAGTACAACTGCATTACTGTTCTCTGGTTCCTGTAGAATAATTCTGGGATTCATGGCCATGCCAAGCTAAATGACACTGCAAAGAAACCCTTTGTTTTCAAATAAATCACTGCTTGGCTCTAGATAATGCTATCAAGAATCTTATTCATGCAGCATAGCCCAGTTAAAACTGCAAAAGTTGAAAACAACAATTAAAAAAACTTCAAAAAAAAACTTCCATCTTTATTGAAAGAATAATCTTTCGAGTTCGTTTTTTTCATAAGAATTTAACAGGACCATAGAATTTGAGAGGTGGAAAGAGTTTGAGTTATTTATAGTCTAAGAAAATAAATCCTCACTCTCTAAAGGTTACAAGTTAGTGGCAGATCAAATACCAGTGCCCAGGCCGTTTTAATTCCTCGGTAGGATGTTACACAGCGTGCAGCAGCAGACAGGGTTACATCCACCAGCGTTTATCAGGGGCCCTCTGCATGCTCTTCACTGGGCCAGGCATTTTCACAGCCATCGTTTCCTTTATAGGTCAGTTCATAAGTTATAATCACATTCACTGCTTTAGACACTCAGTGTTCCCAAGAGTATTGCCACGTGATCGGAATGGAGCGCTGTGATTCAGTTACTGTAGTAACCACACCACTGCAGGGGATGCATGTCAACAGCCGGTTCTCTTTCAGACATTTTGCTTCCAGAGATGGAAACAGATTTAGGTTGCTTGGAACTGCATTTTTTGAGTAATAGCTTCTTTGCCAAGACCTACAAAGATTTCTATAGCTAACTCCTTCTTCATGTCCTATATTCTGTCCCCCACAATACATTCCTGATTGATTCTTCTATAGGTGCTGTCTGGTGTCTATACTTTCTCCTAAATTATTATTTCATCCAAGGTAACAATATGATGTTTCCAGCTATAGATTCCACATATACCTTCTAGAATTTTTTCTCTATATAGTGACCCCATATTCTTCCTCAGGCCAATGCCTTCTGGGTGAGTATTGTTATATGATATAACTTATTAACCGAAAGATCATGCAAAATACATATACAGTTTTTTTTTTAAAAAATCACAATGTGGATATTTAACTTTTTAAAATTTCAAAACACTAGTTTATTTTTATAAAGAATATGTTTTGTGTCAGAGAAAGGAAAGTCAAATTATCCACAACATTAACATATCCAGACAGTTTTGGCCAAGAAAAGGAATTTACTGTATTCAGTGTTGATAAATTATCTCTAATGGCCAGATCTCATACAAGGTTTTCTACCAATGAATATTTGAAGACATCTATTTCATAGACTTTTCTCATAGATGCAAACCAAACAATGTCACAATGAAGCAAGTAAGACAATTTAATTGTTTACTAACTTTAGTTAGGATGAAGATACTATGTTTTTGGAAACATCACAACTAAACATTAGCAAATGCATTTATCAATACTTCAAATTAAGCTGATCAACATAAGAACGGTAATTTATTTCGATGGGAGCAACATTGTTTAAAACAATTCTGTGTATTTTGCTAACAAGTTTTATGACCACAGACCTGACAAACAACCCAAATCTGACTTGCAGTCAAATTATTTTAAAAGTAAAATTTATCGCCATGTGTGTTGGCATATACCTCTAATTCCAGTACTGGGGAGGGAGAGGCAGTAAGTTCCAGGCCAGTCTGGTCTACAAAGCAAGTTCCAGGGTAGCCAGGGCTATACAGAGGAACCCTGTTTTTAAAAACAAAGCAAAACAAACAAAAAAGTAAAATGTATTTATTTATTATTTAATTTACTTATTTATTATTTGAGACAGGGTTTCTCTCTGTAGCCCTGGCTGTCCTGGAATTTGCTCTGTAGATCAGGCTGGCCTGGACGCAGAGATCCATCTACCTCTGCCTCCCAACTGCTGGGATCAAAGGCGTGGGCTACCACCACCCAGCTATAAATAAAAAGAAAAAAAATAGCTAATTGAAATACTGTTAACTCTGCATTTGAGCCTTTTATCTTCAAAATGAATTTTAACAGTTGGATCAACATAAACTATTAAAACAGTATGTCAGAAATAGTTAGGGAAGCATGGAGATAGAGGATCATCAAGGAAAGACATGGGACACCCGGGACCAATTAGACCTAGGAGATGCAAGCATGCCACCTGCCAGCCACAGAAGTCAAGCACACACGGAACATTCTCCACAGCAGTCCAGATGTCAGGCCATAAATAGGTTCCATAAATTAAAAATCCAGAAATCATACAAGGTATGTTCTGAGAGAGCAGTGTTATTAAGTCAGAAAGTAGTAACAGAGAAAATATGGTAAATTCACAAAACACACTCTTAAGCAACCAACTGTTTTATAGAAGAAATCATAAGGATACCTAGAAAATATTTTAAACCACAACCTAACAAAGTCCAGTAATGAGTAAATAATATATTCCGAGGAAAAACATGTAGCTATAATTTCCTGTATTAAAAAAAAAAATTCAAATCAGTAGCTTAACTTTCCAGCTTCAGAAACTAAAAAGGGTGATGGATTGTTGGCTCAGCTGTTAAGAGCACTTCCTGCATTTGCACCTAGCTTTGGTTCCCAGCACCCATATGCTGGCTGCTCACCGCCATCTGTAACTGCAGTTCAGGGGACTCTGGCATCCTCTCTGAGCTCTGTGGGAATCATGCTGGTGTGGTATAATCCACATGGAGGCAAACACGCAAACACACAAAGTAAAAATACATCTTAAAGAAGAGTCAGGAGTATTATCAGTCACCCACAGCCGCCCCCCCCTCCCCCCCCCCCCCCGATGCTCAGGAGACCGAGGCAGGGGTACCCTTTCAGCCCAGGAGTTCAGGACCAGTCTAAGACCTCCTTCTCACAAGAGTAAACTAAACTGAAAATAAACAGATGGGAGGAAGTAATGAGGTATGAGAACACAAATCAGTGAAAGAAAGGTAAAAAACATCACAAACAATGCCGTTAAAAGTTGGGCCTGAGCTAGGAGGTCGTGAGGCACGCTTTTAATCAGAGCACTCGGGAGGCAGAGGCAGGCAGATCTCTGTGTGTTTGAGGCCAGCCTGGTCTACACACTGAGTTCCAGGACAGCCAGGGCTACACAGAGAAACCCTGTCTCAAAACAAAAAACTAAAGCCCATCAGTGAAGACATTTGTGTCTGGACTTGTCTTTGTGCAGTGTTTTTCTGATTCCCAGTTCAGTCTCTTCCCTTGCTGTCTTGTCTGTTTCTTCTTGGGCTAGTTTTGCTAGCGTGTTCTACTGATGTGTGCGCTTTCCAGTTATCTGACGGGCTGGTGTGCAGTTGCTCATGGCCTCCTCCTTGAGTCCTCTTCAAACTCCTATTCTTCCTGAGACTGGCAGTGGCATACCCTTTTCCTGAGTAGCCTGCACAGTGTAGCTAAAGGACACACACACACACACACACACACACACACACACACACACACACACACACTCACACTGGACCAACTTTTTGGTTTTGTTTGTTTTGGTTTTTTGAGACAGGGTTTCACTGTATGGCTCTGGAGCCTGTAGACCATGCTGGCCTTGAACTCACAGAGATCCGTCTGCCTCTGCCTCCCAAGTGCTGGGATTAAAGGTGTGTGCCACCACCACCCCGACCACTGATGGTTTTAAAAACTAAATTAGATGATGAGGCCCTGACTCATAAAAAAAAAAAAAATCCAGTGGAAAGATGAATAACCCAACTTTTCAAATGAACAAGATTCTGAATATATACTTTCCCAAAGAAAACTTCTAACTGGCTGAAGCAGAACATGAAAAAGACACACAGCTTTGAGTTATTACGGCCCTGAAAACCAAAACCACAATGCCACTCCACATCCACTAAAATAGGAGGTTGTGTAACAAGTGTTGGAGGGCATGTGAAGAAATCCAAACGCTTGTGGACTGCAAGACAGTTCGGCGGGTAAACTTTGCCACACTAGCCTGGCACCCTGAGTTCCATCACTGGAACCCACATATAGGTAGACAGAGAGAAAGACCCCATAAAGTGGCGCACGCGCACACACACACACACACACACTAATAATAATAATAATAATAATAATAATAATAATAATAATAAATGAAATCTTTCAAAAGAATGCTAAGCCATTATACACTAACAAGAAAACTATAAAGTCAGATAGTCTGGAGAATGGTTTGTGAATTCTTCAAAAAAAGTTAAACAAGAATCGCATATGGTCAGACAATTCTGCGCTTAGTATACATCTGAGGAAAGTGAACACATATGGCAACACAGGATTTATGCATAAATATTCACAGCCGCTTTATTCCTAACAGCTAAAACACGGCAACCACCCAAGTACTCTCCGGTGGATGACAAAATAAACCGAACATGGTTAGTGTATCTACACCACAAAATACTTTCAGCAATAAAAATTAAGGGTCACAGGCTTCAACATGGATGAACCTTGAAAACATCATGCTAAGTGAAGAAAGCCGGTAAGAAAACACATAATATTTACATGGTTTAATGTTTTATGAAACGCCCAGAACAGGAAAACCTATGGGTGTAGAGAGGGCTAAGAACAATGAGTCCAGGTTTCTTCCTGGGGACCACAGTTCTGGAATTGGGTAGAGGTGATGACGCTACTCCTTTCTGAATAAGTGCCCCCGTCCTGTCCCCCCCCCCCGTCCCTCCCACCCCCTGGCTGAGGGCTTTTACAGCGGTTTGTTGTTTGAGAAATGGTCTCAGGTAGCACAGGTCACGTCTAACTTGCTGTGTGGCAGAAACTAACCTGAGCTACAGATTCTCCTACCTCAGTTTCCCAAGTGCTGAGGCTACAGGCAGGTGTTCTCTGAATTGTGGTTTGAAAGACACTCTTAACGGCATGTGAACTATATCTAAATGAAGCCACTTTTACAGAGTGGGTACAGTACAGACCACCGCCCTCTCCACTTACTCTAACTTCTTTCCAAGCTTTTGCAACTGTTTGCATTTTCTCAGCATCTTTCTCCTCATCTCTACTAGTCATGTTCCATCATAACAGGATATCTGAGATCAAGCCTATTGTAGAGAATAGAACTGTAACCATTTGGGGCTAAAGTCCAAGTTCAAGAACCCGCATCTGACCTGAAGGGCCCCCCTTGCCCCTTGCTATTCTACCATGCAGCAGAGAGGGGCAAGGATGAAGAGGGTCCAGCAACACTAATCCAATCTGAGAGGACAGCGTCCTTTCAATCTACACCTCTCTCTAAAAGGTCCCCCTGCCCAATACCACTGCCTTAAGGATTAACTTTCCTAACCACAACTCCGGGAGACAATCAGACCATGTCATCACCCTCTTGACCCAGGAATGCAAACGCATATTATTAGACAGAACTATCACATATCCAAGTACAGGAGATTTTGGACCTAAAACATTTACCATTTTCCTTGTTAGGAGCTCATCTCATATCTGCCAAGCTAATGGCCATCCTTCTTCAGCAAAAAAGGCAAAGTGATCATTAATATAAATGATGCTGGTACCTGAGAGGTTTCAGAACACAAAGGTATCTGTCGTTTTCAAGTTTAACTGGCATCGGTTACTAATAGGGTCTGAATGTTTGGCAAATAGCATTCAAATTCTGGTGGTTCAAGGTTTCAGAAAACCAACTTTTAAATACAGAATTTTAAGTCCTTTTCTAGTAGACAGAAATTATAATATATTTAATGTATCTTCTGGCCCCTGTTTCTAAACTAAAGCATTAAAAACTATCTCAGAATAAGTTTTCAGACCCCCTGGATGCCTCATCGGGAGAAGGTCATCTGGCTCATCTCTGGGTTAATGCTCCTGTGCTCCCTGATGGGGGTGATGAGGGTTAGTTTTTACCCCTGTCGACAGGCACCGGGGACAAAGAATAAAGCTGGGAGACCCGGAGAGATGCTGATACCAGGGATAGGTCTCTCCCCATACCGATACAGGTAGCAGCCTTTGAATCCTTGCTATGCCCAGTGTGTCTACCTATACATAAAACTATTAATTCAACCCATAGTTATTGTGACTTTAAGTTTTATAAAAAATGTGTATGGCTGTGGTGCCCACAAATACATCTGTGTAGCATGAGCATGCCTGGTGCCTCGTGGAGGCTAGAAGAGGGAGTTGCATCCCTTGGAACCGTCCTCACAGACGGTTGTTAGCTACCGTGTGGATGCTGGGAAACAAGGCCAAGTCCTCTGCAAGAGCAGCCAGTGGCCTTAAGCACTGAGCCACGTGTCCAGCCCTATTGTGGCTTTTTAATAAAATCATCTTGCCCTGCCCCCAGCAAACACTAATTCCCTTTTCTTTCCTCTCTGGAAGGTGGAATATGGAGATCATAAGATTACAAAGATCCTGATGATAGAAAATACTTGGCCCAGTGTATACCATTCAAAGGGGGAGAAGAATTATGTAAATAATAAGCATAAAAGGGCTTTCAGTTTCCCATGGCACCAAACCTACATACTCTTAAGTAGGTAAACTAAGTACATGGCACTAACAGATATTTTTTTCACTAACTAGGCTGCTGTACTTACTAGCTGTATTAGGAAACAAATAAGTACACAGCCATCAGAATAGTGCAGATGCCAATCAAAAGCGCTTCCTTTAATGCCCAAATGCTCAACATTTGGCCTTATTGGAAGTATCAGAATGGAAGGCTTCACAATGAACTGTAGATACAGCACTTGACAACATGAAAGGGAAACAAAGCCACAGTCCGAATATGGAACACTCTCTCAAAGTGTCACGTGCTGTGAGATAAACCTCTTGTACGCTGTAAAGATCTGTCGCTCCAATTACTTTAACAAAACATCCAATGGCCCGTAGCCAGGCAGGAAGTATGGGTGGGGGGTGGGACCAAACTAGAGACGATGGGAAGGAGAAGGGAGGAGCCAAGAGCTGCAGCCAGATGCAGAGGGAGCAGGAGATGAATGTGCCATGCCATGTGGCTGAGCGTAAATAAGGAATATGGGCTGACTTAAACTGTAAGAGCTAGTTAGTGATAAGCCTGAGCTATTAGCCAAGAATGTGTCACTTATATTAAGCCTCTGTGTGGTAATTTAGCAAGCAGCTGCCAGGTATTTGAGAACAGGAAGTTGGGACAAGAAACACCAGCTACACTCACGTCCTAGATGATGCCCCAACTTGAGGTGCTATTCCAAAGCCTGGGGCATATGGAAGGCATGGCGCCTGGCTGATGGAAGCAGCTCACAAAGGGCATGCCTTTAAAGGTGATATCATCCTCTGGCTCCAGCTGCACTGTCTACTTTCTGAAACACCATATCTGAGGAAGTCCAATACATGCTCCTTCCATGCCTTCTCAGCTACAATGATACAAAAACCTCTGAAACTAGGAGCCAAAACAAATGTTTCCTCTTTCACATCATTCTGTCCAGCATATTGTTTACAACACTGAAGGAATTAATACACACAGGGCCAGTGAGATGTCTCGGCAGGTAAGGGTGCCTGGAGCCAAAAGGTAAGGGTGTCCAGGTCCCAAAAGGTAAAAAGAAAGAACCGACTCCTGCAAGTTGTCCTCTGACATCTGATGGGAGATGTCATTCTGTAAATGTTTCTCTTATTGGTTAATGAATAAAGCACTGTTGGCCAATAGGAAAGCAAGATAGGCGGGTCGAGGAGAGTAGGAGGAGAGAGGAAGTAGTAGGGAGGAGAGTCAAGATGGAGGACAGAAAGAGAGCAGAACGCCAGCCCCTCTCTCTGGTAAAATGAGACCACATGGGAATACTTAGATTAATAGAAATGGGTTAATCATTAAGAAAGAGCTAGCCAATAAGAAAGGCTAGTAGCAGGCCAACAGAATTATATCAAATACAGAGTCTCTATGTATTCTTTGGGGCTGGCGCGGCGGTGGGTCCTGACTGGTGAGGGGAAACATACTCATAACATAATGGCACCCAACATGGGGGGCCATTTTGTTATACATAGGTTTTTCTGCCGCTCTGGTTCCTCCACCACACCAGCCCCCATCCAAACAAATAATATAGTAGTTTATGCTTCAATTTTAGTAACATGCTGTTGGCAGGCTGCATAAAAACATCTTTTCAAAATCTTTATAAAAAGTAAGCCCTCACACTTGAGCAGCTTAAGAAGCTTCGCCTTGGGGAGATGGGTCTCAAACATCTGGTCCCAGCACCCTTGACAAGCAACCTGATGCCAGAATGCAGCTACCTGTCTTGGTCACTGCCTGCACTCAGCAAGTCTCCAGCTGGGACCTGGAGCAGGGGAACCCAAGATCTCACCTATGTGTAGATACAGATGGAAATCTGGAGGGCAAGTGTTTAGAAACTTGCTATACCACATCTCAAGTTCAATAATCTTTGGTCTGGGACAGCCTTCATCTTCAACTTATTTGAACACCAACAACAAAGAATGTAGTTTTTAAGCTGGATACTTAAACTTTGGATGTATCGTCTAAAGAGAACTGTGTCATATCATCGTGTTAACTTTCCAAACCAAACATTCTATTTGACCCATTTATATGCCTGACATTTTTTTATAGAGGGTAAAAAAAAATCTCACAAACTGATGTTGTTGCAGTAACATGATTAAAAGAAACATTATAAATAGCTTCACATTTCTTAGTTCATGTCAATGCTTAAGGAAAAACAGCTTATTTAGTGGTGAAGGCGTAGGAAACATCTATGGATATTTTGAAAGGAATTGCTGGGTATTCTCTGGATCTTTGGAGGTTGAAACCACTCATTCTTCATAATGTCTACCTTTCCCTGCAAACTGAAAGCTTTCCTTTTCCTTATTAAAGGCCTTCTCATAAACATTCCACTGTAATTAGCATCTTTTTTGCTCCAGGTCAAAATGAAGAGGGACTGGAAGAGGAAGGTGGAGTGAACCAGTTGATGCAAACGCTAGGAAGATGAGAAGGGAATGAGGAGAGAGAGACAGACAGACAGAAAGGCAGAGAGGAAGACACAGGAGCTGGAGGGGCAGGTGTGGATCCCTCAGTACACAAACTGGTGAAATGAACAGGAAGTTAAGAGATGTCAACACAGTTGCTGTCTGGAAAAACTAGGGGTGTCAGTATGCAAAGAGGGACACGTGTGCACAGATAACATAGAGTGTTACCACGCCTCTGACCAAAATAGCCTATATAGGATCGTAGGAAACTCCAAGATAATGTGTTTCCACCAATGATGGCAGCGCTGTGACCAATTACCTCAAACAATGTGCTTATGCTTAGAAGGACATTTTAAACAGCTCAAGTTCGGCTGCTTTCCTTTCTAACAACCTCAGAACAGCCAGCCACTTTTTCCTTGGTTCAAATCCATCATTCTGCTTTTCTTAGCGATTACAGTAAATTATCTGTAAATACTCCATCATTTACTTTTCTTAATTATCACGTTTCAGATGCACTCACAACACACACCTATGACCCATAGGAGGACATGTTTTAGGCTGCTTTGGGTGGATCTGTCCACCCACTCATTCTCCTTATTAGCAGTAGTGTACATTTCCAAGAATGTCAGCCAGGTTTGGGGCATGGCAGCTGGCCAGGAAACACAATGAATAACTGATACAAACGTGCATGGGATCTCTGATGTGCACTCACTGCATAAGCACGACTCTCTCCAGCAAGGCAAGCCTGCTTAAATGTTTTCAAAAGGGCACTGAATGCCTGGAATGGTAGTTCACCCCTGGAATCCCAGCACTTGAGAGGCTGAGGCAGGGGGATTATCCTGAATTTAAGCCTAGTCTTGGTTTTATAGGGATTTTCAGAACAGCCTGAGCTACGGAATTAGACTATCAGACAAAACAAAAGAAAAACATACAATAAAAGTCTAGCCCTTTGGGATCCAGGCTGCCGAGAGCATTGAGAATCAGTAAACTTGGCCTCTGTTTGGGGCTGTGGCCCTAGGGGCTGGCCCAGGACCATGCTCATTCAAGCTAGGCAAAGCAAGCACTCTAAACTGAGCTCAGAATCTGCTTGAAAGAAACAGAGTTCAGTGATGGTCCGGTTTTTGCACTGTGATCAACCACATTCGCCATTCGGTGATTTCTTAGAGTTCAGATACGAGAAAAGAACTGAAAAGCGAAGGCTCAAGGAATGCAGTGTAGAATAAAGAAGCGGGGGGGGGGGGGGGGGGGATAAGTATTAGAGGAGACCTGAAGCTTCTAGCCTCCGAAGGCAGCAGGACTCATGTGTACATATCACACATATACACATAATTAAAACAAACAAACAAAATGCAACTCCAGTGCCAGGCAAAGGAAACCTCCTTCAAACTGGTGGGGGAGGGGGCTTCAAGAGACTCCCAAAACAAAGTAGGCTGTTGTCATTACCCTTGCTTGCCTCCCAGAACTTAAAGGTAAGGCCCAATTTATTGAAAACACCACATACTTCAGACACAGGACTTGGAGGAAATCAGCTGGAACCCACTTCCCTGAGAACTAGCTCATAAGGTATCAGAGGATGCCATGCAAGCTACCAAGGAAGAAAAGCAACCCGGCCCAGCTAAGAATCCTGCAACCTATGACAATGACCTACCCAGCTAGATATCCCCAGTGGTGCAGTAGGAGTACTATATCGAATTGGATTTGTGGATCACTCAATAGATGAGAATTCATACCTAGGACTGGAAACCTAGCCAACAAGCTGTAGCTGTAGAGACTGTGGACCGCAGAGGAACCCATCAGTCTATTTTCCTAAATCTCTATCGTGTCTAAATACTTACACCCGCAGACAAATGCAGCTCTCGTCATTCACCAGAGGAGTTTCTCTGTTGCAGCAAATGGAAGCTATTACACAGACCTAAAACTGCACAAAATGCAGCGAATACATGACCGTGGGAGCCCAGCCCCAATTAGCACATCTGCAGTGTAACTTTACCACCCAAGGGAGCATTGTGGGAGAGGGATGGAAAGACTATAAAAGCCAGAAGACCTGGGTGCTACCTGTAAGGCAGTGTCCTCTAGACATGACAGGGATACTGTAACTATAAATTCTCTAAACATGGTTGCATATGCAAGACCTACCTAATGGCCACACCAGTTGACATGCCTATGTGCGTGAAGGAAATCTCACAAAATCCCCATATTGGTCATATGCCTTGCATCTCATACATGAGTGTACTATTTATACTCTTGTCCTACATTACGAGTTTCTCTATATGTATAAATGCTGAATTGGAAGCTCAGGAATTTAAAATCAATTAGCCTCTGTTTTAGATGGCTGCATAGCCCAAGCTAGCTTAGAACACTAGAAACTCGCCTGCCTCTTCTGCCCTCCAAACACTGGGGTAACAAGAATGCACCACCACACCTGGCTCAGCTTTAATCTACTTTTCTTTAAAAGGCAGAATAATGTCAGACTTGGTGGTCATGTGCCTGAAGTCCCAGCTACTCAAGAGGCCTAGGCAGGATTATCATCTGAGGCCAGAAGCTGGAGGTCCCATTGGGCAACAGAGTGAGACCTTCCATTTCAAAGGCAATTAAAAAGTAAAAAGCAAATGACATTGATGAGTTTCTTTCCGGTTTTCAATTCAAACAAGCAAACTACTCCAGTCCTATTAACATGCCACTGAACTGGAGGAAGTAACATCCCAGAGTCTGGAGACTGATCAATGCATTCCCAACGGTGTGTGTGTGTGTGTGTGTGTGTGTGTGTGTGTGTGTGTGTGTGTGCTGCACGGATGTGAGTCTGTGACAGTGTGTACGTGTGCATATTCACACACAGAGCCAGGTTCTCTCTTACTCTATCACTTCTGTCTTATTTAGTTTGAGCCAGTTTCTTACTGACTTGGAAGCTAGCCTTTCTGGGTAAGCTAGCTGACCATCCAGTCTCAGGATCCGCCTATCTCCAAAGCTGGAGTTGCAGGGATGTGCATCCATGCCCACATTTTCATGTGGGTGGATTCGAACTCAGGACCATAAAGCAAGTACCCCTACCTGTCAATCTCTCCAACCCCAGAATCTCATGTTTTATTGCTGAGTGTTAAAAATACATTTTAACTAGAGAACAGAATGCTTGGTATTAGTTCGCTTGTCAAATATGCCACAAAACCGGGGGCAGGGGAAGGTGTTGGTGCAGGGCTGGAGATAGCTCCCTTGGTAGAGTATTTGCCAAGTAAGCATGAAAACCTGAGTTTGAGGACCAGAATCCATGATAAAAGCAGGGAATGGTAGCATGCATTTGTAATTTTGGCCTTAGGGCTTCTATGAGGCTCACCAGTTGGCTGACCTAACATAAGGGGCAAGTTCACAGTAAGAGACCCTGTCTCAAAAGCAAGGTGGACATCTCCTGAGGAATAACATCTGAGGTTGACATCTAGCCTCATGCACACACATATACAGAGGCCTGTACAGACATGTATACACATACACCCGTATTCATGTACCAGCACACACACAGACAGACACACAATACGTATATACACGTGAAGCAGTCAGCCTGAACCATACTAATCACTTCATGATGTGTAAGCAGAGCTATTTCTTTAAAATCGCAGCACAAACTCACAGGGCAAACAAGGACATCTCAGTATGACAGACATTCTCAGAAATGAAACCCTTAAAAGGTGCAAAATCCAGAACCACCCTCCCTCTTACGTTTCTAGCCATTTTCAAATTATCTGCATAGCCTAAAGAAAAAGTTACCTAGCCGGACAGTGGTGGCACACACCTTTAATCCCAGCACTCAGGAGGCAGAGGCAGGCGGATCTCTGTGAGTTCGAGACGAGCCTGATGTACAAAGAGAATTCCAGGACAGTCAGGGCTGTTACACAGAGAAATGCTGTCTTTAAAAACTGAGGGAGAGAGAGAGAGAGAGAGAGAGAGAGAGAGAGAAGTACCGACCTGTAAAAACACTTCAGCACAAGTAAGTTTATAGCAACCCTCCCCTTGCAAACTTAGCACGCCGGTAGATACTTGCAGCCCTTCCCAGGTGTCAGTACACTTTAGGTCTTCCCTATATTTGTCCCCACAGTGGAAACCAAGCTGTACTTCATAGGGATCTCCCCTGGAGTCTCACTAATGCCTTGTGTTCCACCCACACACCTGTTTTCCGCCATACAAAAGATCAGTCTCTCACCCTCAACAACTCTCTCCATACCATGGCCTCTTAAACTCACGCACAATCTCACACAAGGAACTGCACTGGGGCTATTTTGTTTGGTTCTGACACAGGGTCTAACTCTGTAGCCCAGGCTGCCCTCTGACACAGGGTCTAACTCTGCAGCCCAGGCTGCCCTCTGAGACAACTGGGGATTCAAATGCCCAGTATGTGTAGGCATGGGACATTTTGTTTGTTTGTTTGTTTGTTTGTTTAGCAACAAAGGAGATCATACCCAGGGCCCCCAGAATACCAGGCAAACACTCCACCAACTGACCTATGTACAGTTTGGTTTTAGAGAGAATTGTGGCTGCACAGTGATAAACTTGGCATATCTACAGGACCCTTGGGAAACAGGGGTGAATCTGAGAAACTGAACAAAGGCATGGCTTGCTACATACACAGTGCCCTAATTCTCTGGGAAGCCCTCAGCCTTGGCCTCACACAGGTTGACATCTCAGGTTGGCCTTCGACATACGATTCCGCATCTTCTCAGAAACAGCAATGAACTCAAAGCTAGTGTTAAAAGTGTGCAGCTGTCAACTAAAAAGATGGGACCTCTCCGCAGCTCTTAGGTTCATCACGTGTCTCGGAGAAATGGCTGGGGGAGGGGGGGCAGGACCACAGCTCCCACTATAAGGAAGGGAGCAGGCGCAGAAAAACAGAGACTGCTTCACTTAACAGAGTGTGGGAGCTGTTTCTGTCAGGAATAACACGTTACATAACTCGACTTTCATGAATCAGCAACTTAGTCCGCAATTCGAATGAAGTTTTAAAGGAGGGAGCACACTCAGGCTGAAAGGGAATGGTGGTTTCTAAACAAGGCAGGGTTGAGAAGCACTGAATTCCTCCACCCCCCGCCCGCCCCCCACACACATAGCGGGCTGACAGGTAACTGACTCAAGTCGGTGCCATTAAGGTTTTCCCTGCACCTAATGCTCCTGGTAGGAAAGGCCACACTTTATTTCACTTCATCGGATGACCCTTCTCAAGTCCTCTGCCAGGTAACTGCCATATTTTCCTCTCTAACTGAAGGTCACCCACCTGGGGGCCACATACTTTAGGATACCAAGGGCCATGCTTAAAGGATATAAATAAATGAAGATTTTTTTTTTGTTTTGTTTCTTTAAAAGACACTTTATACTAAAGTAATTAGCATAAAACACTCACCACATCAGACAATTCAGACAGAGAGAGAGAGATGCCTTTGATCACTGTATTTGAACTCAATCAAAAATCTGAGTAGCCTAAAGACAGGTAAAAGGCAGCTGTCAGCAGAAGCACTAACATTTGTCCAACCTAAACCCCCTCAAAACTAAAACAAAACAAAACAAAACAAAACAGGTAGGGTGTTCGACAGGAGAGAAAAGAAAAGCAACCACTAAGCTAATTTCTTTTTCAAAAACTAGAAGTCCTGAGTCCAAGAGGCACCCTTGTCCTTTTTATAGGGAAGGTACTGGTCAGATACTGTTTAGAATAAGAGAGGCGCTGGATTAGGCCTGGAAATCTCCTCGGGGCAAATCGATGAGGATGGTATTTGGGGAGGTATGTTTTGAAAGAGCGAGCTATCTGAAGTCATTCATTCCACAAATATTTATTACAGGCCTGCACGTGCCAGGCTCTGTCCATCTGTGCTCACCCTCCCATCAGCTCTGCAAACAGAGCTTAAGGCAAATCAGCAGAGTTCGGGCTGGGTGTCTTTACTTGTACAAAAGGAAGTTTTTTTTTTTTTTTTTTTTTTTAAATGGCTACTGACCTCATAGGTGTCTCTGAAGACAAATGAGTATGTCTAAGGCACTCAGCAAACCATGCAATTGTTAGGTGTTTGGCTGAAGTGAATTCATGAGCACCACGGATGTCCCGTGGTACCTACCACAGATTACATCAGAGGAGAGAGACCCTCCATGAAGCAACACTTCTTATATCAGGCCTATCGACTCATTCACAAGAAGGAAAAGAACCAAGAAACAGGGAGTTAAATAAAAAGGGTTTTTTTGATACTACATGTATAATAACCACAGTGACAAAAACTGTATCAACCTTACTTTTTCTCCATTCTGGGCCTTTTCTATCTAGACACCAGGCCCACAACACTCATTTTATTCGGGGGGTGGGGAGGTTTCTTCTTTATATACAAGCTGCAGTCACAAAATGGACACCTTAGGAGACACATCCACCAACCCCGTGCTAATATGTACAAACAAAAACATTCACGGTCCAAGTTTAACGCGATGTGCCCATCTGAGCCACGTTCATATGAATTGTCAAACAGATTTGAAACAAAGCTCCCTTTAAAAACAAAACTAGGCTCAGCACCCTGGCCATTTAAAGAAAGGGAACTTCCGATGCCTGAGTTGTCAGCCTTGGCCGACGATGGTGAAGGACAATACCACCGACCACCCAGGATCACACCCGGTGGGATCTAGCCTGAGACCTGCTCGCACCTCACAGGGAATGAGGGGTAAGAACTTGCCTTCTGGGAGTGGCAGCCTAGGGGGCAGAAGGCACACCCATTCCTAAAATATGTCTGAAACTTCCTCTAACGCTTCCAGTTCTTTCTATGACACTGGGGGGAACTAAAAAGTGTCGGTGGCCTCTTCATGGCTACAACCGCTATCACTTAAGATTGTGAGTTAAGAACTTGAGGTGATATTTATTAAGCACTTAGAAAGCAGCCCGATTCATAGTAAGAGCTGTGTTTGGTAAATAAAGCAGGCACTTTCCAGGCCTGATGGGTAAACACTCAACTTAGCGTGGAGGGAAGAATCAAAATATCTAACCGCTGTTTGGGGTTTTTGTTTAGTTTTTCACCCCGATAAAAGGTACTGAGTCTTGGGTGTTCTGTATTTATTCTTGAATCTCAAGTCCACCCTGCAGATGTTCAGCATTCGGTGCAAAACTAAGTCAAATGACTGTTTCACCAGACAGATCCCTTCCCTTCTCTACGGGTTCAAAGAGCCTCCGCCGAAAACCTCGGGGCGCTTTTAAGACAAGTCAGCGCTTACAGCTTGAGACTCAGAAAACCCGGTTCGAATCTGAGAACTTGCAAAAAAGAGTGGCCATGCGTTCTAGTCCTGTGGGACCGATCGGGACGGTCACTTAACCCGCCGGGCCCCAGCGCCCCAGACGGCCCGGTCCAGGTGGGCTCTCCAGTCTCGCCCGCCCGCTGCCCAGCTCGGGGACCGCGCGGGTTCCCCGCGTCCACCCACGCGCTTGAGCTCCACGCCGCGCCGCTCAACTCGCCTCGGGGGACACAAAGACCGCGCGGCCGGCCGTGGCGGGCTCCCCGGGCGCCCGGGACAGCCGGGGCCGGGACCCCGCAGCGCCGCCCCGCGCAGCCGCCCCGCACCTACCCGGTCGCGCGGCGTCCGGGCGCCCGGGCGCGGAGCCCAGCGCGCTGGCGGTTCCTCCTTCCCGGCGGCGCGGCCGGGCGCCGGCGTTTCCTCCCTGCCGCGTCACGGCGGCTCCTCCCGCGGAGCGCGGGGCGGGCGGGCGGGCGGGCGGCGCGAGGGGACCGGCGGGACCCGCGCGGGTGGCGCAGCGAGCGGCTCGCCCGTCCGCGTTCGTCACGCGGGGTGCAAAGTTCAGGAGAAGACGCCGGGCTCCTGCGCTCGGCGGACCCGGGCGCGAGGGCCGCCGAGAAAGTGACCTTGGCCCAACCCGGCAGCCCGAGCGACCGAGGATCGTGGCGAGAAGGACCGGAGGCTGCAGCTTGCTTTACAAGCCGGACGCTTGCAGAATTAGTATCCGAACGACGTGGAGAGCCGTCGTTCTTCGTTTAGCATTATTTGGGCAGTTTTCTCCAACAACACCCCCCCCCCCCGTCAGCAGATTTTGGACCTGTGTGTATAGATGGGAGAGAGTTCTCACAAATTGGCAGGTCCTGTGTACCGAGAACTTGCCTTTCTCTGCATTATTTTAGATCTGGGAACTATTTTTAAGCTGGCCAACACATTCTGCTGCTGGCGCTTATCCACCCTACGACAGAAGCCGTGTTTTCTAAAAGTCGTCTGTGAATGGGGAACTAAGAATTACACGATTCTGTTGGTTGTGGAGTGAAGATTTTGAACTACGGTGCCCTCCCACACCACCACTGCAATTTAGGTTTTATCCAATAGCACGTGAAAGCAAACCCGGACAATTGGGTGAAGGTTTCATCTGCGTGGCATGCTTCAGATTTTTTGCAGCATCGATCTATACTTTAAATCGTACAATTCCAGAAAACTTGCCACAAATCTGTGAACAAATAATTAGAGGAAGTGAGATCAATGAGTGGCTTCCCTAAATCCAAGGGTAATTCCTTATACTTCAAAACGATACTCAAAGATCTAGCCTCATGAATAAAGGTAAGAATAATTATTTGTACTGCCCGCGCTGCAATATGGCCCTTTCCTTCTTAACATAGGTTGTGAATCCAAATTCCTTTATACTTTGAAACGCACTACTCCCGTAGATCTTTCTGAACAGTGATTCTCAGTGGCATTCGGAAATGGACAAGCGGATACAGTACATAGGACGCAACACATCGCCAGTGATTACTTATATGTTCCGCTATGGTCTGCTCACAAAACTATGGTCTGCTCACAAATCCGTCCACGCAAGAAAGCACTGTCTCTGTGATGAGAACAAGTGATCAGTGTATCTGTTCATTAAAGCCGTATTCACAATATTGAGAATTTTCTTGGACAAAAGGAAGTTTTGTGTCAATAAACACCAAGGGGAATGACATCATTCTCACTTAAAAGATAAATATCTAGCTATCACCACATTTTGACGTTAGGGGAAAAAAAACACATATGGAAACCATTATAGTATTTCCAGGACAAATTTGTCTTCCTGCTATAAAGAACTAGTATACACACACACACATGCACACACACACACACACACACGCACACACACGCACACACACGCGGGCGTGCACACACACACCCTGAGGGTGTGGGAGGAAACAACAGCACTCTCACCAACATTTTTAAGACAATAAAGAGGAAGAGTTACATCTGATTGACAGAAGTTAGGTATATGGGCCTTTGTAATCTGAAAGCTGCAGTCTAAAAGCTTGCTTGTTCAAAAAAATCTAAGAAAAGTGTATTAGCGAACTATGAATACTTTTCACTTGAAGTTAACTGTTTTTGTTTGTGTCTGGCTTGTGTGTGTGTATGTGTGTGTATGTGTGTGTATGTGTGTGTGTATGTGTGTGTATGTGTGTATGTGTATGTGTGTTGTATGGACTGGAGGTCAACAGTAGTTGTCTCTCCAGGTTTTCTCCATTTTGGTTTCTGAGGTGGAGTCTTTGGCTGGTCCTGGAGCTCACCATTGGTGGGTTTGGCTGGCTGTCCAGCGAGGTCAAGAATCCTCCCTTCTCTGCCTCCTGAGCACTGGGATTAGGCAGATACCATCATAGCTGGCCTTGTACATCGGATCAACTCGGGTCCTCAAGTTCGTAGCGCTTTACTGGCTGAGCCATGTTCCTCACCCTTAAAATGAACTGTTTAATTTGCTGCTAGGGATGAAATCCAGGACTCTGTGTGCACACTAGGCAACTTGTGCACCACTGAGATCATCTTCGGCCCTCCAAAATCATTTAGCTGTCCCTTTAATTAACCATATTCTCTTCTGATGATATAGATATCATTCCCATTGTCCATTATGTTAATGATTTAAGTTAAAACTATAAAAGCTGTTGACTATTTGGTTAACTAGATGACATTTCTGTCTTTTTAAAATGTTTTATGTAAATCAAATTTTAAAATAGGCACAGTTTTTTTTCCAGTCAAAGGGTAGATGTTAATATTTTCTTTGGAAACATGGCTCTGTTCATGCACATGAGGCAAATATTTTGCTTATCTGTTCTATCTGTAGAGTAGAGATTATAAAAACAAACATTGGAATCAGGCCCAGGTTTAATGCCTATCCTTTTCTTTTTGGACTTTGGGCAAATCATTTCACCTTTTGATTTACTAGTCAGAGGATGATGGCCATGCTTTTCCTTCCTCAAAGCAGGTATGAGGGTGCATGGAGACATTGCTGTAAAGATTAGCAAACTGTCTACAGACTTGTATCGATTGATTGATACAGACAAGAGAAGTTTTCAACTTTTGTGTGGTGGACACTTAATTTTCAACACTGTGCAGTTGAGAAGGGTGGGGCTATGAGGTCACAGGGATGAACCCTTGTGAATGAATGAATGGTTGGCTTCCCCATCGTTGCTGTGAGTGAGTTATTCTGACAGTGGATTTGTTATGAATGAGACTTTGAGCCTCTAGCTCGCACCTTTCCCTCCCTTCCATTCTCTGCTGTGGAATGAAATAACATAAAGGTCTTCACCACTTGATGACCCCACACTTTTGGGTGTGCTAGCTACAGAACCCGGAGCCGGGTAGATGTCTGATACAGATACCCACTCCGCCGCTGTAGGATCTTTTGTCTTGTTTGATACAAGCTCTCACTATGTAGCCTTGTCTGGACTGGAACTCACTATGTAGACAAGGCTGGCCTTGGACCCACAGAGATCCACCTGTCTTTACCCCACAACTGGGGAATTAAAGGTGTGCACCACCATGCTTAGCTGGCGTTCCTTTATACTAGCAGAAAATAGAAATAATAAGATGTGTTCAGAATTTTGGAAAATTAAACTGATAATAATTTGAATTGTTGACCTGTATTTTTTTTTAAGATTCCCTAACTACTTACTCGGATAATGTGTTTTTAAAATATATTTTGTTGAAATGATCACTTGGTTTTTCATCATTGCTTTCCCTAAAATGATGCCTAATCTGAGAGGATTGTTGATCTTTATGTCCCAATAAAGCCCTGTAGTATTTGTAGTTCTTTTGTTATAACCTTAGAAGAAGTTTAGGACTTCCAACAGTAGAAAAGTAACTTCCTTTAGGGAGGACAATTGATTAAATGGTTTACAGGACCCGAATGACTTCTCTTTGCCAGTTAACTGGTTTCCAAGCCTGGGCCAACAGTGGTTCTATGACAGATGAATGTCCAGTCCAGAGGTGACCGTAACCAACAGTTACAAGAGCAATGATATCCTCTAGTCTTCATAGCTCTGAGAGTTCCTTTCTGTAGTCCTATTACAGACTCATCTACTTATGGGGGTCAGTCATCATGAGTTGTTGCTGTAGTTTCCAGTATATTCTCCAGTTGATACACTGATTATAGCACCCCACAGCTTCAAGTAAAAGAAAACTTCTTTGTGGGGGATGTAGTTTAAGACATGATCCTAACCATGAACTGCTTTTGAATACAGACAAAAGAAAAGCCTGATGTAAAATGGAGTAAGTATGGAGAAGGAAAAAAATGAGAACATCATTCGCTTCCCAAGCAAAAACTGTTTCAACAGAACATAAAGCAATCCAAGATACACCTAGAAAAACCCATAGACCCATGGGAAGGAGCCAAACCCTGTTAGTGCCTCCTTGAAACAGAGCTGAGTGAACTTGATTCTTTGATCTGGAGAACGGTTCACTGAGTGCTAATTTGGAGCTGAAGGATGCAGATGGGAAGCCCACAGCTCATCCTCATTTTTTGGACCAAATTAGCCAGCTTCAAACTCAAACTCTGATGTGAAGTATCCGAAGTTTAAGCATGCCTTGTAATTAAGGAAACACTGTTTTAAGGTATTTCAGTTCACATAAAACCTCTTTCTGTATTTAGAGTCAAGAGAACCCAAGGAGCTGTGCTAAAAGTTCAGGGTCATTAAACTGCTCATGTCAAGTTTTTCATAAACAGAACCAAGAAGTTACTTTAAATTATGCTAACAATTACCTTAAGTAAAACTGTTATATTGTCCTACCAAGGAAATCTTATCTTCCAATCTGTTCTGAGTATTAAGGAGAAAAGCAATTCCTTTTCCCCTGACTCTCTCTGTTCTGTTTGACTATGCTATTACATACAAAAGTGTCTGTTAATAGTTGTCAGCATTTTTTTGCTCAAAGAATTATTAGTCCTGAGCTCCAACCTGCCAGGTGGACTTTGAAGATAACTATTATTTTAGTTGCTTATCGGTGGGAAATAATAGCTTTTCTTAAGTACTGTTCATTTAGTGACTCAGTTATTTATGCTGAGTTACGTCTAATGAATGAGTGATCCCATTTCAAAACCAAGGGCTTAATAATTACTTTCTTGAGAGAGGTGCATTGCTTCCTCAGCCAGTTCTCTGAGCAATCTGTATATCAACCAGATGTATCAAGGATGTAAGCAGACCTAAGAGATTATAACTCTTTGTACACTGGAAGACCCTCGAGTCGTCTAGGTTTTCCAAGACAAACCAGAAGAACACTGCTTCTTTTGGCATTTCTCAGTTTTTTGCAGTCTATGACTCTCATATGACTTTTTCCCAATTCTCCACATTCCCATCTAAATTTTCAGTGGCATGTCCAGTTAAGATGTGGGAGTCTGTAAATGGTTGATAGTTCCTTATGCTTACAAGTGAGGGTGGCCCAGTTCCATACTGCGTTTGTAATCGTCTTTCATTATCGTCCGATTTTAATAGTTGTGACCTTTCATTTCTCAGACTATATTTAAAGAGTTGTTTTGATTAACCCATTGAGTTCCTCTGCGCCCATTTTCCAATACTGTGTTTTCCTGGAACTTCATATTCTTCATGTTCGCTAAAGAATTTCAGCAAATTTCTTCAAGGGTGGAAAGCAGAAAGTGCATATTCCATGGTGCACAAGACAGCGTACTGCAGTTCAGGACGGACGTATGGCAATATATGTTTTTCATTTAAAAATAAAAGTGAAATGCCGCTTCATTATTTTAACGTACTTGATCACACTAGCATGTTCATATCCACAGGCCTTTGTCAAGCACATCATGCTGGTGACTTGAGGGCTGGGCCATCCACAACTTGAGAGCTTAATGAGGTACTGCAATCGTTACTTTTTTAGTCACTGGTCTCATGATAAAATGCAGCTGAGGAGAGGTTAGATCTCATCTGGGCTTGCAGTTCAGAGGAATCTGCCTTGTGGAGGAAGCCATGCAGAGGTAATAAAGGGAGCCATACAGAGGTAGTAGCATGGTCAATGGGGAAGACCGGGGAGCAGAGAAAGGAACAACATTTTTCCGACCAGCTTCATCCTTTTATTAAGTCCAGAACTCCCTACCACTATAGGGCAGTGCCATCCACATTCCCAGTGGGGTTTCCTTCCCCCAAGAAACTTTCTGTGGAGATTCCCTCACAGACAGGTCCATATGTGTGCCTCATTGATGCCCCCAGATACTTTTTAATCCAATCAGGTTGGCCGTTAAGATGAACCATCGTGGGCGCCTTCATCCATTGCTGTTTTATGTGGTACAGGAGTGCGTGAATCTGCTTAATCTTGTAGGAATGAGACCTTTCCAATGAAAATGTTAATGGCTGCATGGTGGGATTGGAAACAGTTGTGAAACCTTTATTTCCCAGCAGAGTACTCAAGGCATTTGTAGTTGAAAACACAGCAACTACCTGGGCATGGCACTCCCAGCCAGCACTTGAGAAACTGAGGCAGGAGGATTGCAACTGACCTGGGATACAAAGCAAGATCTTGTCTTAAAGCAAAGCAAACATGGTCTGCTGCATCTACGTCATGGTTGTTAGCTTGGTGTTCTTGTGTTGATCTAACAGTGCCAGTGGGATGTCTCTGACTCTTTTCCCTGCTCTTGGAACCCTTTTCCTCTACAGGGTTGGCTAACCCAACCCTGACATGAGCATTTGCGCCCAGTCCTTTTATATTTTGTTATGCCATGTTTGATTCATATCCCTGGGAAGAGTAGTGGATCTGGGAAAGAGAGAAAGTTCCAAGGGAGGCAAGAGTGGAGAGAGGAGAAACTAAAGTCGGGACGTAATGCATGAGAGAAGACCTTTCGACTAAATGTTTGCCATCACCAGCTATCAATTCCTAGGAAAGTTATCAATATCACATTCATATCATTATCTGTAAAGTGGAGATAACAATGGTATAGGCTAGTTTTAATTGTTCTGAAGATGGAGTTAATAGATACAGCGGGTCTTCCATGTCTTCAGTTTCCACCCCTCTTTGGAAAATATTTGAGAAAATAGGTTTTGCCTGTAGCAAATATGAAGACGTTTCTCTTGTTATTATTATGCAGATAGAACAACTATCTGTGTTGTTTTAAGTATTGCAAGTAATACGGAGGTGATTTAAAGTATATGCTAGCAGCCATTTAGTATATGTACAAATGTTATTATACCTTTAAAGAAAATCGTGATGCTGGAAATCAACCCAGGACCTTCGTGCTAAACAAGACCATTGAGCATCAGCTCCAGCCCTTGTGTTCATTTCAGACAGGGCCTCTATGTGACCCAGTGTGGCCTTGAACTCAGGACCCCCTTGTTCCAGCCTCCTGGATGCTGGATTGCCAGTCTGCACTGCCAAGCCCAGCTATGTCACTGCAGTGTTATTTCAAATATAGTTTTCTATAAGGGAGCTGAGCATCTGCAGATCTCGGTATCCATGGGGGTCCTGGAGCCAATCTTCCATGGATACAGAGAGACAGCAGTATATGGAAATCTCTGTATAATAAGTGTTGCATAAGCGCTAGCTGTTATTACTAAAAAGAGTGCTCGACTTTCAAGATGAATTATGCATTTTTCTCTAACAAAAAAAATTCTAATCAATCCAGATTTCTTTGCCTTTTCTGTCATAGTGCCTATGTGCAATATATTACCCAACAAATAATAAATGCACATAGGTGTGTGCTCTCTCTCTCTCTTCCCTCTCTAAATTACTTACTTTACATCCCAAGTACAGGCTCCCCTCCCTCCTCTCTTCCCAATCCTTCTCCACACCTCCCCTCCACGCCCTCAAATACCCCTCCTCCATATCCACTCAGAAAGAAAGGGAAAGGCATCCCATGGGCACCAGCAAAGGACAGCATCTCAAGCTGCCCTAAGCCCAAGAACCTCCCTCCGAATTCAGGCTGGACAAGGCAAGCCAGTGTGAGGAATAAGTTCCCAAGATTCAGCCAAAGCACCAGGGACAGCCCCTGATCATATCGTCAGGAGTTCCACAAACAGACCAAGCTACACAACTGTCACATACATGCAGAGGACCTAGGTCGGTCCCATGCAGGCTCCCTGGTTTTTGGTTCAGATTCTGATTTCCCATGAGCCAGCCTAGCCATTTCTATGTGTTTTCCTGTGATGTCCCTGACACCCCTGGCTCCTACAATACTTCTTCCCTCTCCTTAGTAGGACTCCCCTGGGTGAGCCCCAAGTTAACAACTGGGGTTGTCACCAACCCGGTCAGAGGGGATGACCAGTTCAGGGTCTTAGCTGGGGCCATCCATGTAGACTCATGGGAATTTCCATTGCATCAGGCTTCTGCCTGACCCAGAAAAGCACCCTTTTCCAGTCATCTCTTTTAGGACTCTCCCCCTCCAGCCACCCCTCAAGTTCCCATGCCCACCCAGGAAGTCTCCACTATTTCCCCTTCCCAGGGAGAGCTATGCATCCCTCCTTGGGTCCTCCTTGTTACCTAGCTATGAATTATAGCCTGGTTATCCTTTGTTTTACAGTTAACATACACATATGAGTGAACACGTTCAATGTTTATCTTTCTGGGTTTGGGTTACCTCACCCAGGATGATTTTTTAAAGTTCTATTCATTTGCCTTCAAATTTCCTGAAGTCGTTGTTTGTAACAGCAGAGTGATGCTCCATTGTGTAAATGTACCACATTTTTTTTTTTTTTAATCCATTCTTTGGTTGAAGGCATCTAGGTTAACTCCAGGTTCTGGCTATTATGACTAAAGCTGCTGTGAACATAGTTGAGCAAGTGTCCTTGTGGTATGAATGTACCTCCTTTGGGAATATGCCCAAGAGTGGGATCACTAGGTCTTGAGATAGATTGATTCCCAACTTTCTGAGAAATCTCCATACTGATTTCCACAGTGGCTGACCAAGTTTGCACTCCCATCAGCAATGGGGGAGTGTTCCCCTTGCTCCACATCCTCTCCAACATAAGCTATCATTTGTGTTTTTGATCTTAGCCATTCTAAGAGGCATAAGATGGAATCTCAAGGTAGTTTTGATTTGCATTTCCCTGATGGCTAAGGGTGATGAACATTTCTTTAACCATTTCTCTGCCATTTGAGATTCTTCTGTTGAGAATTCTCTGTTTAGGTCTGCACTGCCGTGGAAGAATCTTTTTTGTACATGAATATGTACAAATGTATGAATATGTGTTACTGTCAATGGTTACAAAAGAGCTGATGACCTACAGCTAGGCAGGGTCTTCGGGGAGAGGATGCTGGGAGGAGGAAGGGCAGAATCAGAGGAGTCTCTGGAGCAGAGGAAGCAGGACATATACAAAATGAGATAATGAGCCACTCCGCGGCAAGTAAATAAAGAGGAATGGGTAAATTTAGGTTGTAAGAGGTAGGTCAGTAACAAGCATAAGCTATCAGCGGAGCATTTATAATTAATATTAAGTCTCTGTGTGTTTATTTGGAAGTGGCTGGCAGGACAGAGCTGGCCAGTGGTCACAATGTAAAACTCTGCCGAAACTGTACCCTATTTTTAAATTATATTACTTGGTTTTTTAATAACTAGTTTCTTGAGTTCTTGGAGAGGATGTGGGGTTGGTTGAAAATCTTCTGTAGGCTGCTATTTTGTCCTGTTGACAGTGTCCTTTGCCTTACAGACAGTTTCATGAGGTTTTGCTTATTAATTGTAATTCTTATTATAGTCTGTGCTACTGGTGTTCTATTCAGGAAGTTGTCTCTGGAATTCAAAGATTCAAATTTGAAACTAATCTTTGGGACACTTACCTACTTTTATATAGTCTGAATGCTTTTCTAACTATTGCATTATTTACACTGGGAGCTGTCTCTTTGAGTTTGGTATTGTACTGTCTGGAGGTTTTATGGCATTTTCTTTGGTGGTTGTCACCTCTTTTAGATTTTTCTCTCCTCCCCTGTCATGTCAGTCTGTGACAGGCAAATTATATTTTATTTAGACTTATTTGCACTGAAAAGCAATCACCTGGGGGGAAAAAAGTGGACAAGAATGGACACTAAGACCCTGAAAAGAACATTCTACCTACGCCCAAAGCAGAAATCCTTGCATTTCCCACACGGCCCAGGCTGGCATTGAACTCAGGGCCTTGGACATCACAGTGGAATCCTGTATTTCTCCCTAAATAACCATGAAAAGTGGTGGCTTGGGGTATTTAAGGCAAGAGACTGACCACAGGACTTCCTGTGGTCTGTTTACTTTTAGATTGCAAATAAGCAAAGCCCAAGTTCTCAGCTTTAGGAGAACTTGTGCCAGTTTTACTTATTTTCAAAAGCAGAGTCTGCGTGTGTAATTAGAATTCCTGAGCCTCTTGTTCCAACCTCCAGTGTGGAGGGCTTCAACAGGCATGTACCACCATGCCTGGCCAGCTGATTTTCCTTAAAAGCAAGTAATGACTAACAGTCCAGAAACTTGAGCTGGGGAATGAGAAGTATGGACTTAAGTTTGTCTACCCGGTCAATAAGAAAGATTAGGCTGGGCGGTGGTGGCACATGCCTTTAATTCCAGCACTTGGGAGGCAGAGGCAGGCCTGGTCTACAGAATGGGTTCCAGGACAGACAAGGCTACACAGAAAAACCCTGTTTTGAAAAACCAAAAACAAAAAAGAAAGAAAGAAAGATTATTCCTGGTCCCAATTACTACAGGGGCCCTAAAAAAGTGGGAAAGGGAAGAAGGGCCAAGAAATGGAGATGTCATAGTTTAGCATGTGTGAGATCCTGTATATAATCCCTATACTGCAAAAGAAGAAGAAGAAAGCAATTTAAGAAAGTCAGTAGCTTTTTTTAAAATATGAAACACTTCATGAATTTTTGCTGCATTCTTGAACACGATCCATGCTAATCTCCTCTGCATCGTTCCAAATCTTTTAGTATATGCTCTGCCAAAGCGAGTACATAAGTAGCTTTCCTATATACTAACAGCTAATTTGGTAAGCAGGGAAGAAATTGGGGATTGGGCAGTCCCACTCACGATAGCTTTTAAAAAACAGGACTAAAACCAAGGGAGAGAAGGGTCTCTGTAACTGAAACTGTACGAGACTGAAAAGCAGAATATAAAGAAGACAGTAAGAGATGAAAGCTGCCCCGTGCTCATGAGTGGGCAGAAGTAGCATTGTGTAAATGGCTATGCTACTGAAAACAATCTACTGGCTCAAAGGAATCTCCATCAAATTTCCAATGAGTCCTGCACAGCACTGGGGGAATCAATCATAAAACCCATATGGGAGCACAAAGGGCCTTGAATAGCTAAGACAAAAAGCAATGCTCACAATATAAGATTTCAAATTACATTATGGAGCCACAGTAACGGGCACAAAACAGATCTGTAGATCACTGAAATAGAATAGAGGCCCCAGAAATAAACCACACAGCTATAGCTGCCTAATTTCTTGACAAAGATTTCAAAAATATACATTGGAGGAAAAAAATATGAAGCTATCAAAACTGGATCCCCACAGATAGATAAATGAAATTAGATACTTATCTCTTCACCCTGCACACATGCACATAAAGAATAAAAAATCAATTCAAAATGGATCAAATACTTTAATGTAAACCTAAAATTTTGAAACCGCTTGAGGTGAAAGACTTTAACATGTAGACTAGACATTCTAGGACAGCTTGGTAAAGGCACTTGCCGCCAAGCCTGACAGTCTGAGTTCGATTCCGTCGAACTCACATGACTGAAGCAGAGAACAAATTTCCACGAGTCGTTTCTAACGTCTCATGTGCTGTGTGACATGTGTAGGCACCCACACTCAGTCACATGTAAACACATAATGCATGTGAAGATTAGAACCTTTGCCCTTATGTTCTAGTGTCTTTGGTACAGGAAGGTGCTCTGCAGCCTACCAAAAGAGAAATGCAAACATCAGCCGAGCCACCAAACCCTTGATCTACAATGCTATCCTGTCTGCAAAATACACTAGGTCAGTGGTGGCACAAAGCTTGTAGGAGTAACCAACCGATGTATGATCTGACTCAAGGAGATGGGTGATCAGGAAACAGGCCAGATAGGTCAGAGACTTACGGTAAAGGCAAATACTACTGGTTCAAACAAACAAACAAGAAACTAAAAGCAATAAAATGACCCCGTAATGACATTCTGCCATACTCATAGATCAGTACCTTACTCGGCCATCATCAGAGAAGCTTCCTCCAGTATCAGATGGTTAGCACAGCCAGACATTGCACAAAGAGGGAATCCTTGGAACACAGGGCTCTAAATGGAATGTCTCCATCAAACCCCCCCCCCTCATATCTCAGGGAATCCCAAGGAACATGAGGCAGAAAGAATGTAAGAGGCAGATGGGATGGAGGGCAATCAAAAAAAAAAAAAAAAATGGCTCTCTAAATCTACTGAGCAAAGCTCCCATGAGCTCACAGAGACTGATGCAGCAAGCATACAGTCTACACCATGTACTCTGTGTGTCTATTATAGCTTTCAGGTTAGTGTTTTTATGCAGCACTAGGTCTCTTGTGTCTGCTCTTAGGGCTCTTTTCCTTCTGTTGGTTTGCCTTGTCCAACTTCGACGTGATTTGCTTTTTGTTTTGTTTTATCTCATTGTGTTATGTTCGGTTGTCGTCTCTTCGAAGCCTTTTCCTTTCTAATGAGAGACAGAAAAGGAGCGGATCTGGAGAGGAGGAGAGGCAGAGAGACTGGGAAGAGTGGGGAGAGGGGAAACTAATCAGGTTATAGTTTAAAAAAAAAAAAAAAACAAAGACAAGAGATAGAGGCACAAAGACTTTCTAATCAGGACTCGAGTAACATAGGAGAAAAATCCAAAAATTGACAAATGCAGCCGGCCGGGTGTGATGGCACACACCTTTCATTCCAGCCCTTGCAAGGCAGAGGCAGGAGAACTCTGTGAGTTTAAGGCCAGTTTAAGGTCTATGTAGCAAGTGCCCAGACTACCTGGAGAGACCCTGTCTCCGAAAACAGACAAACAAAAGGATTGACAAGTGAGAGGCAGTTAACGTCTACACAGCAACGGAAACTATCGCCAAAATGAAGAAGCAGCCTGCAGAGTGAGGGGAAATGTCTTTGTCACTTTCTCACCACCCAGGGGATAATATGCAAGACACATAAGCACCTTCAACAATTAATTGCCAAGATCCAAATCACCTAATGAACAAATGGGCCAATAAATTGAATAGGCAGTTCTGAAAAGAAGAAATAACAAATGACCAGTGAACACATGCAAAGTGTTCGGCATCCTTAGGCATCAGAGAAATGAAAACTATAACTACTTTAAGATTCCATTTCAGCAGAGTGTGGGGGTGCATACCTTTACTCCCAGCCCTTGGGAGACAGAGGCAGGCTGATCTCAAGGCCAGCCTGGTCTACAAAGTGAGTTCCAGGACAGCTAGAGCTATTACCCAAAGAAACCCTGTCTCGAAAAACAAACAAACAAGATTCCATTTCACTGACTCGGAAAGGCTATCATAGCGAAAGCAAATCACAACAAATGCTGGTGAGAATATGGGGAAGGAGGGACCCTTGTTGGCCGCTGATGAGAATGTGACCTTGTGCAAACACATGGGAATCAGTATGGAGTCCCTCAGAAACCTGCAAATAGGATTCCTATATGACCCAGAGTTATCACTGCTGGTGTCCACTCAAAGGCCTCCAGGTTAGCACAGTAGAGATTGTGCATCCATATTATAGCTCCGCTATTCACAAAAGCCAGGAAATGGGGCCAGCTTAGCTGTCTATCAGCAGATGAATGGATAAAGAAGATGTGGAGATACACACTATGACATTTTGTACAGCCACAAAGAAAAATGAAGCTGTGGCATTTTCAGGAAAATGGATGCAACTGCGTATCATCAGTAAGGGAAATAATGAATCTCAGAGAGACACACAACATGTATTTAGCCTCATGTACAGGACCTAAATTTAAGAGAGAGAGAGAGAGAGAGAGAGAGAGAGAGAGAGAGAGAGAGAGAAGTAGAAAAGGGGCTGTGATGAAGAAGAGTGAGGGGTTTAAGGGGGGATAGGAAACGGGGTGAGGGAGTAAACGTGGAGAGCGGCGGGATGGAATCACAGGGGGAGTGAAGGGACCAGCTGAAGTACAGAGGGAAGAGATAAGAGACAGCAAAGGAGATAATGGTTGGTAGCAAAGATGGCGCGCACATGTGTACAGATGCCATGATAGAACCCAGAACTTGGTATGCAAACTTGACGTGTGTGCATTTTGTTGCAAGATAGGGTAGCAATTTTGTAGCAATGGCTGTTTTGGAAATGTCTTTATAGATCGGGCTGGCCTCAAACTGGCAGCAATTTGTCAGCCTCTGCCTCTTGAGTGCTGGGATTAAAGGCGTGTGTGCTCAGCTAAAACCCACATTTTCAAAAAGAAAAAATATAAAAGCTAAGAAGAGTAGTCAGAGCGTTGCCTCCTTTTAAGGTGGAGAATTGGGTCACATATCCGCGACTACAGGTAGACTTCAGGAAGCTAGGAAAGATGGCCAGATGTTGTGGCATATGCCTGTGAGCTCAGCACTCAAAGACAGTCAAGTTGGTCTCTCTTGAGTTCAAGTCTGCCTGGACTGTATGGAGAGTTCCAGGCCACCAGGGCTAGAGAGTGAGGCCTGTATAAGGGAGGAGAAAGGGAAAACATGGAGAAAGCAAATGAATTCACTCCCAGATCTTTCAATAAAAGAGTACAGCCCTACCACACTTTGATTTTTAGTTCATAGCACTGGTGCCAGACATCTAACCTACAGAGCTGTAAGACTGGCATTGTTGGTAAGGTCAGTGACTATTGTATTGTTTATTTGCCTGGGTATTGTTGGTATTGATATTGCTTAAAGCTTCTACATGTGTGGCCATCCGTTATAGTGGCAAATAGAAACAAAGTAGTGTGAATGTGTAATATATATATGTATGTATGTATATGTATATTATATATGTGTATGTATATTACGTATATATCAGGAGACCTTTGAAGGGTGTAAACAAGTGAAAGTAATATGAAAAATCTTCTTTGTGTGCGCATGTGCGTGTGCGCACGCGCGCGCATTTGTGTGAGCATGCTTGTTCACGTTGGAGTGTGTGCTCATTTATGCATGTGGAGGCTACAGATTAACGTCAAGTGCCCCCCCCTCTTCTTTTAGAGATAGGGTCTCTCATAGAGCCAGGAGTTAGTCAAGTAGGCTATGCTGCTGGGCCAATAAGTCCCCTGGTCTTCCTGACCCCACTTCCCTGGGATCATAGGTGCTGTCCACGGTGCCTGGCTTTTTAATGTGTGTGCAGGAAATTTGGATTCAGGTCATCACGCTGCTGCAAGGACCTCGCCAATTGAGCTGTCTCTCCAGCACTAGAAAAATATCTTTACACATTATTTTCCAGAGTGGAAGACATTAAGAAGTCACCATATTTTGGGGATATATGTATGTATGTATGTATGTATGTATGTATATATTTGTAAGAATTTGAATTATCATAAGATTGTCATCCAAGCAATAGACATGCAGTTTCACCCATGATGACTTCCTGGTGGCAGGACCTAACCATTATAGAAATGAAATCCACCTACGTGATACCTAGCATCATATCTTTTCCTCACGTGTATATATCCAGACATCTGAGCATGTCATTATGAACTGATGACACCAAAGCCTAACAGGACTGGCCCCGCCTTTTTCCTGAGATCTCAGGGTTCATCAAAGCAGTCTGTCACTCTCTGGCTCCTTCCTGCCTCCCTCCAGCCTCGCGTTCACTATTACCCTTTGACCCCCATCATTATCTTCATTGTACCGGAGACCAAAGAGGTCACTGGCACACAAGGGAAGAGCCAGAGTAACGGCCTTTCTACCTGCAGCCCTGCTTTCTCCAGGGAAGTCCAGAGCCCCCCAAGGCAATCAGCCATGGGCGAAAGGCTTCCTCTCAGAGGGGTAGGAAAGTTTACAAACTGAATTTAAATGACCCAAAACACAGGGAAGGCTCTGCAGAGCCCTAGTGTCAGGAGAGGTAAAAGTGAGATGATTAATGCTAACTAGACAAGTAGTCTCAATGAATGGCAGTTGTGTGGGGTGGGGGTGGGGGTTACAGAAAAACAAAAAGTTCACACCTAGCAAGAGCTAGCAGCTAATTGTCGATGTGGGGAGTGCATAGGCCCGTTGTTGCCAGGGATATTAGTTACTTTCCTTGTTGCTATAAAATACCCAACAAAATGCTAGATAAATGCAACTCAGGAAAGGGAGGATGGACCATCGTTCAGTTAGTAAAGGCACTGGCCGTCGAACCTGGCCTGCTAAACTGACTCAGATACCAAGGACTTCCATGGTGGAAAGAAAGAAGCTGTCCTCTGACTCCCACAGGATGCATATCCCTTTACCGAAATAACACACAGAAAATGAATAGATGTAAGCAGCTAAATGCAATAATTGTTTTTTTTAATTAAATGGGGAAGAACAATCCGCCACGGCGGGCTACGGTGGTAAGACCAGGTCAGCTTTGGACATGAGGCAGCTGCTCTGGTCCTGTCACTGATCAGAAAGCAGGGAGGAATGCCTCTACTTGGCCTGCGTCCCCCTTTTCCATTTTTGTGCAGCTTAGGATTCTGCACAATGCTGGGGCCTCGATTAAGGTGAGTCCCCACTGCCCAGTGAAACCTCTCTGGAAATGCCCTAACGACATGCTCAGACTGTATCTCCTAAGTGACTCCAATTCCCCTCAAGATGTCCATCAAAGTTAACCGTCACACCATGCTTACTAATTTTTCCATTAAAGCCAGAAATATGCATTCTTATATAAACATTTCTAAATGCAAAGAACTAGTCCATGTTTTTCTTAGCATACTGCGTAGGCCAAGCAAACCACATTTCTCAGGCCAATTTGCCTATTTGAGACCACTAGCAGGGAACACAGGAATTAGTACTAATCCACAAAGCAGTCTGTAAATCTGCTAAAGAACAGAAGAGAGAAAACATGAGCCAAAATTGTTTTCCCTTCTCGCCATGTTAGGGCCTGAATGTGAGGCCTTGTTTAGAAAGAAATGATAAAACATTTTGAAACATTCAAAATTAGGCAATAGCAAAAAGGAAGACTTCAGACAGACCCTTATCCATACTCGAGACTGAATGTAGCAGCGTATGCCTGCAATCCCAGCACTTGGGAGACTAAGGCAAGAAGATTGCTAGTTCAAGGACAGTCTGGGATACATGGAGATAACTCAAAAGGAAAGAAAGTCAAATGAAGTAAAACACTTGCAGATATGTATGAGAGAAAGTTCTGGTCTGAGAAACACGGAACTACCTGGAAGATGATGAATGGGTGAGTGTGAGAACTGCAAGGCCTACAGGAAGCGTCATCATTGCAAGCACCGTGACCCTTAGCACTGCAAGTTGTATGGGAGGCATCATCGCTGGCACTGTGACCCTTCTCCAGCAGAAGCTCTGTGCTCCTGACGAGGACGCGGAGAAGGCACACACTGGACTGAAATCACCATGGAGGGCTGGGCGTCTGGCTCAGTGGTAGACCACTTGCCTCACACCCATGTACAACAGGAAAGTAGAAACCGGGCTGGAGACTCTCCAGAACGGACAATGGAGCAGATGGAGCTGTGACATGTCCACATGCCCGCACTGTGGGAATGAGGCAGAGAGTTGACACAGAGTGGGGACAGCGAAAGCTCCACACACACCATTAGCAATGTTTCAAAGTACTCTGCAGTTGTAAGGCGTTTAAAAACACATTTCATTTGTTTGTCTGTTTGTTTATTTTGCGAATGTCATGCTCCCCGCAAGACTGAAGGAGGTAAAGAGCTCTCATTCCCATACACATTTGGCCCCTACAGCACAGGTGCAGCCTCCCCCAATATCAACCTCCACACCCCCACAGCTGGTAAACCTGCATTGAAATATCATCACCCGGATCCCACATTTCACATTCAAGATTACACTTGGTGCCAGGAAGTCTCCGGCTTTGGACACATGTATAATGGCATGTACCCACCGTTATAACATTATGCAAAATAGCCATGGTTCCCTAAACATCTTCCCTTCCATACTTACTTGTTCTTCCCTCTGTTTGGCTGGCAATTTTTTTTTTTTTTTTTTACTGACTCTACAGATCCAAATATCATACACTTGGATCCATAACGTACTCGGCCTTTTCAGACTGGCTACTTTCCTTTGGTTAAGATAACACCGCCCCCATCTTTTCATGGCTTAAATGTTCATTTGTTTTCGGTGCTGACAAATATTCTGTTCTGTGGGCACGCCACAGTTTATTTACCCATTTATGCACTCGAGGACATCCTGGAAGTTGTCACGATTCTGCAATTATGAACAAAGTGTCGCTGGGACCAAAAAACCTGGCAGAAGCTGGGGAGAAAAGTCTTGATTGTGGCTTAAAGATCCAGGCCCCTGGGGCTAGGGAAGCCCAGAGCAGTACCTCCACTGGTATGGCGGGAGCCTGTGGTGGGGGCCATTAAAATCATGGGACAAGGGAACAGGATGATGGAAACAAAAGCTGGTTATGGCCTCCTGTGACAATCCTCTCCAGGACCTGCTTCCAGCAGCCTGGGTCTGCAGGTTCCAGAACCTCCCCCAAATGGAAGCATAAGCTGGGGAAAAGGAGTTTAAAACATGAACATATATTGGGAGACATTTCAGACTCAAACCATAAAAAGCTGCTGTAAATATTCTTTGATCATTTTTGTGCGGAGAAAGCGTTTTTGCCTGGGTAGTGTGACTAGAGGTGCCAATTTTCTCAGTTAAATCCTAATACGGCAAATACATCATGCCAAACCAAAGCATTTATCAGTATGGCTAAAAGGGTTGCTCTTGTGAGAAATATAGTGAGGACAGAGAGTAAGGCCCAGCAGTAAAGTGTGTCATGCAAGCATTAGGACCTAAGTTCAGCTCGCAAAAGATAAGCTTTGTTGTTGTTTGTTCTTTGAGACAGAATGTCTCTGCATAACAGCCCTGGCTGTCCCGGAACTCAATTTGTAGACCAGGCTGGCCCCAAACTTACAGAGATTCACCTGCCTCTCCCTCCCAAGTGCTGGGACTAAAAGTGTGCGCCATTATACCCAGCAAAAGGCTAACTTTTATAAAAGCCAGGAACTGTGGCATTCACTTGTAATCCCAGTTTTAGGGAGACAGAGACAAGAGGATCCCTGGGACTCTCTCACCAACTTGGCAATTTCCAGCCAGCGAGACCCCAACTCTCTCTCTCTCTCTCTCTCTCTCTCTCTCTCTCTCTCTCTCTCACACACACACACACACACACATACACACACACACCTTCTCTCAGTGGGTCAGTGGGTCAAGGTTGTTGGTATTTGTTTTCTTTGGGACACAGGCCTACGACACCTCCGGACTATGAGACTTTGTCGAGCTACTGTCCTAGCAAATGGAACATATTTGTGTCTCTTCGTCCCATCCATAAAATGGGAATTTTAAACGTTTCTCTCTCATGACTAAATGAACCGGCAAACCCCTAGAATTATAACCGGCGTGCAAAACCCTCCGATAGGAGAAGTGTGCGGGTCTCTTTTGTGCATGTACTTCTCGAACAGTTCAGGTGAGGTCACCCTGCTGAATCAGCGTATCGGGTCTGAATTTGATTACATCCTATCTACAAGCCCACAGTGTAGCCTTTTACTAGTTCATGGATGATAGCAGAAGGCACTGTCGTCAAAACAGGCCGCATGGTGTGCCAGCCCCCTGAGACAATGGGGTCTGATGAAAAAGGAAGTTCATTGTCGGGGTAGCTGAGGGTGGAGGGGCAGACCCAATCCTGGAGAATGGAGGTGGTGAGACAGGCTTGACAGCTGAAGCGTGACGTGTGGATGTTGGCAGGAAGTAGTAGGTGGTCTGTGGATGGGATAGCAAGCTTCCTGGTTTCCCAGGGTCCTCATGTTCAGAAAACAGTGATGGTGGCATGACTCAAGGGTGTAGTCAATGGTTTCCTGGCACCAAATGGCAGGTATTAGACACTTAGACAAGCCCAACTAAAGAGTTTTCTAGACCAAATAAAATGGCTTTCTAGTCCCTGAGAAGTAATCAAGGCCACTGTTATCATCGAAACAAAAAAACAGCAAAAGTGTTGTCTACTGTGGCGTTAGTAGGAGCCTAGACACGCTGCCCAGCTGTGTGGCCTCCAAAATGAACAATTTTCCAAGGCAGTTGAGAGCACACAAGCACACATCTGAAAGCAATAAAGCCTCACTTTTCCTTCCATTTCAACAGGAGCTCTGAGTCAGAAAAAGAACTTCATTATCCATAGCTCAGCAAAACAACCAAACACGGGCATTGGTACCTTGGTGTCCGTTCCCGTGGCCCTGGGACTTCAGGGGAGACATAGCATGTGTTTGCTTCACAGTGGGGGAAGATGAAATTTCAGGAACACATTGCTTCTCCACAAGTGAGAAAGCCATGAGGTTGGCCTATTCTATGTTCTAGAAGAAGTTGTCACCACATCCCTCAGTATCCCTCACTCTCTCCAGGGAAGCGTGCTCTCTCTCCCTCCCTCTCTCCCTCCCTCTCTCTCTCTCTCTCTCTCTCTCTCTCTCTCTCTCTCTCTCTCTCTCTCTCTCTCTCTCTCCCCTCTCTTTCCCCCCCCCTCTTTCTCAAAGATTCTAACCCAACCTTTGTAGGTCAGACTACAGCAGTCTTCTCAGACAATGACCCTGCCTAAGAGGGAGGCATACAGTGAAAACTGCCTTGGTGAGGACATTATGCCGGGTTTATACTTGGGAGTGCGTGGGATCCGGAGTGGGGGTGGGTACACTCCTGTTTGAGTGTGTACTGGGAAGAAAGGGAGGGAAGAATTCTTTTTCAGTGTCAAATTCCTGCACTGCATTCACAGAGCCAAGTTATCCCGCTGTATGAGCTTCTTCGTACTCTAGTTGGTTTGTCTGCAGAACTCTGTGAAGCTTTGAAGTCTTTTTTCCTGGATTCATCAGAACTCCAGGGACTTGAGCCCTTGAGCGGCACTATTAAAGGTGAAGAGCGCCCCCTGGAGGCCAGAGTGCCAATGCGATCAGCTCTCCAGCTTGCTGCAATACAGAGTTCCTTACAGAGTGCTTGTGTATGAAGTTCCCCGAAAAGATTTAAGTAAAATACCACATGTCATCAAAGATGAATAAATAGATATCTGGTGGAAAAATTTAAAACACATTTTAACTTGAAGTCCTTGATAAACTAGTGTTTAATAATTAAAGAATTAGAAATACATATTACTCTGATGTCATTATTATACACTATACATGTGCAATGAATTAGGATAATAAACTTCATACATTAAGTGCAAAAATTACAAATAGCATGACTTAATAAAAAGTAAAATAAATGGACACATATGGATTCTTTCTTTTTTTGACATAATAAAGACATTTTTTCCCAAAAAAAATTTAGGGAGGTAGGATGGCATATACTCCAATTTTCAGAATTCTGGAGGCTGAAGCCGGCCTGGGGGGCGTTTGAGACTAGCCTGGACTGCAAAACAACAACAACAACAAAAACAAAAAGGTTGGTTTGGAACGTGACAACTTTGCTTTTGTTGCTGTGTGTCTGTAAACAAATGTATAAACTTGTCAGCTTGCAAATGTCTACGTTTCACTGTATTATTGTCTTGTTTCTTACTGAATCAGGGTCTCAGTATGTAGCCCAGGCTGGCCTCGAATTCCCTGCCTTCCTGCCTCAGCTTCTGGAATGCTGAAATCGAAATCATAGAAGTGTGGCAACATGTCTGGCTATCTCATTGGAATGTCAATGGGAACTAAATGAGATTACGTATGCAATGTCCTCCCCGTTGGACAACTTGGTGCTTTAGAGTAGCCATGATGATTTACTATAGCTATAAAAACTACATCCTTAAAGACAAGAGGGCGTTCTATGTAAACACAAACACAGCATACTTGTACACAGGCTGGTAATAGTATTTTAGAAAGGTTACTGTAGATATAAATTAGTGTAAATAGAGAAAAGGAAGACTTGGTTGCAAGGAGACCCAAGAACATTTGATATGGGGGAAACAGAATCCCTAAAAACTTCTTTCCCTTCTTCAGAAGGAGACCTCTGTTGTGTGTTTATTTTGGGGTGCTGATGGAGGTATCTTGGTAACATTTCTATTGCTATGATAAACAACGTGACCAGAAACAACTTGGGGAGGAAAGCAGTGGCCTGGACCATCCCACATTCAGTGTGGGTCTTCCCATTTCATAATCTAGTTGCTACTTTACAGGTGTGCCCAGAGACTGTGGCTTGCCTCCTAGATGATTCTAGAACAGTGGTTCTCAACATTCCTAATGCTGTGATCCTTTAATACAGTTCCTCATGTTATAGTGACCTCCCAACTATAAAACTATTTCATTTTTACTTCATGACTGTAATTTTGCTACTATTATAAATCATAATGTAAATATTTCATATAGGACCCCAAGGAGGATTTGTGGCCCACAGTTTGTGAACCACTCTTCTAGATCCTGTTGATAATGTTAACTGTCATACCCTTGTCCAATTTATTTAGTCATGGTATATAAACCAAAAAAAAAATAATGTCGGTGTAGCACTACTGATCAAACAATAGATGTAATTCAGATTTCGCCAGTCTTTGCACTAATGTTCTTTTCTTCTTTCAGGGTCCAGTCTAGAATACCATGTTGCATTTAGTCACTATGCCAAATACAGTATGTATCCATTCATATGTGGTCCGAGAGCGGTCATATTCATAGGCACAGAAAGTAGAGAAGTATTTGCAGGAGGCTGGGAGAATGGATTGTTTGTTCAGTGGCTATAACATTTCAGTTTAGTGAACTGAAAAAAAAAATGTTCTGGAAGTGGGGGATGTACTTGCTACTAAACTATACACTTAAAAATCATTAAACCAGGGTCTGGAGAGATGGCTCAGTGGTTAAGAGTACTTGATGTTCTTGCAGAGGACCCAGGTTCGATTCCTAGTGCTATGTGGTATCTCACAGTCATCTGTAACTACAGTTCCATGGGATCTGCCACCCTCCCCTGATCTCTACAGGCACCAGATGTACACATGGCACCCACATATGTGTGTAGGCAAAACGGTCATACACATAAAATAAGTATAAAAAGCAAATTCTAAAGTTAAGCCAATATGTTTAGTTTTATATGTAACTTATCATAAGTTAAAAAATAATGAAGGGGGCTGGAGAGATGGCTCAGCAGGTAAGAGCACCGGCTGCTCTTGCAGAGGACCCAAGTTCAGTTCCCAGATGGCTTACCATTGCATGTAACTCCAGCTCCAGGGAATCAATCCAGTGCAGCTACCGTCCTCAGGCCCTGCACATACCCCCCCTCCCTGTACATGGAACTAAAAATAAAAATTAACCCCACATGAATTAAAACATGACACTAAAATATGGGGTGGGGGCGATGGCTTAGTTGGCAGACAGACTACTTGAGGATCCAAGTTCCTCCCCACAGCCTGCATAAGAATGTTAGCTTGTCTGGGGGGTGGTGGTGCACACCTTTAATCCAGGAGCTTGGGAGGCACAGGCAGGTGGATCTCTATGTGTTAGAGGCCAGCCTGGTCTACAGAGCTAGATCCAGGACAGCCAGAACCGTTAGACAGAAACCCTGTCTTGAAAAACAAAACAAAAAACACACAAACAAACAAAAAAGTTGGGCTTGCTGACCAATCAGTATAGTCTAATTGGGTGAGTTTCAGGAAGATCCTATCTTGATGACAATAGATGGCCTTCCTGGGAAATGGCATACATGTGCCTGCATTTACAAACACATTTACCCCCATCTCTCATTTATTTGGAAGTTACTTTTGACGTAATATTTGGTGTAAAATGTTGGAAACATTTCCATTGGAGTTATATTATGTAAATCCTACTAGCAAGAAGGAAAACCACACACACACACACACACACACACACACACACACACACACACACACACACACACGGGAAAGATCTGGGGATTTACAGGCGTGTGCAGGTCAGCATTTTCTTCCAGAATGAGTGGTGAACCAAGCTTGTAACAAGAATACAGAAATCAGTATTTCCCCCATCGTTGTTTTTGTTTGTTTGTTTCCAGTTTGGGGATTGAACTCTTGATCTCATATGTAACAGGCAAGTGCTCTACCACTGAGTGACATACAATTCCCAATTGTGTGTGTGGGGGGGGGGTAGATGAGTGCAGGTGCCTTCAGAAGTCAGAAGAGGGCGTCGGACCCCTAGAGCTGGAGATAAGGGGGTTATGAATTGCCCAATGTGGGTAGTGGGAACTAAAATCCAGAGGGGCAACAAGCACTCTTAACCACCAAGCCGCCTCTCAAGCCCTACCTTTCTAGTCCTGTTTGAAGACTTTTATATATCGTTTAAAGACTTTTATATATCTTGTGAGTTATACAATTACGTCATTGAGTGTCTTATAATTTCTCAGACACGTTTTCTAATATTTCAACAATTTTCATTGCTGATCCACTGGTGAGTAATAGTTACTTAAAGCTATGGGACTGACTTATTTCATTTACTAGCTGTTGTGATTCTAGGCTAGTTTCCTAATCTTTTCAAGTTTTAAGTCCTTATCTGTAAAGAGGACTAGTGTGAAGATCTAATTCTATGCAAAAGCAAAGCTCTAGTCTAGCTCCTGGCATAGTTGACTTCTAAGGAATCATAGCCATTGTCCTTCCCACAGGACCCCTGCAAGCTCCAAATCTTCACACACGCTTGTTAGGAGCATCCTCCCCCCCCCTTGCCAGCCTGGTCCCACAGCCTCATCAGCCCCAAATAACACAGAGACACTGTATTAATTATAATGCTGTTGACCAATGTCTACAGCTTCTTATTGGCTAGCTCTCTCTTAATTATTAACCCATAATTACTAATATATATGTCTTTACATATCTTACCAAGAATGCCAGACTCACGCATCCTCTCCTCCTACCCCAACCTACGTTTCCCAGAATCCTCCACCTCTCCTACTCCACCTATCTTGCTTCCCTATTGGCCAACAGTGCTTTATTCATTAACCAATAAGAGAAACATATTTACAGAATGACATCTCCCATCACACTGTATTATCAAAGATGATTTTTAAGTTCAGTTCAACAAATACCGAGCACTCCATGGGAGCAGAGACAATGTCTTGCATCATGAATAATATCTGACATATATGATTTTCTCAGGAAATGGTTAGAGAATAGATGAATAAACATTCGGTTTAGACTCATATTCGATGGTAATTGTAAGATGAAGAGACATCAGCCAATCTAATTAAATAAACACTAATTTCTTATTGCATTAAAAAGCTCTGTCTAAGCCCAAGACATGAATTAAATAAGACGTGACCTCTGTTCTCAAGATAACTTTGGTAGGGCTGAAGAGATGGCTCAGCAATCAGAAGTGTCATCTCCCAAGGCTAGTGGCCTGGCTGGTTTTTATGTCAACTTTGCACAAGCTAAGATGTCTGGGAAGAGGAAATCTCAAATGAGAAAATGCCGTCATCAAACTGACCCATAGGCAAGCCTGCAGGGCGTTTTCTGGATTAGTAAGTGAGTGTGAGGGCCTAGCTCACTTTGGGTGGGTGGTACCTCTACTTGGAGGGTGGTGGGGGACTGTATAAGATAGCGGGCTGGGCAAGCAAGGAGAAGCAAGAAGCAAGCCAGTGAGCGGCTTCAGTTTGCCTCCCGTGTTCTGCCCTTGCTTCCTGCCTGGCTTCCTCCAGTGGACTGTGACCTGGGATACGTCAGGCAAACAAACCTTTCCCCCCATAAATTGGTTTTGGTCAGGCTTTTTCCTTAATCTCAGCAACAGGAAGCAAACAGACACCGAATGATCTTTTGACTCCTGGGTCCCACGTGATAAAAGGAGAGAACCAAGGCTTACAGGTTGGTGGTCCTCGGATCTCTGCATACATGCCACAAATACACACAAATGCATGTTGAAAAGGCATTTAGTACGAAGTATATATTTGTGCACAGGTAAGTGTAATACAAGGCAGGGTATGATAACTCTGAAGAACTCAGGTAGTGGGATTAACTATCAGTTGGATAAGGTTGAACAGTGACCTCCAAATCCATCCCAGCATAACACAGAGACTCAGCAGTGAGAGCTGAGTAACAGATGGACGGAGGATTCAAGGAACCCAGCTTCCAAACTCTACCTTACCTCAAAATACAAGTGTGGTGCAATTATAAAATACTGCCAGATTTTTACTGCTGTGAAGAGACACCATGACCATGGCAACTCTTTTTTAAAGATGTTTTCATAGTAATTTTTTAAAATTTATTTTACATCTCAAGCACAGTTTCCCCTCCCTCCTCTCTTCCAGGTCCCTCCCCCAATCTCTTTCCTACCCCTGCCCCCATCCACTCCTGTGGGAGTCAACAAATCATGTCATATCAAGTTGAGGCAGGACCAACCCCCGCCCCCCTGCAGCAGGGCTGAGGGAGGCGTCCCAACATAGGGAATGGGCTCCAAAAAGCTAGCTCATGCACCAGAGGAAAGATCCTGGTCCCACTGATAGGGGCCCCAAAACAGACCAAGCCACACAACTGTCACCCACATGCAGAGGGCCTAGTGTGGTTCCATGTAGGCTTCCCAGCTATTGGTCTAAAGTCCGTGAGTTCCCATGAGCTCCGCTCAGCTGTCTCTGTGGCTTTCCCTGTCATGATCTTGACCCCCCCACCCCACCCTTGCTCTCTCTCTTCAACTGGACTCTCAGAGCTCAGCCCAGTACTTGGCTGTGGATCTCTGCTTCTGACTCCATCAGTTACTGGATGAAAGCTCTATAATGACAGTTAGTATACTCACTAATCTGATTATAAGGGAAGACTATCCAGGCATCCTCTCCACTATTGCTAGGAGTCTTAGCTGGGGTCATCCCTGAGGATCCCTGGGAGTTCCCTAGCGCCAGGTTTCTCCCTAATGCCAAAATGACTCCCTCTATCAAGATATCTCTTTCTTTGCTCTGCCTCTCTGTTCCTCCCCCAACTCAGCTACCCTCATGTTCTCATCCCCCACCCCCTCCCTCCTACCCCCACACCCAGTTAACTCAGGAGATCTCATCGATTTCGCCTTCCCAGGGTGATCCATGTGTCCCTCTTAGGGTCCTCCTTCTTACCTAACTTCTTTGGGGCTGTGGATTGTAGCCTGGTTATCTTTTGCTCTATGTCTCTTATAAAGGAAAAACATTTAATTGGGGTGGCTCACAGTTTCAGAGGTTCAGTCCATTGTCATCATGGCGGGAACATGGCAGTGTGCAGGCAGACAGTAGCTGAGAGAGTCCTACATCTTGCTGGCAACAGGAAATTGACTGAGGCACTGCGCTATCCTGAGCATAGGAAACCTCAAAGCCCGCCCCCACAGTAACACTTCCTCCAATAAGGTCACACCCACTCCAGCAGCAAAGCCACACACTTCCCGATAGTGCCACTCCCTATGAGATTATGGGTGCCAATAGCATTCACACTACCACAAGGTTCCCTAAGCTACGCTATAAATCCATTGTTCATCTGTCATCCCAAAGGCCTATATATAAGTGTGTTATTTACATGAAAACACAGGTATTGGGGCGTTTCAATGATTTGTCTTGTGCCATACAGCTAGGAAGTGGTAGAGCCCAGACAAATCCCAGAATGCGTTGAGTACAACACAATGGAAGATAAATGACCAGTTCTCTGTACACACGACACTTGTTTGCAGGCAAATCCTTGCTTTGAATCAACACGTCAGTAAATGAAATGATCGGCATTCAGTGGCTATTCTGAAATTCCTTTACTTCAGTTTTGTAATAGTGTTCATCGTGTGACAATGTGTTGAAGCAATAGACCAAAACCCCTTGCACTGATTCTAGTTAGTGCTGGCATGAAGGCCTCACACCATTGGCTACAGAGGCCAATCACAGCAAAGCAATCACATTCTTAGGGAGGGCATCTATTGAGGGGAAGATGTCACACATTGCTTGGCTGGTTTCGTTTTGTATGCATTTTCTTTTTCTTTCTTTTTTTTCTTCTTTGAGACGGGGTTCACAGTGTCACTCTAGCTGTCCTGGACCTCGTTCTAGAGACTATTTGGAAGCTCCACTCAACTCCACCCCTCCTATTCCAGGCCCAGTCCCTGAGAAAGCCAGATTGGCAGCTCCTTCTCTGGAACTGCTCAAGACTGCCTACGGGTGTACTTAAAAGCCGGCCCACAGATCTGCCATATGCTGTCTCTCCTGCCTCCCCGGGAATCACCCAGCAATGTTCTTTGTTTTATTAAATCTGGATGTATTCAGTCAGTTTAATTTGGCTTCTTGTTTTGGCAGAGGAACCCAATAACTGGAGATCCAGTATTTATTATAGACCAGACTGGCCTTGAACTCACAGAGGTCCACCTATTTCTGCCTCCTACGTGGAGTGCCGGGGCTAAAGGCACATGCCAGCACCTCCCGGTTTGTATGTATACTCTTAAAGTAGAAAATAACTCAGTTTTCACTGATACTACCTTCAATTCAACTGTTTTTAGTTTTCTAATTTCAGAGGTTTAGAAGACCACAGTTAACAAACTCAAGTATCATCTCAATGTTTTAGGACCTTCGTGAAGCCGTGGGCTATTTTCAGACTCTGGTATTTAATAACAGTTACAGACCACAGTGAGTGAGCAGGCCAGGAAGCCAAGAAGAATATGGCATCATTAAAACATGAGAGTTCAGGGATGGCGCCTCCTGGGTAGCATACTTGCCTAGTGTTCACAAAACTCTCGGCTGACTCTCCAGTACCAGGGAAATGTGTGGTGGTGTGCATCTGTCCTCCTAGGATTTGGGATCATCCTTGGGGGTCGAGGTCCACCTACGTCACTTAAGAACATGTTTCAAAAGCTTTAAAGCATTAGGCACATTCTTATTAAACAGCTTGGTTATAGGTGCCAAATGTGGTGAGCTTTATGGTTCATTGGGCAGAGCTGGCTATGTTTTATGCCAAAAACTTCAAAGAATGTTCCGGAGATGGCCTAACTTACTGGCAGTTTCTAGCTAAGACCCAAACTTAGAACAAAGTTTGTTTTTTCTCTTCTTCTTCTTCTCCTCCTCCTCCTTCTTCTTTTTTCCCCTCCCCTCTTTCTCTTAGAAACCTTTACTACTATACTTTCAGGGTCTGTTTCTACAGTTCATTAAATTAAGAGCTTGTATTATGAAATGTGAGACATTTTACAGGACACTTTAGTTTCTATGTCAATGACACAAATTTTAAGATAGATGTGAGGACTGGATTAAAGAGATTAAAATATCTATGGACTTATTTTTACACTGACTGGACAACTATAAAAGGACATGTTTGAGAGGCTCCCCAGTATTTGGTTGTGGATGGGAGAGATAGAGAGCTCAGTGGTCAAGAGCACTGGCTCCCACCTTAGACTTTCTCTAGCTGATACTTAATTGCCCTAAGTTCTGAATTTAAATCATGGCTTAAGCCATTTTCCTCTCTCAAAGCTATTGAAGATTTTTTTTTCCCCAGGGGCTGAAGAGATGGATCAATAGTTAAGAACACTGGGTTCGATTCCCAGCACCTACATGGTTGTTCACAACCATTGGAAGCTACAATTTCAGTGGACCCAACACCCTCTTCTGACTTTTATGGGCACCATGTACACATGTGGTGCACATACATACATACATGCAGACAAAACTCACACATACGTGAAATAAAATCAATAGCTGGGCGGTGGTGGCACACACATTTGATCCCAGCACTCAGGAGGCAGAGGCAGGTGAATCTGAGTTCGAGGCCAGCCCGGTCTATAAGAGCTAGTTCCAGGATAGGCTCCAAAGCTGCAAAGAGAAACCCTGTCTTGAAAAGCCAAATAAATATATAAAATCAATAAACCTTAAAATGTTTTTAAAGAATATTTGCTTGTAAAACTGGTTATTAAACCTTACTAATTATTGTATTATGTTATTATGTTATATAAGAAAATGTTCATATTTTATGAAAATTTTTAAAAAATTACGTGTGTGCATCTATTTGTGGGCATGAACGTTGCAGGTGCCCCCAGGGACCAGGAGAGGCCATCTGGTCCCCCTAGAGCCGGAATTAAAGGTGGTGTGAGCTGCCAGGTGTGGGTGCTGGGAAGCAAACTCAGGTCCATTGAAAGAACAGTAAGTGTTCCACTACTGGGCCACCTCTAAAGCCCAGAAGATGCTGGTGTTTCAGAGGACAAAATTACGTGCTATCTCGGATGTGCTTCGAAGTGTTTTGTCAAAGGACAAAGATGTGAAGCCAACATCTGCTGAATACTCGGAATCAAAGCAATCAGGGTTCTTATATGTCTCAAAAGTAAAAAAGTTCAAGAAAATTCTTTTCTTCTGAGATTGGGTCTTGCTACATTAGCCCAGGCTGGCTTCCTCCTCTTTCAGCTCCACAGGCCCTGGGATAACAGATATGCCTCCCCCGCAGCTGACTGGCAAAGGTTGCCACTTGCTGCTCTGCTACCTTTATACATTTCCTGACAGTGAGGATATAGAATCTAAAGTTATCCGAAATTTTCATTTCCTGAAGTTGCCCTACATCGCATGTCTGTTTCTACCCAGAGGAGGTCATTCTCCACCGACTAGCTACAGTTCCATTTAAAAACACAAACCCTGCCGTCTTACTCTCCGCTTAAACCCTTCAAGGGATTCCAGTTTCTGAAATGTTCCTGTGGGAGCTGGCTGTTTCTGCTACCTCCTGCCTCTGGCCTAGCCTTGCTGCTTCTTTCAGATCTTCAGCGGCCAGGGTCTGTATAGGCCCATGACCTTCCCTGTGTGCTCTGGGGGTTCGTTCTCTTAGACACCCTCCTCCACCTATTGTCTTCTCCCTCCTGCAGTCCAGTTCTTTTCATTTGTGATTTTTACGGTTTGCCCTTTGTCCCAAGTCCGAAATCTCCATGTGTATTTTATTTACTGCAGCACAGCCATCAACACTCCATTTTATCAGCTCGCTAAGAAACGTGTCTTTCTGAGCTTCCAGTCCTGTGCCATAGGATAACGCTGGAGAGATGGCTCAGAGGTTAAAAGCACTGGCTGGTTTCCCAGAGGTCCTGAGTTCAATCCCCAGCATCCATACTGCAGCTTATAACCGTCTGTAACTCCAGTTCCAGGTCAGCTGATACCCACACGCCAGTGCACATAAAGTTTATTTATTTATTTTTTACGTATTAGGAAGAGGGGATTTGGCTCAAGTTTTAGAAGAAGCAGGCCTGAGGGAAAGGAAGAGTTGTTTGGAAGAAGCACCAGAGGGCAATACGTGGTAATTAGGCTCCTAAGTGACTCGGTCACTAAGAGGCTGTCAGGGCATCACGGTGGTTCTCTGTGTGTCTGAATTAATTTTCTGGTTTGTGACGCTTATCTGCTCAGTCAGTGCCGAACCTGCAGCTTAGCCCTTCAAAGTGCAGGGAAGGAATCACAGTCCCTCACTACTGGGCCAAGGAGTCAGGGGACAGGAGGCATCTGAGGGGCGTGGGGCTCTCCTGTGCAGCTAAGGGAGCCACGGTCAAGGAGACATGCAAAAGAGTACCAGTGCACAACAGGGCGAGAGCTGAACACCATGTTCTCAACACAGAATACGCACAAAATCCTAGTAAGATGGTTAACAAGTTAGAGTCTAACCATAAACTTGTGTAGAGTTGCACAATCTTATTTTCAAAACAACACTACCTACATAGCGTTTAGGCAGAAGGCACCAGAACGCGTGTAAAAAATTAAAGAGAACATATGCATCCCCAGATTACGTGGGACATTTAGAAAAGTTCCGTACACTGGGTCACATAGCAAGCCTCAGTCTACATCAGAATTCAATCCTGGTGAATCTAGTGGCAGGGAGGTAAAGGAGGAGAGAACATAAGATAGCAGGTTCTTTGACAAAGGAAAAGAACTACAGCATGAGACATGGGATGAGTGATGAGGAGGGACGTGGAGGGAGAAGGGAGCAGAAAGAAAGGGAGAGGAGTAAATCAGAACTTTCTACAGAAGTAACTGTTGAGTATTATAAAAATGTCAGCATCGGGCTATGCATTGTGATATACGCGTACACATTAACATCCGTCCATACCCTCAGCTCTGGGAGAACAAGATTACCTATTCAAGGCCACCCTGAACTACACAGTGAAACTTTGTCTCAAAACAAGCAGCAGGAGAGCCACAAGGTCAAAGGTCACAGAAGATAAAGACTGGTGCCAACTGTCCAGGAGAAAGAAGACTAAAGACACAGGACAGGAAGCAAGGCACGGCCCAGGACTTTCTGTAGCCATGAAATACGTTATTAGGACAATTGGGAAACTCTGGAGAGGTTGTAGACTAGATAAATCTTTTCTAAACATTGGTTTCCTGGATTTTAAAGACTGGTCTATGGTTATAGAGAGACTACCCTTGTTTTAGGAAATAAGATTGGAGTACTAGGGGGTAACAAATCATCATGCCTGTAGATTAAGTGGTTCAGACACGCTCTGCACATATGGCCCTGCACGGCCAAAGACAAAGTAAACAGGGGAACTAACTCCAGGGAACCTGTGATGGGTGTATGGGGAGTGTTCATCATATCTCTTTCTCTTTAAAAAAATGTATTCAGCGTGTGGAGGTGGGGGGTGGGGTGTGTGTGTGTATACACGTGTGTACAGGCATGTGTCTGCCACAGTGCCTGTGGAGGCCAGAGAACAACTTTCTGGAGCCCTTTTCTCCTCCCACATTGTTTCCTAGGCAGAGTGCCTTGCTGCTGTGCTGTGCTTTGTGTCCAGGCCAGCCGGCCGGCCGGCGAGTGTTGTTCATCCCCAGCTCCCATCCTGTGTAGGGGTGCTGGGTTTACAGGTGTGCAACTGTGCCACCCTCTTTTTACAAAGATTTGGGGGGCTGAACTAAAAAAGAACCAAAAGTACAAAAAGAACCTTTACCTACCCAACCACTCTCGGGCCCCTCTTTCAATTTTTCTAAAAGTTTGAAATTAAGTAAAAGAAAAAAATTTTTTTTTGCTATGTACATATGTCTCAAAAAATTTTAAGTTCCTGTAGTCAAGATCTATTATCCCCCTTATGTTTTAAATATTTCATAATTTAAAAGGAAAAGCTAAATCTAGCCAATTGTCCTTAAAAGGAGCTGTTGTTCACCGCACACAAGGTCACCTGTGGACAGGACAAAGTGCCCTCAGTCCCGCATTCCCCCTAAGGCTTTAAGCCCACAGGATACAGAAGCTGGAAGTGACCTGTCCAGCTCTGGCTCAGCAGCCTATTATCTGTAAACAGCAGGGGCCTTTTTTCTCTGTTTATGTGACAGGACACAGAGATGATAAACACTTCAAAGAAATCTTATAAAACATGTTGACATGTTCCGCTCCTCTGCAGTCAAGATGTATACGTTTCACCAGAAGCAAAGTACTGCGCTAATACGGAAAGGGTCTGAAGATGAATAAAAGGGGCCGTGAGGTGGCTGGCTCAGCACGTAAGGACACTCGCCCAGCAAGCCTGGCCACCTGAGTCTGATCTGCAGAACCCATGATGGCTAGAGAACAGACTGAAAGTGTTCCTCTGACTTCCACGGGTGCACTGTGGTAGGAGCATGCCTACACACACACACACACACACACACACACACACACACACACACACACACACACACTAAATACACAAACAATGAAATAAGGAGACGTGAACACTTACTCCAAACCCACAACCCAACAAGGAGAAGGACCTGGAATGAGTTTGTCAGCGGCTTTATGCTCAGCTCACTTTCATTTCTGGAAAGGTTTCGTTTATCCAGCTTTATTAGGGTGGAGGAACCCAAACAGAAGTCAACCTATCCCTCACTACACACGCAGTGAGTGATAAGGCTGGAATTTGCCTTCTCTGGGTCAATCCACAACACCATATTTTGTGTCGCCGATGATGAACTCAGCCGGAATGGGGATGAGTCACGCTGGACAGATGAGGAGGTCAAAAGCCACCCTGTAGGAAATGCTCAAAACCTCTCGAGGTTAGAGCGGAAACTTCAAAATCTCCATGAGTTAGCTACCTTGTGGGATTCTGGGATTTGAAGGCCAGCATACCTGATCTTTACAGGATGGCTAAAGAGCCCTTTGTGCTCCCCCAACCTAAATGAGACAAGCTGATAGGTCAGTCATAATTTTAGTGTATACAAAAGAAGACAGAAACATCTGCCAAAACCAAAACCAACATTTAAAGCAGCTGGGATGAATGATCGGGCACACATTTTCCTGCATCTTAAACACCATGAGGCAGTTCTAGAGAGCCTGTGGCTTTATAGACCTGTGTCCAAGCACGGCTCTCCGCCCCTTTTTATTGTTAATTTTTACTACAGTTTATGTGGCTGAGTATGGCCTTGAACTCATGACCCTCCTGTGTCAGCCTCTCAGGTGCCAGAGTTATGGCTATGTACTACCATGCTCAGCCGTTTCCTGTCCGATTTGATATGAGCTAGAAACTGATCTAATGAGTCACTCTGCTCTTCAGTATGTAACCTCCCTGGTTGTAGTTTCCTTGTCTGTATAAAAAAGAAATAATAAAGGCCTCACATCCCAGCCCTGGGACCCTGTCTTGAAAAATCAAACCAAACCAAACCGAAACCAAAAACCTTAAATGAAACCAATTCAAACAACAAATACAGACAACAAACAAACAAACAAACATCCTATCTCGTTAAGATCAGTGGGGGAATCATAAAGGTCTGAGATACGCAGTGAGTGCCCATGCGTGTTCTTCTCCTCCCACGGCTGGACACACATCTTACAGCAATGACCGTGTGTGTGTGTGTGTGTGTGTGTGTGTGTGTGTGTGTGTGTGTGTGTATGTGTGACGGTTCAGCCTTACCACACTGCAGAGTCTGTGCTAAGCACACTCTACAGGAATTCACTGACTTAATACTCACTGCAGCCCTCACAAGGAACACCTCCATTTTATCAATGAAGATAATGAGACACAGGCAGGATTTTACCAACGAAGGTGAAGAGCCACAGGGCAGGACAAACAAGTTTTCCCCAGTTCAATCGGGCGGGCACTAAATGACAGAGCCAGAACTCGCTCCAGACAGCCGGGCTCAGAACCAGGGTCTCTGTCACCCCGTGTGGGTGACTATGCTGTCAGAGCCTCCCCTCCACATCCTTTTGCTCTGTTTCCCGAATCGAGAAGGCATCTATGAAGGTAGAGTCACATAGGGGGAGGAATAGCAGGCATTTGATTCTTTTTTTTATTCTTTGTTGTTCTTTGCATAATATTTTAAAAATTTCAATATCAATCCATTGAAATTAATACTTCAAGAGAATTTACTAAGCTATATTGCATCTCTACAAGTAGACATCTAGGATGTTTGTTCAATTTCCATAACCTTTGTGGATAATAACTGTTAATAGTTATAGAATGTGACCATTTTTCAATAATGTCATTTATTAATAAATTGCTATAACTAAACACATATTACATAAAGCAAAGAGAGAAATTGGCGAGTGAGTCATAAATCATTTGCTTTTAAGGATGATTTTTTAAACCTACCAGTCACAAAAATGTACTATAAATTGTTCTCCTGTGTCAAGGAGGATACGAATGATTGCTCTCCTATTAGCAAGCTGGAACTGCCAATTTAAGCATTTTTTTTTATATAAAACACAAAATATAAGCTTAATTCTCTAGGAAATTTACCATAAAATTCCTCCTTAAAGGTGTCATTTGAGGAACTGAGAATGTAGAAAATAGGTATAAATCATTACAGAATTACAAAAACAACTTTGGTGATAAAATCTTTGTACACTATTTTTAAAAAGGAAAACAAAACTAGGCTGGTGATGATGCACACCTTTAATACCAGCACTTTGGAGGCAGAGGCAGGGGGAATCTCTGGAAGTTCGAGGCCAGCCTGCTCTACAGAGTGAGTTCCAGGACAGCCAGGGCTTCAGAGAAAAGCCCTTTCTCGAAAAATCAGAAAAGTATGTATTAATGGAAAAAGTTCCCAAATAACTTACAAGAAAATATGAGCCAGCATTAACTGATCTTGGCATGAAGGATAGATGCAACGTGTTTTCCAAATATGTGCCTCTGATACCAGAGGCATGGGAGGACACTACTGACCAATAATCGTGCCAAGACATGCCTAGGACATTAATTCCTCAGTTGTCTTTGCCCATCAGTAACCCAAGATTGCCATAAAATATATACTCTAAACAGTGTGCACAAACAGCAGATTACGTGTATTACGTGGTCCAGTATCTTATGCAGACCCTTGTACAGTTTTACTATTTTTGTTGTTGTTTTGTTTGTTTGTTTTGGAGACAGAGATTCTGTAAATATCCCAGACTAGCCTGGGACTCATTATTGTCCTTCCCAGCCTTCTGAGTGTTAGGATTATAGATCAAGTCACCATGCCTGGTTTCTTTTTCTTTCTTTTTTCTTTCTTTCTTTTTTTTTTTCCATAATTTTTAAAATTTAAATTTGCAACAAGCTTGTCTTACATGTCAATCCCAGTCCCCTCCTCCCTCCCCTCTTACCCCCAACCCCTTTCCCACCCCCTTTCTGCTCCTCAGGGAGGGTGAGGCCTTCCATGGGGGTCTTCAAAGTCTGTCACATCTTTGGAGTAGGGCCTAGGCCCTCCCCCATGTGTCTAGGCTGAGAGAGCATCCCTCTATGTGGAATGGGCTCCCAAAGTCCATTCATATACTAGGGATAAATACTGATCCACCACCAGAGGCCCCATAGACTGCCCAGGCCTCCTAACTGACACCCATGTTCAGGGGGTCTGGGTCTGTCCTATGCTGGTTTCCCAGCTATCAGCTCCCCTTGTTCAGGTCAGCTATTTCTGTGGGTTTCTCCAGCCTGGTCTTGAGCCCTTTGCTCATCACTCCTCCCTCTGTGCAACCGGATTCCAGGAGTCTGGCTCAGTGTAGCTGTGAACTCTGCTTCTGCTTCCATCAGCTACTGGATGAAGGCTCTAGGATGGCATATAAAGTAGACATCAATGTCATTATAGGGGAAGGACATTTAAGGCAGCCTCTCCACTATTGCTTAGATTGTTAGTTGGGGTCATCCTTGTAGATCTCTGGACATTTCCCTAGTGCCAGATTTCTCTTTAAACCTACAATGGCTCTCGCTATTTTTTATTTTTATTTTTTTATTATTGTTTTCTTATTTTACATATTGATCCCAGTTCCCTCTCCCTCCCTCTGTCCTTCCCTCCATCCCTCCCTTTTTAACTCCCCCCCCACCCCCCAAACCCCCCCCCACAGGGAAGGTGATGCCTTCCAGGAAGGATCATCAGAATCGTCAAGTCATTTGGAGCCTCTAGGCTAAGGGAGTATCCCTCCACGGGGAATGTGCTCCCTGGCTCTCTCTATTATGGTATCTCTTTTCTAGATCTCCTCTATTCTTTCCCTGACTCAATCTTCCTGCTCCCTCCTGTCCTCCTCTCCCATCCTCTTCTCCCCTTCTCTTTCTCCTAACTCCCTCTCCCTGCCTCAGTTCCCAATTTGCTCAGGAGATCTTGCCCCTTTCCCTTCTGTGGAGAACCATGTACGTCTCTCTTAGCGTCTTCCTGGTTTATTAGCTTCTCTAGCAGTGTGGATTGTAGGTTGGTGATTCTTTGTCCTACGTCTAAAATCCATATATGAGTGAGCACATACCATGTTTGTCTTTTTGTGACTGGGTTACCTCACTCAGGATGGTTTCTTCTAGTTCCATCCATTTGCCTGTGAATTTCAAGATTCCATTGTTTCCTTCCTCTGAGTAGCACTCCATTGTGTGTATGTACCACATTTTCTCCACCCTATTTTCAGCTGAGGGGCCTCTAGGTTGCTCCCAGGTTCTCCATGCCTGGTTTCTTACAGCAGACACTTGACAGCCGCCTATCTTTAGACATCCTGGAGCCGTCACTTGTCCTCAGCAACTTCAACATTCATTAGCACAGAGAGGTCCTGAGACGTGCTACAGTGGAAAACAAATTTCATTAGTTACTTTTTGGCTGTCGTGATTCAACACCGAGATTAAAAGCAACTATGGAAGAAAGAGTTTATTTTGGCTTGCGGTCTATGGGGGTTGGGGACAGGGATAAAAGTCCGCCATGACAGGGGGGCCAGCATGGCTGTAAGCAGACACAGTGGCAGGGGTAGGGAAGCTGAGCAATCAAGCTTTAGCACCAAGCAGAGGGAGCAAACTGGAAGTGTAGTGTGTGGGAGGCACCAGGAGGCTGCGCCACTAACTCGGGACCCAGTGTCCCACTGCCCAAACCCATGGGGGCATTTCTCATTCCAAGTCCCGCACCGACTGAGACTGAGACTGATTTCCTTCAGCACGATGCCCACTAACCTCCGTATGAGTCATGGTGCACACCCTAAAAAAAAAATGCTTGGGTAGGAAAGTGCAGATCTACAACTTGAATTCCAATCAGTTATGACCACACAGGGAGTCTGTTTTGAGGGGTGGGTGTGGGGTGGGGTCATCTTCGGCCATGTGCTGTCATCCTAGCCCCCACAAGGTGATGGTAGAAAGATTGAGGCCAGCCTGGGCTAGAGGGTCAAGAATGATGGTCTGCTGCCACATACTGAGACCCTGTTTTAGCAAAAGAAAACGGCAAAGCGGGAAAAACCTCTTTTATGCCTGCAGCACAGGCCTGTAATTGCAGCTTCAGGCAGAGGCAGGAGATGGAGGGCTCAAGGGCCTGTCTGGGCTATAGCGTGAGTTCCAGACTAGCCTAGACTACATGGACCTTGTCTCAAAACAAAAACTCAAAAGAAACCTGAGGCCGCAACTCAGTTGTACAGCTTGTTTCTAGCACTCATGGGGCTCTAGGTTCACTTTTCAGCATTACAAATAAAAATGGATGCAGCTTTGGAACAACTCCTATTACACTTATTTATCCATGCACGCCTGTAAAACACACATGGAAGTCAGAAAACCACTCTGGGGTCTGCTCTCACGTTCCTCCATGGAGATCTGAGGGGTCAAACTCAGCCTTGCCAGTGGAGGTGGATGCCTTTACCCACAGCACAATCTCACCAGCTCAGGTCTACCTCTATGTTAAATGTGTGTGAATGGATACCCAGGCTTTTAGCAGATTTGCTTGTAGCCCTAATCATGCCCCTTATGAGCAGTAAAGTACCTAACCTCCTGTGGCACTCTCTCCATCCCTGAAACAGAAACGGTCATAATGGTGTCTGTTTCAAAGACATTTTAATGTTAACTAAATATGTGGGAAGATTGGTATAGAGTTGATGGTAGAAGGGTGCTAATCTAGTCCCTGAGCTCCTTCATGCATGCAGGGGAAGAGCTTGATCCTGCTTCAGTTTGCCGGCCTGCCCCTTTCTGAATGGAGATGGAGGAGGCGCGGATGGGGAGGGGATGGAGGGGAAGTGTGTGTGTGTGTGTGGGGGGGGGGTGTAGGAGGGGAGAAGGGAGGAGAAACTTTAGATGTAAAATAAATGAAAATTTTAATGAATAAAATAGCGAAAAGGTCCTAATAGCTATTATTATTGTTATCATTAAACAATTTTGGCTTCTTTAAAAACAACAATAAGCATTGTGGACCTCAACCCTACACAAAGAACAGGCAACTAAGGAATTCGGAGAGGAGGAGATGAGCACACCGATTGGGTGTCCAATACCAAATGGTCAGCCTTGAAAACATACTACAGTAACACTATACAGACTGGCCAGGTTTTATTTATGTGTTTAGAAACATATGTTTATATAAATATATGTATGTAACAGTAATTAATGAAAAAGGAAGCCACGGGTTTTTAAATATTATTTTAATTGAAATAATAATCAGATAACTTTAAGAAAACAAGTGAGCAGAAATAATCAGAGAGGAAAAATTATCCTGAGAGAAAAGAATTATGTATTTATTTAGCACCAAGAACAGTGTTTTATATATATATATATATATATATCATACAGTTACAGTTTGAAACCATGAATTTGAAAGAGGCCCGGGGGGGAGGCATATGTGAGCATTTGGATGGAGGAAACGGAAGGAGGAAATGTAATTATATTATAATCTAAACAAATAGAAATAATCTCTTAAAAATGCACATATTTGTGGGCTAAGAGTCTACCTCAGTTGGTAGAGCACTTGCCCATCACGCATGAAAACCCAGTTACAATCCTCAGCACTGCATGGGCTAGGTGCAGTGGTATGTACCTACATCTCAGCATTTGGGAGGTAGAGGCAGAGGACAGAAGTTCATCCTTTACTATAGTGAGTTTCAGGTCTGCTTGGGCTAATGAGTATCTCAAAAAATAAAAATATACACTGTATATACATAGGAAACCTTAATGCTAACTGCTAACAGGCCACATTACCTTTCTTTTAGATTTGTTTTCTAAACATTCTATGGCAAGTCATTCTTTTAATACTTAAGAAGACAGGCTGGTGGTACACACCCTTAGTCCCAGGTGGATCTCTGTGAATTCCTGGCTAGCCTGGTCTATATAGTGAGTTCTAAAACAAACAACAAACAGGGACAAATATAATAAGATGCTTTCTAAAAATGTGTTTTTTCAAGTTGGCAAGCAGTAATTCTCAAATCATCATTCTCCCATCACCAGACTTACCAGCCAGACCCCCTGCTCAAAATGTACATTCCCACGCTGCCCCCAAACATACTCTTTCTAGAGTTCTGGCTTTGATCATGATGGTTGCATAAGTTTGGAACTACTATGTGCTTAACCCCTTTCACCTTTATAGGGTAACAAAGACATCCATCTTTTCCAGAGTGCTCTACAAGTCTAATTCATCAAGGCCCCATTTATTCTTGAATATACTTTCTCCATAAGGGTTTGGTTTTGTTCTGACAAGTAAGTCCCTGTTCCATAGCCCAGGCTGGCCATGTGCTGGACATCTCCATGTATCAGCCTTCTCAGCAACTGTTTTCCTAATTACTGAATGATACAGAAAAACAAATGTTTCCTGGAGCCAAGGGGGTGATCTGTCTCAGGGTGGCTTGATAGTAACATCTTAAAAATCTAGCTTTTTGGCGAAGTGCTGTTCACTGTCCAAATAATGCATATTAAAAAATGAAAGTTAAGTTCCTTGTGGCCCATCAAAACGCCAGATTTTGTCACTGGCTAGTTGATTCTCACCTTCTTGTTAGTGTTCTCTATTTAATTTGCTGTAATTTATAGAGCAGTGGAATACGTTAACTATGAATATGGTGAAGCTCAATTACGGCCCTTGCTAGCAATGTGGTAATAATAATAATAATAATAATAATAATAATAATAATAATAATAATAATAAAATAATAATAATAAAAAGTTAACCTTTTGGAGTTAAATCTTACCTACACGATAAAGCCTATACTACCGATTTCGTGAGAGCATTCGGAAATTTAATATACTAAAAAAAAAAAAAAAAAGCCCCATAGAAAGCTCCCTTTCCCCACTTAATCCTTTTTCCATTTAATCCAGGACGTCTATCCTGGATTAAATCATTTAATTCCGCTTCCTAGCCCCGCATATCACTGGGATTGTTTTTTTCCTCTCTTGCCCTTATAGCCTTCCCACTCCCCAGCCGTTGAAGCGGTCGTGGACTTCAGACCCTCTACCACACCATTCAAATTTTATTTGCTCTTGTTTTTGACCAAGCAAACTCCTTTCTGCCCAGAGGGAAAGTGCGGCGGGACACCACGCACAGCATCCTAGGAAATGTGGTCTCTCCGATTCTTTCGCCTGGGCCACAGAAGGGGGAAATAAACTACAGAAGAGACCCAGTTAAAAATACAACTACCGGCAAGCCCCGCGCGTCATCCTCTTCCTTTCTGCCCCCCGCCTTCTGATGCCTTCCTCTTCCTCCACCCCTCGCGCGCGGCGTCGCTTTGCATCATGGTACTTGAAGTTCATTCTGGACGGAAGCGCCTAGCGCTCCTTCGCGAGAGAGGAGCCGGAAGACTCTCGTTCCCAGAGGGCAGAGCGGAAGCGACGCCTGCGCAGTCTCCGGTGAGGGCGTGTATGTCTGTGTCTGAGGGAGAGAGCGAGAGTGAGTGAGTGTGAGTGCGGGGTGGGGTGGTGGCCGTTACGTTCGGGGCAACGGCTAAGGCAGTGGAGAAGTGAGAGGAGAAACAACGTCCGGCGCTTCCGCCTTCGCCTGGGAGGAGGAGGAACTGGTAGGCAGAGCAGAGCCATTTGCCCTGGGCCTGCGCTAGACCTCGCCGGGCCGCCCGCGGTCTGGCTATGCTCTGAGGGTCGCTGGGGACGCCGAGCGAGCGAGAGCCGAGCGCGATGTCTCAGCCGCCGCCGCCGCCGCCGCTGCCGCCGCCGCCGCCTCCCCCCGAGGCTCCGCAGACGTCGTCGTCGTCGTCGCTGGCGGCGGCGGCGGCGGCGGCCCCGGGGGGCCTCTCGAAACGGAGGGACCGGAGGATCCTTTCCGGCAGCTGCCCGGATCCCAAGTGCCAGGCGCGCCTGTTCTTCCCGGCCTCGGGCTCGGTCAGCATCGAGTGTACCGAGTGCGGGCAGCGGCACGAGCAGCAGCAGCTGCTGGGGGTGGAGGAGGTGACCGACCCGGACGTGGTGCTGCACAATCTGCTGCGGAACGCGCTGCTCGGGGTGACGGGGGCGCCCAAGAAGAACACGGAACTCGTGAAGGTGATGGGCCTCTCCAACTACCACTGCAAATTGCTGTCGCCCATATTGGCACGCTACGGAATGGACAAGCAGACGGGCCGGGCCAAGCTGCTCCGGGACATGAACCAGGGCGAGCTGTTCGATTGCGCGTTACTGGGCGACCGTGCCTTCCTCATCGAACCCGAGCACGTCAACACAGTGGGCTACGGCAAGGACCGCTCCGGAAGCCTCCTGTACCTGCACGACACTCTGGAGGATATCAAACGGGCCAATAAAAGTCAGGAATGCCTCATTCCAGTGCATGTGGACGGGGATGGACACTGCCTGGTGCACGCTGTGTCTCGGGCGCTAGTAGGCCGGGAGCTCTTCTGGCATGCCCTGCGGGAGAATCTTAAGCAGCACTTTCAGCAGCACCTGGCTCGATACCAAGCCCTGTTCCATGATTTCATCGATGCTGCCGAGTGGGAGGACATTATCAACGAGTGTGACCCTCTGTTTGTGCCACCTGAGGGTGTCCCCTTAGGCCTGAGGAACATCCACATATTCGGCCTTGCTAATGTGTTGCATCGCCCCATAATTCTCTTAGATTCCCTCAGTGGCATGAGAAGCTCTGGCGATTATTCAGCCACCTTTCTGCCTGGGCTCATCCCTGCAGAGAAATGCACTGGGAGAGATGGTCATTTGAACAAGCCAATCTGTATTGCGTGGAGTAGCTCCGGTAGAAACCATTATATCCCCTTGGTAGGCATAAAGGGGGCTGCTTTGCCCAAACTGCCCATGAATTTGCTTCCTAAAGCGTGGGGTGTGCCTCAGGATCTTATTAAGAAGTACATCAAACTTGAGGAGGATGGTGGTTGTGTTATTGGAGGAGACAGAAGTTTGCAAGATAAGTACTTACTTAGGCTGGTTGCTGCTATGGAAGAAGTCTTTATGGACAAACATGGCATCCATCCCAGTCTGGTTGCAGATGTACATCAGTATTTCTACCGAAGGACTGGCGTGATAGGGGTTCAGCCTGAGGAAGTTACAGCAGCTGCTAAAAAAGCAGTAATGGATAATCGCCTTCACAAGTGTTTGCTCTGTGGTGCCCTTTCGGAACTTCATGTCCCTCCTGAGTGGTTGGCTCCAGGAGGGAAACTGTATAACCTGGCAAAAAGTACTCACGGACAGCTGAGGCCTGACAAAAATTACAGCTTTCCCTTAAACAATTTGGTTTGTTCATATGATACAGTGAAAGATGTTCTGGTACCAGACTATGGATTGAGTAATCTAACAGCCTGTAATTGGTGCCATGGCACATCTGTGCGAAGAGTCAGGGGAGATGGCTCTATTGTGTATTTGGATGGAGACAGAACTAATTCCAGGTCTACTGGTGGCAAGTGTGGTTGTGGATTCAAACATTTTTGGGAAGGGAAAGAATATGATAACCTCCCAGAAGCTTTTCCTATCACTCTGGAATGGGGAGGGAGAGTGGTCAGGGAAACAGTATATTGGTTCCAGTATGAAAGTGATCCATCTTTGAATAGTAATGTTTATGATGTTGCAATGAAACTTGTTACCAAGCACTTTCCTGGAGAATTTGGGAGTGAGATCCTAGTTCAGAAAGTTGTCCACACTATATTGCATCAGACTGCAAAAAAGAACCCTGACGATTACACTCCTGTAAATATAGATGGTGCTCATGCTCAGAGAGTTGGAGATGTGCAAGGACAAGAATTAGAGTCTCAGCTACCAACTAAAATTATTCTTACTGGACAGAAAACAAAAACTTTGCACAAGGAAGAATTAAACATGAGTAAAACTGAAAGAACTATTCAACAGAACATCACAGAACAAGCTTCTGCGATGCAGAAACGGAAAACAGAGAAATTAAAACAAGAGCAAAAGGGGCAGCCCAGAACTGTTTCCCCAAGTACTATTCGCGATGGGCCATCGTCTGCACCTGCCACCCCCACCAAGGCTCCCTACTCACCTACAACTTCTAAAGAGAAGAAGATTCGGATAACAACTAATGATGGACGGCAGTCCATGGTTACCCTTAAGTCTTCAACAACCTTTTTTGAACTTCAGGAAAGTATAGCCAGAGAGTTCAGCATTCCTCCGTATTTACAGTGTATTAGATATGGCTTTCCTCCTAAAGAGTTAATGCCACCCCAGGCAGGAATGGAAAAGGAGCCGGTTCCTTTACAGCATGGTGACAGAATTACAATAGAGATCTTAAAAGGCAAAGCAGAAGGTGGTCAGTCTGCTGCAGCACACTCAGCCCACACTGTGAAACAAGACGAGATTGCTGTTACTGGCAAACTGTCATCCAAGGACCTGCAGGAGCAAGCTGACAAAGAAATGTACTCCTTGTGTCTTTTAGCAACATTAATGGGTAAGAGACATTGAAGTCTGATGGTATGTCATAGGTGCGAGTATAAAATACTGAGATTTTTTTTTGTTGGGGGTGGGGAACTGTGATTACCATAAATCCTTGATTCTATACATTAGGAGAAAATTATTTTCTTTAGTGTTTTGGTAGTAGATATTAATATGATTATTGAGTATTAGAAAAGCATAACTACAAAATCTAATTCCTCAACTGTCACCAAATTATCTAAATATATCAAGATATTTAAGTAGCATTTATTTCAAAAATTGTTTAAAAAAAATAAATGTATCTAATTAAAGCCCTTTCTTTTTCTCCCTGCCTGAGCTCTTAGGCCTTTCCATTTTGATCCCTTTTCTTTTAGTTTTAATTTCGGTTTCCAGCCTGTCATGTGATCTCAGGACTTCCTGTTTGATGAATTGCAGTTTCTGGTGTTTATAGTCTGCACTCCCACCTAATAGCCTATCTCCTCCATTTCCTGTTCTCTCTCTCCTTCATCGTGTTTTCCTTATGTGTACACTAGGTTGTGTTTAATTTCATGGTCCAGTGACACTGCCATAATTGCAGTGAATAGCTCATAAGAAACAAAGAAGACAATGGGTTAAGAGTTGCTTTTTAATAAGTTAGCATAAATTGAAGGAAAATACATTATCAGTTGAGTACATAATTTCAACATTTAGATGACTTGGGATACTGCCTCCTGGTACATCTTTTTTTTCCCATTATTTGCTTAACCTCTGTCTCTTAAGTCAGTGTTAGCTTGTTTACACACATTTTTAAGTATGAAGTAAAATTTAAATGTTAAATGTTAGAAGGGCCTTAGTTTTGCCAAGACTAGAACGTTCAGCTAAACAGGTGCTAGCTTTAGATTCTGTTTTCTCAGACTACTAAATAGCAGTGAATTTTGCCTTGGGCTACTATAATGAAGATTTGTTATTACTGGTTTAGTAAGTTGGGAGCCTACTAGTTATCGGGAGGTCTAAAAACTGTACAAACTTTCACGTTCCCATTGTTGATTTTAGTTTGGCAGGCAGACCTAGGTATTTCCATATTTCTAGGATGCTGTGGTCTCTTAGAGACTGCATAGATTAGAGGAATGGCTATATGACATTTGGAATCAGAAGACACAATTTCATTCTTGGTCCTACTACTTAGTGATTTCACACCAAGTATTAACTCCCCAGTACTTCAGTTGCTTCCGTAGAAAATATCTCTTATAGATGATATGAGCATGGGTAAAGTATTCTCAGAACTCTGAAAAATTAAATAACATCTTCACAAAAATGGATACAACTAGATATATACAGGAAACATTTTAAGACTGGCAATTTCCCAAGTTAAAAACAGGATGATAATAATGTCTTTCTCTTTTTCTGTTTCTTTTGGTTATCAAGACAAGGTTTCTCTGTGTAGTCTTGGCTGTCCTGGAACTCACTTTGTAGACTAGGCTGGCCTCTAACAGAGATCCACCTGGCTCTGCCTCCTGAGTGCTGGAATTAAAGGGGCGTGTACCACTACCACCCAAACTGGTAATATATTTTATAATGAAAGGTATTAAAAATGTCAGTTTATAATTATTTCAATTTAAGTTTCCTGCATCCAATTTTCTGAGAACTATTTAGATTGTAATGAGTTCTTCAAGATACCTTCTGTTCTCATCCTCTTCACTTTTAATATTTACATTGTTGTCCACAATCCATCAGATTTTTTTTTTTAATATGTACATATCTCTTGCCAACACAGAATTTATGTATGTGGGTATATTTTGCTGATTTGAGATACTTCTGCTTTAAAAAAATAACACAAGCGTGGTATGGGGGTGCACACCTGTAATCCTAGCACTTCAATCACTCTGGAACCTAAGGCATGAAGATCATGAGCTTCACGTGAGCCTGAACTACATAGCAACACTGTCTCCAGTGAAGACAGCAACAACAACAAAATCAAAGCCCCAAACAGGCAAAGTACTATGACAGTGCCTGCTCCTGTCTAAATATTAATCTTCTCTCTCTATGTAGAGAAGGTACGCTTTAAAAGCAATGTGGTTGTAAAAATACTAGTTTTGGAATAGTTAAATCGACCATATATAAAATAGAGAGTATTAAGTTACTTGATGTTTAGGTTGGTGATGCTAGAAAACAACAGGAGCTGTTTGGAAAATTACAAATTTCAAATGTAGACATTAGCCGCCTTTTTGTTTAGAAAATAGCTTATTAAGCTTTACAGTACTTATTTATTACCTTCTTACTCATAGTTTTGAATATATCCTCTAAAGGTTTGAGAGACTTTTGTTTACTATTCTAAGTAGGGCCCCCTTTGTTTTTGTATCCTGTTCATTTTTCTTACAACACCTATTACAAGCTTAATGATCTTGTTTGTTTTTTTAATTATTTGTTTACCCCTCCCTGTACTGGATTTGAAAGTCTCCAAACATGGACAGTATGACCTGTTTTAATGAATACCTTATCACCTGGTACAATTGCTTGCTGAGTGAGTGAACACAGATTAGTTCATCGAAATGAATGTGTGCTGTGAACCTGAGACTGTCAGAGGCACACAGATGAATGAGACAGTCCTGCCTTCTGTGAACTTAACAACGCATTATTTAGCAGTTGCTATGGTTAAACGCCCTGCCAAGGAAAGGGTTTATTTGGGCTGATGGTCTCAGAGAGATAAGAGTCTGTCATCATCATGGCCGGGACGCATGGCAGCATGCAGGTGCCAGCCACATCTGGGGCAGTAGGCTGAGAGAGAGCTCACTGTTTGCTTCCTTGAGACGGGGTTTTGTTGTGTAACAGTGTTGGCTGTCCTAGAGATAACTCTGTAAACTAGGCTGACTTCGAACTTACAGAGATCTGCCTGTCTCTGCCTCCTGAGTGCTGAGGTAGGATTAAAGGTGTGGGCCCCCACTGCTGGGCTCACATTTTAAGATGTCCAAGGGAAGTAGAGAGCTCACTGGGAACTACAGGAAGAGGCTTTGGAACTTTAATGTGCTTACCTAGTGACATTAATTCTCCCAGCAAGGCCACAGGTCCTAAACCTACTGAAACACCCACTGGGAACAAGCTATCAAGTGCTAAAGCCTGCAGGGGACATTTCACACTCAGATCATCCTGAGGGTCTCTGCTGAGGGAGCCTCCTGCTTTTACAGCTTTCATTAAAACATAAAAATGATAAACCTCAAAGATAGCTAGCATAGCATTTAAAAAAAAACATACATATATTTGGAGATTGTATTGGTGAAATGTGCTGACTTGCAATAGCCAGGAACATGTGATTTTTCTTTTTTTGAGAGTGTTTTGCTTGTTTTTTAGCTCATAGCTTCAGATGGTTCAATATATCATGATGGGGAGGGTGTGTTAAGGAACTATCAACAAAATAATACATAGTCTGCTCAGTATGGGGCATTCAAGGAACTAGTCCAAGTTGCTTTGAATCATGATGCTAGTATACGATACAGTATTTTTCCTGTGATATTTCACATGTACTTTTAATCCATTTTATCCAGACCATTGGGGTTTATTAAACTTATTGGTTATTATAGGCTGCCAGCTTCATAAAATGTTTAAATCAACCCAATTATAGCTTTGTAAATATGTTACTATAATCCCTTATAGATCAGTTATCTTTATAGCTTTGTAAATATGTTACTATAATCCCTTGTAGATCAGTTATCTGTACCATTTTATGGTCTATCATAAGAATTTGGCTTATTTCTTTTTTTGTTAGCATTCTATTTTATTTTCTGACTATCATGGCTTTATCACAAAGTAAGATAGGTTTAGGTGAAAAACAAGGTTTGTCTGTAGTTCACTTAAAATGTGATTTTTATGTCAGTTTGTTACAAACTTTTGAGAAATGGAGACATTTGTAGGATTTTTTTGTATTGCTTTTCTTCCTGAAAGGCTTTTTACTATAGACTTTAAAAATATAGGACCCACTTGGATCAATCCCCAGCACCCAAAAACCTCATAACATTTCATAACTTATTTTTTATGTATTGATGAAGGTGGTACTGGTGGCTGGCTAAATTTAGGACCTCACATGTGCTTAGCAAACATGTTTCTGCTTAGATTAAGTGCATCATAATACCTCAGGATTTTCCAAAATCACATGAGAACTCAGATGCTATTTTTTGTTTGTTTTTAGGTGACATTGGATCTCTATATTATTATTCTCTCTTTATATTTTTCTTCAAATGCTGGGTGAAAGTTTGAAATCCACATCATGCTTATTCATATTGTGATTCCTTATGTGCCATTGTATGGTTCTGCTTACTTATAGGTAGTACACTTGTAGTGAGAATAGCCATAATATGATATTGATGCATATAGAGTACAGGTGATTTATGTAGTTATGCTTTGAAGATTAATCACTTTCTGTGATTTAGCCATTTGATATATTTTATTTATAATTTTCTCCCAAAGAGTTCCAATATATATAAAGTAAGATGTGGCAGTTCTTAATATTTGTTTTTTTCAGGAAAAAAAGTTAATCATTACATCCACACAGATGCCTGTGTGTGTATACATTCCTATACATGTTTGGGTTTGTGTCCATGTATGTGCATCGTAATTACATCCTTTAACACTTAGTGGTGACACTAAAAACTGGATTTACTTAAGGGACTGGGAATAAGTAGAACCAGGGATATGTTTCTTGGAAATAATTTCGATTGGGCTAGCAAGATGGCTCAGCAGGTAAAGGCACTTGCTGCCAAGCCTGAAGACTTGAGTTTGATCCTCCCTCAGTAACTGATAAAAAGGAAGAGAACTGAATCCTGAAGATTTTCTGTAGGGTTTGAACCTTGCCCTCCAAATAAATAAATGTAAGTAAACAACAACAACCAAAACATAATCTTTGGAGACTGTTTTAAGCATTGATAAAAGCAAATGTTTAAATAGGAGGGTGTGTAGGAGGAGCAGAGAGTTGGTAAATTAATACCTTTAGCCTTCTCTCTAATAAACAACTTTATTCTAAACCAGATTTACTCAAATTGTTTATTTAAGGCCTAGGAATATAGTTCAGTTGATAACATGCTTGTCTAGCGTGCGTGAAGCCCCAGCACTGCAAAAGTCTGGTGTGCTGGTGCATGCCTGCTTTGTGATCTCATTACTGAGTAGATGGAGGGGAGAGGATCTGGAGTGAAAGGTCATCTCCAGCTGTGTATGAGTTGGAGGCTTGCTTGGTGACATGAGACTTCGTCTCTAAAACAGACAGACACTTCATTTTCAGTTCACATTTATTTATTTTGTACACATGGAAGTCAGGCCCGTCAGCAAGTGCATTTATCCACTGAGCCACCTTGCCAATCCAGGTTCAGAGTTTTAAGAATTCCTTTTGGGTCTTTATATTTCATATGGGAGGTGGGGAGGTGAGTAGTGCTGTGGTGGGTGGAACCCAAGGGTCATTTACACTCTAGGTTCAGTGAGAGAAGCTTCTGAAGAGAACAAGGTAGAGAGTGTTAGAGCATCTGCTGTCCTCTGACCTCCATGTATCTGCGCGCGCGCGCACACACACACACACACACACACACACACACACACACACACACACAGGGCCCCCATGCATTCTCTCTCTCTCTCTCTCTCTGTGTGTGTGTGTGTTTGTAAGTCTATTTCATATGATGTTAGAGTTTTCAGTTTTCAAGTTGCAAAGTAGAAACTTCACATTGACTTTTTACTTAATAGATTTTAATTTTAACTGGCACAGTAACTGAATGTATTTATGTGGTAAGGTGTGATATTTCACTGTGTAATGTTCAGATCAAGGATATTGGCATATTTATCATCACAGACATATCATTTCCTGGGCTGGGAACATGAAAATACTTCCCTCTTAATTATTTTGAAATACACAGTTAGTTGTTGTCAACCATAGTTATGCCATGCTGTAGAATATTGGGTGTTTGTAGTTCATACCTACAGTCAGTTTGCTTAAGGTGAGGTAGGAAGATTACTGTGAGTTTGAGGCTAGACTAGGCTATATAGTGATTTCTAAGCCAAATTGGGTTAAGAAAAAAAGTTAGTCTTCATGTCCAGCAATATTATAATACCTAGTAGCTATTTTATCTGTATCCCTCCCTTCCCAGCTTTCTCCAAATTACCTTCAGAAACATTTATAGTTAGAAAATTGGAATGATGACTTTTCAAAAAAAAAAAAAAATTGTTAGTCTGTGCACCTGTGTCCGTTCCTGTGGAGGTCAAAGGACAGTTTGTGAGGGTCAGTTCTCTCCTGCCACCATGTGGTCCCAGGAGCAAATGCAGGTTTTTGGCTTTGGAAGTACCTCTAGCCACAGAGCCATTTCCCCAGCCTATGATACTCCTTTAAAAACTCATTTCAACTCTTGGTTTTTTTTTTTTTTTTTTGGTTAGAAAATATATATATTCTTTGGGTTAGAGAGATAGATGGCTCTGGTTAAGAGCACTGGCTGCTCTTTCAGAGGTCCTGAGTTCAATTCCCAGCAACCATGGTGGCTCACAACCATCTGTAACAGGATCTGATGCCCTCTTCTATCATGCAGGCATACATGCAAATAGAGCACTAATACAGTAAATAAATAATTCTGAAAAAGAAAAGAAATACATATTCTTTCTTTCTTTCTTTCTTTTTTTCTTCTTGGTTTGTTTTGTTTTTTCAAGACAGGGTGTCTCTGTATAGCTTTGGAGGCTGTCTTGGCACTCGCTCTGTAGACCCGCCTGCCTCTGTCTCCCGAGTGGTGGGATTAAAGGTGTGTGCCACCACCGCCTGACAGAAATACATATTCTTAAAAACAGATCTTAAAACATAACTTTAAAAAGTTAAAAATTACCTCTCAAATAGAAAAGAAAAACCAAGTGAGAAAAAAAAATTATCCTGTAATACATATATCTTGTGTTTAGAGAGGAGAACTAAGTGTAGGAAGGGTTCCAGAAGGCCGTGGAAAGAGGTTATTTCTAGTGGCATATGCACTTTCCTATCTTCACATATAGCACATTGACCAGAAATACTTTACTGTTGTGCTGGGAAAACAGCTGACTCTAAAGCTAGTGGGGGCCTGTCAGTAAAATGTGTTGATATAATGGAGGACTCAAGTTCACCATGATACTCTTCGAGAGAGTTTGTCCTAATGAGGTGGGGCCACTTTTTGTTTTTGCCAAGTTTGACTTACTAGAGTCTTGAAAAGAAGTAATGCTATTGCTTACATTTTACAGACCCAGTGCTACTTACCAGTTACCCTACTTCAGTTACCCTACTTCAGTTACCGCCCCCCCCCCGAATTGTTTTTAGGCTTGCTTAAAAGGAAACAAAACAAAACAAAACAAAAACCCCACCCTTTTCTCCCCCCTTAATGTTGTGCATTAGTGTTTTGCTTGCATGTATGTGTGCACTATTTGTGTACCTGGTACCTACAAAAGCCAGAATTGGGTGTCAGATCCATTGTAAATTGTCAGGTAGGTGTTGAGACTTAAACCCAGGTCCTGTAGAAGAGGAGCCAGTGTTCTTAACTGCTGAGCCATCTCTCCAGCCAGAGAAAAACCTCATTTGTGGTACTCATTCAATGTGTTTGCTCAACCAGTATTAGGAATGCAATTGCTCAGCTCTGTGCCAGGGCCTGGGAATAGAAAGTCTGATAGGCTACTGACCTTTCCTGAATCTGAAAACTTTTTCCTTTAGAAGAAGAAAGCAATGAATTGTAGAGAAATGGCACTTAAATAGAATTTTATACTTTATTTTTTACTGTGCTTATTTAATTGTGTGTGTGTGTGTGCGCACGCGCGCACCTATGCACATGCTCTGTAGCACATGTGTGAGGGCAGAGGACAGCTTAGGATTGTTCTCCTCCCATCATGTGGGTCCAGGGGTTGAACTCAGCTTATCAGGCTTAAGTAAGTGTGCCTTTACCAGATGAGCTATTACTGAATTTTAAATTTATTCTTTAAGTTGCCTTTTAAAGGATTATGTAAAAGCTATCTGCCCTTAGGAAACTGCAACAGTTTGTGTTGCTTCAGGAAAGTGAAGGTAGAGGTAACTGAGGTTGTTGGTGAATGCCTGTGATCCCGGCATTCAGGAGACAGAAGAAAAGAAAGACTGGGAGTTGGTTAGTTCTAAGCTAGTCTCAGTTCTGTGGTGAGACCCTGTCTTATTGAAAGCAATCAAACAGAAGGTAAAGGTAAGGTATGATGTGAGATTGGTAGCTCCTGTGTTTAGAAAAGGAGCTCTTGGGCTTTGATCTATATTTTCTTTTCTTTCCTTTCCTTTTTTTTTTTTTTTTTTTTTTTTTTTGCTCATTTTCTTTTCTTTTTTAGACATTGTCCCATGGCTCACATTGGCCTTGGGACTCTTTGTGTAGCTGAGGGTTACCTTCAGACTGCTTCTCTTCAGTGTGTGAGGCAGGAGACAGACACAGTAGTAATGTAGATGGAGAAGATGCCATCTTGTGAGACACGAGACTGTGGTGGACTTGTTCAGAGACCTGATCTCCAGTCCCCTTCTGTTCTTCCATTCTGTTCTTCCATTCTTTTAACCAATAACGATAACTCACTGGAGCTATTCATATACTAAAGGAAGCTGTTCGTCCCTTTTCTTTAGCCAGTTGATGCCGTGCATATTCATGAGCAGAACTGTGATGTGCCATGACGTTTGTCTTAACAGGTTTTGAACTCTAATGGGTGTTTAATTCTAGGGGTATTATAAACTTTGGATTGATATGCAGGATTCAGCCATGTTAGCTGTGATATTGGGGTAATTGTTCTGAGCTGGTTTGCTTGTGAGGGAGAGAGATGCTAGTAAGAGAAGCTGTAAAAGTGCCTTCTCAGCTCAGAGAGAGGTAGATGATGGAGGCTCAGCTGGGGTGTATGTATATATACCTCATTTAACCAAAGAGCGATGGGACACTATTTCTCTTACTGGGATAAAAATTAGTTCTTGGTCGACAGACAGTGGAGAAAGCCTTACCCTTAATGCACAAAATTACACAGGTGTACTACATAGACAGTATAGTGTATTATAGTACAGTACACTGTTGTATCTATGCTATTCAGATGTCAGGGGGAATGGGGCTGTTGAGGAAAATAATGTCTGTATAGCCTTTATAAGGAGATGATGAAAACAGATACTCAATCTGCTGAAATAAGACATAGTCTGGAGTATGACATACTAAGAAATGTGACATTTTTCTCATTAGAGTTGTGTATAGATGCTCACTTTGGCACCTGTTCAGATTCTTACTCCAAAAAACAAAGCAGACAAACAAAACTCCACTAATAAACAAAACCACAAACTCTGCTGCCCCATAGTCTTTGATGTTTTCTAAATAAATTAATATCTGTGAGTATTTTAGAAAGACTATGACCATTTAGGATAAGAATGACCATAATTAAATGAAAGGTGATCACCATAGAAATAATTTTTCTAAATGAAGTTTGATAAGTTTGCCAGTGTAGCTTTTACCAGGAGTTACTAATATTTTTGTACTTTGGGGGATTTGATTAGTATTGTATTAGCAAATAAAGTATTTGTATAACTGGATATTCTGGTTAGCTGAAGGTTCAAATGACAAAATAAGGCCTTTAAAATTTTATATTTTAAACTGGGTTACTGAAAATAACTTTAGCTGACTATTATACAACTTCATTTCCCTCTTTATGGTGTAAGAAAGGATGGTAAACATACAATTAATTAGTATCACCAGTGATTTCCATACAAAATTCAGTTCCAACAGTATAATTTCCTAATAGGATAGACAAACATTACCCATTATTGCTATTGTTATTAAAGTGAATTAAGTTCCTTGATAAAGAAATCCTGTGTTCTTTAGCAGATAGAAAAAGCATTATTTAAGAAGCAGCACATAGCCATAGCCATACCTGACAAACAGAAGGTAACAGAAGGTGACCTTCTATTCCTCCGTTCTTTGATATTTTCAAATGTGAAACATTTCCCCTCCCATCTCACCCCCCCACCCCCTACCCCACCCCCACCCCTGTTTTCCTAGGGATTGACCTCAGCCTTGGGCAGGCTAAGTGTGTGTTTTACTGTTAGTTGCACTCCAGCTCTGTTGTTGTTGGTTTTGTATTTGGAATCTCTTGATGTATTTTGTGAAATAGTAGTTTCTTTTTGAATATTTTATGGTCTTTAAAGATTGTTTTGGGTATATTTAATATTTTCCCCTTAAATTTCTGGGTTTTTTTATTTTAACATTAGAATAACAAAAGATAATCAGTTATGTTCAGTCTGCCTACTTATTTTTCTTCCTGGCTATTTCTTTCTTTTTTCTTTTTATTCACTTTTAACACACACACACACACACACACACACACACACAGACATATACACACACACAAACAATTTTATATTATAGTTAAAAATGATTTTTTGTAAATAATCTTTTCTGTTCTTGCTCAGAGTTTACAAGCAAGTGTCTCTTGAGCTACTCTGAGGCCTGAGATATATTTTGTTTAATATACTCAGTATTGGTTTGTGCAGTTTTAAAGATATTTTCTTAGCTCCTATGTTTAAAAATTAAAGGAACTTTAGATTGAAGGAAGTTTGGATTGTTACGGTGTCTTGAAAAGTGACATGGGCCTTCAAACACAGGGTCTAGGCTCTTCTGTGACAGCATTTGGCAATAGTTCCTATCTCCACATAGCTCATTCATCTTCTACTGTGCCATTGTCTCATATCGGTGTTATACATATTCTGATTCTTGGTCTTGCAATCTCTGTTCTAGGCAAAGAATCCAGGATGGCACTCTGGTCTGTGCTTACACTTTATGTATTTTTGTCTTTCAGGAGAAGATGTATGGTCTTATGCAAAGGGACTTCCTCACATGTTCCAGCAGGGTGGTGTATTCTACAATATTATGAAGAAAACTATGGGTATAGTTAAATTCTGATTTTACTCTTGAATAATGTTTCTATTTAAGCTGTTACAAAGTGAAGAACATTCAAATAGCGGCCCAACGAGAAGGCTCAGTGGATAGAGGCTGCCAAGACAACCTGAGTTCCAATCCCTGGGACCCACGTGGTGGAAGGAGAGAGCCAACCCCACAGTTGGCCTCTGACCTCTATCTGTGCACACACACATATACATGAAATAAGTAAAATGTAACAATACTTTAAAAGAATAGTCAAATGATATTTTATTAAAAACACTAACATGTAAACATAGTATTAAGATTTTGACAGCTGGGCATAGTACCACGCCTGTAGTCCAAGTTGGGTGTTGATAATTGAAGAGTGGCTTGAGCCCAGCAGTTCTCAGCCAGTCTGAACATTATGAGACATACCAACTTTTCACTTTTAAACATTGATTTTAAATTATGTGTGTATGTGCACGGGAGTGCCAGTGCTCTCCAGCAGCAGAAGGTGTTGGGATCCTCTTAACTGGACTTACAGGAGCTTTGAGTTGCCTGACATCTGTGCTAGGAACTGAACTGGGGTCCTCTGCAAAGGCAGACATGCTCTCCACCCCTGAGCCATCTCCAGCCTGAGAGGCCTTTCTTTCTTCTTCTTTAGTGCTAGGGATCGAACCAAAAGCTTTACACATGTTAGGCAGGTATTCTACCGCTGACTACATGTATGTGGTGTGTGTATGTGTAAGTATCCCTCCACTGAACTATATCCCAGCCTTGTGTGTAAGTATGTGCATGTTTATGTGTACATATATGTATGTGTGTAAAAGTTAGAACAGAGTCTTGGGTGTTATTCCTCAGGTGCTAGCCACAGTGTGTGTGTTTTGTTTTTTGTTTTGGCTAAGGTTTCTTTTGGGCTGGCATTTGCTAAGTGGGCTAGGCCAGCTGATCAGGGAGCTCCAGGGATCTCCTTATCCCGGTCTCCTCAGCATTGGTATTTTAAATGGGTTGTGGGGATTGAACTCAGGACCTTGTGTTCATTGCAAGCACTTCACTGGTGCATTGGCTCCTACCCCATGTGTATAGATTTTTAAGTACAGTTCTTTCTTTACCAATGTGCTTTGTTATTATTCTGATGTAGTCAGGTACGTTTTCTGCAATATAATTAATAGTTTTGTTTTGTTTTATTTTTTGGGACAATTTTTTCTCTGTGTAGCTTTGGAGCCTTCCCTAGAACTCTTTCTTTAGACCACGCTGGTCTGAAAACAGAGATCCACCTTCCTCCTTCCTCTCCGTCCTGAGTGCTGGGATTAAAGGCGTGTGCCATAAATTTTTGTATTGCTTTCTTGCTTCTGTTTTGGTCCTTAATGACTAAAGAAGACAAGTTGTGAAACCCACAAGAAATGGATCTGATTATACTGTGTGTGACTGACTGTCCCAGAACCAGATAATACCGTATTTTTATTGTTTTATTTTAATAGTGATTGGCAGATCTCATTGCTTTCAAGGTTTTGGGAAACAGCTTGTTTTACATTTAACTTCTTTGTGTATAAAAATAAATATACTTTTATGTAAGTATAGTTATACCTATCAGATTTTAATAACTTGGGAGAGAAGTTGGAATGGCATGTATTTAGGCCTTCTATGTTTTTGCAGAAATGTAACATGAGTACTTTTTGCTTCAAGTGTATCGCTTTGGTTTAGCTTTTTATTTCTCTTACGTAGCCTTATAGACATTAAGTATAAAATTTTGTGGTGTTCATTTATTCTTTGAACTTTTTTTCTTTAAAACAAAACAAATCCCAACTAGACTGTTATAGAAATGTTCAGACACATAAAGTAGCAAGAGTGTTACTATGAGCTCCATGTGCCCTGTCTCCTGGCTTCCACGATTACTAATAAATTATTAATACACCTCAACTGTCTTCTCAACTGGACTGTTTTAAGTAAATCTCATATATATAATTTCATGAGTACTTTTAGTGTGTATATATAGTGTGAAATACTTCAATTTCACCAAATAGTGTTTAAACAGCAAGCAAATATTTTCTTCTTTTGGGTCAATAGAATCAAGGAAGCAAAGAATATCTTTAAAAAGACAAGAGTATTAGTATTAACATTTTAATTTTATTACTATTTATTACTACTATTTATTACTATTATGTATATGATTTGTGTGAGAAAAAGGGAGGGTGTGTTTTTAAGTGCGTGTGGGTGTCGCATGTCACATGTTGTTTGTTTGTGTTCAGAGGGTAACTTTGAGGAGTCAGTTCTTTTTTTCCACATTGGGTCTTGGGTTCTGGACATTGAACTCAGGTTGTCAGGCCTGTTTGGGAAGCACTTTTCATCTGCTGAGTCATCTTGTCAGTCCAGAGACAGGTTTGTTGTGACATGTTTTATACAGAGTAAAATTCACGTTTCGTGGGAATACAGGTACAAATTAAGTATTATATACCTTGAGTATGTGGAACCAGAAGCATTTTCGATTTGGAGGGATTTAGGGACACTTTACATATACACAGTGAGCTGTTTTTTTTAATGGAACTCAAGTAAAAAATTCAATTTTTTGTCATAACTGCCTAAAACACATCACTTGCAGATAATTTTGTATAATGTCCATAAGGCATCTTGTGTTTTGAAGCCAGTTGCACAGTGTAGAATCTTCTACTGTGGCATTACTTTGTGCTAAAGAAAGTTTCAGATTTTGGCACATTATGGATTTGGATTGGAATATACAGAAGCTGTATATTTACTTTATAGACCGTGTATGGATTTTGAGAAACATGCAGTAATGTATCTACCTAGTTAAAAATATAGAATATTTTCTCTCACTCCAAATGTTTAGCCATCCCCTATTTTCTCGTCTGTACACACTGGCAACCACTGATTTGTTTCCTGAGTTCATTTGTTTTCCCTTTTCTTACTGCATTAGGGTGACTTTGTGTGCCTGGTTCCTTTTGTCTCACATAGTTGCTGGTAAACTGGCCTGAGGGATGTGTCACATGTGTTACTTGTGAGTTTTGTTGGCATGTAGACTTGTGTCTGCATATGACTTGCTGCTCCTGTCAGTACAATACTAGAATTTAATAGTAACAGAGATCTTACAGCCTTTAGAGAGAAAAGCCTTTTTCTGTTGCTTTTAATTATAAAAGGGATTTTTATTTTTGCATGTGTCTGTGATCTATGATCTATGAGGCCATCTTGTTAGTAAAGCCCTGAGACAGTGTAGGATATAGCATAGCAAGAAAATGGGTAATGTATGTGTCTCATTTCTGTTTTAGTGTATTAGTAGGTATTAGAAGGTATTAGAAGCTGATATCATTTTCATTGTTGAATAACATTTCACTGATTGAATGGATCACATTAAATAAATTAATACTTGGGTCTGGAGAGATGGTTCAGCAATTAAGAGTGCTTTTTGCTCTTGCAGAGGATCCAAGTTCAGTTCCCAGCACTCACTCACTTGGGGCATCTCTCAAGCCTATAACTCTAGCTTTAGGGAGTCTGATGTCCTTTACTGGCCTCCACAAACACACTTATACATGGAGCGTAAAGTCACAGACACATACACATTAATTGAAAAAAGACCTCAACCAAATGATGTTTGCTGTTTTCAGTTTTTAGCTACTATGAATCTAGTCCCTGTGAACATTTATCATTTATGTACAAGTTTTTGTATTCACATACATTATTATTTTATTTATTTGTTATTATTTTATGAGGTGAGGTTTCTCTGGGTAGCCCTGGCTGGCCTGAACTCTCTGTGGACCAGGCTGGCCTTGAGTTCAGGGATCCACCTGCCTCTGCCTCCCCAGTGCTGGGATGAAAAGCGTGTGCCACTGCTCCTGGCTCCATCCAAGTTTTTCATTTCTCTTGGTAAATACTTACTGGAATATAAAGTCATGTGGTAAGTATACATCTTTTATTAGGATTCCATGACCGGGGAAATGGCTCTGTTTCTGTTGGTGTAAAGTACTTACTGCATAAGTTTAGGGCTCTGAGTCTAGATCCCAGCACTCATGTAAAAAGCAGGTCATGGCGCATGTGCCTATAGTCTTAGTAGAGACAGAAGTATTTCTGCTGCTGGCTGGCCAGCCAGTCTTGACAAACCAGTGAGCTGTAGGATTAGTGGGAAGAATCCTGTCTGGGAAACATAAGGTGAAAATGAGAGGAAGAAAGCCAGCGTTGACTTATGGCTTCCACATGCACACACATATGTGCAATCCCCCACATGAACATGTACACTACACACACACACACACACACACACACACACACACACACACCTTCCACATGATCTTCCAAAGTGATTAGACCATTTTTCATTTCTGTTAGCAGTGTATGAAAATTCCACTTGTTTTAGGTCTGTATTGGCATTTGGTAGTGTCACTTTTGTGTGTGTGTGTGTGTGCGTGTGTGTGCTTGTGTTCGTGTGTATGTGCAGGTACACTGTGTGTTTGGGCATATGTACACATGTGTATGCATGTGGAGGCCAGAGGACAGCTACTTCAAATGCTGTTCCTTAGGAGATGACCACCTTGAGTGTTGAGACAGGATCTTTCATCAGATAGGCGAGGCTGGCCGGCCTGTGAGTCCCAAGGATCCTTCTGTCTTTGCTGCACTAATGCTGAGGTTATATGAATACACCAGCATTCCTGTCTCTTTTTCATGGTTTCTGGGAGCTCATCTGGGGTCCTAATGATTGATAGCAAGCACTATCAGTTTTGTTTTTAATTGAAAAGTTTATTATTTTAAATTGTGCGTAAAGAAAGGTCTGTGCATGTTTGTGCAGGTAGGTGCCCTAGAAAGTCAGATGCTTCCAGTCCCCTGGAGCTGGAATTACATGCACCCAACAAGGGTCTTGGGAATCAAATTCAGGTCCTCTTCAAGAGTGACTTACGCTTAACCACTGAGCCATCTCTCAAGCTCCAGTTGTTTTTTGTTTTTGTTTGTTTTGAGACAGGGTCTCATTGTATAATCCTAGCTGCTTGGAACTTGCTATGTAGACTGTGTTGGTTTGAAACTTAGAGACCCGCTGTCTCTGCTTCTTACACTGAGTGAAACTGTATCACTTGACCCAGTTCTTCTTAAAAACACACAAAAAAGAAAACTTTTAATACACATATAGCACTAGCCCACAGGGTTTATTTGCATTTCTCAAATAAAGTGATGTTGATTAATATTTTGATGTATTTGCTTTCTTTTCTTCCTTCTCAATGTTAAATGGTTTTTATTTTTTACTGTTTTATGTGTGTTTTAGGTATATATCATTGATCAGATGAGTGTTTAGTAAATATTTTTATAGACTATAATTTTTTTATTCTCTTGTTACCTTTTGAAGATCTTTGATATTTTTTGAAGTTTTTAAGTTTAGATAAAATCCAGTTTAATAACTTTTCCTTTTATGGTTCATGGCTTTATGCCTAACCCACCCAAGGTCATTAATATTGTATTCTCTGTTTTATTCTAGATGTTTTATAGTTGTATATTTATCTTCAAATATAATTTGGTTATTAAAAACAGTTGTAAGTAAGCCAGGTGGAGATAGTGCACACCTGTAATTCCAGGACTCAGGAGGCAGAGGTGGACGGACCATTTTGAGTTTGAGGCCAGCCTGGTCTATAGAGCTAGTTCCAGGATAGCTAGGGCTACATAGAGAAACCATGTCTCGAGAAAAAACAAAACAAACAAAAAGTTGTAAGTATAACAAGAAGCTAATTTTTGATAGGTTGTAAAAGTATAAATCAAGGTTTATTTTAGTTGTGCATCGTCAGTTATTTATTATTGACAAACATACATTTTATCCATTAGCTTAATTTGATGCTTCTTCAAAAAATAATTGATGAGTTATATACTTAAAGAGTAAATTATATCTTATGTAAACTGTACCTCAGTAAATTTGCTTTAAAAGTCACTTGAAGCCAAGTGTGGTGGCACAGATTTATAGTTAGCACCTGCTCAAGCTCAGACACTCGGGAATTATTACAAGTTCAAAGCCTAGCTAGGAAACCTAGAAGACCTTGTCTTGAAACTGTATCTTAGTGGTAGAACAGCTGCCTAGTGTAAGACCCTGGTTCAGCTCTTAGGAACACCAAATTACCCAAAGCCAGACAGAAGCTAAGGCTTATTGACTTTATATATGTAGGTCTAATTCTAGAGACGTGTGTGTGTGTGTGTGTGTGTGTGTGTGTGTGTGTGTGTGTGTGTGTGTGGTCGTCTCTCCTTTTTCTAGTGCCATGACTTGATTGTATTTTTATAGTGATTCTTGAAATAAATCAGAGTGAATATTCCTTTGTTTCATCTGAAAAACTTTTTTTTTTTTTTTTTTTTTTTTTGTGGTGGTGGGGTACTATTCTGGGTCCTTGTTAATCCATACAAACTTTAGGATCAGGTTATTGATATCAGCAATAACAAAAATCTGGGATTTTTTTTTCTTCTGTGATCTCATTGAATGTATAGACAGTTTAGAAACGACACACAGAGATTTACTTTTAAGTTACTAATTTATTTTCTGTTTTCATTTTATGTGTATGAATGTTTTGCCTGCATGCATGCATGTATACCATGTGTATTGATGAGCCCAGAAGAGGTCCTTGGGCAGGTTTTTGTTTTGTTTTGTTTTGTTTTAAGATTTACTTTGTGTATTTTAAATTTTTTCTACATATATGTTTCAGTGTGTGTGTCTGTGTGTGCCATGTATGTAAGGGTCTGAGGCTAGAAGAGATGTTGGCTCCCCTGGGGCTGGAATTACAGGGGGATTGAAAGGAAAAAGCACCCTGAGCTGTTAAGTTACCTCTCCAGCCTCCTGTTGATCAGGGTTTTACTGTGAATTTTATTTCTGTAATAGGTAGCACCCTTAAGGTTATCTCTTCAACATACCTGTTCGTTTCATCCATGTTGTCAAATGTAGCGGCATAAAGTTGTTGATAGTGTTCCTTGTTGTCCTTTAATGCCTGACAGACCTGTAAATCTTTCATTTCTGATGTTGGTCATTTGCGCCCCCTCCCTTCCTCCTTGTTTGTTTTTTGTTTGTTTCTTTTGTTTTGTTTTTTGTTTTGTTTTGTTTTGTTTTCCTTATGTTGTTCAAGATAGGATTTCTCTGTATAACAACCCTGGCTGTCCCAGAACTCACTCTAGCCCTGGCTGTCCTAGAACTCACCAGGCTGGCCTTGAATTCCAGAGATCCGCCTGCCTCTGCCTCTTGAGTGCTGGGATTAAAGGCGTGTGCACCACCCTTGACCAGCTCCCTTCCTCCTATTTGCTGGCTGGTCTGGCTAAAAGGTTGGCTTATCAATTTTATTGGTCTTTTTCAAAGAAACATCTTTTGGATTGGTAGGTTTTTCTCTTCCCTTATGCTTGTTTTATATACGAGGTATGAAGGAGGATTTAAAGCCAATTGTTTTTCTAGTTCTAATTCTCTTGTGGGTTTTGTTGTTGTTTGGTGGTGGATACATGCATAAAATATAATCAATATTGAATGAAAGTGTTAAATTTAATGTGAAGTGTCACAGCATTTCATTAGAATGCCAATTCTAACTTTTAAGTTTATTATGTTTTTGTTTATTTGCAAGTTTTTAAATAATTGTTTGTAAAGTTATTTTCGTTCTAGTTTTCTAAGTAGAAGCTTAAATTATAAACCTTTTTGTTTTCTAGTTACAAACATTTAAAATTTTGATTTGTGGACATGCATGTGTCATACATTGTGCATGTATGTCAGAGGCCAACTTTTGGGAGTTAGTGCCCTAATGCCACAGATCAAGCTTACTCAGGTCATCAGGCTTGTCTTGCCAATGCTTTTATTTCCTGAGCTGTCTTGCAGGCCCTGAAATTATTTTTTTCCATGTTAGGTGTAGATAGAGAATTGAGAGTTGGATAAGAATACTCTGCTGTATGAATGGTGTTGAGACAACTGAGCATCCACATGTAATCCACGTGCATGAAAATGGGGGCAATGGCAGGGTCTTTTGGAAGTTCATTCAGGCTAGCCTTGAACACTTGACCCTCCTGTTTCCTCACCTTCTGAGTGCTGGAATTAAAGGCATGAACGCAATGCTTTGTTTTTTAAAAGCCACTTACACCAGATCTTGAGTATTTCCTTTCTTTCATTGTATGGTTTGGTAGGGCCTGAGGATGTGCTTGGGAGTTACATAGGGCAGGCACCTTCAACCTTCAATTTTTTTTTTTTTTTCAGCTGATTATGCCAGAAGCATACCAAGAAAAATTTCTACCTGGATTTTTATTAATTGACATTTTGCCTACTGTTGAAATTAATATTTGTTTGAATTATAATTTAAATTTTATTAAATAAAATTACATTTTCTTATTGGTTTATATAGTGGCTGGTTTTTGTATTTCACATGTTTGTTTAAACTTTCTTTCCTAACTTTGCTATAGGATAATGGTTTCATGTATATAGTCTCCATTTTTTAGGGAGAACTACTTTAAGGTCTTATTTTTGTTTGTTTGTTTGTTTTTGGTAGTGGATAGAATAAGTTATTTTTAAGCAAATTCTTTGAAAGCTGTTCATGTATCCCTTGCTATTAGACATTCACTATTTTGGTCATAAATGTCTTTGTTATGCTTTTGGTAGTATTATAAGTAAGATCTTAATATGTTAAATATCTTTCCTTTTCTTTAGGCATGGCTGATGGCAAACATTGTACCTTTCCGCATCTACCTGGCAAAACTTTTGTTTATAATGCTTCTGAAGATAGACTGGAGTTGTGTGTCGATGCTGCAGGACATTTCCCCATTGGTCCTGATGTTGAAGATTTAGTTAAAGAGGCTGTAAGTCAGGTTCGAGCAGAGGCTACTACAAGAAGTAGGGAATCAAGCCCCTCCCATGGGTTATTAAAACTAGGTAGTGGTGGAGTAGTGAAAAAGAAATCTGAGCAACTTCACAACGTAACTGCCTTTCAGGGAAAGGGGCATTCTCTAGGAACTGCATCCAGTAACCCACACGTTGATCCCAGAGCTAGGGAAACTCTGTCTGTAAGAAAGCATAACACAGGGACAGATTTTAGTAATAGTTCCATTAAAACAGAGCCTCCTGTGTTCACAGCTGCTCCTAGTAACAGTGAGCTTATTCGAATAGCTCCTGGAGTAGTAACAATGAGAGACGGCAGGCAGCTTGATCCTGATGTGGTTGAGGCCCAGCGAAAAAAATTGCAGGAAATGGTTTCTTCTATTCAGGCTTCAATGGACAAACACTTGCGGGATCAAAGTACAGAGCAGACGCCATCTGATCTTTCTCAAAGGAAAGTAGAAGTGAGTTCTTCTGGGAGGCCTGGGAGTCTTCAGACTGGCTTACCTGAGTCTTTTTCTTTAACTGGTGGCACGGAGAATTCCAATACTGAAACAACTGATAGTTGTGTGGCAGATACCCTGGGAGCAGCATTTGCCACAAGGTCAAAAGCACAAAAGGAAAATTCCATGGAGGAACCGGAAGAGATGGATAGTCAAGATGCTGAGACGGCTAACACAGCTGAGCCGATGGATCACTCTTGATTTAATTAGAGGCTAATAAAGGCAGAGTGTTTATTGTGAATATGTAATATTTGTTGGCTGGGCCACATACCTTGAGTAGTCATTAAAAATCTTGTACGTATATAATTCAAAGATTATATCTTGTTATTCAGTGCATGATAGCAAATGTGTGATTGGCAATAGCTTTTAATATACTGCTGCCCAGGCTGGCTCTGAATTCTTGTAAATTAGTTTAGATCTCTTGAAAGTGTTTCTTCCATATATGTGGTTCATTGGAAGGTCTTTATCATTTTAATTCCATGAAAGTCTTAATATTCAGACATGAAAAATCTCTTGCTAAATGTTTGGTTTCTGCAAAGACCAGAATTGAAAAGGAAATGAGAGTTTGTACATGTACCCTGTCATAAGAATGTTGGTTTCAAGTTTACCTGAACTAAATGTATCTTAAAATACACAAAACATTTTATTAGACTACTTAAAATTTGTAACATTATAGAGACAGCTATGTTGGCAAAAATATCCTGACAGTAGAGTGTAATGATACAACATTTTCCTGATTTGAGCTAAGTCGGGAAGAACGATCTGTCCTAGTATGATAAAGTCAGTGTGATTCAGTTAATTGGTATGAGCCAATATGGCCCCTTGTGTGCTCTTGTTGATAATATGTTGCCATTATTTTTTTAGTCTTGGCCTTGTCAAGTTTCACCTGTTATTTTTTAAAGCTTGCATAAAAAAGAATTACAATTTGTTTTAGAAAATTTAAGAATAATGGTAGCAGTAGTTAATTTTTAACTTTCAAAGTATGTCAGAGTCACAGAGAATTTATCTTTATGAATGGGTTACATTGTTCTACAGTTTTGACACAGTGGTGTTTAAGCCTGTATACACTAAATGTCTCTGAGCCCCTTTGAACCAAAACTGTTTCATTTTTCCTTAGATTTTCTGTAAGATTTTCTTTTTGTTGGCTTCACTTGAGTTTGAGTGCATAGCTTACTGTGTCGTACCATGAGCAACTGAGCATTTGCTTAAATACTGCACTCATTAACTCTTCAGTGCCAGTTTCCTGGAAGCAGCTTCCATGCTTACTCTTTAAAAGCAGAATGTACTGAGGTCGGTACTGCACTATTGTATTCTATTCTGCAGATCTGTATTTGTAAATGTATTTCAGCCCATCATTTTCCTTTGTTTACTGAAATTAAGTTGAATTTGAATGAATGAAAGACAAAATGTATGTTAATATAATCTCTTAGAGCATTCAAAGCCTGGCTGTCTCTGTTTGCACATATAACAGATGCAGAACTGTTTGCAATTCTACAAAACTGTATGTCAGAAAATACATTGTCAGGTGTTTAAAATCTCTACCTGTTCATTTGAAAGGGATGTAAGTTGTACTTTTAACTTTTTCTGGATAAGGGAGGTTTTGGTCTTTATTGTTTGTGACAGTACCGTTAGCTGAATCCAAATACTAATTACCCCACATTGTTGAAAAAGGAAGGAATGGAGACTCTAGATATTTTACAGATGCAGCTGAGTTAAATAATGTACACCACACTACACCACACCACACCACACCCATTAGTGTTTATCATATCACATGCTTTCCAATATTTTATCTCACACCTCTTTATATCAAAGTGCTAGGAACGTTTAGAACTTTTATATTGTATACTAGCTTTGCATGAATTAAGAGTCACCACATTCTGAACTATTAGCTGTGCTTTCCATCGAAAGCCACCTCCCCATCACTTCACTCACCACTGTCATCCTTTGGGCTTATTAAGCCACTGAAATATTCTTTAAAGTTATTTCCCTGGTTTAAGTACAAGAAAACAGAAAATATACTGCTTCAAATAAATTATATAACCACCCTACTTTAACAGATGCTCTTCTGTGGCTCGGTATGTTTAGTTAATAACTGGCAGGATCTCAAAGCATTAGAATATCAGAAACAAATTTTGTTTTTTCTGGGCATGGTCTCACTGTGTAGCTCTGGCTGGCCTGGAGCTCTCTGTGTAGATCAGGTTGGCCTTAAACTCACAGAGATCTGCCTACCTCTGCCTCCCGAGTGCTGGGACTAAAGGCATATACTACAATGCCTGGCTAGAAACACATTTTATCTCCTTATTAAATACTTGAATTTAGTGTAAATTATGCACATGTGAACGTTAGAAGATGGGCTTAATCTCTGACAATACATTGTCTTTAGTGACAGTTGTGATATTTAGGGTTAGAAATTTAACTGGGTATAAATGACAGTTTGGGTTCTCCCTTGATAAAAAAAATACAAACAGGCTTGAGAATTCATTAAAATTCTTGAACATATTTTAGATCAGTTGAAATTTGAATGGGATAATTAGTGGTTTTGGGTAAGTTCTGAGAGACTTTGTGTCAAATATCTCTGTATTTATGTAAGTGTAGATAAGTGTAGATGATTTTTTTTTTTTTTTTTTTTTTTTACCATTGTGATAGCATTGTATGGCTTCAGTGGAGCATAATAGCTTGTGATCTCAATGTGACAACTGATTCAAACCATTTGAGCTTTATTTTCAGGGTTTCACTGAACACCGAAGTAATATTGTAAATATTTTCTTTCAGTTATCCATTCTGTAATCATACCAAGTTCAGGCAGTTAAAGGTGGTGTATGTCCAGAAAGCTGGTAGTGAATGATGGTTCAAATGAAAGAAAATAAGACACTGCCAAGTATTAGGACTAGTATACAACTAGTTGCAAGGGAATGGTTACTCAGGAATTGAAGAGCAAGCTTAGATAGCTCATTCCTCTCCCGTCCCTTGAACTATGCTTCAGGTGTTTACTGGAAATCATTAGGAAAGAGGCCTGAGGAATTTAGTAAATGCTAATATTTGAAATTTATTTTATACCTCCCTATGGTTTTTAATTTGGTTTTTACAATTAAGCTTTACTACTTGCCCTGAGAGTGCATTCTGGAATGTACCTGTGAGATTAGCCCTACAGGTCATATAGATCTTTTTCTTTTCTTTTTTTTTTTTTTTTGAGACAGGGTTTCCCTGTAGACCAGGCTGGCCTGGAACTCAGAGATCCACCTGCCTCTGCCTCCCGAGTGCTGGGATTAAAGGCATGTGCCACCACCACCTGGCTACAGGTATTTTGTTGTTGTTTTGGTTTGGTTTTTTTTTTTTGTTTGTTTGTTTGTTTTGGTTTTTTGGCACAGGGTTTCCCTGTGTAGCCAGGGCTGTCCTGGGACTTGCTCTGACAGGGTTTTATTGTCATTATTTTAAGGATCATCTTAATTGGATATTAACAGTGTCTTACATAAGGTCTCTTACCTCAGGGAAGATCATTTACTAGCAACTCCTATTATTGAACAGTTTTGGAGAATTACTTTGACATATCACATGTTAACTACCAAATGCAAATAAGTACTGTTTTATGTAGTTACCTGCTATCTGCTGCTGAACATTTCTCTAGATTTTTTAGGACCTTGCTAATAAGTAACATTTAGATATGAAATAAACTTCTAAGTTCTGCCATTAGTTATACTCATCTTGTCACTATACTGATAGTATATTTTTTATTTCAGAGCATTAATAAAGTTTTATCCTCATTTTTCAACAATTTAATTGGCCCAAACTTAAAATACTCAAGTGTAAAATGTGGCTTTTTTTTTAATGGATCTAAAAGCAAGGTTTCCACCTTAAGATTCTTATAAAATCAGAGCCCTTGTAAAATTGGTTTAAATTCCACTCATTTTAATGTATATTTAAAGTTACCTTTTATAACGGAAATAGATGCATATTCTAGGTTGGCTAGATGTTCTACTTTCCAAGACTATGTATTCAACAAAATTGTACAACACAGAGGCTTTTCACAATTCTGTTACTTTTTTCAAACATGAACAACTTATGAAAATAGGCCATAGTGGTAAAATGGTTTTTTTTTTAGAGAATAAAATAACAAAGGGGAGATAGATCACTAACGTCACAGAATTAATTGCAAGTTCTGCCATTCTTTGAGATGCCAAGTGTTTCAGATCATATGTACTGATACTCAAATCGTGGAAAATTTAACTTTTGTTCCAAAATAGCAGAAACTGTAAAAAAAAAAAAAATTGTGAATTATTGGATAAAATGCCATTACTTGTATATCTGACATTTAAAGTTTTTAATTATGGAGTTGACATGTTTTTGTAGTATAATAATACAATGACTATTCTCTTGTAAAAGAAAAGGAAAAACTAGTAAAGAAAAGTTTTAGTTGATGTTATCTGCTTGTATCAATTACTAGTATTTTAAAAATTAAGCTATTGCATACTTTTCTTTAGAATGCAGAACTCCTTCCTGGAGCCTTTATGCCTGTTGTAGAGCAATAAAGGACTGAAAAGCTTGTCAGTATTTTCAGGGTTGTTTGACTTTCAGCACTAGTGGAGGGAAATGCTACTTAGACTAAAGCCAAGCACTAATAGTGTAAATATTTAGACAAAAAACCGAGCAAGTACTTTAACTTGGCAGTGAAGTGTTGTAGATGCTGTATCACCTATAAGGCACTAGCTGTTAGACATCATTTTCTGATTTCACAAGTGTCTGTATATATTACAATTGAGAATGAATAATTGGTAACAGTATAACAGTATAGTGTTCTTGAGCACACCTCACTGTACAGTATTTGGAGTTTTGTATTAATAATAAAACTAAGTTAATAATATATTACTGATTCTCCCTCAACTTCACATTGACTTTTTAAAGTGATGTTCTTTAGTTTCCTGGAATTATACTTTAATATCATAATGCATGAACAAATAGTTCAGTTTTATAAAAAAATTCTTAGCATAATAAAGTTGTTTTTAAAGTGTCCGTATATGAATTACACAGGAACTGTAATTTCTTAATGCAGATTTTAGTATTAGATGAAATGGATCCAGTTAGGGAAAAAATAGGAAAGCTTCTTTAGAAAGTTGGGCCATGTAATGCTTCTAAGTATTTCAAGACAAGTTGTGTTCTAATAGAGAATTTGTGTTTTTGAGAAAGTACTATTATGATGAGGAAATGAAAGAAAATAACACTATGTTCCATATTTTCATAGCTTACCTGTCAACTGTCCACTTAATTTACTTGTAAGTTTTAGCGTATTTACTTAACTATTTACTGTGTCACAGTGGTTAGAGCTGCCCTAGACACCAGCCTCGGTACAAGTCTTAGCATACTGCCTTCTGTACCCTGTTTGAGTTTCTTTTTGGGAAGATGATAATGGCATTTACCCCTAGAGTTGTGAGGATGGATGACTCACTGCCTGAACGTGAAACCCATGAGTACGGCCTCCCGTGCAGGGCGTGTGTGTTACCCTCTTAATCTAGAATTTGTTGCACTTGTAGTATGTTACTAATGAGAAGAGACTGGATGTTTTTGCATCCTTAGATTTCTGTGGGGGGCTTTATGACCTCTTTTACTACCAAGAATCTGGAGCATGGATGTTCTGTACTGTGACCGAGGCCCGCTTTTGCCGTAACCGAGGGCTCACAGTTGTGCCTCTGTGTTGTGCTGAGCATGAGTGCACCTGCCCAGAGCAGTGCCGGTGCAGCAGGTATGGAAACTAATAATTACCTTTGCTTCCTACTGAGACTGCAGTCACAGACTTGGACTTGAGGTCTTCTGTGTACATGCCATTGGTCACAAACCAAGATAGAGCTCCCAAAACCTTCAGAAAGAAAGATAAACATTCCACTTAAGATAGTTCATTACTGCTTTTATTTTTATTGACTGGCTGTCATTCCCCAAGAAGTACAATCTGACTGAATAATTGATTGTTTCCAATAATTAAAAATGTACAGAGAAAAATTGAAGTAAGTCAATTGATTTTTCTACACTATGCTACATGGAAAATGAAAAACAGGTTCTTCCAGTTCATGCATGCTCTTTGGAATGAAACTAGTCTTTCCTTCACTTTGTGTGTGTGTGTGTGTGTGTGTGTGTGTGTGTGTGACTGGCTATATCTGTCTTGGTTTTACATAGATGAAATGTGGTCTGCCTGTAAAATTACTAATTTTTACATTTGATTTGTGGAATCAGGATATTGTGTAACCATTCATTCAAAAGAAGAATTTGTCAGAAGCCACACTTTCCTAGGAACTGGTGAAGCAGTTCTGAAAGACAAATTCCATGTGTTCTTGTGTGATTATGGTCAAGTAAATGGTACAGTCAAGTAAAGACCACGATTGTAACTGTCATTACAGTGATAAGTCACTGTAGCTATTAAAGTCATGTCTTCCCCTGGATTTGGACGATAGTTTGAAACACCAACACAATTTAGTTCTTTGTGCCTCACACTCAAGTTTACACAGTTTAGGTGGTTTATCCAAGAGTTGTGGAACTGTGTCTCTGGACATGACATGGTCAGTACTGTCTTGAAGTGACCCTCACAACTCTGGCTCCCTCATAGAAAGTGGTTGGGTCTCAAGCTTTGACTGAAGCCCAAGAGGAGCTCTTGAGGTAGTGTGATGGAGGACACAAGGCCACTGCCTTTTCTGAGGCTATGCAAGCAGTTGTAGTGGCTCATGCTCCTGTAATCATCTTTTCACCCATGTTCCTGTAAGTAAACCCTAGTTAGACTTGCATGGAATCCAGAGTTCTTAGGTCTGCCGTTGGTGCTCTTTGCAGTGAGTAGGTGTTTTTTTCACACCCTCCTAGGAAAAGTCACAAAACATCAATGTTTTAAGCTAAGAGGCAGAACTTGGTAGCATCTGGAATAAACCCAAATGTTTATGACTACACAACCTATGTTCTTAACTTCAATGCTACATTCATAATTTAGCAAAGGAGTAAGATATGGTGGCTCTAAGTCTTTTGAACATTATTTAAATTTAGCTTAATTTTGTTTACCAATCTAGTTTGAACTCATTTCAAAGTTCAGAACATGGCTTTAATTTCATTCCCTGCTAGTTTACTTTCTGAAGCCCAGTTTTCTACTCAAATTCCTTTTTTTTTTTTTTTTTTTTTTTTTTGCATTTATTTTCTTGCCTCCAAATGTGCAAGTTCTGTAGAAAAAGGTTTCATATTTTCCAAGTGACTAATCTGGGTAAATTTGAGAATCAGTAGTAAGATAAAAGTAACACCCTCATTTCAAAAGTCGTAGATTAATTACTGGTTTACTAGATAGGTCTTTTGCTTTGGCAAGAAGGCTCTCCAAAACTCATGTTTCTCAAAGTGTAGCTTGTGGAATCATGTGTCAGATACTTTGCAGAAACAGTAGTAGTCTGGGGATATAGCTTGGTTGGTAGAGTTCTTTTCCAGCATGCACAGAACTCTGGGTTCCATCCTTTAACACCACACATGCCTAGTTTATGTGGTGTGCACACCTGCCATCCCAACGCTTGGGAGATGGAGTTAGGATCAGGGCTCCTCAGCTACCCCACCTATGTGAGGCCAGCCTGAGCTACACGAGACTGTCGAGGACAGTGGTTTTCAACCTTCCTAACGTGACCCTGTAATACAGTTCCTCATGTTAAGGAGACCCCCAAGCTTAAAATTATTTTTTGTTGCTACTTCATGACTGTAATTTGGTTACTGTTACAAATTGTAAATATTTTTGGAGATAGAAGTTTGCCAAAGGGGTTATGGCCCACAGGGTGAGAACCACTGGTCTGGAAAAAGAAAAAAAAAAAAGACTCATAAGGAATAATAAGTTTGTATGAGCAATACATACTCCCTGCTTTCATTATGCTCACATTTTTAGTGAAGGAAAACCAGTAAAACAAGTAAGTGGTCGTGGAGGAGAGCTGCGCGCTGTGGAATACTATAGGAAGAACTAAGCTGACCTACTAAAGGTTAGAGAATGCTTCCTGGGAGGTGATCTGTTAGCTGAGACAGAATTATTGGGATACTTAAAAAGAAAACTGCCAAGAATGAACACTTCTGGGCTGGAGAGATGGCTCAGAGGGGAAGAGCACTGGCTGCTTTTCCAGAGGTCCTGAGTTCAATTCCCAGCAACCACATGGTTGCCATCTGTAATGAGATCTGGTGCCCTCTTCTGGTGTGCAAGCATGCATGCATGCAGAACACTATGCCTGATAAATAAATAAAAATGTATTTTTAAAAGCAATTATTTACAAGGCCAGTCTAACAAGTAACATTAAGTGGAATTGGGCAGAGAGCCGTCTCAGAGGTTAAGAATGGGAACTATTTTTGAATAACTGAGTTCGGCTCCTAGCACTCACACTGGGTGGATCACAACTGCATTGTGCCTTCCACGGGCACTAAACGTGTACCTCTCCCCCACAATTAAAAATCTTTTTTAAAAAACGAGATTCTTTTGTTCGCCACATTGTAGATCCCATCGCTTCCTATAAAGAGGTAGTGATGGAGGAGAAGACTGGGAATTTTGAAAGCCTTGCCAGAATTCAGTCTTTAGGGTCCAGCAGGATGACTCGGTGGGAATGGTGTGTACTGCCAAGCCTGATGATTTGAATTCAATCCCAGGAGACGGTCATGGCAGGTGACTCCCTCCACAATGGACTCCCACTCATCGTCTTCTGAACTTGGCACATGGACCATGCATGTGTAGGCCTGCACACACACACACACACACACACACACACACACACACACACACACACGAATAATAAGTAAATGAGTAATAAGATGTTTGCTAGGGAAAAGGAAAACTAACAGATAATGAGTTTGTACTGAGTGAATGAAAACTCAGATACATGAATGAGCTTTGGAATCAAAATGTATTTCTGTTACCAAATATTTAATGTATTTAAATTATATACATGCAAACACATACCCACCAAAAATGTAAGCAAAGACATAACGCAAGAATCAAATTAGGACGACTGGAGAGATGGCTCAGAGGATAAGAGCACTGGCTGCTCTTCAGAGGTTCTGAGTTCAATACCCAGTAACCACGTGGTGGCTCACAACCATCTGTAATGAGATGTGGTGCCCTCTTCTGGCCTGAGGGCATACATGCAGGCAGAACACTATGCATTTATACATCATAAATAAATAACTCTTTAAAAAAAATCAAATTAGGGATTAGAATCTAACTCGTGTGTGTGTGTGTGTGTGTGTGTGTGTGTGTGTGTGTGTGTGTGTGTGCGTGTGTGTGTGTTTTATGGGGTTTCATGTAGCTCAGACTATACCCTCAAAGGTGACCATGAAATTATGATCCTCCTACCTCCTCCACCTGTGTAATGGGGTTATAATGTCATGCTGGAGAATTGGATCTAGGACTTCATGCATGTTAGGGAATCAACATCCCCAGTCCAGAAACCCACCTCTAGATTTCTTTCATCGTCATTATAGAGAGATTCTCTTATAGTCTCTCACCTTTTCTTATTTTTCTCTAGTAGTGACTAGTAACAAATGTTTGACTTAAGTTTCATTTAGGAAATACCTTCTCAATTTAAGATTATCATTATATTTCTTATGAAATGTTATTTGACTCTTTAGTAAAAGTTACATTGTTATGTATTTTTGGGTCATTGAGGTGATCTAAAAATTCAATTGTAAACTGAACATGGTGGTACATGCTTCTGTTATCTAGCAAAAGGGAAGCTGAGTCAGGAAGATCTGGAGTTCAAAGTCAGCCTGGACTATATAATAAGAATCTGTATTTAAAATACAAGCAAATAAAGAAAAGGGGCCTAGGGAGATGGCTTAGTGGTAAGAGCTTGCTCTGCTAGCATTAGGATCTAGGCTTGAGTTCCCACCACCATGTAAAAAGCTGGGTATTGCTGTGGCTGCCTGTACCCTGGCAGCAGCAGGCACACAAAGCAGTCACATAAATAAAGGACATGGGACATGTTCACATGACTATTTTAATGCTACTTGTAAAGTATCATGTTTTTGATTAGGTGTAAGTGGGAGTTGATTATATTACTGAATAAGCTTTTCCTAACCTATACAAATGCATTAATCTCACCTCTCAGCCATCCTGAATTCAGCTCTATTAGCATCTCATCTCCTATCCCGCTATCATTGGACAATACAGGTTAATCACCTTTGAATCTGAAAATCTGGCTTAAAATGCTCCAAAACATGAATTTTTAGGCCAACGTGATAACACAGGTTGAAAATTACAGACCTAATTTTATTGATGAACCACAATAAAGCAGAGGTGGATAAAAAATATCATGCAAAGTTAAATCCATGTAACATGAATAAGAAACAAATTTCATTTTTTTAAAGTTTGAGTTTTATCCCTGAGATATTAAGTATATATGTAAATATTCCTAAATCTGAAACACTTTTTCCTAGCATCTCAGATAAAGCATATGCAACCCACAGTGTCATATGATCCATATATTTAAAGCATGTAAGTGGGGTTTTTATTAACATGTTTAGGTGGTTGTACAACCACTATTACAGTCAATTTTAGACCATTCGCATCACTTCCAAAGAGATCTGTACTCATTACCCCATTTCTTCTGAGGGCCTTCTCCCTAGGCAGTTAACTTGCTTTTCGTTCCTCCATATGCTTGTTAAAGCAGGGCAGAAGATAAACAGATTTACTTCTTGAAAGATCCTCTGCTACTTCAACTTACGGAAGGTATATTTGATTGGACCTGACTAGAAGCTGGGAGATAAGTTAAAAGTCTGGGTGAGACTGGGAAGCACAGTAGTTGGGCACAGAACAGGTCCTTACCTGGGAGGCTGCTTGGCAGTGCTGTTCATTTAGAGTAGGACACAGAAGTAGCTTCAGTTGGTGGGCTGGAAATGACTTCTGCTTCCAACATGGCAACTCTTGTGTGTTTAGTACTTCCAGAAGGAGAAATGCAGAGTTCAAGTACGGGTTTGGGACTGAAAACGACTGTTAACTCGGGACTAACTGCAATTGTGAGTGTGGATGAGACTGCCTAATACGAAAGTGTAGACTAAGAAGAGCTAAAAATAAAACGTTGAATTCTGACTAGTCAGCAGAGACTTTGTGAAAGAGCCCAAGGGATACAGACGATAGACAGAATACCACAGAAATCAAGGGGTATGTATAAATGAAATTGACAGAGAGTACGAATGAAATTGCATGCTGTACAATCCTCAGGTAAAATGAAGAGAAATTCACTTTCTCCAACTGTCCAAAGTGATGGGATTTGGACCACAGTTGCAACAGTATAGTGGTGTTGGTGAGGTCAGTGTGCTAGAGGCTGGGAGGCTGAGGGGGTGGAGGTTAAGATACTCCACAGGCATTTGACTGAAAAGGAGAGAGGGACAGGCGGCAAAGACAAAATTGGCTAAGATGCAAGTCATAGGCTATTTGCAACTTTGTAAAGCACTTCATTTCTTGCCTTTGTTTGGAAATGTGTGTATGTCCCTCAAGGGCTCATTCATTGAGGTTTGGCCCTTAGAGTAGCTGTGCTGGGAGATGAGGCCTCGTAGAAGTCTTTAGATCATTGTGACATGCCTTTAGAAATACTTCTGGGAGTCCTGTCTCTGGATTTCTGTTTTTGATGTGATATTCCCTCATACTGATGCCTGGCATTTTCGCCCTCTACAGGTAGGCTAATACTTTGGGCCAAACCAATGCTGCGCTCCTCCAGCTTGATCTTGGATTCTGAACTTCCAGAACTTTGAGCTAAATAAACCTTAGGTATTTCATCACAGTAACAGAAGATGGGGCTAAATCAGTGTGTTACTGACAATGTAGAGAAGAAACAAAGGTCTCTCCTTGAACATGGAACCCATCAATTTGTCTGCACTGGCTGGCTAACAAGCCCCAGGGAAGACCCTGTCTCCACCCCTCCAGCATGGGGATTACAAGGCCATGCTTGGCATTTCACTTGAGTGCTAGAATCCAACCTCAGGCCCTGAGGTTTACACAGGAAATACTTTATTGAGCCAGTTCCCAACCTCTTCGATGTGTTTAAAGAAAAAACACATTTACTTATTTTTTTCTGTGTGTCCGCATGTCTGTCTGTATGTATGTGCATGGATATGCCATGACCTGTGCATGTGTGGAGGTCAGAGGACAACTTGTGGGAGTTGGTGTAGCACGATCAAACTTGGGTCATCAAACTTGGATGCGAGCACCCTTCTTCGCTGGTGAGTATCTAGCTAGTCTGTTCCAATGTGATTTTAGGGAGGGTACAAACCAGTCATGAACTTGCGCTCATGTGTGAAAAGAAGTCAGAGTCATGGCTTAAAAAATTAAAATAGGTTTTTTATTTACGCTACTTGCTGAAAATTAAATGGAGCACAGAATACTTCTTCCTTATGGAGTATTGTCTTAAACGTCACAGGAGCCACACATTTCTGCTCTCAGTACAACTAAATGCCAACAATTACCTTCATTAGTCACAAATTCCCCTAAAATTTCTAAAATTCACTATTCCCTGTGGAAATGCCTAGACATGATATTCACAGAGAAGACAAGGCTGGGAAAAATGTAAGAAATACTGCTCTTGGTAAAGTAGAAAGTGATGACATTCAGGGCAGGGCAGAGCTCACCACTGAGGAGAAACAGCCCATAGGTTCCCATGTGGGTGGATGGAATGTTGCCTGAGAATGAGTGATAGAAACTTGCTTTGAAGAAAGTGTGTGGTATAGGCTGGCAACTTATCTCTGCTTTGGATATTGAGACCCTCCTTCCTGGCCTGGAGTTTCTGCCCTCCACTTTCAAACACTGGGTAGTAAGATTGCTTGTTGCAAATAAGGGCTAGCATATGAATGCAATGAAAAAACACGTTTTGACGAGAAAAGCAGCCAGAATGTCGAAAATGTCAGAGAATGTGAATGCATTTCCTATGGGTGCAATAGTCAGTTACTACGAATGTGTGACTCAGAGCAACACAAAGTTCTTATCCTAAGGCTCCGACGACCAGGGGAGAGAAAAGGATTTCACTGAGCTAAAAACAAGACATAGGTAGGGTTGCAATCCTTTCTTAAATTCTGGGAGAGAATTTGCTACCTTATTTTTCTGGTCCCTGGAAGTTGCCTGAATTCCTTGCTTCATGACTTTCCTGTACCACAGCCAGTAGTGTAACTTCTTTCTTCTGCTTCCCTCTTGTATTTTTTTTTTAATTCCTCATGATTAGTGCCCACAGGGCTAACCCATATTTACAGGTTCTAGGGATCAGGACAGGAGTAGACTGGGGGGATCATGTCTATCCCCAAAACAGTAAGGAGACATTTCTCTCTTACAACTTTTTCTTGCATTGAACTACTTTTATTTTTAAATGTAAAAGCTGGCTTCTATAGCTGATTATATTACATAGTGTGACGTTTATTAACAATCCCCATTGAGTTTTAAATAGTACTCTAAATATAGAGATTAGTAAAAATATTGGTGGTGGTGGGGAGTCAGGTTGGAGCAACTATTTCTGTATCCAAGATCAGCTGGAATTTTGTTTTCAGATGAAATATATAATGTGTAGTCTCATCATTCCTGCTGGAGAACTTTTTTTTTTTACTTTAGCATCATCAAAGCAGAAGCAAGCATATATGTCTTGTTATAGCTTTTTTTTCTGGAGTAACGGAATGAATGCCCAAGAGGACTTACAGTTTGGAGGTTCCAGGCCAAGGCTGGTTGCCCTTGTTTGGGGATATGTGAAGAAGCTCATACAGCAGGAGAGCTTCAGGAGTGAGGACAAAAGGAGAAGAAAAGGAAGGGGCTAGAACCCCGAAATCTCCCAAGGGTTCTACAGCCTGTCAACAGTGTTGCCGTGAAGACCAAACCTTTCACGCATGGGCTCCTGGGGCATCAGTGATCCACAGAGCAGGCATCACACCCCTGCTACTTCTTTCTAGGGTTTCCAGCTATTTTTAGCATTTAATGTCATCTTAAAAAAAATAACGTAACACATGAGTTAATGTTTTTAAGAGTCAAATAATACAAAAACATACAGTGAAGCCTTTAAAGCCTCTCTTGCTTCATTGAATGTTTTCTCCATAGTTAAATATTGTTAGCAGTTTGTGTGGTCCATAGGCTGTTTTCTAGCATCACGAGTGTGTATTTATGTAAATGACATCATGCTTAATGTGAGCCCCGTTCCTATCCTTTGCACTGCCGCCTGCTATCGTTCTATCTCGTGTGCACTGTATTTATAGCTCAGCGCCCATAGATGCTACAGGGTTCAGAGTGGGGGCTGGGCTCCCAGTCTAGTCTGCCACCGGATGCCCTTGCACAAATTAACCTTTGGGTGTCCAATTTTTCCAGGTTCATAAAACAGGTGAAAATAATAACAGCTACACTTCTTAGGGTTGTTAGTGTTATCCAAGACAAAAGCACGTGAATCTTGGGAAAAGCCTTAGACAGGAAATAGTCATTGAATAGAATCCCAATTGTATATGACTTTTATTGGCTGAACAAAATTTAAGCTAGTCTCTACGTGTGAATGTTCCTCACTTGGGGTTATAATGAAATACACTGCTATAAATATTCAGACACATCTTTTTCTTTTTTCCTCAACTGAATTATGCCCTTAAGTTAAAAATAACTGTCAAAGGCTGTACATGATTTATGGATTTTTAATACCACTATCAGGGAATTACTTAAATGCTGTTCTCTGAAATTAGGGAAAATTTGGGCTGCAGTAGCTGTAACATGGCATTTCAAATGTAATTTGTATTTTATCAAATTCTTGTGTGCATACATATTCAAATGTTTGACTATCACTTGCTTGTCTTCATTAATTCTATAGAGAGATCTCATTTATTGATAGCTGGGTATGTTCCTGTTTTAAAGACTGGAGAACTAGCTGTGAATACAGCACAAAGATCACTTCAGAGAAATGAAAGTCTAGCCTTGTAGGTACTACGTTAACCACAGCTTTTCAAACCAGCAAATCTTGGGTGAAGTTGGTCTTTCATCATGGAGGATGGGAAGAAGGTGCACCTAAGTCATTAGTGCATCTCCCTGTGGGGAGGAATTGACTTAACAATTACAAGAGAGGGACTTAGTAAAGTTTGTACTGTGTGTTACTGTGTGTGTGTGTGTTTAGTAGTGATGGAATAAGATTGCTCACATATTCTAAGAAGTTGCTCTGTAGGTGAGCTACACCCTGAGCCCTGGTAAAGCATTTAAACATTATTTTCATAATTAAAATGTCTCCCAGGCATGGATGAACATGACTGCAATCCCAGTCCTGGGAAGGCTGAGGCAATAGGAGGTCAGTCCAACTTATGAGGACTCTGTCTCAAAAAGCCACCATGACAACAATAACAACAAATCCCAGAGAAGATGAACAACAAAATAATTTTATCATGGAATGTGAGAGACTGTAGATAACTTGAATGACTTTTCATTGGGAAAGCTTGACATACACATTAGCTGTCTCCAAACCATTCTCTCTCTCTCTCTCTCTCTCTTTCTCTCTCTCTCTCTCTCTCTCTCTCTCTCTCTCTCTCTCTCTCTCTCTCTCTCTCTCTCATACACACACACACACACACACACACACACACACTCAGACCTGAAACTGGAGTTATAAACAAAGCATTGTGAGCTGTTATGTGGGTTGGGAATTGAACTCAAAACCTCTGAAAGAGGAACCAGTGCTCTTAACCACTGAGCCATCTCTCCAGCACCAGTTTGTAAAAATTATAAACGAAGGCATTATGAATGCATTCCTACAAGCAAAGCAGGGAAGTTCTGTCTGTTTCAACATTTTCGTCTTCGTGTTCTTTTTTTGATAGTAGTAGCTCATTGTGGTTGTATTTTTACTATATATTGTTAGATGAGGTTGCATTGTGTAACTCAGGCTGGCTTAGAACTCAGAACCCTTCTGCCTTGGTCTTTTTAGTTTGGGGTTACATTTCTGGCTTCTCTTTTTCTTTCTTTCATTTTCTTCTGTTTCTTTTTGAGACAGGGTTTCTTTTAGCTCAGGCTGGGCTGGCCTTGAACTCCCAATCCTCCTGCCCCTGCTTTCCAGCAGCTGAACCACCACAGTCAGCTCACTTCTTTTATATCTTTTTTTTTTTTTTTTTGCAAACTAGCCTAGTCATCTTTGTGTAGATTTAAATTTCTTTTATTCTTTTCATTGCATTTTGAGAGTTAATAGTGTAAAATATCTGAATGTTTATTTATTTAAACTTTTAATTTATTCTTTGTCTTCACTTCATGCATCTTGATCCCATTCATCTCCCCAACCCTTCCCATCCTTTCTCTGCCCTTGCAACACCCCCCCCAATAAAATTTAAGAGAAAAGAAAAACCTCGTTGTTGTGGAAGCTGTAGTTTGTTACAGTGAGTCACGAAGTAAACCTTTTAGTTCTTATATCTTTCTCTGCAAGTCCCCATTGCAGAGAGCCATTGTTTTAGACTTTTGGTTTCTGCTACACTATGGATGTTGGGCCCTCACTGGGACTCCTCTTGGGTTTCCTGTCGTTACCCTGTGTCATAGAGATCCCGCAGCTTTGAGTCTGCAACACCAGCACCTCATGTGCTCCAGCAGATCATAGATGGGGTGGATTTTGGGGGTGCATCAGTTCATAGCCTTGGTTCTGAGCTTGTGTGGTCAGCCCGCCAGCTGTTCCTCATCCTCACCACCAGGGTGAGCTCTCCGGCACTGCTCCAGCTAGCTCACCCTACTCAGCAAAGAGCAAGGGGTGGGGCGGGGCCAGTTCTGCTCTCAGGCCCTCAGGACGACTCGCCCACACCTACGTCACCAGGGCCAGCTCTGCGGTGTTGCCCAGACAAGCGGGGGTCACTCTGCTGTAGCTGGTGAGGGGCACGGGCAGCCCTCCCGCTCTGATCTCAGGGTTAGCTCTCTCACCTGCTGGTAGTCAGGGGCGGGGGTGGGAGGGCACCTCTGCCTTGCCCCCACCGCTGCATGGCCAGTCTCTCATGATCACGTTTTCGAGGCCAGCTCACCCTTGCTGGTCCTCAACACCCTCCCTCCCCCTGTTGGTAGGGTCATTTCTACTGTGCTGGGCCCATTCTCCGGAATGCTGCAGTCAGTGAGGGGCGGGGCCGTTCTCCCTAGTGTTGGAGCCTGAGAGGTGAGGCCCACTCCGTGCAGCCCTCTGGGACATAACAGGAGCCATGGACCCAGGTATGGCCCTTGGTAGCATCCCAGACCCAGATATCACCATGGCCCAAGGTGGCAAGGAGGCCTCCTCAATGCCTTCACTTCTTCAGATCTGCCGCCTCTTTCCACGGGACACAGGGCAAGAACTCCCTCTTTTCCCCCTCCCCCACCATACATTTGCCCAACTGCCTGGCTCTGCAAGGGCAGGTGCTGGGCAGGGTCTTGCTTTCTCCTCTCTGCCCAGGGCCGGCCACCCCAAGGAAGGCGTGTGTTGGATGTTATTTTTAAAATTGTGTGTGTGTATGAGCTTGCTTGTGCACCACACTGAATGTGGGGGTCAGAGGATAACATTAGCGTTGATTCTTGCCTTCTGCTTTATTTGTGGCAGGGTCTTGTTTACCACTCACTACACGAAAGTAGTCCAGCTGACCTGAGACCTTGCAAGTTTTCTACTTCCAGTCTTGCTATAGGAGCTCTGGATTACAGAGACAGGTGCTCCACGAGCCTGACTCACTTAAGCTCTGGAGATTCAAACTCTGGTCCTCACATTCACATGGCAAGTGCCTTACCCACTGAGTCATCTTCCCAGCTCTAGATGTTTACTTTTAAAGAAAACCACTTAAATCTGTTTGATATATTTCAGCTAGTGTATACAAATTGCTATTTTAATTTCATACTTCATCTAGTTTTATAAGATTTAAATGATTTTGTATTTTTAAAGATTTCTTAAAAACAGATTTTATAATAGCATACAAAGGTAATACTATCTTTTGGAGAATGTTTCCCTATAAAAAAAGATGGGAAGAAATTTTACTTCAAAATCAGAAACACTTGCCTCCAAGTTCTACAAAGGTAGTCTGTGTGTATAAAACTGGATCATAACCTAAACATATCTGTTTTGCTCCTTACTAAATGGAATAATGTGTAACCCAAGAGAAAATATGAACACACTGATTCCAAATGACATTTAAAGACTAAGAGGAGGAATTTGCCATTGCACTCCACAATCTAGCCCTGAGGGAAGTTGAGATAGGATGATCATGAAGCCAGCTTGGGCTCCACAATGAGTTTGAGGTCAGCCTGGGGTACATAACAACACCTTACCTCAAAAATATTAATTTCTAAATCAGTCTCTGTTTAGAAGTTACTAAGTAACCCAGAAGACAATATGTTAAAAGTGCTTTTCCTTCCCAGAATCTGTACCTGGGGAAAAGGAAGTTTTTTTGGGGGGGTTTGGTTTTGTTTAAAGCTAGTGCATCTTACCTGACGGTATCAAACTGCAAGCTCATCTTGATTTGTATTTGCACCTGTATCTCTGATTTGCAAAAGACGATGCGTACAGTTTCAAAATAGCAAAAAATGTCAGTTTGTTACAATATTAACCTGTGGGTCAGCACTCTATGCAGTAGAGCATGGTGCCTTGCAAATCTGGGCTCTTCGCCGTGTCTAATCGTTACTGTAGTTAATAATCTCCTTGTGTGCTTCTTTAACCGTGTAACTCATAATTGTTAGAGAAGCTGAAACTGCAAGAAGCTCCTTTCCTTATGAAGATTCCCAGGTCCCTGCAGCTTTCCGGGGCAGCTCCCTGGCTCCGGGTTCCTCCACCCCTCCGCGGCACAGAGCATCCATCCCTCCCGCTTTGCAGATGGAGTTCGTGGTTAAGCTTCTTGAGCGCCGACCCTGTCCCATTCCAGGCCACGTGTGCAGACAACCCTTGTCGCACTTTTTATTCCCTTTTGGGGAAAACAAGGGTTGCTGCCACAGGGTCTTGGCCACTTTCCCTGTCATCGCTGAGCAAAACTAGTTCACACATGCTTAAAAAATAACGGCCGCGCCAATTCTCTGGCTAGAAGGTTAAGTGCAAGACCGCGCCCCCTCCGTGGCGCGCGAACGCGGGCCCGCGAAGTCCTCCGCCTCCCGGGACCCCGAGCACCCGGGGCCGGGGAGGCGAAGGCGGCGGCGGGATCGGTCGGGGCGCCGCTTCCGGCCCACCCACGCCCCGGGAGCGCAGAAACTCGCCTTCCCAGCAACCTCCGCGCGGGGTGGGGGCGCCCCCCTCGGCCGTGTGGCTCACACAGCGTTCCGGGTCCTGTCAGCAGCCCGGCCCGGCGCGCGAACCGCGCCTCGCGCCTCCCGCGGCCTCCGGGCTCTCACTCCCGCGAGTTCCAGCCCCGCCCCCGCGGCCCCGCCCCCCGCGGCCCCGCCCCTCCGGCCTGCGCCGCGCGCGCGCCCCGCCCCGCGGCCCCGCCCCCCGCGGCCCCGCCCCGCCCCCGCCCCCTCGCGCAGCCGCCGCAGCCAATGAGCGTCGGGGCCGCGTGCGCAGATTCAAACGGCGGCTCTTGAGGGAGGCTGGGCGCGAGATTCGGCGGTGCGGACAAAACCCTGCAGGAGGCTGCGAGTGCCGCAGAGCTGCTCGCTGCGGGGACCGGGCGGGGGTCGGCGCCCGGGACGGACTCGGCGGCGGCGGCGGCGGCGGCGGGGGCGGGAGCACGCCTGCTGACATGCTGAGGGCATCCCTGGCCCGGCCGGGCCGCGCCTAGGAGCGGCGGGTCTTGGTCCGCCCCTCTGTCCCCCCGCAGTGCCGCCTGGCCCCGACCTGACCCGGCCTGCGTTCCTCTCTCGGCCGCCGGAGGGCGGAGGCGGCGGAGGCGGCGGAGGCGGCGGAGGCGGCGGGAGGGTCTCGGCTGGAGGAGGCTGGCCCGCGTCCCCGCCCAGCCCGCGCCTATGCGGTACCTGAAGGATGGCGAAGAGGTCGCGCAGGTGGGTGGCATCCCCTGGCCCCGGGCCGAGCGGCCCTGTCCGGCCTCCCCCGCTCGTCCCCACTCGGGCCCTCTCAGGCCTGGGCGCACGGGTTTTGCTGCCCCTGTCGGGACCGCTGGGGGGGGGGCGGGGATGACGGCGACACTGGCTCAGGTGGCTCCTCTGCGCGGGTCCTCCCTCGGCTCCCCGCCACTCCCTCCCTCCCTCTCCCTCCCTCTCAGGGAGCAGGGAGGTTTGCAGCCAGGTAAGTGTGTGCGCTTCCGGGGGATGCGCCGCACCGGGAGCGCTTGGGTCTGCCTGCATGACTTGACAGCACTGGGGTCCTCTCCTCTGACTTGCCGAGCCAGCCAAAACAGGATCTCTGTGACAAACCTGGGTGGGCACCGTCCTGGGAAACCCTCCTGAGACGGGGACCTGCTAAAAGTCTTCTGTCATCCCCATACTGCTGTTCTCAGCGGTTTTTTCCCCTTCTCAGAAGATTGTTGCTACCATCGGGTAAACTTGATACTAAAACAATGTGTTGCAGTTACATTGTATTCTGAGTGTTCGTGGTTGAGTCTGACTGTATCTGTGTTGTAACAAGTAGGACTCAATTTTATTGTTGTTGTTGAAACGTGTATTAGAATGTCTCTGTGAGCCTAACTTTTATTTTAATGCCGTCGTAATAGCTACTCCTAAGTTGTGTGGCATAATCAGATGACAAAAATCCAGCGTCTCGATTTTCAGTGTTAAGGAATTGGGCAGATTTTCCAAATATTTCAGTTTACCTAGATCCGCAGCCTCAAAATCTTTGAGTTGTATTTCCTGAGTTGAAATTTAGTACTGGAAATCATTCATTACAGATTTAGCTTTAAAATAACTACACAAAAAATACTTTATTTATTATGGTCCTGCAGATATCAACATAAATTTTATTAAGACGTAGCTGCCTTATTTGTAGCGGCTACAGAAGAGATTGGTCATTGAAGTGGACCGAATGAATACACCCACAGGCATGCCACCTTGACACTGTTATTATTTTGGGTTAGATAGTTGAAGGATTTGTAGCGGCATCTTTACCTCTGCTCAGTAGAAGACTAGCCCTTTTCCCCCAGTCTGGACAACCAGCATTTATGGATGGTGCCACTTATCTTTTGGGGGATGGAAACAAGGACATTCAGGTAAGAACCGCTGGTCTGCAACTTCAAGGACATAACATTGCAATCTTCAGAAAACGTGTGGACTTAAAATAATTAAGATTGCTGGAGTATTGCTTTAGGCATTTTGAAATTTTAATTCTAACAGTGTTTTTAAATGATGTAAAATGAAGTTAATGTGTCAAGCCAGTAAGAGAACCTTGTGTCTATCCACTCTGTGCATTATCTACTTAGAATCATTGTTAATCTTACATGAAACAGTATCTTGGCTAATTCAGTCATCTCTTTTAGTTAAAAGTTACTGTTAAATGCTGATGTATGAATGCCACATTCTTCTCAGTTTTTTTTTTTTTTTTTGGTGTGTGTGTTTTCATGTCACAGTTGATCTTGCTTCCTGATAGTTGGTTGAGGAGAAATGATTTAACCATTACTTCTTGCAAATTATTTTATTATCTGTCCTGGGAGTTTGACCTCTAAACATTAATTGTACTGTTGATTTTTATTTCTTGCCAGTTAATTGAAACAATATAGAACGGTGTCAAGAGTAATTGCACTGCAGTGAAACTGCACTTCTCTGGGAGGGAGGATATGGAGAGAAGGTGTGGTGAGAAATCATGGTCTCTGGTGCGCTTCTTTGGGTTTTCTTCAATGAGTTTTAGGGGTTGTTAAGGTTTCTGTATATTTAAAAATGACTCCTGTATATTAAAGGCTAGTAGAATGTGAAATGTTTGAAGGTGGAATATTCAATGGGCACTCTTATTTTGGTGAAAATCTTAGTATAGATGAGTTCAATTTATAACAGAGAAATCAAGTCTTTCAGTCATTCGGTACTTTGAGATCCCCAGCATACACTTATTAATGTGAATGGAAAATTTTATAAGGATATAGGCATAAATTCTATAGAAGACTCTTTTTGTGTGATCTGAAAAAAAGCTAAGATCAGAAAATGTTTACTTTAAATATGAACTAACTGAAAGATAGTGGCTCTTTTAATTTTTTTAATAGCTGCAGAGGCTCACTAAGATTTGCATATAGGCAAAGGTCATGTAGTATTGTGACTTAAAATAGTTTTAGAACCCAGTGGGGGTTTTAATGAAGTAATTTATAGCTAATTATTATTAGCATTTGGCTTTTAAGCATTTTTATATAAAAATAAGTGTAGTTTTATTTAGTACTTAAAATTTTTATCTTTTCTTTTCATGTGTGTGCATTAATGCATGCCTGCCAAGGTGTGCAAGGTAAAAGGGCAATTATCTGGAATAGTTCACTTCTTGTGCTATGTGTGTCCTGAGGATCAAATTCAGGTTGACAGGCTTGGCAGCAAACACTTGTTCAGCCATCTTTACTGTCCCAGTTTAGTTTTTAAAGACTACTTAAACACTTAAAAATAATTATACTTACAGTAATTGTGATCCTGCAAAGCCTGCTTACTAGGTACAGGTTAAGATATTTATACTTAAGATGACCAGCTATTAAATTAAAATGATAAGATGAAAGGTATCTATATACAGAAAATACAGAAAATTTTTCCTTGGTAGTATGTATGCGTGTGTGTGTGTGTGTGTGTGTGTGTGTGTGTGTGTGTGTGTGTGTGAACAACTTCACTGTTGTTTCTAGAAACATGAGTGGAAGTGAATGTATGTAAAACTATGAGAAAGGATTTTTTAGTCATCTTTGTCCTTAACTATCAGCATTATTTTGGGAAAGCTGATATAATGTATTTCATTTTTTATTTGTTCATACAAAGGGTTTGGACTTTTTAGTCTGTAAGGTAGCTTATAGCTTTAATGTGTATACTATTTTGAGAAATTATTTCTAAATGGATTAGAAATATTGTCCATTGTTTTTGTTTATGGGTAGTTATATAGAACTCTTTTCAGTATTTATTTCAATGGTTGTATTATTAATGGTCCAGATTATCTGAAGTCAAATTTTGTCTCACTCTAGAGGTGGAAGCCAGTATTCATGCATGCAGTACAGCATATTAACCACTGGGTGGCCTATTTCACTTTGTTAAATCAACTTGGTAAATTCTCATAATTTGAATGCAGTTGAACTGAAAATAATTATATATACAGTTGCCCTTACCTCAAAAAGTATAGCAAAGATTGACAAGGTCTCTGTGTAGTACTGGATAGCCTCAAATTTACTGTCTCATTATGTAACCGGGGCTGGTCTTGAATTCATGAAAATCTTGTTGAAATTGTGGATGTGAGCCATTGCAGATATGAGTCATAATGAACAGCTTTCTCTTTTTTTATTATAACTATTTGAGATATGAGAAAATTTTAATTAAAAATGTCATCAAGTTGAAGCAGTTTTCCTAGAACAAATTCTTTAATTTCTCTCATTTCAAACTAGTTCCTTTTTCAGTAAAAGTAAATTATATTGTTCCTTTGCTTAACTCATTTTTATTAGATTGTCTGTTATTCTGTACTTCTCCCAAACATTTTCTCTTAAAAACCAAGTCAAATTTTGTGTATTGATCCACAAGTGAAGTCATGACTATCAGCTTATACCCCAATGTGAAATTACTCCTAACCATTTTCCTAGCCTAACATGGTACAGATATTTTTATGTTCCTTTTTATTGTTTCATCATCTTTATCATTTCTTTTAACCGTAAAACAGTTTCTAGTGGCAGTGCACATCTACAATACTCAATCTTGGAAGACAGGAAGGGAGATCATTAGTTCAAGGCCAGCCTAGAATACATAGTGAATTCAGGGTTACCTTGAGATGTTGTATCAAAAACAAAGCAAGCTGGGCGGTGATGGCGCGTGCCTTGATCCCAGCACTCTGGAGGCAGAGGCAGGTGGATCTCTGTGGTTCGAGACCAGCCTGGTCTACAAGCCACAGAGAAACCCTGTCTTGAAAAGCCAGAAAAGGAGGAGAAGAAGAGGAAGAAGAAGAGGAAGAGGAAGAAGAAGAAAACCCAAAAAACCAAAAACAAATATCCCAAAACAAAACAAAACCAAAAGGGAAATAAAAACTAAGCATGAAATCCTAGCTTTAGAAAAAGAATTTTTCTTGACCTAAATAAGAATAGTAGCAATGATTGTGGAGACCATATCTTAGGTTGGTGAACCTTTTGCTTTATACCTAGAATAGTATTTTACCTACTTCTGTTGTCCTCTAGGTTAATCATGCTAGAGTAGAAATGAGTAGAGTAGAGTAACTCAGTTTTACTGAATCATTGTATATCACCAGTACTGATTTCTGCAGTGCAAAAATGCCCTCAAATCCTGTAAAACATTGAAAAATGATAAGCTCTGTCTACGTTTCTAACTCCTTCATTGTTACATAGTGAAAGTGGAACTTCAACAAGGTTACATGTAAAGATAAACTCTTCTCCTTTAAAATTATTTTTTTATACTTGTGTGTGTATGTGTTTGTATGTGTGCCTGTGAAGATGCACTGTGCTGTGGTCAGAGTGCACAAGAGCATCTCAGAAGTCAGCTCTCTCCTTCCACCAAGTACCACCTTAGGTTGTCAGGCCTACACAACTGTCACTGAATCATTTTGCTGTCTCCATCACTCCCCCCCACCCCTTTTCTTAGTAAATTATAAGCAGAGTTAGGCATTTTCTTGTTACAGTTAGTGAAACTGATACATTTATAGACTTGTTATGTTACTAGAAATTGTATCATGCTTTCAACAATCAAATGTGCATAGAAATAACTTGGGGCTAGGGATGTAGCTTCATGGTATGATGCTTGACTAGCATAGATGAAGGCTCTGAGTTTAACACTCATCTCTGAAAATGAAATCAAAACAAAAGAAGCCTATGCACAAAAAGTTTAAGCTAAAATTAAGAAGTAGATTAGTCAAATGCTAGGAAAGTCCCAGTGGTAGAGATGATTCTAAGAATCCTACTTCAATGTTCCCTTGTCCTTACCCTCACCCACTCAACTCAGCTTCCTGAGTGCTGAGTGGATTATATAGCTCACTGTCTGAAACTGATAACCATGTTAAGTGCAAAACAGAATACAACCTTGTGAAGAAATAAATTTTTTTTTCACTGAGTATGCAGGCAAAAAATAAAGAACAGAGTTTTAAAGTTAAAAAGTTTTAGAAAAATTACTCCTTGGTGACTAGTCTTTTTGACCAAACTAACACTTCTTTAATTCATATTCTTAAAATATTTTGGTAAGAACCTTCAGGTGGGTTTTGTATAGATAAGATACAATACAGGTATTGATTATTAAAGATCTGTACAGGCACATTTCTAAATTAAAATTTGTTTTGGCATAAAATAGCCTAGTTAAAACATAGTTTTGTTGTGATGGAAGCTCTTGAGACCAGAGAGGAATGAGAACTAAGAGAATGTGTGAGAAGCATGCCTGACAGTTTTTTGAGGTGTCAGGAAGTGGTAATATTGCTGAGGCATTTCCAGGAAAGGTTGGGCTAGATTTAGATACCTTCAATCAATCCCTTGTGTGCTGAATTTCCTTTAAAAGTTTGTTTTAGCAAGTTCTCTTTCTTAAAACTCTACCACTTGGAGGTACATTTGGATTTAACAAAAAGAATATCTTCCCCCTTTTTAGAGCAATGGCTCTTAACCATCCTAATGCTGCAAACCTTTACTACCCCAACTATAGAATTATTTCATTGTTACTTCATAACTGTAATATTGCTACTGTTGTGAATATTTACTGTTGTAAATATATGATAAGTTATCCCCAAAGGAGTCATGACCCTCAGGTTGAGAGCCACTTTTTTAGAGTCTCCCCCCCCCCAACCCTTTCTTGTATCTACTTTGAGATCATATTGGTATTAAGGCAGGCAGACATTCTGGATGGGTTGGAATAGAATACTTCAGATTTTATAGTATAAAGTAGAGGAGGAGGAAGAATAAGGAAATCATTGATATCTTACAAATATTTGAATGGCAGGTATTGTGCTTGGTTTGGGAGATGAACATGGGAACCTTGGTCTTTACATTGCTGATCTTACTGTTTGGTTGGGAAGGTTGGCAAATGTGACTAACATTAAGATAAGAAAAGAGCAGATACTCTGTAAGCTACAGTATGGAGCATTGTCCAGTTAAGGAGTTTGCTTAGAAACTTGACATTCTGTGACCTTGAAGCATCTCCATGTTATTGTGTGCTCTTGGCTAATCCCATGATACTTCTGATAGGAGATGTTGGCTGCTAGTAGTAGGTATTTTCTTTAATTAAGCCTGTGTGTTTGTTTGAGGCATAGTTCAACAATAATATTAAGGACTAGCTGATTATTATTACAATATAGGCAACACAGCTAAGAGACTAGAAGAGTTTGATGTTTTATCTACCCAAATGTGAAAAATTTTGGTTAAATGGATTTGACAAGTTGGAGGAAATTAGGGGTTCCTACAAAGGGTGTGTTATGTGTGCATGAAATCCAGAGCTTAACTTTTAATTTTTGTAAATCAACTTTGTGTACTACATTTAGATTTTAAAAGTCATTCATATATTGCACTAAATATACTCCCATCTTTAGACTTGATATTTGAAATCAGAATGAATTTTTAGGAGTTAAGTTTAGTAAGGAAAAATAATTTTAAATACCATTAGATGATCTGTTTACACAATACTGAATCATCTTTTCTTAAAGGTAGGTGATATTATAGACATCTTACATCCTGAGAGATTAGTATGTTCAGGGTTATACAGTTACAACTTGAATCTTGTTCTCATTTCAGAAGGCACTTAGGTTTGCCTTTAGTAACTTGCAGCTTTTTACTATGCATTCCCCATTTTTCCATTAGGTTGTTCATACTAAAATGATTGGACAGTGAGCTTTAGAACTCAGCCATGCCTTATTTGGTGAGACATTGGGAAGAAGTTACTTTTCTAAGTCCATGCTTTTATTTATTTATTTGTTTGTTTGTTTGTTTAGTTAGTTAGTTTTGTTTTTTAACTCCAGAAAATGGTAATGGTGGTAATACTCCTCTCTTGTAGTAGTGAAGTTTGTTTTCTTTTAATGATTTATTTATTTATTTATTTATTTAAAGACAGAACCTCACTATGTAGCTACACTTGCTCTGGAACTCCATATTTAGACCAGGCTGCCCTCAAACAGAGATTTATCTGTTTCTGCCTCCCGAGTGCTGGGATTTAAAGACCTGTGCCATCATGCTTAGCAATATTTCTTTTGTGTGTGTGTGCCTGGTGCCTGGGAGTCCAGAAAAGTGTGTTGGGTCCCCTAGAATAGACAGTCGTGAACCAGTGTGTGGGGGCTGAGAACCAAACCCAGGCCCTCTGTAAGATCTGCAAGTATGCTTAACCCCTAAAGGAGCTCTGCAGCTCCTGTTGTGAAAATATTAGAGGGGAATTTAATATACTGCCACAATCTTTGGTTTTTAAAAAGTTTTAAGTAAGTGTTAGTGAGTGTTATTTTCAGGTGCTCACTACTTTTTTCAGTCCTGTGGCTACTCAGTGTCTCTAATTGAGATATTGTCATGGAGGCTTGCCTCCTTTGGGGCTTAGTTCTTAATATCCCTTTTCCTTTTTTCACTCCATATAAACTCAGTCTCTGCTTTTTTTCACTATATCAATTTTCTCAGGTCATCTCATGTCCTCAAGTGTTATTTATAATTTTATTCTCTCTCTCCCCGTGTGTGTGTGTGTGTGTGTGTGTGTGTGTGTGTGTGTGTGTGTGTATCTGTCTGTCTGTCTCTGTATGTGCATCTGTCTGTCTGTCTCTGTATGTGCATGTGCTTGTAGAAGCCAGAACAGAATCCTGGGTGAATTTCATCAGTGCACTCTTAAGTTTTGAGATAGTGTCTCTCACTGACCCTGTAGCTTGCTGATTTGCCTTTGCTCACCTTTCCTCACAGTCTCCTTTCTCTCCCCAAATAGTCTTTCGCTTTCATGTCACATGTCATATGTATTCCAATAGGGTATTGTTTCCATCTTCCCCTTTAGGACTTTATTACTATACTGTGATTAATCTTGAGACTATATTGTTTATTATGAGTGGCTTCTTTATTCATGCCTTCATATACAGACTCAGTGCTTGAATTAAATAATCTAAATAAAAAATTGAGCTTGCATATTATGTTCTTTTGTAGTGAGGATGAGGATGATGACCTTCAATATGCTGATCATGATTATGAAGTACCTCAACAAAAAGGACTGAAAAAACTCTGGAACAGAGTAAAATGGACAAGAGATGAGGTAGATATGGGCAAAATCTACTAGTATCATATTTATCAATTAATACTATTATAGTTATGAATGGCATTATAATGAAAACTGTGTGCGGACAAATTATTATATGCTTACTTGTACATTCTTTAAAAAAAAAAGAAAAGGATGACATTGCCAGGCAGTGGTGATGCAGGGAGGCAGAGGCAGGCCGCTCTCTGCGTTCAAGGCCAGCCTGGTCTGCATTTGAGTTCCAGGACAGCCAGGGCTACACAGAGAAACCCTGTATCAAAAAATGAAACAACACAAAACAACAAAAAACCACTCAATAGCCAATGACACAAACAATTGGTTGTTTAGAATTTACTGAGACAGTATAGTAAATGGAGGAATTTGGGTAACAGTGACTTTAGTCCTTCTCAAAGTGAGTACCAAACATGAGAGCTTGAGAATGTCATTTACATACCAGAAGTGGCGAAAGAGTTTTAATTTTTATGCCTCTCTTAATAGGATGACAAGTTAAAGAAGTTGGTTGAACAACATGGAACCGATGATTGGACTCTAATTGCGAGTCATCTTCAAGTAAGTGAGATGTGATAACATGACTCATTTAAGGCATCAGTGTACATATTCTACTTTTTCAGAAATGTGTTTGTATGATTTAGGCTTCATTCCTTAAAACATTTGGTTAATTTTTTTTCTGGTATAGTTGTAGTTGTTGCTAATGGTTTCGAAAGTATTTTCTAGTACAGTTTGTGTACCTCAGATCCTGAAATCTGAAGTGCTTCAGAATTCACAAGTGTTTTGAGTACTGACATAGAATGTTTTACATGTGATTTAATGTAATATGTCACAGTAAAAATGACAGGTGTACTTAAGTTGTCTAAAATTATTATGTGTATAAATGAGTTTCATCTGTAGACTTTTGTCCTATCTCCAAGATATATCATTTTATATATGTAAATGTTTGAAAATTTTAAAAACCCTGAAATCTGAACTTTTTAGTCTCAAGAATTTTGGATAAAGCATACTCAACCTGGACACTGTACAGCATTTATCCAGGGCCTAAAAAGACTTACTACTATAAAACAAAAATGCAATTAGATTTGTATCGGACTTCACAAATATTTGTGGGTGTTTTTTTTTTTTTTATGTTGGGAATTGAACCTAAGGCCTTGTACATTTAGGCAAGCACTTTACCACTAATCTACATCCTCAACTGTTACATATGTTAAAATATTTTGAAAGGATTTTATTATTAAGACATTTGACAGCTAACCAATAAAATAAAGAAAATTGTTAGGTTTATAATCTAATGAATGTTTTAAAGTATTTTTTATTAATTTTTTTTGAGATGGGAGTGTCACTGTGTATTCCTAGCTATCTTGGGACTCACTATATAAATCAGGCTGACCCCAGACTCATAGATACCTGCTTGCCTCTTTCTCCTGAGTGATGGGATTTAAGGTGTGCAGTTCCATCATACTTGGTTATTTCTGTATTTTTTTAAATTACGTTTGTTCATCATACCAATATTCACATATCTATTGGCGTATAATTTTATAAAATATGGAAGTAGTTTTGCCATGTACTCATTTGTTTCTTAGAGCATTGTGAATAGTTAAGTTACCTGTATTTTAAACTTTAGTGTTGATTACTTTGGTTTTAGAAACAATGTTACCTGTGTTTTTTCCATATTATCATAATATCTCTCAGTGTAACCTGGAAACTGAGATAATGGAGGGAGAAAACAGATTGTGGAGTTAGTTGAAATTGTATTCAAATGTCAGCTGTGTTAATTTAGAAAAATTACTTAACCTCTTTGACTAATTTGCATCCTGGGAGACATTTATTCAATAATAAAAACATCCAAATTCTTTCAGAATCGTTCTGATTTTCAATGCCAACATCGATGGCAGAAGGTTTTAAATCCAGAATTGATAAAGGGTCCTTGGACTAAAGAAGAAGACCAGAGGGTAACATGTTCTTTTGAAAAAAAGATTAAGTCTTTATGTATTTGTGTGTATGTGTTTGGATACATGGATGTGCATACATGCTCATGCCACCGCACATATGTGGGGTCAAAGGATAATTTGTGGGATATAGTTCTCTCCTTCCACCCACCATTTGGGTCTTCAGGGATCAAACTCAGGTCATCAGGCTTAATGACAAGTGTCATTGAGCCATTCACTTGCCCCATATTCATAGTCTTTATGCTCGCTATGTATGTAAAATAGGTTAACTAGATTACTTGTTACTGGTTAGATTTATTTTTATTTATTTACTGTTTGTTTGTTTTTCAAGACAGGGTTTCTCTGTGTAGCCCTGGATGTCCTGGAACTCACTCTGTAGACCAGGCTCTGCCTCCTGAGTGCTAGGATTAAAGGTGTGCACTACCACTGCCCAGCTAGATTTATTTTGTTAACATGTTGTAACACATAAAGTGTGATTATGTGTGTATGTATTTAGTGTATATGTATGCTAGGGTTGGAGGTGGGCATACATGTGTATGTACATACATGTGGAGACCCCAGGGCTGCATTGGGTGGGGTACTCCTTAATGGCATCAGTATTTTTTATGAAATAGGGTCTTTCGTTGTCCTTAAGCTTACCAACTAGGGGTAGATTGGTGGGTCTGCCCTTCTGCTCACTGTTACTGAGATTGCAAGTTCATGCCACTATGCTCAGCTTTTTTTTAATGTAGTTTCTGGTCTTCGTGGTTGCAAGGAAAGTACTTTAATAACAAGTATCTTCCCAGTTTATACTTTAAGTTACTTGGTACTGTTTCTTTGGAGGCTGTATGCATAAGAATTGGATGCTGAATGCCTTAAAATGTAGCTCCCCTCCCTACCCCCACCAGGGCAGAATTTGGACCCTCATATAATAAATACAGTCCTTTTTGAGGGCTTCATTTATAAAAGGAAGAATGCTTCATTTAAAGTTTGGTTGAATGACATTTAAGGCAGTTTCCAGTGAAATTTTAATTGACATTGAAAATGGATTTTAATTTTATTTTCACTCATAATAACTTGATATATAAGGAAATTGTTCTTAATTTTTATTCTTGACCTTAATGAACCCAGGGTTAGATAAATTTCAGAACATCGTGTATCCCATGTGTTTATAACCAAAAATCCAATTACTTGTGCAATAACACCTGTTGAAGAATAGAAGCATCTGCCTTTCACCAGGAATTGCTCTTAATTTAAGCCCTGTAAAGCTTGCCCATTGCTAATAAACTTGGGGATTGAGAGCAAACAAAGTCACTTCATTAGGCTCAGGACTGATCTGATTTTTCTTAATGGCCAATGGTAAGTTTTGAAATGTATGATGTGGGGCTGGTGAGATGGCTCAACTGGCAAAAGCTCTTGTGGTTTGCTGTGCATGCTTGACAACTCCTGTTCAATTCCTGAATTCAAAGTGGAAGGAGAGAGCTGCTTCCTGAAAGTTGTCCTCTGACTTGGTTTGTATATGCCCTCTACTCATACCTACACATCATAAACATGCACATAATAATAAATAAAAATGAGTAAATAAAATACAATGTGTAATCTTTTAAAAAGATAATTATTAGCTGGACCTGGTGGCATTGGCTATAATTCTAGTTACTCAGTAGGTCTAGATAGATCATTGCAAGTCCAAGGCCTACCTGTGCAACTTAATGAGACCCTGTTGATAAGAATAAAAGGTAGATTAGTGAATCTACTTCTAAAAAGCAGCTACTACTTTTAAATATTTTACACTGGATTGAACTTTTGTATACTGTATACAAACATTGTGTATTGATACAGATTTGAAATTAATTGGTTAAAACATACTGTACATACATTTCTAATATTGTTCAAGATATTGTACCTATACAGCTCATTTAACAATGTAATGCAAACTTCTACTCCTTGAAAGTTATCAATTATATTGGATAATAAGGAAATGCAAGTTAGTAATTAATCAACTATTGTAATCAAACTTGTAGTCACATTAAGTATGTTTACATGGTGAAACAGATATATTTTAGACAATCCATCTTCAAACACTTCAGAGATCTACAGAATGTGGCATTTAAAATATTTTAATAGCATAGGCTCTTTTTTTTCTTTAATGACAATGAGACATGTTTGCTCTAATCTACTTCAGAGAAGATGATGGGCATCAAAGAAACTCCACATGGAGTTTACTTTTTTTTGTGGCTGTGGTAAGCCACTGTGCAAGAAAGTGCCCTTGCCTCAACTGCTGACAGTTTGCTGTCCAAATTGGACAAGCAGGACACCAAAAAGCGTGACTGCAAACCTTCAAAAATCCTGCTTCATAGAAAAGTCTGTCAGATAATGCTAGGCCTGTAGACCAAAGATGAATCTCCCAACATTGCAGAAGAACATTGAGTGACTGTCCAGGCAGCCAGCTCTTTTTGTCATTTCTCACATTTTTGGAAGTTACTTGCTCGCACTTCCTGTTTACTCAGTTAATATTATTTTCTTCTCGGATCTCTGAGGTAGTTGAAGACTAGACAGTACAGTTATAGTTTTCATTATTTACCAGATTCAGAGAAAACTCACTAAAGATGTGTAAAGTGTAAAAGGCTGAGAGACATTAAAAGATAATTTGATAATGCAAATTAGACTAGAAAGTAAATTAAGTACAAGACTTTGGACTCACTAAGATGCAATAGATAATGGAGTATTTTCTCTGAATTTGTCAAATGCAAATGGACTTGACATTGTTGATGAACTTATTGCCTGTATATATTGTATGTACTTATTGTACATAGATTTTCTTATGTTAGTTATAGCCTTCTTTTTGTATTAGACAAAAAAGAGGAGTTGTGGTGACATAATTATTTATGGTTTAATAAAGATTGCATGAAATACCAGAAAGTAAAGCCAGCCACATTAGATAGCTGTAGAAGTCAGGCAATGGTGGTATCCCAGGACTCAGGATACAGAGGTAGATGGAGCTCTATATGAGCTCAATGCCACCCAGATCTACACAAGATTGAATCAGTCTGAAAGAGAATTAGAGCTCATGGCTTTAATCCCAGCCCTAGAGAGTTATATAAAAGAAAGAGCCCAGTGTCTCAGGTGGCACTCTGAGATTTAGTCTCCAGCCATGCTGAGGAGAGGCAGCAGTCTGAGGCGTGGTGGAGAGCTCATGGAAACAGGATCAGCCCTTTCAGTCTGAGGTAGAGGTAAGGGCTAGTGGCTGGGGCTTTGCTTATCTGACCCTCAGCTTTGAACCTAATATCTGTGTCTGGGTCTTTTATTTTTCATGTTATACCCTGTCAAAGTAGAAAGTAAGAAAAGGACTGGGAATATAGCTCAGCAATAGAACCCTTGTTAAACATACCTAGTACTGGGAAAACAGCCACAAACATAATAACTGCACATGTGGTCGTTAAGCCTTATTTGCAAAACATGACAAGCAGATACCTATCATGAAAATATTGATATATGTTAAATAATCCACCAATATAGGATGATTATGATGTGATATTTAACAGTGGGTCAGAGTAGCAGTGGAGTAAGGCAGGCTGAGGAGATAAACTGTTATTCTAATTTTAGGTAAACTAAAAACAAATTTAAAATGTACAAGTTGTAATTTTTTCAGTTTGATAAAGGAGGAAATGAAAGCCAGTAATTATAAATCTTTTCTGCTTCCTAATGGACTTAGTTGGCTTTTTGTTGAAGCTTATTTTTTTTCTCTCTCTCTCTCTTTAAAGATGTAAAAGTAGGAAAGACAAACCTTGATTTTTTTTTTTTTTTTTTTTTTTTTTTTTTGTTGTTTTCGTTTTTCAACAGGGTTTCACTGTGTAGCTTTGGAGCCTGTCCTGGAACTCACTCTGTAGATCAGGCTGGCCTCAAACTCACTGATGTCCACCTGCCTCTGCCTCTAGAGTGCTGGGATTAAAGGCGTGCACCACTATTGCCTGGTTAATTTTGAATTAATTAGCCCGTTGAACTTTTTGACTCATTGGGAATTGATTTTTGAACTTGCTGTAGCTGAAGGATTAGCTATTATTAAAATTACTTTTTGTGAATTATATTTATAGCTGAAATTTAATGTATTTATTTTATAATTTGGAGTTTTTCCCTTTTTGTTGTTGTTGCTGAGATGCTTTAGATCAAACCCAGGGCCTTGTGCACACTCAGCAAATGCTCTGTAACTACTCCAGCCTTGACATGCTTGAACTACATTTTCCTATTCTCTTATGGTAATGGTTTTTCAACCTTTGTTTTTGCTTCTTAGGTTATTGAATTAGTTCAGAAATATGGACCAAAAAGGTGGTCTTTAATCGCAAAACATTTAAAAGGAAGAATAGGCAAGCAGTGCAGAGAAAGATGGCATAATCACTTGAATCCTGAAGTAAAGAAATCTTCTTGGACAGAAGAAGAAGACAGGATCATATATGAAGCACATAAGCGGCTGGGAAACCGTTGGGCAGAAATTGCTAAATTGCTTCCTGGAAGGTGCTTACATAGATGAATATACACTGTTTTTCTGCACTTCAACACATTCTTTACTACCTTACTATTGAATATATTTTCAAGTACCCCCTTCCTTTTATTTATAATTCAAATTTAGACTGCATAATATAAACAACTATTTGGGACCATTTGTAATAAATTCTGTGGTAAGGAATATGATTAATTTGTGCAATAAAATGCTCAGACCTTTAAGTTATGTAAACAACATTTAATTTACTCTAGAAATCATATTTCCATATCATTGCCAGTCAGGCAGAGCCTGTACGAGTTGGTAAAGTGAAATCTAGATTAGAGATCTCCTTCACATTAGTTACTGTGCACCAAACTAGGGGATTGTAAATACACTGAAGTAAATGATGGTGAAAGTATGTTAAGGAAACTCAGTTCTTAATTATGGATTTTAAGTTGTGAAAGTAGTACTTCAGTCCATGCAACTGCAATACAGGGTTTCCCTAAGAGGTGTGATATGCTAAGTTCAGTCTTCACTGTACTGCTCAGATACTTTCTGGCAGTCGCTAGCTGGTGCAGCAGGCCAACTCTACCTTGGGCAACTTCATATCTCACTTAGAATATACATGTTTATGCTCTATAGCTGTAATCTCTATGTAGTACTTCATAGTAACTAATGTGCTTTTGTATGTATTCCTTCTTAATCTTTGTATACTTATATGTAAATGGAAACATTAATGTCTTTGTTTCATAGGAAATTAAGACACAGTATTACATTCTCTTTTATCCAAGTTACTAACTCTGGGCTGTGAACTTCTGATATAGTCAGTATTTTATGCACCTTTTTCTTTGTGTAGAACCTGCCTTAGTGCTTTAGCAGGGTAGGTTTCTAGTAGGTTTCTAGTAAGGTTTCTATTTTATGCAGAATGGAACTTATGCTACAGATAGCTCTAGGCTCATCTTTATAAAAAGGACCTTGGATAAAAAGGGAGTTGATGAACTCATTTTCTATAAATATAATATTCTAAGAAATGGTAAAGAATACTTGAAATTTGTAATTTGTATTTTTCTTTCCTTTTTATTTTTTTATTTTTTTATGGAAATGAGCATGAGCCCAGGACCTCATTTATGATAGACTGCTAGACAAGCTCTTTACCCCTGAACTCTACATATTTTTTGGTATTCCCCCCCCCCCCTTTTCCTGGTGTGAGGCTTTCGTACTGGGTATGTCTTTTATCAGGAGGTTTTTTCTTCTGCTTTTGTTTTTGAGCAGATTCTTGCTGCCTTGTCCAGACTAGCCTTGAGTTCCTACCCTGCTACCTCAGCCTCCCAAGCACTGAAGCTGCAGGCTGATGGCCCTGTGCCTGATGATTCCCACTCTTGTACTGCCAGTGCCAGCTCAGCCTCAAATTTCAAAGCTCAGCTTCACCGACGTCTCACCACGGGTCTGTCCTGGGCCCCTCACCAAAATTACCCCCACTTAATCACTGCTCGTCCTAGTTTAGTTATCCACACTGCAGTGGTGATTTTCCTAGTTATTTCTTTGTCTTACCTGTTGCCATGCTTTCAGTAAGAATTTAGGCTCTGTCACCCAGGGAACTGCTAGATAATTTCACCAGTTGCAAAAATTGTGTTTTATGTATTTTGTGAAAGTTAGACAGTGCTAAAATTTGTGGAATCCCTTTTCTTTTTAAAATGATATACTTTTATTTCTTAGGACTGATAATTCTATCAAAAATCACTGGAATTCTACGATGCGAAGAAAAGTAGAGCAGGAGGGCTACTTACAAGATGGAATAAAGTCAGAGCGGTCTTCATCAAAACTTCAGCATAAACCTTGTGCGGCTATGGACCATTTGCAAACCCAGAATCAGTTTTACATACCTGTTCAGGCACATATTTTTAATATCTTTACTATTTAAAAGCAATTTCTTTAGTTGCTCTATGGGAACGCTTCTTGTTTTTTTTTTTTTTTTAGGACAAGTAAAATTTGTATTGGGCGGTGGCATAGACATTTAAGTTTTTAACTGAAAAAGTAAACCATAAACTTAACAAATATTTCAGTACAAATTTCATTTAAAATTTCCTTTTATATGTGATTTTCACAAAAAGAAATATAGTATGTGCTGCCAGGTGGTGGTGGCTCACGTCTTTAATCCTAGCACTCTCAGGAGGTAGAGGTAGGAGGATCTCTGTGAGTTTGAGACCAGCCTGGTCAAAAGAGCTTGTTCCTGGATAGCCTCCAAAGCCATAGAGAAACCCTGTCTTGAAAAATAAAAACAAAACAAAACAAAAATGTATGTGTATAGAGCAGTACTCTCTGATTCTTTATAGTTTTGGTCAGATATGCTTTAACATCTGATGTAATTTCTCCTCAAAGATTGCTCTGTTTAATTGTAATATTGCCTGTCTTACAGGTGTGTATAGAACAGTTTAAAGGAGAAATAGTAAGACATCATTTAAACATACCTTTGGGGAACAGTAAACGGTTGATCTTTAATCTTGTTGCACTTTGCTCTTTGTGTGATTTTAGCCTTCCTTCAGACAAATTCATTAGAGGTTACCCAAGTTCAAACTGTAAGAAATTTGTTTAGGAGTCTTCATAAGACTTGCTTTTTTTTTTTTTTCCTGGGTGCCTGTCCCTTACATGTTTATGATAAGCAATTCTTAGTTCTTTTCACATAAAATATTAAGACTGTTAGGACCAAGTAGCATCTCACAAAAAATAAAATTGGCACAGAGTTAAAAAGGTTGCTTCTGAGCCTCGGGTTTTATTTCATGTTGCTTTTTATGGGCGTCACTAAGTTTTGTTAGACATACTTTTTTTTTTTAAACTTTTTTATTGGATCTTTGGGGGTTTTACATTATGTACCCCAGTTCTGTTCTCTTCCCAGTCCCCCATATTCCCATCTCATCTTTATAGTATCTCCTCCCCATGAAAGAAAACAAAACAAAGTAAGCAAGCAAACAAAAGCAAGAACAGGAAAAAAATAACCCATTAAACCTAAATAACAACAGAAACCACACTTGCAACTGCAAAATCTGTGCTTTCCCTTCTCCTTCTCCCCAGCCTCTCCATCACCTCTGCATCCTGACGGCTTAGTTTATGAATAGGGAGGTGGGGCAGTAGTGGTTACCGTTGACACCTGACCTTAAGGGTTATAATATTTTGTTTTTCTTCAGAGTCCTAGATTTCAATAGCACAAACTACAAGGTTCTGCTTCTGTCTTAGAAAAATTACCAACGTTTTTTGACTTATAGAAAGATAATATTAAAAATAATTGTTGCTAAGGGATTGTTTGACAATCAAAATATGTTGGAAAATAAGTTTTTTTCTAATATTTTAAGAGTTGCTTCTGATTTAATAATTTAGGAAGCTTTATACATTTCAAATTTAAACAATCAAGATATTTATAATTTTTCTTAAGAAATATGACATGAAGAAAAATACATTGTTTTAAAATACTGTGGTATATTTTTATTGAAAAGTTTGAGAAAAATAAGTTTCTAATTTATTGGAGTTACCAAGTTGAGCGATATGTGATTCTAATTGAGTATTATCAAAGTTAAGTTCTAGATTAGAGCTAGATGTAATGATTTTGCATTAGATAATGATTTAGGTAGATCGTTATAGACACATTATATATATTTATTTGTATTTGATTACTAGAGTTTTTACAAACATATTTTACTAGTGCTCACTAAATTCTAATATAGTTGTACAAATCTTTTAGAAAGGAGGCAGATGATACTTAGTATATTGTCAGAGTGTCTGTTAAGAATACATGAGTGATTATGATTGTTTTTTATATGGGTAACAGAAAAAGCTCTATTTTTTTTTTTAAACTTAGAGTGATAGGAGTAGGAATACAATTTAGGTAGTAGGGCAACCCTTAAAAGCTGACTTTCACAAATATAATAGGTAGGTGATGTTGGTAACAGACTGACTGACTGATATAACTAGGCTTAGAAGCCAGGTGTGGTGACATACCTGTAATTTTAGTTCTGGGGATGTTGAGGCAGGAGGATCAAAAGTGTGAAACCAGCCCCAGCCACATAGTTAACTCCAGGCTGCTTGGGCTACATAATAAAACTCTGTCTCACAAACCAAAAGACAAAATACAAATCTAAAATACAGACTTTCCCCCTACACTTACGGTTTTATCAGTATATTCTAGGATCAGGGCGATATAATAATTAAGTAAAAACTACTGTAGTTTGAATTTTCAGAGTTATTAGACAATGTCCAATGTCCAGTGTTTTTTTTATTTGCTTGTTTGTGTTTTTTTTTTTTGGGGGGGGGCGTTGCTTGCTTGCTTGTTTGCTTTTGTTTGATTTTTTTAGAGACAGACTCTCACCATCTAGCCTTAAGATCTTACATAGATCTGTCTGCTTCTGCCTCCTGAATGCTTGCCACTCTGCTCAGTGTTCTACTTTTTAATGTTGACATTTTATCATAATCTTTCTTGGCATCAAATTTTTAAAAATTGTACAACCTATAATAGCAATGCTTTACTTACTCTTTAGATCCCTGGTTATCAGTATGTATCACCTGATGGCAATTGTGTTGAACATGTTCAGACATCTGCCTTTATTCAGGTAAGTTTTATTTGTAACAAAAATACAAAGAAAGATAGTCATCATTGCTTACCTGTAATCTCATTAGGAAGGATTACCACAGTTTAAGACAAGCAGAGATACATAGCAAGTATCAAGTCCATCAGGGGTACAGAATAAAGCCCGTCTCAAAAAGCAAAAACAACAAAAATCAAAAATGAAAACAAGAATAGAGGAAGCCTGGTGATATGTGCAGACCTGTGATCCCAGCACTTGCAGTTTTAGAAGTTTAGTACTCATTTCCTTATGTATTAAACTAGGATAAAGAACATTGTTGGGGTTTTTTGTTCTGTTTTTTACTTTGAGTATTATAAAAACTAAAGAGAAATGTGTAAGTGGATTTGAAAATATAAACCATAAAAGTATGAGGTGATTAGCAGCACCGGTGTGGTAACTTGCTCAGTCTTGTAGCTTAAATCTTTCAAACAATTGCTGAATTATATAAAATACATTACAATGTAATTGTCTAAAATATTCCAGATGTACATTTTTGATACATAGTTAATGCAATGTTTTTTAGTTAGTTAGTTAGGTTTTTTTTTTTTTTTTTTTTTTTTTTTTTTGTTTTTTTTTTTTTTTTTTTGCTATTGTTCATTTGTTTTTCTAACAGTATCATGTTGATGAGACTGTCTTTGAACTTGATACATTCCCAAGAATGCTCTTGAACTTGTAGCCCTCCTATCTGCAACCTTCTTAGTGCTGGGATTGCAGGTGTGGCTACCATGCATGATTTTAGGTGGTGCTGGAGATACAGCCCAGGACTTCTTCACAGTAGGCAAATTACTAATTGAACTGTATCATTACTCCTGTTTCTTGTCTTGTTGTTTTGCTTTGTTGAGATAGGGTGTTACCATGTAGCCTGTGATAGCTTTAAACTTGAAACCCTTTGTTCCTGTTTCTAGAGTGGGCAATCACAGGTGTGCTCTACCATGCCTGAAATAATATGTGTTTATTTTTTTGTGCATTTAAATTTTTCCATTTTTTTTGCAAAGTTGAAAATATTCACCACGTAGCTTTTTAAATTCCAGAGATACTGTGATACATTGATTTAGTAGCATTAAAATGCTAGTAGCATTTGGATTTAATACCATTAAGCTTTATTATAGGTTACATAGAAGAAAATAAAAAGGAATACACTGTTTTAAAGCAATTGTGATGGTGCCTGTTTTTTTTTTTTTCTTTTATTTAACTTATTTTAGCAACCCTTTGTTGATGAAGACCCTGATAAGGAAAAAAAAATAAAGGAACTTGAGTTGCTTCTTATGTCAGCTGAGAATGAAGTTAGAAGAAAGAGGCTCCCATCTGTAAGAAATGAGCGTATATGTTTGTATTTGATTATTGGTCCTTTCTATGAACTCTTTTTTTCTTGTTTATTCCAAACACAGTTCTCCATCCACCCCTCCTCCCATTCCTCCCTCCCTTCCCCCTTAGTGCCTCCCTCCCCCGCTCCAATCTATTCCTCCTAAAGGGTAAGGCCTCACATTGGGAGTCAGCAAAGTCTGGCACAGTAAGTTGAGGCAGAACCAAGCCCCTCCCCCCTGCATCAAGGCTGAGCATGGCATCCTCCCCTCCCCCCCCAGTAGGGCCTGGGCCCCAGAAAGCCAGGTCATACACCAAGGATAGATCCTGGTTCCACTGTCAGGGGCCCCTCAGATAGACCAATATGTAAAGGACCTAGCTTGGTCATATGAATTCTTTTATACTTTTCCTTAGTTGTAGAGTATTTTCAGTGCGACTTTCACATTTTACTATAAATACTTTTTTTTCACATTTTAATTTGCAATTTTGGGGTTGCTTATGATTTACATCTTTTCCAGCATGTTTTACAGTATTCTGTATTAGGATACTTAAAAATATGTTTTTTAAATCATAAATATTAAAGACAGAGTATGATCTTTGATATATTTATTTTTTGTGTATGTATTTATTATATTAGGCTTTTAAAAACTTGACATTCCATGTAATGATGGATTAAATTGAAAAAACTTATAAAATGAGAAATGTAATAAGAGGGATTTATAAGCTCTGAAATTATTTTCTTTGGAAAAAATTCTGTTTTAATCTATTTAGGATACTAATTCAATAAATTGTAAAAAGTAATAACAGGCTGGGCGGTGGTGGCTCACACCTTTAAGGCAGAGGCAGAGGCAGAGGCAGAGGCAGGTAGATCTCAGAGAGTTCTAGGCCAGATTGGTTTACAGAGTGAGTTAGTTCCAGGACATCCAGAGCTACACAGAGAAATCTTGTCTCAAAAAACAAAACAAAACAAGATAATAATAATAATAATAATAATAACAATAACAGAAGGAAACATTTAGATTTTATATTTTCTAACTCTTTCAAAAGAAGGTTGATGTGGATATCTTTGATTTGGTTAGAATAATTAAGTATTAAATTCATATCAATGATATAAATTCTAGTAGCATTAAATAGGTCATGCTAAATGGATTAGAAAAAAAGACATTTATGCTTAGATGAGAATTTTATACATTTAAAGTTATATCTGGCATATTTTTATATTTCGAGAAGAGTTTTCCCAGACTGGGCCTACAGTTTAGTGGTGGAACATTTGTCTAACACGCATGAGATCTGGGTTCAGTCTCAGCACTGAAAAGAGATGCTTTTCCTCTCCTTGATTTCAGACTGAGAGGAAACTCAGCATCACTCTGATAGAATAAACTGATATGCTCAACTAGTATCATGAAATAAGTGATATTGTCTTACAGTATTTAAGAGGGTATTAAAATAACATGTTATTAATTATTGTAGGTGAGATTTTTACTGAAGGAAAGGCTATTTGAAACTATAAACCATCAGTAAATAGGAAGACTAGAAGTATGCTTATTTTAGTTCATTTTAGTTTTGCCAAAGAAGTGGCAAACAGTGACACTTAGAGTCCTTGTTTGCAGATTACTATGTCATGTTTGGATGACATGTTTGGATGGGATGTTGCTCAGTGGTAGGAGCCTGTCCCTATGTTTAAGGCCTTCAGCTTTGTTCCTGTGCTTCTAAACTAAAACTAAGACCAAACAATTATGAAAAATTTCAAGTACTTTTAGATTACATTTTTAATTTTTCCATTTTATTTTATGTGTATACATGTGTTTTGCATATGTATATATCTGTGTACCATGTACATGAAGCCTGAGGAGGGCAGCAGAATAAGTTGTCAGATCCCCTACAACTGGGGTGTTACAAATGGTTATGCCCTGCCGTGTGGGTGATAGGAATCAAACTCAGATCCTTTGGAAGAGTAGCCAGTGTTCTTAACTGCTGAGCCATCCCTCCAGTCTTTCTTATTATTTATTTATTTATTTATTTATTTATTTATTTATTTATTTATTTCCTTATTTCTTTTGGAGACAGGGTTTCTCTGTGTAGCCCTGTGTCCTGGAACTTGCTCTGTAGACCAGGCTGGCCTTGAACTCAGAGTTCCACCTGCCTCTGTCTCCTGAGTGCTGAGATTAAAGGTGTGGGCCTCTAAATTAGTAACAGTACCTTAGTGTGGTGATAAATTGTTTATGATCTAATAAAGCCGCTGAAGATCAGAAAAGCAAAGCAGTCAGCCACTAGCTTTTATTCCTACCTAAGACCAAAATGGGTGATCCTGTCTCCACTAATCCTCAGAGGCAAATGTTCTCCCTGTCTGGAAACTAAATCTCACATGAGATCCATGTAGTATTCCTTTTATACCTCCCTAGTGCTGGGTGTGAGCTCTGTTATTCTTTTTGGCTGATTCACTCTTGTGTGGTGAAGAGTGGCCTTGAACTCACTGAGGTCTGGGATTAAAGGTGTATGCCACCACCTCCTGGCTTCTGTGGTTAACTAGTATGATTGCTGGAATTAAAGGTGTATATCACCACTGCCTGGCTCTGTGGCTTTGCATTTTGATCTCCAGGCAAGCTTTATTAAATCATAGACTATATATCAACACATCTTAGCTCAGGATGCAGAATGCAGTATACCTGTCTCATTTAATAAGAAAAATATATTAGCTAAAGTAATTCATATTTCATATTTCATATTAAAGGGAGAAAATTACTTCTTTTTAAAACTTTGTTAGATTTCATACACTTTTTTTTTAGCAGTTGTGTGATAATAGTGACTACTATTTTACTGAATTCCATTATTTTTCCCTTGGCTGAATAAATTGTAGAGGTCAGAAGTGGGTGTGAGAAACACTGGAAGTAGAGATATAGATGGTTTGAGCACACATGTGGCTGTTGTGAACTGAACCAGAGTCCACTGTGCAGGCAGAGTTTCTCTGTGTCCCAGTAGCCAGTCCCAAATAACCACTCAGAGATTTAGTATTAATTTTAAATGTCCAACCAATCACTTAGGCTTGTCTCCAGCCAGCTCATACAACTTAAATTAACCCATTTCTATTCATGTGTGTGCTGCCCTGAAGCTGGTTTACCTCATCTATGAACTCCCATGTTGCTGCCTCTTCATTTGGCTCAAGCCTCCTCAGACTCCGCCCTCCTTCCCAGCATTCTCGCAGCCACCAAAATCCTACCTAGCTTTCAGCCAATCAGCTTTTTTTTTTTTTAATTAACGATGAGAGCAACGCATTTTCACAGTGTACAGAAGGAATATTACACAGCACTTCTGGAAGATAAGCAAGTACTCCTAATCACTGAGCCATCACTCCATCCCCAATTTTTTAAAATGAGCGTTATGTTCTTTTTATTTTTTATTCTGTCTGTCTGTCTGTCTGTCTGTCTGTCTGTCTGTCTGTCTGTCTATCTATCTATCTATCTATCTATCTATCTATCTATCTATCTATCTATCTTTTCAAGACAGGGTCCTTTTGTGTAACAGTTCTGGCTGTCCTGGAACTTACTCTGGCCTCAAACTCACAGAGATCCTCCTCCTTCTGACTCCCATCAAGTGCTGGGATTAAAGGCATGCACCACCACCATGCCTGGCATGGACAGTGCATTCTTAAGAATAGGATTGCTACTAGCTATATCTAATTTTAAATAAAATTTAAAATTCCTTATGTGCACCAGCCACATTTTGCAGCTATAACTGCTGGCTCCCATACTGGATTGCTGAATATATAAAACATTTTCATATTTCAGAAAGTTCTATTGAATGTTACTGTACATGTTGCAAGTTATCTTTGTGTGACTCTTCAAAATCTCCTTGTTTTATTATCATAACAGCAGGAAATTAAGCTTGAAAGATAAGTAAATTGCCTAGATTGTTTCTAAAGATAGAGAGAGAAAGAGAAAAAATAAATAAAAAACTAGAATAGTCCCTGATATCAGAGTATTTAATATGCAGTGAGAACCAAGATAAGGAATAGAATGTAGTAAGATGAAATAAAACATGTAGTTTTATAAGAACACAGGAAAAGTACATACTTTAGACTCACAGTCAGAATATGTTCTTGGAAGAAGTCCTCTTTGAGGTCAGTGTTGAACAGAAATATTTTTTATTTTATGTGCATTGGTGTTTTGCCTGCATTCATGTCTTTGTGAGGGTGTTGGAACTCTTGGAACTGGAGTTACACATGGTTTTGAGTTGCCATGTGGGTGACTGCGAACTGAGCAGTCAGTGCTCTTAACTACTGAGCTATCTCTCCAGCCTTGAATTCAGTCTTGAAATACAGGATGATTGCATACTATATATATATTAACAAGAAAGATGATGAATTAGGGCAACATTATAAATAGAATGATAAAAGTATGTCATCAGTCACATAGTATATTTAAACTGTTTCTTAAATCAAAACTAGCACTTTGTGGATGGTTGATTAGGGAATGTTCTAGATAAAGAGAACAATGGTGGGTAAAAAGGCTCTTCAAAGTAAAAGAACATTCATTCATCAGGGAGTTAAAAGCTTGGTGTTCTCATACAAGGGGGGTTGTGAGTGGACTTGTGGATGGAGTTTGAAAAGAAAGTGGCACCAGGTTTTAGGTCTTTGCTATATATAAGTTCTAATTTTATTGACAGTGACTTTATAGTTAAAATTGATTTAGAAAATCTAGTCAAGGAATGAGAGTTAGTGGAAACAAGTTATATACTAATATTGAAACACTGTATTGGATACTATATCTTTTTTAGCTAAAATGATATAAAGTATGTTAATGAAATTTTTTATTTAAAATAAATTCATGCCTTTAATGAGAATGGCAAATAATGTTCAAATTTCTTTTGGACTTTTAGCAACCTGGAAGCTTTTCTAGCTGGTCTGGTAGTTTCCTCATGGATGACAGCATGTCTAACACACTGAATAATCTCGAGGAACACACTACTGAGTTTTATAGCATGGATGAAAATCAGACTGTTTCTGCTCAGCAGAACTCACCCACGAAGTTTCTAGCTGTAGAAGCAAATGCTGTACTGTCTTCTCTACAGACTATCCCAGAATTTGCAGAGACTCTAGAACTTATTGAATCTGTAAGTTTGAAATTATGAAATTAATAATGTAATCTCATGTTTAGAAGCTTAGTTTAATATTTAATAAACATTCACCAAATTAAATGTTAAGCATTGGACAATTTTGATATCTTTTGTAGAGGTTTCTGGCAAAAAAAAAAAAAATTAAATGTTTTAAGTCCTCAAGTATGTATCTTCAAAAGATGTTTTAGAATTAAAAACTGAATTCATTCTTTATTAGATGGATTACTTAAGTATATTAGAATGTTTTAAACTAGAGAAACTATAAAGAGAAAAATTTAAATCTATATATTTAGACTTGATCATTTGATATATAGAAACACACACATGTAATTCATGTTATATTTTTATCTTATATTATGAGCGTGTCTTTGGTTTCTTAACATGCATGTAATTTTTGAACAGGGTCTCACTGTGTAACCCTGGCTGACCTGGACCTTCATATGTAAACCAAGCTGGCCTTGAATTTACAGAGATCTTGCTGCCTCTGCCTCCTGAGTGCTGGGATTAAAGGCGTGTGTCACAATGCCTGAATCTTAAACATATTTTTAAAATTTGAATTTTGAGGTTTTATAATATTGCATCACATGACTGTAAGACAGTTTGTTTACTGAATGTGCTGTTGTTACTGTGAGTTTAGAGGGCATCTAGGTTTTTAGTGTCATCAGTAAAAGTAGTGTTTATAGTTTGTTATTAATTCATGACAATGATATACTTGGGTAAACTGAATTTCTAAATCAAAGTATATGTTCCATACATATTCTCAAATAGTTATATAGAGATTTATAGTATTTTTCCATTTAAAAGAATGATTTTATGTACAATTAGTTCTTTTTAATAATAGCCTAAAATAATCTCTCTTTTTGTAAAATTATTTTGCCTGCTAAATTAGATGAAACATTACCTTGGAATATTGCAAACTGATATTATAAAAAATTGTAAAATTTTCTTCTAATATCCTGCCTAATTAAACAGAGATGTTTAGACAAAGTTTACTTTTACTGATAAAAATGAGTGAATCATTTGTTAGAAATTGTCATACTGTGTTGGGATCATGTTTAGTTGGTTACAGTTGAATGAGTTAAGAATTGAATTTTTTGTAGGACCCTGTAGCATGGAGTGACGTTGCCAGTTTTGATCTTTCTGATGCCGCTGCTTCTCCTGTCAAGTCTACCCCAGTTAAACTAATGCGAATCCAACATAACGAAGGAGCCATGGAATGCCAATTTAATGTCAGCCTTGTACTTGAAGGGAAAAAGAACAGCTGTAATGGTGGAGACAATGAAGCTGTCCCTCTAACCTCCCCAAATGTGGTCAAATTTAGCACTCCACCAACCATCCTCAGAAAGAAGAAGCGGATACGAGTGGGCCAGTCTCTAGGCAACGAGCTAGGGGATGGCTCATCCCATGAAGGAAGTAATACAGCACTGAGACACACACCAGTGAAAACACTACCGTTTTCTCCTTCACAGGTACTGATGCTCTCACTGTGTTTACAGACGAGACGAGACGAGTTAAGTCTTAGTGTCTGGATAGCAGTGAACTCAGTATCTCACAAAGGGTAGCATCTGCATTATAGCACCCTAGAATTTCAAGAGCTGAAAGAGAGGTTTTCTTTGTCATATAGTCCTATTTCTTTGTAAGTCTCTTTGGGAAACTGGCCGCTAGAAATTAAATGATTTATTCCAAGGAAATGAGATTTTCCACTGCCAGAGCTTTATGCATCAGTGATTTTTACTGAAGTAAACCCTATGCTAGGAAGCAAAGTGGGAGATGCTTATGTCACATGCCAGTTTGGACATTATCCTTTGAAAGAGTTTGATTGCTAATCCTAGGTGAGATGACTCAAGTATTAGAGACAGTAGTGACAGAGCCAGTCGATTACACTTATAAGTGGCACTCTGGAAGCGATTTCCACTCTTTCATATTACTGCTTCTAGTCTGCTAGTGACAAAAGTAGATTAGCATTTCATAGTAGTATGCAAGTTAAGTCTCAGTTAGTGCTCTGTGTAATTTAGAGAGTGGACTCTTGTTTTGTTCGCTTAAAGTATCTGTGCTTCTAGGCAGGCAGATTTGCTATACACTTAACTTTCAATAGGCAGGCAGTGTTCCTTCCCAAGGCTTGTTCTTCCTGAGCAGGTGGCACTACAGGAGCACACACCATGCCCACTCAGTTATTCTAGTCTGAGTTCAAGATACCCTCAAGGAAAAGTATACTTAACATCATTTATCCATAAAAGCTCACAGTTAGCTTTCTTAGTTACACTCTTGTACAAAACTGGGAGATTTATTGCAACAACTCTGTATGGTTTCTGTAGATCTGTATTTGGTGGCATACTGTTTTAATTTTTTGTACTATTATAAAACCTGACCATTTGTAAGACAACTGTTTCTTAAATTTTTTTTTTTTTTTTAATGTGCTAACCTCTTTGAAGTTGTTCAAGTTTTGGGAGGCAAAACAAATATCTTGCCTTTATGGAGCTTAATTTCCATGAAGTAGAAAGTATATGTAATATTATTGAAAATCTTTTCCTAAAGCAATAAAAAAAGTCTTACCAGTTTGGTATTTGTATAGGAATTTTGATGTTCTAAAATATTGTCTGTGAATTCTCTTCCCCCTTTAGTTTTTTAATACATGTCCTGGGAATGAACAACTTAATATAGAAAACCCTTCATTTACATCAACCCCAATTTGTGGGCAAAAAGTTCTGATTACAACTCCTCTTCAGAAGGAAGCAACTCCCAAAGACCAAAAAGAAAATGTAGGGTGAGTCTGCATTAAATAATTATGTTAGGGAGGGCAGGAAGCATAATATCAAAGGTATGTTAGCATTTTGTTCAAGTGAATGGGATGTCATATAATCTCTATGTCTGTAGGACTTAGAAGTTTGTTGTTAACTGTTTTTAAAGACACAACTTCCTGTTTAGTTCCTATAGAATACTGAAAATTGGCTAAATGTAGCATAAAATTTTTACTTCAAGCAAATATTCTTAGTACTTTTTCTAAGTAATTTTTTTCTTTTAAAATTTTTTAATTAGAGTATAAGTGACTTTAGGCAACCATATTTTAAATATCTCAGTAATGCTTTTAAAAACGTGTATATAAAAATGTAGTTTGCCTTCCTTAACATATGTGAACTCACATCATGATAATAATACAGATATCTGAATGATTGACTAGGTTTAGAACACCTACTATTAGAAGATCTATATTGGGTACTACACCAAGAACTCCAACTCCATTTAAGAATGCACTTGCTGCTCAGGAAAAGAAATATGGACCTCTTAAAATTGTGGTATGTGTACTTTTTATTCTCAAGCACTTTCCTGGTTTTGATTAAAGAAAATGGCTTTTATCATCTTGAAGTTTTAGCATTAAAAATTGTTCTTTGAAACTGAAGGAAAAGTTTATCTCTTAATGTATGAATATAAATTGTGTTAATCTTCCTTGGCCTGTAAATAATGCTTTGTTTTACTCATTTGAAGTTTGTGTGTTCTCATGTTACCTAGAAGAAAATAGTTGTTAATGGCATGCTTATTTTTCTTAATGTTAAAACTTATAATTAGTAGATTCACTGCAGTAGAATTAATCTTTTGGTATATCTAATCACTTAATGCTGCTTAGGAAACTAACGGGTCAGGGAACCTTCTTGAAGTTCAGTCTTCTCTTCTATGAACAAGTTATTAAGTGCACCCCAGTTTTTAATTTTGAACTAAAAGACAATAAAAATTAAGGGGCTTGTCTCTAGTTCCAATATAATGAGTACTGAGTTGTTACTGCTATTATTCTTGCTGTAACAGTAGTTCATGAATTAATACATCTGTGAAGTACTTTAGTTATTTGTGTTCTCATAAATACTGTTATCTTTAAAATGCCTCAGAAAAGCCCAGAACATTCTAGACATATGCAGATATTTTATAAATTTAGTAGAATAAAAATGTGACTTAAATTTGATTTCTTCAATGATGATTTAAATGTTCTATTTTTAGTAATTTTGGGAGGTGGTTCATTACAATTAATTAACATTCATTAATATTTTAAGCAGTTATTTTTGCTGTAAACTGATTAGTTAATTTATATATATACAGCATGTAGGAGATAATTTTTACTATTGGAAAAAGACAGTTAAAAAACAAAGCCCAAGTATTTATTATTATTGTGGGTGCACAAGCAATGATATTCTTGAAGAGGTTAGAGGATAGCTTTGGGGAATTAATTCTCTCCTTCTACCATGGACTACAGGGATGGAACTTGGGTTGTCAGGTTTGTTGTCTTGAGGGCCAAAAGACAGGGTTTTATATACAGAGAGAGAAAAAAGGAATTTCTGGCAATTGCCTTTTAAAACCTTTAAAAAAATAATTTAGTCCCAGCCACTTGCCTTCTTGGAAGAAGACATTCGAGAAGTTTTAAAAGAAGAAACTGGAACAGACATATTCCTCAAAGAGGAAGATGAACCTGATTACAAAAGCTGCAAGCAAGAGGTAATCTTGAGTATTGTTTATGTATATTTCCATAGTTAGTTAGAGGAGGGTCTTTATGTAACTCTAGCTGCCCTCAAACTTGCAAATCTCCTGCCTGAACTTTCTGAGAGCTGTGCTTGTGGGCGTGTTTTTCCATGTCAGCTCTTTCAGTATTACTGTTAATCAGAGTCTTTTTTTATCATGTTCAAGAGACTTGAATATAAAGTTACCTTGTAAATTATTATTGTTTTTTTTAGCATTCTGCATCTGTGAAGAAAGTTAGAAAATCACTAGCCTTAGATAACTGGGACAAAGAAGAACCAGGCACTCAGCTACTAACTGAAGACATTTCAGACATGCAGGTTTGTAAAGAATTCATACATGTTTTTAAATGGCTGTCTTAAGTCATGGTGCTTCTCATATCATAGTCATTGCTTGACCAGATCATTTAAAAGAGAGTCACAGAAAATTTAGGACTTTTTTGGCTACTTCATAGAGAATCTACTATCTATGAAAAATATATTATTTTTTAAACATCTTTTATTTTGAGAGAAGGTAGTTTTCTGTATGATGTCAAAAAATGGTGGTTCACAATGCTTTAAATTTTAATTACCAAAATATTACTATAGCACTAGAGATTTATTTTAGTTAGTTAACAAAATAATCACTGTAGCAAGCACTAGAAGTTTAGTTTGTATAATTACCAAGATATTACTATAGCACTAGATAATTCATCAAAGCCAAATGCTTCCTAAGAGGAAAATTAGCAGGACTTCCTCAGTAGTCTCTTGTCTCTACTTTTAAATTAGTTATTTTCCTCTTTCTTTTTTCTCTTAGTCAGAAAATATACTTACAACATCTTTATTAATGATACCATTATTGGAAATACATGACAATAGGTGCAACTTGACTCCTGAAAAACAAGATATAAATTCAGCCAACAAAACATATACACTTACTAAAAAGAAACCAAACCCTAACACTTCTAAAGTTGTCAAATTGGAAAAGAATCTTCAGGTATGGATTTATAAGTTTCTTTAGTGATTTTTGTTGTTGTTTAGTCAATGATCACTTTAAACTTACTGATCACAAGTTATAGTTTTTCTTTTAGAGTTTAAAATTGACAAATGCAATAAAAAAATCATTGTTATTTTGTCACTGAAAGCAGGTTTGGGTTTGAGAGAGACTCACTTATCAGTGCACATACCAGCTATAGAATTGGAGTTACAACTCCAGAGACTTTTAAGGTTTTGTTGTTGCTGTTGTTTTGAGACAGGATCTCATCTCATTATGTAGTTAACCTTGAAATCATAATCCTGCAGTTTCAGATTCCTAAGTCCTGGGTGCCATCATATCTGGCTCTTTCATGATTTATTTATTTATGTGTGTGTGTGTGTGTGTATATACACATTTATATGACATATTAATCCACTTCTGGAACTTCTTTACCTTTACCTGTAAAATAAAAAAAATGAATAGCCACATTTGTTGTTCTGAAATGGTAAGTAGTTGGAAGCATTTTCAGCATGATTTTGTAATGGCTCCCAATAAACGCTGCATCAGATGCTATAAAACAAAACAAAACAAAACAAAAAATTCCCAGTAAGTAGATGTAAATGAAGGCTGGTAAAATTCTTGTTATCTTAGTTTTGCCCAAAGAATATGAATTGTTGGAGAGGAAGATTTGTTTTTATGCTGCGCTGATTGCAGAAGTTTCCCTGACATTCAAGCATCCCTTGAGAATACCTTTAACAATCAAATATAGGTACCTGTCGTCTGTCTTGAGCCATGGCTTTCAAGAGTGACATGATGTACTCCCTTAATTGATTTAAAATGCTTGAATCCCTAGTGTTTATCATAGAGCTTCTTAGGAAAGTTCATTATGTAGTAATTCTTACATATAATATGGATGTCTTAACCCTTTGATAAGGGAGAAAACAAAGAGGGTTCATTCATAGTTCACTTTTGGATATTATACCTTTACTCTTAAGTTTTTCTTCTTTTTCTTGGTACTGGGGACCAAACCCAAGTTTCCCGCATGCTAGGTAGGTACTCTACCAATGAGCTACATCTCCAGCTCCTCTCTTTAAAACTTTTGCAAAATTTTGGGACAAAAGAGATTAATTATTTCTTTTCCTATTATGATTCATTTGATTTGTGGGGAGATGTTGGGAACAAAACTATTATACCATCACCATAGGCCAGTGAGAAATATATGTAATTACAATAATTATACAAAATTGATCATAAATATTTTAGTATGTGTTTTAAAATATTGCACCTCATTTTAAAAGATATAATATTGTTATCAAAACATTTTATAACAATTACTTATAAAATTCCTAGTCAAAGTAACTGATTTTTAAAAGTCTAGTTATGTAGACTTTTAGGTGCTTGCTACCGACGCTTATTGGCTAGGTTTGGTTCTGCAGCCCACATGGTAGAGTCAGAGGGCTTACTCCTGAAATTTGTCCTTTGACTTTCACATATGTTGCGCAGTATGCTCTGCACACATGCGTGAACACACGCATGTGCGTGAGCACGCGTGCTCGCGCACACATACACTTGTGTGCTCACACATATACAGATGTACACATTCTAATTATGAAGTGGTTTGGGTAGTTGACTTTACTAATTTTTACATCACTATTGATATTTCCTTCATAGTCAAATTGTGAATGGGAAGCAGTGGTATATGGGAAGACAGAAGACCAGCTTATCATGACCGAACAAGCAAGAAGATACCTGAGCACTTACACAGCCACCAGTAGCACTTCGAGAGCTCTGATACTCTAATTGTTACTAACACTGATAGAATTGCTACCCCTTATTGTGCTCTCTGCCATATTAGGATGCAATGAAATTTGTCTCAGTTAATTCTTTTAAAGGATTTAATTACATCCCTAAAATGGTTTGCATTTTTTCTATATTGGACAGGCAAAAAACATTATAAGCCACTTAAAGTAAGGGGTAGGCAAATTCATTATTTACTTTTTAAGAAATGAGAGTTTTTAAATTTGTTTTTAAAGAACAAAATGGGAAAATAAGGATGTTCATTGTATAAAGCAAATTTCATACAATTTCTTTACTGGATATATATTGCTACTTTCTCCAGGCTGTAGTCTGTTATAAACAAGTTAGTCTCTGTTTAGGAAGCACAGGGGCTTATGAGTACTTTTGCACATGTGCTCACTTATTTAGATGACCGTTTATAAAGAAACTCATGAGAAGATGTTTCCAGGATGCTAGAAAGTTGCACTACTAATTTTTGGTATTTTTCAGAAACAATGAAATTAACTACAGTGTTAAGCATATTTATTTGAGCATAGTAATAAAAAAGCGTTGAAAGTGGGCTTTTTCTTACTAGTAAAGAGTCAGTATTTCTTCATAAGTCTCAGAAGAGCTGAGAATTCTGTTGAATGTATTGTACAGTACGTAGGAGCAGGAAAACTGTGTAAATTAGAAAGATGTCTGTTTTTATAATTTATTTTCATTTTTAAAGCTTAAATGTAGATATTTATATATGTATGTATGTGTATACACATACATACATATATATATTTATATACAGGGTGTCTAGAAGCCAGTGTTGCTCCTTGTCATTACAGCTACATAGTAAAGAATAACTTTGACTTTCAAGTATGAAATAGTTAAGTTATAGCTGCAAAGAATACAATATCTATACTGTATGTCACATCTACCTAAATATTGCACTATACCCTTTAAATCATGTTGGTTATAAAGTAGTTCTAAAATGTACTAAATAATAATTTAATATTTTCTTTTTAAATTATATTGGAGGTCATAAATTAATCTGGTGATTTGTGTATGTGTTTGAAATTTTCATTTTGTTTAAAAATGATATGGTACCCTGCTCCCTAAAAGAGTCTGCACTTAGAAAGTTTATTGTATTTACTCAATGTTTCAGAATTAGAAAATATTATCTTTTATTTATACAAATATTTTGTCCTTTTATAAATGTTTTGTGTTTCTAGGTTACAACAGTTGCTTCAGTTGCCTGTTTAGGTGTTTGCACTTATTTTATTTCTTTTTGAAAGAATGTCTTTGCTTATGTGGTAGAGATTTTAATCTAATTTTTGAGACATATAATGGTGTTCTGTCAACCTAAACACTGACAGGCAAATAGAATTGTACACTGTAGTTTGAATTATTTATAATTGACACACTCTCTCCCTCTCCACTCCTGAAGTATGCTGCTATAGAAAGTAGCAGCATCGGCTTGCTGCTATGAGAGATGGAAAGAGCGACCACCACTTGCACTGTGTGAAAAGATAAGCAAATGATGGCAAGTTCTCAAGTTAACTTAATGGGTTCAACTGTGACCAAGCAGATTCTTAGCAAGACCAAAACACTACTATGCCTCAAGACCAAACCAAACAAAACAGCTTAAGATTTTTTTAAATCTATTTTTCTGTTAATAGAAATGGGACTACTGAATATTTTAATGTCTAGTTCAACAGTAGACCTGAAAGGGTTTTAAGCTTTAAATCCAATTGCTAGTTTTGGTATACTATATGTTAGTGTGAAGGAAAGAGCACATGTGGTGGTACTAAGATTATGCCTTCTTGATAACCAATAGGTAAAGCAATTTGACTCTTCTTAGCATGTTAAATATGTTGATTTTTTCTAATTAATGAACTTCTCACAGAAATGTTGCTTTGTAAAACCAATGATTGTGAAAAGGCATACTATATCATTTCAGTTACTTTGGGGTAATAATAGCACATAATTCCTTTTAAAAATGTAGTCTTTAGCTGCATTGGATACAATAGTCTCCCATTGCCAAAGTAAACTATCTCAGAAACGCTACATATTTTAAAACAGAATTTTTCTTGAGCATTAAGTTAATACAAATGTTAATATGTTGTATATAAGCCGGAGCTTATGGAAAGTAGTACATATTTGGGTTGGTGTTGGTTGAATCCTCAAGTTAACTGCTTTGTTGCTTTTTTTTTTATTTCAAGATTTGTAATCATAAACATGTCAGGCATCTTAAGTCATCTTTTTTTACTATTCATTTGGATTCTTCAATTTTCTGAAGATGCCAGGCATACAGGTAGCAGCCATACACGCATGGAAACTGACTACACAATACCATACTGCATTTTATTGTAAGGTTTTTGCATTAATACAGCAATTACACTGACTAAATTGAGTTTTTTTTTAATATATGAGAAAACTTTGCATTGTAAGAGAATCTTGCAGACAATGTTGAAATCTATTAACATCTAAATAAAGCATCTGTGTACAAACTGACATGGTGTTGCTCATTCACTTTGGCTCTGTGTAATGGATTTGTTTGAACCTGTAAGACCTGAGTCCAACATTGAGTTCTTACTCTATGCACTCTTGGAACTCTTGTGCAGGTAATTTCCTCCACTAACAAATGTGGCTTCTCTACAAGGTTTCAAAATATTTCAAGTTCCTTTTAAATACTTCCATGTAACTGTTATTGACATTGGTAATAGAACGTTCAAACAGATTTCTTTTTTCCCACCTGGACCTGCCCTTCGTCATGCTTCTAAATGCAATTGCTTTGTTTATCCACTGAATAATTTCTCAGCTTCTCTCAACCTCCATATTGAAATCTGTCATAAAGACTCCCTGTATAAGGCCACTTTTATCTCTCTATTTGAATTATTACACATTGCACTGAGCACATTCTGTAGGAATAGCAAGAGACTGCCCTGGCATTAGAGTGTCTCCTGGGAAAGGCCAAGTGGCCACCAGTCAGGTATTGGCAATATTGCATCATCTAGTGAGTTCATCACTATTACTTAGTTTCCTAGGCCTAACAATCTGTTGGAATTAACTCACTGAAAATGAGTTTACCTCTCAGTAAACGACTTACATAATTTTTAAAAACTTGATATATGAAACCAGAATTCTACTCGTTTGTATGAAGCATCAAGCTGCAGAGGACTAGGTACATTCTCACTTTTAGATTTAAATAGAAAGAAATGATAACCACATGTAGATGTGATCAAATCTCTGAGGTTGCCTAAATAATGGTGATTCTTATTTGTTTTCTATTTGGGGCCAGTTTCCACACTTCATTTGCAATCCTACTGGTGACTTAGCTTTCCCAGGAACATGTATATACTCTACTTCTTTTTCTCATGTCTGTTTTTGCAATTTTACTTTTTTTTCCCCGCACTGTCTCTTTAGATTGTTAAAGTGTCAGCCATATAGCACAGGTCTGTGAAGCATTTCCTGAGTGCTTCATAAAATGTTAACCCTCTCCTTCATGCTGTTAATGAGTATTTCATTTCTAAGTCTTATCAGTGGGGCTAGAAAATCTTGGTAAATGTTGAAAGTCTTTTAATAATTAGGGGTTTTTTGTTGTTGTTTTTGTTTTCCAGGAAATAATAGCTATACTCACATAACAGGTTTATAAATAGCTTTGATTTCTTAGTCATTTTTCTTAAGTTTTGCCTTACAACTAAGAAACTTTCTGAGAATCTTTTAGCTCACTTTTTGTAACTGTGATTTATTGCTTGATTTAGTTAAGGAGTGATAAGCCAGCCAGGTAATCAGATCTTTAATTTCTAATATAAAACAGATGATAGTATTTGAAGAGGTACTTAGTCTCTGAGAAATGAAAATATATTCGGTAGTGGAGGTTGAGTTGAATCAAGAGATATACTTTGGGATATTAACTTTCCACTGTTTGGTTTTGAAAACAAGTACAGATATACTCAATGAGAACATGTGAGATAGAAAGGCAAGACTAAGAACGCTTGGGGAAGAAATTATGTGGCCAGTCTGATAGAAGACTTTGAAAACTTAGTATCTCAGTGCAAGCACTTTTAAAGCTATTGGGATTGAGGGAAACTTAGTTTCATGGTATATGCACTGCACTTCTTTCTGAAATTCCTAGGACTAGTGTGCTTCCTCAAGTGCCAAGTACACAGTGTGTTTGAATCACATGGGTTCCAGGAATGGAATTCAGGCAAGCATTTTTTTTTTTTTTATCTACTGCGCCATGTTGTCACTGTTCAATTTTAACTTCTACAGTTTTGCCTACCATAGCTTAAAGGGTTAAGTATTCTGGCAATTTCTTTTTTTTTTTTTTAATAAATTTTTATTTAAATTAAAAACAATCTTATTTTACACACCAATCCCAGTTCCTTCTCCCTTCTGCCCTCCCATGCTCCCCACCAACCCCCATCCACTCCCCAGGGAGGTTGAGGCCTCCCATGGGGAATCAAAGTCTGGTGTTCTGGCAACTTCTTAAGTTCTAATACAGTTAGCATTTACTTATTCAGCTAAACTCAGTACTTCGATGCTCCCCTGCTAGGTTCTGAGGATACTCTAGGAAGGTAGTGTGTGTGTAGCGGTTATAATGCTATTCGTTAAGGTCACCAGTAACAGAGAAGCTAATATTATAGAAAACATGTAACAGAAATAGTTCTCCTTTGGTCAAAAAGTGAGCTAGATCCAGCAGCCAAGTTTGCTATTACATATGAGTGGAATATTAGGACTCAGCCAAGAAAGTGAACCCCACCCCATCCCCAACCCACCAAACAGAACTAGGGTTATATGGCTCCTTGGAGGCTTTGGCAACTAAAAGTTTGAATTCCATATAGCAGCTGTAGGCACATGCTGGTTACTATGCTAAACCCTTACATACTTAATCTCATTTTAATCCTTACAGCACTCGTTTGAGATAAATACTCTTATAATCAATCCACTTCTGTGGATATGGAGTAGGCTTATGTTAAGAGACTTGTCCAAACACGATGCTGAAGCTGGGCTTCAGTTGGCCATGATTTAGACCGATTCTTCACAATTCAGCACAGGGTGCAAAAGGTTATATGGTATATGATTCCATTTATATGAAAGTATAAAGCCAGGCAAAGCTAATGCGTGCTGTTAGAAGTTGGGATGATGGTCACTCGGTGTGAGTTGGTCTGTAGGGAGCTGTAGGTGCTGATTTCGTGGATGTGCTCACAACTACAAGCTGCAGTGTTAACAACAGGGAAACTATTCTCTTTGTACATTACGTTTCAGTAAGTGGTAAAACTTAATCCTAAATTGGATTACAAGAAAACAAAAATGTTCAGGCATTCAGAGCAAAATGTAATGAAGTATTCCCAGTACTGTTCTACCTACATGCAACAACTTAGACCTTCATGCCATTATTCCCCAGCATATGGCAGGCTCATTTCTCCTGCTAAACTGATCTTAAAAGCTTCTGCATGGCATAAATGACTTCTTCCCGTGTAATTATGTATTGCATTTTTATGAGTAAGAGCTTATTCTGTTCCACTAACCTTTGAAAGACCCCCCCCTGCCTTGTAAATATCCGCGGTTTGTGCAGTTGCCCATCTGCTAACTTTTCCCAGCCTTTCCCCTCAATCTGGTTTATGCTTTCCTTCCCACCCCCCACAGAAATGCCCACACTCACCAGATCTCTGGTCACCAAATAGTTATCGATGTAGCACACCACATGTCCACTAATTCCTTGTACTTTGTTAGCTGCTGTATTTCTTTATAACACCATGTGTTATATCTTGTTTATTTGGAGTTGACAATCTACCAATTTCACTTAATTCACTCGTCTTATTAACCCTTAGTCTTTGTTTCTCTCTTCACATAGGGCTGACTCTTGCTCTTATCTAAGCCCTGATAAAAGAGAAGATATCTAATTTTTCACAGTTAAATGATCTATTTTATTTAAATCAATATATTTAAAAGATTGACATGGGACCACTTCACAAAATTACAAATTGAGTATTTGTCTTTTCCTTTCTAATTCTTTGAAATTCAATGTTTATCACACTTCAAGCAAGGACCAATATCCAGAATTTACAAAGAATTGCAGAAATTAAAAAATAAGGAAATAAAACAGCCAATCAACAAATGGGCAAATGAACTGAGTAGACAGTTAAAAAAGAAAGAATGAAACACAAATGGCCAATAATTATTTTAAGGAGTGATCAGTATCCCTAGCCACCAGGGAAATGCAAATTAAAACTACTTTGAGATAGCACCTCATCCCAGTCAGAATGACAAAAGTTATAGAGATTATGGTGAAAAGGGGATCCTTATTCACTGCTGATGAGGGTGCAAATTGATACAGCCATTGTGATTTATCAAAAATTTTAAAATCAAAAAATTGAAATAGAACTATCATATGACCTGCGACTTCACTGTTGGCCATACACCCAGGGGACTCCACAGCCTATCATAGAGATGTTTGCCCGCCCATGTTTGTTGCTGCTTTATTTACAATAGCAAAGAAGTGGAATGAAAGTAGTTGTCCATCAAAAGATGAATTGATAATGAAAATTTTGTAATTATAAAAAATGGAACACTACTTAGCTACAAATGGATTTTTTTTCCAGGAAAATGGATGAACTTAGGATGTGTAATATTAAGTGAGGTCACACAATTTCAGAAAGAAACTTGCATGTTCTCTCTCATGTACTGTTATGAGCAGTTTTCCTGCCAGCCTGGACCCACAGCTGCGTCAGCCCCAAATAGCACACAGAGACGCTGTATTAGAGATAAAGCTGTTGGCCTGTTACTAGCACTTCTTATTGGCTAGCTCTGTCTTAAATATTAACCCATTTCCACTAATCTGAGTGTTTCCACATGGTCTTATCTTACCAGAGAGAGGGTCCGGGCTGCTTCTCTCAAGTCTCTACATCTTGAATCTCCTCTACTACATTTCCCAGAATCCTCCTTGTCTCCTAGTCCCACCTATCTTGCCTTCATATTTGCAAACAGTGCTTTATTCATTAACCAATAAGAGAAACATATTTGCAGAATGACATCTCCCATCAATGTATAGAATCTAACGTGTGTGTGTGTGTGTGTGTGTGTGTGTGTGTGTGTGTGTACATGTGAACAAATGTACATGTGGGCGCAGAATAACATTAAGAAAAACAAAACTAAGGGGCTGGAGAGATGGCTCAGATGTTAAGAGCTCTGGCTACTCTTCTAGAGGTCCTGAGTTTGATTCTTAGCTACCACGTGGTGACTTACAGCCATCTATAACACTTTAAAAAAAAAGCAAAGCTAAGGGGGGAAGGACTTAACACAGGTAATAGACAGGAGTTATAGAAGAGAATATAAAGTTAATTGTGCTAATTCTGTGATGGATTTTGTTTTGGGTGATAGATAAGTGCATAAAATGCTGAAAGTGAAATTTAATCCACAGTTCCACCACTTCCATTCCAAATGTTTATTCTAATTAGATAAAAATTCAAAGAGTTGTATAGACTTTGGTTTGGGTTACTTTTCATGTATGATGTTCTTTATTTTTTTTATAATGAAGTTTATAAAATTTGTACAAATAAATAAATAAATAAGTAAATAAAAGTAAAGTCTATTTCTCACATAAAGAATTCAGATCAGCCACATTTCATGGACTTGAAGGCCACATGTGGTAAGTGACTGTTGTATACCGCTCGGTACATTCATAGCTCTGGGCAATTCTAGATTATTGCCATCCACCGAAGAGACACCTGTGATTCATTAGGAATACTGTCTACTTTAGGTCACAGCCGATAATTTAGTAAGTGGTGGACAGTGTCTTCTCTCCCTCCCTGAATCTTTTGAGTCTGCTCTGAATCCTGTCTTTCTTGCCTGTGACCTTGAGCTAGCCACTGGCTTGGGTTTCTCCATTATGAAAATAGAGAAATATCCCATTTTCAATCCTCGTTCTCTCCCAGTAGATTGTAAGGCCCCGAAGCCAGCACAGTTTGTCTTAATCACTAGGACTTACCTAGCGTTTAGCAGACAGCCCAGACAAGCACTGCTGGGAGAACAGACAGAAAGTGCTATGCAGGGAATAATTGGAGTTTCGTAGGTGGTGACAAAAGGAAGAACCTGTCTTCCTGGGGAGACAATCATGTGTGAGGTGGTGAATCCCAGACTGACTGGCCTGAGGCAAATGGGTAAACAGATTGGGGAACACAAGGTAAAGACCTGGGGGGAAAAAGTCAGTTCCATATTTAAAGATCCTAAGGCAAGCCTGATGGAAGGTGCATGCCTTTAATCCCAGCACTTGGGAGACAGAGACAGGCGGATCTACAGAGTGAGTTCCAGGATAGCCACGACTACACAGAGAAACCCCGTCTCCAAAAAACAAACAAACAAAAACAAAAGCCCCAAGGTTAGGGGGTTAGTAGAGGGACTGGTGGGGGAAGGGATGGTAGAGGGGGCTTCCTGAAACCTCCTACCCTAGTAGGCTGTGCTTTCTATGGGAAGCAGACTGGAGACCAAAATTAGCATACAGCACAAGGGATCTAGAAGTGTAGCACGAATTCTATTTGATATTCGTAATAAAAACTCAGAGCCAGATATTGGGGTTAAAGCTGGAGATCAGAAAAGCAAAGCAGCCAGCCATTAGGTCAGACATAAAGGGGTGATCCTGTCTCCACCAAACCTAAACTTCTCTTGCCTCCTCCCATCTTATATTCCCCTCTAGTGCTGGGATTAAAGGTGCATCATCCCAACTGCTGCGATCAAAGGTGTGAGCTCTGTTTCTCTTTCAAACTGACTCACTCTCATGTAGATCAGGGTGGCTTTGAACTCACAGAGGTCCATCTGCCTCTATCTCCTCCTGAGTGTTGGGATTAAAGGTATGACTACTACTGCTTGTCCTTTCTTGGCTAACTAGTGGCTTAGGGGTGTGGCTAACTCCTGGCTTAGCTCTGCATTCTGGTCTTCAGGTAAGCTTTATTAGATCATAAATTAAGTCTCGCCACATAGAAGAAACAGAATTGACAGAGAAAAGCTGGGCTGTAAGGGGTCTCTATGGAGGCCTCTGCTAACTTCATGACTCTTCTGGTTATACAATTTGAGGTGAAGAGATCCAGGTCTTCATTGCATGTAAGGCTATCTAGGAATCAGATTTGCTCTTGGGTGAGGACGCATGTCAGAAGATGAAATTCCTTAAAATGCCCATGTGTTCTTTAAAAAGAAGATAGAAGCATCAGCTGCAAGGAAAGGAGGAATCATTGCAGTGTGTGTGAGATCATTGTCAATGACCTCAGAATAAAGACTGTTGGGTGCTTAGCCCTAAATGGCCACCCCTTCTGAGGTTCAGAGAGCATCACAGAAGAGGGGCGAAGTGAACATGAGAGCTGGAGGACTGGAAGGAGCGCTATGAAATGCTGCCTTTTGGATGTGACATGAGCATCGCACTCCTGAACTCAAAAGCAGCGGTGGACACCGGCACAAAATCCCACTGATACTCTCTCGTGGTAGGGAGGGACCTTGGAACCCCCGTCTCTCTCAGTGTGTGGACAGCTTAAATAAACAAGCCCCACCCATGCTCCTGAAAGTAACCCTAAATTAGACTCAGTGGGCCACACATCAAAGGAAAGAACAGGAAGGGGGAGGGGGAGGAAGGGGCTGGATGGGAGGGGAATTAGGACCACGTGCAGCAGTATGTTTAAGGAACACATGTGAATGAAATTGGGAAGGCATGGAGAAAATAAGTCCCCGAGAGAACGAGGAAGAGAGGTGACTAAGGAAACGCAGCTGCCGAGAACGCACAGGGCATGTTTCAGGCTGGTATGCGTGCGTCCTGGCCCTCTGCTTGGCTCCTAGCGATGCCCTGTGCTAATAAAGTTCTCTTTTCCTTTGGCACGCCATGGGCAGAAGAAGCCCTGCCTGCAGGCACAGTGACAGTGCAGGCATCGCCCTACAGGACAAGGATGATGTGGAGTAGCAGCAGAGGAAGCAGACAGCGTGCCCTTTGGTAAAAGGGCAAGGCAAAGGATAGAGAAGCAAATGGTGTGGGGGTATTACCAAGAGGCATGGTTCATGAACGAGGCAGGATAGTTCTCTATGGTAAGCCACTCTGTGAGGTGATGTATTATTTATGGCTTATTAAAGCATGCCTGAGGATTCAAAAAGCAAAGTCAGCCACAAGCTACAGAGGTCAGGAGGTGGTGGCACACACCTTTACTCCCACTCAGGAAATGAAAGCAGATGGATATCTGCTAGTTCAAGGCTACCCAGAGATACATTAGAGTGCATCAGGCTAAGAGAGAATTAGAGCTCACACCTGTGCTTACAGGACTCAGAATTAAGAGGTAGTTGGATCTCTGTTAGTTCAAGGCCACCCAGACAGATCTGCACAAGATCGATCCAGTCCCAAAGAGAAATAGCTCACACAAGGTGCTCAGCACCTTGGATCACACGCCTTCAATCCCAGCGTTAGAGGGTTATAAAAGATAGGAGCAGGGCCTTCAGTAGTATCAGGGATTCATTCTCCAGTCACATTGAGAATGAGAGCATTCATCTTCCAGCTACATTGAGGATAGGTGGGATTTGTTCTCCAGCCACTCTGGGAGGAAGACATTCAGTCTCAGGATTCTCCAGCCACGCTGAGGAGAGGCAGCAGGGCCAGCCCATTCAGCTGGAAGTAGAGGTAAGAACTAGTGGCCACTACTTTATTTTACTGACCTTCAGCTTGAAGCTTGAACGCCAATATCTGTCTCTGGGTCTTGTTACAATTCTACTTCTTCTGAATTTTTATCACCCCTTAACTACTCGCTTATTTGTACTGTAATTGCTGCCATAGTGTGCGTCTGTGCATACATGTACACTTGTGTGTGAAAGCTGGGTTTGTGTGTGTGTGTGTGTGTGTGTGTGTCTAAGATTCCTGCTGGAAGAATGCAATCAGAGCAGAGCTCACAGCTGCAGCAGACACAGATATGGGTATGATCTTCCAAAGTCTATCATACCGCATTTTTATTCCTTTGGGTGTAGTCCTAGGAATAGTTTAGCTGGGTCATAAGATAGTTACGTTTCAGTGACGTTTTAAAGACTCCGTCTGGTTTCTGTGGTGGTCACACTAATTCACATCCCCCCTCCAATGATGTGTAAAGATTCCTTCTCCTAACATTTTTCTCAGGTTTTATGATACAATAGGTTTATTTTGTTGTTATGGTTGTTTTGTTTCGTTTTTTTTCCTGGATGATGACCATTCTAATGGGGAAAGGACGAAATTGTAATGTCCTTTGAAGTTGCATCTCCTTGATGACTAAAGATTTTGAACATTTTCCACACATTTATTAGCCACTTGTATGTCTTTTGAGAAGTGTCTGCTTAGCTTTGCTAATCTATTGGTGGAATTACTTGTCCTTTGGGTGTTAAAATTTCTAGGATTTTTAACAGAATCTAGGTACTAATCCTTTATTGAAAGAGTGGCTGCACAGAATTTTCTCCCATTTGTAGGCTATCTCTCCACTCTGTTAATTGTTACTTTTGCTGAACAGAAGCATTTATTTATTTATTTATTTGCCTTCATGTAGATTGAACCCAAGGTTCTATGCACGTAAAACAAGTACCCTATCGCTGACTGTCAGTTTGGGTCAAGTTACTCAAGAGGTAAAATCTAAGGTTTACCACAGCATCACAAGGTAGTAAATCAAGCAAGTATCTCTTCTACTTTCACAGATTTTAAATTTAAAGATTCACAAATCTTAAATTTAAAATTTAGATAAGGTCTCTGTCTCACAGAGTGGGTAACTGATAGACGTCTACTATAAATGTGATCTGCTTATGTATATTCAACTATCTCATCTCTGTAATTTAAAACATATATTGCTTACCTCATCCCCACCCCCACCCCTTTTTGAGGAAAAATCCAGCCTATGTTGGACTCCAAAGGTGTTGAGCCTCTAATCCATCTTCCCTCCACCTTCCAAGTACTGAGATCATGGGCATGTGCCACCAAAGCGAGTTCATGATGTGTTGGGGATGCTGAGTAAGCACACTACCAGCTGAGCTCCATTCTCAACCCCGCACAGAGACATCAGGGGGTGAGAAGCGAAGTCACCCCCCCCCAACTTGCTTCCTCTCACCCCAAGCTGTATGTGGAAGTTTTCTTGCCCTGGCACCCAGAGCTGTTTGGGTTACTATTTCCTATCCACCTTGTAGCTCCTCCCTTCCATTGCGTCTGTGATTATTGCAGACAGGAAGCGCGCTCTGGGCTGTGGCTGCGGTAATCATAATTGCAAAGGGGTTTAGTAGACTGTGGAGTAGTACCTGAGTGACAACTTTCATTGGTCACTGCCAAGGCTTTGTTTTCCTTTTATTTCCTTAAAAACAAAACGAAACAAACAAACAAAACAACCTGCAGAGTTTTCATTTGTTTTTACAACAGTCACCCCAGGGAAGTATGTTTCTGGTCATGAAGCCTTTGTGGGTTAAGCTCAGAATATGGTATCCCAGCAGTAAGGAGAAAGTCTTTACAGCCCAAGCTGGATTTCCCTGTAGTGACTGTAAAAGCAACTCAGAGTCCCTTTGATGACTTTAGGCCACCAGAGAGGCCAGCCCTGGGCAGTGTGTACCTCCAACCGGGCGTGAAACACTGTGTCTCCAGGCTTTTGTTCAATATGCAGAGCAGCGTGGGCAGGAAATTCACTGGAGATGGTCCTCAATTAGATACCACAAAGTTATTACAAAGTTACGAATGGCCCGTCTGCGCACAGGCCAGAGCCGTTGAATCTCTGGGGGTCTCTAGATGCGTCAGTGCTCTGGGGGTGGGGGACCAGATCTTACTAGTTATTGTTTGCGGAAGGGATGATCAAGGGAACGACTCCAGATACAGCACTGCTTTATTGAATTCCAATGTTGGCCATTCATTGCCAGGGAAGCAAAAATATACAGTACCTGCTATTCTAAAAGAATCCATGAAAAATGACATACGACAGGAAGGGACGGATTGTTTGCCGAAAGCTGGCAATACTATACCGGGAAGAGCTGGTTTCTCCGAGGAGCAGAACACACTCCTGGGTGTTTCTGAGACAGTATTCACCACCTGGCCTCTGGGACCTAAGAATGCTAACTGACCTCCGTGGAGTTGCAAGCTTTCCAATACTACTTTCTGATTGGCATGTACTTGACTGTAGCTTCTGAGTCCTTTTGATGGATGAGCAAACCAAAGGCTGGAAGTTATTCCGGCTGCTCAAGTTCACACTGGTGGAGGTGAATTTATTGTTAACTGATGCTTAAATGTCAAGGCCGTCACTTGCACTGGTCCCTGTGAGCGCTGGGATTCTTGGGGTGTGGGAGGGAATCAGACTGCAGTCATTGAGAGGATCTAGCTAAGCATTTCTGGTTAAGTTGCCTAAAGAAATCTTAGGGAAGGGGATCTTAAATCTTGATGTCTCCAAATGTGTGTTTCTATTTTCTTTGCCACTGAAAAGCGATAGTCAATCCTACCTTTTCCTTTGCATCCTTGAAAGGGAGCTCCCACACCGTGATAATGTTGAGCACCACAAAAATTTCTCATGTCTGAAGCTACAGAGATGGGTTTGAATTTGGGTCTTCTGATTCAGAAACCTAACTTTACAGACTTTGTAAAAATAATAATAAAAAAAAGTATAAACAGGACATTTTGTTGAAAGTGTGAAGGTGGAGTGTGGGGATTGCAACAAACCCCCCACAGAACTGTGTCCAGTCAGAGATAAAAAGGGGACATTTTCAAGCTCAGAGGTGGTATGCTAGAATTTCTGTATTAGTGATTGTTCTGCCTTTCCTATACAGACAAGCTAAATTACTTTAATTGTATAGACAAGCTTGGAGATACACATGACTTACATTTAAAATGTTTACCATCATAACAAATTATAATGATAATTTTGAAAGATTTAAGTGATTCCAAAACAAATCCCAATAAGCAGTGTGAACTTCAGATGATGATATCCTTTAGATTTATATTTATCTTGGTGGAGAAGGGGGGGGGGGAGGATCTGGGATGAGTTGGAGGAGAAACCATAATCAGAACATATTGTATTAAAATCTGTTTTCAACAAAAATTTTATTTGCATATATTGACTGTGCACACTGGAATTTACTGTGGTATTTTCATGCATACATGTAATGTATTTTTTTTATCATTATCCATTAGCCTCTCCTATTCTCTTTCATTGATCCCTTCCTCTTCCCAATTAGTCTATCTTTTACTGCTTTCCCTTCTGTATTTCTGATGACCCAGTGAGTTTCATTAGGGTTTCTTACACGATTCTGGGTGAGGCTTATTTATCAGAGCACTTTGCCAGTGACTACACTACTGAAGAAATGACATCCCCTACCCAGTGACAATTAACTACCCATAGTTACTTGTTGGGGACCATCACCATCCTCACAACCTCAGGTCTCTGAGATAGAAAATTACGGCCTCTTAAAGAAATAAACAGGATGCAAGGTACAGGCAGTTTCACAGCCAGCTAAAGAAAGAATAGCTCAGGGCTATCTCTCCTGCCACAATTTACAGCCAATTACAGGCTAGCTAAACAACTTAGGGCATCCTTTCTACTGCCCTTCCTCACCTTGCCTACATGCCAGTGTCCATGCCCTGGCTACAGGCAAACCCTGCTCACATTCCTGCCCACAGTCCTATATAAGCCTCTCCTGAGAAAATAAAATTTGTCAGCTTGATTAGAATACTGTCTTGCTGTCCATTCTTTTTATCCCTTACTCCTCCATTCCCTTCTAGGTGTGTTCCCTGGTTCATCGTTGACTGCCCCGCAGGTTCGGGGCAGATACTCAGGATGGGGGTGGGCATCATGAAGCCTTCCTTTTATCTACCATTATCATTCTATAGGTTTTAGGAAAGGTGGTGGCTCAAGGACCCTTCTGTCTCCCATAAGGGAATGCTGATAATTCCAATCTTGTGTAGGTCTCCAGCCATTGGTTACAATTGTGTAAGATCAAGAGTGCAATAATCAAGTCATGTCCTAGTGACTGTGCTTGGCCTCACTCCACTTCCTCTTCTACATTCTTTCTGACCCATCTTCTGTGATGCTTCCTGAACCTTGGACGTGTTGATGTTGAGGCCCGATATATGGCTGAGTCCCTCATTGTGGCTGTTCAGATGGTTTAGTAGCTAAAAGCACTTGCTGTGCCAGCCTGATATCCTGAGTTCAGACTTCTACAACCATGTAAAAGCCAGGCATGGTGGCATGTGTTTGCAATCTGAGCACTTCTACAGTGGAACGGGAACTCAGTGGCCAGCTAGATTGGAATACACACTGTGGTGTCAGAGACAAGAGAGACCCTGTCTCCAACAAGATGGAAGGCAAAGACTGGCAGCCATGGTTGTTTTTGGACACAAACACACTGTGGCATGTGTATGCCCTCACACATGAACCTGTATATAAACATATTGTATGCATAAGTATATAGATGAGTAAACAAATGAGTAAAAAGTATTTTTAAAACACCAATCCCTTATTCTCTCAGCTCTTAGACAAGTTTTAGGTCACTGTAGTTATTTCTGCCCACCACAAAAAAAAAAAGATTCTCTGACAGATGATAGTACCAGTTATTTAGAAGGCCATTTGATGGACACATCAAGTCCATTGAGTGAAACGATAGTAGTGGCTTCTCCACTAGGGCCTATGAGGTCCCTAGTCACATGCTTTTGACCAGGTTTACAGTACCAGCTATGTAGTGGGCCTGCATTCTAACCAGAAGTTGGTTACCCCCGTATTGACTTGCCACTATTGCACGAGTGGGCACATTTTTCCGGGCTAGTTGGTAGTATAGTTCTCAGGGTTCATAGCCAAGTAGGATTCCAGAATATTTCCCCCAGTGGTCCTAGTTTTATATTTTGTGCACACACACACACACACACACACACACACACACACACACAGAGAGAGAGAGAGAGAGAGAGAGAGAGAGAGAGAGAGAGAGAGCACATTTGTATGTGCTTGTCATGGAACAAGTATGGAGGTTGGAAGACAACCTTTAGAGTCAGTGTTTCTTTCCCCTTTGAGTGAGGGATTCTTGCTTTCCTGCTGGGTACCAGGCTAGCTAGCCTGTGAGCTTCCAGGGCTCTCTTGTCTCTGCCCCCCCCCCCACTTCTCCACAGGAACACAGTGATGGAAGACACTCCTGTTATGCTTCTAGCTTTTCTGTAAGTTCTGGGGATTTGAATGTAGGTTTTCATCTTGTGCAGCATGTGCTTTTACTCTCAGAGCCGTCTTCCCAACCTGTTTTTTAAAATTATAAAATGAAATCCAAAACTTTGGGTACCACTCGAGCTTCTTAGATAAGAGGCTTTATCCATATAGCTTTTTGCTAGAGGGTCTTAGAAAGATCTCTTATATTTCTTTCTGGATACATTCTTGTTGTATTGCTCTTGAGTGGCATGTCATGAAACTTGCTGAGATTATTAGCCTTTATTTTCATTCTTTCCTTGGCAAATTGATATGAGAAAATACACTCATATTCTTACCCTAGTCAGTTTCACAATATTAAATACATAAGAACATGGCAACGCTGTATTTCAATTAAAATTATTGACACTGCAGCCAGGGTGATGCTTCATTAAGGTCACTGGTGAAAGAGAAGGAGGTTGGTGTTTTAAGATCTGGGATTTTCCTACAGGGCACAGAGCCATGGTGAAGGTCAAGGGGACACAGGGCCTATTGCATTCCCAGCAGCTGCACAGATTTTCTTCTTATAATCCGGAGAAAATAGCTTTAAATGACAAGGCGGGATGTCTAAGTAAAAAACCACAAGGCTAGGGGAGGAGATGTGATGCTGGTATTGGGATAAGAGGAGACCTGGGGTAGCATGGCTCTGGGCCCTCAATTAAATCATCAGGTGTCAGCTATCAGCTTTCTCCTGCAGTGTAAGGAGAGAGCCATCTCCTCATTTACGACTATGTTCCCTCCTTTCATTAAAATATAAGGTGGAGTGTGTCCTGGAAAGAGCTATGGAAGGGAATCACTCTCAAGACCATGGCTATTGTGTAATTCCCATTGAGTTGAAATTGTTCCCTGCAACTGATGTAAGTTATTCAACTGAGAAAAAAAAAAAAAAAAAAAAAAAAAAAAAAGAGTTAGGACATACATCTTTGGGGATGGAGTTATAGGTATTAGGCAACTCATTTCATTAAAGAAACTAATGATGTGTCTGACTTCAATTACATGAATACAATTAACACAAGCCCTGTGGTGTTGTCGTATAACTGTAAGTTTACTGAAAATTGTTGAACACTTAAAGTTAATGAAATTCGTGAAATATAATTACATTGCAATAGAGTTATTAAAATAATTGTGGAGCTAGCTCAGTAGCCCAGCAGCAGAGCTCCTGCCTACTATAGAAAAGAACCTGGGTTTAAGTCCTCATCAGCCAAATACCCCTCCTGCTCTTGCTCTCCCCCTTTCTTCTCTTAGTGTTTGTTGTGTGGTGTATATAGCTAATGAAATTGTAACAAAAGAAAATACAATAAGAAAATTAAAATACACAATTCATAGCCAGTCATGGTGGCTCACATCTCCAATTCCAACTCCAGTGGGCTGTGATTTCGAGGCCAGACTGGGTTCCATCTTGAGTGCCAGGTCAGTCTGGGCTATAGACTCAAAACAAAACCAATAGCATATAAATCAGCGTCTACTCACATGTAACATCGCAGAGCTAGCTAAAAGGGAGACCAGTAAAGACTGTTCGGGATATGTGGATCAGCATAACTACCCCAACCCTATTCAGTACTCAGACCACTGACAATTCCATCTGGGTGCTGAGATACCTAGGGGGCTGTTTTCGTGGGAGAATGACTCACTTTGAACACATAATCCATCATTTAAAATGGTACAGTTTGGAGCTCAAATGTGGCCCTATTAATAATGATGCTGGAACAAAACAAACAGATCATACGCACAGTCTCTCTAATTCCAAATTGTGTTTAATGATAAAGCAAATGTTTGTTTGCAACTCTTGGCTTACAAGAGTCGTAACTAGAAATACAGCTTCATGGCTGGGCCCTTGCCTGGCACCTATGAGGCCTCAAGTTCTGATCTTGGCGCTACAAAACTCCTGTCCTCAGTGGCAGGCCTCCCCCAGATTTCTGTGGGGTGTGGCCCCCAAATTAAGGCTTGAAGTCGGAACAAGTTTCAGGCAGGGGTGCGGAAGTTGTTCCCAGTATAGAGGTGAACGCCGCCTGGAGAATCATGCCAGCGCAGCCTTGAGCCCATGTGTGCAAATTTGGTGGAGGTCAGTAGGGTACCAACAGGAAAACTCCCAGACGTGTCCACTGCCTCGTGAAATGTGTGACGCCCAGAGAACCAAGAAGTCCCTTGTGTGGCTAGATAATCCTACCTACGGGGAATCCTCTCCTCCTGGCTCAGGGGATGGTTTTCTCGGGGCGGGGAGGCGGGGGGGGGGCTGGGAAAGGGGGGGAGTGGATCTAATGTCCTTTACTCTTCCAATCCATACTGCAAACATGCGACAGCTAGAAAAACCTCATTCGTATCCCCCACTTACCCACCAAATTCCCTGGGTCACGCCCATCTTTGCTTTACTGTCTCTCCCTGGCACGAGTGGACTTCCTGGCTCAAGCTACCGAAGAGCTTGAACCTGCGCCCCCTCCCCTCAGCTGCTCATGGTAGTGTCCTTGTCTGCATGTCCCCGCTCTCTCCTCCTGGTCATTTTCATTATGCCCCAGCTCCCACCATCACACTTACTTTGGTAATGTCCTCTCTCCAAACTGTGCGGGGTTCCCTCCATCTTTGACTGCCTCCTTGTAGGGGTCCCCAGAGCCCCCCTTCCTTTACGGGCCTGGCCTCTGGGACCCTGCTTGCTGCTCTCTTCTCCTGGACACTCTTACTTGGCTTCCTCTTGTCCCTTGCTGCTTCTTCCATGTGTAACTTGTAAATACTGGCGTCCCCAGGCTCCCTTCTCATTTCCCCGCGAAAACCAGTGACGTTTGTTAACGAGTGGAATATCTGTTTCCACAGGCAATGTCATACAGCCTGTGGCTTCATGTGACATCTACACAAAAACTCAATGGTCCCTAGAATGTCATACATTTCTCCTTTTCTGTTACACAAACAACACAGAGATAGATGAAAGTCATAAACTACAAATACCCAAAGCCAGAGAGTGAACCCAAGTTCACTACCTAGAAATAACCACTGCATCTTGATGTTCTGCTTTTTGTACATCACACATATATACAGGGATGCGGATACAAGTGCAGCATACGTTATGACAAATATTTTCTTTTGTAGGGATGCACCCTTGTGCATATCCTTTGATACCAACACTCAGCCAGTGCCATCTTTGATCACGTAGACTCTGTTACAGGGGTAATTGCTCCATGACTTGTGACCCGAAATATTTTTTCTTCACTCCCTTGTCTCATTCTCCTTCTTCCCAGCCCTTTCTGTTTTAAGGATAGAATGCAGGGCGTGGCTCTTAACTGGGTGGATGCTCTATGGCTGAGATGAGTCCTAACCCAACCCAACATCTCTCATTCTATCTGTCAGTCTATCTATCTATCTACCTACCTACCTACCTATCTATCCTATCTATCTATCTATCTATCTATCTATCTATCTATCTATCATCTGTCTATCATCTATCTATCATCTATCTATCTATCTATCTATCTTCATCATCATCATCTATCTATCATCTATCTATCTATCTATCTATCATCTATCTATCTATCTATCTATTTATCTATCTATCATCATCTATCTATCTATCATCATCATCATCATCATCATCATCATCATTATCTATCTATCTATCTATCTATCTATCTATCTATCTATCTATCTATCTATCATCTATCTATCTGTGCTCTTGATTTCTGAAGCAGGCTCTCCTCTGTAGCCCAGACTGACTTGGAACTCACTATGCCTCCCAAGATGACCTCAAACTCTTCCCTCAAATGCTTGGATTTCAGGCAAGAACTACCACGCCTGGCTCCTTCATTCTTCATTTTTATTGTGTTTTCAAAGTTTTGCTGCTACACACACACACACACACACACACACACACACACACACACACAAAGGGCAGTGCTCGGCACACTTGGCACCACTCTGTAGGCCATCATGTGTTCTATGCCAGGGAATTCCTAGATTGAACCTCTGAGCCAAAGGCGTGCGCGCATTAGAGTACCAATGCTAGACAGGGCTCTAGGGCCCCTAAATCCCCTGAGGGTTGCTGAAGGCCAATTGAACAAACGATGTCCCCTGTTTAGGCCTGAGGCTGACCAGCTGTCTTCTGTGCGGCCGAGGCAGGGGGCGGGGCCGAGGTCTTTGTTTGACTCTTTGCTCCCAGCCGGCACACGCCTGCCAGAAGGGTGTCGCATCCGCCTGGCGCGAGGCGGCTGTGGCCCGTGTGGCACAAACGCGCAGCCCGCCCGGTGCAGCGGCCGCCAGCCTTTGTGATTGCCAGACACCAGATGGGGCGGAATTAGGGATGGCACCCGCGGGTCAGATCGCAGGTGTCCCCGCGGACCCGCTGCTGATGCTGCAAGCATTTTGGCGGGAAAAGAAAATTAAAAATGAATAAAGAAGTAAAAGAGCTATTTTCTCTGTGACAGGCCTTTTGGACTATTGTCTTTTTGACTTTGTGTATGCATGCGGGGAGCAGTGGTGGCTCAGGACCGGCCTCTTCGCTTCTGAGATAAAAGCCATTTATTTGCCTGTGCTATCTGGGCCAACGAACGCGGGGGTGGGTGGGTCGGTGGGAGTTTCCATCTGGCCTTTGAGGGCAGAGACCAGGGCGATATTTGCACTCCAGCGAGCACTGATCACAGGCTGGTCCCACCCGCCATTGTTAAAAGCCTGAAAATCTATCAGGGATGATAGATTCGCACTGAGTCCAGGGTTGCCCCACGAGCTCCAAAGGAGTGTGCTTGTGCAGACAGGCAGGACTCTGGCAGAAGGGGACATTGAGATCTGCAAGTTTTCCCCAAGCACCAGAGTTTTTGGCCAGAACAAGACTTGGCGGGAAGGGGAGATGGCATTTCCAATGCGGGCTTCTGGTATGGCTGGAGCTGTGGGTAGGGGCCAGGAGAATGCGGCTGTATCCATGTACTCTGATTCTAGTGAACACGACTAACCGGGGCTTGGAGGTGACCTCTGTTTAGACGGAAAGGGAAAGGCACCATTTGAATTTGAACAGCAACAGTCAGCTCTAGAACACCTCTACCCTGGGGGCAGAAACTTTTCTTTTAAGCACTCCACCCACTGACTTCTTCTCAGCAGGCAGGCATTCCCTCTAGAAGGCCCATTATAGATGTAAAGATGGTCTGGTCACTGTGGCATGCCTCATCTTCCCCCTCTGTCCCTCCCCGGTCCTCTTCCTCCACGGTGGTGGTGCGTTTATTGCTATTGGAGAGCAGCACCCAGTTTGGGTGATACAGGTTTCGGTGCAGCACGGGACCTGGGAGAGAGCTGAGTTGCTGTGAGAGATAGAGACTAGGATATCAAGGTGAGTCCCCAGCAGAGGGTCCCTACTGTGGAGCTAGCTAGGAAAGACTGCCCACTAGGAGACCTGAAAAGCAGCTTCTGTGGATCGGTCCACAATTAGTCTGCTCGGCTACTGCCTGCACTACCGTCATTATGAGACGCTATCCTGGATAACATGCACAGGTGTGTTTGGGTGACATCACTGGTCTTCTAATGGTAAAATCTGGGCATGGTGGCTCCTGGCATTTGGAAGGCTCAGGTAGCAGGGTGAGCTTGAGGCAACCTTGGGCCTTGGAATGAGGCTGCCTCAAAAATAAGCAACCCCCACCCCCAGACTAAAGTCAAAGTCACAGAGGTGTGCTGTCATCTGCACACACCGTAACCCACGTTCACTGCTATGTGATATGACCTGGATAAGTCCTTAGTGTGTTGACGCTCTGTTCCTCCCTCTCCGACTCCTCCTCTTCCTTCCCATCCTCCGTTTGAGATACTTTAGTTTCTTTATTGACAATTAGAAAGGGGTCATACCCAATGCACAGGGTCGGGCTACAGATGGAAGAAGGTCTGTAAAGATCACTGCAGCATGGAATAAAGAGATGACCGTGACGATGCTGACCATGGCTGTCTCGGGACTTCCCAGAAGATTGGCCACTCTCCTCTGCCTTCCCTTCCTGAAATAGGCAGCCTTTTTTTTTTTTTTTTTTTTTTTTTTTTTAAATCCCTTAGAATACTGATATCCTTAGGTTATCTTTCTTACTCACGTTGACTTCTCCAACTCTGAGAGACTCAGTAGTAGCCATGCACCACAGGCTACCATTCATCACTCAAAATGAGGCTGGCTTGAACTGGAATGGTCTCTACGTGCAGAAAGCACATTACACCAGATCTCCAAGATTTAAAAAAAAAAAAGTTACACATCTTACTTATATTGAAATGACCGTATTTTATATATGTTTAGGTAAATTAAATATTTTTTTCTCTTTCCTTTTAAAGAATGTGGCTTCTAAACAATTAAGCTTATATATGAAATGTGTTAGAAACAGATCCAATTGTGATAGTTAAGAAAAGCAAACTCATCCCCCCTCAGAAAGCTGGCTGGGGACAGTAGCGGCGTTAGGGGCATGTGAGGGGACAGTGACAGAATGCTTTTATCTGTCTTTGCCTTGCCCTTGGGAAGCCCAGCCCTTCTGGCTTCAGTGTTTTCTGGGGAACCACAGTGAGGCCGAGCTCAGGTGACCCAAAGCTGTTCTGAAGTGGAAGTTCTGGCTCTGTGCCCGTTCTTCTTAGCCCGGGTTATTGGAGAAAGCCTGGATCAAATGGTGGATCAGAGATCTGTTGTTCTTGTTCGGAACAACAAAGCTATTAGGCCCTCACTGCAGCGTCTGAGGTGGCCTTTCTGCTGTCTTAGCATCCTGGGTCCTGGGATTACAGGACACACTCCCATTTCTAGCTCTGCCAATGACTTCTGATTCGAATGATTAGATAATTGAATCTAATTGTCACCTTACTTAGCTGACACCTTGTCTCTTCATCAGCTGACACCAAAACACAGTGAAGCTAAAGCCTTGCAGGGCGTTTTGGTGGGGGAGAGCTGGGGCTGTGTGGGGAAGGTGTCCTGACTTCTCTTCCTGAGCAGAGATAAGCCCTACATCCATCACCACGAAGGATCTACCCCACACATGCAGTGGGCGCTCCGTAGCAATCATGAAAAGATCTCCTCACCTCCAATGGGAAGCAATTGAATGTGTCTCCCCCCCCTTTCCCATCCAGGAAGTGATTTCACACCAATCTCTTCGTATTTGGTCTAGGCCAAGTGGAATAAATGTCATTTTCTTTATTTAAAACTTGCTTCTAACTAGTTGACTTATGTCACTGCATTTCTTTCTCAGAGTAAAAAGAGGCTTTGGAAGGGGCCAGGGTGCCCAGACCACATCACAGGTGGTCATAAATGCTACCTGCTCTGGCACTCTGTGTAAGCCCATATACAGCTGGCCTGCAGCCCACAGTGTGGCTAGAGCTGGCCGTGCCTAGAAATGGTCACAGCCTTACAGGTGTGGGTGACAAAGAACTCCCCCTTTCAGGGCAGGAGAATGTCAGACATTCTCTTCCAGTTTCATATTTGATATATATTTTTACAAAGGCAATACTCTAAGCTTGGCCCACCGCAATCGATAGGTCATTTGTGTTCTATATTAAGCAAGCGAGCAGAACGGCTCATTGTTCTCTCCAGATGCCAAGTACTGTCACCTACATTGCACAGCAAGCATGTGACCTTGTGGATCTTTCAGGGTCCACAACCAGATGCCTCAGCCCCTCAGAGAAATTATTCACCTTCCTCAATTTTGGGTATAAATTCCCTTCTAAGTTTAATTATTTTCTATCCATACATAGAACTCAAGTCTTCACAGATACCAGGCAAGTGCTCTCCTCCTGAGTTACATTCCCAGCCTCACACACCTTTAAAAAATGCTCTGGGGGGGGGGGGAGGGCAGAGAGATGGCTCAGTGGTTAAGAGAGCTTGAGGCTCTTGCAGAGGACCCGAGTTCAATTCCCAACATCCGTATCAGGCAGCTCTAGGAGATCCGGAACCTTCTTCTGGGTTCCATGTGTGCCTGTATATACACAGCACACACACTCATGAACATTCATGCTTAAAAGTAAAAATACAAAGACATTGTTAAAAAAAAAAATCTAGATCAGTGGTTCTCAACCTGTGGGTCGCAACCCCTTTCACAAGGGTTGTGTATCCGATATTTACATTCTGACTCATGAAAGTATCAAAATTACAGTTGTAAAGTAGCAACAGAAATAATTTTCTGGTCAGGGTCACTACAACACGAGACACAGTATTAAAGGGTCGAAGCATCAGGAAGGTGTGAGAACCACCTTCCTCTGCCTCTGCCACTTCCAAGTCTCCCCATCCAGTCAAGGCTTAGCCACTCTACTTTTCTCCTTCGTGAAGCCTGCCAGGATCTCCTGAGCCAGGACCCTGGTATCTGAATATCTTCCCCCTTGGCTTTGTATTTCCCTTTTGCTATGACTCCCTTCCTGTCTGTTCACAGTGCTCTCTGCGTGCACTTGGTGACATCTTTAGGCGCCCTGGAGTGTCAGCTCCTGCAATGGACATAGCTGCTGTCACGTGACTTAGTGTTCCAGTACTGACGTGGGCGGCAGCAGGACAGCTGGCAGACAGGTGAAACAGTGATCTGAGCTCCCAGGTCTCCTGCCCACCTCAAAGCAGCGGAGTCAGTTTCTAGCACTGGATCTAGCTGGGGCGGGGGTGGGGGGGTGAGGGTGGGGTGGGGTTGCCGCCAGCCCGATCTGCTTCCTCGGGAGGGCCCATTTTTCTCGTCTCTTTTCATCTTTGCGCACCCCACACCTGCATCCCCTCTTAGGGGGAGTACTATACGAATTAGAAATATAAGATGCACCGGAGGGAAAGGACTACTAATTTTGAAAGATTATATGGTGGTTAGACTAATCTTACCATATGGGCCGTTTGGTTTTCTGCTTACTTTCTGCTTACTTATTTTCTTAAGGACCACATTTAAAATGAACGGTAGTGTCTCACGAGCTTAATACCAGCACGCTTCCAGCTTGAATATGAACACATACCAGCAGAGAGTTCTCAGGAAAATGCAAATCCCAGTGTGGTAGCTCTGGGCATGCACTGTAATTCTGCATTTCTAACAGGCTCTGGTCTCTGGACTATAACTCAAAAAGCAAAGACTATAGGCAATTTTTAAAATTTTTTATTTAAATTAGAAGCAGCCATATATATCAATCCCAGTTCCCTCTCCCTCCCACCCTCTCATGCCCCTCACCAATGTAGTGATCACTATATTTTCCAAATCTTTTCTTTCATTTAAATTTTCTATAGTATCTTGTCTGTGCTGTTATGAAGGCCCATGTCTTGTTGGAGCTATGCCACACCCTAGAATCTCCCTTGGAATGGAAGCCATTTATTTTCTTGTTTTCTTTGTATTCTTATCACCTTTAGGTGGCTAGAACACAGGAGGTCTTGACAAATGTCTGTCCTCTGAGTTAAGTAATGAGTAAAACAAAACCGCAAGAAAAAGCCCAAGAGAGGAGACCATCCCTCCTGGAACTGACCTCCCATCTAAGAGGTAGCCGTTTTTATTAGTAATTTGATTAGGCCAAATGCCATTTTGGATGCTGTGAGTTTCTAGTCACACTTGAGGATGTGTCACCAGGTATAATGTGCCACTTAGCATATGGCAGCCCACTCTACAAAGGCTCCTGGTGTGTATGCTTCTGCAGTTTCTCTCTGTAGTCTTTATAATTATCCGAGGATGATTGGAGGACCCACGAAGTACCCAGATTCAGTTTCACTCCGTTTCTTCATTCTTGGTCGTCTTGGTCACTAACATCGTGGCATCACCTATCATGTTGCTCATGATCAACGTGACCTGCTGATGATCATACACAGTGCTCTCTCTAGGGGGCAGCTCGGTCATGTGGGCTTCCCATGACTCCCCGCTGTAATCACAGCAAATCCAAGGCTTAGCATGGCCCTCTCGGCCTTGCCTTCAGGGTCTCCACTATATGCTCTTCTCGGTTTTCCAGGGAAAGCTGATTTGTTTTAGTGCATCAGTCCTCTTATTCTATTAGATGCACCGTTCCCCTAAGCTCGTTCTCAGGCCTCAATGGCTTTGCTTTACTCGTTGTTTTGTCTAAAACTCTTTCCGTTCCGTTACTAAGCAACCTCCTTCTCCTGGCACTTCCCTATCCCAGCCTCCTCTGCGGCCCTGCCTCAGCTGCCCCGTGTCCCTGCATGCATCACACCACACTGCCACCGAAGCCTCAACTCTGTCCCATCTGCTTTTCCCCTGTGTCCTCATTCACCTCACAGAGAACGAAGTCAACAGGGATGCACTGTAGCTGAATGCTCTATTTATGTCAATATTTTCCCCTTCTTCTGACAACCGGAAAGAACTCGAATCGATTTGACACTTGTTGTTGTCAACGTCATGACTTCCCTAACATATATAATATCTTAGTTTCCTTTCTATTTCTCTGATAAAGTACTCTAACAAAAGAAATTCAAAGGAGAGATGGCTTACTCCGGCTCACAGCTGAAGGCACAGTCCATCCCGGCAGAGCAATGTAGAACCAAGGCAATTAAAACTTGCTAATTCAGCTGGATTTCTCCAATTTGGACAGACCAGGATCCTCTGCCCAGGAAATAGTCACGTCTGTAGTCTAGATGGCTCTTCTCACATCAACTAATGCCATCAAGATAATCCCTCACAGACATGGAAAGAGGCGGTCCTAGGATGAGTGAAGTTGATAGCTAACACTAATCATAAAGTGCAATTTCTCCTTGGACAAGTGTTAATCTGGACTCTAGCTCACAGCTGAGCCACCTGCTGAAAGCTGCGGCTCTGGAGGGCCAAGCCCTGCTGTTCTGCTCTGACTGTGTGTGTCTTCTTCCAAGGGGTGGCGGGTTGCCATGCTTGAGTCACCCATTCTTCAACTCAATGGAATCCCCCTTTGTCCTGTCCCTGCCACACTGGCATGACTCAAGTGGAGGCCACAGTAGGTTGGGAGGTCACTTACTAACTCCAAAGGTATGACATTGAGGACGGGGCAGGATTTCTCTTTCCTTCCTCATGGGGGTTATTACCAGTCATGCTCATGTGGCTGACAAGGGAAGGCATTTTCAAAAGGTTTCTGTTTTTCCTCTTCCCGTTAGACCTAAACTCAAGTGAGTTCACACTTGCTTGCTTGTGTTTCAGAGACACTGTAGCTGTTAGGTTACCGACCATCCAGGATCAGAGCAGACACAAATATACTCCAAGCCTCGTGTCCTTGAGCAAGTGGCTGAATCTCTGCCAGCCTCCAGTTTCTCACCTGAATATACCTGCTGGGTGGATTTCATGAGACTCTCTGTGATTTATTAAAAAGCCACTCTTTGCAGTCAGTGAGGGTCGGCATGTTTTTCTTCTCTGAAGTCACCCCTCACTGTAGACCTGCTCAAACGGTTCTGGAAACAGATTGGGCGTGACTGACAAGGCAATAGTCGATGACGTGTGGGATATTGAAGAGCCTGTTTAGGGTTCTTTTTTTTTCTCTGCAGGAAAGCCCAGGCTGTGGGAGCATGCAGGGGAAGGGAAATGGAAATGTTGGAACCCACTAAGGAGGTGGGGCCAATTGGCTCACTGGCACCCGGGTCCCCTGAGGTTTCATAGTAGCTGACACCTTTTCAAAGTTGTTCCCAAGCCTCTCATAACCTCTGGGCGAGAAGCCTAGGACTAAGCCTCTGCGAAAACTCAGTATGTGGCTGTAGGTGAAGGCTAAGAATTTGAGGTGACTCGGATGCTTTTCTTAGAAGTCACTACCGAAAAGGGCTTTACTGGTCTCCTCGTTGTGCCCCTCCGTCCTGCCATGAGGGTGCTGGGGACTGAAACCATCTCCTGCAAGAGTGGCAAGTTCCCCTAAAAGTTGAGCTATCGCTCTAGCCCTCGGTATGAACTTCTCCAAGCCCCTCCCTCTATTTGGCCTTTGCTTTCTTTCACAATCCCACGACTAATTCTCCACTTCTAAGATTTCCTGATGTGCTCGCTCTCTTTGAGCTCCCCCTTAGAGCTTATAAAAATTCCCTCCAGTGGATCCGCGCTTTTCAACACTTTCTCTCTTCCTCCAGGGACTCGGATGTGATCACCACAGCTTGGCCTCAGTACATATAAAGGGTTATTCAGATTAACAAAAGCTGATTTAGAGATATACACTAACTACTTATGTCTTTATTAGCTTTTCAACACCAAGCTTCTAGAAAATTTAGATAAGTAACAATACATGTTTGACAAATAAGGTATATTTGCTAATCAAGATCTATAAATTCCTATGCTCTGCTAAGGTGCACAGTAGTATTTGTTTAGTCTTATCTTTGTTTACTTTGTTAAACTTTAGCTATTTGGATAAACTAAATCATACAAGAAACTGTAATAATCTCCAATGGTGCAGTAAAAAAGGAAAGGTCACTTCATTATGGTTTATTTTGATGCTAAAAGAGCTTTGATTAAGTCTTCAACTTGAATTTTTAAAGCTGAAACTTAACAGGGATATAGCTGTAAACTCCTAATTGTAGAAAAACACTAACTTGTAATCTGCTCCTAAGTAATAAGCTTTATTTAGTCTTCTGTATGTGTTTTCACCGTTACACCAAAAATCAGGTATTCTTAATAGATGGTCCTCAAACTCTTCAGAGATCTGCTGAATATGGCATTTAAAATGGTTAAGCTTCCCATAATAGACTTGCCCCTTCCTAGTGGGAACCCAGTGGTCTCCCAGGAAGGAGAGAGACACTCCACCTGAATTGTGGTTACACTAACCACCGAGCATGACTGCCCTATGCCTTGCCTGCCCCAGTTTGGGTCCTGTTCAAACTGGGCATTTTGGGGTTGATTGCCTTACATTGCCTGGTCAACAAAAGGTCAGTTCTTACAAGTTCCACTACAGGAAAATCCTCAGGCCTGGGTCTGACAGCCAAAGCCATGCTGCTTTGTGTGACAGGCAAAGATCAAATGCTATCCCGTATGACAGTCCAAGATGGACCATTTCTGCCAGCAGTGAACTATAGGAGCTCAGGGTAGCCCATCTAGGTAATGGGTCGCAGTCATTTTAATTGATGCATAGACCATTGAGATCATACTTCCAGCTATAATCTATTCTTCTCAGATCTCTGAGGGTATGGACTGACTGTAGCTTCAACAGCAGCCAGCATACCAACTCCTTCCACAGGGCTTCAGCTGCTTTGTCCTTCTCTTCCTAAAATCAGGCTTGACTGGAGAGCTCCCAGGCTTCCAGCCCACATGTGCCTTGCTCCCAGGCTCTAAAAGGAGATAAACTCACAAAACAGGTTTGAAAGTAGCTCTTTACCATTCCTTTATTTCAAAGGAACTTGTTTTACAATGACTGCTGTCAGTAATCTGTGTCTGGTGGTAAAGAACTGAATTTTTTTTTAAATAAAGTTTATATAAGTTCTGAGGGACTGAAAAATGTTCTGTGGTATTATAAGTACAAGTTATAAAGATCTAAGGAAGCGATTTAAGGTATATAAAAAATGCTTCCAGTTTCTTTCCCTCTGTATGCTATTGTTATATTAAGGCTTCAAAAGTTCCATTAATATTAATCAATGGAATTCTGATAAACTATTAATCTAGCTCTGGTAAAGTGCTGCTAATATTATCATAGTCACAAAGTCAAGATTTTAAGTTTCCTCTGGTTGTCTTCTAAGTATAGACTTAAAAATTGCTTCCCATTGTGCTAAAAACATCAGTTCCATCTAACACACCCAGTGTTCTGGATACAGGAAAGAGTGTTTGTGCTTTTAATCCCAACTCACTTTCCGAGTCTGTCTTACTTAGGGTTCCTGTACAGAGACACCATGACCAAGGCAACTCGTTCAAAGGGAAGCTTTAATTGGGACCGGCTTATAGTTCAGAGGTTTAGTCCATTGTCGTCATGGTGGGACATGGTGGCATGTGGGCAGCGTGATGCTGGAGAGAGCTGAGAATTCTACATCTGGATGTTCAGGCGCCAGAAGGAGTCTGTGTTCCCACTGGGCGTAGCTTGAGCATAGGTGACCCCAAAGCCCGACCCCACAGTGACACACTTCCTTCAACAAGGTCAACCTGTTCCCCACAAGGCCACACCTCCTAATAGTGCCACTCCTTTGGGTTTATGGGGCACATTGCTTTCAAATGACCACAGTTCCCTAAGCTTTTACTACGACTCAAAGGCAGGAAGGAGGCTACTCTTTGTACAATGTGGATTTCAGTAAACACTGCAAACAACCATAATGCTAACACACCTGAAAAATTTTGCATTTTTCATAAACTTAAAATTTTCTTCCCAGTTGTCCAGGTGAGCAGAGGGCAGCCACAGGCCTGCCTGGGGCGCCATGGCCTGGGTGGGCTGGTGCCACTATGAAAACAGATAGGAGGCACAGAGTGGAGAGATGCATAACTGAAGACACCGTGGCCTGAAGAACAGGCTGATGTGGATGGCCTACTCTGTCGCCTGGAGCTATGTGATGTCCCAGCCCTTGCTGCCACTGAGGACCGCGTCTGGGCTCATGGCCCTACCACAACTGGGGCTTTTGTTGATGTCCATGGTCCATGACACCAATGAAGGCCACATGGATGCCTATGTTCTGGGACCCTACCTGAGGACACCCGCATTGGTGTCCGAGGGCCATCCTGCCGCTGGGCCACACTGATCTAAGAACCCTGTACTGCCACTCAGGGCCATGATGATGTCTAGGCCTATGCTGCTGCTGAGGGCCCTGTCTGGGTCTGGGGACATACTGCCGCTGGAGTCTGTATTGATGTCTCTGTGACCTCAGTGGAGCTGTCTCCCCCTCTTAGGAGAACTGGCCCCAGTGGTGTGGGTGTGGGAGATCCGGCTCCAACCCTTGATAGCCCTGGGAGAACTGGCCCCATCTCTCACCGTGTAGGGAGAGATGGACCTGACCCTTGCCTAAAGGGGGGGGGGTTGGAGTTTGTATGTGGTGTGTGTGTATGTGGGGTGTGTGTGTATGTGGGGTGTGTGTGTATGTGTGGTGTGTGTGTATGTGGTGTGTGTGTATGTGGGGTGTGTGTGTATGTGGGGTGTGTGTGTATGTGGTGTGTGTGTATGTGGTGTGTGTGTGTGTGTGTGTGTGTGTGTAGTGTGTGTATGTGGGGTGTGTGTGTATGTGGTGTGTGTGTATGTGGTGTGTGTGTATGTGGTGTGTGTGTGTGTGTGTGTGTGTGTAGTGTGTGTATGTGGGGTGTGTGTGTATGTGGGGTGTGTGTATGTGGGGTGTGTGTGTGTGTGTGTGTATGTGGTGTGTGTGTATGTGGTGTGTGTGTATGTGGGGTGTGTGTATGTGGTGTGTGTGTATGTGGGGTGTGTGTATGTGGGGTGTGTGTGTATGTGGTGTGTGTGTGTGGGGTGTGTGTGTGTGTAATATGTGTACGTGGTGTGTGTATGTGGGGTGTGTGTATGTGGGGTGTGTGTGTATGTGGTGTGTGTGTATGTGGTGTGTGTGTATGTGGTGTGTGTGTATGTGGGGTGTGTGTATGGTGTGTGTGTATGTGTGGTGTGTGTGTGTGTAGTGTGTGTATTATATTTATTTATTTGGAGGGGGAGGCTACAAGGGTGGAGGGCAGACATAGAAGGAACAGAAGATGCGTGGGATTGGGAGCAAGATGTGAAATTCCTAAAGAATCAATAAAAGATTTATGTTGATTTAAAAAGAAAAATGTCTTGTAAGCTCTAAGGAATGGACTTGGATCCACTTCTCACAGATCAAACAGACTCCAAATGAGTACACCTGTTCACCAACGGCCCAAGTTTCCCCACCTGCTGCCTGTTCTTGAGCGGGACCTCTCCACTTTTCCTGGTCTTGGGACTCCCCTCTTAAAACTGCCAGGACCATGGTGGCAGTTTCAAATGGTACACCTAAGAAAAAATTTCCCCTAAGCCCCTCAGCGACTTTCTTGCCATATAGTCTATCTGCCCCAGCAGATTTCAAACCAAACACAGACTGCTCCAGCCATTAGCTGGCTGCGGATATCCACTCAAAATCTGCATCCTAGACAGCTCCACTGTGGCTAGCCACAGGTGGTCCAGCCTCACGAACTGCCCCCCCCCCCAGCTGCTGCCTGCAGGTCCCTAACCTCAGATGGCCCTGCACAGCCTGGTCAGAGAGAAACAGCCAGCATCCCAGCTTCCTTGGGCACCCCCCCCCCACGACAGTGATGTTCTGCTTTCAGCAAGAAGCAGTTGTAGATTACTACCATCGCTTATCATTGTTTATTATCAACAAAAGGGCTAGAATGGTAGCTTTCAAACCTGGGGCTAATGGCCTATTTAACATGTCAAAGTGGCCTCTGGGTTCTTCCTGCATTCATCAGTCCCTTCCCGTTACAGGGCCTTCCTAGCAGCCATACCCTACCCACTATCCCAAATTTCTCCAGCCCAGGGCCCGGCTGCCCTTCCCTATATACTCCAACCATTCTGGTCACCGGCTCTTTTTACCTTCGGGCCTCCTCTCTTCCCATCTCTTCCCTCTCTCTTCCCCTCCCCCTCCCCCCACGATGCTCAGGGTCCTGACTACTCTGGGCTCTGCCAGATGTTCCTGAGATGGGTTACACTCTCCCTTTTATGTGCAATTAACTTTCTGCTCCACTGTACCTAGGAACAGCCGTGTCCTTCCTTTTTTTCGTTTTTCTTTGTTTTTCATTGAGTCTCATCGCATTGCTAAATTTATTTCTTTAAGGCGACTTTTGCTTTTTTGTCCTCTTCTCTGGAAGTGCAGCATTAAATTGTGGAAGGGGCACATGTTTCTGAGATCTCTGTCACAAATCCAGGTTTCCTGGTGGAGGAAGCCCCTCCCCCACACACTTGGAATCACCCCGGTGGGAAGCAGGCCTGTGGTTTTATTGACCGTACACTCAGGCAGAATGAGAGGTTAGAAATGTCCCTGGGTGGAGGAATGTTCTCACAGCATCGAGAGGCCTACCTGCTTCCCTGTCCCCTGCCCCCTCTCACCACACACGCCACAGGGGAACTTTTGTGTCAGGGAGGCCAGGGCATTGACCCGTGTTATGCACACTGTTTGTGCTGTTGCCCTGGACATTGGGATGACAACTGAGCCACTGTCTTTCCCAATTAGCTTACCTGCTGAGTAATGGGCTGGCTGAGGGCCATTCTTGGACTCCTGCCTTCCGGAGCCACAGGCAACATTTTCTTTTTGAAAAGAAGCAGCGGCTCCAGTCAGAAACATGGAGTTTCTGTCCTTCTAGTCATGTGTAGGGACAATGAGAGCCCTTGGTTGGAATATCACATGAGCTCTAGCTTAGAGCCTGGCACATGTAATCCGTGTATGTCAGCTCCTATTATCGGAGCTGCTTTTGTCTTCATACGCAGCAGTCCACTGATCCCAGAGTGGATGCTACAGAAAGATGTAGGGCTTCAACCTGAGGATTTGGGTCCATCATGACAAGCAGCCTCGGGTTGTATGTATCAGGGTATCCTCGCCCAGTTCAGGGACCAGGGACAGCTCTTTACATTCCTCCTTAGGCCGGGCAAACAGACTAAAACGTAGCCAGAACAGGAGCATTTCCCCTCATCCCAACTTCCTACTTTCCCTGGGCTTCAGCTCTAGCCACACCCTAGGGAAGAGCCAGATGGGGCAGGGTAGTTTCACAGTGGCATCCATCTCCCCGCAGCTGCAGAGCAGTCTGCCTCAAGAGCTGGCCAGGCCCTAGAGAACCAAAATGACAAGCAGCTTTGGCTTCCTTTTGGTATCTACACGGTAGCAAGGGGGCAGGTCCTTTCACTCCCGAGGCATAAGGGGAGGTCTCTCTAGATGAGACCCCCCCCAAGCCTCCACACCATACCTGCTGTTCCGCAAACAAGAGCTCTTGGGGGGGGCAGTTTTCATGGTACACAAGTCTCCCGGATTTGTGGGGCTTGTGTGTGACACTACATAGCTTGCTTTCCCGGTGAGGCCACTGTTTCTTGAGCTATTGTCTTTTTCTTGCCTTGGCCTGCGTGGACAGCAGGAATGTGATGTAGGAGCGTCTGTGACACACACCGAAGCCCTGCCTGGATTTACCCAACCAGCCCAGTTCCCGCCCCACTTGGTCTCTGAGTGGTATTTGCATCCTGGGGTCCTGGACCCTGTCTGGAAGCCTAGTGAGGCTGGATGAGCAGGGCTTGGCCTCCTTCCTCTGGGTTGGAGCACACAGACCGGGGCCTGTGATCTCCTGTACTTTGTAATTTTGATGGTAGGGAATGCAGGCGGGAGGCCAAGGGCAGCAGTTGGCAGCGAGTAGAACCTTTTGAATTCAAAAGAGTAGTCACCGCCCACGTCTTGCCTGTGAGCCAAGGGTCACTGGCCTGTGCTGACTTGGAACAGTGTGTGGCTACCTGGGGCTGCAGGATTAGCCCCGATGCTCAGGTGGGAAATGGGGAACCTTGGGTTCAGCCAGCTTGGAGCCCTTCCCCTGCCCACCATCGTCGTCTGAGAACGCTGGCCCCTGGGCTCAGGAAATGATTCTATTTCGGGTCCCTGTTTAGTGTTCAGTCCTCACGCCTGCCTGCTGCCTGAGTCACTTCTCCCCGCCCAGCTCTGTCTGCTTCTTCTGAATGGGGCGGATCATCACAACACCATATGTTAGCACAATTCACAATTTTCAAAGCCGGGTTAGGCCTGGGCTCGGTTGAGTTTTCATCGGCCTGTGAGGTAGATCGGGTAGGTAATTCAATTCTCGTGCATGGGTGAGGCAAAACAGAGGCCCAAAGAAACTCAAGCAGCAAGGACATGGTCTCAGTATGAGAAAAGTGAGCTGGGGTCTTGGCGCCCAGTCTTCTTGCCCGAGTCCGGCACGTGTCTGTCGTTTCTAAGCTGTCAGGGCTCCATAGCTATTGGGCTGAAGGGTGGGACCCTGCCAAGAGTTTTCTGTGTTCTATACAGAGGACATTCGCTTCTGAAGACTTATACTGTGAATGCAAAGAACTCGAAACATCACTTTGCAGTCCTGAAGACAGTCTCTCTTCTCCATCCCTCCAATACTTTCGGTAAGGGCTATATGACCTCTAACAAGGTGAAGAGCAAAGTCCACGGCTTGCTTATGTGGTCTATACTTCAGTCTGTAAGTCAGGCTCGTTCTAACGCATTGTCTCCAGGACAATCCCGCATTTAAGAACTGCCAGAGCCTTCAAAAGTGACGGGCGAGGGTAAATACTGGTCATAATACTAAGTGATTTCTGAGCCTCCAACCCTTCTGCCATGTGGGGCATTACCCATGAGTTCTGTCCATAGAAAAGTTGGTGAGAACCCCAAGGGAGGGGCCCAGTGACCAGAGACAACATGGGATGAAGGCTCAGTGTAGCCCCGGACATTTTCAGCTATCATGGAAGTGTTCCAATATTCTCCCTTGAGCAGTCACACTAAATTCAGCGGCATATTGGCACAGGTGAATTTGTTCAATCATTTCTGGGACACAGAGGAAGGTAGGACATTTTGTTTTCAACCAAGGAAGAAAGTGGACTCATAAGTCTTCAGGGGTTGCACAATGAGACCCAAGTTCTCATTGTCAGGGTCTCTGCGGTTGGAAGTGCAGAGCATGGGGTACTCAAGACTGGGAGAGATAAGAGTCCTGGGTGGCCAAAGGGCCCTGGGGTCTGAGGTCAAGGTGTAGTGTGTGGGGAAAGCAAGGAAGGGAACAGAAAGTGTGTGGGTGTGTGGGTGTGTGGGTGTGTGTGTGGCAACATGGGGTTGCAGAGAACAAGCTTGCCCTCATGATTAGCTTTGGTCTGAACTAGTCCTGGGTGGTACCAAGAACAACCATGCATAGCTTATGCAGGCTCTTGTCTTTATCTAAAGGCTGGCATGTGGGGAACACGCTTGTTCTTGGAGCATTATCTGTAGGATCTAGTATGCTACAAATAGCTGGGTTTTGTGGAGTGAGTGTTGCTGCTGGACTGATGTCCCCCCCAGCCCTCTTTCTGCCAAGCCCCTCCATTTCCTGGTGGGTAGAGTGCTTAGCTCTGTGGAGTGAGACATGAACAAAACGGGGCGACATTGAGGTGGGCCTCTCCCTGGAGCTCAGGTGGTTGGAAAGGACACTCAACTTGTTTCTCATGGGTAGAATCCCCACATGCTGGTCAGCACTCCAGGGACAGGTGTCTATGGAGAGGGGGGGTCAGGCAGGATTCAGACCACCTGCCCCACTGGAAAATGGCGGCTTCTTTAACCTCAGCCACCTGGGGACAGGAGAATTTGCAAACATCCTCTCTGTGGGCCGGCCCAGAGCTCAGTACAGTGACCCCTGCCCGTAATCCCAGCTATTTGGGAGCCCAGTGTGAGGGGACTGTCTATACAATGTAGTGACAACTTGATTGAAAATACACTTTAAAAAATGAGACGGGGAAGGCTGAATGTGTGGCCCAGCAGCAGGGCCTTGCCTAGTGCTAGAGGACCCTGGATTCAATCCTACCACTGAAGGGAACTGGGGGGAGCGGTGTGCTGGTGGTGTCCCAGAAAGGGCCCTTGCCTTGGCCTGAGAAATCTGAGGGGTGTGGGGAGAGACTTGGACACAGAGTTGTAAGAGCCTCTCAGCTTGGATCTTCTACAGAGCCCAACAAGGGCCAAGGGTGTGGCCAGGGTAGGCTTAGCCATCCTGTCCATGACTGTGCCGGTGTCAGAGTTCAGTCTGTAGCTGTTTATCCACTTTCCTGCCCCATCCCAAGGAAGGGATAAGAATCTCGTCCCAGGCCCCATGTGTCGTCAAACCAAAAGGCCAGGTGTGGAGGCTGCTCTTCAGAGCAGTCCTCCTTGTCCTTTGAGAGGGACGGGGACACCCTCGTCAGGGTGGAGGATGGCATGCTGGAGACTAATTAGAGATGGAGTGCTATTCTATCCCCCCCCCCTTGCCTGTGCCCTTCCTTTTTTCTCTCTCTCTCTAAGTCTGCCAACTTTATGTCAGAGACGACCTGCCGCATTCACATGATTCCTTTTTAAAACTGGGCTTGGCTGCCTTGCTTTTCCTACCCACTGCCCATCTGCCGGCTCCCGGCAACCTTGGTGCTGGCTGGGGTGGGCCATCTCCAGACAGAGTACGAGCTGAAATATGGGACTGGCCACTGTCCTAACAGAGGCAATGTTATTACCCTACATGTCCTGGAAATGCTGTCTCCGGCTCAGGCAGACTCCAGTCTTGGCTATTGCCAGACAGCAGCCTGTAGTCAGCCTTGGCACCCTTCTGTGAGTGGCTGTGCTCTGAGTCACGGGGCAGTCTCCAGCTAGAAGCATGAGGTGGGCACAGAGGAGGAAGTTTGCATCTTTCCAGGCCAGGGGAGAAGCCAGCAGGCCCGGGATGGTCACTGGAACCCTGGAAGTTGTGCTGGGTACTGAAAGGTCTGAGCAGTGGAGGAAGGCAAGCCCTGGGAGCATAGGTCATTCAGCCAGTCCCTTCAGAGGAGACCCTGGTACTGACTGGTGGGCGGGGCCTATAATATCAGACCCAGACATTGCCTCAGGATGGAAAGAGCATGCTGGCTTCATATTTCCTGTGAAGCCCAAATGCATAATCTTTTCCCATTGTGCAAATCTTCTCTAATGGGATGTGGGAGCCTCAGATACATTCTTCAAGTGGTTTATTAGTGTCACAAACAAGGCATACTTTATTTTGATTTGAATTAGCCATTTGAATTGAAATGTTCTACACAAGGCAAACGCTTCACCATGAAATACTTAAAGATAAATGAGTTCCAGCCTGTACAGAAATCTGCAGGTACCACACACGCACATTGAAGATATCCATTTTTAAGTTAAATAAATCCAACCATTGGAGACTCTTTGACCTGTTTGTTCCCTAACTTCCTTCTAGATTCCAGCTTAATATTGGGTATAACATCAGATAGTCCACAGGGACTGTCCCCTTAGTGAGAAAGCCCTTGAAGCCCAAATTCCAGACTGTTGGGCTGTGAGGGTCAGGTGCTGGGAGTCTCAAGTGGTGTTGAAGATGAGGAGTGAGCAGGATGAGAGCTTGGAGGTCCGGGTACTGACCTACCCTGCCACATGACAGTTCACCTCGAGGGCCAGACTCGAGAGAGCAGACGCCACATGACACTGGGCAGCAGTGAGTTCAAGACCCAAACTGCTCAAACTCTTTCTGTGCCAAGACATGGCGATTCTCAACACAGCCGTAGGGTCGGTTTTAGCACGGTGCTTCTGCTTTCTATATTAATTTAAGCCTCTTAATGAGGACATAAGACTTCTGGGGCAGAGGAGAAATATAGAAGGTCTGTGTTACCGATCACTCCACACGCAGACGCCACTCATCAAGTTAGTCTAATACCTCACATTCCATCTCCATCCTGTCTCCTCCAGGCAGCCTCTCCCAGGCCACTGAGATGATTCATTGCTGATTTTGGTCCTTCCCTGTCCCTTGTTTTGTGCCAAGGAGCAGATAGCTATAACATGGGCATCGAAGACAGGTGACTTCGAACTAATCATTTAACCATTTGGAACTGATGTCTTCATATACAGTGGGCAAATTCTCCTAACTGAGTTGTTAGGAAGGATAGAGTACTTCACGTGAATGGCTCAGCACTGTGCCTGGACAGGCAGGCAGTTAATACAGATAGCTATAGTTACCATCATTTCTTATATGATCATTTTCAATGAGAGTGATTATTAGTTTGAGCCACAGCAAATAGGTTTTCAGCTGTTTTCAAGCTATAAAAATGGCAATTTCTTCTGGTTTCTCTTTGTGTCCTCTTTCTCTCTGTCTCTGTCTCTCTCTGTGTGTGTCTCTCTGTGTTGTTTTGAGACAGGGTCTTGCTAATCTGCCCAGGCATATCTCAAACATGTGATCCCCTTGCCTAACTCTCTTGGGAAGCTGGGATCCTGCCCTCTGCTACCATACAGTGCATTTTAATAATCTAGTGCATAATGATACATCCCATTTATTTTAGTCTGCCTTTATCAGAATCTTCTTTCCATTGAAAATTTCCCTTACATCAGTTATTAGAGAGAAGCTAAGACCCGGTGATACTCTGCAGTCTAGTCCCATGACATCCAGAGGCCCTGGTCTTCCCATCTGTTGTTGGGAGCCACAGTGCTTTCTAACGGTGGCTTTGCAATGGTAGGAAGATACGACAAAGGGGAAAATCACTCTAAGCTGGTCAATTTCACCGCTTCACAAAATGGAAGACACCAAAATTAACACTGAAGTTCTATAGAGAAACCCCACGTAAGAGAACTCATGCCTCCATGCCCGTGGCTAGCAAAGCAGAGATGATGCTGTTAGGTAGCTATTGGGACAAAGTAAAGATGAAGTGCCTTGTATCTCATCAAGGCAAAAGCCACATGGAACAGGGAAAGTAAGAACCACTGTGTCAGGAGTGTCTCAGAGCCACGCATGTCTTTACATTTACACCAGAAATCACACGTTTTGGGAAAACTCACAAAGGAGACAGAACAACCACCTTCTGTTTTCCTGGGAGGGCTTTCAAACGGGCCAGGAAGGTTTGCTTTTGGTTTCCTAAAGACAGGGGTATAGCCTTTATAACCTCCCAACAAGACTTTATACCCATGGCTTTAGCAGGTCTGGGGAACAGCTTTCCTGCCTTCCCGGAAGGTACTTTCGTTACTTTCCACGGCTCATGCCAGAGTGTGAAGGAGGGTGATGTGTTTGGACTAGCAACCAAGCAGAGGGGAGGGTGGCTCAGTCCCAATCCTCAACTCTTCTCTCCTTCTGTGACCCTTGGCCAATGCAAGGTACCCAAGAAAGGGCACCTTTAGTCGGCTTCAAAGGCGCTGTTGGTGGCTCCCACGTATTCCGACTTCTTCTTATGTCTGGTCCATATTTTTCGTAGGATGCCAGGGACACCGCAGGAGGCACTGCCTGTCAATGGCAGGGAGGCTTCGGCTCCCTGGGGAAGGGCTGGGAAATCTTCCGCTATCTTCTTGAGGTGTCTGGATCTAAACGGAAAATCAAAGAGCGGGGTGGGGATTGGTCGGGGATGGGGTGGGGGTGGGGTTTGCCTCATGAGTGGATTAACTGATTCTCGGGTTAATGGGCTTTCTCAAGAGAGGATCTGCTGTAAAAGGCAGTTTGAATATGTCTCTCAGGTGTTTTCTATTACCTCAGCCCACAGAGAGGCCATCTTTGGGTATAGTCCATTGGCATTGGATCACATCTATTCTTTATAATGTACCAGTCTGTAGTATTTTGTAGTTAACAAGAGAAAACGAATTATATGCTACTGTTGTTTTTAAGGTTATTTATTTATTATGTATGCAGTGTTCTGCCTGCATGTCTGCCTGCACACCTGAAGAGGGCACCAGCTCTCATTATAGACGGTTGTGAGCCACTTTGTGGTTGCTGGGAATAGAACTCAGGACCTCTAGAAGAGCAGCCCTCTTAACCTCTGAGCCATCTCTTCAGCCCTTACTATATTGTTTTAGCCTGCATCTCTTCATATGTGTACTGAGGTATAAGAATCCATGTTGAGCCAGTCGATGGTGGTGGGCACCTTTAGTCCCAGCACCGGGGAGGCAGAGGTAGGTGGATCTCTGTGAGTTTGAGGTCTGCCTGGTCTATAAAGTGAGTGTCAGGTCAGCCTGTTACACAGAGAAGCCCTGTCTTGGGAAAAAAAAAAAAAAAGAAAAACAAACAAACAAAAAGTCCACATTGAGACTCAAACTCTGGGGTTCTTACTACACTGAAGGCCTATAGCATACTGCGGGAATAACCTTCTTGCTACCCTAGGCTGGCTCTTTATCAGATGGAATTAAAAGGAGCCATGGTTACAGTGTGTTTTACCGCCCCCTGTTTTTGTTTGTTTTGTTTTTACAGCACTAGAGATATAAGCCAGGACCTCACTCAGGCTAGGCAGGTGCTGGGCCACAGAGCTGCATCCTCATCCCAAAAACTATTGGAGCCATTTCTGCACCTGTGGAGGAGGGTCCCTAAAAGAATTCATGAGGTGTTTCTGACACCGTCTACGGAGGTTCTAGCTATGGCTCCTGAATCCATTCAGCAAAGCCACACAGCAGTGTTAATGGAGTAGAGTCTATGAAAAGTGCTCTAGTTTAATCCTAGGCAAGCAGTTGATGCATCTGTAGCTGGACACATGACTGTAGGCTTCACTGCAAGGTCATTTAAAGCCGGCAGGGGTTTTGTTGGGTACATAAAGTGTGAGGACTGTAGGCTACCTGTTCTCCCCTCCATGACTGGGACGGGTGGAGAGCTGTTCAGGCAGTATAGTGTGAAGGCATGATACTTACCCTCTTCCCAGAACAGCTCCACTTTCTGAGCCCTTGCCTGCCACCTCCACCACAGCTGGAGCTTTCACTGAGATCCGGGCCACTGGAGAGATCTGCGCCGTGGGGAAAGAGACTGGGGGTGGAGACACATTCCCACTCCGGCACTTATTGGAGCCATTTATAAGAGGGCTGTCTGGAAGTACCACCTCCAGCCTCACTCGGTCAGCATCAGACATGCTGGGGGCCTTCCGAGGGTAGTGTCGAAACCACTGATTTAGCAGGCCAGACATTGCCTGAGTCGCTGAATTGAACAAGGCCTGTGAAACTGTTGGTCCTGGGATTCTACTTCAGCCATTCAGTCTCCCAAGGGAACCCTCACTCTCCCACCCGCTCTGTGGCTTCTGCTCGTCACCAGCACAGCCTTGCCATTTGCCTTCTTGCTCCCTTCCAAAGATGTCTCCTCAGACCTCATTTGTGCCCAGGCTGGCTACAATCTCCATGTCCCACTTGGACTCTCTAACTGTCAGGTGTCCCCATCCAACAACTCAGCATGGAAGACTCGTGCACCCTTCTCCCTGAGGTCTTGCAAAGCTGACTCGCAACTTGGCCTTCTATGACTACGAGAGTCAGCTGACCCAGGGTTACCTCTAGTGGGCACCCTGTCTTGTCTACTGCCGACCCACAGCTCTACACGGCTTTGTCCTTCTTTGGATCAAGGCCTCGTTTCCGTCAGCCTTTCAAGCACACCTTCCCCTAGGCTGCTAGCTGTGTCCTTCTTTCTCTGTGCCAGTGTCCCCAGAGCACTACATGGACTGTGACACATTGTGCCTTCTCATTTTTGCCCTCTCTAGTTCTCTCTTGCCCCGGCCCCAGACAAGTGGGAGAGTACGAGACGGAGTGCTCACCATCCCTTCCAACGGCCCAGCCCTGAACTGAAAATTAGCAGATGACCTAATCAGGGCTAAGTCCAGAGGTTGCTTCATCACGGGCACCCACTATGCTTTGTTCTTCGGTTCCAAGCCTCATCAAAGTGTCAAGTCACCACATTTCCTGCAGCCTCTGGAAAAATTCCAGGTCAAGGACACCACTCTTTACCACCTCTCTCCTGGGGCGGGGGAGGCTGAGGGCAGAGTTACTGTACCACCTAGCGGCCCTCCCTAGCTGTTACTCCTTCCCATCATGCCACCGCTCAGCCTGAGGCTCCTTAGCTGGGGAAGGAGAGCCTGGTCCCCATCCCTTATCCTCCTTAGTCCTGTCTCATCCCTGTCAACCCTGAATCAGAATTAGGTGGGCAGGCTCTGTGTCTCTCTCTTGCCCAGGACAGCTGGCGTCAGGTGAGGGCTGGGGCATAGCTCCACTGGTTTCAAGCACATGGACACACTGCCCCTCTGCCTCTTCACCTTCGTCACCGCCCCTCACTACCCCAGCTTCCTCTGGTCCCTTGCTGCAGCTGTGCATCTTCCAAGGGCACCATCTAAGCCGGTCTGGAGGCCGGGGAACAGAAATCCCAAGCCACTAGACACTCTTTGCTCCTTCATCCCCACCTCATTTTTTTGTTTTTTGTTTGTTTGTTTTTGTTTTTTCTTCCATCTCAGCAACTCTAAAGTCTGCCTTCCTTCCCTCTCTGCCTTCCTTCCCTCTGCCAGTGGCCTAGCCACCCTGTTTGCTGAGTCACATTGCAAAGTTTCCCCCATCCCATCCTTTGTATGGGTTTTCAATACAATGACCTTACTGAAATCCGTGGGTCAGCTCTCCCGCCCAGAGCGTAAGTACCCATAGCTGTCTAATTTGTTCCATATGGATGAGGGGCTGGCCCAGTTGACTTCTGGCGTCTTTGTAATTTTCATGTTGAGTAGTAGCAGCTGCAAGGGCCTAGGGTGTCTGAGATGATCTCACCTCCGTCCACTCCTGGCTCTATTACGTGAGAGGGAACCCCACATGCATTCCTAGAAGACTACAAAGGAGAAGAGGAGATAAATCGGGGGGCATGCCCCCGATTTCTCTTTTAAGAAGGACAAACTATTCAACTCTGGGCGGGCAAAGGATAGGCAAGTTTCTCTCTGCTGCAGGGGACCACCTTGCTCAGAGTCACATGCTTGCTGGGACAGCCTACAGACCCTACTGGAGTGACCAAGAAAGACGAAAGTTGGGCCATTTGAGACCTGTTTGTATAGGCAGCTCACACCTTAGGTCCTACACTTAAAGGTGCTAAGCCTGGATCATGGTCCAGCGACTCCCTGCATGCAAGCTACCTCTCTACTCCTAAGACTGGTATTGATGCCTAATGAACATCTTAAACCTTGGTCCTCAGTGAACCTGACCTGTACGGGATGCTCTGAGAAGCACCCTGCCCTCAAATGACTGGCTGTTAGGGACCGATGTTCGAAAGTGACTCACTCTTTTGCTAAGGTGGGCCTTACCCGCCCCTGGCGTGGGGGTGTTTAGAGGTGGACCCTCTGGGCAGTACCTAGGCTTAGATGAGGCTGTTGAGGTGGGGCATCTATGATAAGATTAATACCCTCAGAAGAAGGGAGAGTTTCAGCACTGCCTCTACTTGTATGCCCAGAAAACACAGTGGAAACGCGTACACCTGCCAGGCAAGAGGAAGGCCCTCCCCAGACACCAAACCCGCTGTCACTTAGATCTGGGACTCCCCAGAGTGAGCCATGCCTCAGTGCCCCAGGCTGCCGTGTGTGATGGCAGCCAGGCTGACCGAGCCTCCGGCGATTTGTGCTTGTATGGTGCCGGAGCCACTCTTAGCGCCCGGGATCTTTGCATCACTTGACCTCAGAGCCGCCGCACCTGGGAGTCAGTCAGGCATTGCTGTCTGGCCACACCTCACAGTTCTCCCCCATGCGTGAGATGCCAGCAAGTCACAGCTTCTGTTTGCGATTGTGAACCCAGCTCTTGTTGAGAAAGAGAAGCAGCCAGTGGTGTGTCCTAAGTACACAGCGTGGCGTCAATGGCGAGTCCCAAAAGCAAAGAACCACTGTGATTCTCAGCCTAGGGCAAAGGACACCAGCCCCCTTTCTGGCACCAGAGAGACATTTCAAGATGTTTCCAGCACAGCAGAGACAACCAATGTGGCTTCTTGTACTTACCAGCGATTTCCCATATGCTCGATTCCCACACAGACTTGAAGCTTTGGGTTCAGAAATCCCCGCTGTGCAATTGAACAGAAGAGGTATTACTCAGTTGTACTCTGAGCTCTGCCTCCCTCTGCTTCTGAATCAATTATCTGGCTGGCCATCAGTCTCAGAAGGCTTTCATACCCAGCAGCCAGGCACTGTGGTGCTGGCCAGGCAACACTAGCCGCCCAGTGGGGTCACCCCCCGACCCCTGCCACTCCTCCAGGAAGCTGGAGCTAAGGTCAGTGTGGTTCAGCAACGGTGACAAGCACGCCATGGTGGTGGAGCTGACTGCATGTGTGCAGGCAGAAGGCAGAGCTCAGCTTTGCTGTGACCCTCACAGTGCCGGGAGAAAATGAAGTCAATTCACAGAGAGCATTTAGCACTGTATCAGCGGGCCACGGGTGCTCAGCACCTCCTACTTTCCGGAGACCTCAGCTCCTAAGAAATTAGTTGCATTACTAGGGTGTTTGTTTCTTCTCACGGGCCCCTCCTCCGCTACCCTCCCGAGTCCCCTCTCACTTCCTCTTGGTCTCCTTCCTTCCCTCATCTCTCCCATCTCTCCCGTATGTTCTTAACCCCCCCCCCCAGATCTCTCCTTGTCTTCTCACATTCTCTTCGAATCTCGTCACACACACAGGCCCATATAAAAAGACCATCTTAGGATGTGCGAGGTGGCTCGGTTGGTAGAAGTAAGTAGCTGCCATGCAGACCTGATGGCCTGAGTTTGGAAGTCGGAACCCGTGTGCTACTGTGGATCTGTAAATTGTGTAGGCAGCCTTAGATTGGATGCCCAAAGACCAAGCAAATAGCGTTCAATCACAGTAACCGAGTTTAAATGGTTGACTATGGCCAGATGACTATTTGGGTTGGAAACTAGTTAAATGGGAACCAACCGGCTGCTTGATTGACTGGGTTGTAGCCAAGTCCGTTGTTTTCTGAGCTTTTGTGTAGACACTGCTTTGTTCTCTGTAGACGCTGCCTGCCAGTGGTACAGGGTACAGGGAGGGCCCTGTCCAGGAATTGCCTAATTTTTCCTACGACTTTACACACAAACACATGCTACTAAATTCAGTTGGTCTTGGAAAATTCCCCCTTGACATTACCAAGATCAAACCACAGACAGCAAGTGGTGCCCTTGAATAAACAGTAACAGCGGCTCACTTTCAAAGTGTGCCAGGCATTGTGCTGAGCATAAACTAACCGCACAAAAGGGGTTGGCTTCACTACCTGTAGGCCCCACATTCTTAGCTGAAAAGTACTTCAAAATGTTGCGTGGGGGGGGGGCTTGCCCAGCATAGGAAAGACCATGGCTTCAATTCCCAGATAAAGATGATTTTAGGAATTGTTAGGCCTCCTGTGGGCCTGGACAAGCTTGGTCAAGGAATGGCATGTCTCAACTCAGGAGTTTTTCTCACAGAGAACGAGAGCCCCAGAAAGAGCATTAGCGAAGGTTTGGGGAGACACGATGGAATGGGCCACCAGGGAATTAGCCTGCACTTCAGGGTTAGTCTACCTTACAGAATGGCCAGGGCAGGGGTTCCACAGGGGGTGGCCGTGGGATGTCGTGGCTGGGAAGATAGATGGGAGAGAAGTGGCAGGCAGCGGTGTTAAAAATGGAAGATGACAGAGGGAACTTCCTGTCTCAGGAGAACATTCTGGGAGTTTTGTGGAGAGAGGCTGCGGACTGAGGCCCTTCCCTGGCATTGTCTACATATGGGAGGTGTTGGGGTCTGAGCCTGGGACGCTTGAGGTAGGTTTACAAGAGTGTCAAGGCAAGAGCTGTCTGGGGCGACACTGGGGTTAGTGTGCAATGTAGGTGGGGGGGGGGACAAGTTTCAGGGAAGAAACGGAAAGCTGGACAATCATGCTTGATAAAAGGTCACTCCTTGTAGCTTGTTCAGATAAATTCGTCATCTCTGAGAAAAAGTCCTACAAACAGCTAGTTTCCCAGGCCCGGGAGGTGGGCACGGTCTCTTTCCAGCATCTAAGCCCTTGTGGTGAGAATGTCTTACTTGGTTCTACCTACAGCATCCCCGTGATCTCCAGGTTTCCTCACTTCTCCCCTACCTGAGAAAGCTGTAGCATCCAAAAGCTTATTCTACAGTTCAGAGGAAGAGCAGGCCCCTAGACTTGAGGTCCCCAGAGAAATGCAGCTTACTGACAGGAGAAAGTAAGAATTGACACTCATGGGCTGGTGCCTAGCCTTTCCTTGGAGAGCACTGGATTTGGCTTCCGCTCAGCAACACTCCCTCCTACCCATCCTGGAATCTATCAGATTGGAGGCGCTGAGGGAACTGAATCAATGCCCAGCTGAATCTGCCCCCCCCCATCCAAACCTGACTAGCACACCCTGTGTGAGCTGACTGTCACATGTCGGGCAGACTCACCATTTCGTAACTGACTGATCTTGTCGTTTAGATTAAAAGGCTGACTTGGGCAGTACAAGATGACAGCAGCTCCCTACAAAGTTGTGAACGCAGTCAAGCATGGTAGTGCACTCATAATCCCGGCTCTTGGGATGATGTAGCAGGGGGACCACGACCTTGAGGTCAGCTTAGGCTCTGCTATGAAATACTGTCTTTTAAAGACTCCAAAAGTGACCCCTAACACTAGACAGTTGGGGAAAGAAGCACTGGACACAATAACACCAGGGGACTGGAAATTATATGCTGCCAAGGGATGTCTGTCACCTTGGATGGGGCAAACCATTTCTACAGCATTGGCTTTTCTGTTCTGTGAATTGGTAGAAGGATGCTGCAGAGGTCAAAAGGAAGGAAGATTTTGAAAACCCACAATCTCCCTTGTGGCATGAATAAGAACTATTTCAAGGTCTCTTTCTCTCCCCGTGTGTGTGTGTGTGTGTGTGTGTGTGTGTGTGTGTGCGTGCGTGCGTGCGTGCGTGCGTGTGTGTGTATGCGTGTATGCAACAAATTTACGGGTGCTGCTCCTGGGACCCCACTTTGAAAGTCTGCAGTAATTTCTTTCTAAAACCTTGCTACTCAGTGTGTTGACCCTGTAGCTGTAATAACAGCATCATCCAAGAGCAGGTCAGTAATGAAACCTGGGCATCCACAATGATCTAGCGTCCTTCTCAATTACACTCTGCATCACAGAAAGGCCCCTAGCTGATTCTTGTGTACACAGTAATTCAAGAGGTAAGGCTTCTAAATCCCCCTTTTGAATTTTGGAGCAAAGAGGAATATTCTGCCTATTTTTCTCTTTCCACATGCACACACACCCACTCACCTATACATAGACACCGAGAAAAAGCTATCTTCTCTTAATTTGCAAGGCAGATTGTGACTTTTCTAATGCTTCATCCTATTTACATGTATGCAATCCATCGTAACTGAGAACATAGCTTGGTTTGTATGCTCTGATACTGATGATCATGAGTGCAGGGTGAGACCAAAGAAATCTAATATGACACCTACAAAAAGCAACAATTAAAGCAAGCAGCCACTATAACAAAACTTGGAACAAATACAACCAAAGGAGGTTTCACAACATTTTGGTGCATATGCACGCGCATTTTAGTGCGTGTGCATGTGGGTGTTGCAGGTGTGTGTTCATGTTAGTGTGTGTGGGTGCATGAAATGAAGGGGGACATGTGGAGACCAGAGGTTAACCTTAGGTGTCATCCATCCTGGTTTTGAACAGTCTTTCATTGAGATCTGAAGCTTGTCTATTAGGCTGGACAGGGAGCCCTGGGGTTCTCCTGCCTCTGCCTCCACAGCATGGAGGCATTCACACTGCACACCCAGCACGGGGCTGCACCCACACTGCACACCCAGCATGGGGTTGCATTCACACTGCACACCCAGCACGGGGCTGCACCCACACTGCACACTCAGCACGGGGTTGCACTCACACTTGCACACCCAGCACGGGGCTGCACCCACACTGCACACTCAGCACGGGGCTGCACCCACACTGCACACCCAGCATGGGGTTTCACTCACACTGCACTCACACTTGCACACCCAGCACGGGGCTGCACCCACACTGCACACCCAGCACGGGGCTGCACCCACACTGCACACCCAGCACGGGGCTGCACCCACACTGCACACTCAGCACGGGTTTCACTCACACTGCACTCACACTTGCACACCCAGCACGGGGTTGCACTCACACTGCACACTCCAGCTCCTCATTCCCAGGCTGACCTTGAACTCATGACAGTCCTCCTGCCTCAGCCTCTCAAATGCTGAGGTTACACGTGTAAGCCATCATTCTCAACTAGGTAGTTTTGGAATTAAAACATGAATGATTTTAGGTTGTTGGCACATCAGAAAGAAGCCTAAACTATCAATTAAAGAGAAACTATTATTAGAAACTCTGGAAGGCTAGAATGTGAATAGTCTGTTACTGTTCAGAGTGGAAACCAGTTCAGAAAAAAGAGTATCCAAGGTACCGTTACTGTTTCCAGATTTCAAAAAGGTTCGCTCCTAAATTCTTCTTACAGATTATTAAGTCACTCAAGTGTGGGGGAAAAGTGGTACAATTTGGGTGTTATGGCTGTGGTGCCGGTCCCAGGGCCTTTTATTGAACCTCTCATGCTGCACCTAGGGAGGCAGAGCCGCTGTAGGGAGGTAAAGGTGTTGGCCGTCTTGTGTCTATAGGTGAGACCCAACAGCCGATGCTTCCTTAACACTAACAGGGTCTTTTGCTTTTAGTTTTTGTTTTGAAAACTGGATGCTCAGTCCTCCTGCCAGGGAGGCTCACAGGATAGACACATGAGCAACTGCTGTGCTTTTGGTGGAGTGTCACTGGCTCTCAGGGGTCCCTGATTCCTGGGGAACCTGAGGAACTCACTTACCAGGTCTGACCGGGGTTTTGGTAGAATGACTCCCAGGTGGCCTGGCGGTCTGCAGCCTGCCAAACCTGCGGTCTCCTGTGTCCCTGCGCTCACAGCGTTGTGGCAGCAGCTCCAAGGGTCTTGGTGGATACAGGTCCGACTCGATCACCACCTACAGGGAGCAAGAAACACGGTCAGTCATCCTCCCCTGAGTCCTCCAGTGCTTGGAGCTGCCCCGCACCCACCTCATGTCCATGGGCAACTGTAACTAGCCTGGACCAGAGTGGCGGTAAGTGAATTGTCACTGAGTAGAGATTGCAAAAACCCAGAAGAGAGTGTTAAAAGCTAAGGTGGTTTCATTACAATAGTCTGTTAGTACTCATCCACAAATGGTTCATCAATAACCTGACCCCAGGACTCAGGGACCATTGGGGAACTCACAGTAGCTGTGGCTACAAGATCAAGCCAATCCACATTCCAGCATAGAGGGAGGAGAGCATCAGAAGCCCCATTCCTAGCCAAAAACCCATGGACAGTTGTTGGCTGCTCGGGGAAGAAGAGTTTGTTTACTTCAGTGATGTCACCTCTGGTAGGTCAACCATGCTTCGGTGGATGGCCCATAAGCATATAGACAGCACAAAGGAGGGACTTATCAGATTGTTTTTTAAAAAGGGACATGACCCTGGGAGGTGGGGTGGATGTGAGAGGGGTTGGAAGAGGAGTGGTGGTAAATGTGATCAAAATACATGGTATGAAAAGAATCAACAGAAGATTATATTTGCCTATGCAGAGAAGGGGAAAGATGGTAAGAACCAGAGGTGGTGGGTGACTTCGAGGACACAGGTCTTCTAGAAGCATATGACGACTTACAGAGACACTGCAGCATGTGCATGCTCAAACCGGGCAAACCCAGTATGGAGGAAAGGGCCAAGGGCATGAAGCCCCGCCCCTCGCCCAGAAGCGATTCACAACTGACAGCCACTAGGAGAGGAAAACTCAGTTTTTTTTTTCCGATGGAGTGACACTGGGTATATATATCAGCCACACTCCAGAGCAGGTGACCCGCTCAGGAGTTGTCAGCCAACACTGATCTGATCCCATGATTGGATGTTTCTGCTTGTTTTAAAGAGAGAGAAGGAACTGAAGTTGGGCGGGTTTGGGAGGATGGGGCCGGGAGTTGGAGGGAGAGGAGATAGGATCGAACTATGGTATGAAAATCTTTATAGACTGCTTTAAAGACACCCACCTCTGCACTGAACACACACAGGGAACTTAAGCATGTGAATGTTGGTTTCTGTGGATGTCTTGGAACCAATCCCTGAGGGTCCTGAGGGACAGCTGTACTTAAACCACTGGAATAATTTAAATGTGAAAACAGGAGAGAAATAATAGCAGGCATTTTATCTTAATGTGGGGAGTCATGGGGGACTCTTGGCAGCCAGGGGACAGATGCTGCATATTTTATCCATTTGCAGGACACAGGGCCATTCATTCTGATTGCCCTTACTCCATGGGGCTCATTCATTAGAAGCTCCAGTATTCCATAACTCCACAGCCTCCCTGAGGCTTGCATGGCCCGCCACTTCCTTCTGTGCACGGCTGTCCTGCAAGGGCCTGTCCTGTGTCAGCTTCCGGCTCCTGTGCATCTGCGAGCGAGGCGGATGGGCTCGGCCCTGATAGTTTAGCTTTTGGCAGACCCCCTTCAGTTGAGTACACAGAACTGTAGTGTTGCTTTTTGGGAGATGCCAGAGTGAAAAATAAATGGGCTTTTAAAGACGTGATAACAGGGTGGTATTTCAAGTCAGTGGAGGAAACTGTATCTTGAATGATATTGTTGGAATAAGTATCAGGTCACTGGGGGAGAGCAATTCTGTTTGGTTTGGGTGATGAGCCATGTCAAAGCTGTGTGTTGAGTAACAAACACTGAAGTAGAATGTAGCTTAATATGACATAGCATTACATATGATGAGCAATTACCCTATGCTCATAAAAGTCTCTACCAAACAATAGAAAATGGAGGGAAAATATGAGTAAAGCCTGTAAATTTTCTGAACATTAGTGACTAAATGCATATTAAAACAATAAAATCTCCCTTTCCTATCAGATTGCCAATGAAAAACAAACGTTCTGCTAACCGAGGCATGTTCTAAGCCCCAGGTTTGACAGGAGTTAACAGAGCAGGGGTATTCATGCCCACCCTTGCTGGGCTGGCAAAATCAATGCCCATTATTATTAGCAAAGATTCCTGATATCTTCAGAGCACGTATTCACCTGTCACATTTGCAAGTGGTTTTTCCTGTTCTAGGACATCACGATGTCTACTGAGGGCATCCATCCCCTGACATCCCAAATCCATCCTTCCATCTCCCAGCTTGGAGATCAGATGAGGAATTAGAGGCCGAGACCTAGATGGTGGGACACAGTCATGGCCTGGGTCAGAAGGAATCTATAGGAATGTTCAAGCTGGCTCTAATAGGAAAACTGATGTCCGGAGGAGCTTTGTGTCTTTCTTGATGCCATAGAGCTGCACTTGCAGAACCAATGTGTACCATGGCTTCATGCCTTCTGAGTAAAACCTCAGAAGCTCCTACACCCAGCTGGGAATGTTCAAGTGCAATTGAAGGTTTAGTGCATAAGCCAGGAGCTTCCACCCACATGTCCCCACACAAGCATCAAGTCTTGGGACAAAGCGATATTTACAATCCTGTTTCTCTGTTCTTCCTCTTGCTAGCTTCCCTGATGATTATCAAAGGGCTCCATTATCCTGGGATGCTAAACAGACCCATTCCTCATCTGGGTGCATTCTCTTGAGATATTTCTATGACATCCACAGACATCAGGATGATTCAGACGTCAATAAAGCAGAGGGAGGCAGGGAGGGAGAGAAAGCACCCTGGAGTAGTGGATGCGCTTTAGGATTTGGAAGAAGATGCAACTCCAGTGACATCCAAGAGGAAGTGGCTCAGTAGGAAAGTGGTATTCACAGAGGAGGAAGAGAATACATCTCTGTCCAATGGCAGCCCAGCCCAAGGGAGATGCAAATGAGCACTGGGAGCCAAAGAACTCTGTAAATGTTAGCATCTGTGCACAGTAGGATAGGTTTTCCTGGGGCACTTTCAGAAGAGGACAGAAACCCTTGTCTCACCAAGACAGGGATTTCACGCTTGTGTCACCCTGCCCAGCCTGGCCTGTGTGTTCTGTGCCTTGGCCTGAGCTTTGTAAACAGAGGGGGAGCTGGGCAGCTTGGCCAAGGCTTGAACACCCTCAGTGAAGTTTCCTGACCCTGAGTTAACTGTGAACAAGCCTATCCTCTCCACCCCCCTTATGAACTAGGTTGTTAATTCTCAGGGTTTATGACTGAGGTCAGGAGCGCATGACTCAAACCCTTCTCTTTCCTAGTATAGCAAATGCTCCCCAAAGTCCTTATGAAAGGACCTACAACTGACATAAAAGCAGGCAAAGGAGATGAATAACAAGTCCACAGGGAAAAATATTGAGTGGTCAATAAACCTATGAAGGACATTAAGAATTACACTCAAACAATAAGGCATTTCCACCTATCAGCCCATGAAAGCTGAACAACAGGAATATCCTGCAGTATTGGTGTGGTGTTCTAGAACAGCAGGACTTTGGCAACAAATACAAAAGTCTTCTCATCCTCCTGACTAGTCTCTTCACATCCACAAATTTACCCTCAAAGACGTGTAAGAGTAAATGTCTAAGAACATAATGAAGGGCCTGGGCCCTGCTCCAAATGATGTGACAGACTTTGAAGATCTTCCATGGAAGGCCTCACCCTCCCTGGGGAGCAGAAAGGGGATGAGATTGGGGGTTGGTGGGGGACAGGGGAGGAAGGGAGGGAGAGGGAACTGGGATTGACATGTAAAACAAGGTTGTAATATAAATTAAAAAGTTAAAAAAAGAGAGAACATAACAATATTGTCAAGAACCTTCCTTGGGGTATCATCTTTATAGAAAAGTGGAGAAACACTATTTATTTATGACTTTGGACAATGAATTTTAAAATTCCAGATTTGACTCGGTAATTCATATATTGGAATACTATGCAATCATTAAGAGAGGGACATAATATATATGTATATATGTATATATGTATGTATGTATGTATGTATCCTATACAATATATTACACACATGGATATTCACATATTTTTTGGCATGGAAAGATATTCAAGATCTGTTGTTAATTCAATAAAAGCAATTCACAAAAGTAGTCCATTGCCAGACAATGAGCATAATTATACAGTAGTATATGGAAAATTTTCACTTAAAAAAGCACCAGTGACTGGAGTGGTGCTTTGAATAGGCATGGTCCTCATAGACTCCTGTGTTTAAATGCTTGGCCCATAGGGAGTGACACTATTAGGAGGTGTGGCCTTGTTGGAGGAAGTGTGTCACTTTGGGGATGGCCTTTGAGGTCTCACATGCTCAAGGTAGGCCTAGTGTAGTAGTCTCTTTCTGCTGCCTGCAGATCAAGATGTAGAACTCTCAGCTTCTTCTCCGGCACTAAGTCTGCCCATGTGCTGCCATGCTCCCTGCCCTGATGATAATGGACTGAGCCTCTGAAACTGTAAGCCAGACCCAATTAAATGTTTTCCTTTATAAGAATTGCCATGGTCATGGCGTCTCTTCACAGCGATAAAACTCTAAGACAGCTGGGTACAGTGACACACACCTTTAATTTAGCACTTGGAAGGCAGAGGTAGGTAGATTTTCCTCTTGCCAGCTTTCCTATTTATTATCAAAGGCTCCATTCTCCTAGAATGCTTAACAGACCCGCTCTTTATGTGGGTGACTTCTTTTGAGCTACTTCTGTGATATCTATGTGCATCAGCTAAAGGTTGCAACTTCAAGGCCATCCTGGTCTACATGAAGAGTTCTAGGCCAGCCAAAACTAAAGATTGAGACCCTGTCTCAATAAAATAAAATAAACCCAAATCAGAAAACCATACCAACATCTATTGAATACTTGATATGTGGCAGTCTCTGAACCAGATAGTTGCTGTATGTTAAGTCATTTGTCCCTTGTCCTTGAGAGACACGTTTGTAATAACCTCATCTTAAAGCCAAGGAAGTGGGATTCCAGGGCAGCTAGGCAACTAACCCACAGAAATAGAAGCCAAAGGAGCTGGGCTTTACACGTAGGAATTTGACCATAAAGTCCCTGCATCTTCTACTCTGTTGTACAATGTCTCAGAATTTTGTGATGCTAAATTTAAAATCCTTGCAGTATTTGAGGTTTTGCAGTAGATACATGCTGGTTTGGAATTGGGGTTTAGCAAAGCTGGAGGCAATGTTCTTATTACTGCCTGGCCACTCTGCCCTGTTCAGGGTGATTAATGTACCTGTGTTCTTTAAAACAAAAGTATAAAGAATGTTTCTAGGAACAACAAATACACCCCCTTTAATTAAAAAAGGAAACACATTTTTAAAACGGAGAAAAGATTTTTTTAAAATCACAATCCTTAAAAATCCATAATAGTATTGTCTAAAATTTGTGATAGCAACTCCACATCATGAAGAGGAACCAATCAGTCTTCATTTCAAAACACAGTGCAGATATATTGATAATTTTGACATAAATAAATATGTATGTAAAATGGAAGTGTATAGCATCATTAGCCTGTAAGAGAATGTAAACAACTTTACTGCATTAAAAAAAATACCAAAACACAATTTAAAAGTCTAAAGGAGGCTGCCATGAAGGGACAGTACAGGGCTGGACACCCCCAAACTGCTCAGAATTTCTGGCCTTACCAGACAAACATGTAAGCAAAAGCCATTGTTTGAAACATCGTACCTATCGTCCCAGCATTTTGGAGGTTAAGGCAAGAGAATTTTGTGTTTTAGGCTAGCTTGGGTTATGTGGTGGGCTTGAGGACAGCCTGAGGTACACAAGGACTATCTCCAACAACGAAGCAAACAAACACCAACAAAATTACTCTCATACTCTGGGCATCTACTACAACTTCTCTAGCATAACAGAAATGCAAATACCCGAGGGATGGATAGGTGGGCATATGGATGACTGTTGTTCTGCTAGGAGGCCTCTGTGATAAGGAATTGTATGAGTGGTTCTCATGGTGAGAATATAGAACATGACAAACACATGCCATGAACTCTGTGCATGCAGAGTGTGGTCTCCCCTGTGCCTGGAAATAATGCCAAAATGAGGGAATCTCTCAGGGGACTCTGGTGTATGTTTGGTACTGTTGGTTATTTTGACTAAATGATCAAGCAACCATATGAGAGACCCTTGCCTCCTCATCCTTGAGAGCAGCGGAGGGGCTGGGCGTCAAGAAGCCACCATTGTTTTAGCACTGAAAGTCAAAGAGGGTCAAAACCAAATGAGTTTCCTTACATTCTTGGTCAAGAGATGTTGAGCGCTCTTGACTCTTCTCCTGGATGGACTGGACACTGAAAGAGATAAAGAAATGGTTTTAGAAAACGCCTGAAGCCTGGTACCGAGCTGAGAATGAGAATGGTTGGAGGGTTATTGGGAAAGGGGTGGAAAGGAGAGCAGAGTTCCACTGCGAGTTAAGATGTCACTCGGCTTGACTACAACAAAATTTCTTTAGCATCATTTACAATAGCTAAAAGGTTGGTAAGAACCCAGCGCCCATCAGCAGATGAATGGATAAATATGGTTTACCCACACATTAGAACTCTGCTCAGCCTTAAACAGTAAAGAGAAGATGCTTAAACCCCGAAGACTGTGCTAGGTTAAGTGAGACACAAAAGAGCTATCCCATGCACCCATCTGGGGTATTTAGAGCAGTTGATCTCATAGAGATGCAAAGTAGAGTGGCCACTCCCAGGGCCTGGGAGGCGGGGGAAGTGCAGCAGTGTTGTTAGTTGACATAGAGTTCCAGTTTGGGCTGATGAAAAAGTCAGGACCACCGACTGCTCCACCACAGCAGGCTTAGGCCTTTCACCCCTAACCACTAGGCTATGTAAGGCTATACTCTCAGTGATGCTATCCTGATCTGGTGAGACTTGTTGGTCATTGTCGTGCATAGCTTCTGGGAAATGGCCCACTCAGGGGACTCAGACCCTGTTGCACAAGGTCGAGCAAACTTGCCTTTCTGCAGTCCTGTAGGCAACCTGGGATCTGGGTCATTTGTTGCTTTCATATGCAGTGACTCAGAATTGAGAGCATCAGCTCCTCTCTGTGGGAGCCTTCTGCTTGAAGACTCTCAGGAGGCCCCAGGATGAAGCAAGGCATGGAAAGAGATGTGCTTCATCCATTGAGGTCTCTACAAAAGCCACGATTAATCCTCTCTAGAAGATCAGTCCCCAGCAGTGAAGTGCCTATGGGTACTTAGCTTAAGGCAGATGAAGACAGAAGAATGTAGGACCAAACACTTATCTCTAATGAACATACTCATGGCCACACACACAGGCTGAAAACACTAATCACTTTGTATGTGGTATGCTTGATGCTGTGTAATCATGCCAGCTCCATTACAATTGTTCCGTGTATCAATCCATTTATTTTCCGTGATAACCTTGGAGGCTAAACTGTGTTTATCTTTTACAGAAGTGGGAACCCATGCCGGGAGAAGTAGCTGCTCCAAGGTCACACAGTACAGAAATGGCAGAAATCTAAACACTTTATCAAGGACTTTTTCTTCCTACTTGTTCTTTTCCTGTTGGGACATTGTGTTGCTCTATGTCCAGCTGGCCGTGGTCCTGAGGTCCTCAGGCCTCAGCATTCTTGGGCTACAGACATGAGTCACCCTTCTCAGTGAAAGCAGACATGCTAATATTTTTGATTCCCAAAAATTAGCAAGGAGGTCTTGGGCCCTCCTTCACCTCATCCTAACTCTCCTCCCAGCCTTCCCCAGGGTCTCTGGCCTTACTGGTTTTATCGCCTATGGGCCTTTCTAGTCTTCTTTTCATACTTTGCTCCAAAAATGTGCTCCTAAACACGATGCAGAGTTATCTGTGGTCCCAAGTGTGCTATCAAGCATATATATGTTTTCAGCTTGCTTTTTGTTTCTCACTCAACATCCATTTTCAGGTCTTGGGAGGTAGCTCAGGGGTCCAGCCCTTGCTTTCCATTCATGGGCTCCTGGTTCACCACTCGTAATGCATCCCCCTCCCCCCCCCCATACACAAACACAAGAAAGCAGAGATAAAGTAAATGGAAAGGACCTTCCTATTCACCCAGATCCAGTCACTCCTCAGATGGGTTGACTTTCAGAATCTCCAGAGAAAATTCCAACTCCTACACATGGGCAAAGTCCCAAACCCTCTCCTTCTCTCCCCTCCCTCTGCAGTAGGTGTGGAGAGCTCAGTTTATGCTCAGCTATCTGTCTATGTCCTGGCTGAGTCTCTCCCCCGCCCCACTCCCCCCTCCACCACCGCAAGCAAGGCCCCTGTCTGGCTGACATCGGCAGGAAGACAAGAGTTGTTTGAATGCGGGCTCACAGCACCAGCCAACATCCAGACCATTTCAGCCAGACCATCACAGTGACACCAGAGGCGATCTGTGCCACAACAGGGCAAGGGGCTGCAGGGTCAGAACAATGTCAAGGCAGAGGGCTCTCTACTGAATCACCAGCACTCCCCTGGAAGGCCGTCTCCTAAGCCCTGCCCAGGGCTTTCACCTATAGCCAGGAACCAGAGCCTGTAAAGTCAGGTGGTGGCTGTTGGTGGCAGGGAGTGAGACAGAGGACCCCGGGGTTCTGTGAAGAAGTCAGCCTGGGGTCAGGGTCCAGTTTCATTGCCTTCCCTGAGTGTCAGGCCACCCCGGGGCCTTCCTCCTCCCAAGTCAGACAGAGTTGGCTTTGGGACAGCTGATTCCCCTCTCAGAATCTGCTTTCTCACTGCAGACCATGAAAAAGCCTATCGGGTACCCTGGAAATTTTGTTTCCATCTCTGTCTGCTTAACAGTAGGTCGCTTGCTGCCGGTCACTGAGCCTGCTGGGTTGCCGGTATTGAATTAAGTGAAGGAGGAAGCGCTACCCTGCGCTCATCTCCTCCTTGATAGATTGTTCCCCTGTGATTGATATTTATTCTTGTCTCCCCCCACCCGAGAAAGTGGGGGCATCAAAGCCATCAAAACGGAGAAGCTGGCAGAGCTCGGGACCCGTGGGTACTGTGCACCAGTGTGCCTTAGCCCCAAAGCAATCGGTCACCTCCCACATGAGATGCCACAGTAGGGGACTCCAAGGGCGATTGTTACTCACCCTTGGATGGAATCACGGTGGTGAAGACTTCAATATTCTCATCGCTGCAGCTGTAAATTTGGTGCATGGTCTCAGCCTCCTGCCCTGCAGGGTGTCCGGGAGCCGGTGGCCTCTCTCTGGCACCCTAGTCCCAGGCTGTCCTAAGCCAGTCTGGTTCTGGGATCTTTGTGCAGGTCCACAAAAGGCAGGCTGACTGAGCCTCTCACGACAGTCTCCACTGCAACATTTCCTAATCCCATCTGTCCTTTCTTTTTTCTTTTAAAAAATGAATCCTATTATTGCAAACCTTTGATTGAACACGAAGGCTTCCGTCTCCCCGCCAGCTAGGATGTACTTAACATTTTTATTTTGCAGTGTCTGCTGCAGTGAATTTGGAAGTCTTTTGTGAAGCGATGAAGTGAAATCGCCTACTCGGTTAGCGCCCAGCTTGGCTGGAGGATTTCACTGAAGAGGAAACGTCAATTTTGCTATCAGTCATTCCCGGGTCGCATCCCAAAAAGGAAGAATTTTTCTTTTCTTTTCTTTTTTGTCTTCCTTTTTCCCCTCCAGGGGAACTGGATCTTGGTTTGTCATGTGTCCATTTGGTCCCCTTCAAAGTTTCTATTTTAAACAAAAGGACTGTTTCTCCACCCCATATTTGCTTCAATCCATATGACAACAAGGCTTACATTTCAGGAGGTGAGACATTTAGTGTTTCTTTGTACAACCCTACAGGTGTGCACAGCTGTGCAACAGGCAGTGCACACGCTCTAGACCCATTTATAGGATAGTTATATTTTTATTATCTCCTGTATTTGGATATTGATTACTGTCTCTTTCTATGTTATATATCCTCGGGATATGTTGCATTTTCCCAATATATATGCAAATAAATATCATGGTTGATATATGTTTCATAGACAAACGTAAGCATCTACATTTTATCCAGTCCCCACTACCTTTTGCTATGCTGTAACTTCACAATACTTTTTATTTTACTTCACAATACTGATGAGATATACTGATATTAACAATGGCAGCTGCCCTATTAAATATCTGTTACACGCCAGGCAGCTTACCATATGATCTCATTTAATATCTGTAACTAACCAATAGCACTTATTATTTTACCATGGTCTACTGGAGAAAACTGAAGTAAGAACACCTTAGATTTTCTGGTGATTAGAAAAGCTAATTTACGTCAAAATTGAAAAGTTAATGTACTAACTCCTCAAATTCTCTCTCTCTCCCTCCCTCCACTCCCCCTCTGTGTGTGTGTGCGTGTATGTGTGTGTATGTGTGTGTGTGTCTGTGTGTATGTGTGTGTGTCTGTGTGTGTATGTGTGTGTGTATCTCATTCTGTGTGTGTGTATATGTGTGTGTGTATGTGTGTGTGTCTGTGTGTGTATGTGTATGTGTGCGTGTGTGTGTGTATGTGTGTATGTGTGTGTGTGTATGTGTGTATGTGTGTGTGTATGTGTGTATGTATGTGTATGTGTGTTTGTGCGTGTGTATGTGTGTGTGTGTATATCTCATTCTGTGGTGTATGTGTGTATGTGTGTATGTGTGTGTATGTGTGTGTGTATGTGTGTATGTGTGTGTGTGTGTGTGTGTGTGTGTCTCATTCTGTAGCCCAGGTTGGCTCTGAAGTGATAGCATGCACACCATGTTCTATTTTTAAAAAAAATGTTTTTAATTTAATACATATGAGTGTTTTGCTTGCATAGGACATCAGATCCCCCGAACTAGAGTTACAAATAGTTGTGAGTTGCCATGTGGGTGCTGGGAATTAAACCCTGCTCCTTTAGATGAACAGTTGGCATTCTTAACCGCTGAACCATCTCTCCAGCCCCTTGCCTTCTAGTCTTTAGTCTTAAGACTCGTCCTCCTTTGACCTTGGATGAACCTAGTTCACACTTTAGACATGGAGTTATGTCCACTAATATTCCCATACTGGGCACATTTGGAGCATTTGTTCCCTAGGTAGTTTTCTGCACTTCAGCTCTTTCTCTGAAAATCGCACCTCTCATCAAGGGTGCCTTTGAGTAGCCATGCTTGCTCAGCCTGGACTTACGCCCGTGGCCATATTTGATTGAGCCAAGGTGGATGGCTAATCCTAACCCCTGCCTCCAGAGTGACTGCAATGGAGCTTTGGACTCAGGTGTGAACTCCAATACCAGAGGTGTGATCTGGGCCTGTAAATCCCAATCCCAACAGTAGAGGCTGGGGAAGAGGATCACAGCATGGGTAATATAGAGAGTTCGAGGCCAGAATAAGCCACACAGCCAGACCTTGTTTCAAAGAGGAAGCAAAACACAAGAAACAGATGGGACCACATGATACTGCAGAGGGAGAATTCTTGTTGTGCAAGTCTGAGAAGCTGAGTTTAATCCCCAGATCCCACAGTGAAAGGAGAGGATTGTGGTGATATATTGTTTGTGACCTAATAAAGCGGCCAAAGATGAGAATGCAAAGCCAGGCACTAGTTAGCCACTGAAGCTGGACATTGGTGGCCACACCTTTAATCCCAGGACTCAGGAGACAAAGCCTCAAGGTCACCCAGGCTACAATAAGAGTGAATCAATCTAAGAGAAACAGAGTTCACGCCTTTAATCCCAGCACTAGGGAGGTATGTAAGATAGGATCAGGGTCTTGGATTCTGGGAATTAGTCTCCAGCCACAGTGAGGACAGGATCCCCCTGCCAGGCTTGGTAGAGGTAAGAGCTCTCTGGCGGCTTGGCTGCTATGTTTTTCTGATCTTCAGCTTGAACCCCAGTATCTGTCTCTGGGTCCATATTATTTGTGCTACAGAGAACCGAGTCCTAAAGTTGTCCTCTGACCTCCACATGTCCACATGCACCCACACACTCACCCGCAGCAACAACAATAATCAAATAATAGTAATGGCAGACTTGCCCTAAATACCAGGTAAGGAGTTCTAGCTGAGGAGGGCTAGTGTTGACATCAAGACACACACTTGTGTGTGTGGTCGTTCACACACACTTGAGGGCCGGGTGGGAGGCAGCTAGGAGTGAGGTAGTATGTATTGGGGGTGGAGGTTGAGGTGTAGCATGAAGAAGCAGAAATAAGACAAGAAGAAACAGCTGGGCAGTGGTAGTGCGCACCTTTAATCCCAGCACAGGCAGAGGCAGAGAAAGTTGGACCTCTGTGAGTGGATCTCTGTGAATTTAAGGCCAGCCTGGTCTACAAAGCTGCATAGCGAAACCCTCTCTTGAAAAAAAAGAAAAGAAAGAAAAGACAAGGCCTTGCCTCTGGCCCAGTGTCCTTCTTCTCTTGGGTGTAAAAATAAGTAGGTTTCTGTCATTTTCAACTGAAAAGTCTGAAAGACTTGCTGCCATTTATTGTGCATACATTTTATGACCTTTCCAGTGATTACATTTTCACGTACTGTCCAACCTAGAGGAGCATCTCCTGGGATAGGATAAAACATGCAGAATTACCTTAGTGAACGTCAATGGTTGACCAGAACTCACTAGACGGAATTTAGCAGAAAGATCTGGCCTTGTATTTGTAAAAACAGCTGATCTTGATTCAGTAGTAATTTATTAATAAGAAATCTGAGGTTGTAATAAGCCATAAGCTTAATATGTAGAAATATTAAAGTGCAGGCACTAAAATACACAAATAAAGACATGAGGACCCATCATTAGTTAAAATGAACTTGAGGCTGGACAGGTTGTTTGGTGGTTGGTGAGGACTAGAGTTCGGGTACCATTCCAGCTGCTATAACCCTAGCTCCAGGGATGTGATGCCTTCTTTTGACCTCTGAGGCATCTGCATGCACATGTGTGTACACGTGAGAGAGAGACAGAGGCAGACACACAGAGAGACACACACAGAGAGAGAGAGCACACAGAGTGAATCTTTAAATATTAAGAACTTTGGGGGGGTTGTAGTATATCTAATTCCAAGGGATGGAAATTGGATTAGATTTTATCAAAAAAAAAAAAAAAAAAAAAAAAAAAAAAGCCAAACTTTTGTGTTACATCTAGTTAATGAGCCTGAAATATGTAACTGAATAGGCTGATGTTGGAAAACACTCTCAGAAAACATAGTTTTATTTGTTTGAGATATTTTTAACTAGTAAGAATAACATGTGGTCTCATTACCCCTCCCCTCCCACTTAACACCACCCCCACTGCCCCCCCCCAGTTTACCCAGTAGATCTCATCTATTTTTCCTTTCCAGGGTGACCATGCGTCTCTCTTAGGGTCCTCCTTGTTACCTAGCTTCTCTGGAGCTGTGGATTGTAGTTTGGTTATCATTTGCTTTACATTTAATATCCACTTACGAGTGAATACATACTGTGTTTGTCTTTCTGAGTCTGGCTTACCTCATTCAAGATGTTTTGTTTTGTTTTAGTTTCATCCATTTGCCTGCAAATTTCATGATGTCATTGTTCCTTACTACTGAGTAATACTCCATTATGTAAATGTACCACATTTTCTTTATCCATTCTTCAGTTGAGGGGCATCTAGGTTGTTTTCAGGTTCTGGCTATTATGAATAACACTGCTATGAATATTGTTAAGCAAGTGTTCTTGTGGTGTGATTGAATGTCCTTTGGATACATGCCCAAGAGTGTATTGCTGGGTCTTGAGGTAGATTGATTCCCATTTTCTCAGAAGCTGGCATACTGATTTCCAAAACGGCTATACAGGTTTGCACTCCCACCAGCAGTGGAGGAGTGTTCCCCTGACCCCATATCCTCTCCAGTATAAGCTGTCCTCAATACACACACACACACACACACACACACACACACACACACACATATATATATTTAATCTTAACCATTCTGGCAGGTGTAAGATGGTATCTCAGAGTCATTTTGATTTGCATTTCCCTGATGATTAGGGATGTTGAACACTTCCTTAAATGTCTTCTGGCCATTTATGTCTTTTCTGGTGAGAATTCTCTGTTTAGCTCTGTACCCCATTTTTCAGTTGGGTTATTTTGTATTTTGATCTCTGGTTTCTTGAGTTCTTTATATAATTTGGAGTTCAGCCCTCTGTCAGATGTGGTGAAGAGTTGGTGAAGATCTTTTCCCATTCTGTAGGCTTTTGTCTTATTGGCAGCATCCTTTGCTTTACAGAGGTTTTCAGTTCCGGGAGGACCCACTTATTGAGATCAGTGTCTGCGCTACTGGTGTCTATTTAGGAAGTGGTCTCCTGTGCCAATGCATTCCAAGGTACTTCCCACTTTCTCTTCTATCAAGTTCAGTGTAACCAGATTTATGCTGAGGTCCTTGACCCACTTGGATTTGAATTTTGTGCATGGTGATAGATATGGATCTATTTGAGATCTTAGGGAGGAATCTAGTAGAAGAACAATGAAAGAGATATCTTACTAGAGAGGCCATTATGAGGTTAGGGAGAAACCTGGTATTGGGGTAATTTATAAGTTTCCACACGGATGACCCCAGCTAAGACTCCTAGCAGTAGTGGAGAGGATGCCTGGACTGCCTCCTATAATCAGATTGGTGAATGCCCCAACTGTCATCATAGAGCCCTCATCCAGCAATTGATGGAACCAGACACAGAGATCCACAGCCAAGAACCAGGCTGAGCTCCAGGCATCCAGTGAAAGAGAGGCAGGAGGGAATATATGAGCAAGGGAGGTCAAGGTCATGATGGAAAAATCTACAGAGGCAGCCGTATCAAGCTTGTGGAAACTCATGAACTCCAGACCGACAATATGGAGAGTCCAGGAGGCTGAACTATGCCCTCCGTATGTGGGAAACAGCTGTGAAGCTTGGACTAGCTGAGGGGCCCCTGGCAGTAGAACCATGATACAAACCTGGTGCATGAGCTGGCTTGTGGGAGCCCATTCCCTATGGTGGGATGCGATGCTCAGTCTTAATGCCTGGGAGAGGGGCTTGGCCCCGCCCCAACCTATTGTGCCAGACTTTGCTGACTCCTCATGGGAGCCCTTACCCATGAGGAGGAGTGCACTGGGGGTGGGCTGGGGGGAGGTAAGGGGAGGTGGAAGAGGAGTGGGGGGGAGAACTGTGGTTGGAAAGTAAAATGAAATTCAAAAGGATAAGCAAATTATATGGCAAAAGAGTAACATGTGATTGCTATATCAAATACAAACACTGTAGATGGGTCTACTGCAAAATCAAAATCTGCTTCGTGTGACACAGTTTCAGTTCTGCAGAGTGTTCTCTGTATATATTGGTGGGCATATTAGCAGATTCTCACATTTATTTATAAGTCTATGTTATGGCTTTTTAAAAAACAGAAACTGAGTTATATTATACGCACAAACGTCAACATAGACAATTCTGGTCCTTCATGTAGGGGACCTCTGTATTCTAAGCATCCATGCATCCCTTTCTATAGCTCATTTCTCCTTTAAAAATTAGGAACGAGCCGCAGGACAGGTGGCCCCTTGTTCACGTGCATACTGTGAAGCCATGAAGACCCATGTCTGGTCCCCAGTGTTCTTATGAACATCTAGCAGTGGTAAAGACTCATAATGCAGGCGCTGTGGAGGAACATGCAGGAAGATTACTGGACCAGTCAGTCCAGCCCAATCAGTTAGCTCTGGGCAAGGGGGAGATCCTGTCTCAAAGGAAGCTAATGACATTGCAGAGGATAATATGCAGGTTGTTTTCTAGCTTACACACACACTCTCTCATTTAAAAAAAAAAAAAAAAACTACGACACAATGTATACTTGTATGTGTTCTTTTTTCAAATGTTCTTGTTTGTCCTCTGTGCTCAGAGCCCAGAATCTTGGAGGGGTGAATGGCTGAGCCATTTTAGAAATGCAAAGGGTATGATCCATAAGAAACAGCAAGCATACATCACACCTATGAATATTAATGTCAACCCATGCCCAGGATGAAGCCACACACAGTTAGACATGCTATGGCTTGAGTACCAACTTCTCCTAAGGCCTGGCAATCACCATGAGGCTTCCTCCATGATTACACAGGGGGCTCACTTAGTGACTTTTTAGATAGACATTTGATCTCCGTAGTTACTCCAAGGGCAGTCATATCAGGGGAAGGGTTTCTTTCTTTCATGCTCTGAGAAATGCTTGCTACTTATTGGGGAATGAGAGTTACTTCATGGGGTAGTCTCTCTCTCTCTCTCTCTCTCTCTCTCTCTCTCTAGCCTGAGAGCTCACCCACAAAAAGTGCTATGAGAATCCTTCTCTGATGAAACAGTGTTTAGGGTGATACCGAGGCTGGGCTGAGATCCAGAGGTGTCTGAACCACCTGGGAGCACTTCCTAAAATGCACATTCCAGTCCCAATGGTCTAATGCAGGTGGTGCTGGTCCCAGGGTACATTTTAGAATCAGAGAAATACCTATCGAGAGATCTGTCTGTCTGTCTATGGAGGCAGGGTCTGCTTGGCCTGCAACTCACTGTTGTGTAGCTCAAGCTGGCCTCAAGCTCACAGAAACTTACATGCCTCTGCTTCCTGAATGCTGGTTAAAGGTATGCACCATCACAACACCCAGCACAAGTTTGTAGCCCAAGTGCACTAAAATTGAGAGGAGGTTCCAAGCCAATTATAAAAAGATACATATGCAAAAATAAAGCCAGTTATCTATAACCAAGGGATATATTTGAAAGTGTTCTGGCCACTAAAATATGCTAGGGTTGAGAGCCCTGGTGGTTTTCAGATCATCCCCACACAGAAGCAGCAAGTCTCTGGAGAGCTTGTTAGACATGCAAATTTCTCAGGTCCCTCCTGCCTGCCAAGCAGAAACTCTGATTTGGGTGGAGGCCAGCGGTCTGCTTGACTAAGCTCTCCAGGGGATGCTCTTCCTCAAGGAAGTCAGAAAGCCTCTGGTACACAGAGGGAGGCCCGGCACTGCCTACAGATCCATCCTCCTAGGTTTGGACCTGTGGATCAACACTCCACGGCAACAGACACCTCTTGGTGCATATCCGGATGCCTGGACACCTTTATGATCCCAAAGTTTGCATTTGTTCCCATGAATACATGGCTTTAGAAGCAGAGGGCACCGATTCCGTGCCTGGTCAGAGATGGCCGTTTCCAGGCTGAGTGGTGGCCTGCGTGTCAGTTCCTGGCTTGTGATGACAGTGCTCTATGCACTTATCTCACGTGTGTTCGACCCCATCGCAGCCAGACATGGTGATAGGCTAGTGATCAGACACTTTACACATGAGCCCAACAACCTGGCAAGGCATACTCACCATTGCAGGGGGCGGGGCTTGACTTGGGAGAGTTGCAGCCATGCCATGGGGCCCTCAGAGGCGTCTTGACGGGCTAACTGTGAAATGCATTCATAAAGTGAGCAGGTGCGATATCCTCTTTCAGTTCCTCTAAGAGAAGCAGGGTCCAGTCTTTGACTTAGGCAAATTGATGCTCTTTTGGGTTTGAAGAAGGCACATGATCCCGCAGCAGGTGCTTGGAGAGTAGCGGTGGTCAGACCAAGGGTACCCAGGTCAATTCACTGTACAAAAAACAACAAATAGGGCTCTAAAAACTAAGTCTGCCGGACATTGGTGGTGAACGCCTTTAATCCCAGCACTCGAGAGGCAGAGGCAGGAGTTCGAGACCAGCCTGGTCTACAAGAGCTAGTTCCAGGACAAGCTCCAAAGCAATACAGAGAAACCCTGTCTCGAAAAGAAAAAAAGAAAAAACAAAACACGCAACAACAACAGAAACCCAAAGAGCCAAAAGTGTGCCCCCCGAATTTGGCATAGGTCACTTACACTAAAAACGATCGTTTATTGGAATTTAAAGCTTCCTGGCTGGTTTAAAATTTATTCTTGAACGATTTTTATAAAAGTATGCAATGTATTTTGATTACATCCAACTCAAATCCTCCCTCGACTCCTCCCCCCTGCTCCTCCCTTCTTTTATTTTATATATTCTGTAACCCTTTGAGTCTAATCACTGCTGCTTTTATGTGCGTAGGCGTCTGGCTAGTCACCGGGGCATGCACGGACAACCTACCAGCAGCCACATATCCCTGCACCAAGAGCACCCCTTTCCCCAACAGCCATCACAAGTGCTCCTTTGATAGGGGCGGCTCCCACACTGTCTGAGATGGTTGACTGGCTTGATCTTGCAGGTAACCAGAGCTGTGGGTTCATGAGGGTGACTGCCATGCCATGTCCAAGGACTGCGCCTCACAGTACCTGTCCCCAACTCTGGCTCTTACATTCATTCCTTCTGCCCCCCCCCCATTTCTTCAGTGTTCCCTGAGCTTTGAGGGAACAGGTGATGCAGATGTGAAATTTAGGGCTGAGCACTCAATAGCTATTTGTTCTCAGCACTTTCGCCGTTTGTGAGTCTCTATTGACGACTGTGGCCACTGCAAAAAGAAGCTGCTCTGAACAGGACTGAGCCCAGCACTAATCTATATGAACAAAGACAGATATTTAGAAGATGGTTTGGTAACATATGCATTTAGTAAAACAAACTGTAGTGGCATCTCTTCTGGGGCCTATGATTCCAGCCGTCCGCTTCTGACCAGGTTTACAATACCATACACGAGTTTCTTCTTGTGGAACAGCTCACTGACTCAAAGTTGCTACATGAAGCAAGCCAATTAAAGCCGGTGTTGTGCCTTGCTACAGGTCTGTGTTCTCCCTGACTTTTAAAGCAAATGGATTGTTGTTGGTATTACTATTATTCTGAGATGATCCTTCAATATTTTGCCTAGGCTGCTCTTGAACTCCTGAATTCATGTGATCCTTCTGCTTTAGCCTCCTAAGCAGCTGGGACAATTGCTATGCATTACCACATCTGGTAAAAAGAGAATGCCCAGATACCACACAGCCATGCCTCACTGCTCCAAAAGTATGGCTTCTTTCCTTTTCCTTACTCTGTTCTTTCCTTTCTTTTTTTCTTTATTTCTTACTTTTTTTTGTTTGTTTTATTTCTTCCTTGAAATAAGACTCACGTACCACAAACCACCCATTTTGATGTATGCGTTTGGTGGAATTTAGTATATCACAATATTTTGATGTATGCGTTTGGTGGAATTTAGTATATCACAGTATTTTGATGTATGCGTTTGGTGGAATTTAGTATATCACAGTATTGTGCTACCCACTACCTAATTCCAAAGCTGTATCAGGTGTGATAATTTCGCTGTCATTTTGATGAGGCTTGGAGTCACCTGGGAGCGTGCGGGAGGATGATTCGTGTAATCAGGAGGGAGGACCTGCCCATGGGGAGCACCATCCCACAAAAGGTGCTAAATAAAAAGGGAAAGGAGGACACCAACCAAGTGTCAGCTCTTTTTCTCTTCTCTTATATTGACACAGAGTGACCAGCACCCCAGAGTCCTGCTGCGTCTCACCACTGTGAAGGGCAGAGTCCTCTCAAACCCAAGTTGAAATGAACTCTTCCTCCGGTAAGTTGCTTTGGCCAAGCATTTTATTAGAACAACGAAACTGTAACTAACACTTCGCCTGAAAAGAAAACCCCATACCCATAAAACGGTTACTACCCCATGTTTCAGCAAGCATGAGTCTGCATTCTGTTGCTAAGGATTTACCTCCTGAATGACTGAAATCACATGAATAGAACTGCCTGTGTCTGGCTTCCTTTGTCTAGCATAATATTTTAAAGTTTATTCATGTTCCTTTCATTCATAATTTTCTTTCTTGGGTGTAAAAGACTTATTTATTCTGTATAGTGTTCTGCCAGCTTGTCTGCCCGAAGGCCAGAAGAGGGCACCGGATTTCAGCAGAGATGGTTGTGAGCCAGCTACCATGTGGTTGCTGGGAATTGAACTCGGAATCTTTGCAAGAGCAGACAGTGCTCTTAACCACTGAACCATCTCTCTAGACCCTCATTTATGATTTTCAACGAATGTTTATTGAACATGCCTATGCATGAGGCCTTGGGGTTAACGGGATGTAACTTGGTGGATTTTATGTGCTACTGAGTGAGGGAAATGGTAAGATAAGCAATATGTGAGCACAGTAGACGGTGACACATAGAAAAAGAGAAAGAGAAAAACCGGTAGGGCTGGAGTGAAAAACTAAAACGTCACAGGCCAGGAGAAAACCGCACCTTGGGGAGTAGGCTCAGTGGGTAAAGGTGCAAGCCCTACAAGCATGAGAAACTGAGTTTGAATCCCTAGCACACATGTAAAAGCTGGGTATGGCAGCACATGCCTCTAACCTCACCGTGGGAGGCAGAAACAAGTTGATCCTGGGAACTCATTGGTTAGCCCCTGTAACAGGATTAATGAACTTTGGGTGAAGGGAGAGACCCTGTCTCAAGGGAACACAGTGGAGAACATTAAAGGAAGATACTAGATACTCTTCACTGATTTCCGTGTGCCCATACATGCACACAGGCACACACATAAATCTCTCTCTCTCTCTCTCTCTCTCTCTCTCTCTCACACACACACACACACACACACACACACACACAAAACCAAGGGATTTTAAGACAGGGTGATTGCTCAATCACCCAATTGCCCAGTTCAAGATTCTCCATCTAAACATCAAAACCAAAAATAAAACAAACAAAAATATGATCTTGAAAAACAGCTCAAGTGAGTGAGGGGCCTGCAAACATCTGGGAAAAGCATCTGTTGCAGCAGGGGAAATCCAACGCTAAGCATACAGCCAACTTAAAATGTGGTAGGTAGTAATACACTGCAGGAATGAAAAGAAACAGGAAGAGAGAATTGTAATATTTGTATGTGGTGTATCATGTAGGCACATATTCATACTTTAAAAACATTTTATATTATCCAATATGAATTTCCTTTATAACTAACCCAGTTTATGTTGGATTTTCTATAACTAGCAACGTAAGGGCTCTTAAATTATTCAGTACAATATCTCTACCTTGTTTTGAGTTTTTTTTTTAAACACAAGGTCTTACTTTTTCCTGTGACATCTGTGCACAGTCATGCCTAGTTTCTATGGCATTCTCTTCAGTGGCTTTGGCTTGAGTGTGTCATAATGTACTTAATGAAAGTTGAGATATTACTGTAGTTGTTTCTAGTGCTAACTTACACACACACACAGGCCTGTCAGTACGTCGTCAAGTTCTTAGAAGTCAAATTGGAGATCTTTGGTTGATATCTAGGGATGTGTTTCTAACTATGAAGTAAAAAGTGGTTGCCTCTAGGACAGGAAATTTGGTGAATGAAGAATGATTGTTCTCCATATATTAAAAGTGTATAAATTTTAATCTATGAGGGAAAGGGTGAAAATAGAAACGTATGTGGAACATAGACTTCAAAGCTAAAAATATGATGTGTAACAGTTTTTAAAAAGAGGCCTGGGAACTAGTTTCATGGTAGAATTCTTGCCTAGTTGCATAGGTATTAGGTTGATGTTTAGCACTGTCAAATGTTATACAAACTACATAATAGGTGAAATCAATAGTAAGACAAGCTAGTTGGGTATAAATTAAAAAGCTGCAAGTTCATAGAGTGTGTAGTTTAGTGGTAGAAGTATGTGCAAGATACTAAGTTAGCTGCCCAGTGCTGAGAAAAACCTACAAAGAAAGAATAGAAGAAAGCCATAATAAGTTCAGATGAAGAGAGGTTAAAAGATTTACTTAATTGAAAATACCAAAATATCCTCATTTTTAACCATGTAACCAATATAAGAAAATCATTAATGAGGTAGTTCAATTACTTCAAGTTTTCACAAAACAGTTAATTTTGATTCACTGTATATTTTTCACGGTGTCTTTGGTGTGGGAAGCTGTGTTTGTGGGACCAGCCAACTAGCCCATGGTTCATACCAGGGGCGGTATGGATTAAGAAAGGATAGCTAAAGTTGTTAAGAGAAAAGCCAGAGGATAATATTGGGAGAGCTAAAATTTAGTCCATACTGAACAAACTGAGTTTAACCTTCAACATTCTTAAGTACCCAATCAAAAGTGTGGACAATGGCAGAAGACTTCTATTATCATGTATAGGGGCAAACAGACTTACTTCCCATAATCCTCCAGGTATTTTGTAGCCACACCTGCTGTCAAGTCTTCAGGTTCAAGAGTAAACACACCTGAGCCTCTATCTGTTGCTATTTAGCTAAATACATCCCACACTAGGGCTGAAACATCCTGCAGCGCCAAGCTATAGACTTGTAGGTATAAGGGAGTTTTGAACTCCCTGATCTCGAGGCAAGATGGCCCTGACACTTTGGGATATGACGTGCATTTCCTACGACCGCAATTCATGTGGTCGTTGGCCACCATATTGAAAGATGCTGATTCTCATTAGCTCCTAGACTTTGTACTTGACATTCTTGGTGCCAGCATCCATTCTCAATGTAGGGCACATGAGCCAGGCAAAGACCCTACTGAGGACAAGTCAGATGGGCGAGTCCTGAGTTGTTTTCTAAAAGATGATTGGTTGCCTAGATTGAGCCAGATGAGGTCACTGCATGAACAGATTGTGTTCACCAGGTAAAGCATAGGGCGCCTAGGCGCACGATAGGCTGACTTGTAAAACCATTGGCTGGCTGTTTTCCCGCTCTATGAGTTTTTCCTTTAAAAGATGCTTGCTATGGGACAATAAATGAGTTCCTGCTTTACTAGACTCCCTGTTGCATCTAATTGTCTCCAGGATTCTGGGAGGCTGGGAAATAGATGAGCAGCACACTTAACCTTTCCTCAGACCCAGCTGTGGTTGGGCTAAACGGTCTACTTTGATTTCTGTTGCTCTGAACAAAAGCATCTTGGGGAGGGAAGGGTTGTTTTATACAGTGCATCATTTGGGGAAGCCAAGACAAGAACTCCAGGCAGGAACTCAGAGGCAGTAACTGAAAGAGAGATAACATAGGAATGCTGTTTACTATCTCTGCGGCTTCTGTAAACATGCTGTTTCCTAGAATTTTATTGTGATGCCAGAAATAAAAAGTGAGGTCACCAGGCCCAATGTCAAGGTAAATGCTTAGGCATTTAACCGGATGGGTTGTTCGTGACATGAGCAAACCAGTATTGCCATTAACTCTTGATTTATGAAGCCACATGTTCAGTTGTATGACTGTCATTGACATCGGTGTGGCAGGCTCGCTCATCTGTGCCTGCCCTGCCCTCTTGAGTCATGAATGCACTCAACAGATGGGGAATTTCATGGTACAAATGCAATTATTTATCCTTTCATTGTTTCCATGTCAGCAACCAGACTACATCCATTACCCGCCAATAAAAAGATCAGCCTGCTGCTGGTTCAGCTGCGGAAGAAATGACGCTATGTTAAGGGATTTAGAGTTTTAAAAGAGATAAAAGATGTAATAAGAAGCCACATAAAAATTAAGACCCCAGAGAAAAATCCGAGTCTCATTCTAAACCCAAAGGATTAAGGGATTTGAAAGGGAAGGCCCAGAGAGTCTGCTTTTTCTTGAACGTAAGTATGTTAGGGCCCGCTTTAATTGTGAACATTGCATAGCTTTCACTGTGTGCTGATGGCTTTATTATGTCGTTTTAAAATTCACGAACACTCAGATTGGGCTCTGAAGAAGGCGGGAATGTCTGCTTCATAACGGCAAGGCTGCTGAGGTGGACATTCGCCAGGGCTGTTGTAAGGCTCGCATGTCAATAACCGGGCTCTTGCTCTTCAGAAAGTTCTTCAGGCTTCTCCGTGCACTGATCTGGTAGTTCCGTGGCTCCTCCAGGCTGACCTAATGTCTGAAGCAGACTCTGGCACCTTGGTTCTGAATGTGAATTCTAGAAGACTTCTTACCTTTTGTTCTGATAGGATATTATGGGAAAGAGATGTTGGCTCCAGCACTTATCCATAGCAGCTGAGGATCTGGACACCAAGTCTTCCTCACTCAGAATGTGAAACTTTGGTCAACAAAAATAGTCTAAGAAAAGATTAGGCTAGCTGTTTTATTTGTATTCTGTTTCTATTCTTCAAATATACTTTGCCAGCCAACTGTGATGGTCCTGGCTCTGAAGGGAAAGGAAGGAGGACTTTGGGGATAAAAACAAGGTCCTTTGCCCCTAGCTGACATAGAAATACAGACAGAGCAGCTAACAAATGGCAGGCGCACAGGTGCACAGGGTATCTTCTGGAGTTCAGGGGACACCTCAAGTAGGGTTCCTTGATTTCTCCAGGGAGGAAGACAGCCACTGGGAGATTTTGTTTTCTTCCCTCCCTTTCTCTTCCCTTCCTCCCTCCCTCCTTCCCTTTTTCTTCCTCCTTCCCTCCCTCCTTTCCTTTTTCTTCCTCCTTCCCTCCCTCCTTTCCTTTTTCTTTCTCCCTCCTTTCCTCCCTCCTTCCCTTACTCTTCCTCCCTCCCTTCCTCCTGTTCTTCTCTTTCTGCAGTTTGGCGGTGTGGATGATCACACCCAGGGACTCCAATGCTCTTTAGATGCTCTGCCATCGAGCCATCCTCTACTGAAAGATATTGATGAAGGTGTATCTTATGAAGATCATTCTGGAACAGGGAAGAGAATGGCTTATAAGATGTTAAGAGACAGAAGCAGGAAACCCTTAGGAAGATGACCGCTACAACCATGTCTTGTGCCCCAACAGGTCTCGGCCAGCACAAGGACCATCAGCACACGTAGCCCTAGATCTTGTGTCTCCAGAAGCCAGTTTCTGCCACCTCCAGCTCACTGAGCGCCAGCTAATGGCAGCCAGGTGGGCAAGGGCGGAGTCTCCCGTGCTGCAGCTTGTTCTAAGATGGCTGCCTACGAATCAGCCATCGGGTGAGGATATCTGCCGAGTATGACGTGGCTAGAGAAAAAGATGTGGTTTTACGTTCACAGGACCCTTGCTGTGCAGAGGCCTCTTCAAGGGCTCGGTGTGAAAAAACAGGATTTTAACACCAACCTTTATTGGTTATTGGTGTTCTGCAGCAGGAAGTCAAATCAAATTGGCCTGGGAGGGTTTTAGCACTCGTCTGTCCGTCCGTCCGTCTGTCTGTCTGTCTGTCTGTCTTTCTGTCCCCGTGTTGGGCAGACTTTCCTCATTCTTGACATGCCCTAAACAACACAAAGTAACTTCTTACACTGTACCAGACAATATATGTCATCTCCAGGTGATGTAGGTTACGTAAGATTATAAGTAAAGTCTGTATCATTTTATAAAAAGGACTTGAGCATCTTAGGGTTTTTGGTATCCAAGCAGTGTTCGGAAAACTCCATGGATACCAAGTGTATGCTCTCCTGACATAAAAAGAAAACTGGCAGTTGGTTTCTGGGGGTCCATGAACGTAAGTGAAACTCCACTGCATTTATCCTTACGCTGGGGTTTGTTCTGAAGAGAAATAAGAGGAAAGAAACGAGGAAACGATACCTACGGTGAAGTGCTACATATATTTAGAAAATATGAATCAAAAGTTCATGCTTAAAATGTAAAACTTCAGCGTGGGAAAATTGAACTTAAGAAAGTGACTGAAAAAATGAAAACTCCGCATACATGACCATCATCTGCCCTCTGCTATGGCTCTGGTGGGAATGAAAATTTGGAAGTCATTTCAATTACTTTTTGAATTAGTAAAATCCCATCCTGTGGACCATTGTGTGTTCATGAAGGTTATGTGGAAACACAGGAAAGCTTACAGTGTCCTAGCTTCTGAGAAGAGAGCTAAGGAGAAACTGGAAAGAGGAGACCAAGTTTAACAGTCATATTTGGGCAAGGGGATTATGTGACATTTTTCTTTTCCCTTGAGTATTTTAATTCGTTTCCAAGGTATAAAAGTTTCTACAGATTGGAAAGTGATTGGAACCACCCAATTAAAAATGCAGTTCTTAAAGCCTGAAAGAATGAAGATCTGAAGCTAGCTGTCCGAGCCTCATGAGGGATGCCACAGGGGACATTTCAAGCAGGCGCTGCAGTTTGAAGGGAGAGTTCGTTTAATCTGAGAGTAGTTGGAGTTGAAAAATCGGAAGAATAATAGCAGAGGACGCCAGGCCCTCCCAAACCCAGCTGCCAGCAATTTAACAGGGGGGGGGGGGTGGGTGCTTAAAGAACTAATTTCTGCCCATTCACTGTGGTTGTCCTCAGGAGACTGCCCGAGGGGTCATTGTGATGGTGATGGTTTTGTTTGCCAGTGACTCCCAAGGACCAGGCACTTCATGGCAGCTGTCTGGGTTGGATTGCTGGGCACCAGAGACTCACAGCCTGTGCAGAGTTGACCTGGAGGTGAACAGTTACCCTGCAAACCTCCTCTCCAGGGTTAGCATGCCTCATTAGGTGACAGTTTCTAATCCAAACAACCATTCATCGTTTTTTTTTTCAGGGTTAAAAGGCCAGCAAAGCAATCTTTGCGCACACGCTTTCTGTTTTGACGCTGTACTTGTCTGTGTCTTACAGGTGCAGATGTATTTCACTGAACACTTAGAAACACCTTACAGCTGTGTCCAGAGCTATAAACACAATGCCAAACTCAACACAGCCCTTCCTGTTCATGGAGAAGGGAGGAAACTAGTCATCTGTTTATTGTGGTACTTGACAACCAGTCACAGTAACGAGGCTTAACTTAGAACTCCTGTTACCTCATAAGTAAATTAGAGATGTATGGTTTAAGTAAAAATTCTGTCGTATGTGGTAATCCTACGAGGGTAGCATCACATAAACTTTCCCTCCCTTGCCAAGTAAACCAGGTAAGTGAACCTGTACCTCCAGAAATGTCTTTAAAAGGAAACTGACAGGAAACTAGGATCTGAAATGAGAAAAATGCACTTGTCATCTCTGTGAAAGTATTTGATGTGCAGACATTGGCCGCATCTCATATTTAAAATAGTAGGCAAGTTACAAAACACTTCTTTTTCCATGTGTTCACATTTTAAAGAGCAGAATGATGAGTCTTAAGATAAAAAGATCATGGAGGCCTCCTAAATCTGTTTCCTAATGCATGGCCTTTAAGGGTTCCCTTTGCGGAGTCAGCGTCAATATGAATACCAGACATTTCCGGTGAGTCACATTTAGGCATCTGTACTGTTAGGAAAGGCATCAGATATTTGAGGGATAAAGAATTTGTTTTTATATCTCAAATTGTTTTTCACTAAATTTCTCTAATTCAGAATCTTACATTCAAGAGTAAAGAATGTATCAAACAGAAAAGGCATCCTCTGTGGGCTCTTCATCTGTGAGTCAATCATAAAATTGAGGATACTGAGGAGAAGGGCTTCACAAATTCCCGAGGACCAAACTTGAATCAGTGGTGTAGACACACCCTGCCAGAGCCTGTCCCGGCATAGCTCTCCTGTGGCCAGCAATGCCTGCCTTTGACCCACAATAACTTATAAAATTTAAAGTACTGCCTTCTTATCTTTGTCATTCCCTCACAGTGCAGCCGAGCAAGCAATTACATAGTGTCATTTTGTGTTAGATAGATGGAATCTAGAAATGATTGAAGCGCTAGAAGGATGTTCATGGGTTACACGGAGATGTGGCTCATAGGTATATGTATGTGTATGTATGTGTGTGTGTGTATGCATGTGTGTGTGTATATGTATGAGTGTACATGCATGCATGTATGTATGTGGGTATTCATGTGTATGTGTATATATTTATATATTTTGTGTGCTTGTGTGTGTGTATGTGAGTGTGTGCATGTGTGTGTGTATGTGTATGTGAGTATGTGTATGTATGTAGGTGTGTGTGTATATGAGTGTGTGCATGTGTGTGTGTATGTGAGTGTGTGTATGTATGTAGGTGTGTGTATGTGTGTGAGTGTGTGTGTGAGTGTGTGCATGTGTGAGTGTGTGTATGTGTATGTGAGTATGTGTATGTATGTAGGTGTGTGTGTATATGAGTGTGTATGTGAGTGTGTGCATGTGTGAGTGTGTGTATGTGTATGTGAGTATGTGTATGTATGTAGGTGTGTGTGTATATGAGTGTGTGTGTGAGTGTGTGCATGTGTGTGTGTATGTGAGTGTGTGTATGTAGGTGTGTGTATGTGTGTGAGTGTGTGTGTGAATGTGTGAGTGTGTGTATGTGTATAGGTGTGTGTGTGAATGTGTGTGTGTGTAGGTGTAGGTGTGTGTGAATGTGTGTGTGTGTGTGTTCACTTTGTGCATGTGTCATGTGCCAAGCATGTGCTCTACCACTGAGTTATATCCAAGCCCCTCCTTCTCTTTGTGTGTGTGGTATATGTGGGTGCACATGTGTGTGTAGCTGCACACTGTACATGTGTATATGCGTATGTGGAAGACAAAGGTTGACACTGGGCGCCTTGTTGTATTCTCCACCTTTTCTGAGACAGTGTCTCTTAGTGAATCTGGAGTGGCTGACGGTGGGCCTTGGGCATCTGCTAGTCTCTACCTGCCACCCCAGTGGCAAGGTTACAGACGTATGAAGCTGTGGCTGTCATTTACATGGATGGATGTGGGGAGGCTCTGAACTCAGGTATTCATGCATGAATGATGAGCGCTTTTTTACCTAATGAACTATCTTCTCAACTTCACCTTCCCCTTTAAGATTAGGAAATGGCTTTCTTTAACAAACTCAGACAATATAGGCATTCAGGAACTATAAAGTGAGAGAATAGGCCAGGCGTGGTGCACATTTATAATCTCAGTGCTGCGAAGACAGAGGCAGAAAGACCCCAAATTCAAGACCAGCTTTGGCTACAGAGAGTCTGCCAGCCTTAAGCTACAGCTACACACTGAGACTCTGCCTGAAAGTCTAGGGGCCTAGGGCGTTGCTCTAGATCATTTTCCTAATGTGTGCAAGGGTCTGAGTTCTAATCTCAGCATCATAAAAAACTGAAAGCATGAAACACTACACGCACATTTCCCCTTGATTATCTGTAACCCAACTTCATTTCTTCAATGACATCTTTTAGCATTATATCTTTTTCTCTATCTAGACACATTAATATCTAGTTTAAAAGGTGAGTCAAACCATACTAACGTATAATTGTTGCCACTTGTTTCCTGCCAACATCTTTTATGAAGCAGACATATATTTCCAAGAGATTTACTTCATCTTTATTAATAACACCAAAGTATTCTACCATATTTAGACTTTTAAATTTTATTACCCCCAAAAGTACTGTCAGAGATATTCTGGTCATTTTTTTTTTTGCACACTAATGCTAGTATTTATGCAGGATAAACTTCTAGACACAGGCTATGCATAGACAGTGTTTGTCCATTTGACACACAGACTGAGAGCCAGCGTGTTCAGCCGGGTTTGGTGCAGGGACACTGACCCCTGAGGTGTGGCCCCCAGGTTTTACTTCATGAGCATCAAGGAATCTCCCGGTTAGAATCACATCGCATTCAAGCCAGCAGCAGGTGACCCACTTCCCCTATCTGTGACTTGTGTTATGAAGGCGACAGTGATTGTTTCTGCTGACAGTTAGTACAGTTTCATTGATGCTTCGAACAAGGCAGACAAGTCCTCTTCTGACTGGGCACGGGGTGCAAGCTTGGTGACCCTTTCCTGAGACAGTAAAAAAAGGAGGTTATCTGGAACTTGGAAGCGACAGTGTCAATACTAAATGCTTATGGAAATTAGCTTGGTCATCAGAAACAGTGACTAGATACTTTAAATACTCTATAGAAATACCTGGTGTAACCCAGCACTTGAGGGTCAGGGAATAATGAATTCAAAGACAGCCTGGGGTATATAGAAATCTTCTAGCTAAAAACAAAACAAACCCCAAAAAAACAAAAATCACAATGAGCAAAGAAACTCTCCAGCCCCAGGTCCCAAGCTGTCTTCCTTGACTGGCTTGGTCTAATTCCCAGCTCAGGATTCTCAAGAACTATTTCTTTCTCACGAGGCTTTTGGAAGCTACCAGCCTTTGCCTTCTGCTCAAATGTATAGAACAGACCATTCTGTCCACTGATCAAGCTGGACCTGCCAATGGCCTGTGCCAGCTGTCCCTGTATGGACAATTTTATCCCTGGTAATGTATGACAGGGCTGCTAAGAAAAATGTAACTGCTGATTCTCGTCTCCAGACAACTTACTTCACAACTGGGTCTTAAGATGCATCCAAAAGGACTTTCTGCAGGACAGGACCCTTTAGGCTATGTGCGACAGGAATCCATGAACCAAAGTTTCCTATTTACTTTTCCAAATCGGGTTAGCGTTTTACTTAATTTCTCTGGCGCTCATCATGGGTGGAGTTGGTGATGTCAACAGCCTATGACTATGTGACTGAAAGATACTGTTACCTGCCCCCTAGATGAACCATCACACAGCAGGGGTTTGGGTGTATACCCCATTAGCCGGCAAGCACAGGATGAAAGCCTGGCTGTGTTTGGTGCTCTGGTCTGGTACCCATCACAATGCTCCACATACAGTAAATGCATTATCAGCAGTTAACTGTTGAGTTAATGAAGATGGTGAGGGGGGAGATACCGGCATCTGACAGGTAGGTCCCATACACAAGACGGACTGCTGACTCTGTCCAGTCCCTCCCATTTTCTTCAGTTCAGCAATGACACTCAGTGGGTAGTTCAGAGAACAACAAAACATCTCAAGGATATAGTCGTGTACATGCAAGTCTGTTAGAGCCACCTTCAAGATGAATCGAACCCCTTTAAGTAATCCATCTCCAAGGCACCACCAGCCCTGGCCCACAATGGGCTGTTTCCATTTTTGCTCCACTATCGCCCCCTAGAGGTTATTCTCTTCACAGTAGCCAGCTCGCTTTTTGCCTTAGCAGAGACCTGGGCTTAACAAGCTCTGGATAAAGTCTGGGGCTGCCATGTAGCTCAGCTGGTGGAGTACCTGCCTAGTTATGTGAGAAGCTCGGATTCTGTTTCCAACAGAACAAAAACTAGGAATGGTGGCCCCTGCTGCTGATTTAGTACTAAGGAGATAGAGGCAGGTGGGTCAGAAATCTAAGGTCATCCTTAGATTCAAGACCATCTTGGGGAAACACGAGATTCAGTCTCAGAAAGGACAATAACAACAACAACCAAAAAAGCCATGATATCTGATATCTTCTCAATCTGGCTCTGTCTCTCAACCCTCCCTCCCCCAACTAGCTCATCCCCCACCCCACCGGTTCACCCCCCCCCCCACTGGTTCACATCCCCCTTCTCCTACTAATCCACTCCCTAGTCCTTCCACCGCGCCCCCCCTTCCCACAAGCTCATGTACCCTCTTCCCCCTCCCTCTGGCTCACTCCCCCTCCCCACTCCCCCTCCTCACTTCCCCTACTAGTTTACTCGAGACAGGATCCTATGAAGCCCAGACTGGCTTCAAATTCACTCTTTATCAGATCCTTCTGCTCCTACCTCCAGAGTGCTGGGATGGCAAGTGTGCATCACCACACCCAGATCCACCATCCCGTTTATGTTTTAGCCTTTCTCTTCATCTATTCTTTCCCTAGCTGCCATGCCTGGGCTGGGGATGCCACAACAGACTCTCGACTACCCTCACTGGAATTCCCTGCACATGGTCCCTATGGGATTTCTTCCTATTTCATTACTTAGGCACTCCATCCCACCAGTGACCATCATCTGAAAATTCTTATATCTCACCGGTACAAGCCCACTGCCTGTTTCTCCAGGCACAAGCCCTAAAACCCCTGAAAGAATATAAGACTCCTTGGATATGACACAGAGCTCAAGCCAGGCCCTCCTGATCCAGATGTAGAGCTCCCCTCCAGCACCACATCTGCCTGCAGGCTGCCATGCTGCCCTCCATGATGATAACGGACTGAACCTCTGAACTGTAAGCCACTCAATTAAATGTTTTCCTTTGTAAGAGGTGTCATGGTCACAGTGTCTCTTCACAGCAGTAGGGACCCTAACTAAGATAATATACTTGTGCATAGTGTTCAAAATAGCCAGAAGGTAGGAACAACCCACATGTCTTTTAACACACGTATGGGATAGATAAACAAAATGTAGTGTATCCACACAAGGAAATATTATTACTTAGCCATACACAGGAACAGAATTCTGACACATGCTACGATGTTGGTCAACACATTACAATAAAATACACCGGTCACAGAACGACGGGCACTGTACGATCCCATGTACATGTGGTGCCATGTACGTGATGCATTTTGAGAGACAGGGAAAAGATCTTAAGTACTAGGGACTGTGAGAAAGGCAATGAAGCAGCTGTTCAGTGGATAGAGAGCTATTTGGGATGCAAAAACAAAAAGTTCAACAGCAGATAGTGGTTATTGCACAGCACCATGGATATATTAAGTACCATTGAACTATGTACATGAAGTCATTATAATGATAAAATAGTTTTAATTTACTACAATTAAAAATAAAAATGGGATGGAGGGATGGATGACATCTTACAGAAAGTGAGAGGAAACACTGCTGAATATAGATGAGACAAAGGCAAAATTTTTATATTCTAGCAGATCTTATTAATAGTTATTTATCAATCTACCATCTATCTATTGTCTATCCTATCTACATACCTATCTATTTATCATCTACCTATTTGCAGTTGATCATTTATTTTATAGTCAGTCTACCTACCACCTACCTGCTTGCCTATCTGTCTGTCTGTCTATTTATCACCCATTCATCCACCCACCCACCCATCCATCCATCCATCCACCCATCCATCCATCCATCCATCCACCTACCCACCCATCCATCTACCCGCCCACCCATCCATCCAGTCTGTGGCAGGACGAAGAGCTGGCTTTTGGTATGTGTTATGGCCTGAGATGATGGTGATGATGGTAACAACACTTTGTTTAACAAAGAAGAGTCCTCTGATGAGCTCGGAGTCTTTGGCCAGGATCTTTCCTCTTTGGGGAGGCAGCTCTGGACTTTGAGGAGCAGTTATTCAAGCCTCTCTAGCCTTCTCTTTCCCATTTCCAATCCCAGTGATTGGGCAAACACAAAGTGTGTGATCCTATGCCAAATAAAGGCCAAATGATTTCAGAATGAAGGTGTGTTGTGCAATGTGCTATTATTTACAGACATGAAGACCAAAGAGCAACTGATTAGCATGGGCACTGAAATAAACCCTTCTACTTTTAGCACATTCACGAAATGATAGCATTTGGTCTGTCTACCGAGAGTGGGTGCTCATTTGGGCAGACAGCTCTCCCCAGTAATGAAATGTTTTCATTTGAAATGTAAATGTTTCTTTCCAGAGGTTTCGGAAATCTAGCTCCAAAGATTAATTTGTTCTTGCCTGCTCCCTCTGCAGCTGGCCCATGCAGTTAGTTAGAAGCCTCTGCATGCAAGACTGCCACTCGCTTCGTGTTTGGTTAAGAAAACTGGCCTGCTCGTTCTTTCTAGAGAAAACTGACCCCTGGCTGCTGAACATAAAAGAGTCTCTATCAAACACGGACTATGTAAAACAAACTTTCTGGCCAGGCTCTTTGCAGGGACCAGTGTATCCACTACCTTAAATCTGGTAGATATTAATGAGCAGAGACTGGCCTACTGTATGTGTAAAATTCCGAGGTTGCCATGGCATTCCTGTAAAATGTTCACTGCTGCCAAGAAGGAAAATAAAAGCCCTCACACCAGCTCCTCGTCTGCAGGTTATTTCTGTTCTGTCGAGGACTCTCTGTTGCTGCGATAAAACACTGACTAAAACCAACTCGGGGGAGGAAAGGGCTTACTTCATCTTAACATCTCTCCAGGTCACAGGCTAATACTTCAGGAAAGCAGGGCAGGAGCTCGGGGCAGGAATCTGGAGGCAGGACCAGAAGCAGTGATGGCTGTTTCCTGGTGGCTTGCTCTCATGTTGCCAAAACCGAGTCATGTGGGAGGCTCTGACACACTGCCAAGTTTGGCCACCAGCTTGAGATGCAGCTGTGGGCCCCTCTGGACCACAGCGTCTATGTGCTGACCCTGGGGAAGTAATCCCTAGGAAGTCTCTCCGGGATATTGGTCTCTGAGGTTAATCACAGTTGATTTCCAGCCCCAGCTAACCAGAATCAATTATTTCAGGAAAGCAAAGGCTCCACTCCGGTGGTGCTGATCTCTTGGATTCTTAATTCAAAATCTCAACCAAATGGCTCAATAGGCTTTGAGGGACTCTCTATCTTCCCAGTGAACTTGGAAAGCCAGACCTCCATCATCTGCCCCTTTCTTCAACACAGTTTTTCTTCCGGGCTCCCATAATAGCTCCGTAAGCTCTGAGCACCCAGTGGCCTTTTCAAGTCCAACGTTCCCAAATTCTTCCACAATTCTCCCCCAAACTTCATGGCCGTGTCCGTCAACCACAATATCACACTCTCTGGTGCTGATTTCTGCCCTAGTTTGGTTTTGGTTGCTGTGCTAATCACCATGACCAAAAGCAACTTGGGGAGGAAAGGGTTTCTTTTGGTTTATACATTCTAGTTTGTCATCAAGAGGAGTCAAAGCAGGCACTGAATAAGAACGCGATGGGGGTGGGGGCTGCCTCCTGTCCCGTTCTCCAGGGCTTGCTCAGCTGGCTTTCTTACATGCACTAAAGGCCACCTGCCCAGGGGTAGCGGGGTGGGCCCGCCCACATCATTATTTAAAAAAAAGTCCTACAGACAAGAGCAACAATGGAGGCAATTCCTCAGTTGGGATTTTCCCTCCTATGGGGATTCCTGTTGGTTTCAAGTTTCAAAAACTAGCATAATCATTCTTGGCAGTAAGCAAATTCGTATTCTTTTATGTTTAAAAACCGCATTACTATTTATTATGTGCATGCATGTGTGTGCCCCAGGGCACATGAGTGGTGGTCAGAGGACAATTTGTGGCAGTCAGTTAGTTCTCTCTACCACGTGGGTCCTAGGAATTGACTCAAGTCATTCAGGGTTAGCCGCGAGTTATCTTCACATGCTGAATCACCTCATCGGCCTTGGCATGTTTGTATTCTTGATCATAGCCCTGGGATAAATTCAGCAGAGACAGTATCCCTGAGACATGAAACCAGAAGCCACATTGAAGTCATGGTGGCCCCTAGGTCTGCAGAATTCCTGGACAAGTTCCCACAGCTGTCTTTGGTTCGCTCCATCTTAGGAAACACTTAGTTCTAGTTACCACCACCAACCACCGGCTCACCTGGACCGAGGTTTCGGAAGGAGAAGCTGCAAGCATGGGTTCATTCCACAAGTCTGCTAGCCTGCTCTGGGTGCAGCGGAGGATGGAGGAGCAAGGAAAAGTCCTGCTTTCTTCAGTAGGCTTGGCTAGAACAGCTACAACGGCCTTGCGTGGTCTTACAATTTGGCTCGGCAGGCTAGAACTGTGGATGTGTGGGGTGGCTCAGCACCTACGCTGTATCTCGAGATGCCTGTGTTTCTCACTCGTTATATGGTCAGATGCAATTGGATCCACTGGCCTTGAATCTAAGTCAGGGAAACCAGGAGCCCATGGGCTGTATTTCACTAGTAAGCACACTGAGAAGCCAAGAATCCGGGAGCACCCAGCTGATGATTTTTCTTAAAAGTAGCAAAGTCTACCCACCCAGGAATCTAAACTTATACTTAATGGTAATAATAATTGTTGCTAAAGGTTGCTCCTCCAGTTAGATGGGGTGTGTTTCCAGTTTTCCTAGGTTCCGTTGCCTCAAATGACTTTGTTCACTGCTTCTGTGGGCATAGGAACCTGTGAGCTGGAACTGTACAAACATCTGTGAGTGGTGAGGTCCTCAACAGTCTGCACAGTGATGGGCTGGGGAAGATGGGGCTAGTCTGAGCCCTTGCCTTCCTGGAGTGCCATGAGGGGAAGTCACCGCTGGCTGGCCCTGTGGGTAGTCTAGCTATGAAGGCTTAACGCTGGTCAAACGAGCCGCACGGTGACCCCTGCTTTCCTGTTCTTCCGCGTTGACTAGGACTCAGGGAGCACACTGGGTGTGGTAAGCAGGGTGTAGCCCATGGACTCGGTGCTTGAGGATCCCAGCGCCCTACTTTATAGTTCATTGCAACAAATCAGGACCTTGGCCCATTGTGATGTGGTGTAGGTCCAGAAAGGTCCAGGCAGAGGTCACATCTTCATGTAGTTCTTGGGGGAGGGAGTTTAATAGCCATACTTTATAAATATGAGTCATTTAGTGTATTTTCTTTAGCAAACTCTGAATAAATGAAATAAGGCTCAGAGGGGGCACAGATGTGTATGAAATATACAGTTTCCCCAAATGATCCAAGTGCAAACTTGGAATAAATTCAACTTAAGAGCCATGCTTGAATTCTACAGAACAGTGGGAGGCTGTGATGATTTATAGTGGAAAATACCATGGGCGTTCCTTTTGGAATGGCTTTGCTCCGTCTTATGGGGAGCTCCTGAAACAGCGGAAGTGTGGGAAAGGGCGGGGCTTACATAGCTCAAGTCAGATTGGAGTTTTCACAAGGGATCCTTTCAGTTTGGTCACATGGATGAACATTAAGGCGCAGGGACCAGGCTGCTTTTGCACTGTGGGTTCTCTAGCGGCCGAGAGGGGTGTTACAAGGTCACTAGAAGATCCAAGGTGTTGGTTGGTTCCCACCAGCTCTGTGTGTAGTGGCAGGAAGGCCATGCTGTGCATCTTACCTGGGGCAGTGTCCCTTTCACCAGTGAAGGGATGTCATCCTTGGAGTAACCAAGGGCAGCAAGACCGTCATCCACATTCAGGTCAAACAGGAATTGTCGGAGGGTATCTGCCAACACAGGCCCGGCATCTTGGGTCCTGGTAGTGCGGATGTCAGCTCCTAGAAGAAAGGTGGAGACCATTGGAAGAGAGGGAGACAACTTCAGTCACAATATCAGCTGAGTACGTAAACTGTACTCAATGCCACCTCCAGACACCAAGGCCCAGGGCACTGCTAGGCTCACCTGTGGTCAGCGGTCAAGCCTACAGATGGCGAGACCAGGCTGAGCCGCCAACGGCTCTTTAAGCTGGCTGGGGCACTCAGTTCTCACAGTTTTGGGGACTTGTGATTTCTCCCTGTCCACCCCATGTGGTGAGGGAGCAGAGTGACAGGGCCAAGAAAGGAGGGTACTGAACAGAGGGCAGGAAAGGTGGCTGGTGCTAGGATGTGGGGGCTGCCACATCTGGTGGGGGTGGAGGGTGGGGGCTGCCACATCTGGTGGGGGGTGGGGGGAAGGGTCGGGCACAGCTTACAGTTTCAGGAGTTGGCATTTACTGACATCTAGAGGTGTACCTGTCTTCTAAGAGCAACACAGAAAACACAAGGTTTTTGGAAACACCTTGAGGCAAGGGTGTTGCCTTAAGCAACCCGAGGCAAATGCCACATGTTAACCACCAAAAAGGAGAAAATACGATAACAGAACTGTGTTACATGCGACTGGGAAAGAAAGCTTTCCTTTTCCTCTTTCTTTCTTTCTTTTTTGTCTATGTTGCCAAAGGATGGGGGATGTTCCTCTTAGTAAATGTCTAAGTGCCAGCCAGGCAGAACAAAGAACGCGAAGACTCTGAGAATCCTGCTTCCTGTGACGATGACGACGTGAAGTAGGTTGCCAAGGTTTGGAGACTTTTTAAGGACAGAAGTTTAATGATTCATAGCACAAACAATATTAGAGATGTCGGTACAGAAGGGGCATGGAGTTCTGTTCTTAGGCAGGGGAGTGTGAACTTCCCAGGGGAAAGGGATTACCCCACCCTGTACTTAGCACCCACCCTGCCGCCCATTTATCTAAGTAGAACGCCTGTGCAGCCCACACGACTAGCATTCTGCAAACGAGGGTAGCATTGGACCATGCGTTAACAAAATGCCCACAAAGGAGAGGCGCCTCCTTCTCCTCCCCCTCCTCCTCCTCCTCGCTGCAGCACACGGTTAGTCAGACCCAAGCCTCTTCCTTCTGTGAGGGTCAGGGCAGCTTTAGTTCCAGAAGTAGGTAAACGGAAGCCGATATGGGGCCAGACGGAGAGCAACAGGATGAAAGGCAAACCAGGCCTGGCAAGATCGTCTGCAATACCCAGCGGTAGCTAAGAGCGGATTAGGTAGAGGTGTGACACGGGATATGGGATTGCGGGTTTATGATCCTGGGATAGCTGCCATTGAACACACCATACAAACGTCCATGCTTTCCTATGAAGCATGTTTTTAGAAAAGAAAAAGATGCTATGAAAGAAAATGGCCTAAGCGGTTAGGAAGAGCTGTTGCGTTCTCCCAGTTTTCTGTAACAGAGGATCTGCTGTGGAACATGCCCTGTAAGTTCACTAAGGTCTCCTCCATTTACAGTAGGTCTCGCCTACAGTTTGGGACACACACTCCCCCTTTAATCTTCACCGTTCTTGTATTTACAAAGGCCACAGCTACACCCCGGCACATTCCCCTCCCTAAAGGAGAAAGGGAGGCAGGCCCTGGTAACAGAAGCCTGGGTTTGGCTCCAAGTCCGGGGTCTCTGACATGACCATTCCCAGCATACACCTGGAGCTGTGGGGCACACAAAGGGCTGGTGTGAGAGGGAGGGCCTGGCAGTAGCCTTGTGGGAGGGTGTCTGCGGTCGCTCCTGCCTCCTTGGGAATAATCTTTCCAACGGCTCAAGCTACAAGGGCATAATGAAGAATGGAGTTTTCATTATAGCCTTTCTTTTCCTACCCACCCTAAACACAAGTAGGGCAAGAAGACATTTTACACGTTGATCAAGTTCTCCAAGTCACTAAAAAAAGAGTTCTTGTTTCAGAAAAATACTAAGATTTCTTTTTTTTTTTTATTTTTAATCCCTACTACAGCTATCCAGAGTATAATTTCATTTCTGCAAGAGTCAAAAGCACAGTGGGCTTCTCACTAGAGAGGTTACATACTTGACAGTATGGCAAATAGGTTGCTCATTTGGAATGGCTTTTATCCCTTGCTCAGCTTCTCTGTGATTGGGAGTTACTGCTGCTTTCTTGACTTATTTTATCAGCAACTCAGCATTACTAAAGAAAGCGATACTTTCTTTAGAGGCAAAAGCAGGGCAAATAGCATCAGGACACAATAGAATCAGTATATTCCGTTCCAGTCCATCACGGATCCTGAGAACCCTAAAATTATGGTATTTAATGCCTGCTGCCCAGAGCTTCAGGCAAGTTGTTAACGTTTCATGACTGAGCTACTCCAAAGAGATAGCTTTTGTTACTGCTCACAGGAAATACTCTGTTGCAGAATATTTGTTTAACTATGTAAAGATGTATTGCATTTGTTTGATTACGTAAAGATGCATTGCTGTTTTTACTTTGCCTGCCTAAGGCACCTGATTGGCCTAATAAAAAGTGAGGGAGGAGGCAGAACTTCTGGGCAGGGAGAGTAAGTAGGAGGAGGGATTTAGGCTTGAAGAAGAAAGAAAGGGGATGACAGGGAGGTAGATGCCAGGAGCCAGCCAGACCTGTAGGAAGCAGGAAAGTAGGACATACAGAATGAAAGAAAGGTAAAAAGCCCCAAGGCAGAACGTAGATGAACAGAAACAGGTTAAATTAAGTTAAAAGTGCTAGTGGGCCATGCCTACGCTAAGGTCGAGCATTCATAATCAATAGTAAGTCTCCGTGACTTTGGTGTCCCCAAGGAAGCACCAACTACAACCCTCCACCTCGGAGGGCCACAGGTTTGTGAGTAATGGGTCATACCTAATATTTCTGCTGTCTCCAGGTGCCGCTCTGGAAACATCTGGGCTGTGAAGGTGAACACAGCTGGAGACGTGAGCACCACGGAGAGGCCATGGGGCTGGGAAGAGATGGACAGAAAAGCCTTCTTCCTTAACACTCTAGATAGAGTACGCAGAACAGTACAGCTCACAGCACGGGCTGGGGTACAGCTCAGTGACACAGTTCTTGACAGTATGCGTCAGGCCCCGAGTTCCATCCCCACCCCCACCCCCACTAAAAATGCACCTAGAGGAATTGTGACAGTTCTAAGATTTAGCTGAGTGACTAGTAAGTGTTTTTACCACCAGAGGGTGATCCACATTGTAGTCCTTGGCTTTATACGTCTTCACTAACCCTGAAATTGGGTAAGACATGCCATGGCTGGAAGAGAGTGGAAATAAAAATCTGTTGACACACAGATGCCAGACATCAATAACACAGACACTGTGCAGGAGCGCCTCTCTTGTCTCTGGACTGTACCGCCACCTCACGGGGTTGCATGAGATGCACCTCTTGGATGCAGAGATGTACTGTGATGCACTCCAAGTTTAGTGTATTCGTTAGCAAAAACCTCTGAAATGGTCTGACTCCAGTGATCAGCGAGTTGCTAGATCCACTAGTGACCCATTCTGCAAACAACTGACAGACTGTTTCAAATGGTGTTTATTAACGGCGCTGGATTAAAAAGGACTGGCCTAGCCTATGAAGCTCAGCTGACCAGTTCTATTTAACTGACTTTCATTTGCCTGCATTTTACCTTTGCAAAGCAGTGTGCACTCCCACAGGCTGGGAGTGAGTGGATTCTGAGTGTTCTGCTCTATTATCCTTTCTTCCTTAAAGACAGGGCTGTGAACCTACAGCTCGGCTGGTAGCGTCAAGCCCCAGAGACTTTGAACCCCATAGTGATGGTCATGGGGAGTTGTGGCCATGCCCAGCTTTAGACTTTTATGTGTGCTGGAATCCAAACTCATTCTCCAGCCCACAGTGGGTTTTGCTTTTGCCAGAAAATAGGAACTTTATAGCCTCTTGAATTTTTAATAAACGACTAGGAAGACATTATGGTTTAATAGATGTTTCAGAATATAAATGTTATAACAGGTTAATATGTATTATTCACAATTAATATTGTAAAAATAAAATGCTCAACAAGAGCAAAGGGGTCTCATTCTTTTAATATAGGCTATTAGGAGATTGCATGCTTACTCAGCAAAAGATTTCATAAGAGGAAGTATTTTGATGAATTACAAGAATACTTATCCAAAAGTTCTCAGGTATCCTGCATGAGATAAATGGGAAAGTCCTGCTTCTCTAAGTGACTGGATAATTTAGAATGCACTTAATTCTCTTGGCATCTGAAAGGTACTGCTTAGTATGCTTCAAGAAGTTCTAGTGTTCATGTGGCTTTCAAAGGCAACTTGATAGCAATATCTAAAATTGCAGTTTTTAATAGTTGTGTACATTCTTTGTACAAAATAAAAATTATTCACATTACCTTTCCTTCTAGCCATTTTATGCATATATTTGTCTTATGATCACATTGAACATTTAGTTTCTAGATGTTTTTTCTTCCCATATTTTTTTTTTACTTAGTGTGTTTTGCCTGTATGTATGTCTATGTACCCCATGCCTGCGGTGCTCATGGAGGCCAGAAGAGAGCATTTGATCATCTAGAACTGGAGTTATAAAAGGCAGTGAACTGCCACACGGCAGGCAGATTTCTGCGAGTTCTGGTTTAAAGAGTGAGTTCCAGGCCAGCCAGGGCTACACAGAGAACCCTGTCTCAGGGTGGGGGTTGGGGGTTGGGGAGTGGCATCTCCATACAATAGACTATTATTTGGGGGTACAAAGAAATGAAGTAGGTTCTAGCAGTGTCTAAATAAACATGGTAGATATAGAGGACCACGCGTGTTCATGTCTGTGACATGCCCCAAATGGGAAATTCCACAGAGATGGAAAGTTGCTCGGTGGTCGCTAGGCAGTGAGGGCGGTGTGGGCATTGGCAGTGAGGGCGGTGTGGGCATTGGCAGTGAGGGCGGTGTGGGCATTGGCAGTGAGGGCGGTGTGGGCATTGGCAGTGAGGGCGGTGTGGGCATTGGCAGTGAGGGCGGTGTGGGCATTGGCAGTGAGGGCGGTGTGGGCATTGGCAGTGAGGGCGGTGTGGGCATTGGCAGTGAGGGCGGTGTGGGCATTGGCAGTGAGGGCGGTGTGGGCATTGGCAGTGAGGGCGGTGTGGGCATTGTTGAGCAGTAGTGGGGTTGTGAGATTGTTTTGTAAATGGGGGAAATAAAATGTTCTAAAACTAACGTCGCAGGACTTTGTGCATAAACTAAAAACCATTGAATTAAATATGTTTCATATGAGCAGACAGTATAGTATATGCATAGCATTTTTTAAAAAGCTGTTATAAGGAAATCCATGAATTCAAATCAAGAAAATATTTGGGAAACCTTAGGTTTCTTCCTTGTATAGCATCGTTAAACTCTGCCACATGCCCTGAATTATATATATTAAAATTTAGGAGCAGTACCTTGAGTTAAGAAAATAAATCGCATGTTCACTTACCACAGATGAACCCCAGCATTTCCAAAGCCGATGCCAGCAAAAGCACTCGCCAAGTGCATACTTGACCTTGCTTCCAGATCATCGGGGTTTCTGACAGCCCTGTGGATTATGTAAACACCAGCATTGGCATCCCCCCACCCCCAATAACGAGCTGCCCTAAGGAAAGGCGGGAAAGGGTGACTGTCCCCCAGCAGGAAGAAAAATTAGGCAGGTTACCCAAACAACTTCTTGTCTTCTCAATGAAAACTGAAGGCAAACATATTTTTCTCATCAGTGGTTTCATCGAGGGCATAATAAATACACTGTCAGACGCTCAACTGATAGAAAGCTACCAGGGACACAATGTCCTGGCCCGCCTCTGTGAACAGCCTCCTTGTTACCCCAGGCTCCCTGCAGGCCAAGCCAGCCTAGACATCTTTCTCTCTGTGACATTGATCGAGATTGGACCGTATGCTTTTGCTGTTTCAGGGGTCTATTCCCATTCGCTCTTGCATAAATAATGGCTGTAAAGATGCATCCTTACATATTTGTATTCCGCAAAAGATGTAAAGATCAGTCAACTTTTACAATATTTAAATTTTCGTTTTTAGACGTGAGGTCTTGTTGTATTGGCCAGGCTATCTCAAATTCCCATGCTTGAGTGACCCTCTGCCTCAGGCTCCCAGCAGCCGGGACTCCAGATGTCGCTGCTACACCCAGTTTGTCCTGTGCTCTTAAATCTTAAAAGCTCCCGGGGATCCCTTTTCGCCTTCCGTCTTTTCTGTCTCCTGAGTGGCTACATTTTTTTTGTTTTTCTTTCTTGACTTTAGTTCACTCGAGTTTTCTCAGTGGGTGACTCCTGCGTGCCCTTGGGGTGGAGATGATGCAGTCAACATATGCCTGTGTGGGCCTCAATCCTGCTCGGTCTCAAAAACCTTTCCCCTTCCTTGCTGTAGCTCTTATTTGGAAAGTCTGGCTTGGTCGCCCTGGCTGGTTTACTATTCACTATGTAGCACAGACTGGCCTCATCCTGTATCAGGCTCCTCTGAGTTCTGGGGTTACAGGTGTGCACCACTATGTTTGGCTAGCCTGGGGGCTTTGGTAAGCACCCCCCTTTTTAAATCTGTTTACATATTAGATGCTTCAGTTATCCCCGAAACTGTTGCCTTTCGGGACTGGCAGCTCCGGGTTTCACCTGCCTGTCCTCAGGCCCCTTCAGAGGCCTAGTGATGGCCCTGGTGAGCAGGGGACACCGTGTCTTCTCGCTGTGTCAGCACCAGGCATCTCTTTCTACTCAGGGTGACCTACCTCTGCAGGTACTTGGCAACAATCCGCAGTGCGTGGACTGCCCAGATGTCGCTGATTGGGTTGCTGCCCTGGTAGGCTGGGCGCTGGATGGGGTTGGAAGGGCAGGGGCTCCGCATGTTATAGGGAATGGCTGTGTACGACTCCAGAGCATGGCTGAAGAGAAATGTTTAAAATGCACGGAATGAGCATTGCCTTCCGCCTCACCCTTCATCTCTCACAAAGCTTATTATTATAACTACATTTCATTTTTTTTTTTTGTTTTGGTTTTTCAATACAGGGTTTCTCTGTGTAGCCCTGGCTATCCTGGAACTCACTCTGTAGACCAGGCTGGCCTCACAACTCAACTGCCTGCCTCTGCCTCCTGAGTGCTGGGATTAAAGGCATGTGCCACCACTGCCTGGTCGTGAGTTTGAGGTCGGCCTGGTCTACATAGAGAGTTCCAGGTCAGTCAGGGCTGTATAGAGAGACCTTACCTCAAAATTAAAAACGAAAAAGAAAAAATTCTGATTTCAAGCACACAAAAAATGTAGCAAAATGTTCTCGGAGCAGCGGACGAACCACGGTGGTTTGAGACTGGCCGAGAGTAAAAAACCTGGGGTGCTCCCCGAGGAGCCTGGCAATGATGGCCTAGCTCAGGGACAGGCTCTGCAGTGGATACACAGACGGGATCTTGGTACATCACAGCCAAAACCACAGGGGCTGACTGTGAGCCTGGGCACGTTACCAAATCCCGAGAGCCCAGTCTCCCTTTCCATCCGTGAATGTCACAGTGCAGTGTTTCCGAGGGGTGATGTTCCTGAGAACATGCATAATGGTCCAGCCCCCTTTACTGATCCTCCCTGGTTTGCGTGGCCATAGAGCCAGGTGTAGTCCAGAGGTGTTTCATGTCATCTTAAACTGACCCTTTCTCTGTGGCCCTAAGTCACAGATGTTGTCTAGGGTGGGGTGGCCTGTCTGAGGTAGGCTTTTGGGCTCTAACTTGACTGCATCCAGTCATCAACGTTTCTATCTAGGAGAGGGGACAATGACAGCCAGCATGAGGGGTGTGATGTAGTGCTAATCAGGTAAGTCTTATCACTGACTGTATACTGCTCCTTGGATGACAAAATACTGTTCACAGACAAGTCCGGAAAGCCCCTCCAGGTGACACCGGTACCTACCAAAGGACATCAAAGCCACTGTTGGCAACCACCCGACAAGGCATGTGGAGAGTATGCAGTGGATCAACCAGGCCCAGCGTGGGTTTGATGGCTCGTGAAGCAATGCCTAGGACATAAGGAGTTTTAGTATATTAAAGGTGTGGCACTATTATAAAAGTAACCTTAGGACAAAAAAGTTAAAGACAAACCTATGAGGAAAGGTTCATTTCCATGTAGCGATGCACAGAGCAGCATAAAGGGGTCTGAGACCAGAGTCTGTGCTTTCAGTGGTGGCCTGCCCGCTGACTTCCCGCATCCCAGGGACAGCCCCTGCCCTTCTTTCAGCCGCCGGGAGGAGGGACCCTGCGGGCCCCGGTGACGGTGCTTATTACTACACAGAAACTAACAAGAGCTCCAAACCCGGGTTTATTTCTTATTCAGTCTGCGATGTTGTTCACTAGCATGTCACTGGCCATTGTTCTCCATCTAGCTATGTGACGCTGGACAAGTCACTTAACCATTTGGAGTTATCCTACCATTAGGCCTTACACAGATGTACGCACACATGCACGTGCGCATGCACTCGCTCTCTCTCTCTCTCTCTCTCTCTCTCACACACACACACACACAAACAACACTTGAAGCTGCAAGAATACGATTAGATAATATGTATATGAGCATTTAAAAACCTGAAGGCTGAATTTAAATGTTGCTTGTTTTTGTTAACGATGCCAAGGGCCATGGGATTTAGTTAAAATGAAGAAGTTATTTGAAAATGTGCAGTTGAACGTCAGCTTAGTTTGCTATAAAGGCCAGGAGAAGTATATTGAGCCTAACTCAAGGAGAGGGCCATTTCTACCACAGCAGTCAGGGGTCATGGGGTAACCCCCAATTGACCAAGTAGATGGAAAACAGAACAGACGTGAACTGGAGATGGGTGTAGGGCTGGCTGGGAAGAAATGCGAGGCAACTTTGTGGCGTTATGGGCATGTCTAAAATCTGCTGCTAGCTGCTGCTAGAATATCTTGAAAAGTGTGTGTCTTATTGTATAAAATCATGTTTTGATAAATTAATTTAAAATGTTAAAAAAATATCAAAGGGAGGGAACACCCATTTATCCTTGCTCTAACCACTGATATGGGCAGGACAATGGCCTATTGAAACTCACGGCATTTGAGGTTAGGGAGATGGCTCAGTGGCTAAGAGCAATTATTGCCCTTAGGTCAAGGGGCTCACTACTGACTGTAACCCCAGCTCCGGGGCTCTGACATTTCCACAGCGATGGAGTACATTTACACATGCACATAAATAAGGATGTGTATGAAAAGAGGTTTGTGGCGTTTTGATAGACTTTTCCGGTAATTCTCAACAAGAAGTGTGAGGCCCATTTTCATATATGCTTGGGAAGGGAAAATGTGTGTCTGAGTTCCCTTGATTCCTTGATTTCTAAATGACAGTCTCAAAGACAAGGGGATGATGTAGAAAGGTGTGTGTGAGAGAGAGAATTACAAGAGAATTATGAATAAAATTCTTACCAGTTTTTACTTTCATATGTTCATAGTCAAAAATGGCAACCCCTGTGGTCTCACTGCCGGTCCCTGAGGTAGTTGGAACTTGAACAAAATAATATTAGTGTTAGAAGGGATCTGAACAGAGGTCAGTGGAGACATTTAATTCTACCTCAGCAATAAGGAGCAAAGATAGAAAGCAATCATCACGGACCTCGCTGTTTGTCTGACATCTGTGTAACATATATGCTGAGGAGTCATGTGAGGTCCATGCTTGCATTAATACCCCTGTGTGTTCTCTTCAGCATGTTATGTGTGTGGCTATGCATGTATGCAATCTGTATCTGTGCTAGCACATATATGTTTAACATACATTATGATGTTTGAATGTATATGCATGTTTAATATATATCATATCTGTATTAACATGTGTTCTACTTAACATTTACATGGCATCTACATCTGCTAACATAATATACATGGCTTCATAAACATGTATGTGGGGTTAACATGAATGTATGTTTATTATGCATGCTATCTGTATATGTAGAAATGTGTTTTGTGAATTTATATTAAACATATGATAAGTTAACATACATGTATGGTTAACATGCATGTTTATTGAACACACATGCAGTCTGTATCTGTGTAAAAGGTTTTATACATATGTAGTCTGTGTCTGTACTAACATGCAACTGTGTTGAATGGATGATCATATCTGTCAGTACTAACATGTATATGTTAATCATATCTGTGTGGGAAGTCTGCACCATATTAACAGTGATGGGCTCTGAGAAGCTTGGTTCTCTAGAGTCAGAGATCAATTTGTCCAGCACCTCTGGTAGGAACGCTAGCACATCCTGCCTCTAAAAGACATCTTTATTCCCTCTTGGCAATAGGCACAGGAACGAGCTGCTTTTGCTGGGCCCTGTGGTTTTGTAGTTCTGTCAAGTTTCTAAACTTTACTAATCACCTCTCTGTGTGACGCCGACACAGCTTCACCAGTGGGTTCCATTTGCCAGACTCCAATTATGCTGCTCCCTGCTGAGTGGGCATTCATGTCACAGCCGTTCATCTGACACTGACTCCCTCAAGTCCCTACCAGGGTTGTTTACAGCAGGGGCAGAAAAGGGGTGAGCAAGGTGAAAGTTAAACGGAATGCTGTCTCTATTCCTAGTCAGTGTATTTAAACAACAGAGCTTCTGTGAGCAGAGTGCCAATGGCTGTAAAATGAGAGGGAAGAAAAGAGAAAATCCCGAGGCCCCCGTGGAAGGTTCCGGCTATTTTTGGAGTGGAGCTGAGCACTGGGAACACGCACACGCTGGCCACATGTCCCAGGGAAGTCACAAAGCTCCAGGTCAGCTGCAGAGCCATTATGTGCAAGAAAGGGTCGAGTCGCTGAGAGAAAACAATTATTCTCCCCAAGCTCCATGGTGTCTGGGAGAGGAGGCAAAGCAGATGGGTCTGGGGACAAGGCTGTCAACAGAGGGACCCACCAAATGTCAAGGAGGACCCTTCCTCCCCCGTGCAGTGACATCATGGCCTACAATTACAAGGTTGCTCCCACTGACCTAAATTGTCTATTTGTGCTGCTCTGCTTTGTTCTCTAGTGCACTGATTTGAAATGAACAAAGCAGAGGTTCTGGGAATGGAGACTTTGAAATTAATAGTTAGCATAGTAACCAAGGCTCTCCCTCCCTCCCTCCCTTCTTCCCTCCTCCCCTCTTTCTCTCCCTCCCTGCCAGTTGTAAAAGAAAGCAAATGAGCAGCGTTTACCTGCTATCAGAGGTTTCAGAGGCACAGTCACTGGCTTCCCCTTCCCAATGGGGGCATTGACATAATCAAGGAACTCAGAGTGAGGGCTGGATGCATACAGATTAGCGGCTTTACAGGTGTCCATGGTGGAACCCCCACCCACAGCCACATAGGCGTCAAAGGCTCCCTTTTTGGCAAATTCAATCGCATCCATGAAGCTTAGAGAACAGAAAACAAAAATGCATTATGATATATATCTAGATAGATAGATAGGTAGATAGAGATAGATAGATAGATAGATAGACAGATAGATAGATATTTGTTAAGTAAGGCCTGGGACAGATTTTCCACAGCAGCCATTTTTGTTGGCTTCTGCTTAAGTAACTACGCCACACACTAGGACCTTACCTTTCGTCCGTGGGCTCCACTCTCACGCTGTCATAAACCTGAAAGCTGATGCCATTTTTCACTAGGGAATCCATGACTGTGTGCACAGGAGGGAGCAGGGAGAGGTTCTTGTCTGTCATCAAGCAAACCTTCTTAGCGCCCATATTCTGTAGATCCTGTAATAAAAATGAACTCATACGTTAGGCTTGAGTACACTAGCACTGTGCTAGATACGTTGGGAGGGTTTAATGTGATCTTTAAGAGCAAAGAATTCAATTACTGTCCATTAGTGCTCCTGTTTCCAAGACAGAGGCTACAGACATCTCAAATACTTGCCATGCCCACTTCCTTTGTAACTCCTGCTCCATATCTAATATTTGAAACAGCCATCTGAAAAAAGAAAGGAGATTTAGGTGTGTTAGAGTTGGCCAACGTGTTACGGAAAACCAGAATGGCTCCTCATTGTTTAGAGAATAAATGATCCACTCTTTAGCGTGGTCCCCAGCTTTCTCACATTCTGGCACCCGGCTTCTTTAAGCAAACCTCGACTCCAGTCCCACTGAAACTGTGTAGTGTCTTTTCCCAAACACACAATAAATTCCCACTTCTTCCTTCAGCTTCAAATGTCTGTCTCCCCTGACCCTCCCAGCAAAACTAACTCTCTATTTTCTTCTTTCCAACCGAAACTTCTGTTCTGCAGGGCTTTGCCCCTTCATTTAGCCACGTAGCCTCCCACCCGCCAACCCCACCGAGGGGCGCTCTGTTGAAGGCCTTCTGCTGGACTCTAACTAAAACAAGACCTGTGGGCTTCGGAGTTGGCATACAAAAGAAGAGCTTTCATACTAATGTACACAGGCCACTTTTCAGTTAGACAAATCAACCACTGTTTTCGGGGTGTTAATGGCTCACACCTTTAATCCCAGCACTTGGGAGGCAGAGGCAGGAGGATCTCTGTGAGTGTGAAGCCAGCCTGGTCTACAGAGCGAGTGCCCTGTCTCAAAAAATAAACAAACAAACAAACAAACAAACAAAACCAACAACAAAAACATGGTTTGTTTGATTCACGATAAAAGATAAAATTCAGATTTCTTTCTTTTTTTTTTTTTTTAAAGTTAATGACTCTTTGAAACAGAGATTTAAACAATCTAAAAGGGTCACCCATATCTCTTTTTCACTCTTAATTGATCTAGAAACCACCACACATTTTTCAAGCGTCAGCGATCAGATATGGTTTGGGCTGTCAGAGGGCACCTAATGACCTGTAATAATCATTACAGGAGGGGCCGGGAGTTGAATAAGCAATTGAAGTAATTATGTAGTTATATGGCAAAGTGCAGCACAATAAGCTGCCCTTTCTCTCTTCTTCCAGAAGATGGCTTTTCTTAAATAAGGCCCAAGGCAAATTTCAGAGACTCAATATATAACACAGAGACTTTGGAGAGTCTGTAGAACTGGGAGTTCGCCGTATTTTAATAGCTATATGAAAGGCAGCAGCGCTTTAAACATTACCCCTGTTCCCACTGTCTTCAAATGCACATTGCTGCACAGCGCCTGATCGGATTGAGACTGTAGGACACCAGTTAACAACAGATCTCAAATGAATCAGTAACGAATCAGCAAATAAATACTGCAGTGTTTCTCAGGCCACCCATAAAAGAAAGAATGAATTGATGAAATCTACCTCAAACGCATAATCTGTTGTTTTTCCAGAAGGCGAGAGTCCAGGGGCTGGAAGTGCAGAGAGGAGCATCAGAAACACATCATAAAACACGCCTAAATCATTGTTCTTAATAGAACATAAATATCTTCCTGAAATGTTACCTTTTCTAGCATTTCATGGTTGCACATAAACTGTAGATCAATGTATAAAGCTGATTGCAATATTGGGGCAATAGGGGGCCATCAGTGAGTTTCATATTTTAATATTTAACAATATTTCACATTGTTGCTGTGTGCCCCATGTTCATGCAGACTCTGGGGATCTATCTAACACTAGTCAAGCGTCCTCACTTGCTGAGCCATCTCCCTGAGCTCTTACCTTCCCTTTTATTCTACTTATCTATAATCAGCATAAGATAAAGGGAAGTCAACAGAATAATTTGTACTGCCCATTTTTTTTCCCCCCGTTAAAGAAAAAGACACCAAAACTAGACAAAGCCACCATCACTACGTTGTTCCCTGAGGGCAAAGGCACCATCTAATCAAAATCCACACGCATCTGATTCCTCTAAGACTTCTAGTGTTGCTGCTTCTGCTGCTAAAGTTTAGGTCAAACACTAAGTTGGAGTTCTCGATAAGCCATTTTCCCCAAGCAGGAAAAAAAAAAAAAAAAAAAAAAAAAAATTAGCACAACAGTCGAATACAAAATCCTGCCTGTGGTTAGAGGGAGGAAGTGCTCACAAAGCAGGAAAGCGCCTTGGTCGCTGAGCCCCCTTTAACTCCTCACCAGGCCTGCTGTGCGCTCTGTTAGGAGCTAGCTTCGGCTAACCTCCCCTCCCTTTCTGTATATAGCTCACCTCCTTCCAAGAAGAGACTCTATAATTCATGTGACACCCTGGGGACAGGCTTCAGGGAATTTTATGGACCACGGAGTCTGACAAGGACTAAGGTGGTGGCAGCTGAAAACTTTTGTTTCTACTTTTAATTATTAAGGGATGGATTATTTAAAACATGGATTAAAACAAGGTTTTCCCTTCTAGCAATCACCTTACTTTAGCTTTCACGGTTGTCTTTGAACCCAAAGCCTTGTTCCCGAAGAGCCTAAACATTCTTAAAATATCCCAAGTGTGTTTTCAGTTTTGAAAAAATAATTGTATTTTAAACGGAAAGCCTAGCATGAGATGTCACGCACTCAGCTAACCTGGCACCCTTGGAGCCCTGTGTCACCAGTTTGGCCGTGAGAGCCACTGCTGTTTACATAATCTTCCCTCCCACAGGCCTTGATTTCCCCTTTCCACACCTGACCCGAATGTACCGCACAGGCTAGTGGGCGGAAAGCAAACCGAAGCTGATGTAAAAACTCAAAATGCATTACCTTGGGAGTAAGTATGAGAATGTGTTGGGCACTGGCATCTAGGGAAAAGGCAAAAGAAAAATATAAATAGAAACAGGAAGACAAAAAGCAAGAAACCTTAAAGTAACTCTTACACTACATCCTAATCCCGGGACTAACTAACCGGGGTCACTCTGGCAGAGTAAAGAACAGAAAGCAATAGAAACTCCAGATTCACCATCACACCAACGACAAAACCTCGGTCTTGTCAACGCCGAGGCAACACTTTTCATGAGGGCATTTATTGAAGTGATACCTAGGCACGGCCAGCTTTGACTAAACCACGTGGCTCTTCTCACTCTGCTAGCTTTCAACCCTGGGAACTTTCTATGTAATTCTCTCTCCTCTTCAAGGGATTTAGTTTAGTTTATCTTCAAACTGGCTCTGCACTTGAGCTTCCAGAAGCTTTTAGCCCCCTGGCTTCCCGGGTCAGCTATTCGTGTCTTTCTACCGCAGCCCCAGGCTCTGTGAGCTGGTCCTGTCTCTACACACACACACTTGGCACCTTCTCCTTCCTGAAGCCTGGTCGCCCTTGCACTTGCCACGTTCTCTTTTCTGGAGACTTCCTTCCCTGCCACACCCGCTATTTCTTGAACAGTTCCTCCTTCTGGCTTCAATTGCTCCTATTTGTTTGTTTTTTTATGGCTCACAGGACCTTGCCATAGCGGGATGTCGGCAAATACCTGACAGCATAGCGTGCTCCCCACCGCGCCAAAATTCAAATCTGGAATTGGAACACCCAAGGAGGGAAAAGGGCGGTTACCCGAGTGGGTATCAGGATCTCAGACCTTCCCCAGGTCAAGACACAAATACAAAGCAAGGCTGCCACCTAGTGGCCACCTGCTTCCTGCAGGGACAGGAAAGGTGGCCAGGCCCAACTGACCTAGCTCTTTCCAGAACTTGCCCCGAATTAAACTTTCTAAGGACAAGACAAGAGAAGCAAAGGGAAGACAGACATCTGAAATATAATGCCGGGGACATGGCTGCCCCTTCCCACTATTTGTGTTAAAGTTCTAAGACTAATTGTTTCACTTGTAACCCTTAGGGGAGGTTCCCGTTTTGTCCTCTCTTGCCTTCTGAGGATGCTCACCCGTGTTGATTTCCCTCCTCCTGTCCTGTCCTGTCCAGTCCCATCCCCAGGCCTACATTTGCAAACTGTTTCCTTTCTCAGCACTCTCCCTGGTCCCTGAAATCAAGTCAGAGCTTCCAGGGGAACCTTTACTTCATTCCTGAGCCTTTCACACAGGAGCCTGAGCCTGGCAGCCTTAAGTGGGACGGGTCACTTGTCCTTAGTAGGCCAATTAAGGAGTCGACAAAGTCAAAAGCAGAGAGAGATTTATTCAATGAGGTTGAACGGGGAAGGGGTCTCCAGTGAAGCCCCTCCTGTCCCCATCCATCATCCAGGGTCCTGATAATGATGTCTAGGTTTAAACGGGGGCGTGGCTCATCTTAAGTGACACAGCTCTCCCAGAGGACCCCGTGGGCAGGCAGTAGTTTCTTTTCCGGAGGACCGGGACAGCCACTTCTGCTCCTTCCTCGTTCTGCCCACCACACACACACACACACACACACACACACACACACACACACACACACACACTCTCTCTCTCTCTCTCTCTCACACACACTCTCACACACTCACACACACGCACTCACACTCTCTCACACACTCTCACACACACACACTCTCACACACTCACACACATACACTCACACACGCACACACACATACGCACTCACTCTCTCTCACACACACACTCTCACACACACACACGCACACACACTCTCTCTCTCACACGCACTCACACTCTCTCACACACACTCTCACACACACGCACTCACACTCTCTCACACACACTCACACACATACACTCACACTCACACACAACACACTCACACACACACGCACTCACACAACACACTCACACACACATACGCACTCACTCTCTCACACACACTCTCACACACACTCACACTCTCTCACACACTCACACTCTCTCACACACTCACACTCACACGCACTCACTCTCTCACACTCACACACTCTCACACTCACTCTCTCACACACTCACACTCACGCACACACTCACACGCACATACACACACTCAAACGCATACACACTCACACACACTCACTCACACTCACACACACTCACACACTCATACACTCTCTCACACACTCACACGCACACTCATACATTCACACACACCCCCCCCCACACACAGTTGGCTGCCTTCAGCCATCTGACCCTTCTTTCTCCCTTAAGCTTTATGTCTCACAAACCAAGGCCCCAGGTATTTCTCCACTTTCGGCTCAGCTTTTGCCATGGTGTGCGTGCACCGTCATTTCTCACTCAGATGCTTCCTACTTTCCAAACTGGCTTCTCGCTGCACCTTTGTTAGCTCTATTCCCAGTGGGGCGGGGGCGGGGGCGGGGGCGGGGTTCCCAATGACCTCACCCCTTCAAAGCTGCTTCCATGGCAAGTAAGGTGCAGACCCAGCCCAGCCCACTTCTTCATCTTTGGGTTTTCGCCCCTGGAAAATTAACCATCTCCCCTTCCTCCTCACCTCCCTCCCTCATCATGAACTTTGCCCTAGTGATTTCCCTGCTTGGAATCCACCTTCCTTTTGTTCCTGACCCTTTCCTTCCAGATTAGCCTGTTCTTTCCTGTCTGTTCTCAGGCAGTCTTCTGAGGCCCCGGGAGGAAGCCTTTCTTTGCGACCTCAGGGACTGCACTGGGCAGAAGGCTGAGAGCTGGAGAGCACTGGCTGCTCTTCCAGAGGACTTGGGTTCGATTCCCAGCACCCACAAGGTGGCTCACCACCTTCTGCAACTTCAGTGCTAGGGAATCAAATGGCCTCTTTTATCCTCTCCAGGAACAGGACTCACGCACTCACACTCACGCACGCACTCAGGCAAGACAGCCATGTGCCTAACAAACTGCTTCTAAACTCACTCCACACTTACTTTTCCACGCCAGTTCCCACGGCAGAGTGTGCTGACTTAACTGTGCTCACCCCATATCCCCTCCCATGTGGGTGTCCCAAACACAATCTGGGTGACATTGGTTCTAATGGCGATGGCGGGTTTTTGTTTAAGTATGAACGCACAGGTTTAACACAGAATGATCCTCTCGAGGGACGACTCAAAGCACTTCACACACTCACACAGACATCAACACAGAGAGCAGCTCCGCACATTTACTTGGCCATGGAATTATCACCTGGAGAAGTGAGGCATGTGGCTTTCGTAGCTTTCTGTTATTCATAGAGTGCAATTTTACAATTTTACTGTAGGCTAGGGGACAAGGATTGCAAAGCCAAAGTTCAACAAATGGCTGTGTCACTGTTCAGCTGTGTGACACCGAACACGTTCTTTTTGTGGTTTTCTTATGCTAGAGGATAATGCCAGAGTTACCATAAAGATTATTTACTGCTACCAATACTACATGTGCAGCGGATACATGCCAGCTAGTACACACCAGCCGTGTTCCTACTCACGACTCAGTCCTTACTGCCTTCTAAGAAGGCGGGCCCAGACTGTACACTTCTGGGCCCTGGAACTACAACCCTCCTTCTCTGGTGTGGCTCTCTCCCCTCTGCCGGAATTCCTCTCCAGTCCCTGCCCTTTCCCTACCCCCACTCACCAGCTCAGACTTCTGGCTCCCAAGCTGACTCTAGCACTTACACATTCACTTAGGGCTCAGCCTTTCTGGAAGGAACCAGGTGAGGGAGGGTAACTGCAACTCATCTGCTGGAGTAAGCCACAGGTGTGTCCCGGTACTAGATCCCTAGGTGGCCTGTGACTTCATTACTGTATTCTCAGAAACGAGCTGTCTCGGCACACAGACCCAGTATTTATGTGAGGCTTTGATGTTAAGTGTCTTAGGGGCAATGCCAAGTTCTAAGCTGCCGTCATGCTGGGTGGGACCAGGCCGGCTTCTCTGGGAACATTTTTCTTAATGCAAGCCATACCACACTGCACCATCCTGTCCTCCCACGGTTTCAGGCCCCGCACAGCTCAACTGTGATGCTGTCAGGGTCTGCCTGCCTGCCTGTGTGCTGCAGTCAGGGTTGCCACTGTGGCGAGCTCGGTGCAGCCTGTACTCACGCTGTGCTTTGCAGGTGCCTCAGCAAGTGTGCAACTCGAGCGCGTGCAGCTGCGGCCATGGCAGTTTTCTCCGTGTCCCCTGGCCGCTCCACCCCCACTGCCAGCCAATCCTGGCGGCTGGACACGAGGAGGAAAACATCAGCTTCCAACTCGCCCAGCAAAGTCACCTGATCCAACTTTAGCCCACTTCCCGGGAGTCAGAAATGGCATCTGGCCCAGCTGGCAACTCTGAAAACGCAAGGACCCCATAGGGGTTGTGTAGACTTAAACCAGGGCTGTGTTTCACTAGGAAACTAAACCCGAGCAATCAAAAACGCCCAAAGCAAGTCTTTGAAAGTTCTCTGTGAACGGTCTTGGGACCCCCAGTGCCTCATCTGCCACGCCCCAAGGGGAGAATTCACTAAAGTCCAATGCGTCATTAGATCATCCAAACAATCGAGTATTTTCACTATTATGAAACAACCCGAGCTTTCCGTGCATCTCCTGAAAGCAACCTTACCGGTGAAATGAATGCTAAGCATGTACCCAACTCCAACCCCCCAAGCTGCTATCAACCGACAAACGAAAGAGCAGGGTGGCCACCGGCTTTACAGAAAACAGCCCTCCCTCAATCCTGGATTTGCTGCTAATAAGTTTTAGGAGGCACTTATGCAAAGATAACTTTATTAGGATAAAAATAAGACATTGACAAAGGGAAAACACCCAGGGCAGCAATAAACATGAACTCTCTGGCTGGTGTAGCAGCTCACTTCTAATCTCAGACTTGGGAGACAGCTACAAGGCCTCAAGTTCCAGGTCAGCACAGGCTCCATAGTGAATTCCAGGCCAGCATGGCTAAAAACTGAAACCCAAGCCAGCTAAACAAAAAACACCGATAAAAAAAAAAAAAAAATGGCAAGTATCTAGAATAACAAGGTTAGTTACCAGTTGGTGTGGCTCCAATTTATCATTTGAAGCAACGTGTTCATTTGGCAAAACACACCACCTTAATAAACATCATTTTCACTAAAGAACTTTCGAGTTCCCTTAATACAAACAGCCTTCCTGTAAGCCACTGTGTAGCCACGTTGTGTATTTTCAAGGACACTCTATCTATATTGGCATCTAGGTCGCTGGCTTCATACACAACGTGTACAGACAATGAAATTTAAAAGCAACACCAGTTACTGGCATACTTTTATTAAGTAACCTGTACAACCCCTGTAAAACACAGGGAGACTTGGGTTTTCTCCCTGCTTTGATAAATATACAAGCTTTGTTAGAAAACAACAACAAAAAAATTGTTGAAACCCATCTACCATACCCCAGAAATCTGACCCACGGTCGAGATGAGAAAGCAAGCTGTTAGCTTCCCTCCCTGGTCTGACCACACCATTTCTCTAATGGTCACGTTCTCCTACACACCCTTAACTTCCGGCCAGTGTCTCCGTTGCGGGAAGAGTATTATTAACTCGTGGTCCAGCACTGACTCTCCCGAGGGGAGGCGAACCTGTCCCTTCAATCCCAAGTTCAGCGAGGGCAGCGGCCTGCACTGGGCACAACTTAACCCTTAGCACAGCCGGCGGTAGCTTGGCCGAACAGGTCCGGCGGGGAGAATACTACTTCCTCCTCTTGCCACCTTGGTGCGGACCCCCCTTCTTGGCACCCCCGCCGGGAGGCCTGGGATGCTTCCTGCCCGCCAAGCCTCCTTTCCTCCGCTCTCCCTGGCCGGGCGGCCCGCCCTTTCTCTTGCTCGCAGGCCCGGGCCGGCCCCCCTTCCTCTTCTTGCCCTTCTGGCCCAGTTTCCTCCTCTTGGCGGCCTCCTCTTGCTCCTCCTCCCTCATCTGCTTGTTGGTGGCCCGTGTCACGTCCAGCGGAGGCTTCTTGCTGCTCATGGCTCGAAGCAGCTCCAACTGGTTCTTCTTCTCGGCTGCAAAGTCCCCAAAGAGGGGCTGGAACTTCCTCTTCTTGCCGGCGCCCCGGGGCGCCTTCTCCCTGGGGAGGCGCTCCTGGAAGCGCCCCGCCGACGCGGTGGAGACCCTGGCCACCTGCATGGCGCGGCCCAGCTCCTCCTTCCTCTGGTGCCCCGTGGGGTGCAGGCCGGCCGTGCTGGGCACCTGGACCTTGTGCGCCCGGGCCAGGTTCCGCAGCCGGTTCAGCTCGTTCTTGGCCACGCGTTCCTTCTTGGCCTGAAGCCGCTTGGCGAACTGGTCTTCCATGGGGTCGGCGCCGCCGGGCACCTCGATCAGCCAGTCCTTGGTGTCGTCCCGGGCGCGCTCGTAACCCCAGCGGCGGCGCCACTGGCCGCTCGGCTCGTCCCACACCAGGTTGCTCTTCTTCCTGGGGCGGATGCCCTTGAGGCGCGCGAACTGCTGCCAGCGGGTGAGCGGCCGCGGCCGGGGCAGCGGCTTCTCGCGGGGCAGGCGAGTGGCGGGCTCGGGCAGGCGCGCCACCACCGCCTCCTGCACGCGCTCGCTCGGCAGCTGCCACAGCCGGTTGACGAGCAGCTGCGCGTTGTCGCGCGCCAGGGCCCGCAGCTCGGCCTCGGGCGACGGCCCGGCCTGGCGCAGCACCGTCGGGGGGTTGCGGTCCGAAGCCAGCAGGTTGCCCAGGTCGAACTCGAGCTCCAGCTCCTTGTGCACCGTGATGCGCTGCAGCTTCTCCGCCTCCTCCTGCTCCGCCCTGGCCAGCAGCTCCTCCACGCTCTGGCCCGCCATGGCCGCCGCGGCTCCCACCCGCAAGCCGGCGACCGCGTGTGGACGTCCCGGGTCGAAATCCGGAAGACGGGCGTTCGCTTCCGGGTAACCCGGAAGCGGAGCGGCTCGCCGGTGGCAGGCTCCGGGGAAAGGCCGGCAGAGGGCAGCGTTGGAGAGCGGATGGGCTTACAGGCGGACCCGGCCTCGCAGCCGGAAGTGAGCGGGGGTGGGTGGGGAGATGGCCGCAGGAAGACGGACTAGCTAGCTCTGGGCCCGGCTGGACTACGTTTCCCAGAATGCTGCGGGGCAGGGGCGGCCGCGGTGGGTAGGACGCGGGCTGCTCAAACTCCTGGGGCTGCCGGCGGGCGTGGTGGCTTCCGAGGGAGCTTGCTTAACACTGCGTGTAGAGCTAGTGCGAAGGTGTTTGGCTAATCGGCTCTTCCTAGAGGGGGCGATCCCCTCCCCCAGGTATAGAAGACTGTTTGCTTTGCGACGTAGGGCTGGCAGTTGGGCTGTGTGAGGCGGTGCCAGCGCCGCGGACCCCAGCTGGCTGAGGACTTGCATTCCTGTCTGGGCAGAGCGCTGAACTCTGCAGGCTGCAGAGCCCTGGGCTCCGATTCTGGTTGGTTGTACCACTGTTTGATCCTGGGGTATTTATTTAGGCCTGAAACATCATGAAAGATGGAGTCTGTTCATCGTTCTTCGTATTCAGGACGAGTTTAAAGGAAAATGTGTTGATGTGCTTTAAAGGCTTACAGTCGGTGAAAACCAATCAGTTTTTATTCAGTAGCCATGGCGGCTTGGGGAGTTGAGGCGGTATTATAGCCTCTCTCAGGTTATTACTGTTTCCTGCCATCGACTTTGTTAGGCTATTTTACCTCCGTCCTGCTCATACTCTGGTGAATATGAAACCTAAGTAGTAACTGGTGCACAGGAAGGACTCAATAAATGAGATCTACTGTTGTTCCACTAAATCTAGCCCAGGCAAACGTTTTTGCATATGACAGAGTTCTGGTTACTTTTGGTCTTGTATGCCTGTCATCTGGGCTTCAAGTCACTGTGAAAAATCCTGTCAGAATGGTCCTCAGATTTGTCTCTAACCCCACGCTTTCCATTTTAGCTGTCTCCAGAGCTTCAGGGATTTTCCTCAAGAAAGGCAAAATGAGATGCAGGGCAGAAAAAGCTGCTGTTAGTATTCAGGCATCTGTCAGGGTACGCCCTCAGCTGCAAGCCACTAAGAGCACCACCTGTGCACATTCACTAAGTTCCATCTCCCTCCCTCTCCGCTCTTTCCTTCTCTGCCTGTCTCCCTGGCCCTCCTCCCATCCCTCTCTCTTCCCTTTCCTTCCCTCCCCTCCCGCCTGTCCCCTCCCCTCCTCTCTTCTGCTGCTCCTGTCCCCAGAGGTCACCTCCTCACTTTTCCTATTCACTTTCCCCCAGTAAAACAAAACAAAACAAAACAAAACAACAACAACAACAAAAAAAAAACCAAAACAAAAACCCTCCACCCAAGCCCTGTCAAATGGTGTCTTTCTCTCATGCGCTGCTTTTAAAAATTACAGCAGCTGCCAGCCATTGGAGTTTTGTGACAGCTTTGTGAAATTTCTCAGGAACAGATGTAAAGAGAGGTTTTCTGGGTTTTGTTCCAACCTCACCCCAAAGAGGGACAAGAGGGTTGAAGGCCTCACGATCTCTCGATGTGTGGTTTGTCAGTAAACTAGTTCTTAACACAGTTTCATCCATCTTTAGTATCATATTAACTTAGATTTACTTCCTACTTAAAATATTAAATTAAGTAACTGGTTTATTTGTTGGGTATATGGGCATGTGTACGCTATTGGCCATACATGGAGGTCAGAGGTCAGTTTGCTTTGGGTGCTGGGAATTGAACTCAGGTTGTGAGGTTTGGCAGCAAGTGTCTTTGTCCAGTGAGCCATCTTGTTGGCCCTCGATTCTCAATCTGATCACTTGTTTCTCTTTGATGGTGGGAATTATTAAGGATGATCCAGCTGGTTTTTAATTGTTTTTTTTTCCTCTCTGATTATTTTTGTTCAAGAAATCCAGTATACCAGCTAATTTGATAAAATATTAGCTAAGGAATCTTAAACAACTTAAATGATTTCCAGATGGTTCAGTTTTACTGATTCATAATTTTATGTTGGAAGTACTCCAATGAAGAATTTTTGAAATTATTTTTATACATCCTGTGTGATGTATAAACTATGCATGTGAGAGTATATCTGTCTCTCTGTGTGTGTGCCTGCATGTGGGGCATGTGTGTGTACATGTCTATGTGTATGATCACTGCCTCGGGAGGACACTGGGTTTCTTGTTCTGTGGGTCTCTACCTCATTCCCCTGAGACAGTATCTCTCCCTGAACCTGGATCCAGGTGGTGACAGCAAACTCCCAAGACCCTCCTATGCATGCTTCCTACAGCTCTGAGACCACAGACATAAACAGCCACCCTGACCTTTAGGTCTGTTCTGAGTATTTGGATTCTGGTCTTCATGCTTGTACAGCAAATGCTCTTACCTATACGTTGTCTCTCTAGCCCTACTTTAGAAAAATTTCTTCATCATATACAAATTTTTTTTTTTTTAGTTTTAGTCAGAAATCTATACTAAAATCCATTATTTTAAAAAGAAACCAAGAAAGCATATAGTAGATGTTCTGTAGTTTGTGGAGAAGCAGTTAGACTGTCTACCAAACACCACCTTTGTCTACAAGGAACTTTGGGTTTTAACAACAAAACAGTCAACTTGTTTTGCTGTCTGGAGAGGCTTAATATTCTTTGTTTTCTGAAAACTGATCAATGAAGCTTTTCTGCAGTTGCCATAATCTTATTGCCATCTATAAGATGATTTTTTTTTTAATTTAGAAAACATCATATCCCAAGAGAATGAGATTTGTGTTAGCTTTGAGATGTTAATTTTAGAAGGAGGTTAATTCATAGATGAGAGATTGAGAGATTCATGTATAAAGAAAAGCTGTAGTTCTAGAATTTTAGAGGTATTTGTACTCGGTGCATCCAGTAAGATAGAAAGTTTAGGCCTACTTACTAAGTAATTATTTTTAATTACATTTAAATTTATGAAAACAAGATTGCAATGAGCAAGAAATCCTAACTGGTTATGGGAGTGTATACTTATAGTCTGTGCATGCAGGAACATTCTGGATTGAGGCCAGTAGCTGTCTCTAACTAAATAAACAAATAGTGTGTGTGTGTGTGTGTGTGTGTGTGTGTGTGTGTGAGTGTGTGTGAACATGAGTGGGGATCTTTACTTTTTTGAAGTGTAGATTCACTTAAGACCTAGCAATTGGGTCCTCAGTAACTTTGTCTTAAGTTTTCGTTATAGTCGTAGGCCCTGTGTGAGTATGTATTAATCTTGGCAGTGGAAGTTTCAACCAGGCAAAGTGTTCTTCTAAATGTTCTGTGCTAGCAACATTAAAAAAAAATGGCGTGGAAGCTATGGTGATATCTCAAACAGTAGCTGTTGGCTCCTGCTAACAGTGGTTTGTTTCTAACGATGAACTCATTATTTTGTAGCCTACCGTGAACGGTGAAAGCAATAAGAATGCTAATGGGAGACAGACAGCAAGGACAAGAAACTCCTAGTGGCAAGTAGGTGTCACTGTGTCCTTGGACATCTGAGCATATGCAGCCTCCCGGGCTCTGGGTGCCTCAGAGCTACAGAAGAGCCCCCATGGCTTGCATGTGTAAACAAAGACCCTGCCGCTTCCCAGACTTGACTTCCTTTGTCTCATTATCTAGCATATGTGGGTTAGGGATGGACAAGCTGAGTTAGGGATGCTTCTGGTTTCCTTTGGAATTTCAGCAGGCTCTACCTTATTCATTTGGAAAATGAAGGGTTTAACTAGGCAGGTTTTACAGCTCACTTCCGTGACTTTTTCCTCTTGCTGCAGTCCTGTATCCCTTAGGTGTTCCAATATTACTTTTTTCATAAAGCACTTTCGTCTCTGGATGTCCTGCCCCCGGTCATGAATAGACTTTTCTATGTGCGACGACGGTGATTCTCACTCACAACACTCATCTCAAGGGTGTTCCCAGCTGATGGCTTCTGGCACTGATACGGGCAGAGAAAGTCCCGTCCTCCTTGGGAGGTTGGCTACCGGGAATCTGAGCCTGTTCCACAACTATATGGACAGTACAAAATGGACTTTTTTTTTGAAGGGGGGAGGTCATAGGGGAAAAGGGATGGATATGGGCCAACTGGGAGATGGGTGTGATCAGGGTGCATGATGTAAGATTCCCAAATAATCAATAAAATAATTAAGAAGAAAAGGTAGCACGCCTTTCATCCCAGCACTTGGAACGCAGAGGCAGGTGGATCTCAGTGAGGCCAGCCTGGTCTACAAGGGCGAGATCCAGGACAGGCAAGGCTGTCACCAGAGAAACCCATCTCAAAAACCAAATAGTGCTTTCCAGATAATCTTTACCGCTGGCTCGAAGGCGGGGAAACTTTGCTCTTTTAATGAACAGTCCCTTTAGCTGATGGCATGTTCTCTGTTGGACAGTGGTGTCACTAAAAAGCTTTAAGATGACAGAAATTAATTGCAAATATCAGGACAGTGTTCTCAGTTTTGGCAAAGATAGCTAGAGATGAATGGCTCCTATCTGAGCAATGACTGATGTTCAGAGCAAAACGTTACAATAATAAACATAATCTAAGGTGAAATCTAGTGGCTCATCCTTAGGCAGACTTAAAACACAAAGGCATAGAAATGCTAGTTTAAGAGAGTATTAATTTCAGGAAATACAGAGAAGCCTAAAAAGAAAAGTATACATGCAAAAAACATGACCATTGTAGCAGAGAAGACATAATTCTAAATACATACAAACATCTACATATATGTACATACACTCATATATACACATAGACATATCCAAAATCCAAAAAATTGGTGAAATTAAATTGAACATGTAAAAGCTTTATTAAAAAAAAAACAATGGAAGGAAAATGCATTTTTTAAAAAAGAGCATTAACTAGGTAATAAGATGCAAAACAAAGTTACAATGAGACGTATCAACTGGACAAAAGAAGAATCGTTGAAATAAAATAATAAGATAATAATAGCATAGAACAGTGAGAATCTGTTTTATGTTTATATACGCTTTATATATAAAAATAAAGTATATCCTTTATGCTTAAAAATACTTCTTGAGGCTAGAGAGATGGCTTAGTTGTTGAGTGTGTACTATTGTTACAGAGGTCTCAAAATCTGTTCCTTGGAATAAGCATCCATGTTGGATGGTTCACAGCTTTCTGTAACTCCAGGTCCAGAGGGATCTTCTGGTTGTTAGGGTTACCTGCACAGATGAACACATCTACAGATAAATCAAGCTTTTTAGATCTTAAAGCTATCTTTGACTTCTTTTGTGGTCTGAGCCATAAGACCAAGGCATTCAGGGGGAGCAGACCACCAATGACAGGCCTCCTCAGAATCCAGTAAATGACATTTTCATCAGACACTGGATTCTTGAATCTTCAAAAGTCTCTAAATACTGATATCTGGGTGCAGTGGGTACCTCTGGAGGAAGTCTAGGTCCTTTGTCCTGGAGTGAGAAATTGGACAGAGACGGGTGGGTGGTAGTGGGAGCAGAGACATGTTATTGGAGCAAGATTCACTTCCAAGACAAGAAGCAGGCTGGAGCATGGGCGGGGTCAATAGCTCAAAGGGCAAGGCTTTTATATCAGACTTCCTGGCTATTTGCATGGCACAAGCTGTCTTGCACATGTGTGGTCAAGTGCAGTACATGCTGTGTGTGTCCTTAGCATCCTACATCTTCTGCAAGTGTGTGTGTTTTAGTATCAGGGGTCGTAGGTCACCTCCAGGCACTGCAGGGCCTCTGCACACTCTGCCCAGTCTTCTGGCCTCAGTATTATTCCCTTTCTTCCCCCTGGGTTCTAATATCTAAAACTACCAGAGAGAAATATGTCACAATCCTAATTCTCTTTCCTTTTTCATTTAGCTTTGACGTGTATGTGTGTGTGTGTGTGTGTGTGTGTGTATACAGGAGACGGGGAGGGAGGGATGGAGAGAGGGAGGGAGGGAGGGAAAGAGATAGATGATCTCCACACCTTGAATCTTATTCCCTGCTATGGTTACAGCAGGATGGGGGCATCTCAACTATGCTAAAACAATGGGCCACAACACTCAATTTCTGGTGCCATTCTTAGCCTTTGGGCCGGTGAAAGCTAGCAGTATGCTAAGTTAAACTGCAAACGGTTTTTATGGGTACGGTCACAGATGTCAGTTCTACCCACAGGTCGGCGGAGCATGGCTCTGGACCGGCAGCACCACAGCCTCCCTGCACCACTTCGGTTCTAATCAGGCAGTCAGGCACTGCAGACACAGCTTCTTTCTAGAAGCTCTCTAGTACTTTTGGTTGTGTGTGAGCCTAGCGTTTAACAGCTGAGCCATCTCTCCAGCTCTAGAAATTCTCAATTACATCTCTCATTTCACTTAAAACTTGTTGATCTGGCTAGGCTTACTGGCCAATGTGTCCCAAGAGTCCTGACTCCATGTCCCCAGCTCTGGGATAATATGTTAGTGCCACTATGTATGTGCTTCCCGGGGTCAGAACGTAGAACTTGTGTGGCAGGCAGTTTGCTGATTGGGCCATCACCCCAGCTCTTTCCTGTTAAGGTAGCTAACTCAATTCTAAAAGTGTGTGTATATATATATACACACACACACATATATACATATACACACATATATACACACACATATATATACATATATACGTATATGTATATGTATATATATGTACACACATATGTATATATATGTATATGTATGTTTATATATATACATACATATATATTGTGTGTGTATATGTATACACATAAATATATGTGTCTGTTGGTATGTGTGTATGTATTTATGTTCTCATCTTTGAAGTCAGGCATTTCAACAGGAAGTACCTACATTTGTCATTAATTCCACCTGTTCTTCTGCAACTTGAAATCTCTTGACTCCTTTTCTCTTGGGAAAGAAGAAAATTGACTTTGATTTTGGCATCTTGCCTTTTCTTCACTCTGTAAACCTTAATGTTGTGTGTGTGTGTGTGTGTGTGTGTGTGTGTGTGTGTCTGTGTGTTCCTCAGAGCTGCTTCCTTATCTCTTTCCTGTGAGCACCTATGGAGGGATACTCTCTCAGCCTAGACACATGGAGGAGGGCCTAGGTCCTACCCTGAATGATGTAGCAGACTTTGATGATCCCCCATGGGAGTCCTCACCCTCTCTGGGGAGTGGGATGGGGAGATGGTGGGGGGAATGTGAAGATGGGAGGGAGAGAGGGGACTGGGATTGGTATGTAAAATAAGATTGTTTTTAATTTAAATAAAAAAATTTAAAAATCATAAGAATATATATTTAAGTTTTTTATTTTATTTTTAATCATGTGAAGTATGTGTGTGTTTGTGTGTGCGTGCATGCATAACATGTGAATGCAGGTGCCCTCAGTCATCAAATGCCCTGGAGTTCGAGTTACAGACCCTGCTGTGGGTCCAGGGATCAAACGAGAGTTCTCTACAAGAGCAGCAAGCACTCTTCAACCCTGAAGATTGAGTCCAGGTAGGAATAGAAGACAGAAGAGAGAGACAGAGACAGACAGACAGAGAGAGAGAGAACATAAAAGAGGAAGCCAATATTGGTTTGAAGAGAAAATTGAAACCAAAGAAAGGTCTAGAGACCCACAAGACTGCCGCCCACTAACAGTTTGAGCTTCCGTGGAAAGGCTACCATAAATGCCTTTCCCGGATAGTGAGATCAACAACTTACTTATCCATGGAGCCCTCATCTAATACCTGTTGGAAATAGAAGCAAACACCCATACATAAACACTGAGTCGAACTAGAACCCAGATGCAGAGGGAGAGGACAAGACCAGGTTGCAGAAACACATACAGACAGCTTACCTGAACAAGGAGGAGCTAACAGGCCCCCAGACTGATAGCTGGGAAGCCATCATGGGACTGACTAAGGCCCCCTGAACATGGGTCTCAGCCAGAAGGACTGAGCAGCCTAAGGGACCTCAGACAGTAGAGCCAGGATGTATCCCTGGTGCACAAAAGGACTTTGTGAACACATCCCCCATGGAGGGATAACTGCCTTAATCTAGAGACAGGAGAGAAATCCTAGTCCCTACTTCAAACGACCTGTCAGATCTACATGACCCCACCTGGATGGCATTGCCCTACATGTGGAATTGGGGTGGGGGGATGGGAGGGGAGGGTGGTTAGGGTGCATGTGAGGGGGCAGAGAGGGTAAAAGGGAGGGAGGGAACTGGGATCGACATGTAATAAATTAAGTAAAAAAACAAACAAACAAAAAACAAAATGGCTTCATCCAAGCTCAGATATGTAAGAGTGCACAGTGTATTTGGGACACAGAACAGTTCAGAGCTGCAGGCTTATCTGGAGAGACAATGAGACTGAGCAAGTTGCGCCAGATTGCAAAGGGGTTTCATGACAACTTTTATTCCAGAAACTTTCAGCTGTGTGGCAGAATCTGTGCTGAGTTGTGAGGATGTGAGAGAATTCCTGCCTTCCAGATACTGTAGGCACTGAGCCGCTGGCAGTGGAAATACCATGACTTTAGATTGATGGAGAGTTCACTCTGGTGCCCTGGAAGCAGAGGACACTCAGAGCAGACAGTGCAGACAGGAGATGGTGGCAGTAGTTGGGCACTGGGGTGGAGGGGATGGATGGGATGGATGGGGAGGGGGGATGCAGTGGGGATGGGGAGGGGATGCAGTGGGGGTGGGGAGGGGGATGCAGTGGGGAGGGGGATGCAGTGGGGATGGGGATGGGGATGCAGCAGGGGTGGGGAAGGAGATGCAGTGGGGAGGGGGATGGGGATGGGGATGCAGTGGGGGTGGGGAAGGAGATGCAGTGGGGAGGGGGATGGGGAGGGGGATGCAGTGAGGAGGGGGAGGGGGATGCAGTGGGGTGGGGAGGGGGATGCAGTGAGGATGGGGAGGGGGATGCAGTGGGGTGGGGAGGGGGAAGGGGTTGAGCCTGGACCATGCAGAGGGACAAACAGCAGTTGACTGACAGGATACAGTGGACATGGAGGGGATGGGGAGAGGCGGAGCTGCCTGGGCCTGGAGAGAGGGGCATCACGTTTGTGTGGACTGATGAATGGGAATGGCGTGTTGTAGTGTTCATTTCTGGAGACAGAGGGAGGAAGGAAAGGGGGAGGGGCCTGGCATCCCTAGTCCTGCTATCTTTGTGTATGCCGCGCTCAGGCATGCTATATTATTTTTGTATCATAATGGACTTGTGGAAATACTCCTGTGGAGGGATAAAAAGTAAATTATTTCATATGAACGCTGTGAAAACGAAACAGCAGCCTACCCTTCAATTAAGAATTATATTACGTGAAATATTTAGGGATTACTAATTTTTGTTGCCACTGTGGCCTTTTAATAGGATTCAGTGGGGGAGATGGCAATTGGTGTTTTAACAAAGGGCATTTATCAACATCCTTTCCCTTATTTCCCTACCTTGAGCATCTTGCTTCCTACACTATGCAACAAAAAGATTTATTCCCGCGACAATACATTAAACAACAATTTAGCAGACACTATCAATATCTTCCACATCTCGATTTCTCAAGTTTTCCTAAGCAAATAAATGTTAAGAACATTTTGTTCCATTATATTTTTCTCAGCTTGTAGCTCCCAGGTTAGCCATCTATGTAAACTATACTGCAGCTGTTTTGTGAATGCTGTTTGCTGCTTTGGAATGGACATGTGAAAGAGGGTTTTACTTCCCCCGTCTTACTCTGCTCCTGTCAATCATGACTCAATAAATACTTGGCGAGTCTCTAATGCCGGGCAACACAGGTGCCCTGGAGAGACAAGACTGCAGTGCAGAGGCGGTCAGGCTAATTGAAAAGACGACATGCCACCATTGGAAAGCATATACCATGAAAGGTATGGCTGAACACTCCAGATATTGTAATATGGTTTGGTTCACGTATTTACTCCCTTCCCATAACTCCCAGTACCAATCCCAGATCCTATCATTGACCAGGTGTGGCCTACACCCTAGTGTTAAAAGGGTAACAAGTAGCTGGGCGGTGGTGGCTCATGCCTTTAATCCCAGCACTTGGGAGGCAGAGGCAGGTGGATCTCTGTGAGTTCGAGGCCAGCCTAGTCTACAGAGCTGTACTTTGGTATTTTGAAAGTAAAACTGAAGACCTTACAGAGAGAAATAGTTTTTATGAGTTTCCCTTTAAAAAAATTTGTAGAGTGGGGGCTGGAGAGATGGCTCAGCTGTTAAGAGGGGTCCCCAGAACTCACCTGGCATTTCATAACCTACAGTAACTACAGTTTCAGAAGATGCAACATCCGTTTCTAAATTTAGTAGGCACCAACCATGCATGTGGTACACAGACAGACATACATGCAGACAAAACACTCATATACATACAATAGAACAAAGGAATCTAAAAATAAATCTCTAAAAACTAAAACAGGGAGCAAAACATATTTATGAAATCCTTTCTGATAGGCTGAGTAGTAACCAGAAAATTAAAAACCAAACCAAACCTACCTTCAATTGCTATAACAGCGTAGTAGATAGAGGCTCTGTAACCTATAAACCAATTTTGGAGACTTGGGAACACACTGCTAGCATCAGCTCTGCTCTGGTGAATATCGGCCCCGCAGATGCATAGTCTCATTGATGGCAGCTCAGTGAAGAGGGGGTACATAGCCTGTGGCTGACAGGACAAGAAGGCACAGAGACAGAAAAGCCAGGCTCACGCTTTTATAGCGACCTCGCAGGGGAACTCAGTAGGTAGAGCTGCACTCATTCCTTCAAGGGGGCACTGACAGAGCTCCAGTAGCCCTCCCTCAGGCTCGGCCTCCTGGGGGCCCCACGCTGTTTCACAGGAGGGCTGTGTTAGGAACCACATTTCCAAAGCACCGATGCACAGGGCACACCAAACCATATCCAACCACAGCAGCTTTGCCGCCTTCATATACAGGTTCCACCAAGAAAACCTTGAGCACGAAGGTTTAAATCGCCAGTGTAAGTGCTGTCACCTCATTCCGTGAAGCTGCTGTGCTCTGGTTTGCAGACAGACTTCCGGCCTCACTTGGAAATGTACTCCTGTTATAGTCTCTAACCCAGGCTGGGCTGTGTGCTACCAGCACCAGACACAGGACCAGAGCAGGAGCTCTGGGACGTCCTCAGAGTGTCCTCTCAGCTCTGCCATTTGCAGCCCCTTCTGATGGGTCCTGTGCCTCTGGGTCCCTTCTCAGGCAAGTCTGAGAACATTTTGGGTTTTTACGGTCTGATGGCCTCAGGCTGCCTCTGGCCACACACCACCATTCCTCTGAGATCTTATTTCTCTGCTGGGTCCCACTCCCCATGTGCTCCCGCTGAATTTAGGCACAACCTATAAATCAAGCGCAGCGATGCTTCGCACGCTCAAATTATTTAATGCAGTCGATTATTATTTTAGACTTTGAGACAAATGAAGAGTGATTGCTATAATTTAAAACATAAATCTCGTTCTAGCAAAGCTGAAGTCAGAGATACTTAGGATTTGAGGGTGGTGGTGGTGGGGTTATGCCTAGAAATACGTTTGAGTTCTGTTATTTGAAAATGGTAAAGACACTTTCTTAGGGTTCTTTAATAAAGGGTAAATTGTTTCCCTCTGACATATCATGACTATGCTTTTCCTCCCATCTCCTCTCTCCGCTTCGATTGCAACAAAGTAGCTGGAAAATGTAGTTTCAATGGATCAGAGCCCCGAAACCCATGTTTGTTAAGAATCCAAGCTCCAGCCTCAAATGTCCAGGCAGGAAACGTTCATGAACCTAGCCAGACCCGCAGTTAGCCATGGATGGGAGGGTACAAAGTACCATTCCCACACCTGCCCAACATGACAGTTCCTGCCAGTTTTCAGGGTAGCTCATTCTGGCTCTTTGTAGTCTTTGGCTTTATAGTTTCCCTCTCAGAAGACTTTAGAAATACTACTTAGTAATTATGGGTTAACCTGAGCCTTAAATAACTTCCTAAGGGATATGCTAATATATTACGACTGTCTTGTGGAACCAGCACTTTCTTGAAAGGAAACCTGGGTAATCCGTCAGTTTTCTGGCGTGTGTGTCTGTCTGAGTAGTCAAAATAGTGTGGCAAGTGAAAAAGAATAGTGAAAGAAACAAAAATCAAAGTTAGAAAGAACGGGGAAGATGTCATGGGAAGCTCGGTTTTTAAATGTTGATGGCTGCAGCCTCAGAGCTGAAAAACAGCGGTGTATCTGGAAAGCCATGGTTTCCCAAACCAAAGATGCTACAATTCGGAGCAATATAGAGCCATCTCAGAGATAAATGAGGAGGGTTGCTTTGGAGATGATGCAGGAAATGATTCAGAAGCTTGTCCAAAAAAATTCCTTTTTAAAATATTCATAAATCCCATTCACATGCATTAGCCCGAGGCTATTATTTGATGGCTTATTTGTGACTTATACTAGTTGTCATGGTACAAACAAGGGAGCTCTGTGCCCAGAGTTATATGTGCATGGTGTGTGTTTTTCAGGTCTGAGTGTACATGGCAATCACTGCCTGCATTTTTTATGATAATATATTTTATTTAATTTGAAACAAGCTTGTTTTACATGTCAATTCCAGTTCCTTCTCCCTTCCCTCGTCCCCTGTTGCCCCCAACCCCCATCCCATCCCCTTTCTGTTCCCCAGGGAGGGTGAGGCCTTCCATGAGGGATCTTCAAAGTCTGTCATATCATTTGGAGCAGGGTCTAGACCCTCCCCCATGTGTCTAGGCTGAGAGAGTATCCCTCTGTTTGGAATGGGCTCCCAAAGTCCATTCGTACACTAGGGATAAATACTGATCCACTACCAGAGGCCCCATAGACTGCTCAGGCCTCCTAACTGACACACATTCAGGGAGTCTGGGTCAGTCCTATGCTGGTTTCCCAGCTATCAGACTGGGGTCCATGAGCTCCCACTTGTTCAGGTCAGCTGTTTCTGACCTGATCTTGATACCTTTGCACATCTCTCCTTCCTTGGTGTTTATCACTGCCTGTATTTTAAGCAAAAGTTGCTTATTCCCTTTTCAAATATCTGCAGGAAATTCTTCAAAATGAGTGGGTGGATGGGCCAGGCAGGTGTTCATGGGTGAAAACATTTGCCACTCAAGCTTGAGGACTTGAGTTCAAATCTCCAGAACTTGTACAGCACTAACATCTCTAGTCACAGGATTCTGTGGGGGGGGGGGAGTGAAGGTTGGAAAATCCCCAGAAGCTTTCAGGCCAGGTAGTTTGGCATCCACAGTGGTGAACAAGGGGCCTTGTCTCAAATAGAGTAGAAGGCAAGAACTCATATGTGAGATTGTCTTCTGACTTGATGTATATGCTATAGTATGCATATACCCACATTCCCACATACAAATGTGTGTGTATACATTCATATCACACACACACACACTCACACACACATACACACACACACACACACACACACACACACACACGTTAAAAACATGAGAGCTGGGCATGGTTGTATATGCCTGTAATCTCAGTACGGGGAAGCCAAGGCAGGAGGGCCACTAATTTTTCTTGACTACCTAGTGAGCTTAGGGCCAGCCTGGTATATATAACAAAATCCTACCTCAAATAAAACAAAATGCACATTCCTTGACAATTCATACAAAACAGTTCTGAGTACTGAGTGTGTTACTACTCTGAGCAGAATGGCAGTTTGGAAGCCAAGAAATACCACAAAGTCACACCACACAACAAATCTCACATGAGAGATTTGTTGGGAGGCAAGAACCCAGGAGAGTGGCAGCTGCCTGTGCTCTGGACAGAAGCAGCAGGAAACTGAGCAGAGGCAGGCTTTATGTAGGGTTTGGGGAGTGGGCAGAGCTTTCCAGAGTGGCCTGGGATTGGTGGGATTTTTGTGACCCATCTTGGGACAAGCTCAGGGTTTGTGGGATTCTGTGGCCTCATCTTGGGCCTTTCCCCTCCCCCCTGTAGGGCAAAGCTTGGTGGCCTGCTTCTTGAGGGGCTAGAAACTGCCCTTATGGCCCTTATGACTGTTAGAGTAGTCAGGGGGCAGGGTCTGTTCACTAGTGTGCCTTGAGGGGCTCACGCTAGACTCAGAAACAGGATGAGGTGATGAACATAATCTCTGTCTTCTCCCTTTGCCAATGGTGAAGGATATTTTTGTCATTACAGTTAGTACAGTTCTTACATTCTATACATATTTAGTAAATAGTTGTTAACTCATTGACTTCGTATATGCTGAATGGTTCTGAAAAAAAATGTATAAATTAATGGATCCCACAGTTTGGGGATCAAATCCAGGGTCTTCTTTATACTGTGCAAGCATTCTACCATTGAGTACTCCCGGAACAATAAAAACATTTTGAGTGCTGGTGTGGTGTCCCAGGGGATCACTGGCTGCTCTTCCAGAAGACCCAGGTTCGATTCCCGGCATCTGCATGGTGGCTCAGTCTTCTGTAACTCCAGTTCCCAGAGTTCCAGTGCCCTCTTTTGGCAGGTACCAGACTTACAGGTGGTACAAGGGCACGGGATAGTCAAAAACACTCATATGCATAAAATAATAAGATAATGATTTAAAAATTAAAACTATCTCAAGTAAGTAGAAGCTCGGTAAGGTTGTGAATCATGCCTTTCTTTTTCATTTTTGTGTTTATTCCAAATAGGATAGTGCTTAGTACACAGTATGCACTCAGCAGTTACCTCTCTTTTTTTCTGTGGGTGTGTTTCTACGTGTGTATATGTATGTGTGAGTTATATCTACCTGTCATCTATCATATACCACCTGAGTCCATTTTGTGTTGTGTATGTACATGTGTTTAGGGCTGACCACTTGGAATTGCATAATCTATGGGAAAAATTCTCTCCTTAAAAGCCACTGATTATCTGTAGCTCTTCAATTAGGGGTACACCCTTGTGAGACCCTCCCCCTTCCCGTTTGCACTGGTATGTTGACCAGTATGACCATTGTGTGGGTCCTGTTTAGGTAATCATACTGGTGAGAATTCAAGTAAGTTCTCTAGGGTTCATGATCTTACCAGCCATGGATAGCTGGCTAGATTTAGAGCGTCAGGCGTGAACCCCATCCTATGCTAGGCTTAGAGCATCAGGCATGAATCCCATCCTGTTGGGTGGGGCTTAAGTCCAGTGAAAAAGCTGTTGGCTACCACCAAGATGAGAGCATCCCTTCTGCACCGCTAGGGTAAGTTGAGGGCTGGCTCTCATAGTATCGGAGGGTGCTAACCCAGCTGCCACACAGAAGAGCAATCGGTCGTAAAGAATCTTATGAAGCACAACAACGCTGTCCTGGCATGCTTGACTTTCTATAATCCGGGTGATAGGGACTGAACTCAAGTCCTCATTGTCCGGCAAGCACTTTGCTGACAGCTCTGTCTCCTAAGCCACCCAATGGTTTTTTAAATGAATAATGATGACATAATTCATTCTAATGACACCTGACAAAGCCAGGCATTAATACCCATATATAATGAGTGGAAAAATCATGGCATTTAAGAAAAGCCAGAAGTCAGTGGCCAAGCCCAGAATAGAACCAAGGTCTCCTGATCTACAATCTGATGCTTTGTGTCCTCGATCACACTAGTGCATTAAAATTAGAACTGATGTCCCACCTTTCTGCGAAAGATGTGAACTTTAATTAGGTGCAGTCGCACATGGTATAGAAAAGGCTTAAGACCATTAAATTTCCTAAAAATGATAATGAATCAGATTCTAAAATAAGCTTGTTAAATGCTGTTCTTAAATTGAAAAGATAGTAGCATATGATGAGTTTCTTTTCTGCCATGGGAGGTGGGTGTCACTTTACCGCGTGCCTGGCAAGGCCTCGCCAGGCCATGCCTTCCTTCACATCGTTCCGTTTCTCTGACTGTCCACTTCAACTCCTTCTTGGCATTTGGAAATTAAATCTAATTCTCAAATGTTAGTGAGTTACTTTGACTTTTTGAGTGTTTTTGAACAAGCTGGTTTGAAAACAACCAATCCCATGACATGCAAGTGTACAATCAGATCATTTTATTTCATTGGAAACACAGGTTAAAATTTTTATGAGTGAGTGGTTGATACCTTTAGTTATTAAAAAGTATTTTTTGGATTACCTATGGATCTTAAAGACAAACTGTACTAAAAATTTCAGATTTTCTAGCTTCAATAAAGCCTTTATTATTTATACTAAAATATAGTAAAACCTAAGTAAAGTATAAACAGAATGACCCAGGAGGGGATAGGCTAAATTTGTGCCTAGTCACAGGTGGTCAGTCTTGGATTCCTCCTTAGTCCCTGACTTTAATTCATAGGGAAAGAGACATGAAGGGCCTGACATCTTATAAAGAAGGAATTAAGCAAGCAGAAATTATCCACTAGAAGGACTTGGAGATGGTTGGAAGGAGACTAAGACTAAAGGTCAGGTGGTCTCCTCGCTGCCCTGTTAGTTCTCAACCTCGCCAGATGATGAGTCTGAGTTTGTCTGTGTGACCACAGGAACCGTTAAGAAGCCTTGGGACACAATGCGCCGCAAGAATGCAGATGACACATCAGTTTTGTTGTTAGTTCATTTTCCACTGTATCTTTTTCTGCTGTCGGGAATAGGGAGGCAGATAGTCAAGTGGCAACCCATGTTATTTCCCCTCCCCTAGCAACCCTATGTGGTTTCCATGAGAGATCAACTACTGTGTGTTGTGACGGGGAGGGTGAGGGCAACAGAGAGGAGACGGATGGAATTAAAGATGAGAAAGTGGACACGAGCCTACTGTGTTGTCTGGGTGATGCAGTCAGTCCCAAGGTGTTGCTTTCATCATCTGTGACTCAGAGAATGGCTGGAGCTGGCCCTACCTCGTGCCATCCTTCTTCCGGACCCAGCCTTATGTGACGAAGGGACAAAGGACCTTCCATAGCAATCAGTTCCTCTGCCGATTCTGCCAGACTGCTGTCCAAGTCTGCAAGAAGATGATGTAGCAGTTTTGTTGTGTGGATCTTCAGGAGTGTTATATTGTTACATGATACATCTGGAGAGGGCGCTGATAGGGAGACAGGCAGAAAGTGAGAGAGAAATAGGAAGATGACTCTACAGCCAAGCATTCTCTCTGTCAAGTAGGACAAAGAACAGGAAGCAAACATATTTGGTGGTCCTTGCCTCTAATAATATAAATGATGTATTGGTCTGTGTACTATGCTAAGCCCTTTAAGGCTTGCATCTCATTAAAATTTTAAGACTCCATGTAGTCATGTAGTAGGTTGTCTTAGGGTTTCTCTTGCTTCAGTGAAATACCATGACCAAAAAAAAAAAAAAAAAAAAAAAAAAAAAAGAAAAAAGAAAAAGTCTAGTTGGGGGGGCAGGGGCAAGTGTTTATTCAGCTTAGGCTGCTATATCATTGTTCATCATCATTTGGCTTCTCTAAGACAAATGGCCATTGCCATGACTTAGATATAAAACGGTCTGAAAGTTCATGTGTTGGAGGTTTGTTCGTGTATAGTTTATTGACTCCTGAGAATGTTGGTCTCGTTTCTAGTTTAATGCATTGATGAGTTTTGGGCTGAGTAGGCTGTTAGACCGGAGGGCCTAAATGGATGAAGTAGACTGTTAGGGGACATATCTTTGAAAGTCTTTTTTGTGCCCTGGCCCTGGCCTGACATACATTCTGTCTTTTTCCCATTTAGTTGCTACAAGACAAGAAATTTCCCCCCACCGTGTCTTCCCACTGTGATGTCCCTGACTCATCAAAGCATTAAAAATGAGGGGAGGGGTCAGTTAGCCATGACTGAAATCCTCCGAACCATGAGCCAAAAGAAAACTTTACTTATCTTGAGTCTCAAGCCATTCTCGATCTTCCAGGGGAATTTGGCAGAGGAGATCCCTAGGTGTGGATTCTGAAGATCTGAATTCATACTTCATGCCACAGGAACTAATTTCCAGAATTAGGACTTTGTTTGCCCAGGGTGGTTGTGGCACTGTTGGAAAATTACCAGGTCTTTATTTTCACACCTCTAGATTGTGTTATGCAGTTGTCATCAAGTTGTTACTTTAATACCACAGTCAATCATATATAATGGCACAGCCAAGCACACCTGACATGCTCATTAAAACAAAGATCACATTTGCATAATCGCTGTCAATAGAAAGGCCCACACTCGAGGCAGCTGGAGAGCTAATGAGGTTTGTTCAGGCAACAGTACCTTCCTCACAGTGCCTGTGTCTCAGGAACCTTCATGGGACTCTACAGCCTCTCCCTGCCCTTCTCGCCTCACTTCTTGTAGAAGCAGCATTTACACTAGAGTAGTTCACTGGAAGGGAAGTTTATGGAGGGGGATGGAAGGAGTAATCAGGGAAAAAAACTGAAGCTCGTGTGAGACAGTGCCGTTACTGAAACAAACAAACAAACAAACAAGAGTATTTAAGTGGCAGTGTTGCTAACTACGGAGACCCGAGGACACATCCCGGAAGGGCTATTATGTGATATAATTTCTGGATTCATGTGTTTGGAGAAGGAGCGATTTACTAAGGGCTGCATTTCAGAGCAGAATGGAGTTCACAGTTCAGGTTCATCACAGTAGAACAGGTGAAATGTCCAAGACCCACACTCTGATGGATGGCTGGGGACAAATAGCATAAGAGGGCCAGGAAATGCTCCCTGGTTTTCAAGACTCCCAGTGGGACATCTCATTTGGTCATCCTCACCCGGATTCTTGTAGATCAGACTCTAAGTCTGTGGTGAGCAACCTGTCTTAGTTCACAGACTAACTAACATCAACATGGAGACCGAGATTCGAGCCTCAGTTCTGAAGACCAAGCAGGCTGATGTTCTAACAGTACATGGGACACTGTCTTACTTTGTGGGGAAGAGAAAAGCTCCAACAGTCAAGGGTAAGACTTGTGGGTAGGTCTTGAATATCTAGTAGGACCCTGAGTGGCACATAAATATTCCAAAATTTCCATAACCAGAAGAATTCAGGTATAAGTCAGGGAGACTGGGAAATCAGACACTTAGTATTATGAATCCCCTGCTGGAAACTTTTAAACTATCCAGTGAAGGTAGGGTCTTCCATTTTAAGAGTTTGGCCTACCCTGGGGCAAGGCTGGCTCTGCTGTGAACGGTAGAGATGTAGATGTGAATTCTCCTGCAATGGGGGCAGGGACATAAACACATCATCCGTGCTCAAGGAGAGGGGTGGGGCAAACTAAACATCTCAACAGTACTGTTCATCAGTGAAATCAACTGCTTTGTAAAACAGGCCAAGTGGAGGGTTGCAATAGAGGCAGCTTTGCTGGAAGGGCATTGAGCATCTTTTTCCCTAGTAGTGGGAGCTACATGTGGTTTCTAGCTTTCTAGATGGCTTTATTTCTTACCTACTGATGCCTTACCACACTTCCCGACAATCCTGCTGCATAGCAACCATCTCCTGGTCTCTCAGAGACTCTCTTGTTCTTCTCCCAAACAGTTCCATCCGAGAAATGATAGCTCTTCATCAGCCATGGCTTCTGACCTCCAAGGTTTGCACAGGTCGAAATGTCTCAAATGGGGGGAGAGAGTCTCTCTCAAGGTCTTCTCAACGGGAGGGCCTGTCCCATCCTGTTCACTGGTGAACTTCCGTTACTAATCACAGAGCTTGTTATGTAAGTAAATGACTAGAGGCTAGTGAATGAGTGAATGAACGAATGTTCAGGAGAACTACCAGGGAAAACAGGAAGGGCAGGGGGTATGATTTCCGAAGTAATTTCATCATGTTCAAGCACCTTTCTAAAGCAAACTACCTCACCAACAGCAACCACAACCATTGCCCATTTGATCCATGTTATGAACTGGAAAAGAGGACCTATAATGCCAAGGAAAGCACCCCCCCCAGCCCTCCACTGTTTGAATGAAACTACTGACCTTCTCTTTGTGAATTTAGTGCAGTCTCTTGGACATAGAATGTGTTCTACAAATGTCACTAAGTAGTAAACATCCTTGTAGTAAGGCAGCTTCATGCAGTTGGTGTTTTGGCTTTTGGCATAGTATATAAAAAGTCCTAGATTGGTTGAGATCATGAATTATGAAGAATAAAGTCTTCACTGAGGGTATTGCCTGTAGATTTTTTTTGACAACTTCTCATTAGGAGATATGATAACAAGACTCCATAGTAGGAAAAAAGACCAGACTATTATCAAACACTAAACTTTCTGGTGCCTTGGTCTTATACTCAGCCTCCAGAACTGTGAGAAATAAAATTGTCCTTTTTATAAATTACCCAGATTCAGGTATTCTATAGTAGTAGCAGCAAAAAAAAAAAAAAAAAAAAAAAAAAAAAAAGCCTAAATCATCACCTGGAATACCACTTAAAGACATCCTAGTCTATTCATCATTATTACTATGCTGTGCATCAAGGCCACTGGTCCATGGACTGACCTCCAAGTCACTGCTCTGATAGTCTAAAGAACTTTTCAAGATATACCACTTGCTTAGATCTCCCAATAGGCTACCTCCTCCTAGGAGTGAATCTTGGAGATGCTTTGGCCAGCCTTGCTTCACCCAACTTCATCTTGTTTTGTACGTAGACTTGAGCCAATGGCTTTCTGTAGTTCAGACCTCGTGTTCAACAGAGTGAGAATGTGGTCCTTTGAAGACTAAAGTAGCCTCCTGTTTCTTAGCACAGTACATTTTCTACCATGCAGTCTTTCTGCCTTGGTTTCTGCTATCTTATTCTGATATGACCCAGAGAGGCCCCTAGGAATGAAAGAAACAAATGGTATGTGACCGCTCATTCAACTCTAACAAAACTAGTTATTTCAATTAATTAAATTCTTTCTAAAAAGATCCAGGGTATAGTCAAAGTCTGGTGAATCCAACAATAGTGTCTCTCTTTAGATAAAAAGCCTTTTGACCATCTTTGGTCCATGGAATCATATTTGAGAAATGCTCATGTATTATCCGTGGCTAATGGTAAGATAGTGCTGTGAAGTGAAGATTAAAGGTCAATTGTCAAATGTACCTGTTTGCTAAAAAGTCTTTTGACTATTTCTGAAACGCTTTGAACCCTGAGAAGTCAGAACTGTGAATCATTAGAAGCTCCTGTTGGATGGTGGCTTCCTTGAGGTACCAGTCTGAATGTACTGAATTCTGACTCGCCACTGTTCCTTTGTTAAACTGTCATTGATGTTGAGAACGACAGTGTTCATTGTGAAGAGCTTTGGGGGCAATTACGGGAAAGTACCAAAATCACCCATGAATTTTGTCACTGCCAAAGAGAGCCAAGTTACTGCTTTCACTGTGTTGGGTAGGTATGGGTAGACTGGGCGATTAGGGGGTGAGGTGATAAAGCCGTCATTGTCAGAAAGGTAATGGATGTCACATTTTGAAGAGCTTGACTTCAGGCGCTGAATCTAAAGTTATATATTGAACAGGAAAGAATTTTCACTTTTTTTTTTTTTGTCCTCCAGGACTTTTTGAAGTTCTAGAATCTTAGAAACGAGCATTAGAAATGACCCATCCAAAGTACTTTTCAAGTTTCCTGAAGATTACCATGGCAACTAAATTACTTCATGACTAAAGGAAGTACGTGTAATGATGTTTTTCCTGCCACTCACAAGTTGCTGTTTATTAACGAGGAAATGCCAGAGGTTGAGACTACCATGCTCTTTGTGAGGGAAGCGCATGAACAGTCTCAGGAGGGGGTGGATGTCCTGAACAAAATGAAGGAAGTTTGTCAAGAGCATCCACGTACTTCTGTAAGTGCCTGGTAATGACAGCATGAAACCGTGGGACGCTATTGCTCTCTGTGAAAGGGACACAAAGGAACAGTTTTACTATGGGCTCAGTTTGGGGATGATTTGGTGACAGCTTCTTTCTATATTAGAAGATTTTGAGTATACTTACGCTGTATCCTTGAATTTTATATCCCACCGGGTGATTTTTTTTTTCATGATCTGAAGGTGGACACAACAGTCTAAGTTAAGCTCTACCCTCCTACTATTCTTTTTCAAAAATTTCTTTTGTTTCATCTATCTGCCAGTTGGATTCATTCTGACAGGAACCACTTGTTGATTATAGAACCCAAGCTCTGTAATGTTTTTGTTGCTTTTTGTAGACAGGGTTTCTTTATGTAACCCTGGCTGTCTGTTGTAGACCAGGCTGGCCTTGAACTGCCTGCCTCTGCCTCTGGAGTGCTAGGATTAAACTGGTGTTTTTATTGTTGAGAGATGTTGGTATTTGAATGTCAGACTGACAAAGTCTGACACCTAAAAGAAACCTTGTGCTTATAGGTAGTAACCCTGTTTGCCCTGACAACTCTTTACCTACTCTTGTCTTCATGCAATCTATTTTAGACTTCATGCATGTCTATTTTAGGCTTCCATAAATGCAAACAAACCTGTTCTTTTGTGACTGGTTTCTTTCATGTTGTAGCATCAATACTGTTTTTTTTAATGAATTTCCATTGTTGTACTATACTACATTTACCTGCTTACAGATTGATGGGCATGTGTACCGCTTCCATAGGTAATGCTGCTATAAACATTTGTGTATAAAAAAAATCTTTTGAGATGTGGATTCCTTCCAGACTAATGTGGTTTGATCAAGCCAGACCGCCTGAAACAGAGTACCAGGTGATTCTACATTCAAATCAGCTGGACAAAGCAGCCTTACAGACTACAGCCAGGATTTCTGAATCTTCTTCGAATCCCCCATGACAGCGCCCCTTACCAGCAGGAAGTAGTTTGGAAAGAACGACGCCCAAATTCCCAAATGTTGTCTATAAATGTTTGTTTTCATTTAATTGGACTTTGTTATATAAAATAATTTAAAAAAATAAAAAAAAAATTCTTTTGATGGTGTTATAGAATTGCATCCTGAGGCTTCACTTGGAGTTTTTTTTTTTTTTTTTTTTTTTAAGTGAAGACTTTTCCTTTGGCATTTATTTGTGTATTCTTGGAAACCCTGTCCATTGATGGATCCATTAGGACTGGGGAGGCCTTGTTAGTGCTTTGTCTGAGTCTGTAATACGGTGACAAACTCTGTAGAAACTTCTGAGTTGTTCTTGTCTTCCTAGATTTCTAAAATTCTTCTTAAGGTATTATAAGAAAATCCAAGAGAGGTAAGATCACTGTTGCATTCTTTTATATGCTATACTTTCCCATAAGAAACTAAAAGTGTAAAGTTCTGCATGGATATACTCAAGTCCTATTTTAAGTAGGCAGAAAAAGCACATGGGCTGGAGAGTGGGTTAGAGAGTTAAGAGTAATAAGTAAATATTTCATCGTCCAAAGTCCAGCAACTGTGCGTAGCAGCTGATGTAGATTATCAGAGAGCCCAGGCTGCCTTCTCCTAAGAATCTGGGCCAAAGCACATACAATCCCGTTTGTGCGTAATAGTTCTACAGATGTTTGGTGTAAGATGAGTATCTGAGGTGAGCTGTACAGTGATGTATAGACATCTTCTGTCCATTGTTCTGTCTGGGAAAAGGAGCAATGCACCAAGAATGAAGATTATGAGGTCAGCTGCCTTGGTTCCAATCTGGATATCATGTGCTTGGGTCTCAGAAGCAGAATTTTTTGTTGTTTGGAGACATGACCTTGTTATATAGCACAGGCCAGCCTCATTTTCCTGCCACCTAGGATTATAGGCAAAGGGTACCACACCTGGCATCAGGACAGGGCTGGGCATACAGAGAGTCTATAGCCATCAGCCTTGTGGACAGGAGAGGCAGGAAGGAGGCTCAGAAGGGGTGGGGGTAGGTAAGGAACTGAAATGTAGGCTCAGAGGTCCAGGGAAGCCTGGGCCCACCCCTTGAGGGACCCTGGTTACAATTGCAATTGTCCCTCAGAGAGACCCCAAATCTAAACCCTTCGAGCTCCATCGTCATCTGCCACTTGTCCAACAGTCCTGAAAGAGGTGTGTGGTCTTCTCAGTCTCTCTGCAGCCAACGGTGACCAAAGTAGCTCCGAATCATTTGGCAGGAGACCATTCCCTCAGGAGGCCTGCTGGGTACATTTTCATATTCCTCACATCCACGTCCCCTTTCAGCATCTAGGGAAACTTGGGTATGTCGGTTGCTTAACCTTCATGAAGGTTCAACTTCTCATCTGTAAAGCAAGCTTATTTCAAAGGGGGTTTTGTCAGGGTTTTGCAAATTGTAATAAAGGCTCTAGTAGGATGCCTGGCACAGAAGAAAGCATATTGTAAATGTTAATATTCCCTTTAGGTAAGCCACAATTACCAGCAGTAGTTCCTTTAGTGGAGAAAGGGAGCTACCATCTTCACTTCATACGGTTAGTTCTCGCTCTAGGAGAAGGTTGTGTCAGCCCTTTTCAAAAGACATCATAATGGAGCTACTTCATGTTCTCCCCCCCCCCCCCCCGTCACTTGGTATTATGTGATCTATACTGCTCGAAGAATGTGCTGATGACCTCTGAGTAATAGGATAATAACAGCCCCTAATAAGCGGAAACCACAGGGAGCGATTACAAAGTGATTTGTAAGTGACAGGATTATGTTCCTACTGCTAGTGCACTCCTCGTGAGATAATATTTAAGGATGATAATTAAGGGACTTGGTCTTTAACCCTTCAGTGATTCATAAATGCTCATCTCTGCTGTTTGGTAAGAGCCCCAGTGGATTTTTTAGGGCCCACTGGAGTATTCAGTTCCGTTAGTTTTGAGTTTTTCAAGTTTTCTTTGAAAACCACTGAATATATCAAAATAAAGTCCTTTAAATTCCATTCATGACTGAATTTGAAAAGACTGCTCTCATCTGAGAAGTGGCAAATTAGTGATGCTAACGCTGCTTCAATTGAATTATCAACCGGGGAGGAATACTGAAGAGAATGGGGTGGGAGGATGGGAAGAAGAGAACTTGCTAGAAATAAGACTGGTTACTTCCATTTGTTCACAGGAAAATAGGAATCTATTGGTACCTATTGTACCCGAGGCAGAATGCTTGTCCTGAGATGAGTAAACCCAAATCTTTGATCTGAAGAGCTTATGGCCTCCTGGGGGCGTGGGAAGGAGGAGGCAGAGTGTGGGGAGAGACAGCCACCACCATGGTGTGTACCAGGACCATTATTACAGGAGTTATAGTAGGAGCCCTGAACTTGCAGCCATGTGAGACACCACAGAAGTCCCTGACCACCACTTATAGAGCCTGCTAAGAACACTGCAGGACAGGTTCCAAATGCACTCAGAGAGGAGACTGGGGCTCTGCTCAGAAAAGCAGATGCTTCATGTGATGCCGGATGCAGGGTTAAAAGAGAGGAAATGCCAATCAGGCAGGGGTCCAGAAACCATGGACCAGACTGGGAATGATAAATAAGTTGAAACCCAGAATAAATTGAGATAAAATGGATAGCCTAAATCTCAAAGTAAAATGTTCACTCTTCTCTCATTTAATACACTGCATTTTATTCCTATAAAAGGGCTGCAATGTAACATAAAATTATGTGCTTAAAGCTTCATTTGCTAGAGTATCTGTGTCTAATTTGCTTAATTTTTCTGTAAGAAATATCTCAAAAGTATGAGGCCAGCTAGTCTTAAAAACCATAAACCATGTGTTTCCATTAGAGCTCCCATGAAAGAAAACTATATAGTGATGAGTGAAGAGCTATGCTGTGCCAGATCCAACCCCGGCCCATTCCCCAGAATTATGAACAGCCCGACATATACTATTCTTGTCTTTTACAAAGACAAGGATATACAAACATAGTTATACATCTGTACATTTTATATAAATGGGAACATCCCAGATATATTGCCCTATACCCTGCTTTTTTTTTTTTTTTTTTTTTTTTTTTAAAGATGGGTCTCTCTGTTATTTAGCTTTGAGATAGTAACCCTGGGACTCTGTGTAGACCAGACTGGCCTCACATTCAGAGAGCCTCCTGAGTGCTGGGACTCTAGTGGTGTCCACCCTGCACGGGGCAGCCAGCAATGTTTACAGAACTCTTTCCTTGGTGACGTGTTCCCTATGCCCTGTACTTTCTGAACAACATGCTCCACTGTGAAGATTAACCACAATTTATTTAGGTGTTCCTCTTGATGCATGTTTACTTTGCCATTTTCCAGATTGCAAATGTCAAATTGCAAAGTGTGTCTGCAATTATACCTGCAGATGCATCTGGACACTTGTGTAGTGAGTGTCCTAGAAAGAAAATTACTAGGTCAAAAGGGACCTGCATTTTAAGTTTTGGTGCATTAAAACAAAATGTATCTGAAGAGACTGTACCAATTTATGCCCTCTTGTAGGTTTCTTTTAAGTTGATTGTCATTTCTTTCTGTCTGCTGCTCCCCAGAGTGTCCCATCTTGGGCGGCTGGAGAAAGCCACCTTAAAGACCCTGTACTGAGTCACTTTCCCAACAAAGCAAGATCGTGTGAGGGCAAGAGCTCATGCCACTGTTGGCCTCACTTCCGGGACTGTCTTCGGCATCTGCTGATGTGGCTCTGTCTGTGGCCATTATAGCGATGTGACAGGCTATCTGCGTCAGACGGACGGAGGAGAGGAAGAGGGCAGACCTGATGGTGGTCCTTGTGCATATTTAAAAGCCATTTAAATAGGTTTCTTTTTATCCCCTTTTCCTATTGATGATAAAGGTGAAACCATTTGTCTCATTTCCAAATCAAAGCTTCCTAAAGTAAAACGGTCAGAAGGGCAAACCGACCTCACAGGGTGGAGTAGGAGCCGAATCTACCTTCCGGGAGGGAAATACTTCAGACTTAAGACTTTCCCACATTCCTCTGGTTCCCTAGCCACAGAATGTGGCTCTGAGAGAGCTTGGTTATATTAATTGAGTTGGGCAAACCTGCCTATGCGGGTAGCACCATTTCTTGGCTGGGATCCTGGACATTATAAACAGAGAAGGAATCGGACAGCAGTATGAATTCATTTCTCTGTTTTCTGAATGTCATCATGATGTGAGCAGCTGCTTTAGCTCTACCACTGGGACACCCCCACCATGATGGCTTAAAATGACCTACCTACCAACTTCTATCTAGGGCTCATCAGTGACAAAGTCGGAGTATACATGATATGCAAAAAGACATCTCAACATCCACAAGTTAAATTAGCTGCCATGCTTTGTTCTTTCTGAGATTCCTGTGTAAATTTGATTCCATATGAGAGGCTAATAAAAGGAGGCATATGGGACCTGTAAGAGTCAATAGGGCTCTGTCTTTGTGAATAGACTGACCATTCATGTGTTTAGTAGAGGAACGAACTAATAGGTTATCTTAATAGTACGGCCACCACAATCCAGTTTAGCTAGACCTCCAGGACACTTTGTCTCTTGCTATGTAATGCCCTCTGCTGCCTCAGAGTGCCACCAGCAGCAAGTACAGGAACAGATGAGCCCCTTCAACTTTGTACTAGAATCTCCAGCTAAAATAAAACTCCTTTATTTATAACATGCCCAGTCTGTGTTACCAACAAGAGGAAAGATCGCTCTTCCTGAACAATCATTTAGAACTTGAATGTGGCTAAGAGGTGTGGAAGGCACAGAGGTCCTTGTGCTCACAGATAAGTACTAAGGGAACCAGGAGAGTTAAACCCACAGGGTTGTCTCCTCAAAGGGAGAGATGCATAACCTGTTTTCTACTTCCTCACCCAGACTCTTATCATGAGCTTATTGTTCTCAATCTATACAGCCCATCTTTATGGAAGGTGTCACATGTAGTCAATCTATAGAACCCATCTTTATGGAAGAGGTCACATGTACTTTACAAAGAGTTTTAGAATAGTCATGTCTTAAGCTTTATTTGCACACAAAATTAAGTTAATTATCATCAGGAAATTTTTTCATCAAACTGAACTCTGATTAAGTTTGCCTAAAACAAACTAGTTAGGGTCAGACTCTCAAATGCATCAATACTGGCTACTGAGTTATATGGAACCGAACTTCCTTCACTGATCAACACTCCTGGTTTTGGTGGCCTCAGAGGGATCCCACTTCCCAAAAAAGAGTGGAGATGTTTATGTATCAAATGTATTTGTGTTTTTTTACAAATTTACAAAACAATGAAAAACTTACATATTATAATCGGTAATGATTACCAAGATTCCTACTATTGCCGTTCTTAAAAGACTGACTTTTGTTGTTTTTAATTAAGTGTATGCTTGTCTACACCTGGGTATGTGCATGTGAGTATAGATGCCTTCAGAGACCAAAGGCATCAGATACCCTGGAGCTAGAGTTACAGATGCTTGTAAGCCACTGGCCATGGTGCTGAGAACCAAACTTGGGGCTTTTGGAAGAGCAGGAAGTGCTCTTAACTGAGCCATCTCTCCAACCCACTACATTTTAATGGAAGCTCTCAATTGTTTATTAGAGTGTAAATTGTATTTTTGCAGGGAAGATAATATTTTTTGGATAGTTAACAATGACTAAAATGTGTAAGATTTGCACTGCTTCTGAAAAAGTTGGCATCAAGAGTCACTGTTGATTCCAGAGGTAGAGGCAGGGGATCTCTGTGAGTTCAAGGCCAGCCCAGTCTACAAAGTGAGCTTCAGGACAGCCACTATCCTATCTTGAAAAAGAAAGGGAAAAAGAAAGGAAAAAGAGTCGCTGTCATTGAACATTTCCTATGACGACCCACACTTGCATAACCCAGTCCCCATCATCCTGATCAGTCAGTTTCTCTGGTCTGAGGTCTCATTGACTTCATGACACCAAGTTTCTCAGTACCTAGATTAGTAGGTAGCCTCAATTTTATAACTTGGGGGGTCCACTAAGAGGGTCCCTTAGAGGAGTCAGATGAAAACAGGAGAAGACACGTTCTACTTTACAAAGATGAAGACAGAAAGATGTAGGCATAGTGAATGGGTGGGTTTAGTACTGAAATGCAGTAGCTATGGTTACAAGAGGGTCCTAGAGGGAATGCTCATGTAAATTGGAATAATTAGCTCTCTGGGCTGTGCCGTTGTATTAAATGGCACAAAGAGAACAAGGATCTCAAGACAAGTGTTACAGGGCTGTCATCAAAGGCCAAGGATAAATCAAGACTGGCCTTTCCAGTCATTTTCCCTTTGGGCACACACCACAGAGGGCTAATGTCCTAAATTATCTATTTCTCGTCACATGGTTTCGCCTGCTGCCAGACTGCATGGTGTGCTCAGAGCAATGACAACTAATTTGGCAGCTCTGACACCTCCCTCCAGAGGACTGCACTGAATGACACAGCAGTGAGAGACTATTGACGATCAAAGTCCAGGAAGTTCAGAAAACTTGCCACGTGCCTGGATGAAATCCCTCCTGTCCCAGAGGCACAGAGCCCTTGTCAGGAGAGCAAGTCACACCAAGTCTCTCTGGGACGACGGCAGGGAGGAATTAAAGACTGCCAGAGTTTGAAGCGTGGAGCCAGGCGATGTGGTATGAAGTCTGAGGACATGGGGGGGGGGCACACTCTTTCGGAGGCTGTCTGTGTGCTGCAGAATAAGGGGTCTCTCGTGTTCACTTTCCCCGACAGCCATTCAGAGGACCACAATTCCCTCACTGCGAAAGGGGGGAGACACAGGCTTCAGAAGAATGGGCAGAAACATGATTTTGCACCAGGTGAATGAAAAGCTAATTGACTTTAGAAGTTTAAAAGTCTAGGCCAGACCTTGCAGGCTCCAGATGATGGAGGACAGAGGTAGTAGACAGAGGGAGAGCTGAAGAGATGTAGAGCGGCTGCCAAGGGCCAAGTCTTGGTCTGTGGTTCTGCTGAAGCTGGGGTCTGTGACTCGTGTTAGCATAGAGGGCCATTGGAACCATGTGTGCTAACCCCACCCTTCACTGTCCCTGGGATAGCTGGTTCTGCCCCTCACTGGATACTGTAGCAGGAGAGCTGGTCCCACCCCTCAGGGGAGAGCTGGGAAAGATGGCCCTACCCTTCACCACAGGCGTAGACCTCACCTGGGCAGCACACTAGAGCTGACCCCGTGGCCATGGTCGGCATGCACATGAGCCAGCACTGAGGGCAAGAGAGCAGGAGAGCTGACCCCACCCCCAGTCTGCCATGTGCTGCCATGGGCCAAAGCTTCCCCACCCCCAATACAACTTGGAGCATGTAAGTAACATGGCCCCAGGATCATGAAAGTCAGAGAACCAGTCCTGACCCTCACACACTCAGAACCCCGTCTTGACAGCACACTAGAGCCAACACTTGCTGCTGGGAAGACCAACCTGCAGTAGCTCAGAGAAGCCAGAAAGGAGGGGTAATGTCGGCAGAGCTGCACACACACCGGAGACTTTTTTCTGAGGGCCAGCACTTCATTCTTCATTTCATTTTTCTCTCTGTTGGATGCTCTTCTGTTGTCTTGCATTTTTCCTTTATCCCCTTTATACCACCCGAGACAAAGATTTCTATGCAAGAAAAGATCACCTCGTAACCACAAATTACACGTTCTCCCAAAACAAAATCTTTATGCAAGGAGAAATCGTGAAGATCACAAGTTTTACTTAGAAAGCCACAAGTAGTTAAGAACACATTTCTTTGTATTAACTTCCCACCATAACATCTCCACCCCAAGGCAATGATTCTTTTATTACTGATTAACAAAGTATTCAGCAAGCTAAGTATATGTGAGCCATTTCCTTTTGTACTGACAAGAGGCTGTTTGCAGCTTCACTGCAGCAGATTTCTGTTCCTAGTGCTACTCAAGAGAAACTTTAAATGAGTGGTCAACTAGCCATCTATTTCTCTTCACACACAATAGGGCCATTTAATTTCCCATTACAACTTTTTTTTTTCAAGGTGCACACTGGGGCCTGTGATTAATTCTGTAAGTTATGTGACCAAGGAACTCAGCCCTAAGCTTGGGTGCAGGGACGTAATTGCTTTCTTTGGTCATCAGTTCTTCCACAGGCAGAATTCACAGGTCTGTCACGCATGAAACTTCTTTGTTCTTATTTTCTAACCTCTGCAAATTTCATGTCTAATGAATGTTCTAGGGGAGACTCTGTCTCAAATCTCCAATCAATCAATCAATCAATCAATCAATCAATCAATCAATCAATCAAAAGAGCAATTGAGAAAGACACTAGAAGACACTAGATGCTGACTTCTGGCCTCCAGATGATTGTCTATACACCAGGCACCATACCACAGATGCACACGTGCACACACATACATACGCATGCGCGCGCGCGTGCGCGCGTGCACACACACACACACACACACACACACACACACACAGAGGCACATGCTTATACTCACAAATACACAAATCGAACCATTTCTGTTCCCAACCATTTCAGATAAGTTATTTTAAACTTGAGAGTGAAGAAGAAACTGCTAGAACCCAACTGAAGACATTTTCCACATACCTGACTTGTTACAGGCTAGCTAATTTTTAAAATGCGCACTTGCAAAGGAAATGGTGGGAGAGGCTCTTCTGTGGACAAAAAGGGGAGAGCTACCAACATTGTTTGTAGGTGTGAAAGTGACACTTGGTGAGTGACTTTCAACTCCCTGTAATACTCATAGGCAACTTTTCAGTAGTCATGTTCGCTGTAGGCAGGAGTTGGCGATGAAAGACAGCCTTGGTATGTGTAACATGGAGAAGCAGGGTGTTTGTATGACCTGAAAGTATTTGGCAAAGGTGTTTCTCATGACCATGGTGTTTTCAGCATATATACAAACATTCTTCCTTCAGGAAGAGCTTAATTCATCTCTACTTTCTGATTTTGAGTTTGATTTAGAAAATTCCCTTTAAAGAATCAACTACCTATGGGGGGGGCGTGCATTTTACAGTGGAGAACAAGGTTCACATCACCAGGAGTGAGTCACAGCACCTGTCAGGATGTGATGGGGTGAGGACGGCACCCCTGGGAATTCTCGTAAGTCAGAGGCAGTCATGAAAGAAATGTCAGATAAGCTGGATGAAGAGACCTTCACAAAATATTTGATCCGTATTCTTCAAAAGTGCCAAGGTTATGAAAAGGAAATGAGAATGGGCTGAGAAATGCACATATTAGTAGAGGTCAAGAAAATGTGATAACCGAGTACAACACAGTACCCTGGATTAGATCCTGGGAAGGAAAGAAAACGACAGAGGAGCCCCGTGAAATGTGCCCAAAGTCATAGTGTCCTTAGTGGTGCCGTCAAAGTTAATTTCTTGATTTGGTAAATGTAATGCGACGTAATGTGTTGTCATCATGGAAAATAGAATGGACAGAAGCTCTCTGGAGTATCCTTGCTAGTCTCCCAGCAATGTAAAAGTGTGCTAAAAGTTTCAAAACTATAGAAAGAAAAAGCTTGCTTTGTCTTCAAGGCCAATGAATGCATCTCCCCAAGCCGTGGTTTTCATAGCCCTTTTGGTTGAGAGTGATGGTTACTTCTGTTCATTCCACACAGAACAGAGTCTGAATGTGATACAACATGCTTGCAGTCCCAACAGTGTGTGGCTGAGGCAGGACGACTCTGAGTTCCAGGTCAGCCTGGGCTATTACACTGACTCTGAGTTCCAGGTCAGCCTGGGCTGTTACACTGAGAAAGTGTCTCAAAAAACTAAGCAATGAACCAACTAAACAAAAGTGTGAGTGGCCCCCCAAGGCCTGATGTCAGCAGGAGTAGCAATAATGAGCCTATGGATGCATTCTATATTCTCTAACTGCCCACCACTCTTCCAAACTAGAAAACAAATGTGTTTTGTTTCATTTTTTCCCCCTTCTATTCAACTTGATTTGCAGGAGATTCTGACGTTTAAAGATTTTGAAATGATTTACATTCTCTATGCAGATGTTTTTGTTTTAAAAACTTGACACTACTTTGATTAAAAGCGAGGAATAATGCCATTTATTGTTGAAGATTACGGTGTGGAATTAGTCCATTCAGCTTTTAAAGAAAGGAACTAGCAGAGTTTGCCCTGGGCCAGAACAATATGTTTTTCTGCTTTTGTCCAAGACTGACAAACACGGCTGGTGTCAGCTGATGAAGCTGCTGCTTCCATCAGCTACTGGAAACATGGTTGGGGGTGGGGGTGGGCTTCAGTGAAAAGCCTTACACTCTTTGATTACAATGGAAAAACTGATTGCAATATATATGAGAATGTGTTTTTAACAGGTGATTGTGGAATTTAATAAAGAGGGAATCGGAGAGACTTATCAACACTGGAATACAAACTAAAGAGCAGATTGGGGCATGTTAAATAAGTTTAGAGAGCCATGTCCCTGTTTTCTACCTCACCCCAAGTAGGCTGATATTTTCCCCCATTACTTCCCGAAAGAAAGATGATCTTAAGCTAAATGAAGAGGATATCAAGATGCCCGTAGGAGCTTATAATAGGTGGCTGAGTGAATTTTAATTCAACTTGAACTTAAAAGTACCATATTAGTTCTTTATAAACAATACCCTTAATAGCACAAAACCTTTTCAGGTTTGGTTTTGGTTATTTTAGACAACTGAGAGTCATGTTTACCACCCACCACCAACAGCGGTAATAAAAACCAGGAAGAGTATGGGAGATGTGTTGGTTCCAGAAATAGAACTGTGGGGCTGGCAAGACGGCTCAGTAGGTAAAGGTGCTTGGGAAAGGTGGTAACTGAAATATGATCCCTGGAATCCTCAGGAAAGTGGGAGAAGGCAACTGACCCCACAGAGCTGTCCTCTGTGTGACTGCCACACTCACACCATGGCGTGAATGCCCGCCATCCTATGTGAGCACACAAACACACTGTGATTGTTGTCTAGAGTTAGTCCGTGTAATTGGGAAAATATTTTCTGTGTGTTAAATGATTCCTGGAGCTAAATGAAAAGGAAAACTTCAACTTCAGCCAGTCTCTGACTGAACATTCTTTCTCAAAGAGGTAGACTTATGTAAAACCTTGATTTCTCTTCATGGTTGCTTTTGTTCTTCAAATTGTTATCACCTTTCTTTGAGAATACATCTTCCTACTAAGGATATGTTGCCCAGAGCTTGGGAACCCGAGTGTCACCCATGGGCACCCAATGCTAGGCAGAGCTTGGGAACCCAAGGGCACCCAACTGGGCCTTTTAGCATTTACTTCTGAGGTGAGGGTTGAGAGCAGGTCCTACTGTGGTTACCTTGCAATCCCCAGGGATTCAGGCCAGGCTCACAGCCCTAATAAACGTTCCCTTGCGGAGAGCGAGCGATGTGGCCAGTACCCTGAGCATCCGGGAGACCCCTTTAAAAGGGCATGCAGGTTGTCAATCACAAGGCTCCTTCCCACAGGGTGGCTGAGCACGATGCCTGGCTTCCATAGCTTGTGGCTGACTTTGCTTTCTGAATCATCAGGCGAGCTTTAATAAATCATAAATAATGGTATTACCATAATTTCAAATTCTAGTTTGCTCAGCATTTCTCTAGGACAGCCATCTTCTGTTTGTCTTCAGACCCCCAGTACTTTTAAAATGTGTTGCCTCTTCCTGCACTGTGTGTATGTATGCATGTATGTATGTGTGGAGATGCACATGCACATTTGTATTTGTATGTCAGAGGCCAATATCATGTCTTCATTAAGTGCTCTCTACCTTCCTTTTAACAGAAAGAGTCTCTCACAGAATCTGGAGCTTTCTGATTTGTTTGAACTGCTCTCTAGCAAGTCCTAGGGGTCCTTCTGCCTCTGCCTCTCAGAGCTGGGATTATTATATGTGCATGCCTGAATAATAAGCACTTACCGAACTGAATCACATTGCCAACTCTGGGTCTCCCTGCTTTTGAAGATGTAATTTGTATTTGTCACACTAGAAACTGTGACAAACAAAAACTCGAAGTTATACAATCATTCATTTCAGCCCAATAATAAATTTTTCATGCCTTATTACAATTAATATTTTAGTGAGTACTTTCCAAAGTATCAAAAACGTCGCATCCTTTGACATCTTGGTTATTTACTTTAGCAGGTGCTTAGGCTTTTCATGTCTGGGCTGCCTTCTGGCTGTACTGTCATGCTCTTGGGACATCTGTGTGTGGAAGACCCCCTGGAGATGCCAGAGCCCCACTGAAACTCTGGCTGCTACCTGCTGGAGTATGGTCTTCCTCCAACTTGGCACACTTTGTCTACCCAGACACAAGTATCTGATGCCTCCCAGAGAGCTTTGGAAGTAACCCTCTCATAGAAACCTATAGGACACCAACTGAAAGCAACCCCAACTTCCATCTCACAAACTCTCATGGTTTTACATAAAAGTCCATGCCACAGTTGGGAGGGCTATAGGTAAATCCACACTGCACTAAAGTAATTTTTATTTTTCTAAGTTTTTACTCCTAATTTTGTCCTTTGAGAGTTTCTACTATTTATCACGCTGTATTTTGATTTACTCTGCTTCTCCTCTCAATTTTAGCTACCTTTGATCTCTAGCAAATCCTCTCTTCCTTGCTAGCCCCTTTCTCAGATTCATGGCTTTGGTTTTGTCTTGCGTTAGCTATAGTCTGTCAGCACACCCTATGTCCTAGAGAGGCAGGGATTCTGATGTTAGAAACTTACATTAGTTCTTAAATGGAGAGACAGTTGCCAAACATCACAGATCTGGTAAGTAAAGAGACTGGGGATGAAGTGCTCTCCCGACCAAACTTAGTAGCATTGCTTGTGATGTCTAAGTCCCTGTGAGTTGTTACTATGTTGCCCTTGCATGTGATGCTATTATGTCTCTCTTGTGAGTTGGTAGTCTGTCCTACTTTGTATGTAACATCTATATCTCTGTGAATTGTTACTCTGCTGTACTTTACATGTGATGTTACTATGTCTCTGTGGTGAGGTATGACTGTTGTACTTGCCTGTGATGTTACTATGTCTCTGCGGTCAGCTGACACTCATAAAGAGAACATTGGAACTATGTGTCTGACATGTTGCTCCATCAGCAGAGGGAAGAAAGGACACTGGGAACTACCCTTGAAGGGATCATGGAGATGGGAAAGGAAAAATAAGGGACAGATACTACAGCGCTGACAGGGGTAGAAGCCAAGGATCTATACCAGGCTTTTTCATTTGGGCCACCAAACAGCTCCCAAATCCCAAAGAGCTTCTTATTGGTTATGATTGCTCTGCCTAGCTTAGGCATGATTCTGGCTGGCTCCCCCTCCCTTCACTTAAATTAACCTGTTCCTCTTTATCTACCTTTGCTTCGGGGCCTTTTACTTTCCTTTCCTTCTGTATATATTACTTTCACTGCTTACCATGCCTGTCTGGCTGGCCCCAAGAATCTCCCCTTTCTCCCTCATTCTCTCCTCTCTTCTTTTCCTTCTTCTTTAGCCTAGAATTCTCCTTCTAGTTATTCTCTCTGCCTGCCAGCCTTGCTTATTCTTTCTCTGCCTAGCTATTTGTTATTCAGTTCTTTACTAGACCAATCAGGTGCCCTAGGCAGGCAAGGTGAACAAGGTTACATAATTAAACAAATGCAGAATAAACAAATGTAGCATTTCTTAAATAAATATGCAAGTAAAATAATATTCTACAACAAGAACCCTCGAGTCAATTTTCTTCACAATTTTAACCAACGTGGTCCTTGTCTATGTGGCAGTTTCTTTAGAAATGTCTGAGCATATCAGCCAAGATACTGCCTCAACACGGTGTGACTGGCTTTGTTGACTCCCCGTGGGAGGCTCATCCTCTCTGAGGAGTAGGTGTGGGGTGGAGTGGGGAGGAGGGGGGAAGAACAGGAGGAGGGGAGGGAGGAGGAACTGGGATTGGTATGTAAAATAAAAAAGATTGTTAAAAGAAAGAAAGAAAGGTCTGGGCATGGACCAAAAGGTACAAAGTAAGCTCATTATTAGACACAACTGTGTGAAGAGCCAAGCAAATCTGGAGATGCTTTCTTTATGCTCAAAATGTCACCTTAAGGTCATGGATCCATCCGTCCATCCATCCATTGAATTGTCATCTAGGTTCAAAACAGTGACAGTCACAAAGGATTGCTTTCTCGGTTTCTGGTTTTGGTTTTTGCTTTTTTTTTTTTTTTTTTTTTAGATGGCTCTTTGTCAGTTTCCTAAATAGCTCTCAGAAGCAACATGGCATCACTAGATGGATTAGCGGCTTCCCAAGAGTGTCTGAATTGACCTTTTGGGAACAAAATTGTGTAAAAGCAAGCTTTGCCCTGGCTTCCCTTAGTCTGCGTGAGCCCTACTCCCTGGGCCCTCCCCTTCTCTCTGATGGTCACTCTCTGGCTAGTTGTTTTGTAGGCTGTTGTTCTTGTCCCTTTGCTTAGGTTCACTCTCCTGGGTTAAGACATCATCCTGTTGCCTTCTACATCTGCTGCAAATCCCACTGGCTGTACAAGGATTCTGACACTAAGCTTCGTGGTTGGAATGTGAGTTCTGCTTACTGGCTGTATGATCTTGGGTGCATTTCCTAGCTCTTCGGTGGCTTCTGATTGACCTGCTCTCACAGTGCTATTGTGCCTGGAAAATATTAAGGATACTAGGAATTAACTTTAAATAAAAGACAGGGAATGAGTGCAGATACTTGCATCTTGTAATCAGTGACAGCTGACGGACAGTGCCTTCTCCTTGGACTGTGGTTCTTACTCCAGAGCATATCAACTCCTGACCCCCTTCCCTTTACAAGATGTCCATCATTGTTTCCCAGATCCAGACTTCTCAGTGGAACGCAGTCTGCTCTGAGGAAGTGCAGTGAGGGACTGCATGAGTTCTGAGGACTTTCAGATCGGGATCACACGATGGCTGGAATTCACGAGGCATTTAACGTGAGTAATGGCAGCTGGTGCAAGAGCGTGGATATGTTTGAAGGGGCCAACCCAGGTGGGTCCTCAGCAGATGCGAGCTTTCTGTCTCCAGCTCGACACACTTTGAGATCAGTTCTGACAGGAGCAAGAGCTACTGACCTTTGCCTAAACTCTTGTCATACTAAGTCTGAAGAAAACGATGACATGTTTAATAACTCAGTTCATTTACCTTGGAAAGCGCAAATGTCCATAATTAGCTCCCAATTATTCAACATGTGGCTTCTCTTTCTCCCCATCCCTTCCTACTGTCTGAGAGTTGATAGCTCTATGCCAGGCAGCCAAAATCAAACACATCTGTCTGTGTTAGTCACCTTGTCTGGTGTTGTGCAAAAAGGCCCAAGGACAGTTTAGATGGAGGAATTATTTGCTCTGACTCACGGATTTGCAGGTTGGACTCTGGTCTTTGGCTATGGTGATTCTGATCTGATGCGGATGCAGAGTATCATGGTGGTGGGGGCATGTGGCTGACGCTACCAAGAAGGACAGGAAGTGAGGGAAGGTGCCGGGATCCAGGCAACAGTATCCGGGATCCAGGCAACAGTTATACTGTAAGTGATCTGCATCCTCCACAGTATATACTGTAAGTGATCTGCATCCTCCAAGAAAGCTGCTCTTCCTGAAGTTTCCACTCTAGCTGGCATTTCTAGCTGGAGACCAAGCATTGCAACGGAGCTGATGGGGAACACTTCATATTTAAGCCACAATCACCACACAGAGAAAGGAGTTTTAAGAAACTGTAGCCACTGAACAAAATAGAGTCTGGTGTGGTGATATATTATTGATGATTTATTAAAGCTTGCCTGAGGATTCAGAAAGCAAAGTCAGCCACAGGCCATAGAAGCCAGGCATACACCTTTAATCTCAGCAGCCAGAAAGTGGGAGGTGGTCCACACCTTTAATCCTCAGGACTCAGGATTAAGAGGTAGATGGATCTCTCTGAGTTCAAGGCCACCCAGGTCTACACAAGATTGAATCAGTCTGAAAGAGTAACAGTGCTCATGTTTTTAATCCCAGGATTCATGAGAGATATTTAAGACAGGAACAGAGTCAGCATGAGGCATGCTGAGGGGAGGTCACAGTCTGAGGCTTGGTGAGAGCTGCTGGAGACAGGATCAGCCCACTCAGCTTGAGGCAGGTGGCAAGAAGCTAGTGGCCAGCTGCTTTGCTTTTCTGAATCCTCAGTCACGCTTTAGTAAATCATAAATAATACATCACTACAGTCTGGGTTGCAGCACCTGAGCTATAGGTGACCACCTTCTTTAGGCCTCCCTGTTGATAGGTAGGAAAGCCACTACAATGGTATTTTGCAGTAGGAGGTAAAATGGGATTAGCTCTGCAAAGGCAATATGCTATCATCAAGGGGGCAGGGTAGGCAATCAATGATGGAAAATTAATAAGGGAGACATCTGGTATAAGGAGGGATTCCAGCTAAAATGACCTGCAGACAGACCAGGGAGATCCTGGGCTATGAGAGAGGGCGAAGGAAACAGGACCACACACAGAGAGCCTGGCATAACTGGGTTTTATAGGGAAGAGCACAGATCGGCTCAGGGAAGGTTTAGTAGGACGTCAACGCGCTGGAAGAGAGCTTCTTGTCCATCTCCCGAACCCCCACCAGTTTGAATGTTCTTAGCCAACATCAAATGAAAATTATCCTTCCAGTATGACAAGCATCCTTAAGGAGGAGCAGTTCCTGGGCTGGTGCCACTTTCCTGCGATCTTGAGCCTCTTCAGGTGCCTGGGATCTTTCAGAGAGGAATCTTAGGCCCCGGTACTTACTGTCAGCTTCACAGATTCTTGCTGATTGCATTGGACTCTGGCAGTGTTTATAATCCGAAATCTTATTTGTTGATGATTCTTATTATCATCGTATTTCTTATGCCAGGCTTCAGCTGTATGATATAATTGCAATTGCAATCTTAAAAATCTTTACTGCTCTATCTTAGTATCTGGACAAAATCGTTTCCATTTCCCCCCAGTCAATGCACCACTGGCTGAGCTTTGCACGACTTGTAACAATCTGCTCTCTTTGTTTCTTGTCTTAACATGAGCTTTCCTAAGATGGTCTTCATTTGATCCTATATTTTTTTACATGCCAACTGAATTATTAATAATTTCATAACCACAACTAACTAATACAGAGACTTCTGTTATTGGTGGTATTTTTTTCTTTTTACTCTTTAGGGTTTTTGGGGGACCCACCTCCCAGCTCTCAGTTAATCACCCATGGAGGCTTAATTCTTATTTATAAACACCCAGCCTTAGCTTGGCTTGTTTCTTGCCAACTTTTCTTAAATTAACCCCATCTACCTTTCGCCTCTGGGCTTTTTCCTCTTCCTACATTTGTATATCTTACTTTCACTCTTACTCCATGGCTGGCTGGGTGGCTGGGTTGCTGGGTGGCTGGGTGGCTGTGTGGCGGGGTGGCTGGGTGGCTGTGTGGCTGGCTGGGTGGCGGGGTGGCTGGCCAGCTGGCCCCCTAGCGTCCTCCTTTGTTTGTTCTCTTCCTCTTTCTTTCTTTGTTCTATCTTTCTCCTTCTCAGGTTTCTCCTCCTTTTTATTCTCTCTGCCTGCCAGCCCTGCCTATCCTTTCTGCTGCCTCGCTATTGGCCATTCAGCTCTTTATTAGACCATCAGGTGTTTTAGACAGATAAAGAATCACAGCTTCACAGAGCAAGAGAAGAGATATCTTAACAGAGGGAGCCAGTATAGGTTTAAAGAGAAATCTGGCACTAGGGAAATGTTCAGAGATCCATAAAGATGACCCCAACTAAGAATCTAAGCAATAGTGGAGAGGCTACCTTAAATGCCATCCTAGAGCCTTCATCCAGTAGCTGATGGAAGCAGAAGCAGACACCCACAGCTAAGCCGTGAGCCGAACTCCTGGAATCCAGTTTTAGAAGGGGAGGAGGGGTGAGCAAAAAAAGTGAAGACAGTGCTGGAGAAACCCATGGAGACAGCTGGCCTGAGCAACTGAGAGCACACAGACCCCAGTCATAAAGCTGGGGAGCCAGCATTGGACCTAACCAAGCCCTCTGAAGGTGGGTACCAGTGAGGAGGCCTGGGCAGTCTATGGGAACTCTGACAGTAGAACCAGGAAGTATCCCTAGTGCACAAATGGACTTTGGGAGTCCATTTCCCATGGAGGGATACTCTCTCAGCCTAGATACACTGAGGAGGGCCTAGGCCCTGTCCCAAATGATGTCACAGACTTTGATGATACCCAGTAGAAGGCCTCACTATGCTTGGGAAGTGGGTGGGGGTGGGTTGGGGGGGTGATGGGGAGCATAGGAGGATGGGAGGGAGAGGGAAGGAGGAAATTGATATGTAAAATAAGATTGCTTCTAAATTAAAAAAAAATGCAGACATGGGGGGTGGCTCAAGGGCCAAGAGCATCTGCTTCTCTTTCAGAGGACCTAGGTTTGACTCCCAGCATTCACATGGCAGTTCACAACTATCTGTAACTTCATTTCCAGGGGATCCAATGTCCACTTCTGACTATAGACATCAGGCACACATGTAGTTCACAGACATACATGTAGGCAAAATGCTCATACACATAAAATTAAATAAATCTAAACCAAGTTGTTTAGTGCAGATATTTTGGAAGGAATGTGACAGCATTTGATGGAGTATGCTACCCAAGATTGGAGAAATACAAAACCAAAGGACACCACAGCCCATGTCAAAGGTCTAGCAAGAAGTTTGATCCTATTTTTAAAAATGAATTTACTTTTATTGATGTGTATAGATGTGGTGGTTTTAAATAAGAGTGGTCCCTGTAGGCTCTTCTATTTGAATGCTTACATCAGGGAGTGACATCATTTGAAAGGATTAGAAGGTTAGGAGGCGTGTTCTCATTGGAGGAAGTGTGTCACTGGACATGGATCTTTGAGGTTTCAAAAACCATACCAGGCCCAGGTTGTCTCTCCCTACTACCTGAGAATCATCTGTTTCTCCAGCACCATGCCTGACTGTGAGCTCTCATGCTCCTTGCCATGATGGTACTAGTCTAAGCCTATGAAACTGGTCCTACATTTAGTCCCTAGTTAAATGCTTTCTTTTTGTGAGTTGCCTTGGTCTCTTCTACACAACAGGACAGTGACTAAGACAATATCTGTGATCAAACTGGTCTGAATGTACACACATTGTACTGAGCCCCTGGAGACCAAGAAAGGACATTAGAATGAGAGTTACAGATGGTTGTGAGCCACCATGTGGGTGCTGGGACTGAACAGAAGTCCGTTCCAGAACAAGAGCTCTTAATTATTGAGCCATCTCTCCAGAGCCAGGACCTCATGCTCTGAACTCTGAGTAGGCTGCTATGACTCAAATGTAGGACCACTCCATTCAGGAAGCCCTCCCTAGCTTTTCCATGACAGCGTTGAGAATCCTTCTTCCCCTGTCTTCCCAGAGTGTCTTAATCGTAATTCTTAGAAGTTGTCATTCATATGACTCATTCTGAGTCCCAGGCAGAATAGCACAAGTGACTCATTTCTCCTAGTTTGAATCCAGCAGGGGAGGCAAATGGGCACTCTTATCAACAGGGGGAGTAGGTTCTAGGTATTAACGACAGAAGACATCAAATGTGCTTCCGATGCTATATGAGTCTGCATCGTTCCTGAAGATATGGTTGGTAGCTGAATATTGTATGGTGTCAATCTTTGAATACTGTTGGGACTCCATCACCCGATGTTTGCAGAAGTGAAGGGTCCCTATGCTCAGTCTTAAAGGTTTATTCTGAGTAGCATTTATTGTCTTTTGCTGACATTTTTTTTTTTTCCTTATTCTATCTGGCCCTCGGGATTCCAAGGACAGAAAAATGTTGACTTCTTTTTAATCAATGGCTTTTTAAATTATTATTAAGCTGAAAGTCTTTTAGACAGTTCATCCTCTCCCTCTGTTCCCCCGAGGAAGGGATGCTAGATGATGTCAGCAATGGGAGGGCCTCAGACTATGTGGCAAGAATTCAAACCCAGCAATTACACAGCTAAGGGCCCCTGGGCTTGCTGGAACTCAGACTAGTGACAAAGAGGAAAAAAGTCTGGGTGAGAGGTACTTGACTCATACTGAATGCCTTGGCTTCACAGGTCACTGTGGGGATGCCAAATACTGCTTTAATCGTGCCCCGTGTGCTGAACTTTCTTCTGAGAATCGAGTTTAAATTGTATTTTTTAGATGGAGGGAGAAAAGACGCTGACAGGCAAGGAAGTTTGTGTTTAAGTGCATTTTAGCAGGCACTCTGTAAATCCTGGGGCAGTTCAAAGTGTCACTTAATGAGCACCAGAGTTTCCCTGGAGAGAGGGATATTTTTCATCAAACGCACTACTCCTTTAGGGGTTGGAGTGGATTTGTTTTTTATGAACAGTTATGACTTTTTCATAAGGTGTGCTTTGCTTTCGCCCAGGATGGCATAATTCATAAAGGAAGGTGTAATTACCTTTTCCAGGAATAAACCCCTTTCCAGGCAGCCACAAGTCCCATGGAAACCAGACTAAGTTCCTGGGCAGAGCTTGTGCGATTGAGTGTTATTTTGTTTATCCGCAGTAAACACCAAAAGTTTCTTCACCGTGGGTGCTGGAAGAGAAGAGGGAGATGAAGGGGAAGGAGTCTGTGGTAGGGTGGCATTAGGTAGCCCTTTCCCAAGATAGCATCTCTGATAGCTACCGATCCTTTGGGGCGGTGGTAGGGTGGCATTACTGATCCTTTGGGGCTTTGGGGAGGCGTGGAGGAGCTGTCTCATCTTTTTATTAGCCAGCCATCTTTATAGAAGCATGTCTATAAAAGTTTGTCTGGAATAGTCAAAGCCCTTGTGTTAGTGTTGATACAATGGACTTAACTCAGTCCCTCCTCTCTCCTCCCCTGCTCCCTTTCCCATCCGCCACAGCTAAGTTAGGCATCTCCACCCATTGTCACTCACTTCTGGACCCTTAGCTTGGTGGAAATGTTGAGTGCTGGAGTTGTCTGTCTTTCATCCACCTTCAGGCGTCTGTGCCGGAGCTCCTGGGCGGCGCTTTCCTGTAGGATAAGGATGCAGGTGACCAGACACCTCCCTTCTCCCCACACTCCTCCCTTCTGAGGTCTGAGGTTGGCTCACAGGAAAGATGGCATGGGACACAAGCAGGCAACGTTAACCAAATGATAGTTGGGGAATGATAGTCTGGCAGCAGAAGCTGAAGGTGGGGAGTGAATTAGCAGCTGATTTGAGCAATTTGGTCCTACACTGGCCTCCACTGGGAAGGTGTTTTGCCAGGACTATTTATTATTCAGAGAGATTGAATGAGAAATACACAGCGAGCCTATTGGGAGTCAAGCCCTGTGCCAGATGTTTTATAAACCTAAACTCACTTAGAACAAAATAATTCCTGTTCTCTCTTGTGACACCCATACTTTCCACAACCAGTCACATTATGTATTTATTACACACACACACACACATTTGTAAAGTTACTTTTTTTGTCTGCATGTTTGTGTTTGAGATAGGGTCTTGCTATGACAATACCAGGAGAGTCTGGAACTCACTATATAGCTCAGGTTGACCTTGAACTCACAATCCTCTTGCCTTAAACTCCTGAGTGCTGGGATTACAGGTATGCACCGTCATGTCGTGGTAACCTCTCTTTACCAAGTGCCTGGACTTCACATTCAAAAAGTCCATTGAATGAACAAATGTTCTAGTTAGGACTCTTATGGGACCTATGTGAGTAAAAAGAAAACTAACAGAACCATAGAAACAATCATGATAGAAAAGGAGGTTGGCTCTGGGATCCTTAGCAGCTGCACTATCACTTTAATGATCAGTTCTCCATGATTCTGCCCTATGCCCTGTGCAGGGTGTTGAGAGATTCCTGTTGGCCACCTTGGATTGGGTGTCCGGTCATAAGCCGCCAATCGGCTATATCCAGAAGGAAGGGTGTTAGTAGTATGTATCTCTCAGGGATCTTTCTTGTGGGCAGTAGGGAACACAGTGCTCAGTGGAAGCAATAACTGGATGGTAACCTAAGTGATGCTTACCACGATCCAGTGTTAGAAGGAATAATGTATGTAGACATGTCTTGGAATCCCAGTCTCAGCATTTACATTTATGTGATCCTGGGCAAATTAATCTCTCTGTACTTCAGTGTCCTCACTTGTAGAGAAAAGATCACATCAATGTTAACCATCTAGACGTATCGTGTTAACATGGCAATGCACGTAAGTCAGGTAACACAGAACCTGGCACCCGGAGCACCCGGGAGTTAGCTGGAAGATGGGGCTGCTGCCAGGACTTACCTTTTCTCCCGGAGTAGAGGAAGGAATCCCATAACGACTCTCAGGATAACTAACTTCTGAGAGAGACCAGGAATGCAAATCATGAAACATTTCAAATTCAGGAAGTCACGATTCCAGTAAATCCAAGGTGTTCATGAAGCCACTGAATCCCTACTTGTAACATGTTACTGAGAGAACAAAGCAAATTTAATGTCAGTGTCCATACGGACATGAAAGAAAAATCACTTCTACTGGGTGTGACAGCAAGAGATTTCATTTCTAGGTCAGTGTCTCTTGACTGCATGCAGTGCTGCAACCTGGTACCCACTGGTCTGTGCTAATAGAACAACAGTGAGTCAAGCCATTCAGCCATTGAAGGGTGCTGCCCCAATGACTATGGACGGGTCTGAAGGATAAGGCGATGCTCTTCTAGTCTTGAGAGAGAGACGTCTGGCAATTAGCTGTGCTTGTGAGCCTCCTTAAACCAAATGTCAATGTCTAAACATAGCTGCCCTTTAAAAGAGAGGTGGCAAATTTGTGGGTGGCCCAGTCCTTTGATGTGGCATTGAGGACTGTTTGGAGGTTCAGCCTAGTCAGTGATTCTCTGAGTGAGCAATGACCTGGGAAACACACCTTTCCGCTTTGCAGGGTGGCGGAGGAAGAGCACAATTGAAAGTCTCACTACAGTGTTTACTACGGTTACCACAATTACTACCACTTGTTAGTGTGAGTTTAGAAAAATGGGATGGGTTAGAATATGGAGCCTCTAGACAAACCAAGACATGGTATGAACAGGTTTTTCTACTGGCCTGGTCCCAGAGCCGGGTCAGCCCCAAATAACACACAGAGACGCTGTATTGGATATAAAGCTGTTGGCCTGACACTAGCATTACTTATTGGCTAGCTCTGTCTTAAATATTAATCCATTTTTATTAATCTAAATATTTCCACATGGTCTTACATGTTGACTCTCCCTCTATCTATCCCTGGATCTTCCTTGTCTCCTAGTCCCACCTATCTCGCTCTCCTATTGGCCAATAGGGCTTTACTCATTAACCAATAAGAGAAATATATTTCCAGAATGACATCTCCCATCAAAGACACATATGGAAGTCTGTTTGAGGACAAAGATAATTAGGGGGAAAAACTTTTTAAATAAATGGGTCTATAACCAGTATAATCTACTGATTATACATATAGAGAAAGAGAATCCTGATCACTAATACTAACCTAAAACCGGAGGAGCCATCCAAGTAAATACGAAGGTATTGTGTAGGAAATGATTTCCTTGGGGCTCCGATAGGAAAGACTTCTTAGCTGGGAACAGTCGTGCTTGCCTATAGTCCCAGCACTTGGGAACCTGAAACAGAGGAATGACATTAAGTTTGAGGCCAGCCTGGGCTACAAAATGAATCCAAGGCTTAGCTTTCAAATGGAAATTTGCCAGTATAGCTCCTAACTAGAGTTACTTCAAGCAAACCGGGAAGATAACATTAGACTCCACAGCTTCCAGACTTTTCACCGAAACTACTCTTTAAAACCGGGGTACTTGTATCACAATCATCGAAAGCAAGTGAACACCCCAGGCTGCCGCTCTCCTACACGGCTCAGTTCCAGTGTCCCCGAGAAGAACGCTGCATGTTGGAACCCTTGCTGTAATGTCTCCAGACAGTAGTCTTGAGGTTTTATTTCCTCGCTGAGATATGTAGAGAGACTTTAGCAGATGTTGGAGTAACAGTTGAACAAGCCAGTTTCTGGAGTACGTTGTGTGAAGTGTTACCCGCGTCCATTCTAATGTGGCAGATCCTATCTACACTCCTGGTAGCAATGTTTGAGAGTATCTGTGGTTTCACACCCTTGCCAATGTTTAGCAATGCTCGGTTTTTATTTGGAAAAGCTATCTTATTATTATTGTAATTAGTAGTTACGTAAATAACAATGATGTTTAGTATGCTTTTACATATATATTATTCATTCAGGTATACTGAGAGTTTTCAGGTAAGTTTATTTTTTCCTGCACTTTTCTATTAGTTTTGTTACTGTTTAGGATTCTCTGTGTACTTGATAATGATACTTTGTTGGCTCTATTTTAATTTTCTGGAAATTACCTTGGCTCCTCTGAGTCTTTGTACTTTTGCTTTTCCACAAAACTTTTATATATATTTATATTCCCACTACAAACCTGCTGTGATTTTTAAAAAAATTTAGTTCATAGATTAAAACTGGAAGTAACTGAAATCTTTACAGCATTTAGTTTTCAAAGCTAAGTATATGATCATTCATTTCATTTACTAGGTTTTTGTTAGCACTTTTCAATAAAATTTACAATTTTATTTATTTTCATAATTTTAGGATGAGATGTAGAAGTGATGAATTTATTTTATATCCAGAAGTACTATTATTAAATGCATTATTATCAGTCTTTTGGACTATTGTGACTTTTATATGAGCACGGTTATATCATTAAATAACAGCCTTTGATTACTTTTCAGTTCACTAACTTTTATTTAGCTGTATCTAATCTGATGTTAAATCTACTCATTGTGATTTTAATTCCAGTTACTTCAATTTTCTTCTTAGAAGTGTCATTTTCAAGTCTGCTGATACCTCATTATAATTTTCATATTCCTTGAAAATATTTTCAGGCTTCATTTTTCACATTTTAAACAGAATGGATTTGGTAATGCATTTATTGGACATTTTTTAGTCTGATTATAATGCTTATTTTTTTATGTTGTATCTGCTCTCACTTAGGTAAAAACATGTCTGGCATTATTTCCAGTAGGAACCTGTTGTATGCTTTATAAGGACTGTTTGTTGGGCTATTTTGCTGTATAATTTCAGGAAATGGGTTCTGTCCTTTCAAAGGGGTCATAAATTACATCTAAGTCCAAGTGAAAATTACCCAGGTAAAATGTATGGCTTTCAGCACACGGGAGGATTCACTCTAATATTGGGTTTTGCTCCGTAATTACTACAGTGACCTATTTTCAAAAATAAGCTAGTCAAAAAAGGTTTTATCAGGTGGAATCAGAGTGGTCCATACCTCCCTACCACTTGGCCATTTCTGGAAACTCCCAAAACATCTGCATACAAATGAAATCAACATAAATGGAGACACTATGTTCATGTGTGTGTGTGTGTGTGTGTGTGTGTGTGTGTGTGTGTGTGTGTGTAGAGAGAGAGAGAGGGAGAGGGATAGAAAGAGGGAGAGAGAGAGAGAGCACAAAGTTTCTACTTGGTGAAAATAACTCTTATTGACCTGGAAAAAAATAATAAATTGCCCCTGGATTTTAATGCTATTGTGCCACGTTTATTACCAGATTGTACTAAAGTTTAATGAAAACTTGCTGATATTTTCCCAATAGTGACATGAAAATTTAATTTTAATCATGAATGAAAATGAAAAGAATTTTATTGTGAATAAAAGTGTGCCTACCACTCAGATCACACATTTATATTTTAGAGACTATTATACAGCCCTCTGTTCCATCCATCTCTTGCTTCACAGTCATAGACCCATCTTAGTTATGATGCCTTTCAAAGTTAACTGAAGACGTTAGTACACTTTACCTCTAAGTAATTCAGTAGGAATATCATTAAACAAAATTCAATATTTACTTCTTGAGGTGAATTTCCAAATCATAACTATGACAGTTAGTGATTGTTTTCTTTGTCTTTGAAGCAGGATATCTCTCTGTATGACCCCAGCTAGTCTGGAAATTAGTAAGTAGTCCAGACTGGACTTGAACTCATGATCCTCTTGCCTTAGTTTGGGATTACAGACTGACGCTATCAGCATGCATTGGAGGAAGAGCATTGCCATGGATTGGAAAATCCTCTGAAAATCCTTTTCCGTCATTTCCTGGGAACCCTCAGAGACAAGTATGCTTTCCATCCTTCCAAAAAGCTTTTACAAATTGTTTCATACTATATAAACTTTTTTCTTTATATATATATATATATATATATATATATATATATATATATATATCCAAGTCCATTTAAATGAAAACAAACATTTATAGACAGTATTTGGGCGTCATTCTTTCCAAACTACTTCCTTCTGGTAAGGGGCGCTGTCATGGAGGATTCTAAGAAGATGCAGAAATCCTGGCCGTAGTCTGTAAGGCTGCTTGGTCCAGCTGTTTTGAATGTAGAATCACCTGGTACTCTGTTTCAGGCGGTCTGGCTTGATCAAACCACATTAGTCTGGAAGGAATCCACAGCTTTTCATTTTCTGTGGAAACTATATAAACTTTTTTTTAAGAAAATATTTTATTTTGGAATAATTACAGATTCTAAGAGGGAAGAAACAACATGGAGAAATTTAGTGTGCAGACGTTCCTTGACTTAGGATGAGATTATCCCAATAAACACACTGTAAATAAGTAAATCTCTATTGGTGTTTTGCCTCTTCTTACAATCAGTGTTTGGCTCTATTATTAAAAACAGAGCCATCCTTCAAGAAGACTGACCTCAGTCTGTGATTCTTCAGATTACATGAAGAATGAGCCTAAACAGGACTTAGAAGATGTGGCTTTTAACAGAAGAAAGAAACCTCCAGAAAACAGTGACAGAAACAGAGAGTGAGGATGGCCAGACAGCGTTGATGCTGGCAAAAAGTGAGCGGAGACAGACAGAGCAGAAGGAGAGGACTTTTTTCAGTGACTTCATCTGTTGTGAAGTCTGGATTCCTGGAGGACAGATAAACTAAATGTCATTCTTATAAACGTGTAGTATGTCAGCTGTAGAAGTTCCTGGGTAAAGTTTTTCAGGTCGTTTATGTAAATTATCACATCACCTGCAAATAGTGACAGTTTGACTTCTTCCTTTCCAATTTGTATCCCCCTGGTCTCCTTTTGTTGTCTTACTGCTCTAGCTAGAACTTCGAGGGCTATGTTGAAGAGATATGGAGAGAGTGATTTTAGTGGAATTGCTTTGACTTTCTCTTTGTTTAATTTGATGTTGGCTGTTGGCTTTCTGTATATTGCTTTTATTATGTTTATGTATGTTCCTTGTATCCCTGATCTCTCTAAGACCTTTATCATAAAGGGGTGTTAAATTTTGTTGAAGGCTTTTTCAGCATCTAGTGAGACGATCATTTATTTGTTTTTCTTTCAGTTTGCTTATATGGTGGATTATTTCCTCCCTTTGGTTATTATAAGCAAGTATTTTGCATGCTTTCTCTGGAGTAGTTATAAATAATATTTACTTTTCTTTTTGGTTATAAGATCTGTCATTTATGTTTATATTATTGAACATCTATCATATATCAGTCATTGTTCCTGCCCTTGAGCCTACATCATGAAAAAAAATGCAGTTATTACTCATATAGATCTTGTATTCTTGTCCTAGAATCATCAATAATCATGTTTTTAATAAAGTTTTATTGAAATATGTACCAGGCTTTTTCTTTAGGCACATCAAGCAGCTCCCAAATCATGACATGGAGATTTCTTATTAGTTGCATGTTTGGCTCAGTTTAGACTCATGTCTGGCCAGCTCTTTAACTTAAATTAACCTGATCTTTTTATGTAACGTTTGCCTTGGGCCTTTTTACTCTCCTTTCCTTCTGTGTGTCTTCCTTTCACTACTTCTCATGTCTGTCCGTCTGGCTGGTGAGCTGCCTGGCTTCCGACCCTTGTTCTTTCCTCCTCCTTCTCTCATTCCTCTCTCAAACTTAGATTTCTCCTCCTACTTAATCTCTCTGCCCCCCAGCTCCACTTATCCTGTCCCTGCCTAGCCAGCTATCAGCCATTCGGTGCTTTGTGAGACCAATCAGGTGCCTTAGGCAGGCAAGGTGAAACAGACGCAACACATCGTTTCAAAATTAAACAAATGCAGGATAAATAAAGATAACACACCTTTACACAGTTAAAGTAATATTCCACAACAGAAATCTTCCTCTGCTGCTTGTTTCCATATTGTCTAAGACTGCTTTGATGGTGCATGGCTGAGTTAAATTATTGTGACAGAGACTGAAAGACTTTCAAAACCTTGGGCATTTTTTTTTTCCTTTGACCATTTACAGAAAGTGATTTCTTGTCCGTTTTATATTATCCCAGAACATTGTATTGAATTTAATAATTTGAATTTTTACATGGTCATATGAATATTAGGAAATACAAGTTATTAAAAGAAAAGTCACATCATAGTATTTTTGTGTTGATGTTATAGGTTAAGGTTGAAAAAATATTTTTCTTTTAGAAGAGCTATTTTAGGTTTGTGATTGAAGATGCTGCTCAAAATCCTACTCATTTATTAATATAAATTCCCCATGATAGTTGGTAGCATTTTGAAAGGAATTAATTTATTGTATTTTGAGGGATGCTGCACAAAGGGGTATGGACAATGCATTGGTCTTCTTCATTTTCTCCTTGGGGCCACTTGAATTTATTTTTTGTTAAGGACAGAGGTCAGGCAGTGGAGCCACGCCAGATTACCATGGAGATGAAAGGGGACTGGGAACAAGGGGATATATATTAGACAGTATGCGCAGGATAACATCCGGTTGCGTATTCTGGAGGAATTAAGTTTCCCCCACTTTTATTAGTGTATATTAATTGCTCAAAAGGAATGGGTTTAGTTATGATGCTTTCCAAAAAGAATTTTAAAATATGTATTAATGTTTTCCTTTTAAAGATACACTACTTCCTGCAGGGACCATGACACAGACAACCGAGGTTTCACCAATCAAAGCTTAATTTGTCAGGTTGTCCAATCAATTCTTCAGTCCTTGTGGGATCTGGGTGCCACTGACACTACCCTGAGTCAGCTATCGGGCATCTGGAAACTGGGCATAATCCTCCTGCCTCCAATTTGCTTCTTACTTTTCAACATAAAATTCAGTTCAGTCTGCTACTACCGCTGGGCGGTACCCTTACGATCAGATCCCCTCTCCCGGTTCTCAGAATAACCCAGTTAGCCATTATGGGCCTCAACTTCCCTCTTGCATTAGCTCTTGGGTGTACCGACCCAACACAAATGTGAGGTGAAGTGCAAGACCAGGAGAGAAGTTGTCTGTGTTCTCATTCTCAGATGGATTTATGTGGTCTAATTGATCAGGAAACAAACAATGTTTTCAATTCCATTTTACTGTACACATCAGAGTAATTTCTTGTCAACTACAGTGATGTTAGTGACTTCACTACATGCCTTAGTATAACTATCCAGGGACAAATGAGACATCTGAGAGACAAATTGTTCATTTCATCTGAATCGGTTTGTGTCTGACTCACTTGCCGTACGTTTCTATTGTATCAAGATAAAGGTTCTTTATTTTAGTAAGACAAAAGTATTCGCTTTAGGGATGCTGATGGGGGGTGCTGATGGGGGATGCTGATGGGGGATGGATGCTGATGGCAGATGCTGATGGGGATGCTGACAGGAGATGCTGATCTACAGGCTGGCTATGGTAGCACCTGTGCTTTGAGTACTTTTTTTTTTTTTTTTTTAACCAAGTAGTAACTGAAGTCCTACTTTGTGGCCTGTTTTAGGCAGCTTGAGAGTAGGCAAATGATACATAGGCTACAGAATTCTTGAGAAGACAGGACATAGGTATCTGCAGCACATTGTAGACAGAGTACCCAAGTCCACTGTATAGGTGCCCAGATGAGCTTGGTCTTCCAAGGGCAGTAACCATGATTGCATACACCGGAAGTCAGGGAGGAAACATAATCCTTTAGAGATAGCATTACCCTTTTCTATTTTCTTCATATCTCTTATTTACTGTCTGAAGTGGGCAATTAAATATTTATTTGTTTCTTGCTCATACTTTTGTCTGTTTTCCTCTAAGAACATGATTTATGAGCGCTTGGGTTTAATGTGAGACTACTTCTCTTCACAGTGACACAGAAGCTCAGTGAAGGGAATACTTGTGTGCTGCAGGGGACAGAGAGAAGTTTCTAGAGAAGGTCTGAGAATTACTGTGCAAGAAGAGAGCGCTGCCATTTATGAGTTTCTACTGATCAAAGGGAAATGCCTATTTAATGCAATGTCTACTTCCATACCTTCAGAATGCTGCTTTGTGTTTTGAAGGTTAGTGGAACGTTACTTGTCATAGACCGATTGGAGGAGAGATGAGATTCGCAGCAGAGGGAGCAGCAGCTACAAAGAACGAGGGCAGGCATGGCATGTGGGAGTGACATTGTAGTGTTGGGAGACCCGGCCAGAAACAGCTGGATGATAGGTGGTACAGGAATTTAGGGATCGTTTAAGAGCCTGGTGAGCTGGAGTCTTCAGGGTAGGTGTCTCAGAGGAATTAATGTGCATCATACTTTGCAGTGGTACAGGACACGAAGGAGGGAGAGTAGGGACCACGGTCTGCTTCGGCCACGGACCTTTCCCAGGCCTCTCCTTGTCTTATTACTTGGTCTGCTTCCCTGCCTTCTCATACTGACCACAACTATGCTCTATTCAGGTATTCAAGGGAGATACATGGTGATTGGGTAAAGAAAGAAGGGAAAAGAATCAGGGAAGGAAAAGGACATCTAGGGGCTGGTGGTACATCTCAGGAAGGTGCTTGCAGGAGGCCCTGAGCTCAATCCCCAGAACCCATACGATAGCCATGTAAGCACACTTGCAGAGGCCACAGGATCCCTGGGAGCCACTGGCAGCCAGGGTAGCCCAATTAGCAACTTTCAAATTAAATGAAAGAGTGTCTCAAAGAAAGTGGATAGTTCCTGAGGTTTACACCAGAGGCTGCCCTTTAGCCTTCATGTGCATGTTGTGCGCACACGCGCAAGCGTGCGCACACACACACACATCCCTGTAACACACACATACCACTATACGCACACATGCACCTGTACACACACACCTGTAAACACACACATACATGTATACACACACCTGTACACACATGCACACACACACCTGTACACACACACATACATGTATACACACACACCTGTACACACACACCTGTACACACACACATACATGTATACACACACACACACACACACACACACACACACCCCTGAAATCCAGAGTGCAGCAACACTATGAGGAAATAATGAACTGAGAGTTGAAGGTGAGCGTTTGGCGGCCAGTGGGGTGGGGAGATGGCCACTTGGGAAGCTGATGCTGCAAAGTCATCGTCAGCTGACACCCTGGCCCCGCCCACAGGTGCAGGGATTTTCACCCGACACAGCAGGGCGCTCCTGCTTGCTCCTGCTTCCTCTTTCTCCCTTTCGCCCTCCCTTCTGTACTGCTGGCTCCTCAGCAAAGGAGCTGGGCTCTACAAGTTTAAGTCCCACATGGGAACGCAGCGCTCAGAAGAACAAAGCCTTAGTTTTGTTAATGAATTCTACTGTCAAAACACCAACTTAGCCTCAAGTTTCTTTTTTCTTGCTTCTGGGGACAGCGGCGTGAAACATGAAACCCTTCTCTCCCACTGAGTGCCTGTAGCACTTCAGTTCCACGCGGGTGGCAGCCACCTCCTTCCATTTGGGTAAGATAAAGGGGCTCTGGTGGAGCTGCTGGTCTCATAATGAGAATTACCAGCAGGCCCAAGGAACGGGCCTACAAATCTTTAATAATTAATGGCGAGGAGGCAGAAGGTATGATACATGTATTTCTTTAATATGGAATGTCCCAGTGGATTTTCAGTGCTCAAATTTAAACTAAACAAGGAAAGAAAGCTATATTGTTTTGGGCTTTTGTGTATATCATGCAATCATTTTAGTTTGGAGGGAGATAATGACTCCTTTGGGACCAGAGGGTTTTGAAAATTATGGCTACATCCTGGCTTTGGAGAAACTGCAGATAGTTTCAATAAGGGCTGATGCTATTCATAAAGGTACTGGGGGGGGGGACAAAAGGAGAGAGACAGAGACGCAGAGACAGACAGAGACAGAGAGAGAACACAAATTGTGTCTGTCTTTACCTATCTTTATCAAAAGGATTTGACTTATGCCATTATGGGAGTCTGAGAGGCCCTTACATCTATAGTTGGCAGACTGGAAACTCAAGAGACCCAAGGATAGAATGCCTCTCAAGTGTCTGAATGCCTGAGAACTTGGAGAACTGATGACATAAGTTCAAGTCCATGTCTGAGTTCAAATGCAGGGAAAGACCAAGGCCCTAGTTGGAACGCAAGGCACAGAGAACGAAAGCTTGTTCATTCTGTCTTTTTGTCCAGTTTGGTCTTTGGCCAACTCAGTGAAGCCCACCCACACTAGGAGGGTTATCCGCTTTCTCTACCTACCTATATATCCTCACAAGTATGGCCAGAACAATGCTTAGCTATCCATGCGCTGCATGGCTCATCCACATCGACACATACAATTGACAATCAGAATAATGTTGGATCACACGCCAAGAGAAGGGCTGGCTGGGGCAATTACTCAGTGGTTAAGAGCACCGACTGTTCCTTCGGAGGACAGGGTTCAATCCCACCTGTAACTACAATTCCAGGGGATCTTCTGGCCACTGTGGACACTGCGTACACAGAGTACACAGACATACATGCAGGCAAAGCACACACATACACAGAGGTAAAAAAAAAAACAAGTAAATCCTAAAAAGGGAAGTAGAATGCCTGGGAGACCAGAGGGCTGCCTCAGCGGTTAGAAGCCTTTGCTGCAGTGAGGACCTCGGTTTGGTTCCCAGTACCCATCCAATCATGGGTAACTCCAGTTCCAAAGGACTTCACACCTTCTTCTGGCCTCTGTGGGCACTGGGCAGACATATAGTATACACACATGCGAAAGGAATCATCCACGTAAAGTAAGAAATAAATCTAAAGAACAAAAGCACATCCTTTGAGAAAAATGATAGCTTTGGTTCTCATGTCAGTTAGCGTTTGGCGAGCTGTCCTGGCGGAGTGTAGTGAATAGAACAGCGCTCATAGTGCGAGCATCTAGAAACAGAACTCTGAGGGGTGGAGGGGCTAGTGAGTGAGCCAGCCTCTTCATCCCACGGACCTGAGTGGTGGAACGAGAGCCATACAGGGCTGGCATGGCCAGGCAGCGGTGGAAGCTTCCTTTCAGCTCACGCCTTTTGACTTGTCCATACTCCCTTACATGGCGTGCATGCGTGTGTGTGTGTGTGTGTGTGTGTGTGTGTGTGTGTGCGCGTGCGCGTGCGCGCGCACTGCCTAGCTGTCATCTCAGCACGCTGCCTCTTGTCCTGGCTCACTCTTAGCATTTGATTTGGTGTCCTTGAACCGCAGTTTATTTGTCTATAAAACACACAGGGTTAGTTGATAGTTCCTGTATTTCTAAGACTCCCCTTTCCAAATTTTCCCATCGACCACGAAGCCCAGTCTGGTCTTGAGCGTATGCCTCAAACTCACAATCTGCCTTTGCCTCCTGAGTGCTATGATGCAGGCAGACACCCAGCTTGGAGGCTCTTTTATAATAAACAGTGGTAGAAAGAATCTGAGGATTTCCCAAGAACTTCTGTCTTGTGCCTCTGTTGTCTCTTTGGTCTCATCCCTTGTCTCTGCCTGTCCATCACTTCTCCTGAAGTACCTACGGTCTCTTGTTGTAGAGTGTGCTCACATGGAGTGTCTTATTTTGCCCTGTAGCTCTTATTTGTACCGTGAGGTTCAATTTGAGGGTCATCTCCTAAGCTTCTCAGAAAGCCCCCGCCCTGCACATGTACATAGTGTGCATGTGTGTATACACATGTGTGCATATGTGTGTGCATGTGTGTTGCATGCACATGAGACAGGGTGGCTCACTGAAGTAGCATTTGCTGTTTTGGTTAGGTTGGCCAGCCAGGGAGCTCTGAATTCTCAAGATTCACTTGTTTCTGCACTGACCCCCCATCCCAGTAGTGGGGTTACAGGCACATGTATCATGCCTGGCTCTGTATGTGGTTGCTAATGACCCAAGCTCAAGTCCTTGGACGACAAGCACTCTTAGCCACCGAGCCATCTCCCCAGTCTCAGGAAGCTTTTCCTGATGCTCAGTTGTAAGCTCTCCTGCTGTCCAGTGCCTCCTGCGATCACAGAGTTGGCTATGCTATGTCGACCTTAGCATGCTCTCCCCCTCAAATCTCTGCAGTGGTCAATCTCAACCCTGAATGCCAGACTGTGTACTGTGCTGGCAACAATGAAGAGGCTCAACAGATGTTCAGTGATAATGTAGCTAGATTGCAGACTGGCTAGTTCTGAGAAATGGTCCCTGTGATTTCTTTTAAAAGATTTTAGAACGTGGCAGGCACAGCCAATTTTTATCTTGAGCAAAATAATGGTGGTGTTCCAATTACTTTCCATGAATCGCCTTTAAATATCATTCCCATGGAGTCCTTGCGTCTCCTTTGCTAGTGGGAAGAACACGTGGTAGATGTATGTATTCATACCTATCAATCTTAGGTCTGAGCCCCTATTTGCAACATTAACTGGCACAGAGTAAACCATCTGTGCTGTGAAATGGAAGAACAGAAACAATGAAAGGGGATGTGTGATCAAAGGGGAGACTGAAATCAAGCCGAGAAAGCATCAAATCCTCTGACTGCATGTTCTAACACCTGAGGCACATAGTGCGATATGATCGTCAAAGGACTTAAGAAGCCCTGTCTCCATGGTCTTACAACTAGCAACTCACATGGTACTTCATTTGAAATAACTCAGTTCACTGCCTGCAGCTTTCCGCGGCAGTAACCCCAACCAGTTCAAGCAGTAAGATGAGTCCCCTTGAATAATGATTACATAAGGCTCTGAGTGTCCACACAACTAAATAAAAAAATTCCCTTCCTTAAGTGGCCCTGTGAACGCAAGGCACTCCGGTTTAGATGAATAATCTTCATTGTCTTGGAGGCCCATGTCTAGGCTAGCTCTTGAGGGCATACCTAAAGAGGTTTTACAGTGGAGATCTATCCTGAACATGGGAAGCAACATCCCATGGATTGGTGTCTCATGCTTAATTAAAAAAAATCTCAACATTAATTAATAGAAAGGTAAAAAAATAAAGCCAGCATTCACTTCTCTGCTTCTTCTTTAAAAGATTTACTTATATTTTATGGGTATAAGTGTTTTATTTGCATGTATGCACGTGCACCACATTCACACCTGGTACCATGGAGGCCAAAGATGAAATTGGATCACCCAGAACTAGAATTACAGATGGTTGTGAGCTTCCATGCAGGTGCTGGGACCTGAACCCGGTCCTCTAGAAAAGCAGCCAGTGCTCTTAACTGCCGGAGCATCTCTCAAACCTCATTTCTCATTTTTATTTACTTAAATATTTTTACTTTACATACCAACCCCAGATCCCCTCCCTCCCCTCCCCCAGGCCCTTCCGCCTTTCCACCCCATCCACTCCTCAGAGGGGGTAAGGTTTCCTTGGGGAGTCCGCAAAGTCTGACATAACAAGTTGGGACAGAACAAAGCCCCTCCGCCCTGTATCAAGGCTTAGCAGCATATCCCATCATAGCTGATGAATCCTAGTTTAAGCCTTCAGAATGACGCACCCTCTGCACGTTGAAGGGCTAGGGAGAAGAATGCTCTGTTCACGTTGTAGCTGATGAGCACAGTGCAAAGGAAAGAAGGAGAGATGGCCCCAGGGAAACAGAAACGAGCTCCATGGACAACAGCAATTGTGAATTTAGAAAGGGAAAAAACGAAGGAAAGTTGTGGGGAGTCACAGGAGGCCCCTGGGTGCAGCAGACCGTAGTAACTCCGCATAGTGTCTCCAGTCGCCTCCACCTCACAGACTGCAGCCATGTTATAATACCTTGCCTTAGGAACGCAACGTGTCCTTCGGAAGTGACCCAGTTAGTCTCACCCTCTTCCAGGCAGCTAGTCTGGTCTCCAAGTCTTCTTTGCGGCTCAGCTCTGTCCCTTTGAGAGGGACTCTCAGCTTTTATTGCTTACCTGGAAGGGAGGGGCCTAATGAGTCTGGTCAGTTTTAGGAACTTCCTGAAGTTATTTTGAGTTGTTTACCTTCCCGCTTAAGGAGTTTCCTGCAGGATGGAATCTTTCAGTCATGGAGGAAACTGTTACACGTTATCCTCAGACATACTTTCTGTCCTTCTTGTTTGTTTTTAAGGCACAGTCTCTCACTGGCTTCGAACTTGGCAAGTGAGCTAGCCACCTGCCAGCTGGCCCCAGTGATCTGCCTGTCACTACCTCCTGAGTACTGGATTTATAAGCAGGTACTTGATGTGGGATGTCCCTTTGTCTGCTTTGAATATGCGTTGCTTTTATTGGTTGATAAATAAAGCCGATTTGACCAACGGCCGGGCAGAATATAGCTAGGCAGGAAATCCAAACACAATTACAGAGAAAAAGGAGGTGAAGCCGGGGAGACACCAAGTAGCCTGCCTAAGGAGTAACATGCTGGAGCATTACTTGTAAGCCACAGCCTTGTGTCAATGTACAGATTAATAGAAATGGGTTAATTTATAAGAGAGGATTAGCCGGTAATATTTCTGAGCCATTGGGCAAACAGTTGTAATTGATATTAAGCCTCGGCGCGTTACTTCATAAGCCGCTGCAGGGACATTGAGGGTGGGAGAGAAATTGGTCCAGTGGGACCAGCAAGACACAAAAACATTCAACTGTACATACTGTTACACCAGGGGTACTGGGTGGTTTATGTGTGTCAACTCGCAAGCTGGAGTCATCAGAGGAAGGAGCCTCAGCTAAGGAAATGCCGCTAGTAGATCCAGCTGTAGGATCATTTAGCGATCAGTGGGGAAGGGACCCGTCCATGGTGGGTGGAGCCATCCCTGAGCTGCTGGTTCTGGGTTCTATTAAGAAGGTGAACTGAGCAAGCCATGATGAGCAAGCCAGTGAGCAGCACGGACCCCTCCATGTCCTCTGCATCAGCTCCTGCCTCCAGCATCCTGCCCTGTCTGAGTTCCTGTCCTGACACTTCCTCCGGTGATGAACAGCAATGCTGAAGTGTAAGCCAAATAAACCCTTTCCTCCCCAACTTGTTTTTTGGTCGTGGTGTTTTGTCTTGGCAATAGAAACCCTAACTGAGACACCAGACCTCTTTTTAATTTAATTTATTGATTGATTGATTAATTAGTTGATTGAGGCAGGAACTTAATATGTAGCTCTGGGTGTCCTGGAACTCATGATACAGACCAGGCTAGTCTCATACTCACAGAGATCTGCCTGCTTCTGCCTCCTAAGTTCTGGGATTAAAAGGTGTGCCAACCCATCCCCTTTATAATAATAATCATATTATTATTATTATTATTAAGTGTAGGTTCTGGGGATAAAACAAATCTTTATACTTGCAAGGAATGTACTTTATAAGCTGAGTCATCTTCTTCATCCTACAATGAACACTCTTCCTTTTTTTCCAATTATGTGTGTGCCTGTGTATGGGTTAGTACATGAGTGCAGGGCCTGAAGGGGGCAGAACAGGGCATCAGATCCCCTAGGGTAGGATGTAAAGGCAGTTGTGACCCTGACATGTGGTTTGGTAATCACACTCTGGTCCTTTGTAAGAGCAGTATACATTCTTAACCAATGAGCCATCTTTCCAGCCCCCTTCAAGACACTCTTAAATGCTCAAGACACAGAGCACATATGTGGCACAAAATACGACAACAGCAGCGTATATTAGGTTACCCCTGAGCACACTGAACTGTTTACGAAGCCCTAGTCCTTAATGTTCTTTCTGGGTTGTGTGTCTGCTGCCCATGAAGCATAAAGAAACTCAGAGCTGTTCATAGCCAACTGGGCAAGTGGTAGCTGAACCTCTGCAATGGACACATCCATTGTGTGCCATGGACCGAGGGCACCTGCTGTTCACGGGTGCTTATAAACATGCCCTCAGAAAGGACGGGTGAGCATTTAGGGTGTAGGACACAGACATCAAGTGACTCCCGACAGTCTGTACCCCACCCTGTCTGTACCCGGCCCTCAGTGTCTTTATCTTAATGCTGGTCCCCTCTTCTTTCAGCGTGATGGATTTATTTTAACAAACTATTTCATGACCTATGGGCAGTAGGTTCGGTGCCCATAATGACATTTAGATAGTCTCCCATATGACAAAGTTAAGCTCAGGGTATCGCGACTAATCAAGTCGCGTGGTCACCACACACAAGGACACACAGAAGCTGGGAGGCAACCTGGACAGCAAAACTCTTGGCTTTCTGCTCGCAGTAGGTGAGGGTCTAGTGCTCAGGAAGGAGGTGTCCATGCCTGCATGATCTTGCCATCTGACATAAAACAGAGGCTTGTCAAAAGGAAAGCTATGCAAACAACGGAAAGCCCTTCATGTTGAGGAGCTTCCTCTCGCTCTGATTCTACACATTAGTCTGGAGGAAATCCATCCCATTTGGGGGAAGGTAATGGGGTACTGGGGTGTGGAAGTTTGGGGATGGGTCTGGGAATGTACTAGGGTAGGGCTTGGAGGTGCACACCAGAGCAAAGGGGAAGCGTGCCGGCCGAGTCTCAGGCACAAGCTAAGGCTGGGAGGGGTGAGGACAGTCCCAGTGTGTGTGGAGGAAGGGGCCAAGAAGCAGGTTCTGGGTGAGGAGCACTGTAGAGTAGGAGGTAAATGAGGCTGTGGGTGCCCGAGTTGAAGGGCCAGGGGTCTCCTTGAGGGATACAAAGGAGCTACCTCCACCCATCCTGGGGATCTCGCCCCAGGGTCTGCGTGTGACAAGTAAGCTGGGGTGGGGGGGGAGGGGTCTCTGTACACTGCTGGCAGGCATATGGGCATGTGTACATCTCAGGAATATTCCAGAAATCCCGACCTTTATGATTCTGATCAATTCTCACTGTGCTTTCTTCTAACTCTGAGTCATCAGGATGTGAGGTTTTGGATGGGGAATTCAGAACGTGGCTGCTGTATTCGTCAATGTTCTCTAAAGAAACAGAACTGATAGAATGACTATATGTATATTAAAAAGGGGTTTATTACACTGGCTTACAGGATGTTGTCTGAGTAGTTCAACAATGGCTGTGTCATGAAAAAAAAAAAAAAGACAGAGAACCTGGGAGCTGTTCAGCCCAAGAGGCTGGATGTCTCTTAAGTCTCAATCTGGCTCTGGAGTCTGGAGGGATTCCTGAATGCTGCCAGCCTTTAGTCTGTGTTGGGTTCGGAGGACCCTGGATTTCACACTGGCCACCACACAGGATACGCTTGCCAGATATGAGGGCTAGGTTACAATGGAAGTTTCCTTCTCTCGTGTCCTTTCACGTGGGTCGTCACCAGAAGGTTAGAGCCCATTGTGAGGATGGGTCTTCCTGCTTCACATAATCCGGTTAAGAAAATCCCCCAGGAACACTCCTCCATTGCTGGAGGGAGTGCAAACTTGTACAGCTACTGTGGAAATCAGTATGGTGATTTCTCAGACAACCTACTTCAAGACCCTGCAATACCACTGTTGGGCATATACCCGAAGGAGACACATTCACACCACAAGCACATTTGCTCAACTATGTTTGTTTGTAATAGCCAGATCTTGGAAACAACCTAGATGTCCCTCAACTGAAGAAAGGATAAAGAAAACGTGGTACATTTACACAATGGAGTACTACTCAGCGGTAAGAAACAATGCATCCTAAAATTCACAGGCAAATGGACAGAACTAGAAAGAACCATCCTGAGTGAGGTAACCCAAAACCAGAAAGACAAATATAGTATGTACTCACTCATAAGAGAATACCAGGAACAAAGCAAAAGATAACCAGTCTACAATCCACAATGCCAGAGTAGCTAGAATCCTCTTCCAGAAACAGATGGAAGCAGATACAGAAATCTACAATTAACCAATGGGCCACACTCCTGGGGTACAATCGAAGTGATTGAGGAGTGATAATATGAACAAAGGAGTCAAGACTGTAATGGGGAAACCCACAGAATCAGCTGACCCGAGCTAGTGAGAGGTCACTGACTCAGGTCTGACATCTTGGGAACCTGAATAAGACAGAACTAGACTCCCTTAATATAGATGACAATGGTGTGACTGGGACAATATATGAGGCCACTGGCAGTGGGTCCAAGATCTAACACTAATGCACAAACTGACTCAGTGGAGCCCATCTTATATAGAGAGATACCTTGCCCAGCCTAGACACAGGGGTGTGTGGGGGGGTGGGGAGGTGCCTTGGTCCTGCCTCAACGAGATGATGGGACACACTTAGTGGACTTCCTAGGGGAGGCCTTACTGTCTCTGAGGAGCAGATGGGAGGTGGGGGGATAAGTGGGAGGACCAGGAGGACAGGAGGGAGGGGGAACTGGGATTGTAATGTAAAAAAAAATGAGTAAAATATTTCAAAAATCCCTCAAGCATCTTTGTTTTTAGAATGTTGAAAATGTGGTCAAAATTGTCATTTTTTTTTTTTCACGCCCAGTTCTGGTATGCTACCGTACATGCAAGAAATAGAAAAATTCGCTGAAAAACAGTTTGTGTTCACTGTTAACATTAACTTGTTCACTCACAGCATTTTGAATTATGAGAGGCTCATCAGGCACAGCTGCCTGATTTATAAGAAATAGGGGTTTGAAGAGATGGCTAGGAGGTTAAGAGCACTTATTGCTCTCACACAGGATCTGTGTTTCGGTCCAAGCACTCACACTGGACAGCTCTCAAAGGCTTGTGTCTCCAGCTCCAGAGGGTCCAACACTTCCTCTGGGCTTTGAGCGCATCCTCACACATGTATGCACACATACGAGAACAAAGACACAAATAACGTAATAGAGAAGTAACAAGAAATAAGTGGTTTTGTATAATTGACTCTATGCGGCACACATCCTGCATGTACATCTTCTCTGTGCCCTGCCTGCACGCCAGCCAAGTCCCAGGCATAATCATTCACAGCTGACAGTGCGTAAGAATTAAATAATTGGTGTCAACTTCAAAAGAACACCTTTATTAATGGCATTGCTTGACAAATAGATTTCCCTGTAAATACCAGGTTTCCATAATGAGATGCTTCAGTAGGCATTATAGTTACTAATTTTTTTTTTTAAAAGAATAAGGTTTCTTCCTTCACAAAAAGGAGTTTCAGAGGACAAACATTCCACCATTTTCTATATCACTATTCGTGTGTGTGTGTGTGTGTGTGTGTGTGTGTGTGTGTGTGTGTGTGCAGGTTGTGTATGTAAGGGTTGTGCATTGTGTGAGCATGTGTGTATGTTAAATCTTTTTTAGTCTAGTTGCGCTTTGGAAAATTGTATTTTCAGGCTGAGAGGAGTATTTTCAAGAACATTAAGAGCTTGAGACTTACGTCTATCAAGAAATTAAGCATCTACAATCAAATGGATGTACATTAATGTTTGTGTCTGGCAGATTTAGGGAGAAAATTATTCATTTGACTACATCTGTGTCTCTTATACATTGATATTATGCATGCCTTTTGTTAATTAACTGATTTGGTGACAGTTTATTTTAAATTGTAGGCATTGTATGCGTCTAGGTTTTGAGGGTAAAGCTACTTAGTTGAGTTTATATTATTGAAAGGAAAAAAGTCATTAACCTATGTCTAACATAGTGCTAGATACTATAACAGCCAAGTGAGGGGAAACATGCTTAGGGTGTTTGTTTGTTTGTTTGTTTTTATTGATTGCTGAGGCAAAGCCCCTTAAAGAGAGTGGATTTCCCTGGGTATCTGACTGGCTGGAGGGAAGGTGTCACTGGACAGCATCTGGGAAGTGAGATACTATAGAGTATGTGCACACGCACACATACATGCACGAATGTGTGCCCCCCCCCACTCATGCACACCTCGTGGATTGGCCAGATTAAGTTAATTATCATATATGCTACTTCACTTAAAATATACTCTCAGAATTTTTCTTGTATACAAAATGTTATTAACTATAGACACCACGATGCATAATAGATTTCTTGAGTTTTTTTCCGGGGACTAGACATTTCCTTCATATTGTAAATGAGTAGATTGGGTTTTAAATTTTATACTGTGGCTTCTAGAAATGGCTTTATTTTTAAGGTAAATGGATGAGGTACTCAGGACTATTTTAGAGATAGTTTCTGTGGTGGTTTGAATAAGAATGCCCCTCCCAGAAGCTCACATATTTGAATGCTTAGTCACCAAGGAGTGGTGTTATTTGAAAGGATTAGAAGGATCAGGAAGTGTGGTCTGTTGGAGGAAGTGTATCACTGGCTTTGAGATTTCCAAAGCCCATGCCAGGCACAGTCAATCTCTCTTCCTGTTGCCTACAGATCAGGATGTAGAACTCTCAGCTCCTTCTCCAGCACCCTGTCTGCCCAAGTGTTGCCATGATCCCCACCAGGATGAGCATGGACTCATCCTCTGAACTGTAAGCCAGCCACCAACTATTTTACTTTATAAGAATTGCCATGGTCATGGTGTCTCCTCACAGCAGTAGAACAGTGACTGAGACACTTTGCATTTGCCATGAGAAGATACAGGACACTAGGAAGACACCTCTCTACACAGGGAGGGTTGGAGCTTCAGGTTTGAATGTGATGTGAGAAGGTTCTGTTTATTTGATACTGACTGAAAGGTTAAATGAATTTTAACTCTAGAATTTATGTTTTTATCCTGAAATTCTTTATGTTTTTAGATATGTAAAATGTAGCCAAAGAAGTTAAAAAGAGCCTGGGCTTCCATCAAGCTAAGGAAGCAGGTTGCCACTGTGATAGCTGATAATGAATGCCTACATCTGTGGGAGAATTTAATCTGAGGCCTGGTTTTCTTGTAACCTGTCAGTCACACACAGAAGCATGTATTTCTAAGTTGGTACAAATATACTGTCAGCAACAGTCATAATATCAAAATTATAACTCAACAGAATTTGAATTTTTAAAACCAACCATTATATGTTATGAGAAAGCTCACATTTGTTGTTGCAATTTTCTATTGTTATATATCAGAATAGTGCAGATTTAACTTGAGATTGTTTTTGTGTGTGATTACTAGTGTATTATTTACCTGACAATATAATCTCTAGCAAGTATGGTGCTGTCACAAATTTCTGGGCCAGTTTTCCTTAAAAATAATGTTTTCTTTCTTTCTTTCTTTCTTTCTTTTTTTTTTTTTGAGACAGGGTTTTACTGGGTAGCCCTAGCTACTCTGAAGACCAGGTTGGCTTTGAACTCAGAAATCTGCCTGCCTCTGCCACCTGAGTGCTGGGATTAAATATGTGGGCCACCACTGCTGGCTCCTTTAAATGGTCTTGATTAAACGGTGAAGGAAGAACTTTTGCTTCTGGCAAACTAGATTCCTTTTATTCTTTCTGCCAATACAACAAGACCGCAAACCTAGGTAACATAAACAAAATAACCTGAGAATTCTGAAGGGTTCAAAGGAGAAGCAAACCAGGTAGAAAGTTGGTACCTAAGGATCAGCAGCATGGAAGGTACTTAGGGGTTTCTTCTTGCCTGACAAGCCCCAAGTTTGAAGCGTCTAAAGTCATCAACCAGGAAATGCCAATAGACAAGGAGCACCAACAGGAGCCCCTTTGGCTAAGTCTGCTGCTTAGCCAAAGGATCAGGAAGTGGGACCACTTAGCAAGAGACAACTACTCCACCAAACACTAGAGGAACACAGTGGCCCACTTCAGCCTATGCCAACTGGTTGACCTTCGCCAGAGTCTAACATGGAAAATACCACACAGGTATCACAGAAACTTGGTAGAGAGTCAGGACTTTTACCAGACTTCATCGGCAACGAGGCTATCTCTCTGACTCCACACTGTCATTTAAGGTGGAAGGTGCAGGATATATATATTCTACAATAATTAGAGCAATCACCAAAACCTATCCAAAGAGGTAGATGCAAAACAATATAGATACACTTCAGTGGAATTCTAAAAAATAGAAAAAATTGTTAAGTGACCAACAGGAAGATAGGAAAGATAAAGGTGAAATGAGAAACTAAGATAAACAATTAAAAAACAAAGATGGCTAGATTTAGTCACCACACATCAGTAATTAATTTAGATGTGACTGGCTTAAAAAGACAAACTAGAAAATTGGCAGAATCGCTAAAAGGCATGATTAAGCTGTATATTGCCTGTAAGAAACTCGTGTGACGTAGACCAAAATAAAAACCTTGAAGGGAAGCAGATGCGAAAAGACAGCATGCCAGCAATCAAAACAAACCAGGAGCGGCTGTATTAGAGACACATGTAGTGACATCAGAGACATTACATAATGACAGAGGTGAGCAACCCAACAAGAGACAGACTGGCTAGAGGCATGCACAGCAAACATCTGAGCTGCAAAACCAGTGAAGCAAAAACCTGAAGGAGAAAACAAACAAATGTGGAGATAGTTCTCTGTCAGTGTTGATAAAAAGAAAGAAAGAAAATGATCAAGGTTATAAAAGAACCCAACAAGATGATCAGCAAGCAGAAACAAATTGATGTTTGCAGAAAGCAACCCCCAGTTGCAGCAGAGTACCTACCCTTCCTCCCAGCTGCCTCTGGAACATGTACTAGCCCGTACCTGTGTTAGTCCATAAATGAAGCCTCAACGTCTAAAAGAGTAGATGTCATTTAGTGCTTTTTTCTCTGGCCACAATAGAACTAATCTAGAAATCACAATAAGATAGCATCAAAATATTCAAGCCCTGGAAGCTATCAGCACATGTCAAAGATATTAAAATTAAAAAAAAAAAAGAATGGCATGCAAAGAATGTATCACATAATAATTTGCGGGACACAGCGAAGGCAGGGTCCAGAGGGATGTCTTTTAGCACAAAGAGCACATGCAAGGAAAAGGGAGAGCCTTACCTGGGCAATCTAAGGTCCAGCTCAAGAACCTAGACAACAAAGTCAACACAGACGGGAGAACCAGAGGTTTGATCACGTGTCTACACACTAGCTTGTGCGTGTTCATCCATAGCAGGCTACTCAGAGTCGGTGAGTAGACGGTTAGTCAAATTGTCCTACCCCTGGCCAGCAGCAGAGAGGCCCAGGCCATCTACACGGACAGCTGCATAGATGAATTTCCACAGAATTACTGTGGCGGCAAAAGTTCCCTATGTTATGTCCTGTGTGATTCTAGCTATACGACAACAGTCTTGAAAATTGAGAAATTAGTGAGCTGACTGATGGCTGTCAGAGTTTAGGGAGGCCGAGGAGACAGGAGATTAAGGTGGGGATGATTGTGACAGGGCAGCGTGGGAGATCTTTGTGTGATGAATTGCTTTTGACCTTGACTGTCAAGGGTGTTACATCTCAGGGGAGTGTATGTATCAAAGGCACGTGGTACCACTCTCCTAACCTCATAACTTCCCATAAATATACAATTATTTCAAAATTTAAAAAAAAAAAAACCAAAGCAAGACTATTGCATCTGGTTTCATTTATATTTTCTAGTTAAAGAGAATATTTTTAAAAATTTGGACTTAAACGTCCCATTTTTAGATGTTGTAGTGTTTCTTTATACCTATGAGGTTATTTCCGTAGCTAGTTTGCATAACCGACTCACGGCCTTTTGCATTTTGCCAGCCCCGTGCCAGTCTCTTCGCCTTGGGAGCCTCTGTGTTCTTCCAGTCTGGTGAGCTGCAGGTTAAGTCATGGTGTCGCTATGATAGCTCTTAGGTGAAGAATGTCATTCTAGCTCCCAAGTATGAGAGAGGGATTAGAACTATAATGGTTACTATTTACTCCCGGGTGAAAGCTATTTGGAGCTACCAGTGACATTTTCCTTAAGTGTGGGAGTCAGGAGGAAGTAGTACCAACCTTCCGCTGCCCGCTTCCGGCTTCCGCTGCCCGCTTCCGGCTTCCGCTGCCCGCTTCCGGCTTCCGCTGCCCGCTTCCGGCTTCCGCTGCCCGCTTCCGGCTTCCGCTGCCCGCTTCCGGCTTGCACTGGGGAAATGCGCTGTGGAGGCATGTGTGCCCAGCTGCCTTCCATCCCCAGACTTAGGAGAAAGGATGGGCGGCTCTTAGTCTCCAGCTGTTTACATAAATGGAGGGGAAGGGAACGGAGGACTAAAGTTCGCTGGGGTGTTTTAGACTGCTTGGTTTCTGAGGGTCTTTCATGTCTGCTCTGCTCATCCCCGAACTCAGTTTTTCCAGGGGTTTCTTGTCTGTTGAAGTGTCATTCTCCATTCTATGTGACCCAGAAACAACTTAATGGGGGAGACACTTGGATTTAATCGACTTTAGTCGAAATCAAGGCTAGAGCATTCAGAGCTCCACATTTGTGCTCCTTTTCATGCCTCTCTGATTGGGGTCTGTATCGGTTAATATTGTCGACTTGACTAGACCCAGAGCCACTTAGCAGGACACCCTCATGTGAGGGAGTCTCTAGGTGGGGTTAATTGAAGAGAGAAGACCCACCCTCCATTTGGGCACACCATGCCATGGATGAAGGTCCTAGATTGAATAAAAGGGAAAGCTAGAGAATGGATCCCCAACACTCCTCTCTGTGGACTGTGGGCACCACGTGATTGGCTTCCTCCCAATCCGACTGCCCTTCCTTCCTCACCATGGCAATGGATCATTCTTTTTAATGATGAGTCTCAATAAACACCTGCTTCCTCAAGTCATATCTGTCAGGGAGTTTGTCACCTCAGCGAGGCAAAAACAGTTGCACAACCACACCCAGGGTATTTAGCACATATGTTTCACCCTTTTCAGTCTTGGGAATCTGATCTCTTGCAAAGCAACCTGGCTGTCCAGTGTGTTAAGTTCCCAGAGTGGGAAACACTGCAGTGGCTTGGGAAGGTGAGCACTGATGTGAGGGAGTCCGCTGTAGCACATCTTGGCCTGATTGACCGCTGCTCTTTCTGCTCACCTCTGCAGCTTCGGCTCACTTAATCTTTGCATCGACAATTCTCCAGTGTACACGGATTTGGAAGGTGGTCTTACAAGGAGTTTTGAACTCCTACTATTTGGGTCTAGCACTATTTGGATAAAGCTAAAATTTTATTTTCCTTTTAGTAGATTTTCCTTCATATCTTTCATATTCTATTATTACTCAAATTTGCTGTGAGTGTGTGTGTGTGTGTGTGTGAAAATGGTTTTGTTTTACAGGAGTCTTCAGGCACAAGTGGCGTTTATCAGTGGTATTTAGCATTCACAGCGTATTGGTGGTGCACACCTTTAGTCCCAGCACTCAGGAGGCAGAAGCAGGTGGATCTCTGTGAGTTCAAGACCAGCCTAGTCTACAAGAGCTAGTTCCAGGACAGTCTCCAAAGACACAGAGAAACCCTGTCTTGAAAAACCAAAAAAAAAAAAAGAAAAGAAAAATTAAAAAGCATTCACAATGTATAATGTATAATGTACACATATTACATATTTACCTAGTAATTTTTGGTTATAAAGTCTTCTAAGATGTGTGATTGTTACAGGAGCTCACAAGAGATGATTACTCAGACATAGTTACAGCCAATTGACAATCTTTATTCCAGTTGGCTGGGACTATACTCAGGTATTTGGGACCCAAGTATAGCCCCAAGCATTTAAAGTCAGAGATTTTTAAAGATAAAACCCACATCCTTTTATTTTGCTCAGGAGCAGGGGGAGGTTTTGCTCAAGGAAGCAGTTTAAAAGAAACTAAGTTGGCTGAGGCATCTTAACCTTGGGTTCCTAGAATAGTTAGGTAATTTTCCATGGCCTTCCCTATCAAGGAGATCAAGTTCTAGTTAAACCTGAAATGGCTTCAGCAAGAATACAGGATAGAGGAACCTCTGCAGCGTCTTCCTCTGTTACAGCAGGACAAAATTGTTCCTAAAGAAGATTTGGCTATGAAAAATAAATTTCACATTTGAGGCAAATAAAACTATCAACAAAGTAGCAAGTTACAATGTTTATTTATAAACCACAGTCCTGTGAGGACCCTGTACTTGAGCAAGGAGAAAAAGTCAGACAAGAGACAAATGAAAAGAAAAACTGGAAGGTGTGTCGTGTACAAGAATTATTATTCACTCTCCATCTCCAGGCCGGAAGCCTCAGCTTTCTATCATGAGGTTTTAGGAGCTCATCCTTTGCATTTCCGGGACGAGCTGTCACTCAGTGACTCACAGAGCAGAGGTGTGCAGGGAAGCCACATGGGGTTGTTCTCACCGAGAACAAGACAGCGTGATGTCAGAGTCAGCCCTGGGTAATGCGTCATTCATGCGCCATCACCAAGCAGCTCCTGCCTTGATTCCGAGTCTCAGAAGACTGTAGGTTTCTGGAGGGGTGAATCTGTCTAACAAGATCGTCTTCTGTAGGCATAAAATGAAAACCAGTGTGATGCATTGGAGGTACCTTTACTCCCCGAAGATCTGGATGTACTCAGCTCCTGCCTCAGGGGGATTAGTCACACGCCTCCAAATGTTGCATCTTCTGTGTCAGAAAAGGCAGGCCCCTATAGGCAGCCCACTTCTGAAACAGCCTGTATTTTGATAGCATTTCTTATTTGAATGGCAGGAGAAATTGTAGGGAAATAAAATGTAATGTCTCTAGCCGGAATTTGACTACGTTATAAAGAATAATTCTTTTTCAGAAGGCTGTGTGATTTAAGGGGGAAAGCCTGTTCTGTACTGCAAAGGAGAGTATGAACTTATGGGTTGTTATATAGTAGCGGGAGGTGGGGGGGTGGGGGGGGGTCACAGCCCTGGTTAGGAAAAGTGTAGACAGAAGCCAATAGAGAGGAAATCAAAGGAAAGGCTAAAGGGATTTGAAAGCTATATGAGAATGCATGCCTAGTGCTTAGAAAGTTTTGTTCAATCTGCCACCAAAGGGCAAAGGGCAAGGTGTGGTTTTTCTGGAAGATTCTCCTTCTGCCTGCCTGCCTGTCTCGTGTGTGTGTGTGTGTGTGTGTGTGCATGTATGGAAGACAGAGGTTGCCACTGGATATATTCCTTAATCACTCTCTGCCTTAGACTGAAGACAGGGTCTCTCACTGCCCTTGTCTGGCTGGCCAGCAAGCCCCAGGGATTCTCTGTCTGTCTCTGCACCGAGGCTTTTTATATGGACCTGCTTTTTATATGGATGCTGGGGCTGAACTCATGTTTCATAATTTCCTGGAAAAGACTTTAATGACTGACCTGTCCTCCCAGAACCCTCTCAAATACCTGTTTTTAAAGGCAGAGGGCCCCTGGAGCTGGGGAAATGGCTCAGAGAGTTAGGAGTACTTCCTATTCTTGCAAATGACCAGAGTTAGGTCCCCAGCAGCTGCATGGGAATCTTCACAACTGCCTGCTACTCTGGCTCCACATGATCTGACACACTCTGCTGGCCTCTGTGGTACTAGCCCATGTGCACACAGAGACACATAAATTAAAAACAAATACAAGGTAAATAGAAGGCCCTCAAAAGCCATGACCAATTGCCTCATCTTCTGTCTTCACACAGAATTGTTTAAAGCCAACACAGAAAACTGAAATGTATCCCATGCGTAACAGAGCTTCAGGTGAGGAATGGCACAGAGGCAGCGTATTATCTGCATATTTCCTAACTCACATTCCTCCGGTTTCATGAAATAGGGCTATTCATATTCTGTTACTTAGAGAAGTAGCTTTCCATTGTGTGAAAATCATTCCTGTACTTGGAAGACTTGTTACGAGACTCTTGTGAGAAACCCAGTAATCCACTCCCTTAAAGGTTCTGAAGTGCTGATGCTGACGAGAGCCTGCGGCTTGCCAGCACTTGGGTTACTTAAAGACTTACTGTTGCATTCATTCTAGGAACTGACAGAGGACACGGTGGCGAGCTGGAGTGCTGACACCAGAGAGAGGAAATGCCAGCTAAGTCCTACAGTTTACACACGTACGACAAGAACCAGTGACGTGATGTAAACTGGTGCTAGAACAGAATGAGGTTTGGTTGAATTGAGCTTCCAGATGCCCACCTGTCAGAAGCGCCTTGGAGAATGACCCTGCAGGGATGCTGGCTAGCACCTGTCACTTTTATCGAGCTACAGGCTGTGAGGGATAAACCCAGTTGCTCCCCTTTTCTCTCAGTTCCCAGGAGTGGTGGGGGTTAGTGGAAATACTGTCATTGCCACTAGGTTTGGTTTGCAAGGACAGTGGTTAACATTGGATTGCCCAGGGCCTGGAGCTGAAGCAGCTGTGGGCTACTCAACATGGGTGCTAGGGACTGAACTCAGTCCCCTGCAGGAGCAGCATATGCTTTGGACTACCGAGCCATAGCTCCTGCCCCTGATCAAAGTTCTTCTAATGTGTTTGCATCACTGGATGCTGTGGTGGGCGAGCTCTTGGCCTCAAGGTTTCTAGTATGACAATCCAGAAACTCTGCCCTTGACTTTAGTGGTAAGTTTACCCAAGTCCACACTCCTTTCATTACTAGGCTACAAAATTTCAGCACGTTTCTCTTCTTTCTCACCGAGAACCTGGGTGAAGTAGCAACCATACCACAGTTTGAATGTGATGCTATGCTGAGACTTCTTCCAAACAATCTGGCTCATTCGGTTTGAATTCAGTCTCTCTCAAATCTTTACAACACAGGAAGAACACAGACACACAGGCACACACACACACACACACACACACACACTTCTCAGAATATACAAGAATGGTCTCTAGTTGAACTCCTCATACAGTCCTGGACTCCCTCTTAAATCTCAGGAACTTGGCCCTCACTGTCCACATCCCTATCATCATTCCCCTGCCTCAGAGCAGTTCCAAAGCCTATGAACCATATGATCAGGTTTATGGCACAACGGCCCATGCATCTATCAGTTTTCTCTGTTAGTTACTGAGATCAAATGCCTAGCAAGAACAGGAGAGGAAGGCTTCATTTGGCTCATGGTTTGAGGATAGAGTCTGTCTTGTTAGGGAAAGCATGGGGGCAGGGAGGGATCACATAGGTAATACTGGGAGTGTTTTCCAGAGGGGTGGCCAGCCCAAAAGTTGCCCTCCCAGGACCACTTTTCTAGAGCCCAGAATTTGGGGGGAGGGTGTCAAGGGCACAAGTCCCTGCGTGTAGTTTGTATGAGGGAGATGCTTGGATTTGGACTCACTAACACAATGAATGGCCTTTTCAGACCAAAACACCAAATGTCTTTTGGTCTAGTCAGGTTATCCTTAATAATAAATAGCTTGAGGAATCCTCTGATGTGAGGAAAGAATTAGTATTGGCTTTCCTACTGCTGAGCAGGCCAATGATAATTAACAGCATGCTTTAATTTGTAAATAAAATTTGGAATATGTTTAATCTAAGTGAAAAGTTAATATATGTCTTAATGACAAGATAACCTATGATGCTGAACATCTGTGGAGTTCCCATCTCCTTGTATGAGAGACCTCTTTATATCCTAGCCACGATACTGGAGTTTCAAGAGGCAATGTTTCAAAGCCCATGAGGTTGCTGGTGTCCTTGAGATGCTGGGCCTGAATCACTCTGCTCATTTCCCGTGTCAGTGGTAAGATCATCCTTGTTATTGATGATGGCAGCTTTGGCCTTTGGTAGCTGATGGATGGAGCCTTGGCGCAGGCTTGTGGATTCTAATTTCAATGGATTCTGAGGTGAATCTTTGGATTGATCCTTCCCAGTTGTACAGGCTTTTCTAGTTGTGAGACCTTTCCAGTGTTGTACAGACCTGAAAAGGAGATGATTGCAAGGTCAAGGGTCCTGTTAAGGGCAGAGGCAACACATCAAACTCATTCACTCATTTACTCATTTACGTCACTCATTCAGCAGGACACATTGTCAACAGGATTGAATTGAGGAAATATTACACACAGCAAGAGCCCATTGGCCTGAGCCCTACTTCCAGGGAAGGCAAGTGTCCACCACTACATTGATGACTTTTGTAGAGGAGCAGAGTTACAGCTGAGAATCTAGGAGCATGCCGCCTTGGACCTCTGGAGAGTCGAGCCGGCTTCCAGGTGGGGAAATCTCAGGATGAGTAGGTGCCAGCTGGTGAGGAAGGCATGGAGATCTTGCCTGAGATCTGAAGATCTAGAGCGACAAGGGCATAGTGTGCTGGATTGGTGGAATTTTTGGAACACAGGCGTGGCAGAGGCAGGGGAAGGAGCAGACGTCGTCGCTCTAGGTCTTCAGATCTTGGGCTAGATCTCCATACCCTCATCCCACCCCTTTTCTGCTCCCCAGGGAGGGTGAGGCCTTCCATGGGGGATCTTCAAAGTCTGTCATATCATTTGGAGCAGGGCCCAGGCCCTCACTCATGTATCTAGGCTGAGAGAGTATCCCTCTATGTGGAATGGTCTCCCAAAGTCCATTCATACACTAGGGATAAATACTGTTCCTCTACCAGAGACCACATAGACTTCCCAGTCCTCTTAAATGACACCCACATTCAGAGGGTCTGGGTCGGTCCTATGCTGGTTTCCCAGCTGTCAGTCTGGGGTTCATGAGCTCCCCCTTGTTCAGGTCAGCTGTCTCTGTGGGTTTCTCCAGCCTGCTCTTGACCCCTTTGCTCATCTCTCTTCCCTCTCTGTAAATGGATTCCAGGAGTTTGGCTTAGTGTTTAGCTGTGGGTGTCTGCTTCTGCTTCCATCAGCTACTGGATGAAGGCTCTAGGATGGCATATAAGGTAGTCATCAATGTTATTATAGGGGAAGGACATTTCAGGTAGCCTCTCCACTATTGCTTAGATTGTTAGTTGGGGTCATCCTTGTAGATCTCTGAACATTTCCCTAGTGCCAGATTTCTCTTTAAACCTATACTGGCTCCCTCTATTACAGTATCTCTTTTCTTGCTCTCCTCTATTCTTCCCCTGACTCAATCTTCCTGCTCCCTCATGTCCTCCTCTCCCCCTCCTCTTTCTCCTCACTCCCCCCTCCCAATTTGCTCAGGAGCTCTTGTCCCTTTCCCCTTCTCCAGGGGACCATGTGTGTCTCTCTTAGGGTCTTCCTTGTTTCCTAGCTTCTCTACTTCCAGAGTAATTTTTAAGTATTTTAATTTTAAAGACAGCAGTTTTAATTTTAAAACTTTCTCCCAGCAGGACATTTGCTACAGATACTAGTTAAGCCTGGAATCAACTTGAATCCAGAACACTCTGGCCATTCCTGAGTGGCTTATGGGGTACATGAATACACAGAATCGATGGGTCTGGCTCAGTCTCACACTTTCCTTGCATTCTGGAAGAGAAGCCAGCTGTACAGTTTGGCTGATCTGAATCTTCCGCCATGATTCTACCACAAGGACTGTCCTCTAGAAGCTTCCCAAGAGGGCACCAACAATGATCATGGGGGAAAGAAAATCTCTGTCCATTTTGGCAACCATCCAAGGCCTGAACTTGAAAGATGACATCCAAGACAATAACTTAGTGTGCCTGAAGCTTTACTTGTAGGTTCTTTTCTCTAAAACTTTCCAGTTGTCAAGGACAGGCTGGCATAAGACAAATGGCCTAGATGTGCTGGCTCATCTGGTCCTGGGCCAGAGTCTGGCCAGAGGTCAATGACCATGTGTTCAGTTGTCATCCCGTGGTGAAGGCAGGTAACAGAGCCAGCCTCACAGCTGGCGACATCCATCACCATCTGCATCCATTCCTCAACAAACTCCTCATATTCAATGTGTCCCTGGGACTGGACTGAAAAAGCTCTGAGGATGTAGAAAAGAGAACTTCCTTCACCCTCCCTGATTTACTGCCAGAAAGGGTTAGCAAGTGGGATCTACAGTGTGGCATGCCAAGGACCCAGCAGCACACTGGTGAAGATCTTTTCCGGTTCTGTGGGCTGCCGTTTTGTTGACTGTGTCCTTTGCCTTGCAGAAGCTTCTCAGTTTCAGGAGGTTCCATTTATTGTCAATTAACTGTCTGTGCTACTGGTGTTGTGTTCAGGAAGTGGTCTCCTGTACCAATTCCTTCAAGAGTACCTCCCACTTCCTCTCCTAAGAGGTTCAGTGAGGCTGGATTTATGTTGAAGTCATTTACCTATTTGGACTTGAGTTTTGTGCATGGTGATAGATATGGGTCTATCTACAATCTTCTACATGTCAGCATCCAGTTATGCCAGCACCATTTGTTGAAGATGCTTTCTTTTTTTCCATTGTATAATTTTAGCTTCTTTGTCAAAAATCAAGTGTCATGGGTGTGTGGATTAATGAGAGTCTGGACCTCAGTCTGACAGCTGAGGAACTAGCATAAGACTGAACCAGGCCCCCTGAACGTGAGTGTTAGTGGGCAGGGGGCTGGGCAGACTATGGGGCCTCTGGCAGTGGAACCAATGTTTATCCCTAGTGAACAAATGGACTTTGAAAGCCCATTCTCTATGGAGGGATCCTCTCTCAGCCCAGAAACATGGGGGAAGCCTGAATCCTGCCCTAAACGGTGTGACAGACTTTGATGATTCCCCCCATGGGAGGCCTCACCCTCCCTGGGGAATGGGTGGGGGTGGGATTGAGGGGCTTGGTGGGGGGAATAGGGTGGGAGGGCGGGGGAACTGGGAGTGGTATATAAAATAAGATCGTTCTTAGTTTAAATAAAAATTAATTAAAAAGTAATCTGGCGGACATTTGGATATAGGTACTTTCCATGTACACATCCCTGAGCCAAGTGGGAGGGCTGGAAGTCAAATGGTCTCTTTCAGCAAGCTCTGAAGCATCGCCCTTGGCCACGGAGCTTTGATTATTGCCACGGCACAAGCACAGCCAGGAAGGGATTACACTTAAGTTTTTCCCAGTGGCAACCGCTAAGCCGAAGGGAAAAGAACATTGGCATTTCTTAAAGAAGTGATTGAGATTCTCAAGCCACACTGGGGAGCACGCAGTAACTGTTGGATGACTTGAAAGCTTTTTCTTGTTGGCCTTGAGGTGCAGACTAGATTCACTTTGCTGGTGACAGTTTTTAATTAGGTATTTTTAATGAGGCACTGATAGTCACTTAAGAGGCCTGCGTGGTCTCTCAGGGAGGAAACATGAAGGAAGGGGAATTCTGGGATTCAAGAGAAGTCAGTGCATAGACAGACTTCAGTGTGCATTTAGGAAAACCCCACAGGAGAACGTGCTTTGTGCACAGAGACTTGTCACACACATTAAAAGTGTATGCCGTGGAAACGTGGGACCACACATAGGCTGAGCATGTTCATTTCTGGTTATCTCTGTGGGAAAGCAGCATCAATACTGATGAAAATATTAGGAATACTTTCAAGTTAATTATCGTATGTTTAATGTTTAGAAACATCGTGTTAAAGTAAATAGCAAATGTGTCCTTAAAGCGACAGACCTGAAGACCAACCGCCATGTAACAGGTGGGTCTGTGCCCCTCTGGGGCCATTAAACTCAACCAGCGGCTCGACACTAGCTCTGCAACGACAGCGTTTGCCAGCTGCACAGTGACTTGTCCCAGATAGACTCACTTGTGTTTTTAATCGAGAAGGAGACGCGTTAAACAGCAGCTAAGTTTTCCCCTTTTTGCTTTTCTCCTCTAAGTGCCTGCTTTTGTACTTCCCGTAGTACCGTTCCTTCTGCCTGTGTTGCTGTCTCTCAAGCAAGGACCTTAAGCCAGGCCTGGTGGCTGTAATCCGTTTGCCCCAGAGGCTGAGGCAAGAAGATCTTCAGTTTGAGGCCAGCCTAGACAACACAGTGAGAACTTGTCTGGAATCTATCCATGGTCCTTGTAAAACAGTTGGTTTTGGTGTACAGTATTTGCTTTCTTTTATACCCAATGTTTACCATTAACAATTTCCGCTCTGGTGGCTGGAGAGGTGGCTCCATGGTTAAGAGCACTGACTGCTCTCCCAGAGGACCCAGGTTCAATTTCCAGCGCCAACACGGCGACTCAAAACTGTAATTCCAGTTCCAGGGAACCCAACACCCATGGCAAAACACCAATGCAGGCAAAATAAAAAATAAATAAACAAACAATTTCAGACCTATGGGTCACTTGATGGTGTTGGTGCAAGTCTCTTCAACTGCCGTCTGTGTTTACGAAAACCTGAGATAAAAAACAAAAACAGACTGAAAGGTACCATTACCTTTTTCTAAAGTCTTTAAACGGACAAGTAAAAATCATATTCGTTTTTATACATATATAGATGGTTACAAACTACCATACGTATGATGCCACTGTGTTAGTCATTTTCTGTCAATAACAAAATGCCTCAAGCAATCAGGTTATAAAGAAGAAGGATCTGGAAATGATGGTACAGTCCCATAGCTCCATGATGTCAGTACTGGGAAGGCAGAATTCTGGAGAAGGACTGTGTTTCAGACCTGGCCTACAGAGTGAGGCCCCATATAAAAATAAAATACAGAGAGTTATTTCGCCTTACGGCTTCAAGTGTCCCAACTATTGTCCTTGAGCCTGTTGCTTTGGGGTTGGAATACAGAAGGAAGTCATGGTCGAAACATATGTTGGAGGAAGTCAGCTTAGGGTAGGCAAGCATAGTAACCTGGGTCACTCTTTGACTTGGGCAATTAAACATGCCTCTCCTAGCATCGCAGTTAACTAACTTAACCTGAGGGTACCCTGGGACTCCCTCCTGGATCAGGTTGCACATAACACATGCTTTAAACAATGAAAATAGATTACTCCCCTTAGCAATGGCTTGATATTATCCCATTTCTATCCAAACATCTGAAATCAAGGGAGCCTGTCCAATCAAGTCTGGACTGGTTTTGCGTGTGCGCATATTACGGCAGCTGTATTCTCTGGGTAAGGTTCCAGGGAAAACCCCCTATTTACTATCTTATGGGTGTGCATGCTTGGGGGTTCATGTGATTAAGCCAGGTTCAGGACGGCAAACAACATTACAGTAGATGCAGCCCTTGTCTGTCGCTCAAAGTCAAGAACCATCCAAGTGTCACCCACAGCACTCGGCCTCTCCTTCCCAGTTCCGTGGAGCCCCAGCAGCGACAAGGCTTCTTGGGTACTCCCGCTCAAGCCTCCCCTTACCTTCTCTGACAGTGGCTCTGACTTGTAGTTTCTCTTGGCTTTTTCACAGACCTTCTTGCCATTTTATTATTTGTGTATGCTTCTTCGATTCTTTCAATAAGAAATCACAAACCCAGAGACAACCAGACGCCAGTGAGGACAGTAGTACCCGGTGGCAGCAGGGGGCAAAAAGAGAGACAGGAAGGAGCTGCAGCCCTGATGTCATCTCCCAGGGCAAACACTCTTTGACCTTTTTTTAAAGTTTTTGTTAAATTTTAAGTGTAAGTTTTTATTAGCCACGTTGGGCGCCATTTGTAACGAATACGGGTTTTTCCTCCTGCAGCCACTGGTCTTGTCCCGTCGCCGCGCCAGCCCCAAGTAATGCACAGAGACTCTGTATTTGATATTATGCTATTGGCCAGGTACTTGTTTCTTACCGGCTAGCTCTGTCTTAATTATTAACCCATTTCTGCTGATCTATGTATTTCCACGTGGTCTTTTCTTACCGGGGAGTGGGGCAGGTGTCTGGTCTCCCCAGTCTCTCCATCTTGACTCCTCTTTCCTACTTCCTCTTTCCTCCTTGTCTCCTAGTCCCTCCTATCTTTCTTTCCTATTGGCCAACAGTGCTTTATTATTACCCAGTATGAGAAACATATAGAATGACATCTCCCATCATTGACCTAATTTCCCTGTCTCACCCTCATGCCTTAACGGGAGGGGATAGAACTTGGGCCTCCAGCCTTTGATACTTGGACTTTGGGGGGGCACTCCACCTCTGACTATAGAAGTAATGCACACTACTTTTTTTGTGTGTGAAGAACATTTAAACTATACTCTTGCAGCAATTTTCAAGCATACAATGCGCTCTGATTAGGATAGTTTGCAATATTTGTCTTTTCATTTTTACCCAGATTGCATATTCTTTGAAAGTTTCACTTTTTAATTTTCAAAAAAGTTACCCGGGTCTAAAGCCCCAGAGTATTGTGTTAAAAATAATCTTTTTATTTTATCTCTGTGCTCTCATTATAACCTGCTCATAAAGAGCAGAGGAAGAGCGAGTTCATTTTCTTCTGCCCTCCCTGTTTTCTTGCTTTCTTTATTGGTTCTGTTTTGTTATGTGTGCCGCATTTCCATGTTTTCGTTTCAATTGCTAATTTTCATATTCTGTTGTCTTCCATTTGATTCATGACATGCTCATATTAGCTCAAATAAAACATATGTTCTCATTATTATTTATGAAAAATGGGGGGCTGGAATAGGCCACCGCATGTATTATGAGCATTTCCTTAATTAATATTTAGTGACTAGTTTATTGAAATTAATGGTGTGACAGACTTTTTTGTTTTATGGCAACTCTTGTATGAAAATTACCTCATATTTCTCAAATTATGGTAAATTTATATTCTTCTGGGTATAAAAGGTATAATCACTATGCAATAGAAACTTCAAATCTTGTTTACTTCAAAAAAAAAATTACATTGTACTCTGAGAGTCTACAGGCAGGTAGGAAACTAAATCAAATGAATATACAAATTTGATGTTCCCTTTGAAGACAAAGAACATTAATGAAAAATATAAAATTAGTTATTGAATTAGTTCAAGAAATCACAGAAAAAACTATAGACTTTTCAAAAGCTATTTAAAAAATTCCAACAAATAGCACAAAATATGGATGACCTGACTGTTATAGTATTATCTCCCTACAATTTGGCTGTAATTTTTGTTGTAGAATATTATTTTAACTAGGCAAAGATGTGTTACATTTGTTTATGCTGCAGAATATTACTTTAACAGTGTAAAGTACATTTGTTTCTGTCTTTGTTTAACTTGTAAGAGTGTGTTTAATTATATCAAGATGTGTTGCATCTGTTTCACCTTGTCTGCATAAGGCACCTGCATAAGGAGCTGAACATCCAATAGCTAGGCAGGAGAAAGGGTAGGCGTGGCTGGTGGGCAGAGAGAATAAATAGGAGGAGAAATCTAGACTCAGAAATGAGAGAATGAGGGACTTACCCAGTGTCAAAGCCAGGCATCCATCAGTCAGACAAACAGAGACAGCAAGAAAGTAAGAAAAGGCAAAAAGTAGATAAAGAGAAACAGGTTAATTTAAGTTAAAAGAGCTAGGCAAAAACATGCCTAAGCTAGGTCGAGCATTCAGAACTAATGATAAGTCTGTGTGTCAAGATTTGGGAGCTGGTTGGTGGCCCAAAAGAAAAAGGCTGGTACAATTTTGTTTTTGTTCTTTGAGACAGGGTATCTCTATGTTGCTTTGGCTGTCCTAGAACTCACTCTGTAGACCAGGGTGGCCTTGAACTCAGAGATCCACCTGCCTCTGCCTCCCTAGTGCTAGAATTAAAAGCATGTGCCACTACCTCTCGACTTTTTATCATCTTTTCCTGGGACAATTTTAAGGTATTTAAATAACAGGGCAGTTCTGTCTTCTCTCTTCCACAGTGGAAGAAAGCATATTATTCCTGTTGTTGGTATCATTATTTCTATTATCATAGCAATCATAGCATATCATAGAAAGACTTTCAAGTGCTTCCACACTGGTTTAAAAAAAATAATTTCTTTGATCAGTCTACTATACTTGGAGCAGCTTACTTTTTAAAGGAGTTTATCCAGCTTTCCTTACAATATGATAAATAAAAGACCCAGAGACAGATACAAGTTGATCAGACTTCAAGCTAAAGATCAGAAAAGCAAAGCAGCCAAGCCACTGGCTCTTACCTCTGTCTCGAGCTGAAAGGGCTGATCCTGTTTCCACGAGCTTTCACCAAGCCTCAGACTGCTGCCTGTCCTCAGTGTGGCTGGAGAATCGATCTCCACATGAGTCCTTTTGCCTTTTATGCCTCCCTAGTGCTGAGATTAAAAGGGTGTGATCCCAAGAGATGAGATCATCTTTGTGTGAGCTGCTTCTTTTTAGGACTGGATCACTTTCGTGGAGCTCAGTGTGGCTTTGAACTAACAGAGATCCATCTTCCTCTACCTCCCAAGTGGTGGGATTAAAGGTGTGTACCACCACTGCTTGACTTCTAAAGCTCACCAGTATGGCTGGCTTTGCTTTCTATATCCTCAGGCAAGCTTTTAATAAATCATAAATAATATATTACCACATTCCTTGATGATTGATGTCTCTTAGACTTCAACGTGTTCAATAAAATCCTCAGAGCCCAATGGATAGACTCTGTGTACAGAAAGAGCATGGAGAAGCCAAGCTGACCTCTCCAAGTTTGGTTCCATCAAATGAACAGAAGGAGGTGCCTTTGCCACTGACTGCAATGCATCTTTTACACAGCAGCATCTCCTTAATAGCCTCCCATAGCTACCTAGTGCGGGGAAACAGTTTTGACAATAGGAACGCATGTTATCGGGATAAATTACCTCCTGGAAGCAATGGTACATATTTGGTCTCTCTTGGTTACCTACAATGAGTGAAAAGTTGGCAGAATCATTTATTGCAACTTTACAACTTTCCTGTCATTAAAACAGTCACCCCACCACGAAGCTTCCAGTGCCAGCTGCGTATGCTATGGGATGAGCAAAGGTTTTGGAATAGGACAGAAGCCGCATAAAATCCTGATTCTGTTGTAACTCCCTGAGTGATATTAGGAAAGGTGTTTGAGCCACTAGAAACCTCAGCTGCCTTATTAGTAGAGTGTGTGGACAGCTGGAAGGCTGGAGTCTTGATGGAAAATCTGAGCAATGTCGCTAGCTAAGTCAGCTGGTACACTCAATGCACTCATGCGACAATTGGAGCTGTGTTGTCATTCACACAAACCTGGAGGACTTCTTCCTTAAACAAACACAGAAAGTGCAGCCGTATGTATTATTATAGTTGCAAAGTAGAACCAGAACAAAGCAAACCATTGGTGTATCTGGTGGGAGAAGAGGCCTATGGAGTTGAGAAGACAAAGATATGATAAAAATTGTATCTATTTGTTAATATACTATCTTGTGGTAGTTAATTTTCTGTACCAACTTGACTAGGTCCATAGTCTTCAGATATTTGGGCAAGCATCAATTTTGATGTTGCAAATGGTTTTGTGTGGCACTACCATTTAAATAAGTAGAATTTGACTGAAGCAGCTTACTCATCACAGTGTACACAGGCCTCGTGGAGTTACAAGAGAACTGACTTCTCGCAGGAAGAAGGACCCCTCCTCGCACTGCCTGTGGTCTTCAGCCACCACGTCAGCATTCTTGGCTCCACAGCTGCTGGTCTGCCCCGTGGAGTCTGCACTTGTCAGCTCCCACAGTTTTGTGAGCCCGTTCCTAAAAATAAATACCAGCCTCGTCCTCACGCCATCTCTCTCTTCATCTTCTGGGCTCTGCTTTCCTGAGAGCCCTGAATGGTAATGCTGATTAACACTAATAAATATTTTGTGCAACAGTGAATATAAATTTGTATGAATGCCCTGTGTTTATACAAAGGCATTCAGTTTGTTTGGAGCCTTGCTCCTCCCTCTCCTCTTCGTGTGTGTGTGTGTGTGTGTGTGTGTGTGTGTGTATACATGTGGGCATGGGTATGTATGCTAGTATCAGTGTATACATGTGCATACTGAGGCTTTGAATTTAATCGTATTTTAAAGAATGGCTCTCTCACTAAGTGAAGGCGCTTACCATGGAAAGTAGCAGCCCCAGGAACTCTCTAGTCTCTGCTTCCAGCACTGGGGTGACAGGCACAAGCAGCTGCCCTGCAGAGATTTCTATATGGACACTGGAGATCCCAACTCAGGTCCCCATACTGATGCCACAAGTGCTTTGTCAAATGAGCCACCTCTTCCGCCCCTACTTTTTCTTCTTTTTGGTTTATATTCTAATATTAGGGGTAACGAGGGTTGAATACTCAATATCTTTGCTTAGTATTTGACCTCTATCTTAAGGAAGATCAATAAAACTCAGAAAATAGGAAGTGTTTGGGTAATGTAGGTACATATAAAATATATTTATATGTGTGAGCTATAGGAACCTTCTAGAATAACTGTCTGCTTTGGGAATGAAAGAGTAACGAGGGAAACAACACCAAGGTTTTATTCATCTGTCCTGGGCACAGCATGTCACAGCATGTATCTCTTATGAGCTCCCCAGCAGCTCATGTGTGGATGTTACCTTTAAATCCTGTTTACAGACCAGCGCTGCATCGAGCATGTCCAACAAGCAGCTAGTCAGAACCTGAACTCTGCTCAGCCGATTCCAAAAAGGCTTACACTTTGTCTCCCATAAAAGTGTGTTTTCTCATCCTCACCCCTGGTGGGCAAGACACCTCTCGGAGCCTTTTGGGGCATGGGTCTTGTGCTAGTGTTGTATTTCTGGAACTCAGCTAAAAGTCTAGGACTCAATTAGGACAGAGACAGATCAAGTGACCAGGCTTCAGAATTAGTGCATTGTCCCTCCTGTGCCAAGAGTCTCATTTATGACTATTAATATTGAAAGGGATGAAATGTATCTTTAAATCAGTCATCAATTTCCCCGTGCCTTCGCATTCACTTCAGAACAACCCCTGGGAACATTTAAGGTAACTGGAAAATTCGGGGAAGGACTGAGGCTCTGTGGGGCTGCTGGAGAACCCCCTTTTCCTGGTCTCATAGAGGAAGCTGAGGCAGGCATTAAGTCATTTGCTCACAGGGCTGTAGGATGCAGAGCATCCGAAGTTTAAGATGCACAAGGCTTCAATGGGAACCTCGCATAGTGAGCAGATTCTGGTTCTGTAGGGTGGACCCAGGTCTGCAGTCTGTATCTTATATGTTGCCATCCTGGGGCTGCACTGGGTATGAAGAAAGAACAAAGCATGTAAGTAGACTATTGGCAAGACTTGAAGCAATATTGGGTTTCTCTATTTTTATTTCTTTTTTTCAAACATGGTCTCGCTATGTAGGCTAGGCTGGCTTTGAACTATCATTCTCTCTGCTTCGGTTGCCCAAGCCCTGGGATTACAACCATATAACCCACTCTTCTTTGACAACCACATCTTATTAGGCCCTAGAGTAGGTAGCAATGGTCTAGATTGTGTTCATTAATACTTAAATGAACTGTCAATGTGTTTATTTGTTGATTACGATATGGTTTTGTAATATTTGCAATAATGTCATCATTAACTAAAATTGAAACCATGTCATGGACATCAAATATTCTGACAGGATCTTTATGGAAGTCAGTGTAGATGTTTCCCCCCAAATATGAGGCAGACCTCCCATATAACCCAGTTATACCACTCCTGGGCATACCTGTAGGACTCTATACCCTACCACAGAAATAATTACATGTCTGTGTCCACTGCTGCCCTGTTCACAACATCAGGGAAATAGGAAAAGGATGGATAATGAAAAGTGGTTGCATATAACACAGCAATAACACAAATTGAAATGGCATTTATAGATCTGGAAATTATTAAGTGAGGTAACCTAGACTTAGAGAGACAAATAGACCATGTTTTTGCTCATATACAGATCCTAGTGCTCTCTCTCTCTCTCTCTGTGTGTGTGTGTGTGTGTGTGTGTGTGAGAGAGAGAGAGAGAGAGAGAGAGAGAGAGAGAGAGAGAGAGAGAGAGAGAGAGATTTGGGCCTTGCCAATTAGGCAAGGTTAGTTAGCTAGTGAGCCTGGGGGGCCCTCCTAACTTCACCTCACAATACATACTGCTCTCTCTCTCTCTCTCTCTCTCTCTCTCTCTCTCTCTGTGTGTGTGTGTGTGTGTTCTGGATATCAAATTTGGGTTCTTATTTGATGGAAAGACACTTATCAATTGATCTATCTCCTCAATCTCCCAATTCAATCACCTTCTAATGCTTCATTAAACTAAAACAGTCAAGCCACATAATGAGGCTACCTCAGAAAGCAGTGAGCTTCCTGTCACTAGGATATATTGTGGAGTAGAATATACTGACCTGTTGGGGACCATCACCATCCTCACTACCTCAGGCCTCTGAGACAGGAAATTACTGCCTCTTAAGAAGTAAGTAGAATGTTCAGCAGAGCATCCCTAGACACAGGCTTGCAGTTTTACAACCAGTTAAAGAATAGCTCAGGATAGTCTTCCTGTTGTAGCTTTACAACCAATTAAAGATAAGGTTTATACCACAATCATTCCTGGCACTGACCTTGAGAACTGGGGTTGAGAATATTTTCATAAGTCTGTCTAACTGCCAAGTAGACCGATACACAGAAAACATGACTGATAAGCCTCCTTCCATTTTGAAGAATCTCTGTAGATGGGTATACCATTTTTCCTCCAGTTATTAAAAGTGCAAGTGGAAAAATTGCTTCGTTCAAGTGTAACTCCACTCACATTTCGATCCAAAAGAGATGGGCAGAGACGGGCTTCCTATTGAGCATTTCATCCCTGATTCCAAAATGGAAAATTTTTTCTTTGAGTTCTAAAGTGGTATGTCTTTCATCAAAAGATAATATCATTCAGAGAGGCTTCACTTCTTGTATGATGTGAAGAAGGAAAAGGAAGACTCAATTGCAGGGAATCATTTTTCCCATTGTTCTTGCTACATGTCTTTAAAAATCCTCTGTCATTGTCCTTCCTGTGTATAGAACTATCAAAGTGAGAATGGGATATGGGACGACTAACATTAAGCCGTTATCAGTACCATTGTCTTGGCCAGACTAAATGTGGACATTAGTGTTGCAGTGCTCATGAGAACACAAGGCTCTGGTCTGCTGCAGCCAGCACCACTGGCTGACACCTTTGGACTCTCCACAGTGTCTCCATCCAGCCCCCATTTCCTGAAAGCCAATGATTAACCATTGCATACTAATAGAGGATTCTGGAGTGGTGCAGGGACCCCTCCTACAGATGGCTGGTAGGTGAGGATTCCCACTATCTAATATTCCTAGAAGCTGGTCTACAGTCCCAGGTACTTCCTCCCCAAGGCCCTTTCCTTCACTTACAGTATCCCATCTGCACGAGGACCCTCTTCTTTACCCTTACAGGTGTGTCTCCTAGTAAGTCTCTTGTGCATCTTCTCTTGGAGGACCCAAGATAACACGGGTGGTGGCAGAAATAGGCTGAGAACGCAAAGGGTGATCCGGAAATGTGAAGCAGGCCTACTGCTAGCTCAGAAGGCTAAGGGGACAACTTCCTGTGGTCACACAGGACATAGGAGGTTCTTGGCCAAGGGTAGAGGCCTGAATACTGAAACTTTCACCTGGAGAGACCTAGAGCAACGAGTAAGTATTTAAAAATACCTATTCACAAGGAAGGAGGCAGGCATCTATGGACAGTACAGTTTACTGGTCACTCCTAGGTTGTATGCAGAGAAGGGTATTGGGACCTCAATGAGAACGTGAGAACTAAATCAATGGTGTACAGAGAACCCTGCTCCTGTGGTAGAAGCTGGATACAGATGAGAGTATGTGACTCTCACATGAGTTGGAGAGAGCTAAGGAGCAAGGCTATTATGCTTTCAGGAGTCTGGATGCCACAGTCTGGAATGCTGGGGCATGGGAAGGAATGTTCTGGGTGGGCATTTATGAAGACTGATCCAAACCCTGTGAATCTGCCAGGGTGTCACACTTTTCCTGAGTATGCCTCTACAGCACACACTTGGAAGACAACTGTAGTGGTCTCAGGTCTCACCACTGCTAAACGGGAGCGCATTCTAATTCCTTACCTTCCAGGTGGATACTTGCTTCCTTTCCAATATTTGGCTGTGGACCTGCTGAGACTAATAAAGGAGAGAAATATTGAAGCAGCTTCAGAATTCACTAGAATATACTTGCCACTGAGGAGGACTCCTAATACTAGATTTTGAGGGGGCTTCATTAAGGGAATGCAATAACATGTGAAACCTGGTTCCATCCCCAGAGCTAAAAAGTATGTGTATGTGTTGAGGTATGTAAGTTACATGCAAATTCTATGTACTATGTATTGTACATTAGGGACTTGGCGCCTGCAGACTGTGGTATCCCTGGCTTTCCTGGAACATAACCTCCCAAGATACTACAGAATGACTGTTCTAATGTGAGACAGCTTGGTGTCACATATTAACACACACAAGCAAGTTTCTGCCCTCTCTCCCAAGCCTTTGAAACACGTAGTAAGGTCCAGCCAGCTGTTGGGGAATACTAAACCAGTTTCTCATTGGAGGAGGAGACACCTGAAGTGTTAAAGGTGATTCTGGAACATTCTATGATGGTGCTGTCAGCAATGACTAGAACCTATTACAGAACCAGAGCCTAAACCTGAGCCAGAACCACGGCAAGAGCCTGTATTTGAAATCCACGAGGAAAATGGGTGCTATTAAAAGTACCCTTGTAGGCCCCTCCCTAGCATCACAGGCACAGACACTGTGCAGGACATGAGAACTTTCCCTGAGGCTTCTGTGACCAGCAAGAACCCCCTTGCTGGCGTAGCTGCCTGATTGCTGGGTGCCACCCCACCACGGTAAAGAGCCAGTTCACACCCTACCTAGTGTCTGAGCCTGGACCTCACTCAGGTCCTATCTCTGAGAACAAACAGTGGGAGAGCAATGAACAAATAATTCAGTCCACAAAGATGCAAAGCAAGGTGACATTGAACCCTGAAGAACTGTGAGGCATCATGACTGTCAAACCTGTCCCATGAGGTAAACAAGTCATGGGAATGAGGTAGAGCGTGTGTTAACAATGGTGGGGAATGACCCAGTTTTGGTTTTGTTGTGATTGTTGACCCTGGGTCTCTTTCAAATGTTTAAGAGTGAAGTCTCCATGTAGAAGAGAAGACTTGAGCCACCAGGGAAGAGATCTGGAGGCCCTCAACGTGGGCCTGGGTGATGGAGCCTCCCCACTGGAGGCACTGTGTAGATACTAGGGTTTGGAATGAGGAGGGAGATTACTCCATCAAAGTTAATTCCTCTCCATTAATCTTTTTTAAAAATAAATTTAAAAAACACTCATTTCTCCAAAGGAATGTCAATCTACTTTCAGTGTTTCATTGTATTATTTCTTACTTTCTATTATTCATTTCAGAGGCTTGGGGGAGGGGGCAGAGAGATGGTTCCATGGTAAAGCACTTGCTATGCAAGTCTGAACACCTGAGTTTGATTCACGGAACCTATAGAAAAAAAAAATGCCGTGGCACCTGTCAATAATCACAGCCCTGTTGCATGAGCCTGAAGCTTAGAGACCAGATAGCGTAGAATACAGATAGTGGCAGAAAGCCTGTGTCAAAGCCTAGGTGGAGTTAACAACTAACACCTGAAAGCTGTCCTCTGATCTCTACATGTATGCTATGGCCTGTATATGAACACACACACACACACACACACACACACACACACACACACACACACATGCACACACGCATGCATGCATGTGCATACACCTGTGAGAAACACTGAATTTGACTAACACTGTAGAAGTAGAAAAAGACTAAATTGTTTCTTGAGAGTTACATTGCAACTCCCCCCCCCCATGGGTAAATTGTACCCTAGAGCTGGGTCAGAGCCCCTGGGAACGGTGTCTCTCCATGGGCTTCATCAAGAGCAACACAAAAATTTTCACCATTTCAAAGCTTCCTAGAGTGGTCATTAGAAACCTTGCTCCATCTTCTGCCCTGAATGAAGTTCTCAGGGCAAAGCCCTAGCAGAGAATCACACACATTTCAGAGTGACAGACAGCTCCCTCAGAGAGGCTGACTGCCTGCAGAACCCAGAGCTTGAAAAGGCAAAGTGTTGCTCCAAAGCCAAGCGTTTCTACAGGTAGCATTGTCTTTTGTGGTGCCATGATGCTCAGAATGAAGGTTCTTTCACCTGGCCCTCCTGTTTTTCCTCATCAATCCATGAGAAAAACATGTTTTTAATGAGGCACAGGCTGGGCTGAGACCAAGATGTGATAGATAGCACATGGTAGCTCACAAGGGTACGCAACTCCAGTTCCAAGGGATCTGAGCTTTTCTGGCCTCTGTGGGTAACAGGCATGCCTATGGTACATGAGCATGTGCACAGGCAAAACACTAAAACAGAAAACTAAACTGCAAATTTAAATTTAAAAAGAATCAACATAGGAAGACAACAGAATACCCAGCCTAGGAGTAGCTTCTGGTCTACAAAGACAGACTTGGAGGGATTGTCAAACGGAAGCATTTGCAACTTTAATACAAGCCTCAAAATCTAAGCTCCATCAATTTCTAGAACTCTCTAGAGATTTGCACTGTGTCTAAATATTCAGGTAGATTCATACTAGAAGACTACATTTAGGGTGCTTTATAAGATGTAATGAGCGAAAGCTTGGAAAAGCACATAGTACATACTATATCTGCTCAGCCCTTCAAATCAAGGTCAGAAGTCTGATGGGCTACACATTGAACGCTTGGGACAGGAACTGAGAGAAAACCCAAAGAGCAAGGATGCATGCTTTTGAGTTGCGTGCATCACTTCATGGCATGTCATAATTGACATTTATCAACAATTTTCTTCATCTCACATCTAAGTGAATGTTGTTACAGCTCATAGAAACCATTAGGTTACCAGAGAAAATAAAGACTAAACACCAAAAACATGCAGAGACCCAAAACCCTTCAAAATCTGTTCATGATCTGCCTTTATAGGCGGCATTTCAAGAGATGCCATTCTTAGTGAATATCCATGTGAGATTGGATTGTCATTTAAATGTACTCTGAGAAAAGTCTCAAGCATAAGTGGAGGCACCTTGAGGCCTTATGTATGTCATGGGTATTAAAGTTGAGCAGTTTAAGCTGTGTTCCCAGAGACCTGTCCATTAGGCAATGGGTTCCCCAAGCAGACTGCCCAGCACCCAAGGCTAACAGCAGCATTCATGACAAACATTTTCAAGATTAAAAGAGATGGGAAAGGAAGTGATCCAGTGTTGCTAAGAGGAATAATTGAAGAGTGGAGCTGAGCTAGAAAGGCCAAGTTTAGGTGAACCAAGAAGCAGAAACCTGAAACCCAGCAGTGACATGGGTTCTGTGAACACGGATAGCTCATCATGTCCTCTTTGCTGAAATAAAACAATGCCTTGCGAGACACTGTGAGCTGATGTCTCAGCTATCATAAAAATTGCTCATCAAATGAGAGAAAATTTCAGTGGAAATTGGAAAGACAATTGTGTTGTGATTATATGCACATGAAGCCTATGCCTGTACAGATCCAGAAATTTCCATAATTGAGAGCTTGAGGTTTTGTGAATAACTAAATACTCATCCATCAAATAGATTAGGTCTCAGAACAAAGTTGTATTTGTCTATCGATATCTATGTATGTCTCTTTCTGATATCTTTGCACTTATATGTCAAGGGAAGTACTTAGAAATCATCCATAATATACCTGTATATGTACACATACACACAGAAAATGCATCATATAATCCATGCATTTAGTTACGTTTAAGCAAGGGTGAAAGGGTGATGTGTGTTAAACATTGTACTACAGGGAAAGGTGCAGCATTTGGTCACACCACCGTGGAAAGCACTACTGGAGTTAGGATGGACCAGGCTCAGAATTGGAGCTAGCTCCTATAGTTCATCCCTCTTACTCACTTCCCACTTACCCTACATCGCCTTGAGCAATTTAACAGGAGGGAAAAGAAAGTCGACTCTATGTAGCTCTTGTTTTTCTTACCAATATTTTTGAGCATAATTCTTGATTATTGACCCCCAGATCATCTCAGGGCAGCTTGTCAACCAGATGCAGAGAACTGGCAGAGGAATGTAGACAGTCATACTCTATGTCATCTTATGGTTCCTGGTGACTCAAGAACAATATGAAGGGCTCCGCTCTGCTGCTGAATGTACTTTGTACATTGTTAGGAGAACCAACATGGGTGTGGATGGTTAAGCAGGATACGAAGGAGCCTTGAGTGCCTGGGATTGGCTTCTATGTTTCAGGGGCTCTGAATCCAATCCCATTGTTTTCCTTTACCCATTCTTTAGCTGCTTTCTTACACTAATATAGCAAACACACTATGACACAGTTACAAAGGGGTCTTTCCTACATTGCTGTGTTCATTAGTCCAGCTCCTTCAGGAGGCAAATGCTATTATTATCCCCATCTTACAAATGAAGAAGTGAGTCTCAAAGAGCAATTGTTCAAAGTCACACAGCTAGTAAACTGAGAGCCTGAGTTCTAAACTACCACCAGGCTTGGTCAAGAGTCCACCTCAACTGCTAAACACATTGCTTTTCACATACCAAAGCTAACTACCGAGAAGTGAAAAGGTTAGGACTTTTCACTCAACTGTTAGGGTCCCCGTGTTGAGTGTGATAGGAAAATATAGGTCTTCTTCTAGATAACTAGAAGAAGTTATCCTTCTAGTTCTATCCTTCTCCAGCTCCAGAAAAAAAAAAACTAGCACTACTAAAGGTGTTCTAGTCCATCTCCTTGGGAACCAGAATTCTGAAACCATGTTGAAGCCTCTTAGGCTGTTTTCCCAGCTTCAGACCTGTAGGCTGCATTGGGTTGGACAGGTGAAGAAAGGCTCTTAAAGGAAGATCCATGTGTTCTTTCAGCAATGAGTCTCTCTCTTGATGGGAGATGTCATTTTGTAAATATGTTTCTCGTATCGGTTAGTGAATAAAGCAACATTGGCCAATAGGAAAGCAAGATAGGCAGGACTAGGAGACAAGGAGGAGTCAGGGAGAGGTAGGAGGAAATTCAACATGTAGGACCTAGATAGAATAACTCCAGACTCTCTCTCTGGTAAGATAAGACCACGTGGAGATACTTATATTAATAGAACTGGGTTAATATTTAAGACAGAGCTAGCCAATAAGAAACACTAGTAACAGGCCAACAGCTTTATATCTAATACAGCATCTCTGTGTATTATTTGGAGGTGGCCGCGGCTGTAGGACCAGGCCAACAGGAAAACTGATCATAACTCTCTTTCTCTCTCTCTTTCTCTCTTTTTCTCTCTCTCTGAAGCCAGTAGATAATGAACTGGCTCCTGGTGAGCAAAAACCAGGACAGTTGGCTATTATTACTTTCATACTTTCCATTGCCCACAGGGTCACAGGTACAGAATATGAAATAAAGTCTTGAGAATTCTGGGGCTCCTGATAGACCTCTTCTTCCCCAAATGGGCATCTTGAGAGATGTCATTCTCTTCTTTTGTTATATTTGTCAGTTTGGTTAGTTAGTTGGTTGGTTGGTTAGTTGGTTAGTTAGCTGTGTCTATGGACCATGTGTCCATGATGCCACAGTGTGCATGTGGAGTGCAAAGTCACCACCACTGTATTAGCTCTTGTGCTCTGTGGGTGCAGGGACCAGGCAGGGTAAGAAACTCCTGAACAGCGTCTGGGGCTAGAATGGAAAGCTTGGCCAGCCGGTGCCTGGACTACGTTTAACATCTGTTGTATAGGTGAATCCTAGAAAATGCATTCCGAAAGAAGCAGGTATCCCATAATCCACAGCCATCCCCAACCCGGGCTAGCCTGCCACACAATCTGTTAGACAGCCACAGGCCACCCTTATTCTTCCTGTGGGTGCTATGTGTGTCAGGGGCCATGTTCTACCCCCACTTTTCATCTCCTGCCACCACCCATGGTGTAAGGATCTGGGAGGAACTAAAAAGCTTAACTCTCTCAGTGCCATTTCCGGTGGTGCCCTGAAGACAGCCAAGCAGCCTGGGGCATCTGTACAGTTTAATTTTCAAATGGCCAGAGAACTTTAAATGGACAAGGAAAAAGTATTTTTTGAGGGGGAAAAAAAGAATTCCATATGAGCTGAGAATAGAGACGGCTGAGGTGACTGTGAGTTGCTGTTGGAGGCAGGAAGGGGGTGTTAGTGAGAAAGCTGGGCCCTCACAGCTATGAGAACCCGAGCTGTGTGGAAGCTCAGTTGCTGCTGCTTGAGTTCGGGGAGCAAACTGCCAAAATATGGTGATGAGATGATATGAATGTCAAATCGTCTTAATTCCTCTCTCGCTTTATTTTCAGATGGATTCCTAAATATGCTCAGAGCACATTTTCTCACCAAGCCTGCTACTGTGGGACCTAGGAAACACACAAACAAACAAAAAATTCATGGTCCCTGCCCTCAGGTCAGGTGTTACTAGTTTTATGACATGCTTCGTGCTTGCCAAAATCATGCATGAAGATGCGTACGGTGTGCATTTGAATTGGCCCCTTGCAGCTGGAAGTTACATGGTACCCTGTACATGAAAATGGACACACTATATATAGTACGTAGTTCTTTGCGGGAACCATACAGTGAGGAGAAAGCTCTGAAGTTACATGCCAACAGTGTGGTGGCTTTCACGAATAGTGTTGAAAGAAAACAGACATAAGGCTGCATTGTTTCAGTCACAAAAGAAACATACAGCAAAATATATTTGCACTATCATAAGGCTAGAAAAAGTTACTCTGGAGGAAGAATGACTGTGGGGGGGGGACAAGAGGAAGAGACTTGTGGTGACTTTCTGTTCTAGAGCTAAGTGCTGTTTGCATGGGTGTGTTGGCATGTTACATTACACACTCAACAAGAGCCTTTTTGCTCATGTGTATTTTGCTTCAGTTAAAAAATGCATACAATAGAGGGAAATGGTCATAAGTTAGACATGGAGCTGGTGATTCTCTGAGTGTAGCCACAGAGAGATGTTCTTCCAGATACCTCAGGAATGTAATCAAGGGCATTGAAGAGGATATGAATAAACCCATTAGTAAAATATATGAAAACAAAAATAGACAGTGCAATTAAATAATGAATACAGTTCAAGATATGAAAGGAAAATGGAGGTAAAACTGGAACTGAAAAAAATTTACAAAAACCCTTAGAGGTAAGGTTCACCAACAGAGCACAAGAAATGGAAGACAGAACCTCAGGCATTGGAGTCAAGGTAGAAGAAATGGGTATCCTTGTCAAAGAGAATGCTAAATCAAAAACAACAACAAAAACAGGAACTAAACCCCTGTCAAAGAGAATTCTAAATCAAAAACAAAACAACAAAAACAGGAACTAAACATACAGGTAATCGGGGACACTATGAACTAGGATTAATAGGAATAGATGTTGGAGAAGAAACCCAGGTAAAGGCATAGAAAATACTTTCAACAAAACCATAGAAGAAAAAAATCCTAACCTAAAGAAGGAGATAGCTGTAAAGTTACAAGAACACCAAATAGATTGGACCAGAAAATAAAGTCCCCTCAGCACATAACAAGAAAAACTCTAAACATACAGAACAAAGAAAGAATATTAAAAGCTGAAATGGAAGAGAGCAAGCAACATATAAAGGCAAACCTATTAGAATTACACCTGACTTCTCAGTGGAGACTCTAGTTTATTCACTGAGTATTTCTTCAAACGTTCTTCTGACTTGGGTAAGCAGACGAATGACTTTTTATTAAGTCTTTCCTCCAGACCAAGCAACTTTCAGTGTCTCAGTTGTGCTCAAAATTGTGTTTATATGTTGGGTTTCTTTTCCAGACTCTGAAATCGCAGCTCAGGGAAGTTAAATTGGTGCTCTGGAAAACACAGCCAGGCAGACCCAATGCTAAGTCATCCGGTGTGAGAATATGAGTAGTAGCTAACATGTCTGCTTATGCTGGTAATGCACACTGAAATTGATTCCATAGTTTTGTAACATGCAAATTAAATTGCATCGGCCAGACTTCCCTACATTAAACATCTGACTGGCTTAGATGAGTTACAGTTAGTTCTTTCCATAAGTCCTTCCAACTTTGAGTGCAAGATCCGCGGAGTGTCCAGGGTTCTCCCTCAGTATTTCTGAGAATGCCCAGAGAGTGCTCCCATGTCCCCTAGATGTGCTCAGCTGGCACATATATCTCCCTGCTCCCAGCCACATCGTGATCATCTCACACTACTCACCTCATGAGAGCTTTTCTGATGTGGTCGTTTAATGTGGTCATAGCCTTTTTAAAAAATCTACTTCCTTTTAAAACATGGACACAATGCCTTCTTTTTATCACTGATTCATATTAACACAGCAACACGATGCAGTGGCATTTTACAAGATTTGCTATGGAGAAAAGGGAAAGCTAAACAATATGTCATATCAATAGTTCTTCTTTACATCATTCTGCCCTGTGATCCTTCTCCACATATCTCTCTAGCCCCCACCCTCCCACTCCTGGAACAACAGCTCTCTTTCATTTACAAGTATATGTGGTCTTTTTCTTCTCAAAATAGTTATTCAAAATGAAGGGGAAACGATTGTCAAAAGAATAGACAATATGTTAGTGGATGTAATTATTTCACCTCATGAAATGATGGAATGCCATTGTTGGAGTAATGGACAGTCTCCATTTGATGCATTTACAGTTAGGACACTCTTTCTATTTGGGGTTCCTGCAGGGTGAATAAGTAGGCACTTCTATATATGTGTGACTGAAAAAGACTCACCAAAACCAACAGCCAAGAATAAACGTTGAAGAATCTACTCCCAAGAATACATTCTAAATTCTACTTCAGGAGCAGATGCTTCCAACAACTCTTTAAAATAAGTCTCTCTTTTTTTTTTTTTTCAACCAAAGATACACAAAGAGTGATATACGATCTCATCCCTGAGCAACAAGACAGTGTCAGAATCTATCAAAAACATTGTTTTCCCATTATATTTCCTTTCTGGTTTACTAATGCAGTATTAGTTGGCCTCACTTTAAATGATTTACTTGTTTTTAATTTATGTATACAATTGCTTTGTCTGCATACATGTATGTGGGTTGTATGCATGCCTAGTGTTCCCAGAGGCCAGAAGAGGGTGTTGGATCCCTTGGAACTGGAGAGAGTTGTAACCCTCCATGTGGGTGCTGGGAACCAAATTTGAGTCCACTTGAAGGACAGCGAGTACTCTTGACTCCTGAGCTATCTCTCTAGCTCCCTACATTTATTTATTTAGTGTGTGTTGTGTATGTATGTATGCACATGTGGCACATACATAGCAGCACATACATATGGCACATACATATGCCAAGGCCCACAAATGTAAAGTCAGAGGACCATCATATATAATTTTTAAGATTATCATATAATTGCATCATTACCCCTTTCCTTTTCCTCCAGTCAGTCCCTTCCATGTACCCACTCTGCTCTTATTCAAATTCATGGCCTCTTTTTCTCGAATTGTTTTGTTTTTGGTGGTGATGTGTGTGCTCATGCGTGTGTGTGTGTGTGTGTTCCTAAATACATAAATAGAACCTGCTCATTCCATACAATGTTACTCGCATATATATGTTTTCAGGGCTGATTACTGGATAATCAATTGGGGTGCTCTCGGCCTCCCTTAGTTGTTTATGGTCCTTTGTCTAGGGTTGAGGTCTCATGAGCTTTCCCCATCCATGCTATCCTGTTTGTTGGTGCTGTCCTTGGTCAGCTCATGTTCCAGCAGCCATGTTGGTGAGACATATCAGCTTCTCTGACATTTCGAGGAGACACAATCTCACAAACTTCCTGATCCTCTGTATAGTCTTTCTGCCTTCTTCAATGATACCTGAGCCTTTGGTACACGCATTGTGTTGTAAAAGTGTCTGTTGGCACTGGGCTCCACAACTCTGCAATTTGATTGGTTATGGTTTTCTGTAATGGTCTCCAACTGTTGCAAAGAGAACTATCCCTGGTGAAGGGCTATAACTGCCTATACCTGTGTATAAGGATACATGTTATGAATGTGGTTAGAGTTTATGCTGGTTTAGTAAGTGGCGGTTGTAGGTTCTACTCCAAGATGCATGACTTCCCTAACCCCGGGTAGTTGGCTAAGTTCCTAATACCAGGTGTTATTTCTTTTTCTTGATGACCAAGTCCTACATCCAATTAGAGAGCTGTTGGTTACCTTCAAGTTACACACAACACTAGTGAACACGTTTAGGCTCATTGTACTATGCTGGTTGTTTTCGTGGTTCATAGACACCTAAGTTGGGTAGGACTATTGGTTGCTTCCTTAATTTGGATGTTTGAGTGTACCTTTTGGTACCATTAAAGCTAGTGCCCAGGGAGAAGGCTTTTAGATCTGGTCCAGCTTAGGTCGGAGGATGACTTTGGAGAGTCAGCTCCCTCTTTCTACCATGTGGGGCATTGACATTGAACTCAGGTAGTTAGACTTTACTACAAGTGCCTTTACCTGAGAATCATTTTGCTAGTCCAAGCGTCCCTTTATTGTTGTACCTGTTTTTGTATGCTTATACAAATAGCAATGTTCTGTAACCCTAATTACAGTATGCCGTTGTTATTCCCTTCGTGCAACTGTCTACTCTGGTAGGCGATAAGGTATCTGAGGGCAAAGAACTCTGCATTCATCCTTCTATACCTAGCACATAGTAGGTGTTCATTGTTGTTGCTGTTGCTGAGTTGAATGAGATTTAGCAAAAGAACAAAATTATTCTCCTCAGTGAGCATTTGTTTTCCAGACTCCATCCCAACATACTTGCAACTCAAAGATGTGATTCGAAAACAAAACAAAACAAAACAAACAAACAAACAAATCAAGCAGTGAATGAATCAAACTGAATGATTCATGAAAATGCTTTCCTGTAAAGGTGGAAATAAAACCAACCACCTTCCCAGGACATTGATAGCATCTATTCTAGATTTCTAGATCTTCTTCTTCTTCTTCTTCTTCTTCTTCTTCTTCTTCTTCTTCTTCTTCTTCTTCTTCTTCTTCTTCTTCTTCTTCTCCTTTTGTTTTTTTGAGACAGGGTTTCTTGTGTAGCTTTGGAGCCTATCCTGGTACTTGCTTTGTAGACCAGGCTGGCCTCAAACTCACAGAGATCCGACTGCCTCTGCCTCCCGAGTGCTGGAATTAAAGGTGTGCACCACCACCACCCAGCTCCTAGGTCTTCTTGAAGCAATGAAATGTATGTCATGATTGGAGAGAACTCTCAGAAAATAAATAAAACTCCAACCCTCCTAACAAAGCCATAAGCACAGAGGGGGATGATGAAGGAGATCGTTATCATCCTGGTATTTTTAGAAGTTCTTTGGTGACAGGTCGGGCTTTAGAGAATCGGAAAATGATAAAAATAATCTTGTTATTCCACAAAGGAGGCTCTATATATATCAGGCCAATTTTGAGCACTGGCTGAGAATGTTGAGAAAATATTTTTAAGTGTTGGTGAAATCATAGGCTTTGGGGGCAGCCCTGCTGTATAAAAGATTCATCTTGAGGGGGACGAGAGAGTTTTTGCAATGTGGGTGTCACATGGCAGCAGCAGGGAGTGGTAACTGGGTTTTGCTTCCCAAATTTTCAAGGTAGGAGTCCATGTGGAAGAATTTCAGGAGATGTAGGTAGCTAAACGTTTCCAGTTAGGCCTTTAGTGATGCTCAGGGAGACCTCCTGCCTCTCGACCTCAGAGGTGCCCTTCTCCCAGCTCCACTGCAGGGCACAGGGGTCTAGGACTGCCTTATCTAGTCCATCAGTAGCTGTTGTAATGGACTCAGGCTTTGGGTTTCAGGCACACGTGACCCTTATTTGACAAGTTTCCTTCTGTATATATCCAGCCATCAGACTCTCTTAATTATTTAGGATTACTCATAAGTTAACTAGGACGAAAATGATGTTATAAATAGTTTATTGCATATCTATTAAAAATTGGGGGCTAAGTTTATATATCTGACCTATGGAAAGGAAGGAGAGGAAGGAGCCCATGATTGTTTGAAGCACGGCAGTTTCTTTCTCAGTCGAAACACAAACCTATTGAGAACGAATCCCAGGAGATTCGTGTCAGCTTCCATTTTCGTAACATTTGTCTTGTTTTCCCTGTCTGAATTTGAGTCTTTAAAAGTATTCTGATTGTGTGGCATTGAGTATTTTTTTAAAACATGAATTAAAAATGTAAATGCACATACTAAAGAGACTTTACATATTTTTAGGGAGGGCATGAGGAGTGATTTCTAGCAATACTGAGCCTGTTTCACTGGCTACTGTAACTATGATAAAGCGGGCCTTACTGAGACCAGTGAGACTCGATTCTAGAGCTGAAGCAATATTAAAACATAAAATTGAGAGACAGGTAGGGAGCTGAGAAAAAAAAAATCCCAGATTTATACAATAGAACGTAGGACTGTAGCCTGCCATGTAGGTCTCACTGTGTGTGAAGGTTTGAAGACTTCTGATTCATTTGTTCTGAAGTAGCTGTGGCATAAGTTTACCTGCCATAGGGTTGACTTAGTCTTTCATCTTTCAGTTGTGTAGACTTAGTCATCAAAGCCTCTTTGCAAAGTGCAAGTGTGAAACTGGAGAAAAACACATCCATATATGCAAATGGTGCTGTCCACTCATTCTATCTTCCAAGTGTGACTTGGAGAGGATGAAGAGGGAAAACCAGTCCTAAAGAGTAGTAATGTTCTTTCTCAACTATGGGAGAAGCCATGGAGCTTATACCTGGGTGGGTGGCTTTGGGGAGGGAAGCCGAGGACACATAAAGATGGAAGGAAGAAGATGGGGACCGAGGTCAAATGAAGGTTTTTTTTTTTAAGGTTGCAATGGCCAATTTGACAGAGTCACTTGCAATAGGCAATATTTTCATCAAGAATTGACATAAGCTTTCTCCAGTGCCCTGTAGAGTTCCTGCAAGCCAAGGATTCTGTTATTGAAAAACACTTTGGTTAAAAATTCTGCAGCCCTATTCTCTGAAAAATGAATTCATTGTAGGCAGACTGTGTGGGCCAGCACTCCCTAGAAAAGGAGACGTTTTCTCTGGCAGGCCTAAGTGGAATCCCATCTAGAAATTTCCCTGGGCTCCCCACTCCCCAAGACTTCTCCCTCTTCCTATAGTGTGGATGAGAACTGCGGGAATCGCTCACCATGATGGGAGACAGATGGGAGGCAGATGCTGCTTTGGGACCTGGATGCTTGTATGCAGTGCCCTTCAGATGCTGTACACTAAGTCAGCACTAATGGGCAGGGTAAGTCTCCTGGGTCCTTTAAAGAGAACCTCAGTGAGTGTCCTCTCAGACCACTGGGATTCATGAGTCCAAGTAGCGAGGGCAGCTCCAGTCCCCAGTCTCCGTCAGAGTCCCCAAAGTGCTAGCCTGTAATGGAAGGCCTGCATTCCTAGACATTTCAGCTCTTGCGGACAGCATCTTCCTTACTTTCCTCTATGCGTCTTCACGCCTTAGCTGCAGGGCAAAAGACTGAATGAGTTACATGTTCAAATGCAGTAATCTAAAGCCCGTGCTAATCAGGACACTTAACTAGTTTCACTGAATCTTGTCTCTGAGACTTGGGTGATTGAAATAATTACTTAATAGGGATTTTGAGAAGACAAAGTAAGGTCAAGAGTGAAAACTTGACATTTATTAAAATGATGTTCAAGCGGTTCCCAGTGGCCTGAACTGGCTGGCTTCTGATAAGACAATAGTTTGGATATGCAAGCAGACTTTCTGGAAGGCAAAGTTCCAGGGCGCTCGCAAGGTGAGATGAGCTTCAGGAGCAATTTATGTGTTTTTTCAGACACGAAGGAAGCCTTTGAAATCACCCTGTCCAGACATATTTTGAACTTCTTTAATAAATAAATTAATAAAGAACAGTTGAGAATGTAGTTTTAAAGTATTTCTGATAGAAAGCATGTTTATTACACAATTGTCCCTCAAATCAAACAAAAGGCGATGACTTGACAAATTCAGTTTTTTTGTTATCTAGCATCTACCACTCATTATTAACATAGACATTTAGTTCATTTCACCTATTCCCTATCTATCCTTCCAAAGTAGTTATCACCATGTTTAGTGCCTTTATGGCATAGCTTGGTGCGCACACACACGCGCGCACGCACACACACACAGACACACGCACACACATGTGCACACACTGGAATCCAGTTGGCTTTGAGCTTGGTGCCCTTTCTGCCAACTCAGATCTTCTGCTTCAGTAAACACGTTGCCATTCTCAGAAAGATTTCCTCTCTTTAAAACAAAAGCACCCTAATTTTTTTTTTTTTTTTTTTTTTTTTTTGTAAATTACAGATTCTAACAATTGTTAGTTTGGGGGATGAATCATTTAAGTCAATTTCCCAGTTTCTTTTTAAAAGTAAACTCCAATATTAATAAATATTTTCTTTAAAACCTCAGACAGGTGAAGATGAATGGCTACCTTGCAATGATTCCCTGGACGTGTGATTCCACTCATTTATTCATTTCTGTCCTTTTTCTCTGTTTCCCCTAGAAGTGTCCATGTGTTCCTGTGTGCCTGCACACACTCATATTTCTCTCTGTCTGTATGTTATGGGGAATGTGACTCCTGAGTATTTCGGAGCTCACTGAATGAGTTTGTTCTAAAAGAAACAAAGAGATTCACCCTGGAAAGATCTAAGCCTGCATACACACACCCAATTTTACTAGCTTTCACCTTCATTTCTTCTAACACCTTGACAGTGGGGATTTGACCCAAGGACCCTTGTCCTAGTTGGGCTGACAGCGCTGGCAGCTTCATGCCTGGAGGGCTCCAGCTGCCCATCAAAAAAACACAAACAAACCTCTCTGCACATATATGCATGCCGGGCTGGTATGAGAGAGTCACTGTTTAAGAGAACATTCCACATTTACTGTCTACATTTTTGTTTCCCAATCTACTGCTAGATGGCTTTCCTCAAAAACATTACAACTAGATTGACCAGACTGACAAATCACTCTGCCTCAAGCTGCCTTTCTAGAGTCCAGGGCAGGAACCTGGAGCCTGGAGTCTACAGTGTTGTATTTCTCTGATGTCATCTGGCCCCCATTGTGTTTTACTGGCAGAGACTGGAAAGCAAGACGGGGTGAGAACAGGCTTCCAGGCTTCTGCTTCCTGTTTGCCTGCTGTGGGTGGCAGCATGACTCAGTACCAAAGCTCCAGCTCCTACCAGCAGCCCCACCCTGCCCCCACCCCCGCTCACAGTGCTCCTGAACTACCTGCAGGTTCAACCCCCTGTTCTTCTGAACTCACCTTCCAAGCTTCCGGGGCAGTAGCTCCACTTGAGCTGAGTTTCCTTCCCTGACACTCAACTCCCTGAGCTGGAGGTGTCAGAATTGATGGGAAGCACCTCCAACCCAGAGGCAAGCCATTCCTGAAACTCCAGCCTCTCCTCTCTGCTTCCTAGCCATCCAGGAAAGTTCCCACAGTTGCTTCTCTCTTCTCTTTCTTTCTTTTCCAGTTCCCAGATTCTACGTTAAATTTTCTCTGTGAAGTTTGCCGTTATCCAGATTGACCTATCACACAATCACCAAGCGTGTATATTGCCAGAGCCAGTGGATATCATCTCTTACACCTCGTTCCACAGCCTCCTATGCTGTTCTCCCATGACCTCATGACTCTGTTCTTTCTCAGTTTTCCTTCTCATTCTCGAGCTATCACAGCTCAGTCTCCCTAGGGCTGACCTCTTCCTTCAGCCACCCCTTAAACCGAGGCTTTCCCCAAACTGCCTCCCTGGTCTTTCTCATCTTTTATTCTGTCTTCCCCGGTCCATCAGAGTCGGCGTTTCAGATGCTTACTGAGAATTCTACTCTTAACTGTTCAGACTAGTCTTTGGGACTCGTGCTCCGGTGGACAGCGGCAAGAAGGATATTTCTCTCTGAATGTTCATTAGGCTTTCCACCTTCAAGAGTCCCGAATAAATCCTATCATCTTCCATACTCGCTGCTCCCCTTCTGTGCTTACCATCTGCCTCATTTCCCAAGATGAAACAATGAGCCCCACCGGGCTCTTGCTCCTGTCCCCTCCATACGAGAGTCCCTGTGAGAATTACCACTTATAAAACGTCTTGACATGTTCCAAAGGCTGTGCTAAGGGCTTTATGTAATCAACTCATTTAACCCTCACAACAATACCTAAGAAGAGGATCCCACCTTGTCTTTTATGAAGAAACCAACAAGCAGAATGTTACAGGGCCTGCCTAGTTACATGCACAATGATTCACAGAGCGGAGATTTGAACCTAGGATGGCAGGTCACAACCTTTTGTCTGACATGTTCTCAAATAGCTTGGTGGCTGCCAGATTGCCTTCATCCACTGAAGATCCTTACTGGGGTTTTTGTTTTTAGGATCCTCGGCCCTTGGCCTCACATAGTCAACCTGGAAGTGTTTATTACCATCACCACTTTACCTGCCATGCATCTCATCTAGTCCAATCAACTTGAACTCACTTCCTGAAGTCTGAATCTGCTGTATCATTCCCACTTAGTCGCCAATGCCTGGGCCCTTTAGAGTTGGCCTCTGAGGACCATTCTAGCTTTGCCTGTCAGTTTTTCCTTCTCTGCACACCTTCACACCTTCGTGTATCACAGGAAACCATGCACAGGTTCTGACAACCTGTCCGATGCAATCAATGTCCCGGACTTGCATCTTCCAATCTGCGGTCGCTTCTCTGGGATACCCTCCTTTCTACTCTTGTCTTTTCCTTCTTTCTGGCTTCATCCTGACCACCACCTTCTCCTCCTACTCCACAGAGCTCTTCTCAGACCTCCTCCCTCTCCTTTGCATGGACAGAAGCTTCTCCTCTCTGCCATATACAGATTGCACATCACAAACATTGCTTTCTAACCCATCCTCCTCCATAAGTAGCGGAGGTTCCTTTTCTTCCTCTTCTTTATCTACAGCATCCAGCACAGGGACTGGGCACAGTAAATATTTCAGCTCTTAGTACTCTCTGTCTGTTGGAGTCCCGTGGTCTGAGCCCGATGTAGGGTATTCAGCCAGGCACATATGTAACAGCCGAAGGGTCCTTTCGAAAGACAACCACACAGGGAATGACCTGTCTCAGACTAGGGCAAAAACAACAGCATCAAAACCTATGGAAAACATTGTGACCTGTAATGTGGCTTCAAGGACCCTACCAAATAGCAGAGGGGAGGAAGAGAAGCCAATCTTTCACCCAAGGCTGGGCACCAATCCGCCCCCCTGCTTCTGTCTTCTAAGATAAAAGAATCACTCCGATGCTGTGTAATTGTTTGCCCTCAATATGCGTACTTGTTTTTTTCTTCCTTGTGCGCAGAATTTACAAGTTGCTTTCTGCTTCCCTTCCATTCCAGATAGTCGATTTGAAATTGTAGCAAAGGTACACATTGATCAGCAGCTTTCGATACAGCAAATATTAATTTAGAAACCAATGTGAAGCACAAACAGTGGCCTTTACCTATGACCCTGCAAGATTTTTGAAGGACAGAGATGTGGACCGGGAGATTGGGATCCATCCTGAGGCTTTCTGTAAGCACATTTGTTAATGGCTTGTAACCATTGCCTCTCAGTGGCTGCTGGAGATGGGCAGAATAAGATGCCCAGTGTGCTTATACAGAAGAGGAAGGGGGTTCAAATTAAAGAAGGGATATGGTTGTGAGCCACAAAACTGATTAAGGAGTGCCTGTGCTAAGCTGGCTGCCCTGTCTTCTCTTGTAGGATGAGCACAAATGCTGTGGCATTTTTCATCATCACACCTTGTGGTTAATGATGAAGAAAGAGACATCCTGGAAGGCTGGCACATCTATAGGGACTGCCATACCCCTACCCAGAGCCCCCGGGAGGCCTGAATGATAGGAAGAGAGATGAGAGAATTCCAGCTCCTTCCACATACCTGCTGGGAGATGTGAAGCAATTCACCTACCCATTCTGGGCCTCTGCTTATTCATCTCTGTGAGGTAGGTAATAACTCCTGCATCCCAGCAGGGTTCTGGGATAAAGGATGGGAGGCACAAAAGCAAGGCTTCTGGAAAAGCACAGACAAAGGAAGCTATTATTGTACTTTCCTTGGCCCCAAAGCAGGGAGCTCAGTGCCCCACATTTCTGAGCAGAAAGGTCTGTGTCCAGCTTCTGAGAAGCTCTTCAGCCCAGGAAATCCCCCATAGAGGGTTCCTGATAGCATTCCAGGGGATACCAAGGTGATCTTTAATATTTCATAACCCCTCCAGCATTGATGTTTGGTTATAGCTCATATTGGTTCACAGACTTATTCTTGACTCTTAGTCTAGTCCTTTCCTCAGGGATGTTCTCTGTGCCAGAGAGAGGCGATGTGGAGTGCAGATCTCTCTCTGTCCTTGCTTTTGGAATGTAACTAAGATCTGGTCTAAGTCACCCGGCTAGAAAGCGACAAAGTCAGAAGTACAGTATGACAGTTGGCAACTGCCTTCTGAGAGCTCCACGCCACTTCAGGAAAGGCTTGCAGAGCTTTTGAAGAGTCTTGTTTCTTAAGAAAATCTTTAAGCAAGGATTATGTAACGACTTCCATAAAAATGTCATTTATTTTAGTGTGTTCTTGGAATAGATGGCTTAGGCGAAGAGTATTGATTGATTCTTTGGCACTAGAGGTTGGGGTGTCCAAGACCAAGGGGATACAGTGACTTCTGAGGCCCCTCTTGCCTCTGATAGCAAAGGGTTGCAGGGAAAGAGAGGCCATCGTGTCCATCTCTTTTAGGAGAGCACTGATCCCACTCGGGGTGTGCGGACAGACACATTCATGCTCTGATCATCTCACATAGGTTCCCTCTCTCAGACCTGTCACAGTGGGAATGAGGCTTTGATGTAGGAATTCGGAGGGCGCCAGATTTTCATTTCATTACGTAGCGAAATTCTCCTTCAAAAGCTGAGCAGCACTTTTTTTTTTCCAGAAGAAACCCCTATCTTGTTATGTAATAATAGTTCTCCATTCAAATAAAAAAAATTTCCCCTTGCAATTACTGTTGTTTCTGGGAAGCTAAAAGTGCCTAATGCACACGGCAGAATTTTAGAGCTATTAAGAATTAAAGGACAAAGAAAACAAGTTGGGAAATTAGGTGCAACTCAAAGATAGCTCTATATTTAACTTCATATGAATAAGACTATTAAACCTGACTGCTGCTTGAGGCCATTAAGTCTTTTCTATTATCCTGGGTATGCTATTGCTCAGATCACTCCTAAGATTTATTAAAAAAACGGAGAGCAAATGTGGCAAATCAGACAGCCTTTACTCTACACATGGGCTCCCCACAACCCCCTTTCAAGTATCCATTGGCTGTCAGAATTACAGAGCCAATGTGACCTTTCTGCTAAAGAGGACACACACAGAGCATTAGGTCTCAGACTGAGGAGGTGGGAGGCAAGTTCCCAATGAAACTAAGAGTCAAAGGGGTGCACATGTGGGAACAGTTGTAGCTTTTGTGATGGAAGTTAATATCAAAGAAGCCTTGGAAAAGGAAAAGAAAAAGCTTGTTCCAAAGTTCAGGACAGTCATGAACCCTGATCTGGGGAAACTTCTCTGGAACCCACGCTCCTGAATGCTGGCTGCCTCATTGATTACTGCCAGTTGGGTAACCGAATTTCCAGAAAAGGAAGACAGTGTCTCTCACTGCAATTGGTTCTGTTCAGATCACTTTCTCTGACAGCCAGGCCCAGAGGTCTGCACCGAGGAACTAACAACCACCTTCACCTGACAAAGGAAGGCACAAATAGGCTTGGTCGCCCATCAGTGGCAAATGAGGATTTGGCAGCCTCTTGCTGTAAGCTAACCCTTTCAAGGGCAAGAAATTCTAAACACCCTAAAACTATATAGGTCACCATACCCCAAGATACTCTTCTAGAGCAAACTATCCCTGCCATTTTCCTCACAGACATGGTAAAAATAGCTAGCAGGTTTAACAGTTGCTTAAATGCTAGGTGCCAGAGAAAAGAAATGCAGGCAGATTCCAGATAGCCGCAGGGATCGCTCTGCCTCCAGTGAGCCTCACCGTAACAGGCTGCGTGGGCAAGTCAGTCTCAAGATTCTGGAGGCTTGGTGGTTTAGGACACTACAGAATAAAAATGTAGAAACGCTGAAAATTCTTTCAAAAATATATGTTCAAATTTGCTTAAAGCTGCCCCTTTCCCTTCTTGTGAAACTAGTAACATCCCTAGGAGCCCTATGGGAGGACTTTTTCTTCAGAGCCCAGTAATGTTTGTGAATATAAATGTCTGTTTGGGATGCTCAGTTGGTGGATTTCATTCTTGTGGCTAACTATTATAAGATGATTAGTTCCTACAAATTGCCATTCTTGACAGGAAGTTCACACATTTCCTCCCCGTACCCTGCATCCATCATCTGAGCCTAGAACAGAAACTTCAATGTATTACGATGTAAACAGAAAGGTCAGTCACGTCTGTTGTCACCAGAGGAACGGGGCTTGTCAGAGAAGCAGATGTGCCCCTTTCCTGACGCTCAGAGCCACCTCACCAGGGTCAGTTACTTCTTAACTTCTGGAAAGACAGAGGGCCGGGCAATAATGGCCTTGCTCTTTTCTGAGGACAGGGACAGGCACCCAGATGCCGGATGCTGAGAGATGGCAGTGGAGACTGAGGTGAAGCCCTGTCCCCACAGAAGTCTGGACAGTGTGGTTTGGCTGTCCACAGGTGAAGTGTACTGGGTCCCATCCCTGCCGTCTGTAATTTCTATCACCCTTCAGTGATGTCATGATGTCAGCTTTGTAGAGGAGCAATCCTAAGCAGCAGAAAGTGTTAGTGTTTGTTTGTTTGTTTTACTCTCTGCCCCCAACCCCAACCTGTTTGTTACACCACATTCAGAATGCATTTGCATTTATCCTCCCCACTAAAATGACAGTGCCATCCCAGTAAGGGATAATATAAGCACAGTCCCTGGTAAAGAGCCATGTATGTGTAGAAAGCTTGACTTGCTTCTGAAACAATATCAGGAAAAAAAAAATGAAGTAATGTCCAAGGAAACAAAATAAGGAGGCAGAGGTGGAGTGTTGCTCAGGGTGTGGGAGTGAGAAGGTGGAGGGTGTCCCCAAAGCAGGCTTTGGCAAAACTGAAGGTGCCCTGGGGGTCTGCTGAAATAGGGCAAAACCTAGGGCAGATAACTGGAATTCTAGGTGTGCAGGATTCAAACCGTCCCATCCTCTGGGAAGGCAAGACATCCAGATGTCTGGATGTTATGCCAAAAGCAAACAAATACGAGTTTATAAAATCTATTGCTAGGGGCTGAGCTGTGTCTTCCCTATACCTATGTATTGAAATACTAACCTCCCCTCCCCACCTGGATCTTGGAATGGATTGAATTCTGAGAAATAGCTTTTAAAGAGGTAATTCAGAAAAATTAGGCCAGATCGAAATGTTTGTGCCATATTTTTTAGGTGGAAAGGGGGAAATATAGAATACAGTTGTGCTGTATAGTTATTTTGGGATGGTAGACTTTTGGATGAACTTTCTGTCCTGTATTCATTCAATGGACTATGGAATGTCTGCTTAGGTTATGGAGGGACCATTGCATTAATTCAACAGGCTACAAAGTATATGCTGAATTCATTCAACAGGCTAAGGAATGTCTACTGCATTAATTAAATAGGGTAGAGAGTGTCCACTGCATTGATTCAAAAGGCAAGGGAGTGTTCACTGAATTTATTCCATAGGCTAAGGAGTGTCCACTGTGTTTTGAGCAGGAAAAGGCAACTTATGCAGAAAACTCATGTCCTTCCACACAGTGTACAGTTGTGACAGTGACTATTAAATGATTAATATACATTGCCAAATAAAAGTTATACACACACACACACACACACCACACAACATCTTTTGGTATGTGTATACACCATGGAACAGGTAAGTGAAACTAGCTTACCTGCATGCCACCTTACACACCAGTTCCTATGGTGAGAACATTAAAAACCTACTTTTTTTGCATTTGGGTTTTTTGAACATAAGTTTTACTTTAAAGTCAAAATCATAGTTTAAAAACACAGTATTAGTTCAGTTGCAAAAAAAAATCTGATCTCATTACAAACAGTTGGGGAGAGATAACAGAATGGTAAATGTGATTAGCTTTAGACTCTGACATGATGAGGGATTTTGTACAGTATTGTTGTTGGCAGAGTCTTACTGTGTAGCCCAGGCTGGCCTCCAGCTGTGCTCCTCCTGCTTGTTGAAGGTGATGGGACCACAGATATATGCCGCCACACTCAGCCTGTATTCTTCAGTGTGTTTTTCAGATGCCTCCATGCTCTCTAGAAAGAGGATGTGTGGCTTTGATACCAGAAGAGACATTGAAAGTTACGGTGTTGTTATGGGGACACTGTAAGATATTTATGTTCTTGAGAGCCTGGGTTCTCATGCTGACCTCATCACCAGCTGGGTGAGTTCAGATAAATCACTTAACCTCTGGTTTTCCTTTAAACCAAGCAATCACTTCTAGCGTGAGCACTGTGGGATTTAACAAGATCTAACTTTGGGTAAATTATGATGCCCCACATTTATATTCCAGTTAAGCCCCCTGGCAAGGACTCAAGAGCAATAATGAGCAAGAGAAAACAGTATTCCCAATGGCCCAATGGGAAGGCATCTTAGAGGGAAGGATGTTAGTCAGAGCCCCTGTACTTGTCCTTTCTTCCCTAAGGAACCTCCCTGACATCCCTTGACAAGCTCATAGGCATTTCCCTTTCTTGCTTCCTCTTCAGGATTGATTGACCTGTTTCCCTCTCCAGAGTGGCATTTAAGCTGAAATTTATGAATGGGCAGGGAGTGGGTTGTGAATGAAAGTTAAAACAAAAATCCCACCCCAAACAAACAAACATTGAGATGAATTCCAATTTCTACAAAGCCCCCAGCAACAATAGTGAAGGTTCTGGAGGCCTCCCTATCAGTGCAAACACAGCTTTTGTCCAAAGTGCTATTTAATCATGATTTATTAACAACCGGCATTTTCCCAGTCGACAGGACTCTTTCTCTGTTCTTTTCTCTCAGAAGTAAATCCCACAGTGCATCCCTCCAGCTATGAGCTGACTTCTCTGGAAACCCTCAGTGTTTTTCTAGAGCAGTTATAGATTAGTACAGGCCCCAGTAAAGGTTGAAATCTGCAGCATTATCTGTCCCATTATTTACAGAGAAAATGGCAAAGGAACAGGAAGTTTTGGATAAACAACAGTGGTGTTTGTGAAGCGATCTCAGACCCACGAGTTTGTAAGAGCATGGTGAATTGCAGGATTAAAGGTAACTGCTTCCCACTTAGTTAAAATACCCACTTAACTCAAAAATTGAGAGTGGATTGGTAGGTACGGCATTCCATTCGGTAATAGTGTCAGGCAGCAATTATTGATGGCACTCCTGGTGCACATTTGAATCTGGGAGAAACACCGAAGAGCTAGGGTGCCTTCCTTAACACACTATCATGATTTCACAGCATGGGGAGGTGAAACAAAACATCTTGTTACAGACTCCGTAACTGATTTCCCCCCCAAGCTCTCAACACACGATTTGGAATGCATGCTCCCTCCTCCCGTTTGTAGTGTAGACTCAGAATAGATTGTTTAGTGCACACAGCTTTCCGTGGTCTTCTCAGGGGGAAAGTCCTGATTAACTTGATTCTGAGAGGAGACCCACAGGAGGCCCGAGATTGAGTTGAACCTGAGGTCTTTATTACAATTGTGTTTGTGCCCTTCGTTGTTAGAATAGCTCTTTTCTCGTTAAGAAAAACACTGAGCTGGGTTTCCAAAAGGAACTGATTGGCCTTTCTTCAGATTCACAATTCCTTTATCTGCTCTTGGGAGGACTAAGTGGTTAAAAGCTAAAACCTGGCTGTCCGTACACCACCCTCCCCTGGCTCTCCATTCTCCTCCAGGAAGAAAGATGGTTGGGGGGCATAGTAAAGATGTATTTCAGATTCTGAGATGTTTCTCGAGAGGACAGCCTGACATAAAAGTTAGGTGGGGGTGGTGAAGCATGCGGGGATGTCCAGGCCTGCCCTCTTAATGGTGGGTATTTTCTTGGCAGCACTGCGTTGATGGACCTCTCTCCCTATCTCTTCTTGTCTCCTCTCCCCGTCTCTGTCCCATTTCTGGTCCTTATCTGGCCTATCATAGTAAGAGGTCAGTATGTTTTCCACACTTGGATCATCTCATTCAAGAATTTTTGTCAATGGACAAGTCATAAGAAGCCCTTCCATTTTAGGGCTCGTTGACGTCACCAAGGAGGCGATAAATATCTGTTGATATAATTGGATGTGAGATTCAGTGTTGAAATAGCAGAACTCTGTCCCTCGCTCCTTGGCAGGGCCCTATGATTTATGCAGGAGCAGAGGCAGCACGCAATCGAGCTGTCAAGAGAGTGTCAGCTTATTAGGCAAATGCTGCGTGCTTTCTGAAGAGGGTCGACGTTATAAAACCTCACTCCAGGCTCTGGTGTGGAGAAACTCAGAGCCCAAGTACGTTGAGAGACTGAAGAGAACGGGAAGAGGCAAAGAAAGGGAGAAGAGAAAGGAGAAGAGGAAGAGATCCTGCAAGAAGCATCCCAGGAGAGGTCCCTCTGCAGAGGCAGCAGCAGCGCGGACTCACCTGCCAAGGGAGGAGAAGGTAGGCAGCTCCTAGACGGGTGCCACCAACTTTGTGCTGCCTGAGCTACTGTGGTGAGCCCCGGAGCCAGTTGTTGCCCCTTTGCCGGAGTGTCTGTGCCTGTGCCTGTGCGTGTGTGTCTCCAACTGCGCCTTAAAATTCCAATGGCAGTGGTGATGTGGCAAAAAGCAAAGTTAGACGGCTGCTCATCCTTATCTACCCAATCTGCCACTTACTGCTCACAGTCTGTGTAAAGAATGGCTCCCCCATCCCATCCCACGCCCATCCGGGACCTGCAGGCAAAGGGAGCGAGGGCAGGGATGGAGACAGGGAGGATGTAGCTCTCAATTTGGAAGAAAAGACTGTCCGAAAGAGGGCGAGCAGGGCGGGCGAGAGCTTAAACCTGTAGCGCTTCTCCAGGCTCAGGGAAGTCCGTTTGGGGAATTCGTTTGGGAGATCCTCAGGAAGGAGTCAGGGGCTGTCCCTCCTAGGTCTCCAAAGACGGGTCACCCGCTGGCTGGCAGATGAGTCTTGCGGGCACCTGGCTTCAGCACCGCGGACAGCGCCACCGATGCAGCGCCTGGCTTGTCTGTGGGTGTCAGACAAAACCTGGGTGCACCTCCCAGCTGAGCTAAACTCTAACCAGTCTGCCCTCTCTTTCCCACCTTCTTTCTCCCGCTTTCCCTCACCTCCGTGCTGCAGCGAGCGCCCCTAACATGCGGCTGCGGCTACTGGTGTCCGCGGGCGTCCTGCTGGTGGCTTTGTCGCCCAGCCCTCCATGCAGGGCCCTGCTGAGCAGGGGACCCGTCCCCGGCGCCCCGCGGTCCCCGCAGCCCCTGAATTTCCTGCAGCCAGAACAGCCCCAGCAGCCTCAGCCGGTTCTGATCCGCATGGGAGAAGAATACTTCCTCCGCCTGGGGAATCTCAACCGGAGCCCCGCTGCTCGGCTGTCGCCCGACTCCTCTGCCCTCTCCGCGGGTCGCGGCAGCCGCCCCTCGCACGACCCGGCAGCCGCTAACTTTTTCCGCGTGTTGCTGCAGCAGCTGCAGACGCCTCAGCGCTCGCTCGACAGCCGCACAGGGCCGGCGGAGCGCGGCGCCGAGGACACCCTCGGCGGCCAGCAGGGGGCGCTGGAGAGGGACAGGCGGTCCGAGGAGCCGCCCATCTCTCTGGATCTCACCTTCCACCTTCTGCGGGAAGTCTTGGAGATGGCCAGGGCAGAGCAGTTAGCACAGCAAGCTCACAGCAACAGGAAACTGATGGAGATTATTGGGAAATGAAATGGTGCGTTTGGCCAAAGCGATTCTGCATTTAGCATAACAGTAAGAATAAAAAAAAAAAGTTTCAAACACAGTATTCTGTACCATACCGCAGCTCTGACATCATTCGTTTATTTTTATATAGCTTGAAGCATAGACTATGTACAGGGAGAGAGTCTATACACCCCTTAGCATGCACAAAGCGTATTTCTGTGCAGTAACAAAACAGTGTTATTTGAATTGTTCATGCTTATTTTCCATGTGCAAATACATGGTCCTTATATCGGTATTTTAAGGAAAATGTGAACCCAAGGAGGAAAGCTTTTTGGAAGGCATATGGAAGTTACCGGTTGTTTGTTTTTGTTTTTTTTTTGGGGGGGGATCACAGCAGAAGAGAATTCATTCTCGAGAGGTGACCAGGAAGAAATGTGTAAGCTCTTCGAATCAACTTTTTCTTGCAAATGTTTCAATAATAAAACATCTTTCCAGTCCTTGGTCAGTTTGGTCGTGTACGAGAACGTTGAATATTTATATTTTTAAATAAAATCTGCAAAGGTCATTGTGATTTTATTTGTCCTCTTCGGTGTGTATGTAGGAATGATCCCAGCACAAGGAAATAAAAACACAACAACAAACCTCCTACATCTTATTTTCTCCTAAAAAACGAAAACGCTTGTCAAGTCGCTCACACAGATTATGGGACTGTCCTGGCCTTTTCTCTGTACCTCAGGTTTCTCTTCTGAGATTGAGTTAAACAATTTTAGAGGTTCCTCCAGCCTGTAAAACCTGATACTTTTGCAACTGGAAGATCAGTCACAGTAGAAATTAACATGCAGGCATAATTAGTTAGTGGGCAGGGATTGGGGGGGGCAGGCATGCATCATGGCAAATGTATGACAGTCAGAGGAGGACTAGGGGAGTCACTTCTCTCCCATCGTGTGAGTCCTAGGGATGGAACACAGGTCCCCAGGCCCAGAGGCAAATGTCTTTGCCCGTTGAAATACCTCACCAGCCTTAGATAGATGAAGCTTAATAACACAAACACTTCAAGTAACTAAACATATTTGCTGAAAAGGGCACTTGGGAAATTTTTCTGAAAAAGAACGTTTTAGTTTTAACAGCTACACAAATGTCCTTCATATTTGTCCCTATTGCAATCCTAATAACTGTGACTTGTAGGACTATGCTATTTGCTTCTAAAATTAAACAGCACATCTAATTAGTTTGACAATGTATTTGCCTTTAGTAATTTACTTACCACTTTAAGCATTTCAGCCCCACGATTAGTACTTTAAAATTAATTAATATGAATGAAGATGGTACTTCTCTGGAGTCCCTTGAAACATGCTTGATGGTTGGCTTAATAACAATATGAGTAATTGAATAAATCATTAGGAAGCTAAGGTTTTTAAAAACAAACATTTATTTAAGAGTCCACAAAGTTACCCTTACGTGAGGAAGGCATATCACAGTGATAGATGATAGATAGCTAATAGACAGATGATTGATAGATGATTGATAGATAATAGAGATGATAGCTGATAGATAGATATGGGGTTGTGTATATATTTAAATACGTGTGCAGTTGCTCCACAGTTTCTCTGCTACGGTGGCCACATTAGAAAGTAGACAGTTCCTCCCAGAAAGTCTTCGATCAAATGCCCAGTATATGAATATAACATTATAAGATAAGTGATTGGGATTAGAAAATGCCAAAAGACATGCCCTAAGCCACTGGCCTTCTGGACTATAGAAGTGTGACCAAATTCAAAGAATACTTCTGACTGCACATCCAGTGACCTCTGTAGAAAGGAGGAAGCTCCGCAGAGCCCTTCTTAGCCTTGGTCAATGACCTATCTTGTGCCTATATTTTGATAAATCGGTCAGTTCTGTACTGATACTGAATGTCACCAACCATCTGCAATGCTAAGGAGAAAAGCAAAAAAACACCTGTGCTAAACTAACAAGAAGCCGGTGCCCACAGGAGATGAGTGTAGTGCCCACTTTGTTAATACTTATCACTTACAGCTGTGCTACACACATGCGCCACACCTACACAACCTTCAGAATGTTTACCACGTAACAAAAGTTTTGCATAAGATCAGGTTTCTTTATACCAGTGTCTTCTGCAATTTTTTTTTTTTTCTCGACAAGTTAGGCAAGTCATCTGGAATTGAAGGTTTATTTTTTCTCTCTCTCTCAGAAATCCTGTCCAGAGGTCCCATTCATATGCATCATGGAAGTTCCCCAAAGCCTGGTGTGCATCTCACCCAGACTGCCAGGGGGCAGCAGCCAGAATAAATCATTCATTCAGGGAATTCAACCAGGAGAAGGAGAAGACATGTCGAGATGGCTCAGAGTCAACCCCACCGCCACTCCCTGAGGCTGATGCCTGTCCCTGGGGAGAAGGGGCCTCAAATCCAATCTGCAAAAGAGAAAATGTGGTTGAGGGAAAGGAAAGAGTAGACCTTTGGGGAGTGGGTCCAGACACCGTTCTATTGAGGACAGAGGATGGCAATAATAATTATACGAAGCATAATTATTATTAGGGACAGAGGACAAGCTCTTGTTATCTTAGCTATGGTCAGGAGCCATGAAAGTGGTTCACACTCATGAATCAAAAGGACTAGCAATAAGACATGCAGTGGAAGGGGAACTCTTGATGGGCGGGGCCAGGCTGCTCTACTGGTTTTCCCAAGTCCTCGTGTGCACGATTTACTGTTGTGACAGTCTCATTCGTACAAACGGGTACCTGGGCTTACAAAAACCTGCAGGACTGATTAAAAATCTTCTGAATTTGTCACGCACAGCTCAGTGGTTGAGTGCTTTCTCAGCATATGTAAGGCCTGAGTTCCATCTCTAATGGTGTAAAAGACAGAGAGGGCAGGGTACGGGCGAGAAGACAGGGAGGGGAGAGGGGACACCCCAAATTTAAATGATGCTGAAGCATCATGATACTGCAGGATGTATTCCTGTTCATAATACTCTCTCCACTGCTGAAGTCAGAAGACCTTACCAGATTACACTCATGTGCCACCTAATGCAGTTAGGTGACATCACTGGTGTTTGAGCAGCAGTGTGCACACAAGCACACATACCAAGATGGGGACAACTCCAGGAAGCCATACTGTTTAAAAGAGTCATACATGGGGATATCACTGACCAAACATTATTATGCATATCTTTACATGTGTATATATCCCTTCAGCTCTGCACACATCCCAACCCAGTTTTTGCCAAGGTAAAGACTGGTCTTGAGCAGATCCTGAAGGGCATTTCTCTAGGCATTACAATCTGATAACATTTACATAAAGCCCAATCTAATATAAAGACCCCTAAAGGGATAATTTTGATGAATATCTGGGTTGTAAATTTGAGTTAACTGACGAGCTCGGTCTTATAAATGAACCTCATATCGTTTTGAGTTTGTAAGGTAAACTTAATGGAATGAACGGCCTGCATGGACAAAGCCCCGCAATTCGATTGTGTTCACTCCAACTGTGAAGGTGCCATGGTGAACCTGGCCCTGCACTGGGGAAATGGTCAAGTATGTTCCCACCCTCCACTTGGAAACTTTGTAGCGCCAAAGGCTTTGAAGCAGTGGGGTAGCACATGCACTCAGTTTTGCAGGGCAGGGGCGTGGCTGCAAGGCCAGACAAAGCAGAACTTTGGTAAGTATTCAAACATTGCCGCTACTCACAGCAGTGTTTAGAGGGAAATGAACGCTTGGCAAGCACTTTCCTGGAGTATATAACCATAAATATAGGTTTGAGGTGACATCCAAAAAACCAGCATAGTCATAGTGCATTGTTTGGTTTTAGGATTCCTCTTCCACACCAAACTGCTTCCTGGAAGGACGTTAGTGAGGGCTGTGAGGTCATATTTGATTAAAAGTAAAGCACACTTCTTTCTGAATTTTTTTTTTTTTTAAAGCTGGGATGTCAAGTGAAGCAGGTTATCTTGGTAATGGGTTAGATATCCCCTGGTACTGAGGCAGGAGGCACATGGTGAAGGCAGGAGTTCAAGGACATCTTAAGCTACATAGTGAGTCAAGGCTAGCCTGGGCTACTTGAGATTCTGACCTCAAAAATGAAAAAGAGATCGAGGTGGAGTAGATGTTATCTTCAGAGTCCCACGGCTGATCACACCAAACATTCCCTTGCTCAGCAGAGTCATCTACCCCTAACGCTAACCCAAAGCATTTTGGGTGAGAAGATGGGGCACTCCGCCTGGAATCCTGTTTCTTTTCTTTGAAGACAGTGCCTGCTCCAGTGAGACCATTTCTGCGACAGCTGGCAAGAGCTAACAGGTGTCACTAATAAGGCTAGCTATTTCCTGCAGACGATTGGTATGTTTAGGCAAGGGTGGGTGGCTGACATGTTGTTTGGGGTTGCTTTTGGAATTTGCTGGCTTATAAAAGCTTTTCTAAAGCAAGTATTAAAATCTACTCCCTGTTTCGATGTCTGGCTGCTGATGCTGGTAGCTGTCAAAACCAGATTTAACCATTTGAGGTCGCTGCTCCTATATCCACCGCAGCGCCAGGCATTTCCCCCTCTCAGAGAGGAAAGTGACAGAAAAGGGGTCAGGAGTGGAGATTATCTGGGGAATCTCCAATGCTCATGCTTTCTCCTTGGGCTGGGGACTTTACTAAGCATCTCAGCAGGAAAGCTGGTGGCCACTCGGCTGAGGTTTAAATCTCAGATGCCATTGTTATCTTCAGCTGTTAACTGGACACACACAGGAGGCTCAGTTAAGGAACTGTTACATCTGATTGGCTCGAGGGCAAACCTGTGGGACATTTTCTCATTGCTCATTGCTGTGCGAGGAACTGGCCCGCTGATGGTGGTGCTGATCTGGGATTTTGTCTGAGTTAGGGTTTTTATTGCTGTGAAGAGACACCCACGGCCGAGGCAAAGGAAAACACTTAATTGAGGATGGCTCATTTACAGTTTCAGAGGTTCAGTCCATTATCATCATGGCAGGGAACATGACAGCATATGGGCAGACGTGGTGCTGGAGCGGAGAGTCCTGCATCTTGCAGGCAACAGGAAGTCTACTGAGACACTGGTGGTACCCTGAGCACTCAAAGCCCACCCCACAGTGACACACTTCCTCCAACAAGGCCACACCCACTCCAACAAAGCCACGCCTCCTAACAGTGCCACTCCATGAGATTATGAGAGCCAATTACATTCACACTACCACAGCTGTGTAAGAAAAATAGCCGAGCTGACCAGTAAGCAGCATCTCCTATGATTCCTGTTTCAAGTTCCTGCACTGGTCTCCAGCTTTGGCTTCCCTGGAGGCTGGAATGTAACTTCTAAGCCAAACAGAACCTTCCCGCCTCAAGTTGCTTTTGGTCAGTGTCTTACCACGGTGACAGAGAAGCTAGGACACCAGACCAAGCACTCACTAGCTGGGCAAGTTACTTCACCGTTCTGAGCTTAGTGTTCTCTCCTGTGAAACGGAATGAGCTCCTCCATCATGAGGCTGGGTTACAGTAGCATGCGTGAAACACTTGCTACACAGCTGCTTCCTAGTCAGACACTCCACCTCTCTATTTCCTTTCTCCTCCTTCTTCTATCCCTCTTCTTCCTTACCACAGTGAGGAGGCTCCCCCACGTCACACAGAATGACTTGGGAACTATTTCTGGTGAAGTGATAAAGAACCAGCGATAAATAACCTCCAGTGAGGAAAAACAATTGTATGGTAATTGTATTTGCGTCTTCGCCTTTCCAGAACCAGAGAAAGAATGACTCTTTCTGCATGTGATAATCACGCGGTCATCTATGATGCTCTTCCGTGTATCTCAAGTGGTCCAGCTCTCTATATAATTATCCCAGGGGGGACAGAAACCACCACCCAGCAACCGAAAGCATATATTCTTCTTGTAGTCTTCCCTTTTAAATGGAACCCTGTGCTTTGTGCTCTCTCAAACTTTTTTTTTTTTTTTTTTGCAAGATGGACGCCATAGAGTAGAACAAAGTGTTAACTGCAGCTAGGTTTGATCTGTTTGACAAGAAAAATGAGGGGCTGCTAGGTTTTATTTCTAGGTTTTAACATTTTCTTTAGGTGGCTGTGATGCGATGCGTAAGCTTCTCCGTCAACTTGACTGAGTTTGGAATTGCCTAGGAGATGCCCAGTGCAGGCCTGTGAGGGCCTTTCCAGAGGGGATCATTGAGGATCGAAGTCCAGCTCAGAATGTGGACAGAGGAGTTTATAAGTTGTGGTCTCAGACTGAATGAAAGCAGGGAAAGGAGGAATCCTGCTGGGTACCAACATCTGCCTCTCTGTTTCTCGACTGAGGACTCGATGTGACCAGCTGTCCTGAATTCCTGACTCCATCCTTCCTTGCCATGATGGACTGTGCCCTCTAACTGTGAGCCACAATGCTCCCTCCCTCCCTCGCTTCTTTCCTCCCTTTCTCCCTCCCTTCCTCCCTCCCCTTTTCCATCCCTCCCTCCTTTCCTCCATGCCTGCCTTTTGTCAAGAATCTGGTCACAGTGATAGGAAAGGCAGCTAACACTGTGGCAAAACTGTACAGCCATCATTCGACCTTGTGCTAGAAAACCACGGGGCTACAGATAATGTGACAAATACAAGTCTTCGTCGTGAAAAGAAACCAAGAACTGGCACAAAGAGGCAGAGTGAACGTTGTCTCAGCTCTTAATGGAATTTGGTCAAAGTTCACACGCACACACATTAGAAAGAAATGGTGTGCTCTCCCTCAAATATGCTCTCCAGGGTTGACGGAGCGTTCTGGATACTCGTAAGACAAGATTCTCGAAGGACAGAGAGTGCTCTCTTTTCCTTTGGTATTGTTTTAACGCTGCTATCAAACTCACTTTGAGAAGGGATACGTGAATGTCTGCTTAGGATGGCACTAGCGAATCACCTCATTGCACTGGAGAGACAATAAAGTGGCATGCTCCCACCCAGGGACATGTGCTATGTAGGCATCAACCCTGACCCGCTGTCACCTAGAGTCACTCCTTGCTGATGGAGATTAAGGAGTACACATCCTGCCAGAGGCTGGTGGGCAGCAGACAGGTTAGTTCCGGGCCATGGACTGAGTAGAGTAGTTTAAGGAAAACACGAATTAGTTGCTAACATCAGAAAATCAGGAGCGAAGGTACAAAGAGATAGCCACTGTTCGTTGCTGGTGGGAATGTACAAGAGTATAGTCATTACGGAACACAATAATAGCAGAGACTCACGGAATTAAACATGGGCCAGCAGGATGGTTCAGGGGGCAAAAGTACCTGACCATCTCAGTTCGATTCTCCAGGTCCCACAGGGCTGAAGGAGAGCTGACTTCCACACGTTGCCACACGTTGACCTCACAAGCATCATTGCAATAAAGCTATTCTGAAAATTAAACAGATACCACGTGGCCCAACAAATCCACATCTGCGTATGCGCCCAAAAGAACTGAGAGAAAGAATTTGTATAGGCTTTCCCCACCATGCCAGAGCAATGTTGCTCATAGCAGCCAAGAAGCAGAAGCAATCCCAGTGTGCTTCCTTGGAGGAGGGAATAAGTAAGCCGTGCCAGGAACATAAGTGAATATTGCTCAGCTTAAAAAAAGTAAGGGACTTGTACAGCAGCCAAATTCATAGAAACAGAGAGCAGTTGCCAAGGCCTGGGGCCAGGGGAGGCAGGGTTGAAAGTTTTTGTTTAACGCGTATTAAATTTCATTTCTACGAGACGAAAACTGCCCAGGATTAGTTACGAAACATGAATATCGCTAATGCTGCTGACGTGTACACTAAGAAATGGTGAAGGTGGTGCATTTTACGTCCTCCCTCATGTCTCCCTGACATGGCCTTTTCCAGAGGTGACTCAATATGAAAATCTGCACTTAGAAGTTCTGTGAACAAAGACGAAATGTGTTGGTATGATCTGCATGGCAAGCTGAGCAGTCCCGGACCCTGGAACGGGTGCGTTCCCTCCCACCAAATGCTTACCACTCACTTCCTCATCTTGCAAAACTGGAGCGCCTTGCCTCCCTGCTTCAATGTGGGCATGGGCGGTGCCTGTCATGGAGCTTGCGCTATAGCTAAGCTTGGAGTGGGATTGAGAGGCCGGGGGACTACATCTTGTATTTATGCTTCTGGCAACATGTGTCTGCCGACAGGGCCTATTTTGTCACTAATACTACTTTGTTGATAAAGGTACACAGCTTGTAGTTGGTTTTGCTGAGTGGGGATGAAGTTAGCACACAGGTCTGTACCCACAGCCCCAGCTCACAGCTCTTATTAGGTTATTTTTTGGTAGGAAATGGTTTTTAAAAAAAAAAAAAAAAAGTAAAAATACTCAGTATGTCTGTGAGTGTTTTGGGTTGATTTCTATGTTCAATGTGATGAATTACGGCCCGGGGGAGCCAAAGTGAATCTGTGGCAAGATTGTTGACAAGGAAATCATGAACTGTTGTCGAATTCACTTGAGAGCAAACCCGTCCCTGGGTGCTGATCTTAGGATTCTAATTGTGTGTATGGATGCAGAGAGTATGCTCCTGGCTGGCTTGAGGAGTTATCAGCAGTTCCCAATACCTACCATGTTCCACTAGATAAATAAGCTGAACAGGTGCTGCCCTGGCTTTCACTTAGACACAAGTGTTGGAAGCCACACTTAGGAGGGACATTCTTTTAAGCTTGCCCAAAGCAGAAAAGTGAACTCATCCCCACTAGCAATGAGCAACTCCAGCTGCCTGTCAGCTTCCCAGGGTGTGTGTAGCATTCCCATACTTGCCCTTTGCCAATGACCATTCTGTGTGCCACTTGCCCTTAGCCAAATGGCCACCCTGTATGCCACTGCAATGAAGACATTAATGGGTGGTGATGACTTAATATGCACCCACCAGATAGCATAGTACATAGGAATGTCAATATCTCACTGTGAGGGATCAGTGATGCCGGGCCATTGAAGGGATGCTGGATTTGAGGGGATTTGAATCCAAGTGCTCACACTCAGACTGCTGCATCTCAGTGTCTGAGAGCTGTAGTGGATGCCAGTGAGAAATTCAACCTGACAGTCTGGTCACTGCTATGTGTTAAATGCCATTCTTTGAAGGTCAGCTCAAAAGAATCCTTGCCAAGCTATAACAAAATCCACTTGCCTTGGGGAATGTGGGTAGGAAGAATACGGCTAGACTTGAGGTTTCCAAATGTACATCCAGCTAAGCTGGATCAACTAGTCAAAGCCAGGCATTTGGAACAGCTGTGAGCAGAAATCCTGAGTATTTAGAATGCTTATTCAAAAGGAACAAAGTCAAGCCTTGGCTTGTTTAGCATTTCTGAACCTTGGGTAGCTGAAACGTTATATACTCTGAGTGGGAAGATAAGGACAGCCCAGATGCCTGTCCAGTTAATTATGAAAGCAATCCAAGTATGTTCTGTGGCTATAAGCCTTGGAAGCATCATTGTACATCTTTCATAATATGGGCATCTCTGTTGAGAACAAAGCAAGGAACATGTGTTATCATGAAGCATGGAGCAGGGAAAATTTTACTTAGTCTTCATGAATGCTAGGGAAGAAAAAACAGAGATTCTCCAAACAGCTCGGGAAGGAACACACACCATGGGTGGTGAGCCAAAGCAGGGGGCCTCTCAGCCACGTGGACCCCGTGAGCAGAGTCATCCACTCTTCTTAAATGCCAGTGTGGTCCCCATGACTGCACACTGCACTCTGGGGCGAAGGGCAGAGACGAAAGCAGGGGGCTCCCAGATGCTGTGTGACCCTAAACAAGTAAGTCCTCAGGGCTCTCACCTCAGTACTGAGCTGATGTGGGAATTAACTAAAGAATCTCCCTGGAAGGCTCTGTGCCCGAAGTGAAGCAATGCTCACACACATTACAGGCCCCAGCGTGAGCCGTGGGGTTTGGGGTGTATTTAGACAATACCCCACTTCACTGATACCATGAGATAAAGGTATTTCATGGAAATCATTGAGATACACAAATGAAGGCAAAATAGCAAGCCGGCTGGACGGTACTAGTAAGGGTCTGAAGTTAAATCCGAACAGCAAAATACCTAAAAGTACAGAAAGAAAACTCAACCACCTCTGTCTTAATAACTCCCCCAGAGTCCTCCCCAGTGCCCAGCTCCCCCCAAGAGTCCTCCCCAGTTCTCATCTCCCCAGAGTCCTCCCCAGAGTCCTCCCCAGTTCTCATCTCCCCAGAGTCCTTCCCAGTGCCCATCTCCCCAGAGTCCTCCCCAGTTCTCATCTCCCCAGAGTCCTTCCCAGTGCCCAGCTCCCCAGAGTCCTTCCCAGTGCCCATCTCCCCAGAGTCCTCCCCAGTTCTCATCTCCCCAGAGTCCTCCCCAGTTCTCATCTCCCCAGAGTCCTCCCAAGTGCCCAGATCCCCAGAGTCCTCCCCAGTGCCCAGCTCCCCCCGAGAGTCCTCCCCAGTGCTCATCTCCCCAGAGTCCTCCCCAGTGCCCACTCACGACACCTGGGGAAAGAAATTCATGACATGGTTGCAAACAGTTTATATGGTGTTTGGCTATTTAAATGGTTGCATCCATTTTATTTCTCTGCTAAAGTGACATTTACTGTTTGCTCCTCTGAAACAGAACCTATAATTTCAGGGTTTGGTTTGTCTATTTAACCTTTCAGTAAAACAACCAAGTTGACAATTATCAGAATGTCACTTTCCCAGCAGAGGGGGAAAGAAGTATGAAAATACGAAGAGTTGCAGTGCTGTAAGACAGCGATGCTAACGCGGGACTAACGGAATGGTCTCATTGAAACTTTCTGGCTAAGAAAAAACTTATTCCCTCTTACAGCATTATTCTATATAAAAGTGACTGCATTTCACCATCATTGCTAGGACTGCTAAATCCTGACAATATTATCCAGTAAATAGAGGCCATTCTGGAACACCATCAGTTTTCATTTTCTTCCTTGCAGTGGGGAATTCAGCACAAGGGCACCCTCAGAACAGTGACATGTAAGCTTGATCTTATAAAACACTGAGCAGTCAATCTCAGTAGGGGCTTCTGCTTGAAAATAATTTGATACCCTGGATCCCTCTATTAAATTTAGGGAACACAGCTAAAGTTTCATTCACTTCTGTTTGTTTTGAAACATTAAACAAATCATTTCAAAGAGCACAGGACATATAGTCATACTCGAGGGTAATTATGTTCTTGGTCTCCTGTCCACTTCCTTTCTCTTTTCAAATGTGAAAATAATCTCACATATATAGAATCCTCACACACATATATTTATGTAGAGAAGAATCTCACCTAGGGAAGCTTCTGGCTCTCTTGCCTCCTGCATTTCTTACTCCCAGTCTCCAGTGGTAGCCGGAGAGATGTTTACTATGAAATCATGGTGGATAGGTTAGTCTCAAAGGCCATTTGTATAAAAATGACTTTTTTCTTTTTTACATGCAGCGCTCGGTGGGCATACAGAGCTTCACACTGGCTGTTGGCTTTGGAACGCTGGCCCATTGCTCACACTGGAATGTAACGTGGGATCACTGGGTGGTGTGGAATGTAACAGGGGTTTGGATCTGCAAACAGATACTGCTCTGAGAGCCTAAGAAATAAAGCACACCTCTAGCACAGCCCTCTAACGGTTCTCATCGTTCTGTGCTTTCTCTCTTCATCCTTCCAGCCCCCCTTCATGTTCTTTCCTCCGCTGGGAGCATCTTCATAACATGTACACTTTTATATCCTGGATGATAATTAAGACAGCGAGGAGCTGCATTTCCTTGCTGACATTTTCCCATTGCTTCTGCCTGCAATAATAAGCCCTGAAATTAACCTGCACACAAATCCCTCCTACATGAGGGTGACGATCCTTGAGGTATGGGGGGCCCTATGTCTGAGACAATGCTGTGACAGGGACCACGGAACTGGGGGCACAGAACAGACAACCGTATCCTCTTTGGGCACCTGGATCAGTCCTTCTCAGCCAACAGAGAACCAGTGCTTGAAGTCCCCCCCCACACACACACATACGGCAGAGTGGCCTCTGCAGTCGGTTCTGTGGCAAACTTCAACATATGTATATAAAACAATGCTAAACAGAATTAACTGACAAGAAATTGGGAGCTAAAACCATAAGAAAGACCACACATTAGAAAGGCTAAAATGTGAAGGACGACGCAACGCCCCATCAGCTAATACATAGAGGAGCTGGACCACCCACATCCTAGGCGGAAGCACAAAATCCATAGACTAAGGAAAACAGATTAACAGTTTCTAGTGAAGTTAGCTACACCACCACAATACAGTCTAACAACTCCTTTGCTAGATACTTCCAAAAAATTACTTAAGGGACAACCTTGGGCATAGGTATGCCATGAAAATGCCCAGAGATGATAGCTGATAAGTCAGCTGAAATCAGAGCCCTACAGAATAGGCCACCAGATTGAAAAGTTCGGCTCAGGGACTCAAGGGTCTCTCAATCGCCCTTGCTGCCCTTGGCCCTGAGTAAGGCTGAGGGAAGAATGGAAGCGAGGGGTGCTGGATCCAGGCTGTGACGCTTTCCCTGAGGGCTGCTGTCAGGAATGATGCCTAAGGGTTGTCAACACCGTTCTCCAAGCTTCTCCCTTGCGCCCACCACCCACAAATCATGGCAGTTATAACCTGCATACACGAATAAGGGCCATCTATATACACCGCAGACTAGTCAGGTATGAGCAGAGAAGACGTAAGTTTTGTTATTAAGAACTACTTCATCTTGGAATCAGCTCTTGAAGAAAACATAACACTGCTAAATATGAATGTATCTAAATAGAGTTTCAAAGTATAAGAGACAAAACCCCCCAATAGGTCTGTAAGGTCTATCTAAGTAAATTCTTAAGTGTAATGAATGGTCTCAAAACTCCTCTCTCCGCCATTAATAGAGCTGATAACAGAAAATCAGAATGAGTACTGCAGACTAGAATGCCATCACCAATCAACTGCTGTAACCAATATTTACAGGAAATGGTAGTCCCAACCCGAGATTCTTGTATTTCCTAGAACTTGTATATATATGTTCTCCAAATTGAGTCACACTCTAGGCTGTAAAACTTAAACTTAGAAGGGTGGGAGTATATACAGTAATTCTGTTTCCATAATAGAATGGAATTAGAAGTCAAGTAGAAAAAGAAAATCTCTGTTGTCCCAAACTCTAGCAGCCCTCATCTAAATAACCCATGCATTAGTGAAGAAATCAGTACCTTAATCAACAAATGTTTTGGATAAAATGAAAGGAAAACACACATACTAAATCTTGTGGGGTCCAGCTAAAGCAATGAACTCTAGGGCCTGCAGCATGCATATTGAAGAACTAGAAAGATAACAAATCCATAACCCAAGCTTTCATCATTTAAAAAAAATAAATAATAAGAAAGATAAGAAGTAGTAAGCCCAAGGAGAGAAACGATAAATAACAGAAATAAGTAAAAATAGAAAACAGACCAAAAAAGAAGAAAACCAATAAAACCCAAAGTTAATCAAAAGATTATGAAAATAATGGGCTGGAGAGATGGCTCAGCAGTTAAGAGCACTGATTGGTCTTCCAGAGGACCCAGGTTCAATTCCTAGCACCCATATGGCAGCTCACAACTGCCTGTAACTCCAGTTCCAGGGTATCTGACAACTTTATGCCAATGAACATAAAATGAAGTTAAGTTATTATAAAAGAAAAAGAGATTAGTAAAAGTAGTAAATGGTAAAAATCACTTTGAAACCAGATCGAAGGTGGCAAGCTTATTCACTTGACGGTTTTATAAAACTATAATAATCTTGGGAGGAAATGCAGAGCAATGGGACAAAGTATAATCAAGAAATGGATGCACACAGGTCCGACCAACCACATTCCTAGAGGGAAGGGGGTGTCTTTTCAACAAAGGAAAGGAAAATGTGTTGGCAGAACAAATGGATGAGTATGTAAGAACCAAGGAAGAGAAACAACACCATCAACACCGTCAGCTGTGCCTTACATATTCAAACTTAACCAACCGTACTAGAGCTTAAGAGCTAAAATGGTTTTGTTTTTGCTCTTGTTTTTAAAGCCATAGCATGTAGGCATAAATCTTCATGATTTAGAATTAAGGAAATATTTCTTAAATAGAACAAAAACCAAAACAAAACAAAACCAGAAATCATAAAGGTGGAGTGATAAATTAGAGTTAATAAAAGCTGAAGATAGATTTACACTTGAAAGCAATACTGTTAAAGAGACTAGGGAAATTTGGGAGGTGATCGAATCCTTTTAAATAACTGTGCTGATAGCTGCAAAATGACATGTATTTGACACAACTCATTAAACTGTTCACTTACATGGGGTGAGTTTTAGTGTTTGTGTAGTCAATAAAGCTGACTTTAAAAGTCATACATCTTCACCCACCTCATGTTAGGACTGCCTCTAATGTGTACATCTTGCCTTTGTTCTACTGGGCCACAGTAAACTGAGTTTACAGCTTCACCAATAGGAGGAACATCTTGCAACTACTGAGCTATACATTAGGTACCCAGGGAGACATTTGTAAATCATCATGGAAAGCAGGGAGGTTCTGTGAGAATTTAGTGACAGCAAAAGCAATTTGAGGAATGCCAAGGGTTGTCTGTTCACTGGGCATCTCATCTCATCGTGTTTCTCTGAATGGCTGTCAGACCCAAGTCTATAGCGCCCCCCCCCCCCCGCCCCATGAAAAGATCCTGAAACACACTCTAAACTTCTCAGTACTAAGGCCCGCGCTTTCTGAAGTTGTCTAAATAAATAAAGCAACTCATTCAGTCACCCTGATTTCCTACTGAGCAAACGGAGATGCACACAAACCGAATACCATGTCAGATGTAGCTAGAAGGGAAGTCCTTTACCTAGTCACATTGATCTTTCCATTCCCAGGAGCCCGGCAGAATTTATACATGATTCGAGCATCTATTCTCAGGCCTGGAGAATGGAAAAGTGGACAGTCTATTCTGGGAACAGCAAATAGCTGTAATACGGTAAAGCTTCATCTCTTGTCAGTGTAGCTTCATCTTTTAGTGAGACAGCTGACGTGAAAAGCAGAAGTTTCTTCATACTTGACTCCTGCTCGTGTGTGTGTGTGTGTGTGTGTGTGTGTGTGTGTGTGTGAGTGTGTGTGTGTGTGTGAGCACACACATATGCAGTAGTGGAAGGGGGGGTCCTCTGACCTTGAAGCACCTGCTGTGTCCAGCTCAAGTATCAGCCAAAGCAGCTGCTGAGTTAATCCATCACAGACAGACATTTTTCTGGAAACTTCTGTTCCCCATACAGCTCCAGTTAAGTGCTGTGGACAGATTCTTCCATGGGAGACCGTCACGTGACACTGAGAAGGGAGGAAGAGGGACAGAGGCAACGTCTGTGGCTGCTGCCGCCACCTCTGTGAAAATCTCTTTGCCAAGAGAGGTGTGGCGGTAAACGTCTTTAACCCCAGCCCCTGGGAAGCACAAGCAGGAGATCACTGTGACAGGCCAACCAGGACTATGGGGAGACCCTCTCTCAAAAAAGTTCAATTGCCACACATATTCACAATAAAATGCTCTCTTGGAGAGGACAAGGATGGGGACAGCCCCATGTTAATACTCCGGGTGTGCGTGCATGCGTGCACTTCTGGCAACTTGTCACAAGGGTGGTGAGTAGAAGTGTGTCAGACCTGGCAATGGCTGCACAAAGGCAAAAATGTGTGATGGGTTGACCACATATAAGATGTTTGACAGGACTGAGGGCAGTTGTTACGATTCTGATGTGGTCCCCAAAGTTCATATGCTGAAACTTAATCTCAAATCTCACATGCTAAATGTTTAGGAACAGGGTCCCGGAAGACTATAAAAGTCTGAGGCATTGGATGACTACAAGGAAACATTCTCTTCAGGACACAGCAGGGCAGCTTCACATAGAAACGCATGGTGGCTGTGATGGCATACACAAAACTGTGCAAACTCAAGCCAGGCCAAATCCCGGCAGGGACAAAGGACTTGGGCGCACAATCCCACCTAAGATTGTAGAGCTGTTGGCAATGCTGGCTGCTAGGAAAAAAGTGTGTGTGTTCCCTAAAAGTATAGGTCCTGTTAAGTTGACCACTCTCCAGCAGAAGACCACACATCCAAGAGCACAAGTTGGGCAGCACAAGTTGGTCATAAAGAATTTATAAAATGGGGGGGGGTGCACAAAGGTGGGTGTGTAGGGTATGGGGTGTGAGCTGGGGTATTGGGGAAGAGCTGAGGGAGTGGTGAACATATTGCATAAAACGCTAAAAATACTCAAACAGTTTTCAAAAAAAATTAAATACATGAAAAGCATCAAATGTTATATCTACCAAATTCTCTTTGCATCTGCTAGGCCTATAATAAATATGATCCAGAAGGGTTGTAGACACAGGGACAATCTGCCTCTGGCATCCTGGACACACTAGGTCTCTGCACAGTTTTTGTTGTTATTGTTTTGGTGTTGGGTATTTTGAGGGGGTGGGGCGGGAATAAGGTTATGAGAAGGTTCAACTAGCAGCGTTTAAGAGATAAACTGACAACTGGGATAAATCCGGATTTTGAAAACCATTATTTTCATAGGATGAGGATGGTGGCAATCCACCTTTGTTCCATTAGAATGTAGCACCTTCATTCCCCAGTACAGAGGAAGGCCGATGTCTGTTTTTCATGCCCAGATTATGGTCAAGGGTAGGTTTTATGTGTTAAAGGATATGTGGGAAACACCTGAGGATCGACCATCCTAAAGGATTTGCAGTTCCTAAGGCAATGCCACCCCCTGACCTGACCTGGAACTGTTTCCTAGTGAGCATCAGTGCATTGGAACAGGCTGGTATCACATACAAGGTGATCAAGGGAAGGATAGTAGTTCAGGGAAACATTACAACATGCTAAACGCACACTGGACAAATAGCTATCTGGTAGCTTGGGCTCTGAATGTTGAAGTTGCACCGGACATAAAAAAATTCACTGAGGCCAGGAATTTTCTACCATTGTGAGGTCTTCATAGATCTTTTTATATGATATTTCAGGGGTTCAAGAATGGTATTCAATATGATCAGGTTAGCTTTGCGGTGTGAAAAGGCCTTTTCTCAAACACAAAAGTACACAATCAAGGTGCTTTTCAACAACAAGTAACAACCCACTACATCAAATCCTGCCCCTCCTGCCTCATTCCCATCCTACCAAGCAGGCAGATGAATGTCAGCATGCAGGGACATGAGCTTGGTGAATGGCAGCCATGAAGCATGACACTCCCCTTACAGCCTCAGAGGATATTGTAAGGCTATATGGAGACAAGGTTCCAAACCCACATTCTTGGAAGGCAAACGGAACTCTTAAGATGGTTATTCAGATCCACAATTAGACCCTGCTTCCAAAAACCATGTTGTTTTCTCTCCCTATTTTTGTCCCTGAGCCCATTTCCCGTGATTTCATTTTTACCACAAACAATGTGGACAGAGGTGTCAGTCAGGCAGCTGAAAATATTCTATGCATGCTCAGGATGTTTGAGTGTGCAAAAGTTCCCAGCTGACAGTTAGACACAAGGGGGTGAGGGTTCTGCTCACACAGTTCTAGACACAGCTGTACACATAGAAATCCTGCAGCCACTGCAGAGCAGATGGCTAATTAGACAGAAAAGAGGCCTATCACGGGAGGTTGGGAAGCCAAAATAGCTGAAGTCTTTTAGCAACAGGGATCCTGGACCGCTTTGGGGCTAAGGGATGGGAGCAAGGGCTTAGGCCAGTAGCACCTTTCACTCAAAACTCATGCACTTGAGTTCATGCACTTCCAATATTGCTAAGTAAATGGGTAACTCTCAAAAGATTATTCGACAGGTATGATGTCCATCCCAAAGCAAACCTCACAGCTTGACTATGAGAAATGTAACATGAAACAGAAGGCAGGGATGATTGAACAAAATAGTGGCTTTTCTTTGATGTAGATTCTTGTGGTTACTATGTGCCCATCAAAGCCTGGCTGTTATTCAATGTTTCTAATGGCTGCTACACTTGTAGCATCTTTGTCTCAGAGACCTCCTCTTCATGGGAAGACCCTGAAGATAATGAAGATGCAAAGAGAACCAAGTCATAGTGTGGTGCAGAGACTGCTCTGGACAGCATTCCTGACAACAGAGGCCCCTCCTAGGCTTCTCTGGGTAAATGCTCTCAAGCCTACAGCAGCCCTGCATGCTCCTGGATAGATTCTTTGCTATGTCTTCCTCTGCTGTAAGAGTCCTTGCAAAGCTGAGCACACCTGTGCAGGCATACTAATGGCCACTTGGATGGTTCACGCCTCCTGGCTTACTGAATAATTGCTCACTGTTCTGGGTCAAGGCTCTCCATGCAGGAATAGATAATAGAATTAGTTTCCTTTGAGAGGTGCATGGGCACCTGTAGAAGGGAGCTTGTGGCCCTGAGTGAACATAGTTTTAGAGGACTGAACTTCAAGGCTTGTGGGAAATGCATTCTCTGGGCCTAGAGAAGAGGAACACTATGGGAGAAAATACATGAGATGTTAGTAAATGGAAAAGAAAACATTTCCTACCCATTAAAGCAAATATCAAACACTGTATCTGACTCCAGATGTAGTGGAGAATAAGAAAAGCCAGAAGTGCTAGGCAGATTGCTAACTCCTGTGAGGAAACAAGAAGAAATCTTCACTGGCATCATCACAAATCATTTCTTCAATATCATTTAGACAAACTTTTCATCTTGAGTGGGAGACCTACTACGTGTTCCTTGTAGGGAAGCTGCACTGTTGCTAAAGAAAATAACTGTTTCTCCTCAAGTATAGACATCTCCATTAAGTTTCTACAATAATTTGTCCATCTCATTGGTTTGTTTTTTTTTTTAACCAAAAAGTGGCTCTGAACAGGTTAGTTTATAAACATTTACTTTTGTCATTTTATAACTGTGAATAAAGATCAGGTATAAAAGCATGGTACTCATAACTCTCCAAAAGGATGTCCTTTTGTTACCTGGAGAGACTGGTATCCACTTGAGCAGATACAATAAAAAAAAAATCATGCTGTTTGCTATCCACTGTCACCTGATGACCCAAGAGTATAGACCCACAGATCTGAATGACAGCTTATTAGCCTCACACCTTATTTAGGAATCCCAAAGCTGGGGTGATTGACATTCTTCCTCAGAAAGAAACTATAGATGTGTTCTATCAGCTTTTGGGGACATGCAAACATCTAACTAAGTGATAGAAGGAAGAACTGAACTTCAAATTTTCTTTATAAAAATAAAAGTCAAGCTATATTATCAATTTTTAAGTTATCAAGAGCCCCTATAAAAATGGGGGAAACTGAGTTTTCCTGCCCCCACGAACACAAGTTTAGGAAGTACAGAATCAAGCCAAGACTATCTAGTCACTGCAAGCACATTCCTGAAATCCCAGATTATTTTACAGAGCAAATTTAAACCAACTCAAATATTGGTGATTGCTAAGAATGACTCCAAAGCAGGTGATTAGTCTTTGGAAGCCCAAGAGGAGATCCTACAGGCTGAGGAAGGGCAAGTGAATTTCACAAAGAACCAGAGACACCAGCCAGCCAGCTACTGCAGATAAAAGAGCTTTGCACAGCATGCCTGAGAGTTACAATTGCTTGTACCCCATTCCCTGGGATGAGGTCACCATGGGCAATGGCAGTTCAGATTGTTTGGTTCTTTGTTTATTCTTGGGTAGGATGCCTAAATGAAGCCAGCATTAGAGGATGAGATATTGTGGCATTTCCCCCAGGCAGTGGCTTCCCTCTGCTCCTTAGGATTGTAGCAGGTGTGGGAAAGCATTCACACAGAAGAGCTTCAACACTAACCTGAGAGGTAGCTGCAGGTGAACTAGATTCCTTACCACTCACTGCTGCCTGCTCATTGGCTGCGGCTTCTGCCACTCCTGCTGACTGCACACTGGAATCCTCAGCACCAGGAGGCCCTATTAGTCCCAGACCTTCACTCCCAGGAGTGCAAGGTGGGTTGGAGATGGTTTTCCGGTTTTGGCCTTTATACCAACTAGGGTAAAACAAGGGATCCGTGGTTTCCGTTGCTGAAGGGCCTGGAGTTTCAGACTGTGTGGTCTGCTGAGAGCCAATGGGCACCACCTCCCCCTTAATCAGAACATGGGGTCACAAGTAAAAAAGAAGAAGAAGAAGAAAAAGCAGTTGGTGTCATGTCCCTTTGGGTTTGAACACCCTGAGCTCTCTGGGGATGCTGGGGCTGAATGTTTGCCATAGCGCTGTGCCTCTGATGGGCACCGATGTGCTTCTGTGCTTGCTTCCCACTAGCCCCGATGGGGGAGAGCAGAAGCCCGGAGTGAAAAGTTGCTTATCAAATACCACACACAGCAAGTTATTGATCAAAATTAATTCTGGCATTATATATGGGTCCCCAAAAATGATTTTTAAAAGCCTAAGTCATCAAACCCAACCCTCATTGATGTCTGTCCTTTTCTCAATGCCAATTGTCACTGGAATGCTCACAAGTTCAAGGTTCTGGGGAATAAAAAGTGTTTTATCTTTTATCCTGGATTCCCAAGGAGACAGAACCCAGAATGCAATTCCATATCTGGGTTCTCTGTGGGTTTTGGCTCTGTCAGTAATCTCAACCCACAAAAGAAGAACCAGGGCCCCTCTATGATGAGCCTGCCTTTCCTACCACACTCAGCAACAGGGATTCTGTGCACTGACATGTCCTGGAAGTTAACGCAAAGCCCCCAAACTGAATGGTGGCCTTCTAGAAGCCTAGGTAAGTGGATCAGACACTAATTTCCTAGAATACCTTTAACCACACTATTTTTTTTTTTTCAAACAACAACCAAATGGAAAACCAAGCTTTATTTGCTTGTCCACAGAAGGAAAGATGAAGTTGTGTTTCAGGGTAAGCTATGTGAATTCTTGTGGTTTCTGTTTTCTTCTATTCTGTACAGGAAGTTCAATGTGCTGAAGTAGAATTATCTTCATTTCTCACCTTGTATAATTTCTGCAATGTAATCTGTTTTCATTGACTATGCCACAAAGGGCAGATATTTCCCATGAGCAGCTCTTATTACACACACACACACACACACACACACACACACACAGGCATTCTTAACAGAGATTGCTTTCCTATGAGCAACTTTTATTTTACAGACAGTATCTCTCTGTGTGTGTCTCTCTCTTTATCTCTCTCTCCCCCAGAGATTGCCTCAGATCTGAGAGCATTATTGGTATAAAAATGGCAAGTCTTGCAAAGCAGCTATAACGGCCATGACCCTGTTGAATCACCTAGAGGGCATTTCTCCCTGGCACTGTGGCTGTCCTGTCTTATAGAAGAATAAGTTGTTTAGAGTATTTGGCAACCAGGTAGTTTGGCAGGGAGGGAGGAGGGAATGCTTACCTGTGTCACCATGACATCTGCAGCAGGTGCCACGGATGAAGGCGGTTCTGGAGAGGACACAAGGACTGGTCCAGGGGCATCCTGGAGTTCTGAGGAGAGCTGAGAGGGCTCTGAGGCTTTTTCCGGGCTTTCTTCTTCCCCTGATGACTCTATTTGAACACTTTCTACCTCTTCTCCTTCTGCTGCATCTGCTCCTTCTCCTTCTTCTTCTATTTCTCCTGCTTCCTCTTCATCTTCCTCTTCTAGTGAGAGAAGATCTTTTTAAACTTTTCATAACTGCCGTGGTAGCCATGGAAACAGTTAGTAACTAGCACACTTGGCAATAGTTCAGGCGGGCCACCTGAAACGTTGTGCTTCTCATGTTCACCATGGCAGGACAAATGTGGAGTCATTGACTTGCTTGCATCCCCAGTACAAAGTTGCCCCCTGCCTCCCATACACCTCACTCACAGAGCCTGCTCATATTTCTGTCATAGCCACCATGTCTGCAAGCTCTTGTACAAAACATAATCCTTCGTTATGAAGGTGTGTCTCTAAACTTGTGTCTGTGGAGCTGGTGCGATCATGGCGTGGCTTGTGGTCTAGCCCACTGCTGTTTTTGTATCTCTTTTATATCTACAATGAGTCAAGGCAGGCAGCATTGGTTATCACCTCCAGAGGTACTGTCTCCCTTTGAAGTGTTTCATCGGAGTGGGGATTCTAAGCCAAGAGTGAAAGACACAGCTATAGCTCATGGACCCTATCCTATTTCCATGTGACTTGTCGCCATCTCATCCTCTGATGTTTGATCAAGCTGATGTGCTGTCATACTGAGCCCAGATGTCTTCTGTGGTTTCTTTTTGACTTATCTTTAACCTTTTCCCTTTACACCGCTATGAGTCATACTCAAGTAGAGCTGAAGTTGAGTTGTCCCCATTTATGCCAGTTATTAAGGATTTCATTACCCAGAGTCAAGACCTTGATAATGACATTAAATTGCTATAAAGATAAACAGCCAAAAGCTATGTGACCCTGTGGTGAGGCTGAGTGTCACATGGTTTGCAATCCCTGCGATCACAGATGTCTGTTCTGTTGGATGTTGCACACCCCATTCCTCTCACTCAACTGCTTTCCCACAATGCAATTCAAAACAGAGTCAAATACGTAACACACCTCTGTAAAAATCAATTTCACGTATAATTTTTTCTTCTCTATTGAGGTTGATGGTGAAGTGGTTCATGATCTCATAACCTTGCTCTACGTTCTCCATCTGAAATGCCTTGGATGCTTCCGAGATCCTGCATCAAAGACACTTGTCATTTTCTGTCACTGTTTAAAGTCTGATAGCCTTGGGCAAAAATGAGAAAAACAAACAAACAAAAAAAAAAAAAAACGTGCTGTTCAATCAAAAAGAAAGTACTCACTTTTGTAACAGGGTCTTGGCATTCTGTGAAAGCAAGAACAATAAGCTTATTTGGCTTCTTTGCATGAAGTTGGTGAGATTTAATCCTTCTCTTTGTGACTCAGAATCTCATAGCTGGATTTATAAATGCCACCCTCTCTATTTAAGCAATACCAAATGGACGGAGCTCTTAGTTAATAAAATAGGTTTTTAAATGAAATGGGAATAAAATACTGAAAATGTGGTCACAGTTAATTCTCAGCATCGATCTTTTGGACTTGTGTCCTTGTTGCCAAAAAGCATTACCTGCAAAAACACCGCCATTTCCGGCTCATCCATGAACTGGATCCCCGACTCCACAAGCTTTGAAACGTTCTCCAGGTGATCAGAATACTTTCTGATAAGAGCTCTGACATGCTCCAGTTTCTCCTCTTGTGTTCGGGTGATGGCTTGGGTCATTTCGGTCTTCCTCTCCTCCAGGATGCCATAGAGATAATCAAACTTCTCACACAGGTCTTGTTTCTGCTTCCTGCAGCATTCCTGTTAGTTGGGTTGGCCAATGTTAGCAACTGCTTGTGAGAAAGTCTAGTGGAAAGATCATCTAGACATCTTAGGAGAGAAGAGCATCTACCTACGGAAGATAACGGAGTTTCTTTTCCCTTCAGCTGTCCCTGTAGGTAGACACTAAAGTCTCCTTTTTAACAGTTTGATATTTGGGTAGACAATTAATACAGAGTCATATTGGCTAAATAAATCAATGATCTCTCTGTGTTTATATGTTCGTATCCATGTGTGTGCTGATGCATGTATAAGTGTGTGGGCATATGTGTCCAATGCAAGTGTAAGTGTGTGAACATATATGTGCCAACACATGTGCAAGTGTGTGCACATGTGTGTGGAAGCCAGAGATCAATGCTTTGTGCTTTTTCTCAATTTCTGTCTACCATATTTTTTTTAGACAGTGTCTCTGCCTCTTCAGTGCTAGGATTACAGGTCCCTTTGCTCTGTTAGACTCTTTTTGTGTGAGGATTTGAACCCAGGTCTTCCTGCTTGCAGAGCAAGCAATTTGGCAGCTGAGCCATTTCTCCAGCCCTGAACTTTTGGAGCATTTCATGGAAATCAGAACAGGTTTTATACTATATTTTATTTACACTGTGCAGACTTCAGGCCATATTTGGTGAGGGAAGGTGAAGAAAGACTGTGCTATGTCTTAATGTGTGCACACTTTCTCTTCTTGCACGTAGATACTAGAGCTTCCCACAGGCCTCTGCATTTGGGATTTCCTTCTCCAAACCAAGCAACTGGATGCAGCCATATTCTCTCTTTTAGACTACATTTCTAGTCATGCTTTTTCTGGTATGGATCCAACGCGTAAACAATAATGCTTAACCTTTGCAACTGGCTTTTTTCCACACTCAGGGTCTAGCTTTTGTTTATATCACTCTGCCTACCACTATCACATAACCTGTAGTTCAGCAAAAATCAACCTCTTCCCTTCCTGTCTCTTGCTCTTTCCTCAGTCTGCAATGTCCTTCCCTACATCACAGTGACAGTGTGACGTCACCTCGAAGGCTTTGTTTGAGTACCAAGTGTGACGTCACCTCGAAGGCTTTGTTGGAGTACCAAGTGTGACATCACCTCGAAGGCTTTGTTGGAGTACCACCTCTTACATAGAACCCCCCTGGCGCTCTAAGGCAGATTGTCATTGCTTAACCTTCTGAAATCCCATAATAGTTGACACCTATGGCATGTCTCTGCATCTGAAGGAGCATCTATTTACCAAGCACTACTAAAGGGAGGCAGACGCTGCAAGAAAAGCCCTCCCTCAAATCTGACTCTCACATGCATTGTGTGGCTGATGCCTCGGAAGTCTCTACTAAATCATAACTAATGAACTCTCTAGCTGGCCCAGGCCTTTGCCTTTGCTTTCTCCAGCTCTAGTAATCTTGGTATGTGTGCCAGGGTCTTAAGAGCTGACTGTCTCTGGGCCCAGGGCTTCAGGACTGAGAGCAGGTTGTGAGACATAGTTACCTCACTTAGCTCTCCTGCCCTGAGAACTCAAGTAATTTATGTCTGACACCTCTGACCTCACTATGACCTCCCTCTCACCTCACTATGACCATGTCTTGTGCTCTTTCAGCTTAGTAAACTCTGTTCCCTTTGTTACCAGGCCTTGCTTTTTTCTTAAGTTTACATAAGTTTATCAACTATTAAAACCATAGCCATCATTGGGAATAGGCCCTGGATCTGCACACATCCATGGAGTAAAAGTATGAGCCACAAATACACAAAAAAGGCCTTTATTCCACACCCCTCAATCCCTTTAGATTTATTGTATGTGTATGAATGCTTTGCCTGTGCCCATGGAAGTCAGAAGAGGACTGGATCCCTTGGGACTAGAGTAACAGATGATTTTGAGCCACCATGTGGGTGCTGGTGATTGAACCTAGGTCTTTTGTAAGACAAACCAGTACCCTTAACTACCAAACCATCTCTTCAGCCCTTGTCTAGTTATTTCTTGGTATATGGGTTGGGTTTTTTTTGTTTGTTTGTTTGTTTGCTTGCTTGTTTGAGATTGGTTTTTAATTTTCTTTTGTTTTGCTAGTTGAGGGCTCACATTGAAGATCAGGCCATCCTGAAGTTCTCTATGAAGCCCAGGCTGGTTTCAGTCTTGTAGTGATCCTCCTGATTCAGTCCCCCAAGTATTAGTATTACAGGCATGCTCAGCTTTTTCATGGGGTGGCCTTCAATGCCCTATGAACTGGCCTCAGACTTCTGTTTCTCTTGCCTATCTCTGAGATGCTGGGTTACATGTACACACCGTCATCACCATTCTGGAGGTTCTTTTCCCTTTCTAACCCAACTGCAATGCATGCAGGAGATAATGTAGTTGGAACTGTTTCAATAACATGGCTGCCATCTACCCACTGGTTCATCCAGCAAACAACTCTTACGTATGTTTTATTCTGTCCTGCAAGTCCAGGGATGCAAAAGCAAAGTAAACATAGTTCCTGTTCTTCAGTAGCTCACAGTTTACTGAAGGGAACTGGGGGCCAATGGTGTGATGTAATATAAGAGGCCGAATAAAGGAAACCCACTAGAGATTCATTGTAAGTGTGGAGCATTTAGTGTAGAGAGGATATTCAAGGGAACAAAAGTATTGACTCAGGGGAAACTCCCTAGAAGTGACATGAGACAAAAGTCATGGTGAGGTCAGAGTAAGGAATGAAGGTGGGGAAGGAGGAGACAAAAATCAGAGTGGTGTCAGTCAGGTGTCCAAGTAATCAGACAAAGGGTCCTCTTAGATGAAGACATTATTGGGCTTGCCAAAGTTGCATTAATTTTTAGTTCCTTAGCTGAAAAATCTGAACTGTTACTATAGTTGGGAACTGAAGCCTACCAGTAGCTTTCCAGTGAGGCCATCTCTTACTATGGTACCGTCCATCCAAAGCTTACAGGCAACATGAATAATACATGTGACACTAAGATATAAAAGCTAGCTAGAAACAAACCATGCTAAGGCCAGGCATTCATAAGTGAGAATAAGTCTCCATGTATTTACTTGGGAGCTGGGTGGCTGATCTCTCTAAGAGGGAAAAACAACTACAGTATCATTTAGTTTAGGATGTATCTATCCCCCAGCACTGTGTGAAGGCAACGCCGAAGCACCCAATAAACTCTTGGGGAATAGCGGTTTGGAAGATGATCAAATGGCTACAATATGATTTGCTTGTATAAATATTTGACTCCACTCAAAAGTATCCATTTTTATCCTGTCCCAGAGAAATAAATACTTAAATGTATGCTTCAAATATCTACTTCATCTGCTCCTCCATAAAAAGATACGGAAAGCACTTTATCTTGGGACAATTTTTAAAAAGATGATGTGTATAGTAGTGACAGCTCGAAGACTCTCAAACTCAGAAATGTGGAGATATTCCTGACGCTTTCCAGGCTACAGCATTCCCTTCTCCATTCCCAGCCAGTTTCAGGGTGTCTTCTACAGAAGCAAGACAAAACATCAGAGCCAGTCTAGCTATGTGCCATAGGCATGACAGGAAAATTCTAGAGTGATTATGACTGCCGCTTTCACCAAGTAAGGAGCATAGCTCTGTGTCCAAAATAGCCTGAAGATAAAGCCTCAGCCTGGCCACTTGTCACTGAGCACCTGTGGCCCTACCAACCATTCATGTCTCCACCACATTCCTCCAGCGTGCTTGTGTGGAAATGCAGCTGCATGCGAGATACAGGACTTCAAAAGTCCCATTCCTCTCTCCACCCAAAAAAGAAACAGAAAAACAGACATCGAGTTAGCAATCCTGACCAGGGAGCCATCTTAAGTGCAATGAGCTCGGTGAGTCCACACATTCACTTTCAAGAGTTCAGTTATAAACGCTTGGAGAAGTCCCACGAGCACAGCCAGAGTGTGTCTAGTAAAGGAAGAAACAGACCATTAGGCACAGGCTGGGCTTCAGGCCCTGCCCTCTCAGCCTCTGCCCTGGCTCATCAAAACAACTCAGTACTGGCCAGGGAGATGGGGGTCTCTCAACTAACTGATTGATGCTAACTCTGTTGAATTGCGATATTCCTTTCTGTGAGGAGGAGGATTAAGTGATGTGTCCCATCTAAATAATGCTTGCTATTGATAGCCTTGGCATCAGGGCTTTTCTGGGTCATAGGTGAACAAGGCGGATGCTTGCCTGATCCCAGGCCGTTTAAAACAGAGCATGGGAATTATAGTTAAAGATCTCGGTGTGGCTCTGAGGCAGCCCCTGCTTCTCCACACCTAAACTGATGAGAAAGGGCCATGCTTATTCACACCACATCTGCTTGCTCACACCTGGTGTTACCACATCTGCTTGTTCACACCTGGTATTGCTAGCCATTAAAAATAGGGGACCCACTTAAAAAGGTGGTAAAGGAGGCACTGGAAATTGCCAGTCCTGATATGATGGTTTACGCCTCTAATCCCAGCATTCAGGAGTCTGAGAAAGGCCATTACCACGAGTTCAAAAGCCAGCCTGGGCTACAGAGTGATAACCTGTCACAAACAAATAAACAACAAACAAAAGCCCCCATGGCTATTTATAGGTCCTAGCCCCTTCGAATTTTCCTCCCAAGAAAGTACTGGTCAGTTATGAATGTAGGCATTCAAAACTGCCAGGTATGAATCTGTATGTCCCACACAGTATGCATGACCCTATGTATGGTACTCATTGTACTTTAAAAAAAAAAAAAGCCCAATGGCTGAAATAAATGTGAACATGAGTAGATTAATTTTTCCTCAAAAGAAATGGGTTTTGGACTCAGAGCCTCTGTGTGCTAGAAAGCCAGCCTTCATCCTCAACCAATTTTTATTTTTATCGTAGTATTTCCATGTTGGCTAGTCTAGAACTTCCAACCCCCTGCCTCACCATCCTGAATAGCTGGGATTATAGGTGTGCATCACCAAGCCTGGCGTGAAGATGAACACTTTAAAGATAACCAATATCTTAATGACTTGGAAAGAGTGACAGCATACTCCGTGGAAATACTTACAGAAGTGTGTCGTGTTGGGTGGTGACAATACCAGTAAGAAGGGTGATGATCCTGACCTCAGCTGCTCTCCATACTGTCCCTGACTAAACCCTTTCTGCTGAATTAGCTTGAAACTGTACTTTGTTGGCTTGTTATCAAGTGTAACTAGAGATGGCCGCTTCCTGCTGAGGCCCTGGCTAGCCTCTGTGACAGATGACCTCTTGTCCTTCCTAAACACAGCCAGACTCAAGACTGCAGTGGTCCACTGGACTTTCCACACATCTTTTGATGTCTTTATCCCAGACAGGAAGCCAGCCCTCTCCACAGAGACATCTCTCGGGAGGCTCCTTATTCCCAGGAGGTGGTCAGAGAGTGTTTCACTCAACAGAAGCCACGGGCTATTTATAGACACCAGACTCAGTGTAGCCCCACATCGCAGTGCTGATTCATTGTAAATAAGTAGAGAGAGAACAGTTTCCATTTCTGCCCATTCCTGAATCTCTTAGGCTCCTCACCAAGAGAAAGTATCTCTTCAGTAAGTGAAGCTCCATGTATCAAAGGTAATATCAGTGATATGAATGTGGAGAAGACAGGAAATCGATTTTTAATGATGTCTAAATCTAAGACGAGGTAATGATAACTAATAAAACCTTGAAACCATCCCCTAAAACATCCTCAGATCTGTAATAATAGACTTCACCTTGGTAATGGGAAAGTAATGCCAGGTAAGCATCTTTGTGCCTGTAAGCTCTGCAGAATAAGGGAGATTGTTCCCTTTCATGCTTATAGTAACATGGATGGATCTTAATAACATAATGTTTGGTTCAAAACACAAAGAAGCTACAACGCAATGGCAATAGCATTTGTAAAATTAAGAGGCATGCATACTGTGATGGTTTGGATGAGAACGACTCCATATGCTCAAATATTTGAATGTGTGGTCCCCAGTTGGGGAAACTGTTTTTGGCAAGGATTAGGAGGTGCAACCTTGTTGGAGTAGTTATTGGGGATAGGCTTTGAAGTTTCAAAGGCCTATAGCAGGCCCAGAATTTCCCTCCCTCCTATTCTTCCTCCCTCCCTCCTGCGTTTACTCCGTCCCTCCCTCCCTCCCTGCCTCCCTCCCTCCCTCTCTCCTTCCCTCCTCTCCTCCTCTCTGCTTCCATCTTGTAGATAAGATGTAGACTCTCATCTGCTTCTGTAGCATCACACCTGTCTGTTGCCATGCTCCTAACGATTATGGTCATGGACTCAATCCCTGAAACTTTAAGCAAGCCCCTACCCAGTTAAACACTTTCTTTTATAAGCTGTTCTGGTCATGGTGTCTCTTCCTAGTAGTAGAACAGCCACTAAGACGCATGCATGAAAGATCGCTACATATTGTATGAGAGTGTTCACAGAGAGTCAGTCCAATGTTAGAACTGTTACCTTTGGGAAATGAGGGGTAAGAGAGACCGAGCACACAGTGATGAGAACCCGGTACTGGAAGCTGAGTGTTAATAGCCCAGCCCGCAGCCACAGCTGGGGAGAACTTCCTCCTCCTCAGTGGCCCCATAACGACTGCTATGAGAATACAGGTGTGCAGGTCATGCTCTCACAAGACTTCCTGGAGCACCATCAGCATTTCTGAAGACTGTTCCAGTTTCCACCAAGAAGTCTCGCTAAATAATAGCAAGTGTGCACTTGTGTTGCTGACAACTGATTTGTCTTGTTGCCAATTTTTCCAAAGGAGTTGACTGAGGAAGAACACACACACACACACACACACACACACAATAACTTCCTGAGCAACTGTGGTAAAAATCCACCTCAGCAAGTTGTGAGGTAAGTTCTCTTAAGTGCCAGGAAGCGTTTCAGAGATTTATCAGGAAGGAGGCCATTCTATAGGGGAAGAACAGAACATTGGGGTGGGGTTTCCAGCATATCCCTGAGACAGCCACTGGCCCCTAGGAGTATCAGGACTGGTTCTGATTTCCCTGTGAGCCCACTGACTTACCTCAATAGTTTTACAGGTATCCTCCAGCTGGCTGATCACTCCCTGGACTCGATCGTTGGTTCCCACAAGTACAGCGATGCCATCACTGAGTTCCGACTAATGAGGGACAACAGGACTCATGATATTATGGGTTTCCTAACCATGTATGATCATGGGCTGGTCACAGCATTATCCACCAGGGGGTATAATCCCTAAGGAGGAAACCAGCCCACAAGCTGGAGTTCTCCTGAGACATGTTCTTATTGTGGGTGAAGAAGCTGCTGGTGACTACATTTCCTTTTTAGGCTGGTGGGGTGGCTCAGTGATGCCCTGTGCCCTGTAGTGAGATATCCACCCTGCCCACACCTGTTGCACTGACCACGCCCATTGGGGGCATGGGGACAGATGCAGATGTGACCTGGGGGGACTAGGTCTCGGGCCCCAGAGTCCAGCTCACTCTATTTCCTGGTCAGAGACAGAGAGCATCTGGATGCATCCTTGGGAGGGGAATTTGCATGGTCAGTGCAACAGGTACGGGTTGGGTGGATATCTCACTACAAAGCCCCTCTGGTCCCAGAAAATCTGGTCTGAGGATGAGGCCAAGGAAAGCCAGAACGTTCTGTCATTGTTAATTTAGGTGTGAATTAAGTTGCTGTAAGAGGTAGGTGTGGGTGTGGCCTCATACAAAATCCAGGAAATGTGATTAACCCATCTAAAGACTGAGGCAAGGCTAGTCATGGGAAACCTGGGAACCTGTTGATATTACAAGCGAACTCTGGCATTGTCTGGGACAAGGTTTCATGGTTTTCATCACATTATTGCTGGAGACCTGGATTCTGCTAAAAATATGGAGAATACCCAATTATAAGCCACCAATAATAGTATATTGAAACCGGAGAATTCTAAATATTGTTCATAAGTGAGACAATGTGACACACTCAAATGTGTGACATTGGGAACTCAAAATGAGTTATCAAGTACAGCTCGGGACCAATTTTACTTGAGCAATAAATGCAGTAAATATTTATCTATAGGCCGTATGTATATATACTACAATCCTACTATGCTAGTACAGTGCAGATACATATAAATGTTCACTAGACTGTCACACAAACTTCAAACCGTAACATGCTGGCTGGACTTAACAGAGATATTATAACTTTAAAATTCCTGTGTTCTTTCACAGAGGGATATTCTTTCAGCGTAGACACATGGGGGAGGGCCCGGGCCCTGCTTCAAATGGGATGACAGACTTTGAAGATCCCCCATGAAAGGCTTCACCCTCCCTGGGGAGCAGAAAGGGGATGGGCTGGGGATTGGTGGGGGGGGGCAGGGGAGGAGGAGAGGGAGAGGGAACTGGGGTTGACATGTAAAACAAGCTTGTTCCAAATTTAAATTTAAAAAAGTATCAAAAAAATTTTTCCTGTATTCTTTTAACCCAAGAAGTATGCTTCTCTTCCTATTTACCCTCCCCCAGATGGGATGCTGAACCCCAAGGAGTGCCAAATAGGGACTTGGAAGACCTAGGTCTAGTTTCCCTTTGGCCTTCTTCAGGTTATTGACCAAGACAGGCAGCCAATTTAAACCTGAATTTTCTCCCATTTAAAAGGAGAGATCTAGGCCAAGAACTGGCAAACCTGGTTATGAAGCGTTTGAAAACTATAGTTGAATCTATGTGAGTTCAAGGCAGCCCGGTCTACAAAGTGAGTTCTAGGACAGCCAGGGCTACACAGTGAAACCCTGTCTCTAAAAACAAAAACAACAACAAAAACCTGCAGTCATGTCTACACATGGAAGTTAACATGGAGACTTATTAGTAAATGTGAAGCCACTCTGACCAAAGAGGAAAGGTGTGGGGTCCCTAGTTCCCCTCCCTCTGCCCATCCCATAGATTTCCATGCCTCTGAGGGAAGTAGCCAAAGCTACTTCTACACACAGCTCTGCCACCCTAGCCCTTGGGGGCATGGACAGAGGAAGAATCTAAGTTGAATTTTTAAAACGTTGAAAATAAACAATAGCAACAAATGTAAATCATGGTTACTGGTTGTGACCGGTGTTGTAAGAGTTTGGCTTCCAAATGGACTCTGATCTTTGAGGTAAAATTGGAATCAATGATTGTAAATGTCAGAAACTGAGAAGAGACTGAGCTGGTGACATGTGTAACCCTTGTATTTTCACAGAAGCATGAGTTCTGGGCTCCTGCTACAGGATGCCGGGTGGATGAGCTGGGGAGGAGACTACATTGAGTCAGAATGAGGAGGCCCCTGGGGTGAGGGGCACGGAACATTCAGAGTCAGGCGACTTGAAGACCAGCAGAAGGCACCAATTTCAAGTTGCTCTGTAACTGTATGCCATGGTTAGGACTCTCCCACACCAGGAGTGGGTGAGGGCAATAGAGCCGTTCATTGATGAACAACACAAAATATTCCGGGACTGGAAGGGAAAGCGAAGGCCATCTAATTCTTGTCTGTACGTGAACTCTGAGTCATCTTTAGCAACTGGCACTTGACTAGCCCCGTAGCGCTACTATATATCTTCAGCAGCCTCCAAAGGTCACAGAAAGTGACCCAGCCCTTAGCGTTCTCCCTCTCTGGCCAACTCCACCACCTTGAGAATCGAACGTGAGACAAACTGCAAGACTGCTTCCTGTGGGGGCCATACGGCCTCCCTCTCGCTGGGCTCCCCTCTTTGGCTACTCGGAGCTGCTTCATTTTTGCTTAGAAGGGGCTGCGGAGGAGGGAAATTGAAGCTCCTACCTTCTGCCTCTGGAACACGTGGGTAAGCGGAGCCACCTGGCAATCCTTATGCGCGCCAAACACTTTGCACAGGGAGCAGGTGGGCACCTCGCAGTTCAGACAGTAGATGTTGATGCGTTCCTCCTCATGCTCTTCACACATGGGCTGCTCGGACTTTTTTTCTGGCCTGGGAGGAGATAGGAAGATAAGTATGTATCAATATTTACCGAACCAGAGAAGAGAGGTGGCAAGCTTTGCAAACACACTGGCCCTGACTCTGCCCTACCCCCACCCCCCACCCCAACCAGAAGACTCCCAGAGCCTTTTGTGTTCAATTTGGTGCTGACAAATCTCCCTCTGCCCTGAGCTGGGACTCAGGACCCCAAACGCCCATGTCTAGCATTCGTCAGTTAGCATTTGTCAGATTTTATGGTACGTTCGCATCAGTTCAAGATTTAAAAACTTCGCTGTGGAATTCCTGAAAGTTCAACACTGGTGTCTGGAGAGCCATTCGGAGCTCGTTCTGGCTCTGTGCCCACAGACAAGCCCACAGGTTTCTGGAAACCTTACTAGGGTGGAGAGGAAGCTGCCGGTGAGCTACATCTCCAGTTGAGGCTGGAGGGGTTGCTCGGTGCTGCCCCTCCAGCCTCTTTCCTACCTACAAGTCAGATGATAGAACCCTGGAGACACAGAACCAGTTTGCTGTGGGCGTAGCCTCCTATATAAAGCCCAGAATATTTGATTTGTCCTATATAAAGATTGAGCCTGGGGCCAGCAACGCAAGGGCATTTGCTACCTTCAATCCAGGACCTACATGGTGGAAAGAGAGAGCTGACTTCTATAAGTTGTCTTCTCCATGAACATACACCATTACCCCCCATACATCATAAATAAATACATGTAAAAGTTTTAAAGTTAATGGTGGGGGGAAGTCCTTCTGTATGCTGTGAATATTGGCTCAATAAAACGCTGATTGGCCAGTAGCCAGGCAGGAAATTTAGGCGTCAGTGGGGCTACCCGACTAGAAGGCTGGGGAGAGGAAGGTAGAGAGGAGCTGCCAGGGAGATGCCATGTAGCTATTGAAGAGGTAGGATTCCAGGCATTCTCTGGTAAGCCAGGACCATGTGGAGATACTAAGATTAATAGAAATGGGTTAACAATTAAGAGAGAGCTAGCCAATAAGAAGCCTGAGCCATTGGCCAAACAGTTTATAATTAATATAAGCTTCTGTGTGTTTATTTGGGACTAAGGGCTGTGGGACCAGGTGGAATAGAAACTCCGTCCACTAGTTAAGACTCAGACTGTTAGAAATATTTGAAAATAAGACCAAATTCAAAAGTTTCTCATATTCTCAAATGTAGTTATTTAGGAACAGCTGACTCTAGCCACTACTTTTTTAACCCCCCCCAATGAAATCCCCTTCTTAAAAATCCCAGGGGTGTATGGACAAGGAACCCATTTAGCAAGTGATGGACAGTAGGAACTACAAGTAGTGAGTGACATGTGAAAGTTTTTTTTCAAATGTATGTGTGGATTACATATGTACAATGAGTAATGTAGACATCATTCAGATGTGTAAAGAGGTAGTGTGATGTAAAACGCACTCTCTGCTGTGAGTCATGCTTGGAGATATTTTAACACCTTGGTATTGGTGTGTGGGATCATGTAGCTGCAGTGCCAGATGCAGAAGGCAGGGGGCGTGGTGGCTCCTCTCTACTGTGCTGGGTAGAAGTCATGTCTGTACTGGACACTGGCGGAAATACAGGGTGGCAGAGTTCGAGGTCTTGTAAGGAAGTTTCATAAGTGATAAGACTTTGGAATCGCTGTCAGGTTCTGACGCCACATACGTTCACAATGTCTACCGCCTCCTGCTTCACCCGTTTGGGACTCACAGGAAACATGGCCATAGCGGGAAGACCTCCCCTTCCCAGGCCTGTCTCCTCCAGCAGAATGTAAGCCACCGTGGCTGGTCTACATTTTTGTTGTATACCTGGTGCCTAGAGCAGTTCTTCACACACACAGGAGTGCTCCTGAACAACTTCTGAATGGGTGATAAAATGAAAATGAAAGTGGGGAATCCAGAGCCAGTTGGGACTCTTTTGGAGACTAGGAGTCCTAAGTTGGCCGTTGCCTGCTCGAAGCTGTCTGCACACTGTGTTAACTTGGGCTTTGCTGGAGCCTGGGACATATCTGCTGGAAAAAAAAAAAAAAGTGCAGCCCAGACATGCTAACGCAGCCTGTCTTCCCTGCGCATGTCCAGAGATACAAGCAGAGGCTGTGTCCCAGAGCTCAGGTAATGGAGGAAACATGGACACTGAACATGTGGGAACAGCCCAAAGGTTATATTTTGTTTTTGTTTGTGATTCAATTTACTCATTTTTTTCCATAATACATTGGAAATTGCTTCTTTTATTTATTAGTAGTTTCTGTTGTTTTGGTTTTGCTTTGTTTAGGAGAAACATGGGCCTAGAGGCACCAATCTCTTCTAAATAAGTGCGTAAGAAAATCCTGTGGAGATGTATCCCTGGTGTATAAAAGGACTTTGGGAGCACATTCCCCATGGAGGCAGACTCCCTTAACCTAGAGACAGGAGGGAGGGTCTAGTCCCTACTCCAAATGACTTGACAGATTTTGTTGACCCCTCCTGGAAGGCATCACCTTACATGTGGAGGGGTTAGGGGAGCATGGGAAGGTGGGAGAGAGGGAAAGAGGGAGGGAGGGACGGATGGAGAGAGGGAGAGGGAACTGGGATCGATATATAAAATGAAAAAAAAAATCTAATGAACAAAACCCTAAATATTAAAAAAAATAGAAGAAAAGAAAATCCTGTGGACAACTTAGTAACAGAGTAATTTAGTAACTTAGTAACAGGCAAGTAACAGAGCTGAAACAAGTCTGGCATAGAGATGTAAACCCTTTGTATTTGGTGAGCGTGGCTGAGCCCACGGTTGTGGTTCAGGGTGCAGTGCTGATTGCTGGAAAGTGATGTTCATTACTGCAGGCACCTATAGCTGGTTCTGTCTGTCTCCTAGGTTGCTGGGGCTACCATAGTGTCTGTCTGTCTCCTAGGTTGCTGGGCTACCATAGTGTTTACTGAGGAGTAAGCAATGGGTCCCGATGAGGAAGTTCAGTTAGTCCCACTGTAGCTAAAGAGATCCGAAAGCTTAATTCCAGCTCAACTTCTGCATGTGTTGATGTGCCTGTGGCCTTAAATATATTACTGAGCCTTCGGCCTCAGCTTTCACCCATCTAGGAATAAGATGAAGGGTCTTCTAATTAAATGTGGCAGAGTGACCGCAGGCAGTTATTTGTTTCCTGTGGGAATCTCCCAAAAGAGATCAAGGAAATAAAAAAAAGCATATAAAAGTAGTAAACACAAAAGGTAAGATAACAAGTAGAAAAGATTTACCAAATGCTGAAAATTGGAAATATCTCGACAACAAGGGAGTGACTTCTGATGGACTGCTGGACAGAAGCCTACAGGAAGCTCAGAGTCCTAGGAAGTTTGGAGAACGGCGGCCAAAATCATTAGTAGCACCTCTGCAGAATACTGTGAAGGTAGGGGTGTGAGGGAGGCTATAAAAAGGGTTCAGTGGACATCTTAAGAGATTACATATGGAGCCGGGCGTTGGTGGCGCACGCCTTTAATCCCAGCGCTTGGGAGGCAGAGGCAGGCAGATCTCTGTGAGTTTGAGGCCAGCCTGGTCTAAAGAGCTAGTTCCAGGACAGGCTCCAAAGCTACAGATAAGCCCTGTCTCAAAAAATTAAGAGAGAGAGAGAGACAGACAGACAGACAGACACACACACAGACACACACACAGAGAGAGAGAGAGAGAGAGAGAGACTGCATATGGAAATGTGGTCCATAAAAGCAACACTGTAAGCCTTCAGATAAGACATGGGTCCAAGGGATTCAACCCATGGGGAGTAAAAAGAATTCCCAATTAGAGAGTAGAACCCGGCACCAAGAGAGCTCACCCTAACCCTAACCCTGAAAAACAAAAACAGGAGACAGAACAATAACAGCATCATACACATGGAGTGGGAGGTTGGCTCTCTGGTTAAAAGTACATGTTGCTCTTGCAGAGGACCAGCGTTTGATTTCCAGCATGCACATGGTGGCTCATAACCATGTATAACTCCAGTTCTAGGGGATTCCGTAACCTCTTCTGACCTTCGCAGGCATCAGGCACACAGTACACATAAATGGATATACACATATGTGCATGCAGGCAAGACACTCGCGTACACAAATAAAGTAGTAAATAAATCTAAAATTCTGTGAGGGAACAAACCAGTAACACGATTATCACTGGTGGTAATTAGGAAGTAGGTAGGAGAATTAAAAGTTATTGCATTTGGAGAGAGACAGTTAAGAGTGTGAGACAGAAGGGTAGGAACAGCCCTTCTTAGTAGAGGCCTTATAGGCCTGCTTAAGATTCTTTTAGAATTACAGTATCTATGTATTTCATTCCCGTCGGAGCACTTTAAAAGGGTTGGGCAAATGTCTTAGTCAGTAAAGTACTTGCCACACAAGCGTGAGGACCTGAATTTGATTCTAAGTATCCTTAAAAACAAACAAAAGTGTGGTGGTGTGTGCTTGTGGTTCTAACCCTGGTGACAGTGAGGACCCCTTGCTTGCTAGCCAGCTGTGCTCCCATTTCAGTGACAGATCCTGCCTTAAAAAAACAAAGTGGAGGACAACAGAGCAAGACATCTGGTTAAACACTGGCCCCCACACACGTGCACATATACCTGCCCACGCATGAACACGCACACATACATCACACGCACGCTCGCGCGCGCACTGTGATAATAAAACCCACCACAGTGGACCATTGGGAACATCAAAGGATCCCACCTGAGGCACAGGCAAAGCATCTGAACAGTGTCCAACACACACTACAAAGCCATATCAACAAATTAGTCAATAATAATATTAATCTTGCCCAGCCCAAACTGTGAATAGTGTGTCACCAAGCAGAACGCTAGCTAAGGCCAGGGTTTGTCACCACTCCAGCTGTTCTGTAAGAGGCCGGAGTTGAGTGATGCTTCAAAGTCCATCACAGCAGTGTTTTCCTTTCTGTTGACACTGCCAAAGACTAGAGCTGGTATTAGCTTATTCTGTACACCCAAGGTTATTCTAAGGTGGCTGAATATATCCCAAAGCTTAGGGCTCAGGTCTGGTATGACTTCCCAACTTCAGGAACACCTAGTTTGATGTGACTAAGCCATTTTTTTAAAAAGCAACTACCATGAGAAAACACCCCAAAATGACTTGAGTTTAAGAAACAATGTGAGAATTTTATAATCACAAAATTATCCCTATTCCTGTTGGCTTTTGCCTTCGTGGTAGCAATTTAGCCCATTATTTTTGTAGAATTTGTTCCCCATCCTCTGAAGGAGTAGCAGGCTGACTTCATGGTTAAGGCAAGGCTATGGCTTTGGAGGCTGTCCTGGAACTCGCTCTGTAGACCAGGCTGGCCTCGAACTCACAGAGAGCCTCCTGCCTCTGCCTCCCGAGTGCTGGGATTAAAGGTGTGCGCCACCAACGCCCGGCAAGGATACGTCTTGTAGTTGTACTAACTGGACAAGTTTCGACAAGTTTCCTGTCCTCTAGCTGTCATAGAAAATGTTATTATGCTGATGTTTGAAGTTCCAACTAGGTGAGTGGTGAGACAGAAAAGCAACTGCACTAACTGGAACCCAGAGCCTGTCGGTGGTGGATTTCTTTGTGCTGTTTAAGGAGCTAGCACTTGGAGCTCCTGTTCTGGAATGGCACTATATATGACACTGAAACCATAGTCAAATAAATGCCTTTTAATAATTGGTTGGTTATTAGTTGCCATGGTGATCTCTTAAGGAGACAATGTGTGGTTGAACGTTTTCTTATTTTTGAGGTTATAATATAGTTACACCACGTCTCCCTTCTCTTTCTTCCCTCCAAAGCCTTTTATCTACCCCTCCTTTCTCTCTTTCAAATTCATGGGCTCTTTATAAATTGTTATTACATGCACATATGTATATGCATATATATTTCTAAATAAAACCTGCTCGATTACTCTTACTATGTTTTCGGGACTGACTATTTGGGATTGGGTAACCAATTTCTGTGCTCTTTGCTGGGAAAGACCTCTCCCCACTCTCAACATCGCTTAGTTGCCTGTAGTTCTTTGTGTTTTGAAGCCTCGGGGGTCCTTCTCCACCCACTTCGGCAATGTCTACCGCCATCCTTGTTCAGCTCACTCTTAGACAATCATGGTGGGGGGCAGTTACGGGTGTAGCTTCCAACACAGTCTTCCAGCAAGCTCCCTGATCGGCTGGCTCTTAGAGTCTTCCTACCTTTTCTTCTGCAATGTTCCCTGAGCCCGGGGTGTGGGAACATTTTGCAGATGTATTCATTTCATTAACACAGTGAAATACAAGGCAGTCAGATCTGTAACTCGGGTAACACTTTCCTTCTTGTCAATAGATTTGGAAGCGAGCGAAACAGGTGGCTGCAACATGTCATCAGCAATACTTCCATCCTCCATCCCATCTCTAGCCTGGCGCTATCTAATTTAGCTCTGAGTCTTGAGCAGAAATTAGTGGGCACAATAATCACAATAATTACATGTTAGATTGGTGGAGCAACCTTTCTGCAAAGAGGGCAAGGCATTCACAGCCCTGCAGATGCTTCATAAACACAGGCCCCATATACTAAGGATCACAGGGTCCATTTCTACACCATCTCCATATGGGTACTAACCGTTTGAACTCAAATGACCTGTGTGCCACATTGAGTTAGGGCACTTCACGCCATGCCTTCTAGGAGTAAACTCTGCAGTTTCATCTCTAGGAAAAGGAGCTGTATAACTTATGTGATGTGACCATAAGAAGCCTTTTAGAATGTTTTAATGAATGGATGCATATGACACACCAATCAATCAGCAAATGGCTGCTAAGAGTAAGCACTAGTAGAGAAACAGCCTGAAATGCATTTCCTCTTCCATGTCTGTAAATGAAGCATTATATCTTGCTTTGAACATTCCATTAGAGTTGGTATTAGGACAAATGATGATGTCGGAGTGTTTTAAAATCATACGTATCACTGTTGTTTAGACCATTTTAAGGCAAGGCACCCAGGAACTGGGTATTTTGAACAGTGATGTTTCTTACTTTATATGCATGTTTGTACTGGAGTTTTTCTATAGCATAGGATCTGGACTTACAAGGAACCTGCCATGTGTCAATGTGTCTGAAGTGAATGTGATACAAGGCCGTGGGTAGCATCACACCTCTTTCAACATGACTACCTTTGATAGCACAGAGGCATGCACACCAGCTCCCTCCACAAACAACTCCATCTCATCAGGAAAGACTGACACCGAAAAGCCTCTTAAGGAACAATTAACTTGTGACTAATAACGGACCTGCACTGCATCAGTAGGCTGAAAGCAAATAGCCAAAGTATCCAGTGGGTCTGGCTCTTACCTGGTGGATTCCTGTTTGTAGATATCAATGATGTTTTCCACGAGCAGGTTCCTCTGAAGCCCATAAACCCCATGTCTGTCTAACACCACCTCGTGTCTGCAGGAGGGACAGCGGAATCGACCCCCTGATGCCACAGTGGTGCCTCCTCGTGTGGGTAAGTATGGGTTAGAGGCCTGTTCTTGCCAAGCGAGAGAGAGAGAGAGAGAGAGAGAGAGAGAGAGAGAGAGAGAGAGAGAGAGAGAGAGAGAATTGAGTAATGCCGCACAGGGAGCTTTTTGGAAAGTATTTTCACTCTCTGACACCATACACTACATTGACTCCTCAGGGCTCACTGCAAGTGGTTCTGAAACATGGGCCTTCCCGGATCCACAGCCAAAGCTACACAGTACACCGTCTTCAGTAAGAAGCATTCTTCCACCTTGTGTTTTCCTAACTCCAAGTTTCAACCAGAAGCTCCAACACTCAAACTCTGACCGGTAGCCCCCTTTGAAATTTTAAACATCGTCAGACCATCTGTTGTGTTTTTACCAACGACAGATACGGTTCTTGGAATGAAAACACAACTGCATTGGGAAGCGAGGAAGAAGGTGACAACCAAATCCGGGGAAATGATTCAAACACGCTGGAAACGGGCTTGGAGAGCTCTCTCTAAGGGGACTGGCTTTGATTTCAAACAGGATGGAGGGACACTCCACACCCTCGAAATTCCAGACACACCTACCTGGAAGACGTCACTGGCACATTTCCTACACAGGTTGTGCTGGCAGGGGAGAATGACGACGGGCTTCGAGAACATCTCCAGGCAGATGGGACAGATCAGTTGCTTTTCCAAGTTATCCATGGTCTGCTGCTCTTTGGAGAAAGACTTGTAATTCAAAGAAGCACTCATTTCCTGGCCGTCCCTGAGCGCGCTGCCAGGGGACTGGTGCTCCCGAAGGGCTCCTCCAAGTGTTTCCTGGAAACAATTCCAAGGACCGTGAGATCAAGTGTCCTTTACGTTCCTCTCTATAGAGGACATTGTTGCAGGCCCTGATTCAGAGCGGGTGATGGAGCTGTTTTTAGCAACCCTTGGTCACGTGACCCTGGACTGCCTTGTCCATATAAGCCAGTGACAGGAGGATGGATTCTGACAGGTGACGGAGAGCAGGAGTCAACATTCTTGGCCTAGGGAGTAAGAGAGTGGGTGAGAAGGGGATTACAAGTCCCTTTTAGCAGGGGCTATGAAGGGAGGGCGGTCTACAGCCCACAGTTGTCAACAACAAATGCAAATGTAGATGCCTGGTCTCTGAGCCATGCCCTCCAGGAGCGCTTGGAAAGAACTTGGTGACAGGCTCCTTCAGAAAGCAGCCCTACAGCGTTACTGTAGGGGAAACATTGTTTCTTCAGACTTCAGGAAACAAGCCACCTGAAGTAACATGATGGCAACTTCTTAGGTTCAAGCAAGCATTCTTCAGATCTCCATCCTGACCTAGCAAGGTAGTTGTGTAAAAAGTAGTCATGTAAAAAGCGGCTCCTAATACTAAGTTTTTTTTTTTATTTATTTTTGTCAAGATTGTGGTGTAGGGGAAATTCCAATTTAAAAGCCGGATTCAAGAGCCTATCACCATTATCTACAAAACCTCTTCCTTTTTGCACAGGTTTATGTGTATGTATACATGGTCACAATGTGTGGGGTGAACATGTTGTGCACATGCATGCGTGGGGAGGCATATGGTTGCTTCCTCCATCCATCGCCATCTTCTCTGTAGAGATGGAATCTCTCAAATGAAGCCAAAACTGGCTGATAGGACTACCCAGGCAAGTCATCTTGCTCAGGAGCTTCCTCTATTTTCCATGGAATTACAGGCGGGCAGCCACATCCAGCAGGCATTACGCTGAGCTCTGAGGATCTGAACTTGCGTAGCAAGTGTTTTATCCACTGAGTCATCAACCCAGACCTCTTAAAAAAAAAAAAAGTTAACCCAACTGTTAAATATGATGCTCTCCTTCCTATTTTATCCTGTACCTCCCATCCCACAGATAGAACAGAACACGAAGAAAATCCGTGACAGCCTTTTAAAATTTTAGCTTAGTTTACCACAATAATCCTCAATGCGATAGCAGCTGGCATATGGATGGCATGCTATAATTGCATTTCACCGTGTGCTGGAGGAAGACGATAGTGCCTTCTATAGCTGGGATGAGGATAGAGTCCTATATGCTGCCCAATCTGCACCTAAAATGCCTGTGTATTTTGCCCTTCACCCAAGGTCCTTTTAAAAATGATAGCATCCCTAATAATTTCTGGTCTGCTCTTGCATTATAAACACAAATTCTGACACTTTCCAGGGATTTGTAAAAGTTATAATTGATATGTATTACACATAAAACATTCAATCAGAAAGAAAATGACCTCCTTAGGCAACCTGGTCCCCGGCTCCCAGGGGTCACCATATTGATCCCGAACTTAGTGCGGACACCCGATCGGCTTAGCACACTACAGCCCAGAACTCCTGGACTCTAGTGATCCTCCTGTCTCAGCCTCCCGAGTAGCTGGGAATACAGAGGGTAAAAGTGAGGGAGGGAGGGAGGGAGGGAGGGGGAACTGGGATCGACATGTAAAATAATAAATTAAATAAAAAAATTAATAAAAAAGAAAGAAAACGAGAGAAAACTTCATGACATTTTTAAGTGACAAATTTTTATCTTATATCTCTATGATTTCAAAAATCCCAAACAAAACGTAAAAATCCCCAGTGTGCACTTAGTTACAACAAAGGGCGGGTCATTGTGGCTGGTTGTGGCCAGCCTTGTTCTATATGCATGGACAGCTTATTTGCAGTTTGTAAGCTTGGTTATGCACAAATGCATAAACATCAGGGGGGGGGATCTTGAAGGATTCCCTCAAACTTTCAATATTTATTTAGCAACTGCAGTGAAGGAGGGAATTCATGCCACTTTCCTGTCAACTCACTTCAGCAGTTAGATTCTGTTTACCATTCATTACCTTGGCTATGGAATTCTGAGCTCAACATGTGAGATGATGTCCAGGGGGAGTGACTACCACAGGCACAAAAGACATTGCTATCTAAAAGCAAGCACTTATTAGACAGGATACAAAGCCTGGCTAATCCCACAATGGCCTTCTAAAGACTAAAGACACACAGAAACCAATAGCTTCTTAATTCAAGAAGCTCTAAGTTTCCGAACAAGAGAGCAACGATATAGTCAGGAAACCTCTGAAATCACTGACATGAGTCCATGTTCTACGGCATGTCTGATGTCTGAGGATAACAGCAGTAAATACTGAACCACTCCCAAAGAGCCCAGTATGCAAACAAATATGCATGCCCTCTTCTTCTCCTTCTCCTCCTCCTTCTCCTCCTCCTTCCTAGCAGAGAGGGTGCTACCTATTCAGTCTGAAGACTGATATATAAGTTGACTCTAGAAATAGCCTCACAACCACACCCAGAAGGTACTTGACAAATTTTCTGGGTGTCTTTAATTGTTAACAACCGAGACTAACCACTACAGTTTTTAAATAATAGCATGATCATGACTCACTCGTCAGCAGAAGCGCATCCTTAGGGAGTTCTATCTGTGTGTGGCCATCAGACTGGGTTTACACAAACTAGCTGCTATAGGTGGCCATGTGCTTGGACTGTTGGACATGTCTTATTGTTCCTAGATTGCAAACCAGAACAGCATGCTCTAGCACACAATGCTGCAGGCAGTTATGGCATAGTAGTAAGCAATAGAGTACAGTGAAAAGAGGAGGTAAAGACAGAAAAGACTGGAAGCTGCTCTGGGAAAGACAGTGAGTTAGGCAAGCCTGGAGCAGGACTGCAGATTGCTGAAGACTGTACCAGAGCTGTGCACAGGATGGTTCAATTTATAAAAATAAAGAAATGAATGAAAAAGTCACTTCTTGAACAATCACTTGACACTAGCTTACTACAGTTCTTTGAGATTTTATTTGTATTTTATATATTTGTATTTTATATATGTGAACATATTTTGCTTACATGTTTGTCTGTGTATCATACGCACATCTGAACTGGAGTTCAGATGATTGTTTACCACCATGTGGTTGCTGGCGACCAACCCTGGATCCTCAGAAGAACGCCAAATTCTCTAACTGTCCGTCCATCTTTCCAGGTCTGTTACTGTGACTTTTTAGCTTGTAAACTTTTAATTGTGGACTTCTGTGTGATGAACATTTATTAAACACAGCTGTACAGCTGTAAACTTTCTTGTTTATATCTTCATCATGTAAGCCTCTTCTGTGTTTATCTTTAAGTTGGGAAGTAAGTACACAACATTGGTCTAGACTCTCCCACAGCATCACTACAAACATCTCTGTAAAAGACTTATGTAGGGCATTATGACCAAAGAGACATCACAAAGGGATATAATCTTACAGGGCCCCCAGTGTGCCTGCCCCTGCCCCACCAGTGACCGAAAAGTTGTTGTGAGGTGCTTGAGCAAACCCTGAGGCAGAACCTTTGGTGGAAAGAACCCATTCCTTCTAAAAGAATCCACTGAGTACTTACCACACATCCCTATTGTAGAAAGCCCTGGGACTCAGAAAACTAATAAAAGATCAGGTTACTGCCCCCAAGAGGTCAGGACAATGGAGATCTTCACATGTAAGAACCACAGTGAGAAAGAGCTAATGAAGAGTTTTAGGAATGAGGAAGGCTTCTGGGGTTGGGGAGCTTTTGAACGGATCCATTCAGGAAAGACATATTTGCAGAGACTTGGAGTAACTGGCTTACAGGGACCCTCAGAGCACTCGGGAGGTTTGGCCTGGAGTGAAGAACACTCTACTGATGCATTAGCATCCCATAAATACTATGCTAAAAGGATGTTTTTTTTTTTTTAAATACTTACTAAATCGGGTACCAGAAAGTCACTAGAAGTTTCTCATAAAAATGTTTCCGTGAGCTCAAGTGTGTGGGTGAGATGGATGATAGAGAAGTGACTTGGCTAGAGGCAAGACTGGAAACTGTTGCCAGTGGTCCGGGAGAGACGTCAGAAAGCCCTGGCATGGGGCAGTAGCACTGGGGAGGGCAGGAGGAAATGGACTCTGTGGTTATGAAAGTAGACTCCATGGAGATGACTCAGATGCCCAGCATGAGGACCAGTGATGCTGCCCCGGATGCTACTGTGAGTCAGCAGGCAGACTCTCCCCGGATTTGTGCTCTTGGGAAATAACCCTCACCTAGCTGGATTTAGGTTCTGTCATCTACAACTGACTAGGGTTCATAAATAACTTGTAGGAGAAAATATCTCAGAAACGATGTTAGTTCTGACTTTTGAAAACCCACTTGCATTTTTTTGGTGTACAATCAATTTCCAGCCTTCTCCCTTTGACCCTCTGCTTCATGGGCTTTCCACCTCTCACTGTTTTCTTGTAGAACACATGGGAAGCCAGCTAGACCCCCATGGCAACACAACCAAGGATTGAATAATCTTCACTTTGCCCTCGCCCTCTTTTTCCTGCTTTCTTTCAGAGATAACCAACTATGTGGCCAATTTGTGTGTTGGAAATGGAACACAGAGGTGTGCTCTAGAGAACAGACAGAACATTTAGCTTACTCCCAAATTCCTCCAAGTTTGGGAGCAGGGACCATGCTGGAACTACAGCTTTAAGGGTTTCACGGAGGTGGACACAGCACACAGTGGCCCTGGGGGCGTCTGGACTGTGTGTATGATGGTCACAACCTCCTCCCCTTCTACCCTCAGCCTCTGCGCACATTAGACAGAGCTCTGCACCCTGCAGAGCAATCACACAGGGCAATGTGGCATGGAAGCCCTCACTGATGGTCATTCCTGAGTCCATTAGGCTGGTGGATTCACATGAGACCTCTAATCTCTGAAGTGAGTCTGGTGGGATTCGAGTTCTCAAAACCCTGGATAAACACCTCTAAGTGCCTCTCACATTAAGAGATGACAACAGAAAGGTTTACGATATTTTCCAACCTCTAGCCACCAGGCTTCAGGGGCCAGGGCAGGGCAATTTTGACACTAGCTGCCTAAAGCTGACATACACTTTACAAATTAAGGGCACAGGGCTCTATTAACTGTCTTCACTGTGGGACTAACTGTCCCACTCTACCGGTGGGTTTCAAGATTCCTGGCACATCTGATGCACTGGATGTATACTCGAGGATTCTTGCTACATCTTCAGTTTGACAACTTGCTAGTGATGCATAATTCAGAAAAGCATTGTAGCTAAGTTTCAGCTCCACACAGTCTGAATGTAAAATGCCCGCCCTGGGCCCATGTGTTTGATGACTCCTGGTGCGTTTTTGGAAAGTTGTGAAACCTTTATGTCTAGGAGACGGAGTCTGGCTGGAGGAAGTGGGCCATAGACTGTGGGCCCAGCTCCAGCCCTACTTCCTGTTTGCTTTCTGCTTCCTGTTCTGCCAGGATGTGAAGAGACAAGGAGTCCCAGCTACACAGCCATATTTTCCCCTCCATGACAAGTGGTATCTTTTAAAACAGTGAGCCTTTGTCAAGAATTTTGTCACATCAATGAGAAAACTAGCGTGTGTGTGTGTGTGTGTGTGTGTGTGTGTGTGTGTGTGTGTGTGTATGTGTTTACCATCTTCCTGGCACATAGACACAAGACCATACTTACAGAGACACCTCACCCTGGGGTGCTCACCCATGCTTCTGTGTACAGATCTATCACACAGGCACGCTGGAGTTGGTTGTTGGTCATGTGACTGAGTATCTGTAGCCCTCCTTGCTTCTCAGAAGCCTGGCTGACATTTACACACTTCAAAACTCCGACATTCTAATCTAATAGGGCCACTCTCTCCCTCCCTTCCTGGGCCATCTGATTAGCAAACGTTATCAAAGACATGCCCACGGCTCAGGAAATTCTAAGAGTAATTTGGAGAAGTTGGGACCAGTGCCAAGTTCTTCATCGCTCACTAAAAAAAAAAAAAAAAACAAACCTCAGGATGATCTTCAGGACTGGGGGTGCGGGGAAGGAGGCCCTAAAATTGCTTTTACTTCTGTTTTAGCATAACAAATAAACACACACCAAGTCCCAGGCACTAATAGCTTCCCATCATAGCTGCTGTTGTCACTTCGTGCCAGCTGTGGCTGAGAGAGGCTTCCAGTGGTGTAGTTGCTAAGCTGAACAGAGAGCTTGTTTCTTTGTGGATCCTGGGGTCTCTCGTCCACTACCCTATGCTACTGTCATGCTCTGGAATGACTCTCGCATCGGGATTCTCTGTGATGATGGAGACACTCTCTGCATGCTGTCCAGCTTTTCTACTGAGCACGGAAAACTCTCCTGGTGTGTACAGCGGTAGTCTGGAATTCAATGCTTTGTATAGATATCAAATAAACTTCAGTCTTTTATGACAAGAAGCCATTTTATCCACCCATATGTTTCACGCTTGGGTGGTTTAGGGTGTACTTCATGTATCAAATTCCTTGTCACAGGCGCATAATGAGTTGTGTCATTGGTAAAGATGGAATTGAGCTGGGTACCGCTCTCCCTCATAACATCTCTTCCCAGTGAGACAGAAGATGCTGGAGCATCAGGAGGCACAAGTGGGGTCTGATGTCTATCTCCTTAGTGACAGTGAGTGGCAAGAGCATAAGAAGAATCTAGAACCCTGAGTGAGGTCTCAGGCCAAAGGTCGCTCGAGATCAGGTTACTCACAGTGGTCTCATCATCTGGCCTCGGCACAGGGGAGCCATGCCATTCCGTCTTTAGTGTACAAGCTACCAGGCTTGCCTACGACATCCTCATACCTGCTTTGGCTGGTCCTCCCCAGTTCCTTTATCTCCCCATCCCCTTTCCTCCCCAAGCATCCCTCTCCCCATCTCATGTAACATGGGTCTCATTATCTCCTGCTCCCATCCTCCGGTCTCTCCTTCCTCCTCTCGTGGGGCTCTTTCCTAGTTTCATGACTTACACTCATCCCCACATTAACACACCTGTGGAACAGTTAGAAGCTAAGACCCACATGGGGTACTTATCTTCTGAGCCTGGGTTGCCTCACTCAACACAAGACTTGGCAGTTTTATTTCCCTCCAAAGTCTTGAACTGAACTGTAAGCTTTATTTAATTTAAGTTTGTATTTAAATGGCCACATGTGGTTAGTGGTTTCTTGTTAGACAAGCAGCCTTTGGACGTGAAATAAAGAGAAACTTGGGGGCAAACTAAAGTGTATATGAAGGATTTGCCAACAGGAGTTGGAGATTCTGTACCTTACAGCTAGGATGGAAACTGCCATCGGCTCCAGATGGTTCGCGGCACAATAGAAACAACCCACCTTCCGGGATAGTCAGAGCGGTCTGGGGACAGGAGGCAACAGCATTAGTCACAATTGGAGTCTTTCTCGGCACTCCAGAGTGCTCCAGGCATTTCATTACTTCTGGTCCCTTCGTCTCGTTGGCACAGATCCTTGAAAATTACAGAGGCTTAGCTTCAACCAATAGATAGTCCTCAAACAAAACAGCAAGATTCAGCTTCTGTTAGTTACTTTTCATATTGTTCTGACCAAATACCTGTAGAGCCGAGTTTAAGGAGGAGGGCCTGTGGCAGGGACAGTCTGAGCGTACAGTCCACCCTGGCAGGGAGGCTGTGGGGGCTGCAGGAGCTCTAGCTGTGGTATCGGGAACTTGGGGAGAGCTGGTCACTGAGTCACAGTGAGGGAGCAGGAGCGTGTAAATGCTGGTGCTCACACTCAAGGGGTATGCGACCCCACCCCAGGGAACGGAACACATCCGGGGTGGGGCTTCATATCTCAGTTAAACCCTTCACAGACAGGCCCACAGGCTTGCTTCCCAGGAAAGTCTAAAACCAATCCAGTTAGCAATTGATTAACACAGCTTGGGAAACAGGAACTGCGAGGCCACTCATGTTTCTGGCTTAATTTCTTGTACCCAATAGAATCAAGGAAGTTGTGGCTGATTCCATCACTGAAACAGAGGAAAGTACAAATAAACCAGGACCATTGGGTGATGCAAATGTTGGAGGCGCTGAAGTGTGCCGGGCAGACTGGGAATCTAGGGCACAAACAGCCCATGATTTGCGGGTTAACCCCAGCATTGATTAAATGTCCCCCAAATTATTTAGTCCCAGGACAAATAAAGCAGCAAATAATTAATCTTGTGTAGACTGTGCACTAGCTCTGCATGTACGTGTATATGAAGGCCAGAAACTGACATTAGTTTTAAGACAGGACAGTTGGCTGGGCTGGCTAGCCAGTGAGCCCCGGGGTTCTACTATTTTCATCTCCCACTTATGAGGGTTATAAGTGTTTTTATGTGGGTGCTTGAGCCAATACCTGAACCAACTAAAACCTCTTTGTAAGAGAGCAAAACTGTTAGCTTTCTGCAAATCACATCCACCCACCCTTCTACCCATCTGCCCCTGCCTCCTTCCCATGGCTATTGTCATATATATAGTACATGCTCCACAAAGAAGGCGCTACTTTATTTGAAATTTAGATGAACTGGTTTTGTCCCAAGTACAAGGCTCTCCTGTGTTCTGCACAACTGGAAACATGATTCAAGGGACACGGATGAAGAAATGACAGACACGGGACATAAAAGCTGTTTGTGTGGTGGCACTTACTATTCAGGAAGCTTATTGTGGAGATCCCAAAGGGAGAGGGCTCGCTACGTTCAGCAGGAGGTCCCGAAGGGGGGGCAGTCTCAGGATTGCTGCAAACAGCCAGGATTAGGAAGCTGTGGTTGATAGCTTCTACACACACTGATCTTAGCTAATGGCCAATCCTTCACTAGGATTTGGACCAGAGGAAGGCTTTGCCATCCCTCTGAGCCTCAGGCGGGGAAGGCTTTGTTACTCCCATGGGTCTGAGGTTCCTGACAAGGACTCCGTGTTAACAATATATGGTTAATCAGAACTTTATCTGCTCCATAGGTCAGGTCTCCCATATGGTTTTGAAAAGCACTTCCTAAAAGCCCACGTGTGATTTGCGAATGCCTGGCTTCCCAGCACTTGGGAGGTGGAGCCCCAGGCAGTACTCCAGTATTCTGTATACCCTATTGAAGGCCAGTCTAGACTACACAAAGCCACACCCCCATGGCAACAACAGAAGCAGCACTTGTAACCTTTATTTGTCTTAAGACAATGTAACAACCCATGTAACAACCTTAAACGTTACTGAGAAATAAAGCACAGCCCCCAGCTTTCTTTCCTGTTAAAGCCTACATCCAGGCCCGACTCTGGAGTAAATAGAGCACCTTCCTCCATTGCCCCTGCCTGTTTGGGTTTTTTTTACGGTTTTTCTTGCTACCTGGCAATAAGAAGTTTGAACACATGGTTTTAGATTTTAAATGAGAAATAACACCTCACGAGGGTGAAAGTCGCAGGGGAGTGACTAGCTTGGATTGATCATGCTTGAACTCCGTAGCATTTCTTTTGTTAGGTCGATTACAAACTTCTCCTTGGAAGCTGTCTTACATCTTGATAATTGCTCCAGCTTCAAAACTGTTCTTTATAAATTTCACTTCATCATAAGGATCTCTGAGGAAATGTGTAAAAATCACATACCGGCACAGCTTCTGTGCTAGAAATAAATAGTGACAGTCCAACAAATGGAACATCCCTGAGGCCTTCACCTGGGTTCCGGGTCCTTTTTAGACCGCCATAGTCACACAGCCTTGCCTCCGTATCCTTACAAGTCCTAGGGAAAATGTCACTAGCAATTATATGGCCATACCACAACGTGTTTAACCATCGTTCTGAATCAGAAGTCTTATGCTACTTCCCTTGCAAGGGAGAGCCAAGCACCCCCTTGCTGCACGCTGTACCTATTTAGACGGTACTCCCACAAACTGAAAATCCTCTGGGCCTTACTGTAGGTGTGGGATGTTTATCAGGTCTCTAGGCGTTGAAATCGGTCTCAATTTCTGCAGCATGTCAGCAAAATGCCAGGCCCTGTTGAAGCCTCTTATTCCCCCTTCCCTTCTGCTCCCTTTCCTCTCCTCACCCCTCCCCCAATCTCCCCTTTCCTAGGAGATAACAGCAGCATGCTTACTGTGAACCAGGCTCAGGCTCGGTACTAAGAGGTTCCAAGTTCTATCTTAATTGAAAGGAAGTGTCGTTATGACCATTGTGTTTCATAAATGATGAAACGGAAATCACCAAGATGCTGAGCAGCCTGTCCAGGGTCCTACAGAACCAGGACAGGCCATGGCTATCATTGCCCACAGGACGATGCTGCCTCCGGATCTACACTCATGAACGCCTGCCTGGGCTGCTGACCTCAGGAAGTGACTTGATTCTGGACCAGATGCTGTCCTTCCTAGTCCTTGACTTGCCCACTCCTTTCTGTTTTCATCACATACAGTTAGGAGGGTTATTGTTAATGTTCACACATAATATTTAAGCGGCAGAGCCCTGTGGTGAACACCAGTTTTCCCGATACTGGGGAAACTGAAGTAGATAATCAAGAGATACAGGCCTGCCGGACATGGTGCCACAGGCCTTCAAGGCCAGCCCGGACTCCTAAAACTTTGTCCCAAGACACTAAAAATAAAAATAGCATAATTGAGATGCAGAAAGATATATTTAAGTGATTCAAGGACTAAATAAAAATCCTTATTGAAAATAACGAAGTGAGATTAAAAATGGAAAGATAGAAGGCAGCTGATGTATGCATTGGAAATAAAAGCACCCAAGTTGCCCTGGAGTCTGAAATGGACGAATGACCTATTGTGATCCCCTGAATGCTGCCATTGGAGAGGGATAACTGATTACCAAAAAGACGTTTGTTATGTCACTATCTAAATGTTTGTTTCAGAGTATGGGAAGTGTATGTGTGTGTGTGTTGACGAGGGGAGCCTAAATCAACTTGCAAATATTTATTTATTTGTTTATGTATGGTTTTCGATTTTTCTTCCGTGCTGGTCCCTAGTAAACGCTACTCAGCACAGTTTCTTCTGGGACACCGGTGTCCCAGCCTCTCCGAAGCTGGTCGCCTCTCAGATCGCTAGGCCTTGCTTCCTGATCAGAGCCTGGGGTTTACCACCGCTCAGCGTCCAGCTCCTGCTTTATCCACAGACCGGTTCCCCTCAGTGAGGGTCGATTTAGCTTCAGGCTCCCCGCTGGGAGTTTCAGACTTCAGACGACAGGTCAAAATGCCATCTGCCTGAGTTCTGCCTAAGTGAAGTAAATGCAAAAAACAGAAAGGAAAAGGTTCCGAAACATGCAGGAAAGAAAACTGGAGGATGCGGGCATCGATCCCGCTACCTCTCGCATGCTAAGCGAGCGCTCTACCATTTGAGCTAATCCCCCACCGCTGGCTGCAGCCGTTTATCTGTTCCTCTAAAGCAGGTACAGAGCACTGCCGGCCAGGGAAATAAGGTTTTGAATATGTTTCGTATCTGAAATTGAAAAACTTAAAAACATATGAGCTCTCTCCTTCGAGCCGGAATCGAACCAGCGACCTAAGGATGACCGCGAACGTGAACCTACAGTCCTCCGCTCTACCAGCTGAGCTATCGAAGGGAGCGGGTGGCCGCCAGGCGGACCGGCTTCATAATGTCGCGTCACGGCCCCGCGCGCCGTCCTTGCGGACCCGGCCGGGCGGCCACACCGGTGTCCCCGGTGCGCGCAGAGGGGAGCTCGCAGGACCGCGAGGCCGAGGCAGCGAGCGGCACACGGCCGAGGGGCGGGCGTCTGAGCACGCTCGCATCCGGGGCGGGAGGGGGTCGCAAAAGGCGGAGCATGCTCGCCTCGGGGGTTGCAAAAAGCCGCGCGAGCGCGGAAGGGGACAGCTCCGATCGTGCGCGGAAGGGGACAGCTCCGATCGTGGCAATGCCAGCTCTGGTAGCTCTCGCTCGGAGCTGCGACGAAAACATTACGTCCTCCTTCGAGCCGGAATCGAACCAGCGACCTAAGGATGTCTCCTGCAGGGGAGTCAGCTACAGTCCTCCGCTCTACCAGCTGAGCTATCGAAGGGACACAAGGCGACGTCCGTGGCCCCTCACTCCGAGCAGTCTGGAGACTTCCGCGAGCGCAAACGGAACCGAGCATGCGCACTTCCCGGGACCGGCGACTTGTCACGGCCGCGCTGTCGTTTTACGCGTGCGCACAACCCCAGCGCGTCCTCCTTGGCCTCCCTGCGCCGTCAAGAAAGGACGGCAGCGCGGTGAGCCCGGAAAGCCCAGGCGCCCGCCCCGTGCTCGCCTGTGGCTCCTTCCCCCTCTCACCCCGCCTGGCCCGGGTGACAGCTCACGGTGTCATCCTCACCGCCCCCACCGCCCTGCCCACCGACGGGCCAGTGGCGCAATGGATAACGCGTCTGACTACGGATCAGAAGATTGTAGGTTCGACTCCTGCCTGGCTCGCGTGGCTTTTGTCGCCTCTAAGACAATGGAACACGGAGTTTGCATTTCTGTGGGACCGTGGAGTTTGCATTTCTGTAGAGCCGTCTGTGCACGGAAGCCCTGGGTCCCTGCTGTCCTTTGCCCCTGCTGTTTGGTCCCTAGACAAGTGAACCCTTTCGCCTCTCCCCTACATTCACAGAGTGCAGGCAAACTCCCCAAGAATCCTGAAACTAAGTTTTCACACAAATGCTCCTCCCAAGTGGGCCATTTCCTGGAAAGTTTTTTGAGTTAGTAAACTGTAGTCTGTGGCCATATTCTCTGATACTGTGCCCACTTCAGTTGTTAGAGATAAACAAAACAAAACAAAAACCTAAACACCCCCCCCCCACCCCCAGCGAGTGACCTGGGTCTTTTCACCAAGCGAGACGTTAGTTTGGCCAAAAGAGCTGCGTGGACGTTACCGAGCGATGACAGCAGCGCCCGCCCTAAAGCCTGGCGTTTGGGAGGTTTGAAGTTAAAACAGAGAGAGGGGTTGGAGGGACTCGTTAGGTCTCAGCCCGGAACGAAGGCTGAGTGAGGTGGCTATGACACATCAAAGCCGACTGTGGCCTGAGACCCGCGGTCAGAGCCCTGGCTCCCGGCTCTTCTCACCCTCAGCCCAGGGTTCAAGGCCCCACCCCTCCTCTCTGTCCTACACAACCCAGCCATTTTGGCTACACCGACCCCTTGGCTTCTGGCTCTCTCCTCTCCTTTCCTCGCATCGCCAGGCATTGCTCACTGTGGCTGTGCTCGCCTTTACAGCTACAATAAAACCCCAACCCTTTAGGCAGTCATGCCTTTCCCTCCCTCCCTCCCTCCCTCCCTCCCTCCTTCCTTCCTTCCTTCCTTCCTTCCTTCCTGTCTTTCTTTTCCTTCCTCCTTTCCTCCCTTCTCCTCCTCCTCCTTCTTCTTCTAAATCAGGACTGGCCATTTTAATTTTTTTAAATGGAAATGCAGCGGCATACTTACAGGTGGTTAAAAGAACCTAAAATATAAGATGATGGGAAAGCATAGACTCTTTCCTCCTTGTCTCCTAGTCCCGCCTATCTTGCTTTCCTATTGGCCAACAGTGTTTTATTCATTAACCAAGTATGAGAAACATATACAGAATGACATCTCCCATCATGCAGGACTATCTTATCTTCCAAGACAAGCTGACACCAGAAGTCCAGCTGGGCCTGCGAACTAAAGATCACAACTGATGACCCCCTTGGACATAGTGAGACAGGTCATGGAACACTGGTCTGAGTATCTAGCTACTTGTATACACTTCTGCCTTAATTACACATGACATCGGAGTCTCTGGGAAGGACAAGAGGACATAAAGACAAGGACTAGGGATCCATCTTTGTGGCTATGGGGAATCCTTAACTCCTGCTGGGTCAAGTGTCCCTATGGCCTAATGTCCTTTAAGGATACCATTAGGCCCACCCTAATGCCTACATTGTAACTTAATTACCTCTTTAAAGGCCAGGCTCCCAATGTCACATTCTGAGGCATGAAAGTCGTCTTCAACAGATGAATTTATGGGAGGGTAACACAGTTCAGCTCATGCCACTTTGTAGCATTGGTTTGTCAGCCCAGCCTGCTTGTAGCCTTTCAGATTCAGGAAGAATGAGGCTCTTGCTCTTGTTTCATTCCTTCTGCATCTTCCTCAGGGTTGACTGGGGCTTGTGAGGAGGCTACTGCCGGGAACCTTTCTCCAGGGATACTTTTCCCGCATACTTACTTGACAGCTGCTGGGCACTATTCAAGAACAACGGGAAGGTGGACACCAACCCTGGCCTGCTGGAGCACACGGGTCTGGAGAGGCAGGTGGACCATACCACTTGTAGTCACCCAACAGAGCTGAGTGACACAGAGCAGGATGAGGACAGGGGACCTGGAGTGTGGAGGGGATGTGCTTATCACAATGGCATGTCAACACAGTTGACCAGCATCTACGTCAGTCTGTGACATGCATACACATTAATGCACACACAGACTCACACACGTTTCTTCTGCTAAGGGGCAGCAAGCATTAAATTAAGAAAAAGTAAAAGTTTGCCAAGCTCTATTCCCTTTGTATTATGAAAAACTAATAAAAGATTACTTATTTGAAAGTTTGACAGGATGATGATATATTTTTACTAATGGAAAGTTCACAATGTGTTCCTTATTTTGTACAATGGAGAAATTGGATTTAATTTCGGTTGTATTATGAATAGATAACATTTAAAGTCATAAAAAGATTTTGCATCCCATTGTATGAGTGGTATTGAAATGCCTTATTTTTACATGTCATAGCAATGTTCTCGTCCCAGTTTTATAAGACTCGGAATAATAGAACAGAATACATTAAGTTAGGTTTTAAGACCTGTGGCAATCTCTTCAAGTTGGGGAGAGAAACATCAGGATGTATTGAATGCACACATTAAGAAGCTGTGTAACATTATTGAATTCACTCTCAGGGAATATTATAATTTAGCAGATAGAACTCCAAGCCTGATTACCTTAGTCCAAACTCCGGCTTTCCTGTTACCCAGGGCTGTCTGCTACCCAGTGTTTTCATCTGTGGAATGGTAGCTACAGTACTCTACTCATAGCTTTACCGTAAGGATTGCATGAGTCAACTCACACAAGACCCTTAGGTAGCCACTGACAAAGCTGAGTGTGCTTGATGGTTGGCAATATCTACTGGTTTTCTTACCGCCCTTTACACATTCTGGAAAACTATGGAAGGAACCTGATAGGGATCTTAAAAATAACAATTGTGGGTTTTGTGTGTGTGTGTGTGTGTGTGTGTGTGTGTGTGTGTGTGTGTGTGTTTGGTTTTGGTTTTTATGGTGCTGGGGACAGGACAAGAATTTTGTGTATACTATGCGTGCACTGAGCCACACCTCTGGGACCGTATTTCTATATAACCAACCACTGCAAACTCTCCTATTTTGAGACAAGGTCCCACTTTGTAGTCTTAGTTGTCCTAGAACTATATAGACCAGGCTGACTGAAAACTCATAGACATCTGCCTGCCTCTACCTCTTGAGTGCTGGGACTAAAGGCATGCATCACCATGCCAGACCCTAAAATAGCCTTTGAAATAAACCATTCCACTCAGAGATTGTTACAGCTATTGGTTGATAAACAGAGAATGTAACAAAGATCTAGCTCCGAGGGGGCCACAAAAACTTCCCAAGAACGAAGGTCCTGTAAGGAGTGGGAGAGAGGGGGAGGAAATAGAGAGGAAGTCTTCAGCGTGCCTCTTGAAGAGGACACAGGAAATAAGGGAGACCCACTACAGTCGTCTCCTGGAGCTGCACAGGGCAGTTGAAGAGAATGGTCAGTGTTAGAGACAGAGACAGGAGAGGAGACGGTAGGGGGAGAGTGGCCCCGAGGGTAGGGCCAATGTAGCTGCAGAGGAACAGTTTAACACAGCAGGCTAGCATAGGCAGGTCAGCTAGCCTTTCCTACCGTTAGCTGGATGGGGCCAAGCTTCCTCTTAGCCTGCCTGTGCTTGATCTGAAGAAAAAGTGATGGTGGTGACTGGTACCTTGTCTCATAGCGCGTTGGGAATTAAATCTTTTCAAAAACATCAGTGTCAGACACCTTACACTATACCATCAGCTATCAAGCAGAAGACTTACTTTGAATGCATGAATCAATTACATTGTGGTCTCTATGCATGGTTGTCAACTTGACCACACCTGGAATTAACTAAAACCCCAAGCAGCCTGGCCCACCTGTCATGGATTTATCTTGATTAGATCATTTGAGGTGGGAAGCTCTACCCTAAATGTGGGCCTCACCTCTTGGCAGCCTAGATAAAGGACGTGGAAGAAAGCAGCGTTTGCTGCCTGCTCGCTCCCATTCTCACTGGCCAGGTTATATGCCAGCTGCTGAGGGTTCGGTCCCTCTGACACATGCTGAAGACCAGCTAAGACAGCCAGCCTTGTGGACTGAACCACCATTGCGTTCTTGAACTTTCTTTCAGGAGATAGCTATTGTGGGACTCACTGGACCATATATTCATTCTTGATGTTCTGTTCCTCTACAGAACCCAAATGTATATGACATTTTTAAATATAAAATAAATTCACCAATGGCCACAAAGCCAACACTTTCAAAGCCCAATTAATTTTTTCTTATATTTTTTTGCATGGAAGGACAGAGAGACTTGGGAGTGGGGAGCATGCGCATGATAGAGGTCAGAGGGCATGCAGGAGTGGGTTCTCACAACGATCCCACACATGGACCTCACTTGGTTTGTGAGGCCTGCCTGGCAAGCATCTTTAGCCGCTGAATCATCTTGTTGGCCCCTCAAACCCTCTGCTTCTTGATGTATTCCTTTTAAACTTAGTCTAACACCAAAGGCTTGCTTCAAAAATAATATTCCTCATTAGTATATTCATATCCAAGCAGATCAATTTTTGGTTGTGAGCCTAGCCTTTAATGTCTGAGCCATCTCTCCAGCCAGCCCTAGCAGGTCAATTTTTTTAATCTAAGAAAATGTCACAGTTGCATTCCAAGAGTGAAAAATCTCTATCAGGAAAAAACAATTGCTCTTCATCAAACTCAAAATGTGGAAATGAAAGAAAACACTGAGAAAATGGTGCTCGGCAACCAGACAGTTGGGAGTGAAGATTTGGTATCTGAGGTGACAACTCAATGGAGAACAGCAAGCCCTTGCTAGGTCTGGACCACTCTTTCTGGCCTGGAAATGAGCCTGTGCCGGGGGTGGGGGGCTGTGGGGGAGGTTAGGCCCTGGAACAGCTAGCTGATGGCCAGATTTTGGCTATTAGGGAGCTCTACTGGCAGGCAGTGGTGAGCAAAATGTGTTAACAGCTGCCTTATAACTTCTGGGATTCATTCTCAGAGTCTTGGGTACAGCCCTGAACCAGCAAGACAATTCCAGAAGGTCGCAGCACGCTTACCCTTTCTCTGGACACCATCCTAGTTAGGCCTCCTTTTAGAGAAAGGCTCTTCTCAGAAATGGCGTGTGCTAGGAGAGGTAACCAATGGGCAGCTATGCATTAGTTCCCACTTCACTCTTGCTGCCATGGGAAATGCAGACATAAACACTGATTTGACCTATGGTGCTGGAAGTCACAGGTGCAACTTGACGGTGGCTTTGCTTAGCAGAGCCTGCTTGTTATTCAGGACTCGGTCTCAACTCTGACCATCTACAGTGGCGAGCCACCCAGGAACTGAACAAAGACAAATGCTTTTCTGGTGTCCGGATCTCTGTGCAGCCTGGAAAGGGTTTGGGGCAGGAGGACTTGGCCTTTCTCAATGGCTTTTCTCTGCTTGGAGAAGAATGGTGTTCTTGAAATGGACATTGCTCGTAGTAGACAGGACCGAGCGAGGTAGGACAGAATGCTCAGGCATAGCTCTATAACTAGGTGACCGGCAGTTGGGTGACAGTGGACATTCCTAGCATGTTTCATTTCAGGAATATATCACAAAACACTAATGTTGAGGGAAAATAGCACGCTAAATTTCCTTAAGAGCAAAGGCTGCAACACCCTTTTTGTTTCTAGGAGACAGATAATACTCCATTCTGCAGTACAGACTCCATCATTTCACAAATGTCCTGGCTAGCTACTATGTGTCAGGCATAAACACAGACACAATCCTCGCCTTCAAAGTGCAGAGAGAGTACATTAGCAGAAGGCACGAAGGAGGAAAGAAACGGGAAAGGAGGGAGGCTCACAGAAGACACTTGGGAAGAGGTCAGAACAGTTGTTCTCAAACTGATGGTTTTGACCCCCTGAAGGAGGGGCCAAGTGACCCTTTGGCAGGTTGATTCATAACAGCAGCAAAATGACAGTTATGAATTAGCACTGAAAAAAATTTAATTTAATTTAAGGGGTCTCCACAGCATGGAAAACTGCATTAAAGGGTGGCAGCATTAGAAAGACTGAGAACCACTGCTCTAGAACATTCATCTTCATCTTCCAAATCCAACTGTGCTATGGTCTGAATCTAACTCTCGGTCAGAGCTGTAGCCTAACAGAATAGACAGCATTTCACTCAGGGGAGCTCCAAGTTCTCCCTGCTGGGATGTGCTCTGCAGAGGTTCGGGTCTTGGTCCTCTGGTGACTGCCCAGTCCTTGTCAGGCTCTAGCCTGGCTGTTTCTGAGGACTTGGTGTCTAAGCCTGTATAATTCTATATGGGGGTCACTTCTTTTGCCAGGACAAGCTGTGACTTACGTTTGTCACTCAGGCATCCAAGTGTCATGCAAACACTGGGCTGGTTCCCTGTAGGATCACAAGTCTGGACTTCTCGGAATGCCCTCCAGTTTCCCCACGTCTGCATTGAGTCGTAAGGACCTTCATGACCCAGCCTCTTTCTACCAGCTCAGGCTCCTAAACAGATGCCTGGGTGGTGCATCTTGCTAGTGAGGTAGGCCAGGCGCAGGTAAGACACAAGATATGTTGGTTGGGTTGGTAGAGTGCTTGCCAAGTACACATGAAAGTCCTGGGTCAACAATCAGTAGCACTGTGGTGTGCATGCATGCCAGAAGGCCAAGCACTTGTTTCCTGGGGGAAGCTCAAGCTAAGGAGCTCAAGGTCATTCTTGGCTAAACATGCCACCGTGGTTGGGGTTGATTCACAACTCTTTGGTGCATCAGGGTAACTAGAAAGTGTGCCGGTACAGAGTGACATGGAAATAAGTAAATGAGCGAAATCTCCCACCGTAGTAGCATGGTACCAGGCTTAGGTAGAAGCCACTGAAGAAGGCTACATGACTCTGAATGACCACTGGCAAAGCTGATGGCTAGCATCTCACTTCTTTTGGACATCTCCCTCTCGGGTGAAGAATCGCCCTTACTTCTCTGTGGCTGAGGCACTTTCTCTAGAACTTGCTTGTCCCTCATTCTGAGGTATTGGTCTCATCATCACTGTGGCCAGAAACAAGCTGGGTTGAGAATATTGGCCAGACACCCTCTGAGAATTTGATTCTGATTCCAAATCATGCCTAGTTCTCACCTTCAGAACCTTTGGACCAAAATGCTCGAGCAAGCTGGAAATGGAAGTTAAAAATTCCACGTGAGAAAGAAAAAGGAGGTCCAAGAGAGAAAGAGGTAAGTTTTGTGATCATAACTTGCATCCAGAATAAGCCTGGCCTTCCGGTAGTCAGAACACAGGAAGGAAATGTCAAGCCCAAATTACCCGCAGATTGGGCTATTAGCCTTTTGTTTCCTCCAAATGCAAAGTAGTATTTATTTGTTGGTCACAGAGTTCCCAGCACTTGCTAGTTATTGGGGCTATTAATACTGGGTGTCTCCATGGGTCTTTTTGGGTGAGAGAGTTTATATGCATAAGAAGCCACGCTGCATTTGTCTGCTTTTGACACATCGTAATTTGTGTAAAACCAGCTCACATTTGCTAAATGCTTAATGTTCCAGAAGCTGCTTTAAGACAGGAGCTGCATCTGGTCCCAGGCAACTTAGAGGTCAGAGGAGACATGAAGTCAGAGAGAGATTTATCATCTTCTTCTCATCTCTCTTGGTCACAAATGAGGCAGGGTAGAAAAACAGCGAATTGTGGTGCCATGGGGACAAAAGGCTGGGAAGGGGGGAGGCTGTGGTCCTGAGATCCCATCTGCTTTTGATGCTCAGAAAGGCAGGAGACCAGGCTTCAGAGGCCACTGAGAGGGTGTCAAATGATCCAGGATGTGTGTGTTTCCCAAAAGGTATCACATAACAAAGGCTATAAATAAAGTGTGCTCGCTTAGGGCCAGGCAGCACGATAAGTTCTCAACGCCTTCTTAATCGAGGGTATAGGGACAGTGATAAGGTTGTGCTAGATTGGGCTAAAATGATGTATAATTGTGTATTAGTCAGGGTTCTCTAGAATTTATAGAATTTATTATAATGACTTACAGGCTGTGGAAAGTTCAAGACTCCAGGAGTTTTTCAGTTCACAGGGCTGGATGTCTCAGCTGGTCTTCAGTATACACTGGAACCCTGAAGAAGTAGGCTCTGATGCTAGGGAAGGAATAGATTTGCCAGCAAGATGAGAGCAAGCTGGCAAAGAGCAAAAACTTCCTTCGTCCATGCCCTTATCTAGGCTTCAAGAAGAATGTGTAGCCCAGATTGGAGGTGAGATTTCCCAGCTCAAAAGATCTGGATTAAAGGTGTGTCTTCTACCTCAAAGATCAGGTTAGAAGTGGATCTTCCTACTCCAGATTTAACAAAGATTCCCTCACAATTGTGCCCCCTCCCACTTTTGAAGTTTGGCTAATTCCAGATGTAGTCAAGTTGACAACCAAGAGCAGCCATCACAAATGTTATGCTCCAAGCTCTGTCCTCTCTTGGACTTAGACGATTGCCCCCATAAATACACAACCTTGTTTACTGGGTGTGATGGTTTGAATGTAACCAGCTCCCAGAGGCTCACAGGAAGTGGCGCTATTAGGAGACTTGACTACTAAGATACTGATTTAGAAAAAACACTTCAGCTTTTAACCCTGTTACTAATTAAGTCTTTGGGCAACGTTAGAGAGGGAGTGCTTTCTTAGCAAGCTCTGTAGATGTAACTTGAGAGCCACCGAAATCCCACACATAACTATTATAAAGAAACCTAATTGCGGCTCTCCCTTAGAGAAGCCTGGCATGTCCTAATCGGTGTGCTTGACTCTCTCCTGGGACACCCTTCTATTTTCAGTCAGTCTGAGTTTGCTTCACACGTGACTCACCCTGAAATCTACTGTCTAAGCCACAGGCCCATTTCATCTGGTTGAAGGTGTTTTGAAAAGAACTCTTCGGGAAGCTCCCAACTTGGTGTGTATCTGTATCCCCGCTGCCAGCGATACAAGGACCAGTCACAACGTAGGTTAGAATTCTTAACGTCCAAATCAAGTCTCATCCTTCTTCTGGGTAGGGGGAGAAATCCCAGTCACTGCACACTTTGAACAGAGTTTCAGCGACTCTAGAGCTGTCAGAGCTGTAACACTAGTTCTCACTTAGGATATATATTTAGCAGCAATTGACTACAATTTGGTGGGGTGGGGAGAAGAAACAAAGGCAAAGAAGATAGCGTTTTATGCAGTGTTCTACAAAAATATAACAAGAACTTGAAAGCGAATATTATATAAAGGATTAAGAAAGGCTCAGGAAAAAAAGCCACAAGTCTCCTGGCTGCTATACCATCTTAGAAATAGCATGTGTTTCCTTCGGCATGGTGAGATAAAGGAATCAAGCATATATAGAGGTGACTTTGAAACTTCAGAGCCCAGCGTGCAGAGCTGTTCAGCATAATGCATTTTATGAAAACGGGCGCTATGCTTTGCAATGTAAATCTGTAGACCTCAGAACCACACCCCTTACTTCATACCCTCTTCCTTATCTGACTCTAAGGGCAGGTTCTACACAGACCATTTTATCAAGATAATGGTCACTGTACTTCGGGGGTTAGGTCAGGCTCATGCTGATTCTCTCCCTCGTTTTTAAGATTTAATCAGGTTGAGCGTCTTAGGTTGAGTGTTTTTGTCATTTTAAGAGCCAGTCTAAAAGCACCAATCCCATCTGTCCCGTTTTTACTCATCAGTGTTCGGTAAGCGCCATTTCTCTTTTAGATCGTATTTCTGAAACCATTTTAAATATCAGCGAAGAGCTCTACAAACACACATTCCTCAACTCCTCTGAGAGTTTTTCTCATGACACGTGTAGCAAGTGTGACTACTGTGTTTAGTGTTTACTTAAGTGCCTGGAAAGTGTCTTTTCTTCTCCATTAGTCTGTGTGGAACACCATCTGGCTCACCTTAAGACGGGACTCACGAAGACTGTCCACTGACAGTCTTAGCTCATGCAAGCAGCATCAATCAATCAACTAACTCTTTGGGCCTTTATTCACCAAACTGAATGCTTTCCATTAGGGAGGAATTCTACTCAAAGAGAAAGTCTGAGAAAATTATGTAGCAATCATCTTCCCCTTGACCTAAAAATAAAATACAAATGTGAACACATTCACAGCATTTCATGTTCCCACCTCCCCCTTAACCACCCAGAGACATGGCTGAACTAAGCAGAGGGGCTGTAAACCCTTCTTGGGCCCATCATCAGGAGTCTGTGCAATAACTTCGAGATTCTTCACTGATTAGCTGTGTCTTCTCATTTGCATTTGTAGGCTGGAGAACAACTGGAAAGTCCATATCTGGTGGGGGGAAGGGGGAGACACAAAGAACCAATAATCAGACGGGTTTCTACCAAGTTCCTTTGATATTGGGGCAAAAGGCAGGTATTTTGTTGAAATGACAAGCAAATCAACTCACAAGACATTGCCTGAATTCTTCGAATTTTGCTAGTTATGGGATGACAACTAAATACAGGTTGGACACTGTACATTCCAGGTTTCATTTCTCATAAAAGCTACATACAACATGTATGAAAAATGTCATTTATATGGAGGATGAGCTCTAGAGTCTTGCAGCCCATGACTGCAAGTGTGGCTTTTGTTGACAAGAGTTCAAGCTCGGAGCTTGCTTTGGTGGAGAACCCCAGAGGAAGCCTAACACAGGAAGCTAGTGTCCAGAGTAGCCACATTTTCTCTCCAGTCTGCATGAAGCTCTTTTCTGGTGCTCGACTGAAAAAGCTTCCTTAAAAATGTATAATGACAACCAATAAGCACACAAGTTGGCAGCCATGTCTTTACAGCACCCATGTCTTGCAGAAGGCACCCAGAAAATCGCTCAGCACAAACACTGTTGGACTCTCAGGACCCAGCAGTAATGGATGACTTCACATTCCACCTAGCACTAAAAAATTCCCATAAGATTGTAAGAAACTTGAGCTTATAGTCAACACGTACACGCACACATACACATCATACTCACAGGAAAAGTGACATAGACACAATATACATGGACTGAAAGCTGATAGTAACAAAATAGGGCCCAGAAGGACTTCAGTCTTTGCATTTATCAAACAGAATTTATGAGAACTGTATATTTAAGGTTATCAGACTTTGAATTCAATACAAAGCCAGTGATTAAAGTACCTGAAGTTACATTTAAAAAAAAAAAAAACTAAAGAGCTTTAAAAAGCTAGAAAGGAAATTCATGAAGCAGAAGACCTATCCAAAGAGATTATTCAGAACTTAACCCAGATGCGAAAAGAAAATATGATACTGCATTAAAAACTATCAAGGGCAGTATGAAGACAATACGCCCTCTCAGGATGAAATTCCAAAAGCTGGAAAGGAGTCTTTGAATCCCCAGATCCAAGAAGCAACCGAATTCTCTCACAAGGTCACACTCCTTTCTTCTCTTGCCTGCTTCTTTCTCTCCTTGGTGGTGGTGTGTTTGTGTGTCCAGGTGTCCGTTTGCGTGGGACAAGTGTACGTGCAGGTATGGACAATGTATGTGGAGGCTGGAAGCAAACCGTAGGTGTTGTTCCCCAGAAGCCATTTACCCGGGTCAGCCTTTGGCCTCCACACACGTGCATACACACATGTACTGACCCTAAACCACACATACACACACCACACGTGCATACAGATGCTCCATCCTACTAGTCGATGAAGAGATACAAACTAGAGCTACGGCACTATGCTGTATCCCTGGCACTACGCCATAACCCACACTCGATTGACACATATTTCCAGTCTGGCAATGTCAAGTGTTGGCAAGGATATGAAGCAACAGAAACTCATGTTAGCTCTTAGTGGGGATGTAAATGAACTCCTCAGCTTTGCAGAACTGCTTGGCGCTGCTTAATACATTGTAGGTGCACATGCCCTGTGCCTAAGGGATTCGGGTGCTGTGTGTAAACACAAATGCCCCTTAGCACTCATTTACCAAGACGTAAGTACAAGATCATTCCTGCCAGCTGTCTGCAATGGCAAACGAGGTAGTTTGCTCATGTTCACTGAGAATGGACACTAAATTATGGATTCTTTCTCGGGATATTACAACAGTGACAATAAACAGATGGAGTCCAGACAAAAGAGGGCCAGTGGCTTAGACAGTGGATTTCAGGGTGAGCCAGATGTGAGGCAGAGTCAGACTGATTGAAGACAGGAAGGCATTCTGGGAAAGAGTGGAGCACATCAGCAAACTGAATCTCAGCCCGTAATGTTGAGGAGAGCAAAGCAAGTTACAGAAAGTGTTACTGTACGGCAAGGCCATTCATTTAAGATCCAAAGACGGGCAAAACCAAGCAGGGTGCTGATTAGGAATATAAATATAATGGTGATACCTAAGTGAGAGTGGGGAACTCAAGGAGGGAAGAGGGAATGCCACAGAGGAGGTAGCACCGTTCTCTGATGGGAAAAGTTAGTCTCAATATTTGCTTGTATCTGTTTAATAAAAGCAGTAACAGTGGAAAGATCTAAGAAGTGAATTAAGTAAGCAACCCTCAGCCGCATTTCACAGAACTGGGACTGGCTCACCCCACTGCCTCAGGCCTCAGCAGCTAGCAGTGTTAGGGCGGGATAACTTCCCCACATCCCAAGCTTAACGAGTATTTTGCTTTGCTTAATTCTATTTCCTCCATCCCTTCCCCCACTCCGTACTTCTAGCCACAGGGGAGCTTTTCAGACCGCACACGCACACGCACGCACGCACGCACGCACGCACTTCCCCACCTCTGTGTAGTTAGTTGCCAGACGTCTCCCTGGACCGAAATGGAAGCCAGTGGGGCTGCCCTTTGCCCTCCCTTTCCCCTCGGTCCTGGTGACCACCAAACTATTGTCTCCTCCACAAATTCAAAGGCCCTGAACATTTTTTCTGTAACCTCCCTATAATCACATCATGCTTAGCTCTTGTGCCTAGCTCCTCTCACTTAGCATCACACCCCTATGTCTGAGACTTTACAGAGTGTTCCGCACTTCCCTGAGTCCCGAGGCTCTCTCCGGGCTCCTTTTCCTCTCTCCTAGCCATTCCTGGCATCCAACTGCTGCCGCTGATTCTGATGCAGAGCCCCTCCTTGTATAAACATTCCGGCCTCATTGCAAATATCACCTTCAGGAAGGGAAGGAAGCCATACTAATTCAGAGGTAAAACTGTCTGGTGGGGCTCCCTGATAGACTTCACCTGCCTTGCCTGGTGTTTACACCATTCACCCTCTTACCCGCAGGGCTTAGGGAAGGACTGTACCAAATAATTCTTGGGTGAAGATTGGCTTCTTTAAAGGTTCCCATCTCCACAGTTCCCTTCTTCGGGAATACCTTCTATATTTCTGCTTTAAATGTCACTGGGGAAGCTGTGCTAGCCTGAATTTAGGTCAAGCTCTTTATTGTTCACTTTGACAGGCCCCATGTTTCTCTCCTGGCTGATTTATTGTGTAAATTGGCTAGCTCTCTGTGTTTCTATGTTTAATATTTGCCTCTAAATCTTACTCGCTAGATTGCAATCCTCAAGATTCCAGGAACCAGGTCTGCTAAGGTACTGTGGGCAGATATCAAGTGCTCAATAAAAAAAGCATCGAAGGTGCACTTTGAGCTGCCTTGTTGGGGACAGTCCTCGGCTGGCTCACCCATCCTACTGCCCTGGCCTTAATGCTCCATGACGTCTTTGTATGGAGCATCACAGATTTCCCTTGTACTGTTCTTAGACACTGGTTCCTCATTGCAGGGAAATGGAGACTAAGTATGGAGCCCAAAAAGAGAGAGGATGAATTTCCATTTCCCTCAGTGCCCTCTCCCTGGACAGGCAGCTGTAATGAATGTTGAGTGATGTTCGATGTGCCATTCATGTCTGTCTATATCTTGGCGGAGACCAAGAGCCATATGGCTGCTTCTGCTCAGTGGTTGTGAATTTGAGTTCTATCCAGGCGAGGGGCAATTACAACTAAGCAATCAACATTTTTTTCTGTGCTCTGAATCATACTCTTTTAGATCCAAGGTCAGTACTACAAACTCTCCTCTCCTTTAGATACCCTACTCCACCTCTTTCCATAGAAAGGAAACCATCAGTTCACAAGGAATTGTTAATATTTGCCTGAACAATCTTGGTTGGATTTCATTCTATTGGCTTTGACATAGAAGAGAAACAAGCAAGCAAACAAACAAAAAGCCTGACTTATCCTTATCTTTTTGATGACTGGTACAATTTAGGCTTTTGTAGCCTTTACTCCTTGTGAGACACAGGGAGGGGGAGGGGAGAGAGGGAGGGAAATGGCATTGTGGAATATGATTCTACCACAGCTGAGAGAATTCAGATTTCCTTGTGGCCTTCAGATGTTAACGGGACACAGCCTGTTTTAATCACGCCTCTCAACATTCCACAGAGTGGAGTTTCTACATGTGAGCATGTGAGAGCAAGGGACATAACGTTTCACTGTTTAGGTTTTAGTTCCTCAAAGACTAAAAATTACCCAAGGTAAGTTCTTTTGATACCGACTGGTTTCCAAGAGCATGACAGTTCTTCTAGGTTTGCATGGGGAGAGAAAGACGGGAGACTCAGTTAGTGAGCTCTCCAGATGGCCCCAAATACTGAAGGGTGACATGAACTGTCTGCTCCTCAGTTTTTAACCATAGCAGCTGGGTAACATTCTTCAACACCGTCTAAAGAAACAGAGCAACTCAAACAACTCTCTTCTGTCAGCAAAAGCCACCCAGCGCCACCACACCTGTGGGTGCACATAAAAGATGGCTGCACTCTATCTTGGCACAAGGACAGAGAGTTCAAAACTGTCCTCAGCAAGTCATAAGACCTAAAGGTCAAAGGTAGGATGTTTGGCTGTGTTATTCTAAGTAACAACAGACCTTAACCTGAGGGGTGGCTACTCCTGACCTCAAGGCTAGGGAACAAGAAATTGGAGCTAAGGTGTGGTTACTGAACCCTTAGAATAACTGAGGAAGAAAAGTCTGTTTGTTCGTATACATGACATTTAAAGCAGAAATATAGAAGGTATTCCCGAAGAAGGGAACTGTGGAGATGGGAACCTTTAAAGAAATGACCTGCCGGGGCTTTTTACCCAGCTTAACAGAGGAAGGGCAGCAAGGGTTCAGGTAAGTGTAGATGCTGGACTCAGTTCACTACTTCAGGTTTTCCTACTACAAATGGAATGTTAGGAAAACAAGAAGTGCCATGACGTGTGTGAAAACACCACAGTGAAGCTCTGCTCTGCATTTTGATTCAGCCTAGAATAAAAAGATAAAGATAGAAAAAAAAAAAGTTAAGACAATGTCAACACAGACACTGTCATTTCCCTGTCCCTCCCTGTACTGTTGGTGGCCGAGCATTGGGCTGACTGACGGGAGTAATGGGGGACAGATCATGTGTCAGGGAGACATGGTGTCATGACTCTGCACACACAGAGACTTCACACCGTACCCCCAGAGACAGCCCACACGCCCCATCTCTTCCCTTGTAGGAATTGACATTTCGGTTCCCTTAAAGGTCAGTGTACTGGTTTTCCTGGTGAGTTACACCCAGAGAAAATGAGTTGTAGCCACAGAAATGAAGTGTGGCATTTTCTTCTTAATTCTTAAGCACCTCCCTCACAAGAGATATGTGACCCGTGTCCTGTAATCGTCATTTGTGAGCAAGTTGTGACACAGACCTCACCACCTTTCCCTAATGAGAAGGCCTTTCCATGCAATCATCACTGCTTAATTCATTTGTTAGTACTCCTGAATGCCTGTTCCTTCTGTACATCCTCATTAAGAGATTTAATATTTGTCACTGTCTATACAAAATAACACCAAGTAATAGTACAACCATTGTATTTCCCCATCCGGCCAGTTTGGTTCCAATATCAGATCAGAATGATCAAAATACTTTTATTTGCTGGATGGCCATACTCATTGCAAGACATCACAGTTTACAACAACAAGAAAAAACCCCAAACAAACAAAAAACCCACAAAAATCCAAACCAAAATAAACAAACCAAAAACCCTCTTTGAGCTCCCAGTTCCGTGAGTCTAGGATTCAGTACTATTGGAGTGATCAAGGACAATCTTTTGCTGGCGTCTGCAGAGTTCATTCCCACAACAGGTTACTTAGCATTACATCTGATGGGAAATGCAGGCATATGGAAGCCTTTACATTGTCCCTGGTGCAGTGTTAGTTAGAGTGACCAGAGAAGTAGGGGGTGCACTGTTCTGGTTCTTTCCGTCATCAAGCAATCCCTTCAGTTGTTTGCGGGGACTTAGGAGCGATGAAGTCTGCACCCCGAGATCATAATGTATTCCACAGGAGAAAACGACCACAAGAATGGCTTCAAGACAAAGCGACAAAGCAATACAAAGGCTGGCTTGATCCTAGATGGCTTAAACAAAGACATTGCCCAGCGACCATAAAATATCTCTGGTGTTTTGAATTCTGTGAGATCTTTCTTTACAGTTTTTTTTTTTCTTTTTGGATAGTATGAACTTGAAAAATATAGCAGAGTTGTATGCAGACAGACAGACAGAGGTGGCTGAGCAGAGTGGAGATGCGTGCTCTATTTTTAAAAAGTGTGTAATATTTGTCTAATGATGCAAAGATGTGTTGCATCCTTTTATGTTGCATTCATTTAGCTCTGTGAAGCTGTGTTACTTTGCCTGTCTAAAACATCTGATTGGTCTAATAAAGAGCTGTCAGTAGCTAGGCAGGAGAGAGTAATGGGTGGGGCTGGCAGGCAAAAAGGGTGGCGGAAGAAAAGGAGGGGGCACCAGCCACTCATCCACACAGCCGGCCATGGAGTAAGAAGTAAAGAAAGGCAGAAGAGAGAAAGGTAAGAGCCCGAGGCAAAGGGTAGACTGGATAATTTAAGAAAAGCTGGCTAGAAACAAGCTAAGCTAAGGCCGGGCATTCATAAGTAAGAATAGGTCTCCATGTATTTATCTGGGAGCTGGGTGGTGGGCTCCGAATAATAAAAAACAAACAAACAAACAAACAAACAAAAAAAACAAAAAATCAACTACGTTAGCTTTCCAGCACTGGGAGCTCTCACCCTAACTTCCCTGAACCAGAGCCCATTTCTCTTGTAAAGGGATGGAGAATGGCTCTTGTTTTACATCAACACCGGCCTTGAGTTATTTCTCTCTAACAGTGTTTAGCCTTTCTCTATGCTCATCAAGGTGATGCCTTTCATCTTCTGGGAAATGCCCACCAAAGCTGATAGTGTTGGGGGAGTGGCCTGTATGGTCCCGCCCTGGACGCGTTACTTTAGGAAGACCCTGGACCCACTCGGATCTCTGACATGACGCCCATTTACCCCTACGCTCAGCTAACCCTACCTTTTTCCATGTCAGTCCTGATCTGTTCCTCAAGGTCCTCTGGTGACACGTAGAAGTCCTCTTCTGGCGCTGATGATTTGGGCCGACAGTGTCCACAGCAGCAGTTGAAGCAGCAGCAAAGGCAGCAGCAAAAATAGCAGCCTGTCAAGAGGCCAATGATGATGAACAGGGTCTAGGGTAAACAGATCAAATTCTGAGTGAGGGGCATGCAGAGGAAGATGAGCCCACAGACGTCTGTAACTATGTACCTCAGAGGCCTGGTGACTCAGTCTCAGCAGGCTGGGCACCCACACACCCTTATCTCCGCAGAAACCATCTTGTACGCTCCTTTTAACTAACTTTTTTTTTTTCTCATAAACGTTTGTACGGATGAGACCTAGAGGAAATTTTTTTTCCACCGGAGTAGGGAAGCTGCCGCTGTTTCTCCTTTTACCTTGGGCCGTTTTGAGTACTGAGAGTGAGAAAGCAAAGCAAAAACCGGACCAACTGCTGGACAGATTACCCACTGGCCAAGTGAAGAAGTTCATAGAGGTCAGTGCTCACCCCAGAGACGCATGCGGCAGGGGAGTGCCCCTGTAATGCCTCCCCTGCAGCCCCAAGTCCCTTAGTACCCGGGTCCCGCGTAGCCTCTCCACGACATGCCCATGCCCTCCCTCTCTTCCCTGTTTGGGTGGGAGGGCTTTGCTGATTCTGCTCAGGGTCTCTGGTGTCACTTCAGGAGCCTCCTGTGGTTGCTTTGCCCTCGCTCACCCTTGCTTCCTCTGACCCCAGCCTGGGCAGGGCCGCCGGAGTGAACTATATGAGACCCTTGTTCTCCGGGGCTCTTGCGGCGGGTTTCCGCCTCTTCTGCCACACAGCTAGACTCTCTGTGTGCATCTGCCAAGACGGCCCTGCCCATTCTTCAGTTTACACCCAGCTGATGTACAAGATCACCTCAAAAACCACCCTTATGATGCCTTTCCTGAGTCCACTCCGATCTAAGAACTGCTTGCCCTTCAGATCCCAGCTGTATGTCAAGCCAACTGAGATCTCTACTCCGTTCTTGCTGACAGCTGGAACACAGGCTGGCTGACAGGTCTGTCTCATTATACCAGGCTGAATGTCTTACAGGCTACAACCAAGACTCATCCTTCAACACCATGGGCCTGGTGGATTAGTACCTGACGCGTTGCAGACACCCAGTTCCTACCGAATTAACGAGTATACAAAACAATAGGCAAACAAATTATTTGTCCCTCCCAGGGAACAACACCAAGATCTCTGCACAAGCACCAACGGCTTACTCATTAAACAGGAGACACTTTCTCTTGACTTCCCCAATCTGAAATTCCAAGAAAACCATTTCTTTTTTTGTTTTGGTCAACTGAGAAAACCTGTATTTATTATGATAAAGAAGTTTGTACATCTTAAATCTTAATTCAGATTTTGTAGAATAAGTGAGTGGGATGGGGCACGGATAAAGTTCACATGTATGCATACACACTTGTCCAGCGACCTTAGAAGAATTCAGTGTTGACATCCCCACGCTCCTTCCCCTCATCACCCATCTACTTATCATGGATCCAAGAATGGGATAGAGCCTGAAGATGGCTCGCAGATGAGGACCAATGGTCATACATTTACAGCCTCTTTGCTATGTGTGTTGCATCATTTCATCACTTTAGGGAAAATTAAAACCCCGCACTTGCCTCCGAGACCAGCCATGGCCCTCAGGGACCACTGTTCTTCCTCGCCTCTACGCACCACAGCTTCCGGACTGTTCTCCGACACTCCCCTTTCAACACTATCCTGTTTCTCCAGGGAAACTGGCCTTTGAGAGAAACAGCCTTACTTCATGCCCTAGCACATCCACGACACTGTTATGGACAAGCAGGCATCTGGTATTTTTAAATGTACATCTTGATGGTCCATCGAGTCACGCATCGTATATGAGGCATATTTGGTGTCATTTTGGCTAGCACCACACAGCAGGAAAGAGAAGCATGTTCCTTTTTACAGAAATGTGCCTGTGAGGCTTGTCCGTAGAAGTTTTCACCACTTTCTTCAGCCTCCTGGACAAGATGATCCAGGACAGACAAGGTACAGTATTCAGCCAGGTAAACGTGCATGTTAGTGTGCCTGCAGATTCTCCTCCCCAATAGTGTCATGCTTGGAGCAAAGGGTCCCAGGCAACCCCACAAACCCATACACGCTTTCTTCTCATCCCAGGCTCCAAATCTACTCAGCACCATCTCGTTCTCCAGTTTCCCACAGAGAAAGGTCAGTGGGATCTAGGAAAGTTAGCAGAAGGCGAGCGTGGCTCTGTGGTAGACTGTGTTTCCATGCCTACCTATAAAAACATACTCTCTCAATTCTCATGTTCAAACAGGAAGGTCAAGTGGGAGAAAACGGCCATCAAAATTCTGCTCAACGTGAATCCTGCCTTTTCCAGAGAGCGGGGTTTTAAAAAGTATTACTTACCACAACTTACATGACTGTCAGCTGCTCACAAGATACATTAATGGATGTATGTTCTATATGTAAAATATTACTTTTATCACAAAGAATATTAAAATTCATAAAATATAAGGCCATCACCAATTGTACATATATTAGTGGTTCCTGAGAAGGGAGATTACTATTAAAATTCTGATTTATTAAGTCTTTATAATGTCTTTTTCTTAACCAGGTATTAATTTCTCTCTCCCTTGCCAGTTCCCTGTCTTCTACTATTTAATTCTTTCCTTTACCCTCAATGTCTTCTCTGCTACTTCAAGGCCAACGCCAGCTGAGCCTGTGACATAATTACCACTCATTCTCTTACGTATTGTTTTTGCTGATGTAGCCTATGCTATAGATAGTAAAGTGCATGGCTAAATTTGTCTTATAATAATTTATTAAGTAGTTGTCACACTAATAAATTATTTTGGGTTTTGAACAATGAGTCAGTTCTTAATTAGTCACCACAGGAGAAGAGAGGAGCGGTTGGAATTAACCTGAAGCTCCAAACTCAAATATAATTAATGTCTAGAAGTCTGTTAAGTCATGTTGGATTTCATAATTAATTGATGGACTGAAGAAACCTGGTCCCCAAATAATAGCTTTCGGTGGAAGTGATGTCTCATTTTATTTACAAGAGTTTAATAGAAGGAAGGTTGGCCTTTCTTTGAGATAGGGTCTAAAAGAATGAATAATACTCTGATCTTCCAGGAAATTGTTTTTGAAAAAAAGAAAAAAGGGATTTACCTTTGCCCACCAGCTTGACAGCATGAAGTATGTGTTAACGTTTTCATCTCCAAATTGCTCAGCCACGTAGAGTCCCAGTGATCCGTACTTGTCATATATGTTTCTCTTTGACGGGTCGGTGAGGATTGTGTGGGCATTGTTGATTTCTTTAAACTTCTCAGAGGCAGATGGATCATCCGGATTCTTGTCTGGATGGTATTTCAGGGCTAATTTTCTTTGTAAGTTAAAAGTTAGGAGGAAAAAGCATTAGCTGTTTATCAAAAAATACATTTTATAAAAGGCAGGGTTCATTTGTACACACTTGCCTAAAAAATAGGTCTTCATTAAATGATGTCATTTGTTCCCAAAATGCAGAAGCAATCAGACTGTTTCTCTCTCCACGTTATCAAAGGAATTCTCATTAGGGGCATAAAGGCTGTGCATACTACTGGCAAATGAAGGTGACTGTAGAGCATCCCAACACATGGAGGTCTTTACGACTTCCAATTTACACTAGAATTCCACTTAGAACCCATAGAGCTATCTAGAGAACTTCACGTTATATAGTCTTAAAGTATAAAATAAAAACTCTTAAGTTTATATTATCATGAACAAATATTAGGATCTCTTCTTAAGTCCCCTCCAACCTTTCATGCTTCTAAACAAAGTCATGGTTCTCTTGATTCCAAGTACACTGTCCAGAGCTCAGAAGGAAGATCCTGTAAGAGACAGATGGGGGTGGGGGGAGTTCTTGCTAGGCAGCTGATATTTACAATCCGGAAGCTGCAAGAGAGTGCAAACAAAGCGGTCCAAGAAGTTCAAAGACAGCTTTGGGCTAGGATTTAAGAAAAACCATCCATGTAGGGTTGGGCACATTTACAATCCCAAGAGGCCAAAGCAGGAGAGCCTTGAGTTGAAAGCCACTGTGTCTCAAAATCAAAAACATCTAAAAACAAACAATTAAAAGCAGGATCAATGAAACAGAAGAAAATATCTGGACAGTGCAGTCTGGGATCCGAGGGAAGAAGGTATTTCAGAGAGGAACACCCCTGGGATGGCTGATTCAGGGAGAGGCTAAGAAAGCTGAGGGCTCATAACTGACCACTGGTGACCCAGATATCCTCGTGACCACACACACACACACACACAATCACACACACACACACGCAATCACACACACACACATACACACACACATACACACACACAATCACAATCACACACACACACACAATCACACACACATACACACACATACACACACGTACACAGAGGGAGAGAGAAAGGGGGGGGGAGAGAGGGGCAAGGTTCTAAAAGGGAGACAGTAGTAAGGGTTAAAGTAGGAAATAGGAAGACTGGAAGCTAACAACCAGAATTGACAGCCTTTATGGCGGTACATAATAATTACAGCTAGTCCTTTGCTTTATTTTTGCTTATTATTAATATGTATATATATTGCTTGTGTTTGCTGAAGCATCTTGAAACTCCAATGACAAAATCTGTTCTATTGGAACATCTGGAAATTCCCGTTTTACAACCTGTTACTGAGCCAGAAGGGGCAGGAGAAGATGAAAGGAACATGCTCAGAGTAAGTTGAATGCTCACTGCCTCAGCCCCTCCGGCGGATTCTTCAAGTCTTAACGGTATAACACTCCTATGTGCAGTGTCTCTCCAGGTTAGCGCTCAAGATACCAAGTGTTTGTTATCCAACCAATCGGAAGAGCTATGACCTCTGTCCAGAAGGGAAAATTTCCCTGGAAAATGGCTCTGATTTGCCTTGCCTACCCAGACTATGCCGGAAGCCCGGCTCCCTGTCATTTTTCACCCTGTTGGATCTTTGTCAGCTCACAAGGGCAGATGCACTCAATCCATTCATCACGCTCCTCTAACAATGCTGTTGGCTGATTCCGAGGGCTGGAACACCTCCATTTGTAGCAATGCCAAGTCCTGGTTGTCAGTGGTGTCTTGACTCCTCTTGGCAGACACTCTTGGCTCTGAGATTCCTTGGCACAGATGGCCAAAGAGGGGCAGCTGCCCAAATTACACAACTGCTCAAGCAGGTGAAGTCACTGAGTGTCCCACCTTCTTGGGGACTGTCCCCAGAGCAAGGAAACGCACAGGGGACGCAAAGGGTTGAGCAAAGCTGGGACTGTATTTACACGGAGCAATCGCCTGTTTGTGCTGAAGGTGTTTCTTGGGCTTTCTAATTTCACACGTTAAGTGGCATAGTATTCGACTAGAACGTAAGTCTTCTTCTCCAAACCTCTCTTGCTTTCCAAAAGTGGCCCATAAGGGAGATAAACAGGACACAGCTAACACTCTCAGATGAGACCTTCCCACTCTCACCTGGGGCAGGGCCTGACTGGTTCACGAAGCTCTACCCCTGTGTTGGAATGTCAGAGGCGAGCTATTGGAGCATCCTCCACAGCCACACTGCATGGTTTTGGGGCGTCCGCTTAAGCCACATTCTGTCTCCAGCTGCTTTTCTCCTGCTCAACCCATGCCTCCCTTTCCTCAAGTCCCTCTTGTTGCTTATCATTTCAAAGATACCTTAATTTCCTCTGGACCATAACCTTGAGCCATTCTGACCTCTCAGGTACCTACTTGCAGGCTACTGAAAGGAAGATGGAGCTACTGATTTCTTCCTGAACTCTAGAACTGTTGAAACTGCCCTCACGGCAGAGCCAGTACTTTTTGTTTCATTTTGATATTTAAAAAAAAAATAATCTTATTGGGTTTTTGTTTGTTCACAGAGCGTGAAAAACGTTTAATTAGAAAAATACAACACCACTGAGCTGTGGTGGTGCACATCTTTAATCCCTGCACTCTGGAGGCAGAGGCAGGCAGGCAGGTCTCTGTGAGTTCCAGGCCAGCCTGGTCTGCAGAGTGAGTTCCAGGACAGCTGGAGCTACACATAGAAACCCTGTCTTGAAAAACAAACAAAGGAAAAGAAACATATAGTCCCAGGCTATAATAAAGAGAGCATTCCCTGGGATCCAGTTAGAAAGAGATCCTTTTTCTAGAGATACGTAGATGAGCTGCCCTAACCAGTTTGCAGAATTAGAACCTGCCAGCTGAGAGACCGTGGAACATCTGAAGCCGTGTGTGACAGGCGAGTGTGACAGGCGAGAGTCTAGATCCCTGTGCCCTCCTGGACTCTGGGGAGGCCCAAACAAAGATACAGGAGACTGATACACTGACATTTGAGGAAAATGAGTACCTTGATGTCTGTCATTCTGAGTCTGAGCATGCCTATGTAAATCGTTTCTCTATATGTATATGTTTTGTGTGCATTTGTATGTTCACCTATGTGCAACAAAATAAAACTGTATATTACATAGGTATAGAAGGAGACTTGGAAGTGCTATCTTTCTGCTTTTATAAGCTCGTAGCTTATGCCGCCTCTGACACTTTTATTGGTTATTTATACTGATACCTCTACTCCCTTTGTTGCATTGTTAATGACGGCATCTTTTGGTGGATAATATTGTTTAAAGATCCTTCCTCTCAACTTACAGAATCTGTTATATTTCATTGGCTGATTTAGTCATCTCTCCGCACCGTAGAGAACAGATCCTTTCATATTGTTCTTTAAAAGTTCTGCTCTAGGTAGGGCAGAGTATATGACAGGTGAGTGATGAATTGTTGGCTCAGCCTCCAACACAGGAACGAAGAGCTCTGGGCAATCTGTGACTTCTACACTTCGGCATAAATGTGACAGAATTGGCTTGCAAATTTATAAACACACATATTCACATACCTCACAGAGACTTGCTGTGAAAATTCTCAACCCTGTCTTCTCATCTTTTTAATCATATTTGTTTTGTAATCCACATCTGACAATTCTACCATCTGGGGTTCCCCTAGTCCTGTTACCTCACTTCTAACTCCAGTGCCATGGCTTTCGTAATCTCTGTATGATAATATTAATTAACTAAATTAATATTAATATCCCTAGAAGCAATTTGAAGATAAAGATGTAATCTCACACCACAGAGCACTTTATTTCCTACTTTTAGATATCTGGGGGAATCATCTTAACCAATATAATGAGCAAAGCTTTTCTTCATTAAACAGGTATCTACAAGGTAAGCGGTTGCCCACAGTTGCTGTTTCAATTGCCTACAAAATTTCTAACAGCCTACAAAAGGGTTTCAAGCTTAATGCCCTTAAAACAATAGCATTTGATGTATTTACTTGGAATATTATAGTCAGACAGGAATACATAGGAACAGTTTTACTTAGCTCTGCTTGTCTTTCTGGGGAAGCTCAGTCCACTAACACTGCCATGTGGTTTCCCCACAAGACTAAAGAGGACGTTCTTGGAGAAGTCAGATTTCTTAAACAGTGGTAATGTAAACCAGATTGCAAAACAGAAAAGGCAGGCCATTTGAAGATTTGGAATAGCATTATGCATTACTTATTTTTAGGTAGGCTCTCTTGTAGCCCAGGCTGATCTTCAACTCAATAGGTAGTCAAAGCTGGCCTTGAATTCCTGATCTACCGGCCCCCACCTTCCAGATTCTGCGATATTAACCTGTACCACCGTCACTTCTGACACATTGGTGAAAAGAACTCATAAACCCGGCCTTGATTCAAGTCACCATCGGGACAGCTTTATTGTGGTCCACCAGTGTCATTCCAACTACAGCTGATTTGCTTCGAGTAGTCTTGGGTCCTGAGTTGTGGTACTCTAGCATCTCAATAAACTTTCAGAATTCCCTTCTTTGGGCCATTTCTACAATCTCTCCCCTTCTCTGCGGAGTTGTTTGTAGACGGCTCAACCATGCAACCTCTCTTCCCTCAGATGGTGGTGTGGTCAGTAGCTCTTCGGTCTCAAATGCTTTTGAGACACTTCCTCTTGTTTTTTTTTTTTTTTTTTTTTTTTTTTTTTTTTTTCTGTTTCTCTCATTGGCAGGGAGAGCTGGGAGGAATCACTCAGCCAGCGATGGTCAGGGACTTCCTGATTATCCTCTTCTAACTCTTTGTTAATCTCTTGGAGCTTCCTAGCCTGTGCAACAAATGAGCTTGCCTGTTCGCCCAGGGCTCTTTCTTCAACTGCAGCTGAGACCCATTAGCTCAGAGCCTGCTAAAGCCAAAGGCAAATTTTGACACATCCAATTATTTTAAAAATAGCCCAAACAAGCCTTCCTATTTTATACATCCTGCAAGAACGCATTGGCATCTGCTGGCCATTGACTCTCCAGGGTTCTGAGTCTCGGCCCTGAGCAGCAAGATCCTGTGGCGTTCTCTGCTGAGGACTGAGTGGTGTCGCTCTTCCTGACCCTCTGCCCTTGGGGTTCCCTAGCCCGTGTCCTTCAGTATGGTGCCCCCTTGAACCTTGTCCGGGAAGGACTGCATCTGGTGCAACCTTGTCTGAGTACCAAACAATCAACTGCTTTTGCTGCCTATCATGGCCACACCTCCCCTGGTTTGGTCCTCAAACTTCCAAAGCCCTGTGTAACCACGTCGTATGCTGCACCTGGTCAGCAGACCTGAACACAAGAATGCCCTGAGTGCTGATAGGAGGCTGGAATGAGAATGTCAGTCGTGTTCGGGAAAGCAGGTAACGTGGGGCCAGAACAGTATAAGGACATGGTAAGGATAAAATAGAAAGACCAGGACACCGTCTGGCTTCATATGGCAGATACAGATGCCAAACCCACCCCTGCTGTGTGATGACTTTGGGAGCATCTGCTACCGTAATGCATGGCTCAAGTGTTTGGACCATCAAGGCGTCTTGGGGACAGGCTAAGAGCCACATTACACAGCCCGTGACTTCCCCACATGTGCAGGCACAAGATCTGGGCAGTCCACCCCACTATTGTTAAAGGAGTTGCAGGATTCACATCCATGTTTGCGATTCACACTTTGTGGTATGAATCCCAGACTTGGTCTCTTCTTGCCTGTAGACCTGCATCAAGAGTCAAGTGCTGCCCTCTGGTGGCAAGTTGAGGTAGTAATGCCCTCACTATGCTGGAGATGTTCATGAATTTGACTTTATCGATTTTTTTTTTTTGAATTATGAGTTTTAAAAATACACCGATACTTAGGCTTTCCAAAACTCAAAATTCCTATTGGTGGCCCTGAGCATCAGTTTTCTTGTTGATGCCATGTTCTTCTATGGCGTTCTCAAATCTAGATCCTTACTTTCCCTGATTACATAGCTTATTAGATACATATACGCCCAACTGTAAGCTTCTTTCTACGCCGGGTGAGGAGCTGCTAACCTGAGAAAGAGGCCCTGAACCCTGATTTGGAAGTGGTCGGCTCAGAGAACTAACTCCTGTAGGAAAACCCAGGCCCATGGGAGCACAGAAGACAGGTTTGCACACTTGGCGTCTGCGCGCTGGTGTGAGACCTGGTGTCCGGCAGTCTCTTTGACTCTTACTTTATCCGTTTCACTTTGGATAACTGTAGCCTGCATTGGAGGTCAGTTAGCATTTCTTTCCCATCTCCAATCTCCCACCGAGCCTTTCTACTGAACTTTTCACAGCACTTAGTGAATTTTCAATGCCAGAATTTCTGATAGATTCCTTCTGTGATTCGTTTCTTTCCTGACATGCTCTACTTGATGATTCATAATAGTCTTGCCCCTCTCTTCCGTTTTTTAGGCACCATTTTCCTTAGCCTTTTTAAATTTGAATTAGCCGATTTAGAGTTTTTATTGTATTGTATGTCCATGGGCAGAGAGAGCTTCTTGGGGTATACTTTCTTTAATTTAAAAAAAAATTAATTTACTCTTGGAAATTTCCATGCATATGTATGCAATGTATTTCAAATATCTCCACGTCTACGACCTTCCTTGACCTCTCCCCAGAACCCTCCACTTCAACCCATCTCTCTCCAAACTTCACATCCTCTGTTTATTATTATTATTATTATTATTATTATTATTAATATTAATATTATTAATGTCTCTGAGTTAACTAGTCTGACTGTATCCAGGGGGGCATGGGTGACCTATTAGTGGCCACCTCTCCAAAGAAAAGTGACCCTTTCTACCTGCAGTCATCATCTAGCAATAGCTCCTGGGATAGGCTGGAACTTAAAAGACCCTTTCCCATGCATGCTGAAATGACGACTGGATTGACCTTGTACAAGTCTTGCGCAGGTAACCACAGCTGCTGTGAGTGTATCTGTGCAGCAGCCACGACATATCTAGCAGACACTACTTCACAGCCCTCCTATATCACAGTCCCCCTTCCTACCCTCTGGCTGGATCCCCCAACCCCGAGAACAAGCCATACTTTCTTACATGCGTGCCTCATTTATTTAGAAAACTGGACATTTCAAACTGGACATTTGCAGCAACTCAACAAACCAGACTCTCTCCTGCCTCCTGATTTTTGTTGTTGTTAAAGTTGTCGGTTAAAGTCAACTTTCTGACTAAATCTGTACAGTTTGTATATGAAGGCTTAATAATCAACTAGAAGATCAGATACAGAATTCTCTATATACCCGGCACGAGAAATTTCCAGGCCTTTGCAAACGGTCTTGCTTATGTCAAGGCAGATCTTTGACACTCATCCAGGCAGCTTACAGCCCCGCCTGTCCTACATGTGCTCACACAGAGCTGGAAACCAGCCAGAAGTGAGTGCTCAAGGCCTCGTGGGTGCAGAGCACAACTTCAGGCGTAGAAGTGGCTTCTGGTTACTGAGGACTGTGACATGACAGGGCTTTCCACACTCTCGCTCCCTAGTCCTTCCATGATTCTTAGTGAGTTATTCCCCATTGGCCAGGGATGCAGTGGGAAATCAGTTGCCTACACACACACACACACACACACACACAGAGAGAGAGAGAGAGAGAGAGAGAGAGAGACAGACAGACACGCACACACATACACACACAGAGAGAGAGACAGAGACAGAATACCGACAGACACACACACATACACATACACACACACAGAAACAGAGAGAGAGAGAGAGAGAGAGAGAGAGAGAGAGAGAGGCCCAGACATGTTACACAGCTCTGAAACTGGACAGCCACTTTGCCTGTCTTTCTAAACTTGTTTATTCATATTAGCAAGGAGGATCAGAAGATATAAAGACAAAATAGAATTATGAACAGAAGTCACAAAGCACAGTGCTTGGCATACCATGAACTTTCCATAACGCTGGTCATTTTTACTAATCTTGATATTAGGGACTGAGTGCAGCTGTGTGTAACCCTTCTGACTTTTCTTTGATTATCCACAATATAAACTTGTGTTTACTGTATTAAAATTAAGATTGAATTCACTTTCATAGGGAAGCTGTCTCTAACCTCTAGTGTAGATTTCTATATTTGTTATATACTCTCCTGACTTAATCAGAAAATCTACTCATTTTTTTCACTACTCAATTGTAGCCACCAGTTATATTTCCTGTAACTTTCTCTCTACAACCTACCAAAATGTTGTGGTGATGTTTTGTTTATGATCTAACAGATAAAGCTTGCATGAAGATCAGAGTGCACAGCTAGCCACACTAATCACCCATAGAGGCCAGGCAGTGGGGGGGGGGGGGAACACACCTTTAATCCCAGCCCTCTGGAGACAGAGGCAGATGGATCTCTGCTAGTTCAAGGCCACCCTGAGCTACACGACACTGATCCAGTGTGAAAGAGAAACAGCTCACACAAAGGTGATCTCAGAGGTTAGGTTCCCATGCCTTCCATCCCAGCATTAGGGAGGATTATAAGGTGGGAGGGGACATGGACGCAGTCCAGTCCAGTCTGAGGAGCAGTGCAGTCTGGGCATGGGTAGAGGCGAGAGCTCTCTATTGGCTGGCCACTTTGCCTCTCTGATCTTCAGCTTTAACCCCAATATCTGACTCTGAGTTTTTTTCTTGCCACAAAGTGTTTAGGATAGGGATGGGTGACGGGAAGCATTTGGTTCTAATTAACACGAACTCAGTTCATCTCCACTGATTGCTAAAGCCTCCCTTGTTTGGTTTGCCATCCAGTATGTAGATACACAGGCTGCCTGTTTAAGAGCTTACTGTACACAGACAAATTTAGCAAGATACATATTCCATGATGAGCAAAATCTAGAGTGAAATCAGTGAGCCCATTATGAGACACAGGGTTCATATTAATGAAGAATTAAATATGTCACCCAGTATAACACAAGTAAGCATGTGACAGGGCCCAATGCTGAGTGAATGGAAGTGCCATTGACTGATGATCCCTGGGCTGAAAGAAGAGCCAAGAGGCCGAAGAAGACAAAGATATTCAGCAGAAGGGAGGTCGTGCAGCCACCGGAACCTGCCTCCAGCATGGCCTTACATACTTCTTAGCGGAAGCGTTTAGAACTCAGGAAACAAATTAGTGCCTGATAGAGATTAATTTCAATTAATCTTGTGAGCTTGAATCATCGCTCTGCCTTGTCAATATTTACAATTCTTCTATTAGCTATGCATTCCCCTGACAGCCTTACTTTATTCAGAAGCAGCCGCTATTTCTACCTGTAATTGCTAATAAAGATGGGTAGAAACACCACACATCGGGGGTTGCCACAGAAATGACACTCTTCCTGCTCCTTGCAAAACCAGCAGTTGCCTCAGCTCGGTCCACTCAGAAGACTCTCAACTTCAAATTTGGGAAAACTTTTCCAGAAAGTTTCATGGGACAGGGAATGACCTAGAAGCATTGTCCGGGTCCCGGGCTGCTTTGTGAGCAAAGCTACTTGATAACCCTGACCACAAGAGGCTAGAGTGGCCCACTAAGAGCAGGCACTTAAGTAATGAGTGAGACCAGTTTCCTTTCATTTGGCAGTTCTCTGGGGAGCTAAGAAAGAGCCAGAGCTCCTGTGATTTCTCAGTCAGTGGGCTGATGTGTTGTTAGGCTCCTGTACCAGACATGCCATGGACAGCTCGTGTTCTAAATTTCTCAGTCTTATTTCTGTATAACTATGAACGTATAAATATTGGTGTAAATATAAAGTAACATTTGTGGCTGGAGAGGTGGCTCATGGTTAAGAGCACTTACTGCAGAAGCCCTGGGTTGGGTTCCCAGCATGAATATGATGGTTCACTACTACCTGTGACTTGAGTTCCAAGAGATCCAGTGCTCTCTTCTGACCTCCACAATCTCCTGCATGCACACGGTGCACATACATACGCTCAGGCACACACAATTACACAAACTAGTTAAATGTTTTAAATGAACATCTATGCAAGATTTTGTTGCCAGAGACTCTCTAGACCAACTTGTGATTTCTAAGTGCATCTTCAGACTTCTTGACGTCTGTTATAATACATGGCAGTATGGGGGCACAGAACAACAATCCAACAGCTTTGGAATAAGGATGCTTATGTACTAACTGATGTCGATGAAAAGAGGGACTCTGATCACACAGGCAATGCATTTCAAGCATCAGCAGCAGCAGTGTTAACATGGTAAATTTGGCAAATTTACCCAGTTCAAGTTACTTAAGGTAGCGTTGCTGCGGAACTATGGGTGGATGACATCTTTGAACCATTGCACACATTCTTGTCACTCGCTGCTGGAAATCTGACATATCAGGGCACGCCTGGAAAGTCGGGGCAGCAGCCTTTGAGGCAGGAATCTAAGTCAACATCATGGCTTCCTTCAAATGAGTTTGTGGAGAGCCAGTGGGACAGCCTTGAAGACACCTATGTGAGTGAGCATGGCATGGGACTGAAGTCCTCTGGAAATGCATCCATCTAAAAGAAGGAATACGGCCCGACGACTTTGACCTAGGAGCAAAGGTTCATGTGTGAGAAAGGACTAGAGTTCTGAAAAGAACATCCCTGCAACTAGTCTCTGGCTTACCCTTGAGCATGCATCTAGGTCCTACAGGAAATGAGAGCTGACCCTTAGGGAGCTCCGCAGAGCTTATGAGAAGAGGAGGGAATCAGCCCTTATGCCCAACTCCATGCCTCCTCGGGTCACAGCCCACCACCAGGGATTAGTGGCTCGAGCAGTTGTCAGAGGACTGGAAGCTTCAGGTGGCTATGAGGCAGCACCTGCCATGCATGGGTAATGCACACAGATGCAGGGCAGATGTGTCTAACTGAGTGGCTGTGGGGTTGCAGTAGCAGACCAGAGCCAGGGTCAGATGCAACAGTGGCCACAGACATGCCCACTGAGCAAAGTGGTGTCACTGGCAGGGTGGAAAGTTGGCTGGGAGGGCACCCCTGAATGGGAATGGCCTGGGTCTTCGGCTCCATACACTTTCTCAGGACCCCGAGAATAACTTAGGTGGTAGAAACTGCAACAAGGGTTCTTGAGTTAGCTGGCAATCCCTGAGTCCCTCATTTTAAGTCCCTATTAAATCCCGGCTGTCTAGACAGCCTACATTTCACTAACTCCTCCCTCCCCTCTTTTGCCAGTTTCATTCAGGAACTTCCCAAGAAGTCTATTGATTCAGAGAAACTAAGTTGTGAAGGCAAAACATGCTAAAGTTAGGACAAATGGGGGGAAGACAGACATTCTGGGCATCAGCATTTTAATAGGGCCTCCTTAAGTAGGTGGTAGGACTTCTGAACAATGGAATAACAAGACATTGTTCATCTCCTGCAAACACTGGTGAGGATGGTGTGATTTTGCCCATCAGTAAGAAGAGTGGATTAAACGAGCCTTGGATAAGAAAGTCTTCGAATGATAAAAGCCCACAGCACTAAAGACAGTTTATTCTTTACCGAGGGTGACAGAAGAGAGGCCACAGATTTCATTTTCTGTAGTGTGTCACTTTAGATAGACTGAACATTCACCTTGTGCTAGCTAGATAAATGGTCTTTGAACAGTCGTGCCAAATGGCAGGCTAATTTTAGACGGAGAAGGATGAGGATGCTCTCTCAATCACAATGGTACCTGGCAATGCTATTCTGCTTTCTCACAAAGAGCTCCACATACTTTGAGAGAGAGAGAGAGAGAGAAAAAAGGCCTCATATCTTTCTACAAAATCTCGACAAGAGCTTAAATGACTGCTAGACTGTCACAGTAAAACCCTTCCTATCACTACCTTTCCCAACTGTCTTTGAGGTGGAGGGAACTCTACTAGATCAGCTACTTAAATGAAGGATTGACTTCCAGAAATTAAAAGGAAACATCATTTTACAGACCCTGACACCGATTTATCCACAGATACGGGAGGGACTTATGGAGGTTTTTGAAGCAGCTACTTATGGTAATTCTCCAAAGGAATAAAGGACCAAAGGTTCCGGAATTTTCCTTCCTAGTTTTGCTCACCCCTCTTAGAGGACGTTTCTCATTCTACCATCCACAGAGTGGGATCCCAGGTCCTTGCTTGTTGGCAGTGGGAATGGTTGTAACTTCCGATCCTTCGTCAGAGACAATCAGGAATGAATACATAAATGGTTTGCCTGGGTCTTTTGGACCCTTGTTTTGGGGATTGGGGGTCAGAACACTCAGTAACTGGGAAGAGAATGGAAAGGAAGATTGTTTTCTTTCTTTCACCCCTCCCTAACTTTCTGGGCAATGGCGTTTCCCTTTAGGAGAAGCTCAAGCACTGTTTAACAAGACAGCCTTGAAGGGTAACCTCCTAATTCGTTGCCTGGTTTTGCTCTTGTGGGCAAATACCTGACAAACAGCAATGTAAGGAAGCAGAAGTTTACTTTGGCTTACACCATGGTAGAAAACAGTCTGTCGGGGCTGGTAATGCATGGTGGCAGGAGTTTGAGGTGGTTGGTTGCATCTGCATCCAGGAAGCAGCGAGTGGACAGGAAGTAGGGCCAGACTGCATAACCTTGAGGCCCACCTCTAATGACCCACTTCTGCTACCCAGGTTCCACCTCCTAAAAGTTCTTTAACCTTCTAAAACAGTACTAACTTTTCAAACATTGAAGCCGTGGGACACAAGTCACACTAAAACCATAATTGTCACCAGAAAACTGATGAGGCCATGGGACATCTGTGTCATGGCAGTTAGCAAAAAGAATCTGATTCCTTTTGAGCTGGTCATTGCTGACCTATATTTAAAATCCAATGGATGGGATGGATAGTTTATTCAAATTTGTTTAAGAAAAGAGATATATGTAATTGACTATTGACAATATACATCTTATGTTAAGGATTAAGTCCAATTTTTTTCTCCTTTGTTTTGTTTCTGCTTGCTACTTCTTCTCCAACTTTCTTTCTTTCTTTCTTTCTTTTTTTTTTTTTTTTTTTTTTGTCTTTCTGTGGGTTATTTGAACATTTTAAAGGATTTCATGTTGATCTATTTGTACTGTTATTACATAGCTTTCTTAGTAGTTTGGGATGGGAGTCCCCAAATACTCTGTAACTGTACTGGTATCAGTGTTTTCTGATCTTAGCAAAGTGTGCAAATCTCACCACCATCCAGGACCATCGAGGGTAACTTGGTGCTGCAACTTTTGATCCAATAACTATTTAGGAAACTCACGAAGACGGTAGTGTCATTTGACCCAGATTCCAACTTTCTCCATTTCCTCTTGACAATATGACATTCATTTTGTTATTTTCAGTATTTTGAAAAACTTGTGGAAGTGATTCTTTTTTAGTTTTGTGTGTGTGGCATGTAGTGTGTGTGTGTGTGTGTGTGTGTGTGTGTTCACACGTGTGTGAGTAGATCTACTAGCGACAAAGTCTTCTGGATGCCTTTTGTCTGAGGATTTCTCGACTTCCTTAACTTCCCCCGATAGCTGAAACACTGTTTCAGGAGATGACATATTTGCCATTCTCCTTCCGCCCTTGAAAAATGCTGTGTCTGCTTCTTCCCAGGGCTTTAGCCCCGTCCCTCAAGTTGCTGTTTCCCCATAGATAATATGTTGTTTCTCTTTACTTCCAAGTCTCTTTCTTGGTCTCAGTTTTTAAAGTTTAATGACATCATCTTTTGGTTAGATTTCTTCTGTTAGCCCATTTGGGTTTACTTGGGTTCTTATAACCATAGTTCTTTTTTTCCCTAAATTTGTGGAGATTCAGCCCCACGGTTACTCAGCTCAACCTCTTAGCATGGTTACTTCTCAGGTGTGTAAATCCATTTGGTCCTTCTGCTTTGAGCTGTCTTTGCTGTGATTTTTACAGTTTCCTTTATTGTACAATAATTTGTAACTTGTTACGTCTTTCCTCTCAGCCCTTATGGTTTTACTTTCAGTTTCTGTCTGCTGTCAGGGTGGGAGCCAGGAGCTGACCTTTCTCGTGTAAGTTGTGACTTTCTTAGTTCTTTTATGGCAGGTGATTTAAATCTCGTCTGGGTGTCTTGACTGCAACTTTAGGAGAATTGGGGTTCTTTTTCTTAATTTTAACAAATAGTCACCTGCTCAGGTTTATTTAACATGTAGGTCTCAGTTCACCTTTGCACATGGTCCCACTGAGAATCTTTCTAGAGCTTTGTGGTGCTATTTTGGTTTACTAGTTTGTCACCTACGGGCCTTTCTTTTGGTTTTTATTTTATGTGTATGTGTATGGGTCTGTATATTTTATGTGTATGTGTGTGTCTGTATATTTTATGTGTATGTGTGTGTCTGTATATTCTATGTGTATGTGTGTCTGTATATTTTATGTGTATGTGTGTGTCTGTATATTTTATGTGTATGTGTGTGTCTGTATATTCTATGTGTATGTGTGTCTGTATATTTTATGTGTATGTGTGTGTCTGTATATTCTATGTGTATGTGTGTGCCTGTATGTCTGTGTACCACATATATGCCTGGTGTGGGTGCTGAAGAGGGCATTGGGTCCCCTGAAAGTAGAGTTACAGTCCGTTGTAAGCACCCACGGTGAATGCTGGAAATCGAGCCTGGGTCTCTGGGAAGAGTAAGCAACGCTCTTAAATGCTGAGACAATTCCCCACCCTCCTATGAGCCTTTTGGCTGGCACCCTCCTTTACAGCGCCTGGGAAGCTGAGAGGGGCTTCACTTAGATGGAGTGCTTTTAGGTGGGGGAAGGGAGTCTCCACGCTCCTCTGACAAAAGCCTTCCAGGACGAGCTGCCCACTCTAGAAACCCTCTTACCGGTGCCCTTTGCCAAATGGAGTCTCCCAGTGGAGGAGGGAGTATCAGGCTATAAGATTGGGAAGTGCTTCTCTATCCTCATGGCCAAGGGACTTTCAGTTGGCAATCTTTCTATGATGCAGGGCTTGTGGAGGGTTATTTGGTGATGTGTTCAAGGTGGGTTACCTGGGTTACTTTCTGATGGTGCACAGTGGGCGAGTGGATGCTCTGTGGCTGTTATTCCTTTGGTCATGAGGCCACCAGCCAGTTTACCCCTCCTAGCTGTCAGAGTTCTCTTAATGTTTCTTGTATCATCCTCAAGAACTTCAGCCACGGCTATCAGAAAAGGCAGAAGGGGATAAGCCTACTCCATCCTGTCCAGTTCTGTCTTATAGCTGAGACTCCATCCTCCACTCAGACACTCCATTTGGCATAGAACACTAGTAAGAGGTGCTCTATAGGAGGCAGTTAGTTCTAGAAGTTCTATGTGCTCATATAGGCATTGGGTCTCTTCAGAAAGGTATGCAAGGGATTAATAGTATTGTTTCCCCTAAGGATGCAACCTTGAACACGCATGCTTTTATTTTTAACTCAATGCATATATTGTTTAATATCTATTCAAAAGTAAGACTAAAGGTAAAAGGAGAAACTTCCTAACTCGATCTTGCTTTCAAGAGGACAACCAGATGTTACACTGGAGGTCAAACAGCTTACGGAACAACAGTCGGTAATTTTATTACATTTCACTGGCCTTTAATTTCACTATGTTGATTGCCACTGCTTCCAACCAGGTCTCTGAGTATAAGAATATTATTCTCAGTGGATTTGCAGCCTGCTCCTACATTTTGAATAACCTGCAGAATACAAATGTCTAATTTAGGTAGAAGTAGATGCTCTGGGCAGCATGCTAGTACCCTAATCAGCTGAAAAATAATATTTGTTTGACATTAAAACCAAATTAATGGTAAGACACTGATTACATGAAAAGACTTTATGCTGTGATTACTAAACTTGCAAGCAGCTCGGCATAATTAATGTCTTAATGAGGATATGACCTGAAATCTCAGCTTCCAAAATTAATAAAGGCAATTAAAAGTCACATTTGTAAATTGAGCTTTAAGAATGGAAAGGAAGTTTGATGTAGATTCTTAACTCCTCATTTCTGTGGTTATTAAACTTAAAATGTGATTGCTCTGACTCCCATCCCCAAGGTCCCCAGCTTAGCCTGAAGCCTTAAGAGAGATTCAGAGATGTTCCCAAGAGGTCACTCATCAGCTGTGGACCGGGCCACAGCTTGGCACACTTCTGAAACTATGGGGCCAAAAGAAATAGTAGAGGCCTTATTTTGGTATAAGGAATGACACAGCATTTCAGACTTGGTTTTACCAAATCACTCGCCCACCAGTATTTATTTATTGGCCTGTCCTATTTTGTCACTAATTAGACCTTCTTTGGCCCTGAGCTTTGCCACATGATGGCCTATGACAACCTCAAGAAGCTTTCTAAGCGATGGTCGTCAGGCTGCCGTGTTTTGAAAATGGCAGCGGCTGATTGAGGCCAGTGCAGCTCTTCTAAGGCAAGTCTGAAATGCTGTGTCATTCCTTATACCAAAATAAGGCCTGAAAGGGTAAAAGATTTAATGTCAAAGCAAAATCATAGACATACTAAAAGGAGAAAGGAGCTGATACTTTTATAATATTGTAATCAAAAGAGGCTTTTTAGCCAAGGCAAGTATGACAAACATAAAACAGAAATGACTAATGATTGGTCTATTTCAATTTTTTAAATTCCATGCATTTAAAAAAGAACTAAGATTTAAAAAACCCAGTTCAAGATAAAACCCATGAAAATGCTAATTAAAATGATCAGGTGTTGCTAATTTTGTCTTTATTCTTCAATTGGGAAACAATGGGAAACAATGGGAAATAGGTACTGTGGTTTACATACAGGATGTTAAACCGAGAAAAATCGAAACGCTTCTGTGTTAAACAATGACTTGTAAAGTGACTAGATACATTGAGAATACCATAGGTTACAGGCGTAAAAGCAGGGTCGTTAATAACATCAAGATGCTTCCATTACTGGGACTTAGGAGAAAGAAAGGTGGGTGGAAACTGTAGACAAATTCAATTTAACCTTTGACTGTCTTATCTAGGCAGGAAAGGATGAAGGAAACAAACTCCCCATGAAAATTATTTTAAGGTAAAAATTACAGGTGCACACTGTCTTCATTTTTGATAGTTAAAAATTAGCGATTTTATACTTCATATGTCTTTTTATTTCTTAGGATTTTAAGTAAAATGGTATTTTGGTATCTCCCTCCATTAGCTATTAGAAGCAAATCAGCTATGAAAAGATCAAAACTAAAGGCCTCAACAGAGTCACTGACAGTATAGCATAAGTGACAAACTTTTCTACCAGATGTAGTGATGGACATCTACCAGATGTCACACGGGCTAAACCTCAGCTCCTGATTTGCTTAGGGTTCCTTCTTCCTTTGTCCTCGATGGCTCCCTCTCCAAGTCTAGAGTACTAACTACCCTTTCTCCAGGCTAGGCATCACACGATAATTCTTTCAGAAATCATTATCTGCTCTGAACTGTTGATGTTACAAGACAGGGAGCATGGGTCCAAAATTAAGATCACTTGGCCTGGGCGAAACCTTATGTCTTTAAGTTGGTACCACCCACCAGAAACTACCAGAAACTACCAGAAACTACCAGAAACTACCAGAAACTACCAGAAACAGGAGCCCAGGACCTGTCCCCACTGAACTGCCATGGTACCTGTAGGTTTTCTTAATTTCTTCGCATGATGCTCCCTTGTGCAGACCAAGAATTTCATATAGAGTTTCTCCTGTTGCTGACATAGTCCGCTGTCTTTGGTTGGGTATGTTACACGCCATTTCTCAAGCTACAAAACCAAAGAGGGGAAAGGGGCCATGAAAGTTATGCACGCTGGGTCCTGCCCCCTTGCAAGGCGGGGAAAAGTGCATTTTTAACACATGGTAAAATGACAGTCAGAAGTGCCCTTGTGTGCTAGGCCCCTATGAGGGGAGAAAATGTTGAGAGCTAAAAGCTGTTACCAGTCAAGGGTTACAAGGAGTCACGCCAAAGGAGCAGGGCTTTCCATGCCTGTCCCAGAAGTGTTGAGGAGCAACTCTCATAGGTTAGAAATGCAAGTGCTCCCTTTTGTTGCGGAAAATGTGTGTCTTTTATTTTTGTACGTTTTCCAAGTTTAGCTAGCCATGGGAACACTCCCTCATGTGATTCCGTCTCTACTGCTTGGTAAGATGGATCAGAAGATAGAGGGTGGCTGACAGCAAACTTGGTGACCCGAGCTTGACCTGAGGGACCCACGTGGTATAAGAAGAGCCATCAGTTAGAGATTACAGCCTGTCCTAGCGATGAAGTCATGGCAGCAGTGTGGGACCCATCTGGTCCTTGGCACCCATAGTCGGGGAAGCAGCTGTAAATGCTAGTATTTACTTCACTTTCTTCCTGTTGCTAAGTCTAGGAATCCAGGACGCCTAGTACTGCTGCCCATCCTCAGGTGGCTCTTCTTGCCTCAATTAACCCAAACTAGAAACACCCTTACTAACACGGATTTGCTTCCCAGCTGACTCTAGGTCCTCTCAAGTTGGTCATCAATAACAACCATCGCCATATGCAAGCCCTTCATTTCCGTCTTCTCCTGCCCACTCCTATCCTTTTTACTCTATAGTTTAGGATTACCTTGGCTTTATTTTTTAATGTTTTATGTTTGGTTTTTCGCTCCAGCATTAACTTTGCTTGTGTATTTTTTATGTTTTATGTTTGGTTTTTCGCTCCAGCATTAACTTTGCTTGTGTATTTTTTATGTTTTATGTTTGGTTTTTCGCTCCAGCATTCACTTTGCTTGTGTATTTTTTCCATTATTGGGCAGTATTTTTTCAAGTTGTTGAACTTTCCTCTCCGTAGCATTCTTCTCTACTCTTCTTCCCCCCCCCTACTTACCCTGCTTCACTATCCCCCCTTCTCCTGCCCCTCCATGTCATCCAGCTAGTATCTCTGCATTTGCCCTCAATGGTATATGACTTTCAGCAAGCCCTGTTTTACTGTTTTACAGTTGCCGCTGGATGACTAGGCTTTAACAAATTGTATGTGCGTTTCCATATTTTGCTTAGTTTGATGTTGCTGCTGTTACAGCAGCTTCCCCCCCCCCCCCCTGTGAATGGTACTGGGAATCAGCACTCAAAAGGAAGCCGCTCACGAATACGCTCCGATAAAAGTGAAAGAGACATCCAAACCCACAGAAGCACAAGTAGGAAAAGGAGAGGCAACGTGACCCATCCAAACCCACAGCCCCTTAAAGCTTAAAGACATTGGAATGGGTCCAATGAGAGATAAATAACTGATATGTTTACTTATAGAAATAATCAATGATGTAGAAGAGGAACTCAAGACTGGAGGAATAGACCCAGAAACATAACTGAGAAAGTTGGCAAACATGGATAAGACATGCAAACTAGAAAACTGAGGCTGGGGAGGGAGGGCAGAAACAGAGAATTTGGAAGTTGAAAACACCTAATCAAATAGAAAGCAAATGGAAAGGGTTCGCCAGGAGACTTGACCAAGCAGAAGAAAACGCACCAGGGCTGGTGGAAAGGGGAGACAGGATAGTGCATTCAAACATCAACTACATAAACATTAGCATGGCTACAAACTCAAAAAACTGCAGAGACCAAATCTACCCTAGACCATATTGTAGACGGAGATTAAACGAAAGGCATAGAGAAATCTAATGAAATCACAGAAAATTCCCCAAATCTAGGGAAAGAAATGGATATATAAGTATAGATAGTTGAAAACTCCAAATAGTCCCGATTGGAGAACCTCTCCAAGTGTTAGCAAACCCCAGTTCAAATAGGGGAGAAAGAAAAGAACAATCATTTAACCATGTTTTAATTACAGGAACTAGAATACCTCTATCGGTAAAAACTGTCAATTTGCATGGTCTTAACTCTCCAATTAAAAGATGAAGACTAGCTGACTGTGTTAAAAGAGAAAAATAAAATTATCCATTGTCTCCTGGTAAAGCAACACACTAGCAAAGACACAGGTTAAGAAGGGAACTGTGGAAGTTAATTTACCAAAGCAAGTGGAAGTTCAAACCCAGCTGGCGTAGACATCTTGATCTGATAAAATGAAGTCAGAACCAAGGTTATCCAGAAGAGATAAAGAAAGCCCCTACACGTTAATAATAGAAACCACCCATGAAGAAATATGACAGAGCCAGACATGGTGGTGCACAGCTGTAATCATCTGTAATTGTGACACTTAGGAGGCAGAGAGAGTAGAATTGGGAGTTTAAGGCCAGTCTCCAGCAAACAGTGAGTTTGAAGTGTATTAGACCCTGTCTCACAGGAAGAACAAAAGCAACTCAAGAAAAGGAAAAAAAAAAAAAAAAAAAAAAACAAGTTTGCGTCGAGCATTGGGCTTCCCAATGTTGAGAAATACCAAGAGGCATAGAAGAAAGGCTGGGTACTGACTCAGTAGTCGTGGTGACGTCTGCATTTTGCTGTCGCCAATGGGCAGATCGTCCAGACCAAAGTGCACCAAGCAATTTGGGAGTTAATCTGCACCATAGATCAAATGGACCCAGCATACATTACAGACTATGCCATCTGACAGCTGTAGGAGAGATTTTTTTTTTTTCCTCAAGAGCATATGGAAAGCCTTCCAAATTAGCCTTCAAGTGATCTCATGTATCAGATTATAATGGAATGAAACTAGAAAGCAATAGAAGGAGAAATCAGATACTAAACAAGTACTTAGAGATTGAACATCAAATTTTTGAATGGTCAATGGGCTGCTTAAAGAAAATGATATCTATCAAGGATATTTTTTTTTAATTCAGCAACAAAACTAAAAAAAAAAACAGAACTTACTAGGACCTCTGAGATGCCACTGAGGCAGTTCTAAGATAAACATTTATAATTGCTCATAATTAAAATGTTAATTGGAGAGATTTCAAAGACTTTAGTAACTTACACTAAAGTCTTAGGGAAACAAGAACCAGCCAAAACCCAAATAAGTAGATAAAAAAAATTAAGGATGAAATTAATGAAATGAGAATCAAAGAACAATACATACAATTTAACAAAAAAAAATTGAAAAAAAATGAACAGGATTGACAAGTTCTTAACCAAAGTTGAGGGGGGGGGAGAGAAATTAGTAAAATTAAAAAAAAATAAGAAACACTACAACAGATAGCAATAATCCACAGGGTAATTAGGAAAAATTGAAAACACATTCAAGTATACTGGAAAATCTGCAACAAATGAGTAAATTTCTAGAAATATGTTACCTACAAAAACTAAATCAAATGGATATAATTAAAATAAATCAATAAAAGGATGCACATTATGCTGTCTTCTCTGCAGAGCTGTAGCCTCCAAAAGAGATGCAGGTCTGGCATTCCTGGTAAGCCAAGACCACGTGAAAATGCTTAGATTAATAGAAAAATGTGTTAATAGTTGAGTCAGAACCAGTCAATGAGAAACCATGGCTAATGGTGAACAGTGTCATAATATAATAATAATAAAAGATATACATTAAGCAATGAGATTAAAATGGTAATGAAGAATCTCACACCCAAGAAAATTCCACAATTCGGGACTTCACTGCCAAATTCTAGCAGAATTTAAAAAGAACCAGTTCTATATAGGAGCCAACACTGCTCCAAAAAAGAAGGGAAGAAAGAAGAAAATGAAAGGAAGAAAGAGAAGAAAGCCAAGGAACACAAATCATCCTACGAACCTGTATTACCTTGACATAAAACTAGAAGGCAAGAGAAGACTTTTGGGGAATATAGAAAAGTTATATAAAATATATTACAGTCAGTATAATCCGTACAGACTGAATCCAAAATCACAGCGGCGAAGTTCTGCACTGTGACAGCTGGTTTCATTCAGGACTCAAGGATGGGTCACCATGCACAAAGCAACAGTACAATATGGGCACACCATCATCTCAAGAGACCCAGACTCTTCCTTGACAAGGTTCATTTTATCCCTTGACAAAGTTCACCATCCTTCATGGGAAAAACCCTGGAGAACATAGGGATATAAGGAATATACCTCAGCGTAGTAAAGGCTCCCTACAGCAAGGCCCACAGGAGCGTACTGAGTAGGAAAAAAAATGTATTCCCTCTAAACCAGGAACTACGGTAGGTGTCCGTTTCCCTCCACCCTTATTCTCCTTGAATCTCAGTCCTTGAATCTTAGCCATGAGGAAAAAATTAAAAGGGACACCAAAGTAAGGAAGTCAAATTATTCTAATTTACAAATGACACCATTCAATATTTTGAAGACATAAACAAATCCGGAAGAAAGCTCTAGGACCCATTAGACACAGCAAAATAGCAGACTATTAAGTCAACAAATGAAAAACTTCCTGGGAGTGGGGGGGGGTCACTGTTGTCAGAAGCTTTAAAAATATAACTCGGAATAAAATTAACCAAGGAAATAAAAATAAATAAATAAATAAATAAATAAATCCCTCTGTGACAAAAACTTTAAAATGCTGAAGAAGACATTATAGTTGGTGGGAAATTTCCCATATTCATTGCTTAGCAAAATGGTTTTAAAAACATCTCTATCATTAAGTATTCTCTATAGATGCAGTACGTTTCCCCCAAAAATTCCAATGGCAGTCTTCACAAAACTAGACAAATAAATCCTGAAATCCATATGCTAGCTAAAGTAATGCTATGCAGAGAGAACAATGTTGGAGGTATTTCAACACTTGATCTCAAATTATACTACTGAGCCATAGTAGCAAAAAGACCATGATACTGGCACAAAACCAGACATAGAAGAATAGAAAACCTAGAAAAACAATTACATAGTTACAAGTTACCTAATTTTTGACAAAGGTGCTCAAAATATAAGTTAAGGAAAAAAGAAAGTGTTCAACAAATAGTGCTTGGAAAATTGTCAACTACATGTAAAATAATGCAACTATGCATCTATTGACCTGTAAGAAACCACCTCAGACAAAAGCAGACGCTACAGACAGTTGCCTGGTTGGTCATAGTGATCTTAGATGCCCCTGAGACTTCAGCAGGAAAGAGGGATACCTGACCGACCTGAAAACAACAGCAAAGTCATTTCAAAAATGTTTTTGTGGACCTTTAATGTCTAAAGAGAAACATGACATGATTCTGCAAAAGTCCTACGGCTCCAAAGGCTCTGAGACTAAAAGCAGCCTACCAGAGGGGAAGACTATGAAGGTCAAGGGCATACCTTGTAACTTGGCACGTACCCCTATCCAATAGAAGTGGAGTCCCTGGGTGTCAGAGGGCATAATTTATCGAGTCTTACACAAAAAAGTCAATCCTGACTGCCCACAACAGAAAATCAAACGTGTTCACCAGCATATCCACACAGTGGAGTAAGATTACTGCACTTTGAAAAGACAGAAATAGTGTCATTTGCAAAGTCATGAATGAACCTGGAGGACATTATGCTAAATGAAATGAAGCAGACACAGAAGAGTAACACATGACCTCATTTATATGTAAATAAATAAATAAATAAATAAATAAATGCCCCCAAACGTGCACTCAGAGTTTTACAGAGAAGAAACTGGTAAAGAGAAGCTGAAGAGATTTTGGTGGAAGGAAATAAGGTTTCAGTAAGACAGAAGAACATACTCGGAAGACTTGAGATACAGCATGGTGACATTAACAAACAGTGGCATACTACATTCTTAAAAATTGCCCACAGCAGAGCTTAGGTGTTCTCACCACAAAAGGAACAGAGAAACACAAGACAATGCATAAGTTAATTAGCTTGTTCTAGCCATTCTACCATGTATGCAAGATTCAAAACATCACGTTGCACATAATAAATGTACAGTGTTTTGCCAAGTTAAACAATTGGTTCATGAGCAAACATAGCAATCCAAATCCTAGAATCTAGAATTAAAGGTCATCTAGGCCTATTATTATCAAGTACACTTTTGGGCCATTCTGGCCAGAAATCTCTATAACTGGTAGCTCTCTTTGTTTTCCTGAGGCATATATAGGTCTCTGGTGAGGCATACACTTTCCCCAAGACCTGCTCCTATTTCAGGTTTCACCTGATAAGGTGAAGAACGCTACCTGATCCAAGCCAGATAGAGTAGCATTCACCCTAGATTATTTTCCAGAGGACGGTGACCCAGTGTGTCTATCAAATGGGCAAACTGAATATTGTGGGCTGCTCTGGAATAGTCTGAAGCTAACAGAAGGGCAGCAACCGCAGGCGGAGGGAGGGAGGAAACCCAGTGGAACCCAGTCCTCCAGCCTAAGATCTTTCTGGGCCTACCTGTATCTCCAACCCTCCTACAGTGGGCCACTCCAACTTTTCCTAGATTGAACCAATACACACCAGTACAGACATTTATAAGCTCCCACCCTCCCTTCTGAGGATGTTTTAGTCAGTGTCAATTAAGCATTCTGTCGTTTTGTCAGAGTTTTATTGATGTGATGAGACTTTTTGAGACAGGGTTTCTGTGGATAACAGCCCTGGCTGTCCTGGACCTGGCTCTGTAGACCAGGCTGGTCTTGAACTCACAGAGATCCTGCTTCTGCCTCTTGAGTGCTGGCATTAAAGGTTATGTGCCACCACACCCAGCACCAAGGCCATTCGTGTAAAGGAAAGCATCTAATTGGGGCTGGCTTATAGTTCAGAGGTTCAGTCCATTACCATCACCGCAAGAAGCATGGCAGTGTGGAGGCAGACATGGTGTTAGAGAGGTAGCTGAAGAAGTTCTACATCTGGATCAGAGTGCCATCGGGCTACTGAAACCCTCAAATCCACTCCCAGTGAAACACTTCCTCCAACAAGGCCACACCTCCTCCACACCTCCCAACAGTGCTGTTCCCAATGAGCCTATGGGGGCCATTTTCATTCAGATCACCACCCCTCCCAAGCATGGCAGGGGGTGGGAGGGGCGTCCAGTTCTACCGCACATGCTTTAGGTGTGATTAACAAGGAAACACAATGGTATAAACCAGGGTGGATGATGGGAGTGAAGAGTACATCTTCAAGCTCTTCTTCAGGTGCAGGGGACGATGACGAGGCCTTGTGGTTGTACAGGTTAGAACCTCCCAACAGAGCAGTATACAAAACAGTGAGGCTCTACCTCCCAAAGGTCCCCCAACCTTCCCAAACAGCACTACCAGCTAGGGACCAGGCAGGCGTTTAATCGTGTGAGCCTATGGGGGACATTTCTCAAAGGGGAAAAGCCAAAGCATTCACGTCTCATTGGCCATGCAACTCTGCTGGAAAGAAACACAGCCAGAGACGATGGTCTGAGGCTCTTGTGCCATGCTTTTTGCACACATGATTCTGACACGCCTCCTTTGTGGGTCTTTATGGCAGAGAATTCACAGCAAACAAATTGGCATCCCAGTGAGACGTTGCTTTTCTCCGAGGTTTGCTCCCAGGGAGGGCATAGATTATTGGTTATATTAACGTGAGTTACCTGACTTAAAGGATAACCGTCTCCCTTTTAAAAATAACAAACACCAAGGGTTTAGTATCACTATGGAAAATGGCGTTACAGGAAGTCTGGCCTCCAGCAACATCTGGTCTCTGGACACTACCCAAGTCAACTGGTCAAACTCACAGTGATGAGGACCTTGGCAGTCTTACTGTTTTAATCATACAAAGTTGGCAATTTATATATTAATGTCACCTTATGAAGCCTTTTAGAATGAGTTGGTAGCTTCCAAGTGGTCACAAGTGTGAATGCCTATGCCATCGTCACAGATTATTATTATTATTATTATTATTATTATTATTATTGGATGGATAACATTTGAGTCCAGTGGAACTAAGGCTGGTCATGTTTACATAGGTGAGTCTTGAGTTTGGATCAACCTGATTCTAAAGCCTGTGTTCTTTTGTGTATCATGTTGGGTAAGCATCTCCACAATTCACAAAATCTTCACAGACAGTGTTTAATTCACTCCTCATAAGAACCTGAATATTTATCCCTACTGTACAAATGGGTTTTGGGAGCCCATTCCACATAGAGGGATACCTTCTCAGCCTAGACACACGAGAGAGGGCCTAGGCCCTGCTCCAAATGACATAACAGACTTTGAAGACTCCCCATGGAAGGCCTCACCCTCCCTGGGGGTGGGGTGGGGGTTTGGTAGGGGGGAGGAGAGGACGGGAGAGAGAAAGAACTGGGATTGGTATGTAAAATAAGGTTGCTTTCAAATTAAATAAAAATTTATTGAAAAAACAACAAAAGAGTTGTGCCCGAATATCATGCTGTTGACAGAGTTCAGCTTTACACTGTACCTGACCGGGCTATGAGGGTCCCTGCAGCGGTGTCCAAGATGAGAGGCCTTGGGCAGGGACGGCAGGATCTAAGGGTTACCATGATAGCATCTTCCCTCAGCTCATAAGTGAGACTGTTTCTAGACTAGGAGGGAGTTCCCAAAGCAAGACAGGAGAGGAGAGACTTAAAAGAAAGGCAAGGGCCACACAAACATTTAGGAACTTCTGCCTGCAGGCCAGTTTGTAAGCCAGGTAAGTAAAAAAGAAGAGTCTCTCCTTGTCAAAACTCTTCGAGGCATCTCCAAATAGTGCCATGGCTGCTCTCAGGGCTCTGGAAGCCACTACCTCCAGCCCTGAGGCCTTCTGGTCTTTGCTAAACTATGACAAGGCAATCTTCACCTTGCATTCCAAAATTCCTGGTTCTCAGTGCTGACCCCTGCTGGCCAGTCTGGGATAGAAGGTGTGTTAGATTCGGTATCCAGGTCACTTTACCAGGTCTAAGATCTCCCAAGGCAAAGCATACTCGCATTAGCATTCACATGTTTTACAGGGGACCTCCAAGCTTCCTAGGGCTGACAGTGCCTGCCTTCTGACTCAGTGTACTTTCCACTGGGAGTAAGGCAGGCCAGGGATCCTTGCAATGTCTTCAGACAGCATTGTAATATTATTTTCTCCTAAAGCTACTGCCTTCAAAATTGTCTCTTGTGTGGAACAGGGAGATTGGGCTATGCCCAAGCCCTACAGAGAAAAGTCCTGGATGCATCACCGTGGGATGGTTCCCTGTCCCCAGGGCCCACGCTTTCCTACATTCCTCTTCCCAATGGAAAAATAAAGGCCGATTTCACTGCCCAGTTTCCTATATGGAAATCTATATCCTGGTAAGCATGGCGACCCTTCAGTTCATGAGGTTTTTCAAATCATCATTTCCTTTAGAAATCTGGGTTATAATTTATTCTTTCTAAGTTAAATACAGTAGCAGACTATTGCCTTTAGGTATAGATTGATTGATTCCCCCAATGGGTGGTGTAAAGTTTACCGTATTTTATGCCCTCTTTGCCTAATGCCCCCAAAGATTTCTCTTTAGACATATAATGTCTCTAAATTAAGGCACTTAAAAATTCTCCGAGGCTTTTGCATTATATGGGAACATAATAAGTTGGCCAATATGGTTATTAATTGGTTCTTGAAGCAGAGATGTTATGGGAGAATTGTCCATTTTCTTTATGTGTAAGCTCAACAATTCATGCTTCATCTCCTCGCGGGGGCTCAAAACCAGGCTCTTCATGTATTATCCAGATGTCATTTCATCTCAGATACATAGGAACCCTTATATGAAAATGAAGATATTATGTCCCAAGAAATGCCAACCATAACTAAAATTGCCTATAAGACATCTTCCTAAACAACCTTAAGTAAATAATGGGCCCATAGCTTTATTTAATCCTGCATGCAAATTTAATTTTCATAAAAATTTAAAATACTTTTATTCTAATATTCCTAAGCAAAACCCCGTAAGCCATACAATGGGGGGGGGGGATGATGTCTTGCAAAATCATTAAGTATTTGACATTTGATCACCCAATACGATAATCTTCTGAACTGGATGACTTTTTGGCTGCATTACAATTCTACTAGCCTCATAATATCTTAAAGCACTGACCACTGTCACCAAACCTGCTTCTGGGTCATAGTTAGAAGTGAAAGAAGGTTCAGTGCTGTGCTGGAGACGGGTACTGCATCACAATAAAACTAACATTCTAAAACCCCTAACTCCAGGGATCGAAAACATTCTTTTGCCATGTTGCTGCACACGGATTATGAAAAATGGGGAAGAAAAAAAAATCAAACCATGCCTTTCTTAGCGTGTTTTTTTCCTAACTAGAAGACAAGAGTGTGTGCCGGGAGCTCAGCTGGCCTTCTGTGCTGTTACTGGGGGAAAGAACAGGCCCTGCCATTTTGTTGGGACTTCTCACAATCTAAAAAAGACGCCATGTTTTAAAGTCACCACTGTCCCCTAGCATGATCATTCATTTGCTGTTTGGACGTAAATGATTCTTAATTGCATCAGTATTTACATAAACAGCAACCTGAAGATGGGGCAATTCACAGGCGGGTTCCCAATACCCCACAGTACCTGTTCCTGTGACTCCAATTCTGACCTCCGACAGGAAGAACTTGCTGTTTTCACCGGGTCTGGAAACAGGTGTGCAGAGAAGCGACGGCGGCAGCGAGCTGAGGAGCTCTACTCCATACCCGGTCCACTGTGGTAGAGCAAAGCGCCAGTCCCTGCCATCCTTCCCTCTGGGGTGCACAGGTCAGTGGAGTCGGGTTACTTTTCATTTGTTACTTTATCAGCCAATTGGTCATCCTTCTGGAAAACATAATAAGGGATGAATAAAACATACATGACCATCCAGTCTGCTATTCCAGAGCATCCTGACACCGAACCTATGCAGCATCCACCCTTCATTAGCCGGTGTGTGGCCCAGCCAGCTCTAAGTGCAACAGCCCCTTGCTTCCAGCAGGACTTCTCTGCGCTCCTCGCCTGTGGAGCAGCTCCCTCCAGATTTCATTATCTTTTCGATAAAAGGGAGACAGGCTTTGGAGCTGTGGGCCTCAAGAGTTAAGACTTCAAGAAGGGACAGTAATCAAGTCAATTGTGGAAATATAAATGTGGATTTCTGGGTAGATGCTACAGCGTCATGTAAAGCAGTAAGCAGACCCAGCAATGACTCCCTGAACAAAAACAACCAAGTAGATCAGGAAAGAACCTCACCGTGAGATTTGGTATATACCCAATGGGTGGACGAAGTAAAGGGGCTTCCTGGTGTATGCTCTCACACATAGGATGCTATTGCACGCCTAGATATAGAGGGTTTCTGAACACATGTCACCAAAAGATACAGCCAGAGCCCAGTGAGACGTCCTAGAAGGAGTTTCAAATGATGCTAGTCAAAGGGAGAACTGATGGATGGCGCATATGCAACTGACCTAAAAAGCATCAGACTGAAGGCGTTGTGAAGTGAACGGCTCACAGTTTGGAAAGCACTTAGAAGGGCCAGGGTGGACCTAAAGGGACCTTTCTTGTGGAGATTGAAACAACCGTACTGGTGATGAGAAGGGTGTGAGATTGTAATTGTCATGGTTTGAATCCAAAACGGCCCACAGGTTCATGTTTTTAGTACTTGTTCCCTGGATGTTGGTGGCATTTGGGAGATTCTGGAAACTCCAGGAGGTATGGGTAAACGGTGGAAGTAGGACACTGTGGATAAGCCTGTGAAGATTATACCCAACCCCTGGTCTGCCCCAATCTACTTCCTGATTAGCCATATTGTAAATAGGCTCTCTACTTCCTCTCTTGTTACCACAGACAAAGTTGCTACCCTCCCCTCTCTACCATGATGGAATGAAACCCTCTGAAATTAGGAGTCAAAATAAACCCTTCCTTGGTTGTCTCTGCTAGGTATTCTGTTCACTGTGATAGAAAAATAAATGAATACCCTAATCCACCCCCCCACACACACCATCTTCTATGAAGGAGTTTCACTGTTCCCTTAGAGGCTCATCAGAACCCTTTCTATCAGAACCTTTTCTACGTCATTCTCAATGAAAACACATGGTTAGGGTTATCTGAAAAAATAATATATTAGCACAGAATCCGCAGTGGCACCCATCAGACAGAGTCCTTGAATGCTCAGCCAAATCAGCAAGTATGAGGGTGCATGGTCTTTCATTTCAATTTCCTATCTCAGAAGGCTCAAATAACACTCTCGTTAAACAAGGGATGTGCAGGGACACACAGCGCTAACAAGCATCTTCATTCAAAGGCTTCCTAACAGCACGAATAAAGGCAGCCTTGCTGTTCCCCTTACATTTTGCGTCACCTGTAGACATCACTGCCGTGTTGTGACTCTGAAATGCACCCACAGTCCCATGTGTTGAACCCTTTGTCTCCAGGCAGTTATGCTCTTTTGAGAAGTGACCTATCGAGAATAAGGAGGTCGCTAGAGGTGTGGCTTTGAAGGTCACATATGATCCTCAGTCCCTTTCCCTGTCTGTTTCCTGTCCACCATGAGGTGAACTGTCCTCAGTGTTGGGCAACAAAGTACATGGAGTCAGAAAACCACAGACAGAAACCCCCAAGACCATGAACCAAATAAACCTTTCCCTCTGTAAGTCCTTTGTCAAATGGGTTGTCACAGAGATAGCAAGTCTGACTAGCAGCTGCTGTTTGGGTAAGATTATTAGCCATCATCATCACTATCATCATTATCATCACTATCATCGTCATCACTACCATCATCATCATCACTATCATCATCATCATCACTATCATCGTCATCACTATCATCATCATCGTCACTATCATCATCATCATCATCATCACTATCATCGTCATCACTACCATCATCATCATCACTATCATCATCATCATCATCACTATCACTGTCATTTATAGAACACAGGCCACTGTGTTAGAACAAATGTGGAAAGGAAAACACAGGTTTGTTTCTTTGGTCCTGTACAATGAAGACACAACAGTGTCTCAGCCATAACTACATGATGACTCTGGCAGCCCTGTAGAATCGAGTTCTATACATCATAGGAAGCAAACAGGTTATTTCCTAGCATGTCTTGTTACTTTTATAAGTTTTCAAAGGAACTTTTGATAACTATCTACAAAGCCCACCATCCTGGTTTCAAAGCTGAGGCCCATTGGTTCCCACCTGGAGATCTTGCAAATTTTTTTTTTAAGTTACAAAGGGGCTGAGATTTAATTTGGCCAAATCTGCAAATCTGTGGAAAGTATGGAACCTTGGAAGGTGAATGAGGAAGGACTAGATCCGGGTGTTAAAAAAAAGAGTGGCTCACAACCCTCCTAAGAACGTTGTGCAGGCTAGGGCCACACGAACTACCCCAAAGCAAGATCCAGCAATGTGGTTGGGCTTGAGGATTTTCAAAGAGCTCCCCAAATGTTTCTAGGGAGACACCCAGCTGAGAGCTTCTGTTGACCCTGTATGAGAGAGAGCAGAGTCAGGAGCTCTTTAGTTAAGTGGAAAACATCTGCCTGCCGAGCGCCCTCTGGAAGACGTTTCCACAGCTCAGGTTTCCTCAGGAAACAGTTGCTGAACATAATGACATCTACGTGATTAAACACAAAGTCAAATTCAGTTTCAGAAAATTTACCCCAAGCTCCAGTATCTGAAACATAATATCCCCATTTTCTTAGGTTTCCAGCAAGTCACTCAGTCTCTTTAAGTATAGAGCACACAGGCTCTTTAATACCTCCCAAGACTATTGTAAACTGTCGACTACAAAATGTCAACAAATGCACTATGGACTTTTATAGCCCATTGCTTTCTGGGATTAGTTTGGACTGATTAAGAAGATGTGTGTGTGTGTGTGTGTGTGTTTCTGAGAGAGAGTGTGTGTGTATGTGTGTGTGAGTGTGTGTGTGTATGTGAGTGTGTATGTGTTTCTTATGTCTTTTTTATTTTAGATTTTTGTTGTTGTTATTGTTTGCTTTCTGAAGAGAGAGAAGCATGCTGTTGGTGAGTGAGGAGGTGGGGAGGGTCTGGGAGGAGTTGAGAGAGAGCAAACTGTGACCAGAATATATTTTATAGAACAAATTTCCAAAAGTATTAGTGTTGGATGTAGTGGTATATGCCTTTAATCCTAGCACTCAGGAAACGGAGGTAGGTAGATCTCTGATGGGACATGTCATCCTGTAAATATGTTTCTCTTTCTGGTTAACTGTTGGCCAATAGGAAAGCAAGATAGGTGGGACTAGGAGACAAGGAGGATTATGGGAGAGGTAGTAGAGGAGATTCAAGATGTAGGGAAGAGATCCGGACTCTCTCTCCGGTAAGATGAGACCATGTGGGAACACTTCGATTAATAGAAATGGGTTAGTATTTAAGACAGAGCTAGTCAATAAGAAACACTAGTAACAGGTTAACAGCTTTATATCGACTACAGCGTCTCTGTGTGTTATTTGGGACTGATGTGGCTGTGGGACCAGGTTGGTGGGAAAACTGCTCATAACAGATCTCTTGTGAGGTCAAAATTAGCCTGGTCTAAATAGTAAGTTCCAGGGTTCCAGAGCTAAGTAGAGAGATCCTGTCTTAAGAAAAGATGGGGGGAGGAGTAGAAGGAGAGACAGAAAGGGAGGGATTGGGTGGGGGCTTATTGTCTCCCTTCCTAAATCAGAACCTGGGACACAGAAGTGCTTTAAGAGTTTGAATGTGCAATCCTGACAGGTTTCATTCCACATCTGTAATTCATCACTAGGCTGAATGACTTCCTGTTACGTCGTGTGAGGCACTTTGCCCAGTGGTGCGGTGATTCAAAGATGGCCGCCATGATGACCGTGATCACACCAGTGCTGGAGATGGGAGCAGCTGACACTAACAAGACTAGCTCACTGAAGCCCTAGAAACAAATAAAGTGGTTAAAAAAAATAATACTTTCTTATTCCTAAAATTCAGTGTTGCTAGCTGACCTGAACAAGGGCTCGTGGACCGCAGACTGATAGCTGGGAAACCAGCATAGGACTGACCCAGACTCCCTGAACGTGTGGGTGTCAGTTAGAGGCCTGGGCAGTCTATGGGGCCTCTGGTAGTGGATCAGTATTTATCCCTAGTGGATGTATGAACTTTGGGAGCCCATTCCACATAGAGGGATGCTCTCTCAGCCTGGGCCCTGTTCCAAATGACATAACAGACTTTTAAGGTCCCCCCATGGCAGGCCTCACCCTCCCTGGGGAGCAGAAAGAGGATGGGATGGGCATTGGTGGGGGGCAGGGCAGGAGGGTAGAGAGAGGGAACTGGGGTTGACATGTAAAACAAGCTTGTTTCTAATTTAAATTTTAAAAGAGGAAAAAAAAATTCGGTGTTGTTAAATGGTCACAGAGTTTGGGATGATAGTGACAAAGACTTTGAATTCTGGTTTTCTCTCTGGAACTCCAGCCTAGTGTGCCTCTCTGTCTGGCCTGCACCACACGGTTTTAGGATGAGTCATAAGAACTCAGTTTATTCTTTTCTTTATTTCACTTATGTGTTTACTTTGTGTGGGTGGGCAGTCGTGTGCCACAGCAAAAATGAGGTGATCACTTTTGGGAGCAGGTTCTCCCTTTCCACCATGTGGGGGTTCAGGGATCAGACTCCAGCCGTGGGGCTTGGCAGCAAGTCCCTGTACCCACTGAGCCATCTTGCCAGCCCCTAAAAGCTTAAAGGAGACTCTCCCACCTGGATGTCTGAGCTCTCAGTATCTTATCAAATTCCCCATTCCTCACACTTGGTACCCTGAACTACTTTCAATAAGAACACTAAGGTCAACTTCGCCAAACTCCTTCCCATCCCTGAAGTTTCCTTTCTAGTAATTTTCCATTCCTTTCTAGTAATTTTACATCCGGTGGTTAAAACTTTGCCTCTGGCCTGTGAATCTTGACGGTCTCTCATTGAACTCAGATAGTGGACCTTGGCTTTGAAAACAGGTTGTCTGGTTCTGAGGCAAAGTTCTAACTGGCTGCAGAGCTTTTCTTCAAAAGCCTGTACTTGGAGGGTTGGGGCTTGCTGTGTCCTTTCTCACCAATCTGTGAGTAAGGTGCGTGACAGAATGAACTGAAGGTTAGAAGTGACGACGCTACCGACGACCATTTTATAGTCTAGTGTCAAGGACAATATCCATTTATTTAAGTGCATCTCTAATCTGGGAACTGCGTTGCTGAGAAAATATTGAAGTCACCTGCTAGGAACACAATATGTATTTCACACGTGTGACGTTTAAACACCTTTGCTATAATAAACCAAGAAGGTTTGAGCCCAACAGGTGCCCCTCTTTGACAGAGTGTTTGACCGGTGACTTCAGAGCCTGTTCAGGCTAGCTTAAGTGACTCACGTTAGTCAACTAAAAACAAAAACAAAAATAAAAAACCAAAACCAACAACAAACAAACAAACAAACAAAAAGAACAATAACAACAAAGAAACCAAACCAAACAAAACAAAAGTCTCTTTTAATAGGGTTTCAGTTACATTGTTCTGCAAATTGTCGTGTGAATGTGGTCAAGCAGCCTACAAAGGGAAATGTGCACAGAAACCGAGATGTGGTATTCGTGGTGGTGGTGTAAAAGGTCTGACCTGAGCTTAGAGAGTTTCCTAGGTAACAGATGTAGCATGCAAAGAGAAGGAAATGCTGAAGGTGAACCGCACATACATACGCCACACTTGGTAATTTCCTAAATGCTTTCACAGCCGCAGACATTTTAGTACTTCATGTCCGTTTAAGAAAGAGATCTGGCTAGTTGTGGTCACATGATCACCCCCCCCCCCAGGACATCGATCACGAAAGGCTAAAAGCTGGAAAAGGGATAGCAATGTTCAGCTACCAAATTGCATTTCTATTCGTGTTCAATTTAAAGAAGCTGAGCTGGACAAGAGAACTTTAAGTGATAAAAGTGTGTCCCTTCTTTGGTATACATGATCCCTAGCTTGCGAGGCTGAGTAGTCTCTGTCTGTCTTAGTACTTAGTGCTTAGCCCACTGCACTAAGACATCAGGGCCTCCATGAATCCCTAATGTCCTCAGAGGATCTTTGCAGCAATGATTTCACCCTGCTCCTGGGAGGAATGGCAGCTGACTTGTAGGCGGGGCCATCTCATTCCAGTTGTGAGAGAGAAATTTCAAAGCAATGGTCAGAACCCCCTGAATTGCAAGCAGCCTGAGGCTGCAGTTCTTGATCCCCCAGCCATGGCTGCCTGCCAATATTTATCTAGCCTCATCTCTGCCCCAGGCTCCTGAAGCCCCAGTACATGAACATCTCTCATCCGGCCTTCTTTGAAACTTTCTTTAAAACTCAAGCAATAACACTCAGTTCAGTCCTAATACAAAGTTGACCACATTCGGTGTGACTGTGTTGCCCTCTAGTGTTCAAGAAGAGCAACTGCAAGCAGCAGTTTCCAGCTTCAAACTACTCCTCACTCTCACCCGTTTTCTACATCCTTAGCTTCTCTCCTGCACCTAGAATAACTGTGTGTGTACTGACCAGTTTATATGTAATTCACATAAAAATTGAAATCTGAGTGTGTATCCAGGCCCCTATGCTGTCTGGGCATCCCTACCCTTCCCCCCTACCTCTTCCGGACACTTTGCAGGCCCTTGGTGACGCTGCGACCTACAGACTCCCACCCTGGTGCAGCCAGCCTCGGGTCTGGTCTTGCATCTTGCCAGGTAACCTTGCTACACAGCTCTCTCTCTCCACCCCATTCGCCAGGCTGGGGGCCTTCCTGCCCACGTGCCCTCCCGGTCATCACCTTCACCCTCTTTACTTTCCCTTGTCGACTCTGGTCTCTTTATCTCCAGCCTCACACCACGCATGCCCCGCCTGTCTTGCCAGCCAACTCCTTTGTAAACCTGATGTTGCATGTACAACTCACTGACGCTTCTGATCGCAAGTCTGCCAACTGCGGGCCTTTTATTGTCAACCACTTTCCTCTAGTTGGAAGTTTCTCTCTGCCTCGCCTGGTCCTACTGGACCATTTTCTCTCCTGCTCACCAGATCCCTATAAAATAATCACTCAGAGGCTAATACAATTGTTTGACCAATGGCTCAGACATATTACTGACTAGCTCTCTCTGGTAGATTAACCCATTTCTATTCATCTATGTATTGCCACGAGGCTGTAGCTTATTGGTAATGCTCTGATACGTTAATCCTTTGCCAGCTACATGGCGGCTCCCAACTCTGCCTTCTTCCCCTCCATAACTCTGGATTTCCCACCTAGCTATATTCTGCCTGAGCCATTGGTTAAAACAGCTTTATTCTTTAACCAATAAGAGCAACACATATTCGCAGCATATAGAAGGACATCCTGTATCACTTTCCTGTTGAGCTAAAACTCTCAGATCAAGTGTAGCTATGCCTTTGTCAACAACCCTAACCCTTCACCCCAACCAACACTTGCCTGTATGAGCCAGTGGAGCATGATGTGAACCACACAAACCTTCCTCTAATCCTAGGAAGAGCTCACACTTTTCCGTTGATCCAAAGGAGGCGCTCGCCACTCTGCATCACTCTCCTGACCATCCCTACCTCGGTTCTATCAGAAGACACTGCCTCTTACAGTGAAAGAAAATGCTGTATTCTATTGTCAACAATTGTATTTTCTGTGGCTATGTCTGTCCAATGTTGTAACTGGGACAAACACAAGGCAGGACACAAGGCCCAGAGCACCTTCCCAGGGAATCAAAGCTGTTAACACAACCTGGGTAGGAATACACCTCCCGAGAATCCCAGTTGTGTGGGAAATGGATTCTCTGTCCACAGGCTCCAGGGAGACCTTGGCTGCCACTGTTGGCAAAGCACATGCAGTCTAGAAGAAAAGAGCGGAACAGCCTGGAAAGCAAGTCTTCTCTCCCTTTCGTTTGAAAACTGTTGCTACGAAGAATGGAGTTTCCATGTGTGCCGATTGCTCTGCCATTTTCAGAGGCCTTGCCTGAGACCTGACTGCCCATTCTCAACAGCCTGGGTCACCTTTGGAACCAGTCCCATCTGGAAAGTCACACCAAGCTCCGGTGGCAGCATCGTGTGTGTCACAGAATCACGACACACGGGGGTAGGCTGTGACAGCGCCACAGATTACTCACTGAGCAAGTGCACTTAAAGATTAGCTCATTTCCTGTAAACATATGATAGAAGCTAAAGCCACTTCTGCTGGGAATAGGGGAGCCTAATGGTCATCCATCAGAATTCCAGGCAGATAGGAGTCTCAGCTCTTTTCTGGGCCTTTCGTTGAAGCACGAAGACCAGGGAGCTCTGCTTCTGTCAGTAAAATGTGTGCTCCTCTGTCCACATCTTTCTTCTAATCTGTCTTTCTTTGTCGTACACCTATTTGGTTGTACACGATACTGACCTCCAACACGGGTATTCCCAAACATGCTGTCCTCGATGTGGCCCCACATTGGGTGGGTCTGGGAGGGTCCCACACATCATCAAAGCTGATACCTACAGGCTACACCAGAAGCCCTGGCCTGGGAGATACGGCTCCTAACTGGACTTGGGTAAAAACCTCACTCTCTTCAGCCTCAGTGTTTCCATCCGTACAATGGGGATGTTTGCTGTTGTGAAAATCAACTCACCAGCACTGTGAGGACTAATTATACCATCATCATAAAAGAAACTCCATGAGCACCCAGGGAAGGCTACAAGGGGAAACTGTATGCAAGATACACTTGTTCAACTATGTTTCCTCATTTCTAAAATATTCAAACACATGGTACAGTAGACAGTATCCATCAGATGGAGACTGGATTACTTTCCACTTGGGGCCATTGTTGCAATTCATTGTTCTCTGGGTGTGACTGCTAACTCTAGGAGCCCACTTGCCTGGGCTACAGGGCACCCAGATACGTGGGCACAACATCACTCTTTTCATGGAACGTGTTTGAGATTCAGGGTAATATTTCAATCAGTAGACCCAAAAAAGCAGATGCCCTCATCTTCAGTTGTAGGCCTGGACAGAACAAAAACTTACCCTCCCCAAGATGAGAGCAAATCGCCTTTGTATAGCTCTCTGAATTTTAAGGGTAATATTACTGATGCTGAGGTGAAATCGCTGAAATGCAAACCTGGTTTGTGAGAGAGTGAAAAATTATTCTGGCTGCCTCTTGCTGCTGTGTGTAAGAGAGTGAAGGGCTGATCTTCATCGGCATTGTTGAAATCGTTATCTCAGAAAGGGAAGAAAAGCCCCATTTCTGTGGCGTTTAATAATGCCTCACAAAGTCTAGGATGGGATGGGTAGGCTGTGACAGTGTTTAGTTCATAATTAAGCCCTTGATGTAACTGGATCCATACAGGAATTTTTGGAGTTTGTCTAGATCCGAAGGTGCCAGGCTCCGTGAGTCCTGAAAAGGCGAGAAATGACAGCATTCTCAAGCTGGGCACAGAACAACTGCAAGGTTTGACGGTCTCGCTCACTGAGTACCAAAACCCAGCCTAGGGAAAGAAATGCTTCAGAGATGGACACACACCCCATAGAACGGAGCTTGCTTCAAGAACCGCAGAGCACAAGCGGTGGTGGTGATGCCTTTAATCCCAGCACTCGGGAGGCAAAAGCAGGTGGATCTCTGTGAGTTCGAGGCCAGCCTGGTCTACAGAGTGAGTTCCAGGACAGCCAGGGCTACACAGAGAAACCCTGTTTTGAAAAACCAACCAACCAACCAACCAAATGAACAAAGAACCAAGAACCACAGAGCACAAGTTTGCTGCAAACACACTCAGGACAGTAAAGAGCATGGTACAGCAGCTGCTGTGGGAGGGATCACCCCGTCCTAAGACAAAGATGCAAGTCTCTCAGTACTGGTGTGCCGAGCCCACAGCACAACTTAGTACAGATGGCCTGCTGCCTTCATTGCAGGGTTTGCCACTTTGTTGCTCACAAAATAGTCTCTTTTGACTGCTGTCAATATCTTTTTGAAATTACGACTTTAGAATTTCCCCCTCTGTTTTCTTTCCTCCAAGCCCTCCATTTAACCTTCCCTTGCTCTATCAAATTCATGGCTTCTATTACACACACACACACACACACACACACACACACCTCTGTACGTATCAGTGTAACCTGCTCAGTCCATACAAAGTTACCTGTTTGCATATTTCAGGCTGACCCCCTGTATTAGCCAATTGGGGCTCTTCCCTGGAGAAGAATAGTTCTCCTACTCGTAACATTCCCCAATTGCCTGTAGCTGTTTGTCTAGGCCTGAGACCCTGAAAGCTTTCCCTGATCCATGTTAGCATGTCCCTGACATATTTTATGTGTATGTGTATGTTTTGACTGCATGCATACATGTGCACCATGTGCGTGCCTGTGTCCATGGAGTTCTGAAGAGGAACTGGAATTAGGAGTTAAGGGTGGTTGTGAACCAACATGCTCATAACCAATGAACCAACTCTTCAGCCTCATGACATCAATATCTTAATACATACCACCTCTATTCCATTTTGAAATTGATGGGAGATGTCATTCTGTATTTGTTTCTCTTATTGGTTAATGAATAAAGCCCTGTTGGCCAATAGGAAAAGAAGATAAGAGGGACAAGGAGACAAGGATGATTCTGGGAGATGTAGTAGGAAGAGTCAAGATTTAAGGACTTAAGTGTGTGTGTGTGTGTGTGTGTGTGTGTGTGTGTATGTTCCATAGAGGTGTATTGGGGCTTGGGGTGGGAGGGAGAATTGCTTTTCATTAGAATAATAGTGCTTTAAAAATGTTCATACAGACTTTTCAACAATATCACAGTCTTTTTCTCTTCATTTAAATGTCTGTGCCCGGACTCCGTAGCTGCAGGTCCGCTGGTTTAAACACTGAGCATTGTCAGCAGTGAGCATCCCATCTCAACAGCCATGATCTCCAGTCTAGCTCCATGACACTTCCAGTGTGTTCTTTAAAAACTGCAGTTTTATAGCACAGTGTGGTGGTGCAGGCCTCTAATTCCAGTAATTGGAAAGCTGAGACAGGATGACAGCTATGATTTAAAGAACAACATTTGCTATGCAGCAAGACCATGTCTCAAAAAAAAAAAAATCCCCCCCACAGATATATAGGTTTGCCTAAGCCAAAAAATTGCTTGTTATTTTCTGTTTCTATAACATAAAAGCCAGTGTCCATTGTAAGCATTAGAGGAAGTGATACTATGCCTGACTATTTTTACTATTTTTTTTCCACGTGTTGTTCTCTCTTCATTTGGCCCATGCTTGATCATTCAGCCAGGCCTGATCATTTGTCCTGACCATGTTCTAAGTCCACGCACGGTCCCACTACCTTCCCGCAGATGCTGCCCTAGACCAGGTACTTTCTCTTAGGTTTGTCCTGTCAGTCTTTAACTCTCCGTTCCCTTCTTTCTTAAGCCCTCACTGTTCTTAAAATGCAAACACCACATTCTCACCATCCTGTTCATAACGTAAGCAGATGATGTGGTCTCTTAGCTCACCTGGCCCTTGGGCTTGACTCCTGCCTCCTCTCCACACCGGCCTCTTGCCAAGTCCTTCCTGTCCACTCAGACTCCTCTGTCCCTTAAACACAGAGTTCTTTCTGCTGGGTCTTTGCACACGCCATCCCATCTTCACACACTCCTCCCTGGGTCCCGTGTCTCCCAAACTCCCTGGCTCAAACTTCACAGCGTGTCTATAAGACTGTCATGACTAAACGGCGGTAAAAGCAGAGAGAAGAAAGTAGGGCAGAGGATATAGCTCCAGAAAAGCTAAAGAAATTGAAGACCTCGGAGGTGAGGAAGTGATGGGTCGACAGGAAGTTGGAGGTAGCAGGATTCATCTGGCTTATGGGGGATGAGGAGAAGAAATGAGGGAATAGGTGGCTGAACAAAGCTGGAAGGATAACCAGCTTTGAAAGTCAAGCAAATGGAGCCCTTACTTTGCAAACGTCTATTTTTAAACCAAGGAGTGACAATCTCCCTGTTTCAGAAAGGAGCGTCCAGTGCATTACAGAGAAGTACAGGGAGGGAGATGTTAGGAAAAGATGGTAAGAACTTGACCAGGCAGCAGTAGGTAGACATTGGTGGAAATGATCAATTGAGGATGCGGAGCACGATGGATGAAGGCAGAGAGACAGATAGACTAGGTGTCCAAGAATATTCCAGATACCCACTAGAGCAACTGGGCATCCAGTATGGTCACTGGTTGAGATGGGGAACTCCAGGGGAGCAGGTTGACAGAAGACAATGAGTTGGATGTGGAGTACGCTGACGTTGGGGTATTTGTTCCCACGTCAGCGTGTACGATTTAGTTCAGACCTGGCCGAGCTTGCACTCAGCTTGCACACAGACACCTACTTGGACCCTTTCGGTGTCTGCATGTTTCTAGAGCTCCTGCTTTCTGTGTCCCAGTAAAGGATGCAAACTGTCTCCTGTGCTTGTGGGGTTGTTAAAGCAAAGGGAGAAAGTGGGAAGGAGACCCGTCCTGCCAGGGTCAAATTTTTCATGAGAAAATGTTTTTATTCCCCAAGCCTGGGCCAGTCAGTCGTATTGTTTATCTTCCTCAAGACTCCTCCCAGGGCTCCATGCTCCCTAAACACTCCAGAACACTTCGCGGGCCTCTTCTGTGCTGCGCCCCAGAGACATATTTTCACATAGTTTGGAGTTCCTTCTTCGCCTTCGAACTCTTTGCAGGTCTACATATCACACCAACTAAATCTTTGAGCTTGGAAAAAGTCCAGCGTAAACAGCATTTCCCTTTCCTGTCACCCCTGCGCTCAGTACAGTCCCAGGCACATACATTTTTTTTCAAAAATTGTGAATTGGATTGAAATCGACAATGAATTCTTTAGGGTGGAAATAGTGACCTTGAGAGGGTGTGATAGTGATTTGATGGGAGACGGCTTATTGGTTAGGAGAGTGAAACCGTACCAGTTCCTAATGCGGGAAGGAACACAACCCTGGGTAAGAAGGAGCCTCTTTTAAATGATGGCTTTTCATTGTAAGCATCTCGCAAAGGAGGAGAATGCTGGGTGTGAGGTGTAGCTCAGTGATCTTGCCTGGTATGTTTGAGACCTGAGGTCAACTCTCTGCTCTAATAAACAGTCAGTCAACCAATTAAACGTTCATTTTCTTCTGAGCTTGCCTTTAGTTTGTGAATACTGGCTCATAAAATGCAACACTTGTTTACAGTAAATGATACCCAGCCGTGCTAACCAGCACCAATGAAAGACTTGGGGTAGATGACTTCCTTTTGGTTAGAGCTCCAGTGGCACGGCCATCGTGACATTTGGGAAATTTAAAGGAAGGGGATTCATGACTCATCTTGTAGCGCCTTTCTCCAGGCAGAAGAGGCGATACAGCCCCCCTGTGGTGGCCAGAATACACCTGTCAAGATAGAGACAGAGGGGCAGACAGGGTTTGTCTTACAAGCCCTGGCCAGCCTTCAACACACAACTTGTAACAGCTGGGAAGCTGAGAGTAGGAAGAGGGGGTTCAAGGCGGGTAACCAGTGGGTCAGGTGTGCCTGAGAGCCATCCTCCCTGAGGTAGAAGGAACAAGGGCCAGGCTCTGCAGCTCTGGCCTCATGGCTCTGCTGAGGGCTTGGTTTTCAGCTTACCTTTCCCCTCCCAAGATTCCCAGGAGACACCGGGTAAACAGCAGGAGAGATCCTTGTGTCCCTAGTGGCACCCACACCCATTGACTCTGGGTCATGGGTCACATTCCTTTCCAGACCTCACCGGTCTCCGGTTACAAAGGCCACATTGCACAATCCTCAGAGGGGCAGGCATGATGGGGCCTGGGTTGGGCAGAAGGGGTGTGCCCTCCGTGTATCAGGGATCTACGTGTGGCCAGATGCCAAGGCACCCAGGTGATGGCAACAAGACTCGCCTTCTATCCTCTTTGGAGAGGTGTCTGTCCCCTCCTGAGGCTTTTAAGTAGCATTGTCAAACTACAAGTTTTGGAGTAATTTTAGGGGGAACATTCCAAAAGTCTACTAGGCATACCTGCACAGCAGTTTATAGGAGAGCAGGGACTTCACAACCACATTGCAGAAGCTGAATCTAAACTCCCTCTCCTCCTGTTTCCCATAATCAGCTTCCTCCAGCCACAGTATATGCAAATTTCTCAATATACTACACAGCTTTTGAAATCGACACGGAAGCAAACAAACAGACCACAGCTCTGCCCAAAGCCTACGTCCCAATGGACTGGTTTTCCCTGAAGGAGCGTGCATACTCTCTTTACCACAGACAAGTCTGCTTGGAAAGCCAGGGATATACGTGAGAGTCTTTTAGGAGTCAGATGTTTCCGTTAAACCAATATGATTCTATAATTAACATAAAGCACCATGTGCATTTACCAATAGCAACAAAAGTATTCACCTCCTACTTCCAATGATAGAGCAAGCTGGCAACCATGACAATTAGGGCATATTATCTGAAATGATTATTTGTTTCACTTCATTTTCTTCCAGAATTTAGTGATGGGAGATATCATTCTGTAAATATGTTTCTCTTATTGGTTAATGAATAAAGTTCTGTTGGCAAGATATGCGGGACTAGGAGACAAGGAGGATTTGGGAAGAGGTAGGAGGAGATTCAAAATGTAGGACCGGGAGAGAAGAATGCCAGGCCCTCTCTCCAGTAAGATGAGACCACATGGAAATACTTAGATTAATAGAAATGGGTTAATATTTAAGACAGAGCTAGCCAATAAGTAATATTAGTAACAGGCCTACAACATTATATCTGATACAGTGTCTGTTTGTGTTATTTGGGGCTGGAGCAGCTGAGGGACCAGACCGGTGGGAAAAAAAAAAAAAACCACTCGTAACAATTTAGAGCTTTAAATAGATATTAATGTATTTGCAAGGAATTTAGTTAGAAACCTGAAGTACTGTCCACAGAGTGCCGAGGCATAAACCTACAAACTGACTGGAGACGTAAGACAGTGCTGTAGAAAAACCCTGGACAAGGCTGATGAAGCACTCCACTTAACAGGATAATTCCAAATAAAATCTGCAATCATAGGGAAAGTCCCAGAAGCCCCGCTTAGCAAATATATTGGGTAATAAGGGTAGGTCACTTAGCACTTATGTGTGAAATAGCTTTGGCTGCCACACAAAGTATTTACCCATACACATGCAGGATACACATATATCCTCATAAATGATCATGGTCTGCTCACACTGGAAAAGGCAGGACCACAGGAAGATCATAATAGTTATAAAGTGAAAGGCTTGTAAATTGTGTAAATGTTTATTAGCGTGTATAGATACTACATGTGCCTGTGCATATGTGTGTGTAGTGCGTATGTGTGTGATTGAATGTGGGGGGGGGTGGGGGAAGAAATCAAATTGGAGTCTGTTCCTCTCCACACCATCATCATCACCATCACCACCATCATCATCAATCATCATTATCAATCAATCATCATCCCCATCATCATCAATCATCATTATCAATCAATCATCATCCCCATCATCATCAATCATCATTATCAATCAATCATCATCCCCATCATCATCAATCATCATTATCAATCAATCATCAACACCATCACTATCATTATCATCATCATGGAGACAACTCTTCAGGAACCTAAAGATCACCGATTAGGCGAGACTAGTTATCCAGTTAATGCCCTCAATCCTTCTGCCTCCATATCCCCAGGTCTGTGTTACAGGCATGTGCCAACTGGCCAGTTTTCCACACGAGCACTGGGGATCCCAACTCTGCCACCATGTTTGCATAGTGAGCACGTTAAGACTGAGCCATTCCCCTGCCCATTTTGCAGACAGCTTCACGACAAGGCAGCTTGCTAACTTTCCTGTTTGTTTTCATTAGTATCTCAACCTTTTGGATGGTTTGAGGTTTTTTTAATGACCTTGACTCCAGCTCTACCAGCCTGGTGGGGGTGTAGAGGTAAAACACCGCATTCACCAATAACCACTGGCCAAAATATTCTAACCTAGAAACACCAAGAGTTAGTTCAAATAGAAACCAATTCAGCGTGAATCAAGGACAGAGTGTACTGGACCAGCTACCTTGCTTCCCGGCCAACACACAATCTCTGCTCAGATGGAGGCACTGGGGTGTTTCCCTAGTCTCCACAACTCCACAATCCCATGCCACATGCCAAAGCCAAAGTTCACAGAGTATCACTGTCAGTAGAATGTAAATGCCGATGAATTAGGAAATGGAAATTAAGTTTTCTCTTTATTAATATAGGTGAGGCCTAAGCCTAATTCTTAAGTGTCTTAAAAAAAAAAAAGAAATCTAAAAAAAAAACTGGCCAATAACAATTTAATTTTCAGAGTCTTAAGAAATTGGACCATATTTTAATTGTGAAAAATCATAGCAACTTTCCAGATGGAAGCTGGATGTGTGCTATACAGTTACATGCGAGCGTATTCCGCTTTGACCTGGGTCCCTCGCTCTGGGTTTTACATGCTGTGGGCAACTGCCACCACCTTAGAGCATCAGGACCCTGTCTCACTACTGTGATATATTTATTCATGCTCTGGTGGGGGCTGAAGGGCGTCAAAACTGTGCCCTGCGTGTATTTGGTCTCTTTCTTGTCTGTTGTGCCTCGTGTGCTCTGTGGGTAACTGGTCTGCAGCGGAGCTCTGGGCTGCGCGGTCGGAGGCCCTCTCTCTGCCTGTGAGCTTGCTGTATCCAAAGACCCAAGAGAGTCCAAGTAGAGATGAGTCAGGACCTGGCCCCACCCCTGAGCTCCACCCTGCTGCTCAACAGAACATCTATTTGTTGTCACTTGGAATCTCTCTGGGCCTACAGGAAAAATCAAATCCTTTAGAAACCAAAACCCCAAGGCAAGGTAAAGAAAACAGGATTGTTCACACGCCCTGTAGCTACTATTTCCCTGTAAGACCCTTAGATGGGGGTGGGGTGGGGGCAACTGTGGATGGCCCCAGCTGAGCTGTAGGCCTTGGCTTCTCAACCATAAGGCCTTTCTCTTTCTCTGTCCCTAGGGGTGGCCTTTTGCTCTTGAAGCCTTGGCATTTCAAAACAGGACTTTGGAGTTAATCTCTATTGTTAACCCATAATACACTTTTCTCCACCTTGTACTGATTTTTGTAGCATTTTGAAAACCATCCCTACTAAAATGATTCTTTCACTTAAATGTTTACAATCTTTACTCATCCCTGTCGTTCTGGGAGAAGCCATTAAAAAGAAAGGCACCCGTGCAGAAGAGCATCATCAAGCGAGATAATTCCTTTAGAAAGTTGCTGGGAACTGGCCAGAGACCCCGTGTCTCCTGCTTTTCCCAGTGATTGGGGAGAGACCAGTGGTGGTGGTGGTGGTGGTGGGGTGGTCTGAGAATTTAGGAAATGCATCACTGCCTCCTGGGTGAGTCTACAGAGGACAGGCATGTGTCTGCTGGGAGCCCCACTGGATTCCTGCCATTCCTTAGAAATGGTGGGTACCATGGCCTCTGTGCCACACTGTTCTTCCTGGAGGCATGTTAACCTGTGGGTATCTCCTTCTCCTCTAGATACTAGCAAGTTCTACCCTTAGCTTAGCAAGTCATGTACCTGCGCTGGAGGCATGGCTGGCTGATCCTTCTGGGTCCTTCCAGTAGTGTTCTGCCTCTGCTCTGTCAATAACTGAACTTCGGTTGCTTTTCCTTCTCAGATGCTAAGATCCAGTCTGTGTTGGGTATTGTGATGTCACAAGTAGAATCCTTACTCCCCCACCCCACTGCCCAGCTGAAACCTTTCTGCCCACATCAATGCTGACCTCTCAATTTCCATTTCCGTTAGCCCCCAGAACCTTGCTGGGACTCACAGGGAAGAAACCTTGAAGGCCACCCAGCTCCATTGCTTTATGCATAATAACATCGAGGCCCTGGATGGTGAACTGCAGGCTAAGTAGAACCCAGAGGCCTTCAGTGATGACCTCTAGCCCTTCTGAACAGGCCATATTTCTACCATGTTCTCCTCTCCCGAGTTGGTCTACACCAAAGGTTTCTGGCAGGCAGCTCAAGAGACCACCTGCCTCTACCCATGGCCAGAAGCCACCCAGACACAGTAATGCAGCAGTCGCCATGGAGACCATTTGTTTTTCTGACAAACTATAGATGCCAGAAAGAGCTCATCTTAACTCATAAATCCTGACCCATCAGACCAATCCCAGAATAGCAAGTCATTTGACTTCTGAGTAATTAAGTCTTCACAGATTTGGAGAGGAGTAACAAAGTAAAAGCTATCCGTCATATTCACTGCAGTTCACTGAGCTCTGAGGGGAGGGGCTTCATGAAGACATCCCATTTAAGATTAAGTGTCCTATGTTCTCTCACCCTGAATACTCCAGTGTGGGTCTCTGTATTAGCTACCATCTACTGCAGAGGAAACTTCTCTGACAATGTCTGAAAAAGACACTGCACTGTGGGTATAGTAGAATGTCATTAGAAGTCATTTAAAAATAGTATGTGGTTCTCCCCATGGCTATGACCTATTTAGTGTAGGTTCCTGGCCACCTGAGCAATGTCAGGCATGGGTTCAATGTCATGCAGTAGGTCTTAATTCCAATCAGATAATGATTACCTCCCACAATGTTTATGCCACTATCACAGCACGGTATCATGCACATAGGCCGCCCGTGTATGATTGCCAGTTTTATAGGTAAGTTGGTGTTTACCTTTCTCCTCTGGTAGCATTCAGAATACCTTCCCATACCCTGAAGACTAGTCAGTAGGTGTGAAGGTTTTACATAGGCACCAGCTAAATTTCCCTATGTTCAATGAGATATAAAGGTGTTGTCTTTAGCAATAGGGTATTACCATCAGTTTGTGGAGAGTGACTAATAGCTTTGTCAAATAGCCAGAGATTCCTTTGGCCAACAATTTGTGTAGAATGTAGAACATTATTTTCAGGTGTGTGACTTGTTTCCACTGTATTTGTTTGACTCCGAGAAGCTGTGCCTGTTTAAAATACCTGGTGGTCCTCATAAAGAGTGAAATGGCCAATATCGAGGCAAGAACAAGGTAGGCAGGCAGCAAGTACACACTGGAGAACTGAGGAGGCAGAGAAGGAGCAACAAGATAGCAAGGAGAGGAGGATGGGGGGGGGTGTGGAGGGAGTGTGGGGGTGTGGAGGGGGTGTGGGGGAGTGGGGGGGGCGGACCAGGCCATCCAGAGTCTGCCGACATCACAGCGAATCAAATCAGTGGTTTCCTCGGCTGGGGCATGGTGGAGGAAGATAAGTGAGGGGCCTGAATTACTCAAGTCATGTACACATTTGCTGCCTTCATCATTGAAAAGAGATGCATTTTATAAAACGTAAATTATGCTTCCCTGAAAACAACGAGATGCACAAAACATATTTATTATTTAAAACCAGTTATATCTCTCAGTTTCTTTGGGAAGTCATGCGTGAAAACCCTTGGGTGTGTGGTTGAGTTCATACTCATTGCTTTCAAAGCTTACTCTGTCTCTACTGTGTCCCATTCCTGACCTCTGTTGAGCAGTAAGGAGATTTTACAAGAAAATGTACAAGCCTTAACAAGTTTTCTTCCTCCCGAACATCTGAGCAGCTGCTTCCTATGAGGATGAGCAGAAGAGGCATGTGCAGGATGTGGGTGGGCATGTGTCTATGTGAGGTGCTCAGTCATCCCAAACATCTTCACTTTGGTGTCTATGGAGACAATGCTGCCACCTCTTGGCAGAGTCTTGAAATTCTTATTAGGCTTCTAAACACATTTCCTATATTCAGATATAGTCTGATATATATGCATATATCAGGTATATATATTTCAGATACAGTCTGATATATGTACACACACACACACACACACACACACACACACACACACACACACACACATATATATATATATATATATATATATATATATATCCAGATACACAGCAACTTCTCACAAACAACATAAATTTACAGTCTTGCAGTTCTGGTCTTCAGTGGCTCTAAGGAGTTAAAATCCATGTGTTGATAGACCAGTATCCAGTATCTGTCTGTGAAAGCTTCTAGAGACCCCCGCCTGTGGCTCCTTCCCGCAGTACCGACCATATCCTTCTAGCAATGATTTTATTATCTCTTTTCTCCCACTCTCACACGCCCCCACTTGTGAAGATCTGTGCTGTGGCTGTGGACTCACAGACACAATCCATGGTAACCTTCCAATCCAGATACTTCCCAGACTTAATCTCAGCTGAGAATCCCTTCCCATCGGTCAGTGATTGTAGCACCAGCTCTGGAAGATAAGGACATAAACGGATGAGGACTGGAAGATCAGTCAATAACCAGAGCATTCAAAAACAACAGGCAAGCAACATCTCCCTTAAAAAGCAAATGAAATCAGCAAGAGACAAACAATGCAGATGAACAGTAAGTAATGGATTTGAATAGACATTGCTCTGATGAAAATATATCAGTGACCAACAACACACAGAAGGATGCTATGCGCCATTGGGCAATAGAGGAATAAAACCAAAACCACAGTGCCATGCTATTGCACACCTACTGCACTGGGATGGTTATTACAAAGACAAAAAATAACCAGCATTGGCAAGGCTGTGGAGAGTTTACTAGGTTCACATTTTGTGATGGGAATATAGGCTGGAGTTTCCAAGCAAAAGTGTTCCCTTCACCAGTTCCACACCAAACTAGTGATGATCAGCAAAGTGCATCTGTTTCTGACTATATCACTAAGAGAACGGAAAGCAGTCCTTTAAAAAAAAAAAAAAAACTTTTTTAGACCTCTGACAGTGGAACCAGGATGTATCCCTGGGTCATGAAAGGACTTTGGGAGCACATTCCCCTTGGAGGGATACTCCCTTAACCTAGAGACAGGGGTGGGGGGTGGAAGGGGACACACCACCTAGACCCTACTCCAAATGACTTGACAGATTTTGATGAACCCTCCTGGAGGGCATCACCCTCCCTGTTGAGTGGAGGGGGGTGGGATGGGAGGGGGTTTGGAGGGCATGGAAGGGAGAGGGAACTGGGATCGATATGTAAAATAAGGAAAAAGAATATATATATATATGCATATATATGTATACACACACACTCACAAACTTTCTTTTCATTTATTCTTTGTGTCTTTCACATCATGTATCTCTATCCCATTCATTTCACATCCCTGAGTGTCTGCCCTCTGCCCTTGCAACACCCCCCCCCCAGATAAAATTTAAGAGGAAAGAAAAATAGGAATGTAGTAAGACAAGTGGTCTTACAGGATGAGCAGAAGTTACCCTTTAAAAGGAGAAGGGCAGGAAAATGAAACAGCAAGAAAAGCGGGGCAAGTTCCAGGTTAATTTCCTTGTAAGGCAGAAACAGAACAATGGGGACAGTTGACTGGCTACAACAGGGTATGTTGGACAGCAGCTTTGCATATAAGGGAGATAGCAGAGCCTGTCTGCTGGGAAAGTGGCCTGATGTCTTTTTAATCCTCATCTCTTAGCATATCAGAATCAGGTTACCTTAAGAGAATACTGACTCCATAAAGGAGGCCACAGGCACAATTCTGAACAAGTGGCTGCATTTCACACTAAAAGGCGAGCTTTGGGATGTCTTGGGACCTGTGTCTGGGTCTGACCAAACAGGTTCACCAGTCTCAAGTCACCTGCAAAAGCTACTGAAGGTCAGACTCAGGCTACAGCATCACCCTGCCAAGCACCGAAGCTGGGGAAGTTGGGAGGCGTACGTGCTCTATTATTATTGATATTCTCGTTTCAGTCACTCTGGGCAAAGCTGTTCAGAGCTTAAAGTTGCTACTGCTTCTTTCTGTTGTTGTCTGATTGTCCTGGACTGTGGCATCAGGAACTGCTGAACGTGTATCCAGCGAGGTACTTCCGTTCCCGCTCACCATCAGCATCATCAGGAGTATACCACATCCATTACATCGTTTATTGTTCTCTACTGTCAGTAGATTACCACTGAGAGAAATACACAAAATTCTACAAACTCCCTCAGTGGAGCAAAAGATGGACAAATAACAATTTTATGATCATAAATGATCTCCATTATAGTAAAAACTTGGGAGAAAACTTTGCTCAACAGACTACAGCCAGGACTTCTGCATCTTCTTAGAATCCCCCATGACAGCGCCCCTTACCAGCAGGAAGTAGTTTGGAAAGAATGACGCCCAAATTCCCAAATATTGTCTATAAATGTTTGTTTTCATTTAAATGGACTTGGTTACATAAAATAAATAAAAGAAAAAGAAAAAAATAATTATAATTCAAAATGTAGATTAGTAGGTGCATTTTTAAAAATTAAAATGATTTGTTTTCTAATAAAAAAAGTCTGAACAGATTATATAATTTTTAGAAAACTACAAGATCAGTAACAATGCATGACACCCTTTTAAGTGCATTTTATTTCACTTTCCCAACACTCACAAGGAAACGGGAATTTCCATTTCATAGATGAGAAAGTTGAGGCTCACAAATATTTAATGGCACTTGTAAAACTGTTGAACCCGAAAGAGATGTTTGCACCTGAGCCATCTGCAGTCCTATCACCCAGTGTTTTTCTCTTTTCAGCTGCTTCATTCTTAAATCAAGACAAGTATTCTGAATCTCTCCCTCAGTATCTAAAGAAGATGGTTGCTATATAGGAGTTGATTCGGTTCCATTTTCCAAGTGTCTTCCAGAAACTCCAGGCTTACACTCCCTATCACCCCAGGCTGTGAGGTGATTTCTGTGTGTTTCAGAATGCACGGGCCTGAATTGCTCCATCCACTGCATTTATCTTGAAATTAGTATTTGTGAATCCTTCCATTGCTAATGCCGCCCAGTGATCTTCCAAACCGGGCTTCAAGGCCAGAAAAACAACCTGCTTGCTGTGTGAGTCAGTAACACGAGAAAAAGACACCCTACCCCACGTTTCCATACTGCTGCTTCTGGGCAGAACCAGCAAAAGTTAGCAACGTCTGTGGAAATGGCTGGCAGAGAGTCTTTCCTTTTCACGGTTTCCTTTTATTGAGAGTTGATTTTTTTTTCCCCTCACATAATTTATCCTGACTGACATGGATCAGCTATCACCAGTTCCACAGCCAGGCCTTGGATTGGCCCACCCTCACATCTACTCCACCTAGGACCTGCTGGAGTTTGTGAAGGGACTGGTCCTGTGGAACCATAGCCACAGGATCCCCATGATTCGGGGCCGCAGGGTATCCCAGAGGAGTTTGAGTGAAGGTCCAGTGATGATGGTGTAGCAGAAACCAGAGGCCTTGAACCAGACCAATGACTCAGTAAAGCTAACTGGACAAAAGCGTACACTATACTATGAAACACACTCCTCCCAATACAACCAGATAAGGGAGAATCAGGAAAAATGGAGGAGCACAGAGGTATTTTTGCTTCCTTTTGTTTTTGTTTCTTTGCTTGTTTTGTTTTGGTTTGATTTTTAAATTTTATTTTGAGGGGCACAGCAAGGGTGAGGGTAGGATATGGGGGGACTGGGTGGTAAGTGGAATTAAAAAACAAAACTCTGACAAGACAGTATGCGACAAGGAGCCTGCAGAGATGATGTGATGCTGAGTTTGTTTTCTGTTGGCCATCTCCTTCTGGGCATGCGGCACTCTGGTTTCCCATAAGGATAGCTTGTTTCCCCAGTGAGTCCCTTGGAGAAAACTGCATTTTCTCGTTTGTAAATGGTTATTAGATGGAGTAACTGCCTGGCTTAGGGATGGGGCATGTGTCCACTTCCTTCAGCTCTAGGGTCCCATGTGTCATAAACCTGTGCAGACCCTGTGTATGCTTCCTCAGGCTCTGAGTTCATACATTCGTGGACCATATTGATTTAGAGGACCCCTTCTCTTAGTGTCCTCCATTCCCTCTGGTTCTTACACCTTCTGCCTCCTATTGGAGGGTACCCTGAGACCCGAGAAGAGGAATGTGATAGAGATATCCCAGTTAGGGATGAGTGTTCCAAGGTCTATGCATATTGTCTGGCTGTGGCTCTCTGTATTGTTCCTGTCTGCTGCAGGAGGAAGCTTCTCTGTGATGGCTAACAAGACACTGTTACATTGCAGGGGTCCTTTTCCCTCTTGGCTTGTTGGCCATCAGTCTGAGAGGAGAAAGAGGCAGAAGGGATGACAGAAAGCTTTGTAGTGAACACGGACGGAGGGAGACAGACTTTTGTTAATCAGCTCAGCATTATTCCAGAGTATAAGGAATATATAGGATTGAGGAGCCTAGGAATAAACCCTAATTTGCATTAAGTGGCATGCTCTTATCACAAGGCTTTGTATGTGTCAGTAGGGTCCTGTAGCAGAGTCCCTAGCACGTCTTCTTAGCAGGGATCTATGCCAAGGGTTAAGATAAAGATGAATCAGGCATCTGGTTTTAGAGACAGGCATCTGGTTTAGAGACATCTTTCAGGTAAAGTCAGTCCTCCAGACCCACAGACATTCTTCAGATAAAGCTAAGTAGAGAGCAGGAAACTTTGCTGGGGAAGGGGTGAGATTCCATATTGCCAAGCTTAGAGAAAGCTTCCGGCTATGGCACACTGCGACCTCCATCAGTCAGCAAAGTATTCCAACACTACATGTGAGTGGAATATTGTTATTAGGAGTTGTTTTATTTCCATGTTTTTTTAGTAGAAAAGTATTTGGTTTTACCACAGTTCCCTGGGCTAACTCGGCTCAGGTTCTTGATTACCCAAGTAGTGTTGGGTATGAGTTCCATCTCAGGGAGTAGGTCTTAATTCAAGTCAGATGTTTCTTGATTATTCCCACAAGCTTTGTGTCACCAATGCACTAACACATCTTGTAGACAAGGGCATCATTATAGATCAAGGTGTTTACGTTTCTCCTTTGATAGCACACAGAGTACCTTCCTATACCAAGAAACTAGCATGTAGGGTGAAGACTCTATGTAGACATCAACTCAAGTTCTCCATGTTCAATGAGTTGAGTAGGGTGTTGTCAGCAATGGAGCCTTGCTGTCAGTTTGTGAAGAGCAACCTAAGCCTTGGAAACAGCCTGAGTTGTTTAGGGGTGTCCATGGGGCCACTTTGGCCAACAACTCAATTAGATGTTACCCAAAGCCAGTACTGGAAGCTTCATTTGGTGACAAGAAATACTGAGTTGGAGCTCTGTCTCTCCCATTATTTGTCAGTTTCATATAGATAGCATAGTGTGTGTGTGTGTGTGTGTGTGTGTGTGTGTGTGTGTGTGTGTGTAAGCTTCTTTTGCATTGGGTTTCCATACTAGCTGTCAAATGGCCCTTAGTTTTGGCTATCTCCCTCAGCCCCTTGTATCCTCCCCTCCCCACTTTAGCCTTCAGTTCCATCCCCCAAACCATCCATAACTATCCATTGAATCTCTCTTTCCTAGGGATGTAGGCCACATGAGCCAATCAAAGATGGCACTGAGGGGGACATCAGGTGGGCCTGTCCTGAGTTGTTTACAAAAACAGATGATTGGTTGCCTAGATGGAACTGCATGAACAGCTCATATTTACTAAGTAAAACTTATGGAACCTAAGCTCATTATAGGCTGACCTTTAAAAGCATTGGATGGCTGTTTTCCCATTCTGTTTTTTTTTCCTTTAAAAGATGCTTACTATGGGACAATAAATGAGTTGCTTGACTAGACTCCCTGCTGTGTCTGATTGTCTCAGACTTAACTTTTCTCGGACCCAGCTCAGCTTTCCATGTTTGGGCTAAGACCCCACATCTAGTGCCCTCAATTTGGGGCACAAAGAACCTATATTTTGGCCGAGGCTAAGCGGTTTCTCAGGGTAAGTGAGACCCTCAGAATTGGTAACTCTATTTCCAATAAGAAGGGAGAAGTCGCCAAAGATGAGGCAGAATTTCATGATGTCATTTTTTAACAGCTGAATGATACTCCATTGTATGAATTTAACACATTTTCTTCATTCATTCATCTGTTGAGGGATGCTTGGTTATTTCTAATTTCTGGCTATTATAAATACAGCAGCAATGAACATGGGTGAGTAGGAGATGTGTGAGTGTTCCCCTTAATCCACATCCTTGTCAGCATGAGTTGTCATTCATTTTATTGACCTTAGTCATTCTGACAGGTGTAAGATGAAATCTGAAAGTAGTTTTGATTTCCATTTTGCTGATGACTAAGGATGTTGAATATTTCTTTAAGTATTTCTCAATCATTTGAGTTTCCTCATTTGATAATTCTCTATTTAGAACTGTACCCCATTTTAAAATAGGGTTATTTATTTTCTTTATATCTACTTTTTTCAGCTCTTATATCATTTAGATATTATCCCTCTGTTGCATATGTAGTTGGTAAAATATCCTCTTCATTTCTGTAGATTGCCACTTTGAATGATGGTGTCTTTTGCAGAAACCTACCTGCTTTCTTGGTCAAAGTGCTGTTTGTTTGTTTTTGAGCATGCATTGGAGAGGGGGGTTGGCCGGGAGATTCTGAAAGGATGGAAGAGAGAGAAAACATGATCAAAATAATTAATATTAAAATCCTTTGTACATATATATATATATGTACAACACATATGTACATATATATGTGTACATATATAAACTCATCCTATAAAATGTTATATAAAATGTTATCTGGAATAGGCCAATAAATATCCTGCAATTAAATGAATTTATAAAAAAAAACAGACTAGAAAAAGCAAGTTGGTTCAGTCACATAGATGGTGAGTCAAGGGTGTAGAATCTGAGAATAGGTAGTGTCTCCTATATTTATCAGCTATCTGCTGTTACAGCACATACATAATAAATAGAGGAAGGGTATTCTGACTCACAGTTTAGAGTTTCCAGCTGATGACCAGCAGATCATGAGAACAGATCAGAAAATGCAACTGTTTGCTTCACAGTGGCTAGGAATGAAAGAGAGGGATGGGAAGGATAGGATTCCTTTGAGGGCACATACCCAGTGACCTACAGATTTTCTACTGGACCCAACCTCCTGAGTGTTCATCTTCCAATACAGCCACTCACGCAAAACTTCTCTGACACAAATTTTGCTCATTCCCAGATGGATTCCTGCTCTGTAGACAAACGACTGGCCACTGGCTCTCCAAATGCTTTAAGTTCTTTCCTGTCTTGCCTCTAGTCATTTCCAGTTTTTCTCCAAGGTCATCTTCTCCTGACTCCTGACTCAAGCAAGACAATGAAATTAGTGTGATGTAACTAACAGTTTTCTGGGGGGGCCCTAGGAGAAACAGTTGTCATTGATACCTGGCATCCCACCACCAAACACTGTACAGGACCTTAGTGCTGTGGTGTCATGGTTTTCCACACAGGATCTTTCCCTGTGGGGTGAATGCATCTCTGCTTACAGCCTATTTCCTTTGCTGAGTTTACTTCAAAGCCTTTATTTTGTCTCCTATGACTAAGGAGTCTTTTCCTATCTCACCGATCTTGAAAATTATTTCCAGATTTAACGCCTCCACTGTGTCTTAAGCTGGAGGGAGGCAGGCCCAGGGACTGCATCCTTTAAATGGCTGCAGCAGCCAGTAAGTCCCCATCGCCCCAATGAGGTTCTTTGTTCAAATGTTATTTTAGGGAGCTGTTTCAAACTCATAAGAACTTTCTGCAGTCCTGTCCTTGAGTTTATGGGAAATGTTTGGTCTTGCACCCTCTATTGAAGCATGTTTCTAATTAGTGTTATCAATAAAAACCAGGAGTCAGACAATGGGATGAAAATCGGGAAGATTAGAGAACCGGGAGCAGGTGCCAGTAGCTTCCTACCTATCTCCATCCCTCCATCAAAGAGGGTGTGAGCCTGTCTGTGTACCACCTTCTCACTTCCTCTCTTCATCTCCTGGGATTAAAAACATGAGGCACCACTGCCTGGCCTCTATGGTTAACTGGTGGCTAGCTCCACCCTCTTATTTGTGAGAACACAAACAAATCATCACACCACCCTCTGTGTGTATACAGCTGTTTGTGTCAAATATGAGTATACACATGGGCAAATTACATAGGGATCTTGCCTGCCTGTGGCTGTTCTTCCCCTGGCAGACAGAAGGATACTTAGATTTTTACATATTTTTCTCTGATCTTATTATCATGTAAAAAAAAAAATGTTGGCCCGGTATTTTAGTTAAGACAGGCTTTGACTATAGATTCTCATGATAAAAGTTTGAGGCTTGACTGGATGACTCAGAGAGTAGAGCTCTCTCTGGTTCCATCTGGCAACCAGAGTTTGATCCCAGAAACCACAGAGAGGTGGATGGAGAGACTGACTTCATGGGGTTGCTTTGTGCTCTGGCCCCTACACACTTGCCATGCATGCATACCCACGAAGTCATCACAAACACATTCACACAGTAACACCAAAATAAATGAGTACATATATAAACGAATGATTTTTAAAATTTGAAATCATTTTATATTAGTTTTATGTACCTGAACAGTTATTGTACACACAAACTATATAAAGTTAAAAATACATGCTTTAGAAAAGAAATTAATTATTGTACATTTTTGTTATATCAAACAACCATGTAGCCTCAATGTGCTAATAAACTTACCAGTTCTGAATATTTAATTAGTTTTAAATCCTTAGACTAACATTTTGCTAAGCTTATTAATAAATGTTATATGTGAATCTTAACCTGTGTGTTTTGTCATGGCTCCTCTGCACACTACTCATTGAACATGGAGAACTTGAGTTGGTAGAATCTTCTTTTGTTGATGTTGTTTTATTGAGTTCGTGCATATGTATGATTTTTGCATAAAACATTACCAGCATCCTCTCTCCTCCAGTTCTTCCCTTAACCCCAGCCCCACATTTCCTTCCCAACTTTCTGTGTCCCCGCCACTGAGTCCCCTTTCCGTTGCCTATAAAATTGCATAACATGCCTACGAAGTGACATTTGATCCAGAAGAAGTGGACTCTCTCTTTCTCTCTGTTTCTCTCTCTCTCTATCTCTCTCTCATGTGTCAAACATGAGAGAGCATGTGTCTGGCAACATTGCTCTATTCCATAATGCACAGAAATTGGAAATAAACCCAGTTGTCCTTCAACAGAAGAATGGATAAAGGAAATGTGCTACATTTACACAATGGAACATTATCCAGCCATTAAAAAGAATGAAATTATTTCAAGGATGAAAGAGAAATATGTATGTTGTATTCATGCAGGGGCACATATGGATGCAGTTAGCTGCTAGTGTCAAATATTAATGTGAAATCCCAGTGAGAGAGAAGACTTGAGAAAAGATGAAATTGCTTCTCTTTTGACTCTGAGATTTCTGAATGTGTGTACCACGACAGTCATGAATGTTCAATTAGAAACAAAATACTTCTACAGAACAAAAACAAATGCCAGCTAACACACCATGTCATCAATGCAACAAATAGCAATTAGTCAAAAGCTCTGTGAAGACTCAGCATCATGCACCTCGCTTTTCCCTCCAGAACCAGGCCCATCTTCCAAGCTGAAATAGCCCAGGCACAACTGAGCCACACCTCTCAACGCTCATTGGCTAGAGGAGTGAGCGGTCTGAATGCTCATTGGCTAGAGGAGTGAGTAAATGCCTTCTCCACCAGCTGACAGGAAAGACCCTGACAACAAAAGGGTCCTAAACACTCTGTTGAGGACAGATGTGATGCCAATGATAGACAAGCATGCTGAGCAGACAGAGCCTGCTGTACAGAGCATGCTCAGACGCTCTGTGCCTTCTAACTCTGTTCATGCTCACTCATCCCTGGAAGACGGCTTTTAGGACTGCACCATTAGAGAGAATAAATGAAGGTACTTTAGAGTTACTTGCCTCGAGCCACACAGCTAAAGCAGATCACTGAGTTTGTGCTTGGGATGACTTCAGGAAGCTGATTCAGAGCTGGAGGCAGCTCAGCAACCCTCCAGCCAGCGTGTAACTGTGTTCTGCTGAGAAGGCTGATTTCCTGCCAGACTGTCCCATCCACATCCACCGAAGAGCAGGAAGAGGACGGCAGCCAGTTGGTGCTGTTTGTTCTGAATATAAGGTACCATTGAAACAGAGACTTAAATACACAGTATGGCGCCACCAAGATTTCAAATCGATGCCAGCAGAAAGACAACAGGCACTGGCATAATTATACCTGACCCTGCTTACTAAGCACCATATGCTCGGTTAAATACAGAGGGGCTGGCGTCCGGCTGAGAAGACAAAGCAAAAGCAGGGATTGGAAAGTTTCTCATCAGCAAGCTCGAGCACATGAACACACCCACACGAAAATTAAAGAAATAAATAAAAATAGAAAAAGGAGTTTCCTTCTCAAGGGAGATTTCAAAAGATGGGAGAAATGAGAAGTATAATTTTGATCAAGTGTAGGTAAAAGTACAAGTTCAGGTGGATTTGAGGGACTGAAATGTCAGGTGGGAAAATCAGCAGGCTCTTAGCCAAAGGCAAGGATTGGATGGTTTCCTTGGGAAATGCAAGGGCGCCTCTCTCCAGTACCACGGCAGCCATATCTCGGTAGTTCACAGAGTTCTTAAAATCATTGCTGGAAAGAAGATTCTGTCCAAGAGCTGGTCAAGATGGGCTTAAAGGGTTGATATGATGGTGAGAGGAAGTGTTGTATGTTGCTGCCTTGTTTGAGATGTGCGGATGATGATGCTTTGAGCTCTTAGCTCAGACCCAGGCTGTTGGCAGCTAGACCCCAGACTTCAGAGCAGGAAAAGAGGGGAGAGGACTTTGGCACAGGGGTAGAAGCAGAGGTAGGAGGAAGACAGGAGCTCTCTGGGCAAGCTAGGAAGGGACATGTGAACCTGAAGCCCCTCATGGGTAGTTGAACCACTCCCATACAGGGTGCAGTGACCCCCTCCCACCCCCCTCAGCTGCCTTGATGCTCCAGGCATAGGTATGCTGCCTTGAATCCCAGCCAGTATTGTGGAGAACATTCTCTGAGAACTCAGAACTGGCCCAGTCTTCATCTTGCTGGAGGCCGAGCAGCCCACCCACTCAGCCTGTGTATCATCTCTAAGGGCAGGGGGTTCATTTCTGCCACAAGAGCCAGGCGGTGAATCTCCTGTCACAAGCAATTCCTAGAGGCACTCTGCGGTTTCCTGCAGATCCTGCCAGAGCAGAGCTTGCCGCTTTGGTGGGCAGCCTGGATATAATTCATAAGGGTTACACGGCATACATGTAATTTACATACGGTTTTACTGAGACTTGATGAGGCAGTAACTACGCATTAAGGAAACTAGTATTTGCTGATATTAAAGGCACTGGGGATATTACCATGAACCCCAATTAGAAGCAGGGGCCAACACTAAGGAGATCTGGCAATGACACTGTCCACTGTACCAGTTTCTCTGCAGCAGAAGCAAACTCTAGCTGAAGCTAATTTTGGGCTAGCAAACAGGGGCACCTGCCCACAGACAGCTGTGAAGCCATATGTTATAGCTCGACTATGAAATATCCCTCGCAGGCGCATAGACTAGGAGTTTGATTGCTAGTTTGAGGTCCATTTGGACACGATCCCTTCCTGAGGGCTCTGACCTTAGGATGGACCCGCCCCCCTCAGTGAGAACACTGTGGCATTGCTGGGATGAAAGGTGTGTGATGGATCTAGTTGGAAGAAGCAGGTCGCAGGGATGGGGATTCCACTAGGGACTAAGTCATTAGGGGGCTGCATCTGCCATATTGTCACCCTTTGTTCCCTTCTCTCTGGTTCCTGTCTGCCACATGGAGGGACACCTGGCACACCGTGTCGCCACCATGATTTTCTGCCAGGGCACATAAAACCAACCGCCATGGGCTGAATCCTCAGCAAGGGTGAGCTGAAAGAAAGCTCCCTTCATTTGAATTGTCCCGTGTGACGTTTGACAGCAGCAATAGAAGCCTAGCGCCCTTGGAAATGGAGCGGTCACTCCTGCAAGCAGAGGGTGGCAGTTTTGGGCCCTTGCCACCATGTTAATGAGTAAACGCATTGAAGCTGTCTTGGCAGAGAGCCAGGAGTCACGGGCACTCAGGAGCGATCAGTGCTGGTGCTGCTGTGAACCATATTCTTCCCTTGGAGCCCCTCCTTCTTTCCCTTAATAATTCAGTTTTCACACCGGCTTCTTTCTTGTCTGCTTTCCATTACCACTCTAGTGGGTGGTCAAACAGAGAACCAGGAGTCCACTGGCTTGGGGAGCTTCGGTGGCAAATAATTGTCCAGGCCGTTGAACTCCAAGTCAATGTTATCAGGAGTCAAGAAAGCTCTGGCAAACTCCAAAAGTTCACATGGGCAACCTGCATGAAGGCCAGAAGTGGAGAAACCCGGTTTTAACCTGGGGTATATGTTTATGGTGGGTGTTTTGGTTGTTTTGCTATCCATGTTTGTTTTTGAGATGCAGTCTTGCTAAGGTGGCCAGCTTATCTCCGGCTTGCTCTGAGTTTAAGATGACCTTGAATCCTTATCAGTCCTGCAGCCTCAGTATTTGGTTACAGATGTGCATCATCGCACCTACCTCTTACTGGTATTGTCATGGTGCATGCTAAGTGTCTTAGTAACTGACTTTCTATTGCCAGTGAGAATGCCAGTCAGCCATTAAGAAACCAATAATAACAAATGCAGGGAAGCCTGGAACAAAGCGAGTCCTCATGCACTGCTGATGGGAATATAAGTTGGCTTAGTCTCTACGGAAAAGGCCATGGAGCAAATGAAGATGAGTACCAAGAACTACTCGGGTATAAGATGTTCCAGCCAACGGCCTCATGCTTGCTCAAGGTGCCTCGGGGGTCTATGCAGGGCTCTACCTACCAAAGAGAAAGAGAGAGAGAGAGAGAGAGAGAGAGAGAGAGAGAGAGAGAGAGGAGAGAGAGAGGAGAGAGAGAGAGAGAAAATGAAGAAATGGAGGTAAAGTCAAACCAAAAATGCAAGAAATCAACAAATCTTTTTGAAAGCCAAGAAAAACAATCAAACAGTTCAAGACTTGGAGCTTCCTCAAAAAACTAGAAATAGACCTTCTGCATCAAACAGCTCTTTTACTGTTGGACATTTACCTGGTGGGACTCCAACATCTTGCATAGGTATCAGTGTTTATTGCAATACCATTTACAGTAGTAAAATAATGGAGCCAACACATGTGTCCAGCAAATGAAGAAGAAGAAAGAAAGAAAATGTGGTTTACATATGCAAGGGGAAATTTTCAGCTGTAAATAAGAATGAAGTTAAGTCATTTATAGGCAAGTGGGTGAAAAAAAAAATCACATGAAGTAAATTAAGTCAGTCTTGGAAAGATGAATATCCCATGTCTGCCCTTGTCTGTGGTTATCTGCCTTTGCTTGTGGTTGTTAGTAGATTTTATATAGTCGAATAAAAACATGTATGTTCACAGTGAATGAAAGTGGAAGTTGAAATGTCTGGAACATAGTGGGGTTAGTGGGAGGCGGGAAGAGAGGTGGGGGGCAGGGGGAATGAGGCAGATTGGATATGCTCAATGTCAATATATACCTGTAAGAAAATTAAATAAAAACATGTCTATATAAATACTTCCAAATTCATTTTCCCCCCATTTTAGCTCAGTCTTAAATTTAGCAGATGGCTGGTTCAGCTAATTCAGGCTAAAGAACTGCAAATGTAAATGTCCCTTTTCTTATATCTGTTTTGTTCCAGCCCCCATCATAATAGTAATGTTTTAGAAGACCAGTATGTGGGACTGAATAATTTCTTGACACTACAAAAATAGAATCCAGTACAGAGGCAAGAATAGCAGGCCTCCACACTTCATGTAAAATTAAACCCCACTTTTAAAGGCTGGGTGGCTAATTTGCGTTTCTTTGCTTCTTGAATAGTCTTTGTTGAATTTTCAGATTTAGAACAGATCTTCAGAGCTGTCACTGTGCATTTAGCCTGAGTATAGCTGTTTAAACGATCCACACTCATTCCTTGCCATGTTTCATTTTCCCTTTAATTCAAGAGTTAGAAATAATTATACTCCTAAGCAAATTCTTTCTTAAAAACATTGAGTCTGCCCCTCAATCATTTGAGACTCTTTACCACAAATGCAGAGAGCAGGCTCATATAGTTTGAATGAAAAAGGGGTGGCATTGGCCTCCACATGCATGCACATACATGGGCAAGCACATATGAACTTCCTTTAACACACCACAGCATGCCGACATCAACTTGCAATGTTTTCTCTTTCTGCTGAATGGCAAACTAACAAAAGAGCTAACCGCATTGTGTATGGGCATGTAGAACTAGTGCTCAGCATCGTACTCAGAATGCAGCAGGTGACTAGGGGTATTAGTTGAATTAAGAAGATGTCTTTGGGTTTCTATTGCTATAAAGAGACAGCAATTGGCTGGCTTACACTTCAGAGGTTTAGTCCATTGTCATCATGTTGGGACATGGCAGCATGCAGGCAGACGTAATGCTGGAGATGTATCTAAAAGTTCTATATCTTGTGCAGGCAACAGGAAGTGGTCTAGCTCACCGATCATGGCTTGAGGGTATATGAGACCTCAAAGTCCACCTCCACAGTGATACATTTCCTCCAACAAGACCATACCTACTCCAACAAGGCCATACCTCCTAATAGTGACACTCCCTTTGGGGACCATTTTCTTATGAACCACAAGAGATAAACAGACATAAAAGCCATTTGCACACAGCAAGAGAAGCATAGGTAGCACTGTCTGTTCACAGCCACACCAGACACCTTCCACACATGTCCTGCCTCTTTTAGTAAAACGGAGCATTTGTCTTGACTGAAGAATAAGGAGCAGTGTAGAAAAACTTCTGGTGTTCCATCAAAGCTTTGTGTTTCTTCTCATCCTTCCTGAGTGTAAGAGGAAGCCTCTAGTCTCAGACCCCTTTGGGTTTTAAGTGTCGCCATGTGCCTATGCTCTTACAGATTAAATGTGTGTTGTTTATGACAGGCTTTGGACCATATGCTTGATATTTCCTCTTTCTGTCTACTGGGACCCAGACTAAGCAACCCTCAACTGGGCAGGGGGTGACAATTGGTTAGGAAAGTGTGGATCATGACATGAGAAAGCCTGGGTCACTGGGCAAGCATGTGGAGCCCTATTCAGCATCTTAAAACAACTACCTGACCGGCTAATTTTGAGGGGATCGTTTCTAATAAAAGTATTTAGAAGCTTGCTTTCCTTTGAAGTGTGAAAGCACAGCATTATGATTTGCACTTCTCTAAGTGTGAGCTACAGCTAGTGACTTCCTTTGTCAGGGTACACCATGGAAAAATTAGGGTGGGCAGTGACTTCACAGGGTGAATGTACTGTTCCAACCAGAGGATTGCATCAACAGCCACAGGTTTAGTCTATTAGCAAGATTTACCATTGATATCCTGTGATGAAGACATCACTTTGACCCTCTGGTCTTCATCCCCAAAAGCCACAAGTCCAACTGAGTCAAGGGAAAATATCAGACAAATTCCAACAATGGAATCTTCTAAAAATACATGACTAGTAGTCTCCAATATAATCAATGCCATTATAATTAAAGGAAGTCTGAGAAGCTATCAGAAAGACATGATGATAACATAATGTGGTGTTCTGGATGGGATCTTGTAACAGTAAAAGATACTAAAGTAAAATATAAAATATTCTCTAACACACAAGGTAGGGCCTAGGCCCTATCCCAAATGACTTGACAGGTTGTGATGATCCCTCCTGGAAGGTCTCACCCTCCCTGGGGAGTGGATGGGGGATGGGACAGGGGTGGGGAGACATGGGAGGATGGGAGGTAGAGAGAACTGGGATTGATGTGTAAAATAAGGAAAACAAATATAAAATAAGATTTAAAAGAAGAAAAAAATATATAAAATATTCTGAATAGGCCTTAGCACTGATCCACCAGAAGAGCTAAGTGCTGGGACTTCTGCTGCTCCCCTGTTGTTGCAGCCCGGTGGGGGACAAGTAGCCCCATCCCACCCACTGAACCCCCAGAGACCTGGGGGCAGACCAAACCATCCAGCATCTGCTGCCATTGGAGCCTTAGCAACAAACCCACCAGGGAAAAGAGAGCTGCTGCCATCGAGGCCTTGGCAATGCATCCACTGGGAGAGGCCCCACATGCACCCCCTGGAATAAGAGATGGGAAGACAACAATATAGGAAGCCAACAACATAAAGGCTAATATGACACCACCAGAGTCTAGGGGTTCTACACCAGCAAGATCTAAATATCCCAACACAGAGGAAGCAGAATAAAATGATCTTAAAAACAACTTCATGAAGATAATGGAGGCCCTTAAAGAGGGAATGAGAATAGTGTCCAAGCTACGATCTGTTCCACTAATCGGGTGAAGACCGAGAGATTGAAATAAAAGACAAGGCAGTGGGCCATTCGTGCAACAGGAATACTGGAATGCTGGAATGCTGAAGGTCATTTAGGGAGGGGAAGGAACAGGCTTATATACTGACTCACAGCACAGTGGAAAACAATCAAGAGTTGAGCATGCAAGTTCTCAAGCTTAGCTCCTCCCCAGCAGATGTGTTAGCAAATCAAGATGAGTACCAAGAACTACTCTGGTGTAAGATGTTCCAGCCAACGGCTTCATGCTTGCTCAAGGTGCCTCGGGGGTCCATGCAGGGCCCTACCCAAAAAAAAAAAAAAAATGAAGAAATGGAGGTAAAGTCAAACCAAAAATACAAGAAATCAACAAATCTTTTTGAAAGCCAAGAAAAACAATCAAACAGTTCAAGACTTGAAAACTGAAACAGGCAATGAAGAAAACACAAAGCAAGGGAATGCTGGAAATAGAAAATCTGGGTAAATGATCAGGAAATACAGAGGCAAGCATGACCAACAGAAAACAAGAGGTGGAAGAGAGACTCTCAGGTGTTGAAAATACACTAGGAAGAATAGATTCATCGACCAAAGAAAATCTTAAGTCCAACAAATCCCTACCACAAAACATCCAGGAAATATGGGACACCATAAAAAGGCCAAACCTGAGAATAATAGGTATACAAGAAGGAGAAGAAGCCCAGCTCAAGGGTACAGAAAACATATTCCACAAATCATAGAAGAAAAATTTCCCAACTGAAAGAAGGACATGCCTATGAAAGTACAAGAAGTTTACAAAACGCCAAATAGACTGAACCAAAACAAAAAGTCACCTTGCCACATAATAATCAAAACACCAAACATACATAATAAAGAAAGGATATTAAGAGCTGCAAAGAAAAAAGGCCAATTAACATATAAAGACAGACCTATCAGAATTACACCTGACTTCTCCATGGAAACTCTGAAAGCCAGAAGGTCCTAGATAGATGTTCTACAAACACTAAGTGACCATGGATACCAGCCCAGACTACTATTCCCAGCAAAGCTTTCAATCACTATAGATGGAGAAAACAATATATTCCATGACAAAACCAGATTTAAACAATACATATCCACAAATCCAGCCCTACAGAAAGTACTAGAAGGAAAACTCCAACCCAAGGAAGTTAGCTACACTCACAACAACATAGGCAATAGATAATTTCACATTAACAAATGCCAAAAGGTGGGGGGCACACACATAACATGACCACCAAATACAAAACTAACAAGAATCAACAATCAATGGTCATTAATATCCCTTAATACTAATGGTCTTAATTAGCCTATAAAAAGGCACAGCTAACAGAATGGATACAAAGACAGAATCCATTCTTCTGCTACATTCAAGAAACACACCTCAACTTCAAAGGCAGACATTACAAGGTTAGGAAAAGATTTTCCAATCAAATGTACTTAAGAAACAAGCTTATCTAACAAATTAGACTTTAAACTAAAATTAACCAAAAGAGATGAAGATCATTTCATATTCATCACAGGAAAAATCCATCAAGAGGAAATCTTAATTCTGAACATTTATACCCCAAATACAAAGGCACCCACATATGTAAAAGAAACATTACTAAAACTCAAACCACACATAAAACCCCACACACTTAGAGTGGGAAACGTCAACACTCCTCTCTCAGTATTGGACAGAACTATCAGAGAGAAACAACAAAGTAATAAAGTAACTAACAGAAGTTATGACCCAATTGGGTTTAACAGGCATCTATAGAACATTCCATTCAAACACACACACAAAAATCTACCTTCTTCTCAGCACCACATGGAACCTTCTTTAAAATCAACCACATATTCCACAACAAAGCAAACCTAGTAGATTTAAAAAAAAGATTGGGATAACTCCCTGTATCTTATTGGATTGCCATGATTTAAAGTTAGAATTCAGCAACAACACAAATTGCAGAAAGCCTACAAACTCATGGAAATTGAACAAGGTTCAATTGAATCACTCCTGGGACAAAGAAGAAGTAAAAAAAAGGAAATTAAAGACTTGCTGGAATTCAATGAAATCGAATGCATGATTTACCCAAACATATGGGCCACGTTGAAAAGCAGTGCTAAGAGGAGAAAGTTCCTAGCATTAAGTGCCCACATAAAGAAACTGGAGAATGGTCACACTGCAGACTTAACAGCACACCTGAAAACTCTAGAACAAAAAGAAGCAAACTCACCAAGGAGGAGTAAATGCCAGGAAATAATCAAATTGAGGGCTGAAATCAACAAAAAAAGAAACAAAGAAAACAATACAAAGAATCAATGAAACAAAGAGTTGGTTCTTCCAGAAAATCAACAAGAGAGACACACCTTTATCCAAACAAACCAAAAGGCGGAGAGAACATGCAGATTAACAAAATCAGAAATGAAAAGGGGGCATAACAGTGGACACTGACAAAATCCAGAGAATCATCTTGTCATACTTTGAACACCTGTACTCCACAAAATTGGAAAATCTAAAGGAAATGAACAATTTTCTGGTTAGGTATTACTTACTGAACTTAAATCAAGAACAGGTAAGTAATTTAAATAGACCTATAACCCCTAATACAACAGAAGCAGTCATCAAAAGTCTCTCAAGCAAGCCCATTCCACATAACCGGATACTCTCTCAGCCTGGAAATACAGGGGAGGGCTGAGGCGCTGCTCCAAATGATGTGAGAGATTCCCCCACGGAAAGCCTCACCTTCCCTGGGGAGCAGAAAGGGGAGGAGATAGGGTGACAGACAGGGGTAGGGGGAGGAGAGGAGGGAGAGGGAACTGGGATTGATATGTAAAACAAGACTTTGTAATAATAATAATAAAAAAAAAAAAAGCTCAGGGCCAGGTGGTTTCACTTCAGAATTCTACCAGAAATTAAAAGAAGAGCTAATACCAATATTCCTCCTCAAACTGTTCCATACAATAGAAGCAGAAGCGTTATTATCGAACTCTTTTTACAAGGCTACCTTCAGTAAAGTGGCAGGATACAAGATTAACTAAAAAAAAGTCAGTAGCCCTACTTTATACAGACGATAAAGGGACTGAGAAAGAAATCAAAGAAATATCACCCTTCACAATAGCCACAAACAACATAAAATATCTTGGGGTAACTCTAATGAAATAAGTGAAAGACATGTATGACAACAACTTTAAGCCTTTACAAAAAGAAATTAAAGAAGACATTGGAAAGTGGCAACATCTCCAGTGCTCTTAAATAGGTAGGATCAACATAGTAAAATTGGTAATTTTACTAAAAGCAAACTACAGATTCAATGCAATCCCCATCAAAATCCCAGCACAATTCTTCACAGACCTTGAAAGAACAATACTCAACTTTATATGAAAAAAATAAAAGACACAGGATAGCCATAACAGCCTTGTACAATACAGGAACTTCCGGAGGCATCACCAACTCGGACTTCAAGCTCTACTACAGAGCTATAGTAATGAAAACAGCTTGGTATTGGCACAAACACAGGCAGGTAAACCAATAGAATCCAATTGAAGATGCTGATTATTAATCCACACACTTATGAATACCTGATTTTTTGACAAAGAAGCTAAACTTATACAATGGAAAAAAGAAAGCATCTTAAAACAGATGGTGCTGGCATATCTAGATCCTGACATGTAGAAGATTACAAATAGATTCATATGTATGTCCATGCACAAAACTTCAGTCCAAATGGATCAACAACCTCAACATAAATATAGCCACACTGAACCTCTTAAAAGAGAAAATGGGAAATAACCCTTGAACTCATTGGCATAGGCAACCGTGTCCTGAACATAACATCAGTAACCAGATGGTTAATTGACACATAATAATGAAACCTCCTGAAACTGGGAAGCTTCTGTAAGGCAAGGACACAGTCAGCAAGACAAAAAGGCAGCCACAGAATGGGAAAAGATCTTCACCAACCACATATCTGACAGAGGGTTGATATCCAAAATATACAAAGAACTCAAGAAGCTAGTCACAAAAACACCAAATAATCAGATTTAAAAGTGGGATAGAGAGCTATATAGAGAATTTTCAATAGAGGAATCTCAAATGGTTGAAAGACACCTAAGACATTGTTTAACATCCTTAGCCATCAGGAAAATGCAAATTAAAACAACTCCGAGATACCATCTTACACCTGTCAGAATGGCTAAAACCAAAGACACCAATGACAGCTGATGCTAGAAAGGATGTGGAGAAAGGGCTCCTCCTTTGCTGGTGGGAATGCAAACTCGTACGGCGACTTTGGAAATCAGTGTGGTGGTTTCTCAAGAAAATGGGAATCAGTCTACCTCAAGATTCAGCAATTCCATTCTTAGGCATATACACAAAGGATGCACATTCTTACCACAAGGACATCTGTTCAGCAATGTTCATAGCAGCATTATTTGTAATAGCCAGAACCTGGAAGCAACCTAGACACCTCTAAACTGAAGAATGGGTAAAGGAAATGGGGTACATTTACACAATGGAATACTACCACTCAGCAGTAAAAAAACAACGAAATCCTGAAATTTGCAGGCAAATGGGTGGAACTAGAAGAAACCATCCTGAGTGAGATAACCCAGACACAAAAAGAAAAACATGGTATGTACTCACTCATATACGAATATTAGACAGAGCAAAGGCTAACCACCCTACAATCCGCAACTCCAGCATGGACCCCAAGAGAAGGGGAAAGGCACGAGATCTCCTGAGAGAATTCTGAGCACAGGGATAGGGATGGGGGAGGGAAAGAGGGGAGAAATGGGGGAGGAGAACATGAGGGATCAGAAGGTTGAATTGAGGGAGCCATTATGGGTTTAATGAGATATCTGGCACTAGGGAAATCTCCAGGGATCCACAAGGATGACCCCAACTAAGAATCTAAGCAATAGTGGAGAGGCTGCCTTAAATGCCCTTCCCTGATAATGAGATCGATGACTACCTTATTGCCATCCTAGAGCCCTCATCCAGTAGCTGATGGAAACAGAAACAGAGATTGACAGCTAAACACTGAGCTCAACTCCTGGAATCCAGTTGCAGACAAAGGAGAAATGATGAGCAAAGGGGTCAAGACCATGCTGGGGAAACCCACAGAGACAGCTAACCTGAACAAGGGGGAGCTCATGGACCCCCAGAGTGATAGCTTGGAAACCAGCATAGGACAAAACCAGGCCCCCTGGATGTGGGTGTCAGTTAGGAGGCCTGGGCAGTCTATGGGCCTCTGACAGTAGGACCAGTATTTATCCCTAGTATACGAATGGACTTTGGGAGCCCATTCCACATAGAGGGATACTCTCTCAGCCTAGATACATGGGGGAGGGCCTAGGTCCTGCTCTAAATGATGTGACAGACTTTGATGATCCCTCATGGAAGGCCTCACCCTCGCTGGGGAGTGGATGGGAGATTGGTGGGGGGTTGGAGAATGGGAGGGAGAGGGAACTGGGATTGATCTGCAAAATAAGATTGTTTTTAATTTTAAAAAATTAATTAAAAATGTATTCTGAATAAAGCCTGAAAATTAGTAAACAGTAGTATTTTAATCCATACTGTTTAACAATACTACATGCAGAGTTAAACACTGACTATGACAAGAATCTATCATGCTTATGTAAGATGTGAAGAACTAGTGTGGACTACACTAGGATTTTTTGAATTGCCTTCTCCTGGTGTAAGCTGACCTGAGTGTACAGATGTTTGTGAATTTGATTCTTGAATGTCTTAGTTCCTTTTGGGAAAGGGTCTTGCTTTGTAGTCCTAGCTCACGGTGGCTCATAGCACTTCCTCATGCAGCCATCGGCATTACCGACGTAGGTGTGCACCACCAGCACATCCTCCAAAGCACCATCTCAATAGCCGTGCACCACTAGGCCATATATTTTCAGATTCATGTGATTGCTTCTTTAACTTGTGGCTTACTCAGGAGTATGGTTTATTGTTTGATTTTGCAGGACAGGGTTTCTTTGTGTGGTCCTGGAACTCACTCTGTAGACCAGGTTGGCCTTAATTAAACTCACAGAGATCAGCCTGCCTTTGTGTCTTGAGGACTGGGATTAAAGGCTTGTGCCACTACCCCCCAGGCTTGCAGTATAATATTTTTAAAGTTTTGAATATTTGAGACTTTTACTTATGTGTTTTGTCTATTTTCTCCTGGTTTACACTGTAAAGAACGATCGTAGTCAACAAAATATGTGTATATTAGCATTTTTAAGATTTTCTTGGTAGCCACATTATTAAAAACTCGCCAAGTCAAAGTTATTGTTTTAGCAGTTAGGTCTATATTAGTTGTACTGGATAGCTTTTTGACAACTTGAATGTGAATGGAGGAAACTTCATTTGAGAAAATGACTTCAAAAGATCCAGCTATAAAGCATTTTCAAAATGGCGATTGATGGGGAGGAACCAGCCCACATGAGTGATGCCATCCCTGGGCTGGTGGTCCTGGGTTCTATAAGGAAGCCAGTAAGCAGCGTCCCTCTATGGCCTGTGTACCAGCTCCTGCCTCCAGGTTCCTGCCATGTTTGGTTTCTGTGCTTGCCTGCTTTGGTGATGGACTACAGGGTGGAAGTATGACCCTTTCCTCCCTAGTTTGCTTTTCGGTCATAGTCTTTTGTTGCAGCCATAGAAACCGTATAAAGTCATTTACTTATGCATTTCTGTCTGCTTCAATAATTAGGAGAATTGGAACCTCCCATCATGATCCCAAATTTTTCAAGGTTACTGCGTCCGTTTTCCCTTCACGTATTTTTAAAGGTTTTATTTTGTGCTTAATGATTTGAATGAATGATTTTATTATTATGCTGCTGTGACAATGCTCATTTTAAGGTTTCTGTTAGAAGCACACCAGCTGTCTGTAGGTTGGTAACTCTCTGCCATGTTGTCTTTTTACTTCCAACCTTTGTATCCCATATGTGTAGGTGTGTCTTTTGCAAATAGCACACTTCTGTCAATATTTGCTTTTTAACAGGCACATTTAGTTCTAAAGACTGAGCAGTGCTTCTAGTTGCACTGTCTATAATGTTTCATTCCAATCTTGTTTTCCCATTTTCCATGCCTCGTTTTAAAAACTGAACAGCGAGATTTTACCGTGCACATTCACACCCTAGTCTTTTCCTTGCACCCAATACCCATCGTGTTGAGAGGGCCTTAGTCTCCGTCTATGCATCAGCATACAGTATACAGTATCAGCATACAGTATCGCCGCTGCCAGTATCACTGTATCACTGGCCAAAGCCAGTACTCAGCACCCACACTTACCCTATGCTCCTCCCTGAGGAGGCGTCTTGGGGCTACATGCTTTGTGCTTGCTTCTGTGTTCAGTGGTGGATCTTACTGGGGACATGGCTGTCCAGTGTCATAGGGGAAAGTGGAATGGAGCCCTCTCTTCACTTAGCACACTCGAGTACTACCTAACATTTCCCTGGTGGCTGACAGCAGACAGACTGGGGAGGGAAAGCCCTTAGCAGGCAGGGGCTCTGAGGGAGAAGATGGTACTCTGTAGTTACAAGAGCAAACTTCAAGTTGCTGTTCAAGTAGCATTCCTTTGAGAACATTCCTTTGAAAGGATCCGTGTTTGCTCAGTAGAAAGTTAAAGCTTATTGTGTTACACATTAACTTTCTTTGCCTTTGCACTTACAGGGTGTGCTCCCTTGTTTCTAAAGCAAACTTCACAGTTTTTTTTTTTTTTTTTTTTTTTTGTTTAAATACAGATGTTCAGAAAGACGATTCATAAGCATTGTTCTAGATGGGACGTAGCAAGGAAGGAGGCAATGAGCACAGACAGCTGTTCCTGAGAGAATTGCTTACACAGTGAAGGCGGTAGGAAGGAAGTGGGAAGGGTCCTTGTACAGTGTAGCAGAGGACATTCAGATGGTGAAGCCAACACTTCTCAGCCCTGGCCATGAAGCAGTGTTCTTGGCTTAAAAGATTACACATGGCCAAACTCTGGTTTAATTGATGCTCCTTAATGGAGCTCCCTGAGGACTGGGAAATATACCCAGATTTCGAACTGCTGGTCCCAGGAGGAAGGACCTGGAGAAAGGGAGCCAAGGAAACACAGAGGGAAATCAAGGTGCTTGTGCAGGGGCAGAGGACAGGCTCTTACCAGAGGCTTTTGTTCTGGTTCAGAAGAGCCTGAGTCTATTACCTGGACATGGAAGGAAATGAAGTTCAACAACACTGCTCCTTTGTGAACAACTGACACCTGTTGAGGGCATGGAGAGAAGTTGGAGAGGTTAAGGAGGGCAGACTCGGGAACGGTATGCATGTCTAGAAGAGATTCGGCCACTGCTGAAGACCCTGTGGGGCTGGTCAGGCCTGTTTTTAACATGAGGGCCAGGTCTCAGCAGAATGTCCATGTTGATCAAGCAGACATGCTGGCTCCAGATGGGGGAACGAGATGTGGAAAAAGTAATTATAGACGTGGACTGAGCATCTGGTCCAGAGTAGAAGGAGATGAATAGGGTGGTGATTGGAGAAAAGGTGCTTGCACCGGTTTTGTGTTTGGAGTTTTAGCCAACTGGACACAAACGAGAGACACCTGGGGAGAGGCACGCTGGAGGATTCGCCTTCTTCAGATTGGCCTGTAGGTGCATGTATAGGGGATCCTGCTGTGGTTTTATTGCTAATTGATGTAGAAGGACAGAGTCTACTGTGGATGGCACCACTCCTGGGCATGTGGCCCTGGGCTGCGGAAGAAACCAAGCGGAAGAAGTGTCCATTCCTGGTCTCAGCATGGACTGTAACTTGTAAGTGAAATAAGTCCCTTTCTCCCCCGTGCTGAAATTCTAGCTTCCACAGGTCAGAGAAACTAGAGAGGTGCTACTAGACACACAGGAGACTTATCTGAAGGGGCAAAGCTTAATTCATTTTATTTTTTCTCTTTTTTTTCTCCTCTTCTCCTTCTGTCTTTATTTTCCTCTTATCCCATTTTATACCACCTCCAACAAAAATTTCTGTGCAAGAAAAGATCACCTCGTGACCACAGGTTACACATTTTCCAAAAACAAATCAAAATATTTACATAGGAAGAGATCATATTAGGATCATAATAAGTTACATGTAGTTAAACATTTTTCTTTGTATTAATTTTCCCACCATAACATCCTCACCCCAAAGCAATGATTCTTTTTATTCTTGACGAACAAAATTTTAAGCAAGCCAATTATATTTCGGCCAATATCAGGTAGCTGTTATTGGTTTCAGTGTAGCAGATTCCTACAAAGCGTTACTCAAATGGTCTAACTAACCATCTAGTTTTCTTTACACACAACAGGATCATTTAATTTCCTTTTACAACTTTTCATTTTTGAAGGTACATACTGGAAGCTATACTGCCAAGGAACTCAGCCCTCACCTTGGACATAATTGCTTTATTTGATCATCAGCCTATTTTCCCCCCACAGACAGAATTCATGGGTCTATAATGCATGAAAGTGCCTTTCTCTTTCTCCCCATCCTCGGCAAGTCTCACATCTAACACAGAGTGAGATGACTTCTCGTCTCATTTCTGTCATTTGTAGCTCTCCTTGAAGCAGCTGGCAGCATAGCATAAACCGTTTCCTAATCATCTCCATTAACTGCCTTAACCATCTGTATCTTTTAGGATGACTCAGAAAGTTCAGTTAAATCACTGAACCAACTAAGCGTCATTGCTCTAATAAAAATCATCTTCCTTATGATCTGTAAATAAATTTCCCACGAAACAGTCACAGTATACTATAGTGGGGTTTCCTTCACGTAATAGTTACACCAATGCAAAAACAGTAGGAATAGGACAGTAGCAAGCAGGAGGAAGCACAGCAGAAGCAAGGGGCATTCTGGAGACAATCCCCCAGACTCTGCCTCTCCAAGGTGCACCCAACGACGCTTTGCTATCTGGTGGGTTGTACTCCATAAACTCCGTTGCTGACCTCAGCTCCTCTGACATGGCTGCCAACACCCCTAGTTGCTTCTGTTGATGGTGTTTATCACAGCAACAGAAAGCAAGCTAGAATAGTGCTGGAGTTTGACTGTTGGTACATCATTGAATGTCCAGAGGTGGGTAATGGATGATCAGGTCCATACATAGCCAAGGTCATTCATGGATGGTGAATCAAGGAATAAAAGAAATAGGAAATAAGCATCATAATGTCCATTTCCTGAGATATTTTAAATAAGTTTTACTTTTATATAGAATGGGCTAAATCATATATAATGTACATGGCATGTATACAAAGAATGCATACAAGTGATGTGCAGTTGTATTTGCCTAGCCTTTCCAGTATGAGTTTGTAAACATAAAAGCAAGGAAGAGAAGAAAAGCCCCACATTTATATATAAAATAAAGAGGTCCAGATGAGGATAAGCCAAAATGTTAACAGTGAGATCACGGCTAATTTTTCCTTTCCTAAATATTGGGTAAAGATCACATAGCACATATAGAATTGTAAGAGGCACTGCCTGCAACTTACACATGAAAAGGATACGGCTTAGCAAAATGAACTTTGCTCTTTCAGGATACCTTAGCCATCCAGGAAGTAATATTCTCAACTACAGAACATGTCGTGATGTATTAGTTCAGAGTGCTGAATGCAAACAGTTACTTTCTTTCCGGTCATTTTAGCTACAGGACATCAATCAGGCCTAATGATTTAGAATTTATAAATATTTATTCTCAAGACAAGTTCCTGGTGTTGGTCCTGATGATTTCCTATATAAAGCTGACAGGGATGTACTGGCAGGCTTCCTCTTCTCAGGGTCATGCATTGCACGGAGATGACCTCACAGAGCAAGAGAAGTCAGGCAAGGGAAGCCTGCCCACACAAGTGTACTTTTAAAATATAAGGTGTGTGTGTAACTATTCATGTATCTTTGGCGTATGTTAAATCATCAGTTCTGATTTCCTGATGTTTGGTAGGACATAAAGTTGTTACTTTTCTAACCACCTAGAACTGTGAGCTAAGGCCAAACTCTCCCTTACTTGAGTTGCTTTTGTCAGGTGTTTGGTCTCAAGGAGACACAAAGCTAAATGCAATGAGTGAAGTATTAGGTTTTAACTGACTTTTAGTTATTCTTTGATAAATAGCTCTTTCGTATGAGCAACATGCTCCTCAGGATTCATTTGCCAATGTGGGTTCCTTTTGACTCATATGGTGAGCATGGAACGCAATGACCGGATCTCCCCACCGCAGTCCACGCAACAATTGTTGGCTTTTGCCAAGGAGGCAGCATGCTGGGCTGGATGCTCATCATTGTCCATCCGAAACAGGACTCCTTAAGAACAGAGAACATTACTGTTTACTGAGCAGGCCACAGACTATATTTATCCATTAAGGTTCATGACACTGCCAGTGTAAGACCATCTGGGCAGCAATTTTATAACATAACTCATGTATTGTGGAATCAAATTACGCCGTACCATGTGCAATAACTCACAGGACAGTGTCTAAAACATCAAGGGGTCAAGATTTGCTTTAGGTGTGATTTGACTATGAGGGTATGTTACCACTTAAAATTTAGACAGAAACATGTCCTTACATTTGGAAAGCACTTTACTTTCTGGCATACTTTATCATTACTTTCCTCATTGTTTCATATTGTGTAAAAAGCAGTCCAAATAAGCAAATAGTCTGAACCAGTGCTGGATCATTCTATATTTGCATTTTATGTAATGCTTTTAAGGATTGCCTTTAAGTTGGAACTCAAAGTTGCATTAAATGCAAGGAAACACATTCACCCCTTATTGTTGGGGTGAATAACAATAACAAGATGCCGTGGGCTGAATATCTGGAGACCGGAAGTGCAGAGTGCCAGCTCTAGTGAAGGCTTCCTCCCTGACCACAATGTACCACATGGTGAAGAGCAGCATGTGGAGTGTCCCAGGAGTAAGAGCTTACATGCTGAGACAAGAAACCAGAAAGATCAGGGGATGACAACCCAAGGGACTAGCTGGGGTCCAAAAGAACTACATTAACCCCTTCAAAGGCAGTGTCCTCATTGACCTAATTACATTGCATTAAGCTTCCCTTCTTACGAGTTTCACTACGTGGCTCATTATGTCTCCTGATATCACTGTAGCTGTAGTTTGAATGTCGAATGTCCTCTCTTAGACTCCTGCATTTCAGCGCTTGGTCCCCGACTAATAGTGATATCTGGGAAATTTGTGGAACACTCAGGGGGTGGCACCCCTCTGAAGGAAGTGGGTTCATGGCGTGTGTGATGGTTTGAAGCAAAAGGCCTCCAAAGGTGGTGGCATTATTAGGAGGTGTGGCCTTGTTTCAGATTAATTCCTTTGGCAGAGGAAGTCTCAGAACAGCCTAGTACAGGCTATCCTGTGGATGCTACTGTTAACTCTAATGAAGTTTTATAAAGAAAAGGAGAAAGCTGAGCAAGGAAAAAGCATTTGAGGAGAAAAGGGGCACCAGAAAAATGGAATGGAACTAAATCCTCTATTCAAGGACATGAATAGATTAAGAAATACAATAAAGAGAGTGGTGACCTCAGGCGATGGTGGCACAGGCCTTTAAATCTCAGGAGGAGGCAGAGGCAGGCGGGTCTCTGTGATTTCAAGGCCAGTCTGGTCTACAGAGCAAGTTTCAGGACAGCCAAGCTTAGGCAGTATAAGACAAAAAGCTGGTGAGGATACTGTTGAACAAGGGGGCTATGTTTCCACCCTAGCAAGCAGCAGACCTTAGCAGCCTTGGCCACATGGTTCTGGCTTTAGAATTACAGACAGAAGAAATTGCGTGGTCCTGGTTAGCTGGGGCTGAAGACTCAGCTGTGATGAACAAGCTACCACAACTACTAAATACAATGTTGCTTTACTGGGATACTGATGCTGGTCAGCTGGACCTGAGAACTTAGCGGTGATGAAGAAGGGACCAGCATCACTGAGGTGAAATCTTCGGGGAAGCGCTTCCTGAGAGGCGGCCATGGTTGTACCTCCCGTTGACAGCAGGACTTGCTAATTTGTAAGAGTCACCCAGGCAGTACTGGTTTTGAAGGCATGAAGAGCTCATGGAGAACAGCTGAGGCGGGGCACTGTGAGAGACCAGGAGAAGCTGTAGGTAAAGGTGTAGCCTCAGTGGCCATTGAAGGCCCAGGACTGAAGCAGTCAGGCAAAGAAGCTGAAGCTTGGCATGATGAGGAGAGCCTGTGAATGGCTCTTGGTGACAGCGCGTCCCAGTTGCAGCATAAGACCCCAGTGGTTCGGAGATGCCAGCACCATGGGGTGTCCACCAAGACCAGCAGTAGTAATGGAGTGGAACCAGCTGGAGCCTAGAAGTCGCGCTGTGTGTGCTGCAGAGGGCGGAGCCAGAGACTTGACCCAAGCCCCTTGGAGGAGTTCGGAGGATCCCAGATATCGGACAGTTGGAGTTTTGTGATTCCCCATGTTGTTAACATGCCAAGGTCGTGGGATGCCTGCTGAGGAGAGCCGCTACACAGGGAGGTACAGCCAGCCCAAGAGAAAGTGTTGCAGTCAACAAAGCTGAATGGAATTGGAGCTGTGGAGAGCGGTTTGATAGCACACATGGAGATGCAGAGTTTGGAGTTTGCTGCCTGGTTTTCAGTCTTGCTTTGGGTCAGCATTCCCTCATTCTGCTCCCTTCTTGCGTTTTGAGTGGTAATGTATGTCGTGCGCCATTATACCAGTATATGTTGGAAATATGTGAACTCCTTTTTGGTTGATTTTTTTTTTTTTTTTTTTTGTCGTTCAGTGTGAATTGCTTTAATGGTGGCATCTGTACAAGTGATCTTCAAGACAGCGAATGCACAGTAGACATGGCCAGCATTCAGGCTGTGAATGAATTAAGAGTTCACACTGCTCTCACGCTTTAGCTGCTTAAGATAGCCCTAGGCCACCGCCTCCTCCTCAAACTCTCCCTCCTCAGCGGTGGCGCCCTGGTATTGCTGATCCTCAGACACCAGGTCGTTCTTGTTGCTCTCAGCCTCAGTGAACTCCACCTCACCCATGCCTTCACCTGGGTACCAGTGCAGGAAGGCCTTGCATCTGAACATGGCCGTGAACTGCTCTGAGCTGCATCTGAACAGCAGCTCCTGAATGGCTGTGCTGGTGCCAGTGAAGGTGGCAGACAGCTTTAGGCCCCGGAAGAGGAATGCCACAGATAGCTGTTTTCACATTGTTGGGGATCCACTCAACAAAGTAGCTGCTGTACTTGGTTTGGGCATTAAGCATCTCTTTGTCCACCTCCTTCATAGATATGCGGCCCCGGAACACCGCAGCCACTGTCAAGCAGCGCCCATGGCGGAGATCACAGGCAGACATCACGTTCTTGGTATCAGACATCTGTTGGGTGAGCTCAGTCAGGGATGGTACTGCTGCCTGCCCCTGCTGGTCAATGGGGGAAAACAGGCACAAGGAAGTGCAAGCTAGGCCAGGGCGCCATATTTACAGCCAGCTCCCTCAGGTCATCATTTAGCTGGCCAGGGGATCGCAGGCACATGGTTACCCCACTCACGGTGGTGGACGCTAGATGATGGTTCAGGTCACCATAAGTGGGTGTGGTCAGCTCTGGGGTTCTGAGACAGATGTCATAGAGTGCTTCATTATCAGTGCAATAGGTCTCATCTGTGTTTTCAACAAGCTGGTGAGCTGACAGGGTGGCATCGAAGGGCTCAGTCTAACACCTTGGGGGAAGGTACCACCCCGAAGGAAGGTATTCATGATTCTGTCTGGGTACTCTTCCCGAATTTTGCTGATGAATCCCCAAATCACCAAGAGACCCATTCCGATGCAAAAGCAAAGAGCCTTTTATTGTTTAAAGAGTTAACTGTCTTTAACTCGCCTCTTTGTCCACAGAGGATAGCCAGAGAGGGATCCAGAGAAAATTCGATGCAGGGAACTTATTGGGCAGCATAAGGGGAGAGTCTAGGGGCATGCAACAAGCCTCAGGATTGGTGCTTGGGCGACCTGTCATGTGTTGATTGGTTGACTGGTTGCTATGGTCTATAGGTCCTCCCAGGGTTGTTGCTTTGCTCTGCATGTTACTGTTATGTCACTTTAACCAGAAAGTGTGTCAGCTAACTTCTGATTGGTTCCTTGCCAGATGGAGGGTATTTGACCTAGGGTAGCTCCTATAAGGTCAGCAGGCTGGAAACTAAGCACGTGTGCTGAGTCAGGGGCCTTTGTTTTGCTAGGTCTTTTCTGCCTCCTGTCATGGCCGCTAAAGGAGGGGGCTGGGTGAGGGTCTTGTCCCTTCAGAGAGTACTATCCCAGACCCATCTTCCACCCCAGGGTGTGGGCCCCCTCCCCAAATAAATAGATGATGCTTAAAGACAACTCAGGTTGTCCTCTGGCCTCCAATGCTCATTCATTCACACAGCCTGAGCAACCCCCTCCCCCACGCACTCATCATCATACACAAATACAAGGAAAAGAATAACAACCTTCCTTTACTGGGGTGGAAGGGCAGTAATGTGAGAGACACTCAGGATGAGGAGAAAAGGGGAAAGGAACATTTTATGTTGGAAAGTGCCATAATGAATTTATTGCCTTGTATGTTAAATTAAGAAGATTAAAACAGTAAATGTGTGCTTACACAGTAACAGTAATATGAGTAAAGCAGCTTCATATAAAGAACTATGATGTTTATAGATAATATATATAATCTCATACATACATGTTTACACACACACATACATACATACATACATACACATACTAGCTAGCTCTTAGAAGAAAAATGTCATTATACCAAAAGTTAAAATCCTGACAATATCATATCTATGTTGTTGGTAACCTTTGTCCAAATGTCACAAACAAGAATATGCAGACACACACACACACACACTCCTTTGACCTTTTATTTATGTATGTATTTATTTTTAACATTATCAGGAAACAGTTTGGACCCAAGTAAAAAAGACTCCAACTTGACTATGTAAGCAAAATCAGTGAACACATACTCTGTGGTTTCTAAGCAACCAGTGAAGCCCTCCAAGTGTCTGAGGAAGACCTCTCCATTGTTTCAAAGTCTCCCCAGTGCAGAGGAGAGAGAGAGAGAGAGACTGCAAAGGGTTTGGTGGGGATGATAGGGTGCTTCTGAGTGGGTTACCATGCCCTGTGGTCCTGCTGTCTTTTGCTTTAAAAGCTTTGGGTCTGCAGTAGCAGTGGCCCAGAAGATCCACAGGGTAAGGCAAGGGCATCTGCAAGCTTTCTCACTAGTCCCTGGAACTATATTTAGAGTCTCTGTGGGATGAGTTGCTATTAGGAGGCAAGATGTAGGAGAAGAAGGCTAGCAAGATTTAGAAGACCACGTAGGGCAACTGACCCTTGGCCAGTTGCCACCCTGATATCACAGGAAGCGTGGGAAGTGGTACTTCCCTTTTTTGATTATTTTCCAGCCAGCCAGAGAATAATGGGTGGGTGTTCACAGCAGCCACAGAATGACAGCTTTGGGGACTGAGCTGGCCTAAGAAGAGATAGCACAGAGGGTTTTTCTTTAGCTCACATTGAACCAAAGACCAACCTATGAAGTGGAAAGGCTGTGTGGGGAAGAAAAGAGGTGAAACTGGACTCTGCCCTTAACCACCTTCGAATCTGCTTACTGCCAGCAAATGGTAGTAATGGCAAGACGAATGTCTATACTCCTGCCAGAAAACAACCAAAAAGAAGGACACTCAGTCCAGAAGGAGAGGTTCGAAGATGGTTGTTGAGTTTGCTCTGAGGAAAGTATGGATGGGGTAGTTTGAATGTAGTTGACCCCATTATCTCATAGGGAGTGTCGCTATTAGGGGGTGTGGCTTTGTTGAAGCAGGTGTGGCCTTGTTGGAGGACATGTGTCACTGTTGGGGTGGGCTTTGAGGTCTCGGTTGACTTCCTGTTGCCTGCTGATGTAGGAATCTCAGCTACTACTCCAGCACCACATCTGCCTGCATGCTGCCATGCTTCCCATCATGATGATAATGCACTGAACCTCTGGAACTGGAAGGGAGCCACGCCAGTTAAACGTGCTCTTCATAAGAGTTGCCGTGGTCATGGTGCGTCTTCACAGCAATGGGTTTTGGAGTGATGGGACTGCACCAAGCCTGCTTGCCTTGAATGCTTTGCTCTATTGCTTGTCAGCAAGTTCCCTCCGCTGCTGACTCCCAGTTGCCTGTTTGTGGTCTGTCCCTCTGGCATAGCCTTACTTACTGCAGAGCCATTAGCGTGTAGGAACTGGGAAGTTTTTGCCAGTCATGCTGAACCTCTGGCTCATCCACCCAGGGCCACTGGCACTCGGACTGGTGGTAGGATGCAGTTGTTCCCCAAAGCTGTAGCACTCCTAACTCACCTCCCAGATGAGCCAAGAGAAGCTCTTTAGCTCACAGAGCACTAATGACAGGGAAGAGTAAAGGATGAGGGGGAGGTGGCTGTGCTCCCAATCCTTTCCCTTTGTGCTCCCGGTATACCAGGGTGAAAATACAGGCTAGTAATGGTTAGGAAGGAGACACCATTAGAAAGTAGCAGTGAGAAGAGCATGGAGTTATCCATGCACCCGTCCGGGAGGCTTTTTGGCAAAGCTGATGGATGCATGAGGGTTGGCACTTGGTGATGGTCCTATGAGTCACATGACCCCTGAGCTGTGAAGCCTCTTACACACACAGGCCCCAAGGAACCGTAATTCACTGACTATTGTAGTTTATACTGTCTACTTCTTCAGACTAGTATTTTTTTTCTGAGACCTGACCTTACCCTGAAGATAAAGTCTTTTGATACTCGAACATTTTCCATTTTATGAACTGCCAATACACAATTACTTATGTGACATTTGCCAAGTTCCTTATTTATTTAGTTTTGTTTTGTTGAGACAGGGTTTCTCTGTGGCTTTGGAGGCTGTCCTGGAAGTAGCTCTGTAGACCAGGCTGGCCTTGAACTCACAGGGATCCACCTGCCTCTGCCTCCCAAGTGCTGGATTAAAGGTGTGCACAACCACCGCCCAGCCAGATTTGCCAAGTTCTTAATGCAAACACATCACATATACCCAACCAATTATAAGTAATATTGCACACAATACTGGTGTTAGACTCATTTTTTGTTGTGGAATATTATTTTAACTATGTAAAGATGTGTTGCATTTGTTTATGCTGCAGAACACTACTTTAACTGTGTAAAGGTGTTACATTTGCTTATGTTGCATTTATTTAATTATGCAAAGATGTGTTGCATCTCTTTCACCTTGCCTGCCTAAGGCACCTGATTGGTCTAATAAAAAGCTGAATGGCCAATAGCTAGGCAGAAGAGGGATGGGGGGAGCTGAAAGATGGTAAAAAGCCCTGAGACAAAAAGATAAAGAGAAGCAGGTTAAGTTAAAAAAGCCAATCAGAAATGAGATTAAGCTAGACTGTGCATTCAAAACTAATATTAAGACTCTGTGTCGTGATTTGGGAGCTGGTTGGTAGTCCAAGTGGAAAAGCCTGGTACAGTTTTCTAGCTTGAAATAGTTAACAAGTAAACAGCAATAATAAAACAACAACCAGACCGTGGGAGACCCTCTTCGTGGGCTTTCAGAACCCTCATTTTAAATACGGATTCTTTGAATGCAGCTACTCTAGTTCCCGAGGAGTGGTTGCTAAACAGACTCACACAATGGTTTCATTCTCCTTCTATGCTAGCTTTTTAATTTCTCACTACAGCTTATTTGTGGCTGCTCACAGTTCGGGAATAATCAGTGGGCTATGCCAATAGTGTTTCTGCAAACAATACCTTTCCAGTTGAGGGTTGTTTGCAAAGACTTCTGTCACACGATAACTTTATTCTACTGGGTTGCTGTCAAATGTTAGCTCTCACATGTATGCCCAGTGTTTTGCATACAACCATTTAAACCTTTATCTAGAGTGTTCACCGTGGCTGTTTCAGCTTGAGCAGTTCTGTGCAGCTTGAGCTTAAGAAGTGAAGTGATATTTGGACCTTAGCACTGCCTAGGGAACATTCTCTTCAGACAGGAAGTGAGCAAGTGCAAAGAGCATAGGATGGAACCGTTCCTAGCATCCCTGCTCTGTTCTGGACGCTGTCTTACCACGTCTTACACATCTCAGCAAACACGGCATCAAGCCTCCCTCATGGGATGTGGATGGAATATATAGTGTCTTAGTTAATATTTATTATAAATTGTGTTTAGTTAGGCCTAAGAACTATATCAAGCTATTTGTATTTATTGCAAATTTCTTATATTTTTGGAGGAAAATGGTGTTTAGACATCTATGCAAGGATCTTAAGCAATTGCTTCTGTATGCATACATTTTGGTAACTGTGTTCCTCTTTTGTTTACAGGTAGAAAAATGAAGTGCAGTGTGGATACTTAGAGAAGCAGAGCAAAAAAAAAAAAAAAAAAAAAAAAAAAAAAAACCCTTATATAATTTGTGAGCCAGCAGTTCAAGACAAGTTATACTTCATTTTCAATAGATTGATATGCTTTTTGGTGCCAAGATAAATAGCTTCAGAATATCATCCAGAATATTGGAGACTGTAGCTAACTCAAAGAAATCTGCCAAGAGAGAAGTGAATAGATAACACTGGAACAGTTCCATGAAGGGCTGAATAAATACTCAGGGTTACTACCAAATTTGTACTATGTAACTTCTTGGATGCTGTACTTCCTACAGTAAAGGAATTACGTAGTGTTTCATGTGTATCAGTAGATACCTTTAAAGTGATGAAGTCTTGCTATGCTTCCAACAGCTCATGCCTCTTAGTTTTGCGATGCTAGGACCTTTGGCTTTTGTTTGGTACAGGCTCAATAATGCTGTCATGTGCTTATGAAGTTGCAGAATAGATTCAAGCCAGGAGGACATCATTGCAAAAACAAGTGGGTAGTTGAGTTAATACAAATTTCATGTAGCTTATTCATGGTTTTCCACAAACCACCAAGGTCACTGCAATAATTACCTTCATCATAAGGAAAATTCACCTGCTTTATATAGTAAGACTTTAAGAAACTGGAGGGCCATTGATGCTCTTGTCAGGATACTTCCCTCTGGATCTGAGACCTGTTTCTCAGAGAACGGTGATTTCATGAAAGACACAAACATACACATGGTGGTAGGCATGAGCTTATTGGATCCTCAAGACACATACCTGTGATTTTTGAATTTATACATATTTTCTACACCTCAGTTATTTTTTACAAAACTCCATCTACATCAAAGAGTATTTCTTTTTATACAGTTCACATTGCTATGATTGAAATTAACACTTGGCTTCTCTCTCATATGTTAGACTTTATCCAGTTTTACATTTAAGATTTAAGAATAGTATATTAAGTCTGTCAATTCCCTAGCAATAGCCAATAACTGTTTTTGTCAAGGACATGACTTAGAAACTTAACTTGTCCGTAGTAACCGAGTCAAGTTTTTGGTGCAAACGACAGTCCACTAAGTTGTATAACTAATATGGGGAAATGGTTTTGGAAAACTCTGAGAAAGCTTTAAGAACACTCTTGTCTACACCTATATTTATTGCAGCTCACACATTGCTAGAGAATTTTCTTTGTGTGGTTACACAGAACCAACTGTCAAAATGCAGAAAAGAGTGTCTGTTGGTGCTTGGCCACGCATGGAATATCTATATCACCCCTCTCAGTCAAAGATCAAAACAGAGGGAGAAGGGGAAGAAGATTGGAAGATTCAAAGGAATGCAAAAGGATGCATTCATAAACTCCCAGTAGCTATCCATCTATGACTGTCCACACAACCCTGTGCAGGATCAGGGCAGTCACCATTTTCCAGCACAGAGAAGGGAGGGGCTCCCGAGCCCCACCCACTGAGGGCCAGCCGATGCTTTCAAGGGGGAAAGAGCTACTCCATTTTCTTTAAGGGTATGGCCCCTGGTAAGGTCAACAATGTTCCCATGTGGAGATGCCCACCACTCATGAGCACATGTGTGGCACAAATTGGACTCAGTGAGCCATGAATGAAACCAAATAAAGGACATGGGGTTGTGAGGGGGTGAGGTCGTAGGGGGTGGATCTGGAAGGCGTTAGGGGAGGAAGAGGTTCAAATATAGTCAAATGTGTTGTATGCGTTATGTAATTCTCAGAGGATTAATAAAAACATATACTTAAAAAATACTTGTCTTTACCATTGTAGCTGCCATTGCAACATCTTCCATACTATACTCTGACAATAGACAAATGCATGATGCACAGTTAGTATTTTAATACATTGCCTTTCTTAAGTTTTCTTTACGGACAGTCCTTTTGACATTATTTCCCCTAGCATTTATCCTTTGTCTCATCCGAAATCTCAGAGAAAAGGATAGGCTGTCACATGCCAATTTCCCTTTCCTGTAATTTCAGGGACATAGATTCCCCAGCTTTCCCTATACCACACCATAGATAGGTCTTAGGAAAGAGAATGCGGATACCAGAAGAGCCTGACATTTTTGATGCCCATAAAGTTGGAAGTAGAAACAGATGTAAAATGTGTCATTCTAACCACTGAATTTGGAGAATTTAGAACGTAAAACCACATATCTTCACAATTTCTGAATTTGCATGGATCGTTATAAATTTAATTTTCTATCACTCAGGGCATAGATGCCATTGAATCTCTGCTTTCCCATGACCTGTATTTATGAAATTTATTTTGCCCTTACCACTTAAAGAGATCTGTCGGTGGTACCTAGGCAGGACGGAAGGAAGGAATTGTGGGAACATGGGGAAATGTGAGAGGGGTGGAGAGGAGAAAAGTGGCTGCGGGGTGGGGGGGTGGGGGGGTGGGAGGTGAGGTTGGGGTGGGGGTGGAGTTCACATTTTAGATGCCACCAATGGGGCCAATGGCTCACTGGGACAATATGTTTGGCAAAAGGCACCTTATGGAAGATAACACATTTTGTGGACGTAGGTCCAGGTGGAATATTCCCAGAGATGTCTCAACCAAGCATGTCACAGTAGTTAGGTTGTGCTACTTAGGGCTAAAGTGTAACCGTATGTTCCTAATACTCTAGCACTGCCCTCTCCTACACCTAGATGATGCCCCTCATAAATGCACTGTACAACCGTTATTAAACCTTCATTAACTTTTAATCCTGTTACAAGTTACAGTCTTTGGACAATGTTAAAAAGAAGGGGAGTGGCTTCTTAGCAACCTCTAGGTGTAACTTGAGAGCTACCTAAATCCCATAGTGAATGAAAAAAGAAATAAAACGGAAAGGATATGACTGCTCTTAGGTATGGTGGAGGAGAAAGTTTTTGATAGGTGTGTGAGAGAGTCCAGCGTGGACATGACCCTGAGGCTTGTGAGGACAGGGGACAAGGTACAGCAGCCTGGAGGCTCAAAGAGCAGACAAAAGGACCCGGTACCCAAATTCTTTTGTATTTAAGGGAGGCCTGCTTTCTCCGGTTCTGCAATGCTGAACCTTGCTCGTGCAGTCCTCTGCTGGCCATTCACAGCTGACAGGGCAGAGGCCCAGTGCACCCAAAGCAGTGGTCAGTGGTGGCTGAGGAAGCTGACAGGCGCCGAAGGGGAACAAAGCTGTGGCATTCTCTGGCTGTATTGCAAAGGGTTACTAGTTACTAAGGTGGTTCAGAACTCGGGGAATATCTCTGGAAGTTGACAACAGTTTATCAGGTCACTACATATTTCACAGACATGACGTGAGCGAAACTGATGGTTTCTGCTGGTCTTTAGCGGGGTTGTCCAACTGCTGCCGTTAAACAAACAAAATCCCCAACAAGACAACAAACAACAACAAAGCCACCCAGTTCTCAAACCTGGGGCAGCACACCCACAAGCTCAGATCTATGGCTGAACACTTCAAATAACTCCAGAAATGAGTCTGGCGGGGGCAGATTTCAGAAAAGAATGTCGTGTATGGTAAGAAAATGGGATTTTTGAGTCACATTAACATTTTTATGTCTTCACTAAGGTTTTCCAAAAATATTGACAGCACAAATGACATCAGTCCCTGTTTTGACACTTAAAGAATCAACAACCCCACATGGCATAGTCGCAGAGGATCGCACTCTTGGTACATGCTTCATTCAGCACCACCGGAACCAGATTCCCAGGAAGAAGCCAAAAGGTGGTGCGCTGCTCCCGGGCACCGCCCCCATGCCCGCCCCATCCCGTTGGAGCCAGAACGCCAATGCTCGCGAGAGCCCTGCCGGTTTCCACGTTTGCCACGTTCCAGAGGACCAAGGCAGACTAAAAAGCCACATGCCGCTCGGGTTCTGCAAGCGCTGCGGAGCACCAGACTTGCTTCGGCCTGCTTGGGGGCTGGAGAACGTACCGGCCCCGCCCTCTGTCAGCGGGCCTCGCGATTGGCTCGTATTGCCATCCTTCAGAGCTGGTGGGTGGGCCAAGGCTGGTGGGGGCGGTGCCGGGGCCGGGGTAGCTGAGCGCTCTCGGTCGCCGAAGGAGTCGCCGCCTGTGCGCATGCGACACTGGTCGTGTCCAAGCACGCTGGTGCAAATCTCCCGAGGAGCGGGGCGCGCGCCGTGGAGGCTGAGGTGTTGCTGCAGGAGTGGCGGATCCCTCGTGTCCCCTAGAGCACTCAGCAAGGCCCCCGTGCTCTGCAATCCCCCCGAGCAGCTCGCAATGGCCCCGCGCAAGAATGCCAAGGGCGGCGGCGGCCACAGCAGCAGCAGCACCAGCAGCAGCGGTGGCGGCAGCGGCTCGGGCAGCGGTAGCCCGAGCACGGGTAGCAGCGGCAGCAGCAGCAGCCCCGGGGCTCGGAGAGGTCAGAGTCCCCGCAACAGGGCCCGGGCGGCGGGCGGGAGATGGGTGGGCGCTGCAGGTCTGATCGCCGATCCTCTGCGCCTCTCCATCCTCGGAGTGGCTCCTGTGCGCTCGAGGCGAGGCCGACCTCACCGGGCGGGAAGGTGGAGAAGCGGGGCTCTGCTGGAGGGGACCCCAACACCGGCCTCGGGTCTCCAGGACACAGGCTGCCCGAGGTCATTGCGCGGCCCTTAATTGTGTTTTTTAGTGGAAGCTGGGCATAGAGGACCTCTTATCTTCTCCTTGCAGGTTCTGGGGCGCTTGACCCCGAGCCAAAGTCAGGGAAAGTAAGTTCCTGCCTGCCCTCCCAGCAATGTTGAGGAGCAGCTTGGAGGAGTGTATTTGGGGGCTGGGATGGGAGTGGATGCATCGTTCTTGCAGATTATTTTAAATTTTGTTTGGTTTGCTTAACACGTATTGTGTTTGTCTTTTAAAATAGGAAGGGGTGTCAAAAAGTACTGTACGATTTTTTTGTGTGTGTGTGCCTTCTCCCCTTTTCTGAAAAGAAAAAGTCGACTGGGTATTCACCTTTCTTCTGTATGTGCTTAGTTGGCAGAGGAGAGAACAGATGTTTTAAATATGTTTCGTGTCATATTTCATCGGTTCTCGGTTTCTTTGATATTTCCTTTGAGTCATATTTAGAATATTGGAACTGGAATACACATGTGTATTGAACGTGAGCTCTCGATTTCAGTAGAAATGGTTGAGGTTCCATGCCGCGGTCTACGTGCAGTCCATTATTATAAGCCAGGAAAATACATCGGATGGTTAGAGTATACGTCAGGAAAACAGACGGACGGGGCAGCCACGGCTTTTCTTCCTAGCACTTTCTGTCTTATTTATCTTCATGCATCCGCTCTCAAGCTCGTTCCCTTTTCTCAAGTAGAATAGCTCTGCTCCGTAATAGGTGCTCAATAAATATTTGATTAGAAAAGTGAACGAATAAACGTTAATGGGGAAAGTAGTGCAGTTAAATCCTTTGTACACATTAACATCCTGAGATAATGTTTGTATTCTTAATGGAAAGGACTCTACATACACAGTTCGAAGTTCAAGGCCGCTGCAGTCATTAATTCACTTAATGCAGGTAAAAATGATGCTCTGGTTCCCTGACCCAGCTAGTCTTATACAGACAGCACTGCTTATTCTGATGGCCGAGACTATAGACATGAATGAACTCTGTGAGTGGGAAGAGCCTGTTGCATGATCAGGTACCAAAGAGAAAGTTAATGAGCAAACTTAAATGCTGAGCTATTGACTAGTGAGATTTGTGTGTTCTTTGCTGCTGTCCTAGGAGCTTTGTGACTACTTGGGGAAGTGCTCTAACCGCTGAGCTACATCCCCCAATCCTTCCTCCTTTCCTTTTATCCTTTGCAAAGCCCTTGAGTAGAGAAATGATTGCATTGAGGAATCACCTTTGGGGCCTGTCATTGCTATGAATCAGTACAGAAAATGGGCTTCATTTTCTTACCTCTGCAGTAAATGAACCATTGTGACTGTTAGCTGATAGGTTTAGAGAATGCTAGGCTGCATAGCAACTTGAATCTGCCTTATTGCTCACATTTTAGGGTAAAATTGCAGCATCTCCAGTTGTCAATTTTGAAATACACTGGTTCCATAACTATAATGGAGCACAAATTTGTGAGTGAAATAGCTGGGCCCTCACCCCTTCCCCAAATCCAAACCTTCATTGTGCAGCGTGGATTGTTCTTCCCAGGCCATTCTGTTAAATAAACACCGGGTTCTGACTGTGGGTGAAGAAGGCACCTGAAGTGGAACCTAAGGCTCTCTCCATGGAGCTCCACAGTTCCATCACAGCCAGAAGGCATGGTTCTATTTACTGCAATCATAGCAGGGTAGAGCTGGAAGCTAACAGGCTACTGAAAGAAAAGTTAACTTTACGTGGTCACTGAGGTAGGGACATTGTGACCTGCAAGCCACCCTGGCTGCTGGGGAGTTAGTTGGTTCACAGGTGCAGATAACAGTGACATTGCTGTGACATTTAGTGCCTTCTAGTTACATAAGATGAGATGCATTAGGAAGGAGGAGCACAGGCTAGACTCCAAGTTTTCAGTTGCTCTTCATCGTACTTGCGTCTTGGGTTCCCAAGCAGAATACATTATTTTCTGCGGCATTGTCCATGGTATATATAGTACGGGTCATTGCAGGAACTTGAGCTCATGGCCTTAACTGATTGGCCTTTGGCTAAAATATGTTTGAAATAGCACATTAAGCTGGGTGGTGGTGGTGCACACCTTTAATCCCAGCACTCGGGAGGCAGAGGCAGGCGGATCTCTGTGAGTTCGAGAGCTAGTTCCAGGACAGCCTCCAAAACCACAGAGAAACCCTGTCTCGAAAAACAAACAAACAAAAAACAAAAACAAAATAGCACATTAGTAAATTTTACTTTAGAAAGTGGACTCACCAAGTTTTTTACATCGAGACTCTGATGACAATGGTAACATTGGTCACAATTTTTATGTAAAAGTGTGGAATGGGAGATGGGAGTCCGTTCGTTTAGAAAACATTTTAAAGTAGGCCTCAGTTTTCATTCTCTTCAGCTCAATTGAGAAACAATAGAGTTTCACCTTATATTTTTCAGTTTTACTCCTTAGAATACAAAAGGAAGGAATAATTGGACACTTACCTTTAACTTGCATATAAAATGTTGTGTGGCCAGTTGGGGCCAGGGAAAGCCTTTTTCACAGTTACTGATGGGGATGTAGTGGAGGGGCTGGTGCCCAGTGTCAAGCTTGCTCCCATCGTCTTAGTCTGCCACCCTCTGCCTGTTTTGCCTGTGGGCTTGCGTCTGTCTTACCATGTACCAGAAGGTGTCGCTGTAGAACATGTTCCCCCTCCCAATTTGAAGCTTCCAATTATATAAAGGCAATTAGGTTTTAAAATCATTCAATTTGTGCTTCCCCAGAAATTCTCTTCTGTTCGTGTTTAGTTATTTCAAAGTATCTAACAGGTTTTGGAATTTAGTAATAAGAGTTTGTGTGGAACACCTTTCTTACTGAGAATAAACTATATCCGTATATACTTGGGTAGATACATTCAAACAGTCTTTTGTTGCGTGTTGGTCATTTAGAAATGTGCTTCTGAATGTATTCTCTACCATTTCCACACACTTTCTATGTCTCTTAGGTTACTAGTCTATTGTGTGCTGCTGAATATATCCTGGCTTCCTTGAGAGAAGAGCTCCCTGGAACAATTCTTTTTTACCTAACCAGGGGAATCAGTTAGGGCCAGTGGCTTGATCCTCTTCCTTCAATTTAAGGATGAATGAAATAGGAAGTCCATAATATGCTCACGATAAAAGTTGTATGTTTTTGTTGTTCTGGTAACAGCATTTTTCTAGCTTGGCCAGATCATCTGAAAACAGGTTCTATACAATTCTTTACAGCCATATCATGGGCTGGGAAGTAAAGATCCATAGTTCAGTCTTGTGTTGATATCATCTGTTTCATAGAGATTATTAGAAAATAAGTAGATAAGGCTTACATTTCTAGCTAATTCACAATAGTAACATGGATAAAGCTTATGTGAGCTAGCTTTTATTAGATACTTTATTTCCTGTGTTGGCTGTCCCCAAAAGGGAACAACAAAAGCCATTTTTTCCCCCTCATGGAAGACAGTGCAGTTTAGAACAAAGAACCTGATAGCCCAGGCCCCTATTTAGTTAGGCAACACGTGGCAAATCTCTCTCGCCATCTCTAATCTTAATCTGTTTACTCTCTTTTGCTTCCTGATTCTGATAGGTTAAGACAATTTGATCTGCCTTGGTGCATGACATACATGTCATACATGTTTCCAGGCACATGGTAAGAGGCAAGGGGGTGTAAAACCTGAGAGAATACAAAATATACATCTTACTTGAAAGTCTGTGTTACTGTTACTCTGTAACATGTTTGTTTTGCAATTGATTATATGTAACTTTCTGAAGCACTCGATACAATCTCATTTGTGCAGTGCCTTCCTTCAAATTGCTATTTGCCAGCTAATCTCAGAGTTTTGTAACTTTCTGTATCTTGTTAGAACTCAGATACAGTTTGGTCTTTTGATGCTCTTCCAGATGCTGATGTAATGGCATGAGAAGTGCTTGGCCTGCATCTTGAGTATGCCCCGTCTGTTATCCCCAGCAAGTACAAAGTACAAAAGACTGTCAAATAAATCCGCTTTAGTAAAAACTGTATGCATAGCTAGGTAAGATCAAGGCAGTCTGGTGTGGTTTTGCATGGGGGGGGGGTGACGAGAGATGATAGTAATACATAGTGCTTTTCAAAGGAAGAAAGAAGTTTCAAAATTTTCACCATGAAAAAGATATTTGAAGATATGATGTTTTTTTTTTACCTGGTTTACATATTATACATATTGGAACATTGTAAGGCACTCCATTAATATGTATAGTTTTTCTGTATCAGTTAAAAATGACTTAAAACAAAAACTGTATGACAGTAAAAAGCCATTTACAGTTTACTGGCGTAATTTGAGGGAAGCTGCAGCTCTCTGTCCCTGGACTGGTGGTGCCTGACTAATTCCCTGTCTGCTGCCCACGGTCTAGCTGTTGAGCACTGCACTCATGGGTGGGATGTGCCGTTCTGAGTGAACATACACCTCTTCCATACAGAATCTCCATTTCTAGGCTGGAGATGAGAGGTTCACTCCCTGTGCCCCTCTGAAGTGATGTATTCTGGAATTTAGTGCATGAACTTTCTTTTTTGGCTCTGGTACTGCTAGGAACCAGTGTGGTATTATTTTTTTGGTCATTATAATTACTTCCTTTGACTTTACTGGATGTTCAGGTATTTGTTCTGTAGTTGACATTTGTTTTTCAGAGATGTGATTTGGGTCCTTGCTGTTCTTGTCATGGCAAGCCATTGGATGCAACTTAATTCTGATCAGATTGATGATGGCCGAGGACAAACAAGTTATGACCCAGTAAGCTGGGCTTTTAAAAGGAAGAATTCAAGGAGAGGTGCCGAAGGCTGCAGGGTGTCCTTTGGCCTGGCCGTGAGATGCAGGGAAGCTTGTCTTACCCTACAAGTACCAGCACCCGCTGTGGGTACTTTCTGTGCTCCAAAGCAGAGCTGAGTATGGAAGGGGAACAGGAGGATGCCCACTGCGGAGGACAGCCTCGCAGTAGCCCGAGTTCTTGCTGAATCTGGAGAAATGTTGACTCTTCTATGTGTATGGCCACAGATCTAACCCAGTGACTCATTCATTATGGAAGGCAGCCAGGGCTGCCCTAATTTTAAAGTGGAAAAATATTGTTTGATAAAATAATTTTATTCTACAACCACCATGGCTATAATTGCTTTTGCTCTTGTTTTCTGTAGGCGTGACAGTGATTTTTGCCCTGCCAGGCAGTCACTGTTAATTATGCTATGCCTATTGTATTTCTTGTACCACGCATGCTCATATGCAGAGTGTTAGTCCCAGGGTCTATTTTATTTCCGGTTATTCTAAACTGGCATACTGGTTCATGTGCAAATTTTATTTAGGAGTAGTTTATCCTTTTTATGTGAACAAAAGTTATTGTTATAAATGTTTGTGGAAGAATAGCATTGAACTTTACCTTTCCATTCTTTGGATCAAATGAATTTTAGTAAGATACTTCTGACTTAATTTTTAAAATGCTGTCTAGCATTTGCTTTTTGAAAGTACTACCTTCCCCTCCATAAATAAAGCAAGTCTGTTCTGCATTTAGGTCTGTGTCCATTGAAATGTTATTTTAAGAGTGTGTATTATACAGGTAAGGAATAAACCATTCCCAACGTGTGGATTTTCTTCTGTGGTATCACTTCTTAGTGATTCTTACACAGTTATCAATAACCATTCTCATACATGCTCTTACAATCTATCTTATGCAAATTGCAAACTGTTATATTGGACATTGCATGTTAATACTCATGTATAGTTATATATGCACATACTATAAAAATATACTTACTAAAGATAAAATTTCAGATCGATTTGAAATTAAAAACCTTTTGTTTTATGTGTATGGGTATTTTGGTCACATGCATGTCTGTGTACCATGTTCATGCCTGGAGCCTGCAAAGAACAAAAAGGGCATCAAGCTCTTGGAACTGGAGTTACAGACACTTGTGAACCACTTTGTTGGTGCTGAGAATTCATTCTGGATCTTTAGAAGAACAGTCAGTGCTCTTAATCCCTGAGCCATGCATCTGTTCAGCACAAGATTTACTTTCTCTTTAATTCTCTGTCTGTCTGTCTATCTGTCTTTCTTTGTGTGTGTGTGTGTGTGTGTGTGTGTGTGTGTGTGTGTCTGTGTACATGAGTGCTTGTGTCCCTAGAGGCCCCCAGAGAGCATCAGCTCCCTTGGAGCTGGACTTACAGGAGTTTGTGAGTAGCCTGGCATTGGAGTTGGGAAGCAAACTCAAGTCCTGTAGAAGAGCAGGAAGAGCTCTTATCTGCAGAGCCATCTCCAGCACCAAATGTGAAACATTGTATTGCTAACATTATGTATGGAAAGTACTGGAGAAGCCTGTCTGTATCCTTCTGTATAGAAGTATGCATATAGAAGTATAATTGTTTAGCATTCAGTAAAAGTGTTGACTTAGTTCCCAATCGCTGTACATAGCAATTGTGATTTCTAGGTCTTCATGTATGTATGTATGTATGTATGTATGTATGTATGTATGTATGTATGTGCCTTTCTGTGTTGAGCAGTTCTGCTGAAAACACTACTTCTTTGTGTTCTATTTTTCAAACTGCTGCTCTCAACCCCTTTGTATATATGTGTGTCTGAATATTTTTCTGTACCATGAAATTAGCTCGGAAGTGTTGGGTCAGAGCATATAAAAACATAAATTAGCCTTTTTGGGGGTATTGCCATTTTCTTAAACCTATAGTGGTTGTTTAAATTCACATCCCACCCATAATGAATTACAGTAGCTACCTTTATTGTTGCCACCCTTGGTACAGTTGAATGCTTGTAGGTTTGGTGCACTTTAAGACTTGACATTTTTGTTTTTCTGGTTACTAATAAGACTTGACATTTTTGTTTCCTCTATGACTTTGTTGTTCATGACTATTACCTATTCCCTGGTGTTTTTAATTTGCCCGTGTGCTTGTATTGATTTGTAGAGTGTGTTTCACAACCCCAAGCCTCATGCTCGCTCAAGTGGCAGGCCAAGGACTTCTCTAGTCCACCACTGGCTGTTTATTTTGCCATGTCCTATGCTATATTTTCTTCAATAGACTTTTATCATTTTAATACAGCAACAATAGATTTTTTTCTGTGTTCTACTTTATGGTTTGGGCTTTTGTATTTTGTGACATCGCGTGTAACAGGGATGATGGCATACATTCCTTTTACGTGAGATCATAGGATAGCTAAAATTTTGTCCTTTTGCGTTTGAGTCTCAACAGTACTAGGTGTTGATCTGTACTGTACTGTTCAAGAGGGGGACCTATTTTACATATGTTTTTACAAAGTAAAGGAGGAAGTGTACTTGGGAGGTAGGGGAGGGAGGATTTTGAGTTTGAAGCCACTAAGGGCAATACAGTATACAGTCTATGGGATTTTTCTATATAAACTTCTTATTATTCAATAGACAGATTCTTTGTTCTTTTCAGCCTTAGAGGAGCCCTTGTTGTCTAGAAGTAATGAGTGCAGACATTCTGCCTTTTCCTAGCGAGGCAAGTCCTAACTGTAGGAGTTACGTCAATAATCAGTATCACATTGTGGGAATTTACATATTTCTAGTTGTAAGAGTTTTGACACCCCCCACCCCCTTCTTTCTTCAGCCCTGCTTGATCATGTTGAGCTATCCTTTACACATGGCTTTATTTGCTAATACTATACACATGGTTTTATTGCTACTACTGTACACATGGCTTTAATTACCAATGCTGTGATGTTTTATTGCTGATATTACCCACATATCTCAGTTGGCCAATTTGTGCATGCAGCTTCAATTTTAATATTTTGTTGTTGCTTTTGCATCTGCTTATGGTGAGTGTAGGTCTCTGTTTCTTTCATGCTGATACCCCTCCCTCATTTCTGCTTCCCTTCTTCTTTGCCTTACTAATAATTATGATTAGCATTTATTATTTTCTCCTTGTTTATTGAGATTAAATATTTGATTTCTAAGTCAATAAGTTATAGTAACTATGTTTTTTAAGATTTATTATTTATTATGTATACAGTGTTCTGCCTGCATGTACACCTGCACACCAGAAGAGGGCACTAGATCTCATTACAGATGGTTGTGAGCCACCATGAGGTTGCTGGGAATTGAACTCAGGACCTCTGGAAGGGCACCCAGTGCACTTAACCTCCGAGCCATCTCTCCAGCCCAGTAACTATGTTCTAATTTAAAATTACCTTTACATTTTTAGGGAAAATCCAACCTAGTGGGTTTTTTTTTTTAATGTAAATAACTGAGTATTAAGATTCTTTAAAGTTATTGTTATTTTCAAACACCGGGAATGTTTTATTGAATTTATTATGTGACCTTTTGTAAGATGCTGACCATCTACAGACACCTGGGGGGAACTAGGCTGTTCCCTCCTGGAAATGTATTTTAGCTGTGGCCGCCAGTTCCTCCCAATTCTTACAGTAATGACTTGAAGGAGCTACATTGCTTTGTTCAAATTGAACTTATTTCTTCATGAGTGAAACACAGTCTTTATTTTCTTGAACTTGTAAGATTTGTTTTGACTTTGGCCCATTAGTCTATTTGTAGCCAGCACACATAAAGGCCTGGCACATCTAAGATGTAATTGTTACCAGTTTCCATTGCCACTTTGGAGGTCTTAGTAGATGTTGTGCCGGATGTAATGCAGTGTTAACAATTATGGCTCCAAGGTTTGGAGATTTGAAAAGGCTAATGTAGATAACAAACATCAGTAAGCCTGTACTAATAGCGACAGAAAGGTAACACCGAGCTGGCTGTGGAGGACGAGTTCCGGGGTATAGAGCAGTGTCTTAGGGTCTGCTATAAACTAGGATAATAAGCTGGCCTCTCTCTTTCTGGATCTTACTCAGTTCTTGCTCATCCATCTCAAATGTCTAACTGCTCACAAAAGAATTTCAAAAACCAGCCTGTCTTTATTAGCACAAATGCTACAGTACTGGATAATATCAACACAATAAATGCAAGTAGCTCAAGCACAAGAACTTTGGTTCATATTCACGTCTACCTATGCTCTTATGTGTGGCAAATCTTCAGTTCTTTGAGCTACCACCATACCACTGCCCTTCATTTTCGTCAGCTCGCTCCTGTGTTCCTGTCTCATTTTAAAAACTTCCACGTCTGTCTGTTGCTTGGTGAATGGAGGTTGATCCTGAAGTTGATATTGGGAGCCCAGTGGCAAGAGGCTCGCCATCCCTCTGTTTACATCCTTTGATGCTGTGAAAGCTGTTCAGTTGAGACTCTCATGAGTGTGCTCATATGGACAAGAAAATCCATGGGCTTGTGTGGATCGTCTTTAATGCATAGTTCAATAAAGCCCCTTCCTCAGCTGCGGGAAGTGACTTGTGGGAAGAGAGAGTTAGCACCAACACCAGAGTTAATCCTTAATCCTGGGGTTCACAACGGGTGGTCCTGTGATCCCAGCCTACCTAAGAGCAAAGAAAGCAAAGGGTGAGTGAACCAGGGCACCATGCGCAGAATGACACTGCGCACAGGAGTCCCAGTGACCGAGGACACCGTCCACAGCAGCCTCAGTGACCCAGGACACCGTCCACAGCAGCCCCAGTGACCCAGGACACCATCCACAGCAGCTCCAGTGACCCAGGACACCGTCCACAGCAGCCTCAGTGAAGCAGGGCACCATCCACAGCAGCCCCTAGTATTCAGGACACCATCCACAGCAGCCTCAGTGACCCAGGACACCGTCCACAGCAGCCGCTAGTGACCCAGGACACCGTCCACAGCAGCCTCAGTGACCCAGGACACCGTCCACAGCAGCCTCAGTGACCCAGGACACCGTCCACAGCAGCCTCAGTGACGCAGGGCACCATCCACAGCAGCCTCAGTGAAGCAGGGCACCGTCCACAGCAGCCTCAGTGAAGCAGGGCACCGTCCACAGCAGCCTCAGTGAAGCAGGGCACCGTCCACAGCAGCCTCAGTGAAGTAGGGCACCGTCCACAGCAGCCCCAGTGACCCAGGGCACCGTCCACAGCAGCCCCAGTGACCCAGGGCACCGTCCACAGCAGCCCCAGTGACCCAGGACACCGTCCACAGCAGCCTCAGTGAAGCAGGGCACTGCTTATCTCTGACTTTTAGTCTTTTTCACTTAACAAAAAGAGAATGAAGTCTACAGAAAGCTGTAGCCATGAGTGCTAACAGCGCCTCTTCTTCCCCTCAGATCATTCCAGCAGAGACTAACTAGAACCTGAATCCCCTGGGCTCTGTTCCTTTGCTCCTGGGAGGACCATCTTTCCTGTGCTTTTCAGTAGGATATCTAATTCTAGATAGCCACTCGCCATAGCTTTCTCTGACCCTGATGTATTTTCCTGGGCTATAGATGTAAACAATATCAATAATAGTACAGAGAATAAAATAGCTACCACTTACCAGGGGTGAATGCTTATCTCTGTTTTACTATTTGATTCCATAGTAATTGTGTCTCTTTTTGTACGTGGGGAAATGGAGGCTAGAGAAATAGTTTGTCAAAGAAAGCTAGTAAAAGCTGGAGCTGGAGTATGGATCCGAGTGCTGACTCCGCATCTGCTGTGATGGAGCATATTTCGTCATGATTTGTTACTCACACCAGCTCTCACTCCAGCCTGCTGCTGTCCGGCAGGCTTTATAAAAGATAACCTAGATCGTGGGTACTTCCTTCTTGACAAGTTCTAGTAGCTCGCCCAAGTTGTTGAGATGTGGGTCCCACTCCCAGCAGGATATGCCTTCTGCTGCGCTCTCTGGCCATCCCTGCCTCGCCCTCCCTGTGTGGTCCTCCCTTTCATACGTGCTGCCACCATGCACCGTCACCTTCCACACCCTCACTCAGTGTTTGCACAGGGGACTTCTGCAATAGCTCCTGTGCATTTCATCAGTCTCTAAGAAGTAAGTTGTCTTGGTCTGGTTTCAGCGTGCTACCGGTATGCTTAAAGTTCATCAGCGTTACCTACCAACAAGAGCTGCCAGGCGCCCTGCTCGCCTAACTGTCAGCTTGTGCTCCGGGATTAGAACGTCACACGTAGTCTGCTCTGTGACAGCCTTGAGCACAGAAGGGGTGGCCTCAAGCTCCAGACTATTCATTAATACAGGCTCAGTGTCCTAAAGCAGTACGATGGAGAAGGGGGCAAGTCCTGACCCGTGCGAGGAGAGGGCCAATTACTTGTGGGCGCATAGCATACCTACATTAGCATGGCGGCCACTGTGCCTTTTGTCTGTCAACCCTTTCTGCCCAGTGGCTCATTAAATGGTTTCATTTTCATTCCTCAGTTTGGCCTCATTTCCCTAAGATTTTTTTCCTCCTGCTCTTCCAACGCTGTCTTCCTTAAAACCACGTCTGCGTAACCCCCACTCCTGGACCCCCATTTTCTTTAGACCTTGTGATGTGGTTTCTTCCACAGATGAGAGTCCAGTCAACAAACTGTCTCCAGCTGAACTGAACCACATAGAAACACCAGCCCTTCTCCTTGCTAATTCGAGACCTTTCCAAACGTTTCTCAACTTTTTCCTGTCTTCATTATGAGGGTGATAGTACTTACACCATAGTATTAAGATTGACTTCAGAGGGACTGAGGTGGAGTTTCACAAGTAAAGTTACCGTATTTGGTGATGGTGAGGGTCTCTGTATAGAATCTCTGTCCGTTTGATTGTAAGGGTACCCGCTGTTAGGAGCAGAGGCCAGATGCAATTGACTTCATCTAAAAGCAAAACCGAGGTGGTGCTGGCTGCAGATGAGCAGTGAACTTGGGCTCCAGTTGTCGCCTATGAACCTCTTTCTTCTGTTTCTCAGCTCTTTGTGGGCAACAAGGAAGGAAGCAGCCGCAGCAGAGGGAGCAAACACAAACAGGCCTTCTTGACTTTCCCTTAGCTAGACTGGCTCTTCCTGGCTGACTTTGACTAAGGTCCTTGTGTGACCTAGACTGCGGAGTTGCCACTGGGATGGGTTAGGCAGGCAGCGCTGACCAGGCAGTCACTATTACAGCCTCTCAGCTCTGCTGCTGTAGCCCAGATGCAGCCATGGCTGGTTGCATGGAACAGTGCTCCAATAAAACCTGATTATGGGCCCTGCAGTTGAATTTCCAATAAACCTCGCGTTATGAAATTTTTTTTTTTCTCTGACTTCCTTTTAACTGTTCTAAAAGTGAAACCATGCTTAGTGCCTGGCTCATACCAAAACCCAAACAAATACCTAAACCAAAACCAAAACCCCAAACTTGGGAATTTGGTCACAGCCTAGTCTTGTTTGGAGGATTGCAGAGCTAGGGGTTGCTGTACTGTGGGTAACGTATGTTTTTGTATCTGGTGTTACAGCAGCTACCTGGGCAGGCTGGGTCCTCTGTTCTTCTCGGTGTCTCAGTATTGTGCATGAAAGCATGTGCTCAGTTCCCGGAAAGGTAGATGATGTTGGAGTGAACACATGCAGATGAGCTTTTTTCTACTCACAGCCCAAAAGGACACTGAGGGGGAGGGATGGCTCTGCTGCTTGCTGTTTTGCTTTTGATACCTTAAGTTCTCAAAAATGACACGTTCTGGGCAATTTCTTAGGTTTATGCTATAGGCAAGAACATAGAAGCCCTATTATCGATAAGTGTTAGAGCTAAACAGAATGCTAAGAACATGTCTACTTGATGGATGCAGAGAATTGTTCAGATAGATAGGTGAAGTCCATAGGGCGTTAGAATGGTGTAGATAGCATGCACCTCCTCATCTTCCTTTGCCATACCCACAGGAAGCTGTTCAGGAGTGATTGGAGATGCTTCTGGCATTCTATCCATACTTAGTTCGATGATTCTATTTGGGATGAAAGTTAAGACAAAACGGACAGTTCATTTGTTCTGGTGTGTGTGTGTGTGTGTGTGTGTATTTAGAGAAGCTTCACTTATTTGCAAGGTTTCAATTTTCCTTTTTATTTTTAAACATGACTCAAAAGAATGGGCTAAAATTATTCATGTAAATACTGAAGTATAGAGTCATCTGAATTTTTCTTCTCCTTTTTTGGGGTTTCATATTTTTAAGTTCCTTTTTGAGAATTATGACTATTTCCTTTTTGAAACTAAGACTTGCCACTTTTCATTACAGGGTACCAGTCCATTAAAAAGTGGACATTTTTAATACTCAGAAAGAGTGATTTACAGCAGTTAGCGCCTGAGAATGGTGTACATTTGAAATTCAGCAGTCTTATGGCTGACTGTTTGTATTTTGTTATCCTGCCCGCCTTTTATCTGGGTAGTGTGAGTTTTATGCCTTTACACTTCCTCTTTCTTGGCTGTAAGTTAAGTTGTCTCTGATTCACTGCTGTAGCATGGGACAGAGATTTGTAGTGTTTGCTGAATAAATGAATGAATTGCTATGTAGAAAACAATGATCTATGGGAACCACTTAAAATTTGCCACCCAAAGAGTTGTTTCCACCCTACAATCCATGCTGACTTACGGAGCCGATCTGTGTTGCCAATCTGAATTTGATGGCGACCAAGCACTTTTTATGTAAAGCGGTATTTTTATCCTGTGTTGTCAGGGTATCATATTTAAGCACCAGGATTCTGACTGAGCATCAGCTTGTGTAGGTCTGGTATAAAGCCTGAAGAATTGCACTTTGCAGCTAGTCACAACTTTTGGGTTACACTCTCGACAGTGAGGGTTAGCGCAAAGGAAAGCAAAGTGAGATCAGGGTTGCGGGACGTAACTGTGGTGCGTGATTGGGGAGGGGCGTTGGGAAGGGGTACATGGGGAATACAGAGTCCAAAGTGTATGCATGTTTTGTTTCTCAGGTCACTCCACATTGCTCTGCCATTGGATTGGAACAAACATAATTTGTATTCTGTTTTAGACTTTTTTGGAAATAAGGTATGAACTAAGCAGTGAGGTTTAAGGGACCAGGCCTGGCATGGGCTAAGCCTTAGCAGGGCTCATCCTGTGGGCTGCAACCCCTTTGGGATTCAAATATCAGATATTCTGCATATCAGATATTTATATTATAAATCACAACAGTAGCAAAATTAGAACTATGATGTAGCAACGAGATGATTTTTGCGGTTAAGGGTCACCACAACACTAGGGACCATCTTAAAGGGTGGCAGTGTTAGGAAGGTTGAGAACCAAAGGCTTTTCTGCACTTTCAGAACTGTGACCACAACCGACAATTCTGAGTATTTCACCATTGAGAAGTCAAAAGAGGCAGGAAACTAAAGGGACGGAGTTCTCCTTTTTGCTAAAGGGGAAAGACAAGTAGATTCAGAGCAACTGAAAGCTGATAACTTCAAAGTGATCCTAAGTAAATTCTGTCAGTAAAAGTATTCTTAAGGACCTAGGAAGGCATCTGTAAGCATCTGGAGACACTCTGTGTTCGTCAAGCCCAGGCTGCTGAAGAATAATCTTGTTAGGTATTTGGTAGGTGTTGCACATTGATCAGGATTCAGTCTTGGCATTTCCCAGCTTTGCTGAGTTGAACAGAATTTGGGGGAGTGCCCTGGGGCCACCAGCAATCACATGTACAGTTCTGAGAAGCAGCTGGTTGTGGAAGCCAGGCGTGAACTTCAAGAGAAGCCTGTCCAGGTAGCGTTTAAGTCACGTTACGACATACACTGTATGTTATGTCTGGTTCCAGGAGCAGAAGTGTGTGCAGTCAGTGGTGGGGAACTTGAGCAGGATTAACACCATTTGCAAATCAAAATCACTGTCAAGAGTAAACTATGACCTAGAAGGATTTGAAGTAGATTTTCTTTTTTCTGTTTTGTTTGTTTTGCTTTTGATTGCTTTTAGTCTCAGGATGTGGCCAGGATGGTGTGGCTACCTAAAAAAACCCTTTAGCCTGGAGTAAAGTGTTCCACACCAGAAGGGAGAGGGAGGGAACGGAACCCCTCTCCACATTGTGAGGCTGCCCCCGGAGTGATGATTTTGGGTTCAGGAGTTGTGTGTTAAGTTCTTTGACGTATTTATTGTAACATGGTAAGAGTTTTTGGAATCCCAATCTTCTGTTCTATAGAACAGCTTTTGGCACAGCTGTTAAGTTTCTCCCAGAGACAGGTATGGGAGAAAGTGTGCAATTCATGTAGTTTGAGAGAAGGAGTGAGCTAGGCAAACTGTGGTGCACCAGGGGACAGCTCTGTAAGACTGGTCTCACTTCAGACACCAGCCATGGCTTGGGGCCTTCTGAGGGCACTGTGCACTGAGCGTCAGACTAGCTGACCTCAAGTTTCTCAGCCCTGCAGCCACCCTTGGCCTCAATAATTCACTAGAATGAGTGACAGAACTTGGGTAAAGTGCTGTATTTAGCAATCCTCCCCTCCCCCCACTCCGTGAAAAGGCAAGAATTGAAACAGCGAGTGGAGGACACATATGAAGCAGTGTGGGCGTTTCCATTGTCCTCCAGAACGTGGAGCCCTTCCTTCCGCATCCCTTCCGCTTCCCTTCCGCATCCCTTCCGCTTCCCTTCCGTTTTATACTATGTAGCCTATTGCCAACTGCTGGAGCCTGAGTTGGCCGAGTAGGTCCGGTTGGTCAGTGAGTCCTAGATCTTGTCTATGTCCCTTCCCCGTGGGGATGACAGCTACACCCAGCTTTTTACATGGATGCCAGGGTTAATTAACCCAGGTCCTCATGCTTATGTGGGAAGGCCGTCACTTCCCTGGCAAGACTGTCCCCCCTAGCCCCACTGTATAATACTTGTTTGCAGCCATTCTTGCCTATTTTTCATTGTTACCTTCATTGTTGCTAATTTACATGGTAAAGTGTTGTTGACTCTTGCATCCAGTGGGACCTTTGGCCTTTCGTTTTATGATATTTTGAATCTGAGACATGCTCTGCAATTTCACTTGTTTTTTATGCTTTTATGTATTCCCTTTCTTCCATTTTTGTACAATGTAAATGTTGCACATCTTCCCCCCCCATCCCCCCCACAAAAGTGGTAAGGGAGGAGGGCTGTGGATATTTTTGCCTTCTGAATGAACTGAAGTCAAGAAACCTTCAAGGAGACAACTGAAGATCAGTGGTGTCCATCCATATTGGCCATGCTCTCGTCTTTGCTCCTCCCTCCCTCCCTCCCTCCCTCCCTCCCTCCCTCCCTCCCTCCAAGTTTTCCAGTGTAGTTTTGGTAGTAAAAGATTCCAAAGGGGTGTGGTGGTGGTGGTGGTGGTGGTGGTGGTGGTGGTGGTGGTGTGTGTGTGTGTGTGTGTGTGTGGTGTGGACCAGTGCTCTGATCCTTTAGGCCCCTCTGGTGAATCAGCATTGCTACAAACACCGGTGAATGCTAGTGTAGTAGTTTTTACCTGAGGATTACAAAGAATAATTAGTTTTATTTTGGGGGGTTCTTTTTGTTTGTTTGTTTTTATGAGACAGGGTTTCCTCTGTGAAATAGTCCTAGTGGTCTTGGAACTCACTCTGTAGACCAGGCTGGCCTTGAACTCACAAAGATCCTCCTGCCTCTGCCTCCTGAGTGCTGGGATTAAAGGTGTGCGCCCCCACTGCCCCTAGGTAATTAGTCCTCAAAACGGAAGGATGGTTGGAGAAAGAAGGGCAAAGGGAAGGAAGCGGGGTGGACTGGAAGGTGGCCTGGCCCTTGCTAACCCTGAATTTTAACGTAGACTGATGACAGTGTGAACTGTTTACATGAGAGTTTGTTTTCTGGAATTCTAACACAGGGCAGTCCCTTGTCACCCTTCCAACCACCGTGCCCTTTCTCCACAGCCTTAGTCAGGAGAGCTCAGTTTGCTCCTAACTGCTGTGATCCATGGACAGTTCCTTCCTGTCCAACCTGGGGAGCAACTCCCACTGTGTGAGCTGGAGCAAGCACTGGACTTCATTCTTCCTCTTAATGCTTTGCGGACCTTTTCCCGCTGTGAGTTTGGGAATCATTACATTGCTGAATGCGAGGGAGTTGAAACTAACCTGCCAGTTGTCTCAGTATACTCCCCTTCCAGGTTAGATACGGGAAACACATAGTGTTTTGAACCTTTTGGTCCCTGGAAGCGGGCAGTGCTAGGGAGTCAGGCTAAGTATTGTTTGCCTTCTGCATGAATTCAGTTCCAGAGGTCTTCAAGGATGTATGTGGCTGTTCTTTCTTTTAAGTTTGACCAGAGAAGGGTTTGGTTAACCCTGGGATGGCCAGCGTGTGAAAAGGAAGTCGTCCAGTATTTTCAAAGGCGTTGATTTCCTTTTAGGTGCAAAGGAAGTGTTCAGGAATGAGTGAGGCCTATTCTGTACCTGGCTTCAGGAACCTAGGTGCAGAGGCAGAAGAGGGCGTCTTAAGCCGTCTAGTTCCCCGTGACATGGGGACTGCCTCCTTGAGGAGGAGGTGTTATTAGGCCAGGACCAGAGCCGTGGCTGTATGTGTGATGGCAGGACTGTGACATTCCAGGAGCAGGCTGGGCAGAGGACACGAGGTGGGATACAGAACAGAAGGGTGCCGCGCGCGCATGCCAGCATGTGCGTGTCTGCTGGCTAGACTCTAAGCAGCTTAGAGGAAATGAGACAGGGCTGAGGTTAGAGAAGCTGACTGGACCCAGTGCAGCTGATGCCCCAGGCCGGCTCAGAGGCTTTGCTTACCTTGAGAACAGTGTGAAGCTATTGAGGGTTATCATCATTATTATTAGGATTCACCCATACTGTGTGAAGAGAGGAAGCACCACAGGGCAGGCCGTGAGGAAAAGCGGAAGTGAAAGGCAGTGTGGGAGGAGGAGCTGGCAGAAAGGTGTGAGGAATGCAGATGGCGCTGGAGCCAGGCTGTCAGGACAGTTTCCTGCTGTTGGTTTTAGGCTTCCTGTGTAGGAAGGCTAGGAGGACCTTGCATCTGGTAGAGTGGATTTAAGGGCAGAGAGGTTTGAGGGGAGCCGTGATGAACCATTAGCCCTGCTGTGGCTGCTCTTGCTCTCAGGGAGGGAGAGAAGCCGAGGAGGCCTTCCTGCCACGCCAGGGTTGTGGAAAGCCTGAGCAGCAAGTGTGGCCTGGAGCGGACTTGCATGAGGAGCTGGGTTCGGAGGGGTGGGGAGGCAGGTGGTGGACGTGTCAGTCAACTGATGTGCTATGATGAAAGACCTTGGCTAATTCAACAGTTTGTTCTCGTGGTTCTAGAAAGTTCATCACAAGGTTGGGTGTTGCATCATGCTCAGCCTCTGGGGAGGCAGCCCGTCAGTCATGGAGGAGCACGGTGGAGCAAGGAGCAGGCCGGCTTTATGAGTCAGGGAGATGGAGAGGGCAGGAGGGTTCCCCCTTTTGAGCCTGCACCTGAGGACCGCTTGTGAGGATATACTTCCTGAAGGCCGCACCTCTGCTCAGCACTGCACTGGGGATGCGGATTTGACCCACACAGAGAGCCAGGGGAGTAGAAATAAGAGAAACAGAGTCTGAAGAAATCAGTGATTAGACAAGCTAGAAGAAGAGGAAGTGCCTTCTCATTCTGCCCCTCTGGTGCTGAGGTGACTTTCCCATAGCGGGGAGGAGTCGGCGCGGTTAAGTCTCTCTCAGTGTCTGCAGTACTGCATAGTTGGTGTAATCTTGGCTGCTCTACTGGGTTTACAGTGATGCTGCTCGCTCTTATGTGTTGAGGCACTCTTAAGTACACGGAGGGAACCTCCTCTTGGGGGTGGGGATGTGCTCGCTTAAATGACACCCTTTACTGATTCTAGGGTGCCCCGCTGGCACGTAGTGGAATTAAACAAGTGGATTCAAAATGCAACAGGATTTTAGACTGGGTGTCTGGCTGCCTGCAGGGCTACAGAGGTATTTCAACAGGAGGGCAGGGGTGCCTTGGAAGGGGATTCAGGTTGAGTTCACAGCAGGGCGCCCTGTGAGAGTGGGTGTTGGAGATAGCATGCAGGAGCAAGACTTCAGGGTGAAAGGGGGAGAGAGAATCTCGTCTTGACCCAGGGCTGGGCACTGGAGCCCAGTGGTTATAGCTAAGATGGAGCTCCTGGGAAGGTGATGGAGCCGGAGGAGTGTATTTGCATGCTGAGGGCTCTGGAGGAGCAGGATTGTTGTTGCTTGGCTCTTTTAACAGGGCAAGGATTTGATAATCTTGCAGTTGGTGAAATAGATCTGCTTCCCCCTTTGAGACCAAGACTATGAGGGCTTATATAGTTCTTTTTGCTTATTTGTTCATTGACATGCATTGTCACGCATGGTCATGGTTTCCCTTCGGTATTTTGTTACTTGAATGCAGCCTTCAAATCACCCCTTCCCGACTAGCTGATTAATCACTCTCTACATTCAGGCTCTCAGCAGTGGTTCTGGTATGTTCCCTGACCAGAAGCATCCAATCACTGCGGATGTAGGCGTGTGCTCGGGACCCTGTGTGGACCTACAGTGCAAGTTTGGGAGGAATGGATTGAGAGGCCCCAGGTTATCCTAATGTGTTAGGGCTGCTGTTGCAGAAAATGACCGACCGGGGAAGAAGCCAGCCCTGGCCGAGAGGCCTCATGGACTTTTACCTGGCAGGTGTTTGGGGACAGGTGCAGCCCATGGCTCAGGGGCTGTAGGTATTGGTTCTTGTGGTCTCAAGTCACATCAGGTTGATATTAATAGTCTCTGAGTTCACATTACACGTTTATCCCCTGCTTGTAGCCGGGGTGGCTCTTAGTCCCGGCAGCTGCTACCTTGCTAGTGACTGCCAGCTTAGTTGTCTGCTGTGGTGTTAATTTGCCGTGAACAAATCCAATTTACTTTATGTTAAATAACTTTTAGAAGTATTCTCCTTTACCAAAAATGTTATTATCATTACAGGCAATTTCCTGCAACGCAGAATTTACTTTCCCTGTAGTGAACAATGTTAATGATTTAAAGTAATAGCTTAGAGCCGTTTTCTTTGCTGACCTTACTACACAGATATTCTATCGCCTCTGTGAAACAAGGGAAGAAGGACATTTTGTGACCGTGCTTATTGAACTGTTGAGGAACACAGAAGGAGGAGGAGTTTGTCTTACTTAGGGTTCCTGTTGCTGTGATGAAGCATCACTAACAAAGGGGACCAGGACAGGAACTCAAGCAGGGCAGGAACCTGGAGGCAGGAGCTGATGCAGAGGCCATAAAGGGGTGCTGCTTACCGGCTTGCTGTTCTTGTCTTGCTCAACCTGCTGCTTAACAGAACCCTGGACACCAGCCCAGGGATGGCGCCAGCCACAATGGGCCGGGCCCTCTGCCATCAACCACACATTGAGAGAATGCCCTACAGAGTCGCCTATAGCTCAGCCTTATGGAGCATTTCCTTTTCCCTTTTTATTCATTCTTTCACATCATGCATCTCCATCCCAATCATTTCCCCATCCCTTTGTATCCACCATCTCCCCCTCAAAATAAAATACCATAAAATTTAAGGGGGGGGGGGAAGAAAAGAACGAAAAGAGAAGGAAAAAAAATCAATCTCCTCATAGAAGCTACAGTGCGACACAGCCACACACTAAACCCTTTGTCCTTGTAACTCTATTCACAAGTGTTCACTGCAGAGTCATTGGTCTGTCCGAGGCCTCTGGCTTCTGCTGCACTGTGGATGCTGGGCCCTCACGGGACGCCTCTTGATTGTCCTGTTGTTGCCCTGTGTTGTGGAGATCCTGCAGGACCAGCCCCTCCCTTCATGTGCTCCAGCAGCTCACAGATGGGGGTGGGTGGGTGTTGGGGTGGACCCATTTATAACCCTGCTTCTGGGCCTGGGTAGTTGTAGGGTTGGTCAGCCCGCCAACTCTCCCCTATTGTTCTTTTCAGTTATCGCCTATGAAACCCAAACACTCAGCGTCCTGGGGGGTGGGTGGGCTGGTGGCCAACCGAAAGCAGAAAGCAGGAGAGGGAGGGAGAGTCACATTTGTGTTTCATAGGTGATAATTGTAGCAAGACAAAAGAACCGCACTCACCACCTGGATGACTCTCCAGCATTGTCCTGGCTCTCTCACCCCTTGTATGGATGAGTGAGGGGCCGGGCTGGCTTTCATGCCTCAGGTTCCAGGTTTGGCTCTCCCACACCTCCGCCTCTGCGATGTTGCCCAGGCGCGGCCCAGGGGCCACTCTCCAGAGTGCTGCAGCTCATGGGGGCAGGGCTAGCTCTTCTGCTCTTGCGACCTCAGGGCCAGCTCCTCCACCATCCTCAGGCAGTGAAGGTCGTGAGTGGCATCTCTTCCCCGCCCGCTGCCTCTTGACAGCTCCCCCATGCTCCCAACTTCATGGCTGGCTCACCCACAATGGGGCTGCCTCTGTTGTGCTGCCCAGGCGAGGTGCAGGGCCTGGGGAGGCATGTTATCAATCGAGGCTCCTTCTCTCAGATGACGCTAGTTTGTGTCAAGTTGACATAAACCTATCCGGCACATTAACCATAGGGTACGGTCATGGTTAAAATCAGTCTGCAAGGAATAACCAGATCTGTATTGTTGAGGCTGACCCTGATTGAATGGCTGTGATTCTTACAGCAGTGTTTTGGCTTCTGTCTGGTAACTTTTAGTGTGGCTGGCCTAGCACAGCCTGCTCAGGAGCTCCACAGCAATGGCAGTGTTGCAGATAGCTCGATTATAGAGAGGGTGAACTGGGAGCGAGTGAGCAGATTTCTGCACTGGTTCTGACTGACTCCAGAGAATGTGTGGTCTGGGTGTTTCAGCAAACGTGTGTGCCCAGGTAGATTCCATAAGCAGGGAATTGGTATCTAAAGAAGTGCTTGCTGACTGCTCCAAACAGAGAAGCTTCCAGAATAGTTATTACCTATTTGTCATAATATTTTATATAATATTCTATGATAATATAGTATTACATTGATAATGTTGTAAGTTACCTGAAAGTCATCTTCATCCTAGGAAACCAGGACACAAGCTAGTTTGTTCGGTTGTCCCTGATGACTTCTTTACTCCGTCTCATATCTAGACCATCAAACCTTGAGCCACTGACCCCTCTTCAGAATGGTTTAAGTGTTTTATTTGCACATGAACACTTAAGGATGGAGTGAAAAAAAAATTAAGGGTGGAGAAGCCGCTTTGAAAGGTCGCTGCTTGTTCTAGATTCTACTTGCTCTAAATTAATTTCATTTATTAATTAGAGCTCCAATGACGTCTATAAATTTCTCATCTTAGAACAGTTAAAAAAAAGCCATTAAAATTGGGGTCATTTTCACTTCCCAGGAGGGGACATTGGATGTGGGATTTCATGGTTTCTGTCCAGTAGCCGGTTTGAGGCTCTCCCTCCCTTCCCCCGTCCTTCCCTTCCTCCAGTTTCTCTCCTTCAGTGTCCCACAGTCCTCTCTTGTCTTCCAGTGCAATGTGTTTGTACCCTGGCTTTAGTTTTGCTGTTGGAAGGACTATTCCGGGGATGATAATGCTGTGACTCAGGATTCTAGAGAATTCGTTAATTTGTTGTCATTTATCATTTGTCTTTCTTCAGGCACTCTGTCTAAATAGTCTTGAAGGCTTATGATTAAGATTCTGAAGGGCCAAGTGAGGCTGGCTCTGGGCAGAGGGCCACATGTGGGCTCCTTTAATCACAGAATGACTTGGTGTTAAAGCTGAGGCCCTTGAAGCCCTCTCCGAAGGAAACCGGACCGGTGGGACTCTGTTCCCCTGTGTTCTTCCCAGCTGCTTCATCTTTCAGAACTTGGAGCTACAAGAAGAGCTAGGGACCAACCAAGCAGGGGTGGTTGGGTGGAGGGGTGGTCTGCCCTCAGTGGGTAGGGCTGGCTGCAGGGTTGTCAGGAATGCAGTCAGCCTGAGTGATTAGCAGCATGTGGCCATGAGGAATTGGCCTCTAAAAATAGCTGCTGAGCAGTCAGGGTCCAGTTTCAGCTCCAGAGCCCTTTGCCAGGCAGGACTGGTAGTTACGGTTCTAACAAAAAGGGCATGTTGGGTGGCCCATACCTCCTGGGAGCACCTTAGTTTTTTCCCGTCAGTCAGTGTGCTTTATGCATGGATTGAAGAAGTCAAAATGGCTGAGGATAAAGGTATATGTCTGTTGGTTGGATTAAAGCGGGGGTGGGGGTGGGGGGGGTTTAGGACTAACTGACAATGTTCTTGCTTATTTTCAGCTGTGCTCTGTTCAGATGGTTCTGGCCAAGTGTTTTGTGCCTTCCACATTTTCTTTCCTGAATTTCTGGAGAGGTCGACTCTTCACAGTGCCTGGGTTTTCATGGAATAATCCAAATTCGTTCTGAACAGGTTTTTGCTGTCCTCACTTAGACTGCCTGAATATATTCTGCTACTACAAATCACATTTTATAAACTTCCACCAGTCTTGTTGATACGTCTGTTACATTGAGCCTGAAGAATTGTGTGTTCAGGTTTCTTATAAAAATATGGGAAACTTAAGGGATATGTAAGTCTAGTTTTGTATTCGTGAGCAGGCTCGGTTCGAGCAGGCTTACCTTATATGGAAATTGACCTGCTTCATGACTTCATGTGAAGCAGAGGGTACGTGAAAAACAAAATAGAAGACACGAGGGTTTTGTTTCCCAGAGCGACGGTTTCATCTCCTTAATGCGTTGGATTTACTTTTTTGTCTGTGCCTTTTTTTTTTTTTTTTAATAAGCAAAGATTGTCTTTTTGTTGGTTTAAAACACACGTATAGGATAGGGATACTGAAACTCCATGTAAGGAACTGTTGTTTTAGAACTTTAAATGCTCTGCTTAGTACCAGTGCCAGTGCCCAGTACAGTGCCCACTAACCGTTACCCACAGATGGTTTGTAGTTTACTTAATGGCCAGTGAGTCACACGCTCATCAGCGTGCAGTGGCCCTTTGTCCCAGACCATTTTGGAGAGTCTTTCCTGGCTGTTGGGGCTGAGCCCGCATAGTAATGTTCTCTTCAGTGCTGTGTGGGAACATTTTCTGATGTGGACATCATTTTGATGAGGCAGCATGGAAGAAAGCGAATGCCATTTTGTTTCCATTTCAGAAAGTGAGTTGCCATATTTGTAACTATAGCAAACTATAGTCATTGGTGACTGCAGCTTGGAAATAAGATGAAGACCGACTTAGATTTATTTTGATCTAAGGGAATAGCAACAAATGCTGAATGTTCTTTCAGATTCTTTTCGTGATAACGTCCTGGTTTTGAATTTGTTTGTGGAGTTTGAAACCCTTGGGAAGGGCTTGCCTTACCACACTTCCTTCACTTGAGGCAGGAAAACGGATCTGCCCCTGGGACTAGGCACACCGCGTTTATAAAGCGTCAGACCAAGCACAGGTTATAGACTTCGGAAAGGGGCCCTTAAGAGATGTCTGGGTCCCTTAGCTGCTGCCTGGTTTTCCTTGTGAGCATGCTCAAAGGAGAGATGTGAAGTGCTTTTATCCTCTATGGAACTAACAAGGATCAACAGTAAGAAGGTTAACGATGCTAGAGTAACACACTGTTTGTAAAGGATAAAGTATTTCTAACAATTTCCTATTTTAGTTAATGGGGAGCAATAGAAAAGATGGTGACGGTGGCAATGTCCAAGAGTGACGGGTTAGACGAGAACCCAGTGCATTGTAGCCTTACCATTCATTTTAAATGAAAGTTTAAATTTGAGATGGATTTAACTTTTTAGAAAAGATTTAGTTTTGTTTTTTTAATTATGAGTGTGTGCACATGAGTTCAGATTCACACAGGAGCAGTAACATTGCATTCCCCTGGTGCTGGAGTTACAGGCAGTTGTAAGCCACTGATGTGCATGCTGGGAACTGAATACAAGAGCGGTATAAGTTCCTGATCACCGAGCCATCTCTCCAGCATGTGTGTATTTGTATGTCCTATAAAAGAAAGATCCCTCCCCCAATATAGCTTAGGGAAAATGTCTTCATGTTTATAAAAGTGTAGTAAACTAAATCCCAAACACTGCTACTGAGTTTGTGGGGCTCGCCTGTCCTACAGAACTTAGCAATCTTTTCCCTTACATTGAAAAATTCCAGCGATAGCTTATTTTGTGTTACTTTAATAATCTATGTGGTTGCTTATGACTTATAATAAAAATACTGGAAACCATGTCTCCCTCCCCCAAAACAATAAAAATGTCCTCTCCCAGAGGACATGGGTTTGGCTTCAGCACCCACATGGTGGCTCACAGCTAGCCTCAACTCCAGTTCCAGGGCATCTGATGCTCTCTTCTGACCTTCTCAAGGTCCACACCCTCAGATGATGCAGAGATGTACATGCAGACAAAATACTCACGCAGGCAAAATACGTCTAAAGAAGGAATATCCTTTTAATTGCCACAGTTTCAGTTTCCTTTTCTTTTTGAGCAATGCTCTGGAAGTGTTGATTGCCTGAAGGCCTTAGTGTTCTTTTCTCTGGAGTATGTGTGGAGATAGAAGGCAGGTTCTGGGTAATCTCATGGAGGTAGAAGGCAGGGGTCAGTTAGGGCTGCAGAGGTCGTTTTCTGAGTCCTGCCCAGTGTGCAGTGCTGATGATGACAAATGCCTTCATCTTTCCCCTGTAACAGATGATGATTCCTGTCCCTGAGAATTCAGGGTTCTCAGGCAGACAGTGCCCCGTGTAAGGGGTATTTGAGATATTTGAGGGAATAGTCATCCTGGGATCCACCTGCCTTTGGGCTGAGGGAACGGGGCATGACAGATGACTTACCATACGAGGAACAGCCACACAGAATGAACAATGTCCTGCTTAAGTTTCTGGAAACACCTTCTGCAGAAACACTGGCCGACTGCCATGAGGGTCACCTACAGCGTTGCTTGTGACAATGCTGTGAGAAGCCACCAGGCCAGGTAGTGTCCTGCTGTGTTGGTAGGATGGAGAAAACTTTCCTTTTTTGAAGTGGCGTTTGGGGACATCAGGTACTTAAGTATGCTACTTATAGTTGTGGATATAATGTTCTCTTAAGGAGAAATTTGCATATGGCACTAACTTTTTTTTAACAGTATTGACTTTTTTTAAAAAATAACTACCAAAGACGTTCAAGGGTTCTGTCTATTTTGATGGTCAGAAGAATATTTCTAGGAGAATATAAGGAACACAAAACATAGCAAAAGCATGGTAAATGACACTTGGTGAGCAGCAGTTTACAGAGCTGTTTCCTGCATTAGAGCCAGTTGGCAAGGCCTGTTTCCTGCCTCCCCACACTCTGCTGCATCTCCTGAAGGAGGGAGGTGGAATTGTGCTGTATTGCATCTTTTGTCTGTGATTTATATTTCTGTGTCCTCTCCCCTCATTCACCTTCCCTCAATATTGAATGATTTTCGAGGGCTTTATTCCCTTCTGTGGCAGTTTACACGGTCTTGTGTGGTATACTCTCTCCCCTCATTCACCTTCCCTCAATATTGAATGATTTTCGAGGGCTTTATTTCCTTCTGTGGCAGTTTACACGGTCTTGTGTGGTACACTGTATGAATAGGATATGAAATAAAATCCATCTGCATCTGATTTCATTAACTAAGGCTGTAGGCTCGGTTTTTGATTGTGTGTTGCTGTGGGTTGAGAAGAGACATCGCTCTGTAAGAAAATAGCCACCCCCAGCACCAGGGGAAGGCAGCGTCCAGAGAAGGGGCAGGCTGAGCTGGAGGTCACTATGAAGATTGGCATAACTGTTCAGGGATTAGGGAGCCATGCAGTAAAGAAACCACGGAAGTGGAAGGCCAGACAGAATGTCTGTCCAGTCCATGACACTTGCTAAAGACTTGGGATATTTTATCAAAGAGAAATTTTGGCTAATTGGAGAGTTAAATTTCTGGACAACGCAAGATAATGGGGAGTAATGTACTGGGGTCAGTATTTTCCCTCCTACAGGAAGGCAGACCAGTGTCAGCTACTTAGTCAGGACATGTGGCCATTTGGACACAAAAATGTTCCCATCAAGAACGTTTTGACAAAGGGCTTACAAGGAATGTATATGTCCTGCCGTCATATTTAAATGACAACAGCCACCACAACAAAACCCCAATAGCCCATCAAGGGTTTACTTCTGTTCAAAATTAAGATTATTTAAATGTTGTAGTTGGGTTTAAGCAGAAACGTGGTTATGTTCAAAGTCATTATTTTGTGTAATGCACTTTTGGGATTTAAGTCAAACCTGTTTCTAAAACGATCTAGCAAAATACTGTCAAAATGAATGAGTGGGAAAGGTGGCATTCAGCCAAGTGTCGTCTTCTTACGTGGTGACACCTTGCATTTTCCTTTCTCCCAACAGAAGCAAAGCCCGGAGGACACAAGAATGGGAGGAGAGGAGGGATTTCCGGAAGCTCCTTTCTCACCTGGTTCATGGTCATTGCATTGCTGGGCGTCTGGACGTCTGTGGCCGTTGTGTGGTTTGACCTTGTTGATTATGAGGAAGTTCTAGGTAAGACTTAGGCTGCTATCTCTCTAGTGAATTTGTGAGAAGGAAAGTCACAGTCCTTGGTAATTTCCTGGGCTTATTATTGCAGGTACCTCTGGTAGTAATCCTGGCTGTAGCTTTCCAGTGATTCTTGATAAAGCGAAAGGAAAGAGAACATTACTAGGGTTGCCTGGGAGTAGTGGCCTTATTGACGATTTATATGTAGGCTCTCTATTTATTGTGGTATGTGGAAGCTTCTATGAAAACAAATGTTGTAAATTAATTTTCACTATTTTCTGTACTTTATATTTAAGTGTTGAAAATTCTAGATCATGAACTGCTTCCTTTAGTGGGCTTAGATCTCAGATAGCACCTCATTCTATGTAGCCCAGGCTGGCCTGGACCCTATAGCGATCCTCCTGCCGTGGCTTCTAGCGTTAGGGTTACCGGAGAGAGCCGCCATGGCTGGCTTGCAAAACCTTCCTTTAGGCAGAGTTTACTAGGAACTCCTGCCATGGCTGTTGAGACAGGAGTGTGAGTGCACATGCTAAGCTCACTCAGCTGCTGACCATGTGGGCAGGTGGGGCATCTCCATGTTCTTTGAGGAAGTTCCTGGGGATGCTTCTAATAATATCTCACTTTCCTCTCCCTTTTTCCTTTCTCTTTGTATAATCACTAAAGTTTAACAGTGTTTTACTTATGTCTCTATGTGGGTAGAATAGGGCAATGGGTCCCTTGGAGCTGGAGCCACTCAGTATGGGCTTGGAACTGAGCTAGGGTTTTCTGGAAGAGCAGAAAGCCCTCTCGGGCACTGAGCCCATCTCTCCATCCACACTGAGGTTTTAAAAATGATTTGTTTTATATGAACTGTTTTTCAGTTTTATTTTTTAAAATGAAGAGAAACAGCATAAATTACATACTGTAAACATTTGAAAATTCTGTAGTTCCTTGGTTTTTAATATATCAATCATTTTGCCTGGTCATCACCATCTAATTTTAGAACGTGTCTGTTACCCATTCTTCCCTAGACATTCATTCCTTCCTCAACATTTTGACATTCTGGGATTAGTTTTGGTTGTTCTGAGCATAGCATATGCTATACATGTGTGTAGCCTCTTGAGTTGCCTGCTTAGCATCATTGTATGTGTAAAGTTCACACTCCATCATACGGATATACCACATTCTGTTTATCTAGTAATTATTGATAAAGTCATTTGGTTTTCACTGGAGGCAGTTAAGAAGAAGTATGGCCTCCCTCTCTAATAATCAGCATTACCAGTTAAAGACATGGATCGGGCAGGAAGAAAAATACACACTTGTTAATATTGTGTTGAAGACTCACCCCCTTCCAGTGGACCTCTGGTGGTGATCGTAGATTGCTGCTGTCTATCTTTGGGGGAGAGAATAACAAAGAACACACAGTGTGCTTACATTATGCTCTGTCACTCACTGATGTTTTACTATCTTAAGGGAAATGTCTCCAAATATATGAATAAATTAAAAGAATTTTAGCCTGGCATAAGCAAAAATATGACTTCATTAACTCACAGTACTGTTGCTAGGAAGTTTGTGCACCTTTAATGATAAATAACAGTCTTCATGTTTTTGTATGCATGCAGCCAGAGCAAAGGACTTCCGTTATAACTTATCAGAGGTACTTCAAGGTAGGCCACTGGAGATGCATTTTAAGTGTGCTGCATCTGTCTCTAAGACCTCATCCTTATTCTACTAACTTAGTCATCTATATCAAGGACCGAAGTGGCAGGATCACTTTTCCCCTTGGAAGGCTCTCAGGAAGGGTTCTATGGCCTTGAAAATGGTATTAAAGTACTGTGCTACTGGTAGCCTTGACTTTATTACTTTCATATTCTTAGCTGAAGGATGACGTCTTCATCCCTGAATTCTTAATGGTTTTCTTGTGTGTGTGTATTAAGCGGACCTTTGTATAGCAAAACTGGAGCCAGAGAGATGTGGAATTTTGTTCCTGCCTGCCTTACGCAATCCTTTAATGGACTTGGAATTAAAGAACTGGAAACAGTGTTTATTGCCAACTGTTTTTTTTTTTTTTTTTTTTAGAATACTATATTCTTGCTCTTTAAAATATTGCTGTATACTGTTTTTCTCCCCCGCCCCCACTCACAGTTCTTATCCAGTGATGATTTGTAAGTCGTGTTGGCTTTGGAATATTTTTTGGGTCTGGACTGTAGGTCATTTGATATGCTAACCCTGTACACAGCCCGCGCCCGGGCAGCATTAGTGAGCCTGGCTTCTCACTTTCTCTTTTCAGGGTTCCTCCTTTTCTCCTTACGTAATGGATGTCCCGTGTCCAGGACGTTTTTAAGTGGGTGTCCATAAATTTTCCGTTGTCATTTCAGGACACCCCCAGTTTTACATACTTTACTTCTGGGACAGCCCTGTCCCCCTTAGGGTGATGCATGCTTTTTTTTGTTGTTGTTGTAATTTATTGTTAAGTATCAAACAATTCATCCTTTACTCTGTAAAGTACTTATGCTCTCCATTGACTTATTTATGTCTGATCTTTATTGGAAGCTTGGGTGGCATTTATTGTTGGTAGATGAAGTTTTACGTCTTAAAGGCATCAAATTTTATGCAATTGTTTGACTGTTAGAAATGGGTTGATTTTTTTTTTTTTTAAATACATGTTCCAGTTTTTATGTAAAATATTTTGAAGGGAACGGTAAAATTACTGTCAAGTGATAGGATCAGAATATTCCTCAATGTTTAGGGAAATATCACTCTTAAGTAAGAGTTCATTAGCTGGGTACTTCTTGAATCTGTAGGTGATGCATCAGTGGGTTCTACTCTGCAGGGGCTAAAGGAGAGGAAATAAGTAGCATTTATGGTGCCTAAAATCTGCAGTGAGAGATGGTTCATCATTAAGTTTGTTTTCTCTATTTTCCTGTGTGTATCTTTGCTCTCCTATTGCAGGAAAACTAGGAGTCTATGATGCGGACGGTGATGGAGACTTTGATGTGGAAGACGCCAAAGTTTTATTAGGTAAGTACATTGCTTTCTTTCTTTCTTTCTTTTTTTTTTGTTAGAAGGAGTTAGACACTGAAGTCAAAAGAATATGTTTAATATTCTTTAATGGTGTATATATTATTATATATAATAATGTGTACATAACAAAGCATAATAATAAAATTATTATTTAATAATCACCCACAGCTACTGTAAGCATTTTGTGGAAGTTATTTTTCAACTTAATATTTCATTTTTGTTGATATACTAAATGAGCACTTTTCCATTTTGGCTTTTCAAATTGCTTTTATAAGTAACCGAGCATGTAGTTCTTATATATTAATTTTTAATAATTATAGCTTCATTTGTATTTTTAGATTTAAACATTTCATAGTCTGAACCTACTGTTCAGAGATACAGATAATGTCCTCATGTGTTTTCAAATGAGGAACAGATTTTTTTTTTTTTTGTTTTTTTTTGAGACAGAGTTTCTCTGTATTGCTTTGGAGCCTGTTCTGGAACTAGCCCTTGTAGATCAAGCTGGTCTCAAACTCACAGAGGTCCGCCTGCCTCTGCCTCCCGAGTGCTGGGATTAAAGGTGTGCGCCACCACCGCCTGGCAGGGAACAGATTTTTAAAAAGCATCATTTGACATAATTTATGCTGATTTATGATATAAATTTCTCCCTTAAGATACTGATTAGGCCAACCATGCTTAGCCTTCATATTGAGAGCAGATGGGACAGCATGCTTAGTATAATATGACCATATATGAAAATGCACATTTCTCAGGGCTGACATAAGCTAATTTTGAAATAAAACCATGGCAGTAAATCTCTTTAATGTGCTATTTATATATAACATTTTATATTAAAATATGAACTAGTGGTTTCAATCATGTTTTCTTTTCTTTCTTTTTTTTTTTTTTTAATTTATTTTGTAGTCATGGGCTCCTCTCTGCCTTTGTAATTATATTACCAGCTAGGTTTTTCTTAAAATAAAGATTGGTATTTCCTCATTGTTTTAAAATACTGCCTTGCTCGAAAGGATAGTGCTGATTTGAATGTACAGATATTGTAGCCTGTTATTTCTGGGTTTGATCAGCTCGTTTCCTTTTTCTTAGTATGAAACAATATGCACTAAATCTTCATACCAAATTATTTAGCAAGGCAGTAGTTATGGCCTGTTGTTATATATACACTAAGTGTAATAGCCTGCTAGATAGACTACTCTGTGTATTTATGATCTTGAAGAAATAGAAAGATGCTGTAGCAATTAAGCAACTTTCTATAGTTAGATGTCACTTCCTTTTAAAACAATTCTAAACGTGAACTTGTTGGTCATGGACAGCTGTACTCAGCCCTGCCTAATGGGTGTTTCTCTTCATGCGTAGCAGGAGCTGGTGTTTGCTGTTTGCAGTGGGAGGTCCAATATACAGTTTTCATGGTGTCTCTTGACTTAATGGCTTTCTTGCTGTAATTTCATCATTTTATACTTAAATCAGAGTTTGAGGACATACATTAAACTCTCAGGCGACCATAGTTTGAGGCATGTGAAACAATAAAATCATGTACAATGTCATATGGTAGGGTGATGGTATTTCCTTGCTATAAGTGGTCTTACTGTTGCAAAATAAATAAATAAATTCTGAGTAATGAAGCTTTTAAAGGCTAATGTCATATGAATCCTGTTGGATTATTTTTTTTTTTACTATTAATAACTTTAGTGTGTTTTGGATTTTTTAAAATGTAGTATAAAGATTGCATATAAACATACACACTGAAATTATAGATCTCAAGTCTATACTGCCTCAGTGGATTTCTGTACAGTTAGGATAGTCATTTGGAACGCAAACTGTGGCTTCATATGGGATTTTACACTTTCCATATTGGCTATATTTTTGTGTATTTAACCACTACCCAAAATGAAAAATCCATGCTGGAGTTACAACAAGAAAATCCGTCTGTTTTGGATTCTAAGAAGTAGTATAAGTTTTTTTTCTTTTTTCCACCTTAAGATGCTAGTTACCCCTAACACTGAGAATTGCTGTTTGTAGGTAGACCGACATGGCGTGAGCAGCTCTGTTTGCTCCTTTCCTTAGGCTTGTGTGTCAGGAGGTAGACCCCAGTGTGCGGACCTCCCACTGAAGCCACCCTAGACACAGGTCTCAGTTCTTGCTTGGCTTATAGCTTTAATAAGAGTGAAATGCCAGGCCCATTGTTGCCACGCACTGCGAGGTGTTGGATGTCTGCACCGGTACAAGCTTAGCCCTACTTGACTTAGATGACGGGGGTCTTTTCTCACACACAGGGGACGAGAGCCCAGCTGTACGCCAGCTGCTTCAGCTGTCTGCAGTGACTGGTTCAGGGTTGGGGTGCTCTGTGTGATGGGAGAGCAGTCACAGGGAGAAACCAACCTCTGCTTTCCTTCCTGCTAGGATGGTACCCTGATCCGTAAGGGCATAGTTAGATTGCAGGAAATGAAGCGTAAGGAGGGAGGAAGCGAGGGCGGGGCGGGGGGCGGGGCAGGAGAGAGGCACAGACATGTGTTAAATTCCGCAGACTTGACATTTATTTCTTACAGTGCCCCCCCCCCCACAGGCATTTGAAGTCTAAATCTGAATCATACTAATTTGTGGAAAGCCTACATACGTGTTGCTTTCCTTTCACATTTTAAGCCCCTCCTGCCCTGTGAATTCTAAGTACAGAGTGAGTTCGTCAAGACCTCACTGTTACTGATTTTACTTAGTCTCCTGATACGCTTTGAAAATGTACAAATCCTACCTTGGGAAATAGGATATTATAACTTCGTATTGTTGAGGCCAAATTGTTTAAAACGCAGATGATCTTGGGTTCAGTTTGTTAATGAAACCTATGTATACATACATACGCACCAACAATGAAAAAGAGGCAGTGAATTTGGAAGACAGCTAGGCTGTAGGGCCACAACGGGAGGGCTTGGAGTGAAGACAGAGCGGTTGTATCTCCACCTCTAAAGAAATAAAGGGAGAGAGTGTTTCCCACACTGTCTGAAGGAAGCAGTCCCGGGCTCGGTGCCGAGAGTAACTTCTTCCAGTAGCCTCACCCGAGGGTGCACACCTGCCCCTTCGTCCTACAGCTAGCACCTCAGTGACCCAGGTCAGAGGTGGTGTAGTGCCCAGGGAATGCAGCCGGCTGCTTCTGTACATGTGCTAAGTGCAGACTGGAAGAAATGTGAGAGGCAAGGAGCTCCCCGGCGTTTAATGCACGCTCCCTGTGCTGTCCGCTTGGGGCGACTCTTTGGTTCAGAGGATGGACATGCCCAGAACAGTTTTTCTCTGCGGACTGGTACTCCTGTTCTGGAGATGGATCGGTTGGTAAACCTCATGCAAAAACGTGAGGACCTGAGTTTGGAATCTTCCAGGTGCAGAAGCTCATTCCTCTCAGGAGGTGGAGACGGGGAAATCCCTCGGGCTTTGCTGTCCATCTCCTCTAGCCTAGTCTCCTTGGTTAGTGAGAAACTCTGTTGTGGGTCACTCTGAACCTGCCTGGGCTGCCACACCCAATGCCAAATTGCTGTGGAACTCAAGGTCTCCCAGGCTCAGTTCCAGATCATGAAGAAGTCGCTTGATGACATAAACTTGTGACCACCACATATGTGCACAGGAAAGTGTGTGCATGCACACACACACACACACACACACATACATACACCACACACACAACTACAGGCTGTTTGGGTCACTGTCCAAACATTTGTTGCTCGTTTCCACCTGCCCTTCTAAAGCACAGAAGTTTCATATTTTAGATGTAGCAAAATGAAGTGCCTCAAGCACATTGGAAGACAAAACAAGGGTTTTCTCTAAAGATCCAGTGGCAGCGTTTAAGTTGGGGAGAGGAATCATTCTCATGGTTCTTTGGTGGAAATACAGATCTTTGCTCAGAGCATTTGGAGGCTTAAGTTCGATGGGAAACACCTGGAGCTTGTCCAAAAAAACAAACAAACAAACAAACAAAATAATAATAATAATAAATATAATAATAATAATAATAAAATATCAACTGCAGTTTGTGTGCCCCAAGAGTTCTTCTGTGGACAAATGCAGAGATGTTCACTAGTCATCTTTCTGACTTCAGCTAGCTGGCATTCTGTTGTCTCTGGTGAGGCGGCCCAGCTGGTGGTTGTGCTGCGTGGAGAAGCTGTGTGTAAAGTCTGAAGCCATCAGGCTTTGGTTACCAAGGAAGAGGCTCTGAGGTCCCTACTCTTCCTGCTGTAACTGCCACCGGCTTTTCTTCCCCAAACTGCCGGGCCATTCAGTGTGTAGGGCACTGATTTGATACTTAATCTCAAGGGTCTTTCCCCGGTAATTTCCCCACTGGAGAAAAACCATGATGATCTACATCCTGATTTCTTCTGTTCAGGGGACCAGGTTTGGCAGCAGTGCTTAGAAAATAGTAGGCATGGAGAGACTTTGCAGTGGAGCTCAGGGAAGAGGAGTTAGGGTCTCCCCCCCCCCCCCCCCCCCCGCCGCAGCTGGCTGCTAGAGCCTTCTGAGAGTTCTTATAGGCAGGAGGAGAGGATTACCAACAGTTGGTTTTAACTATTCAACAGACTTACAGTGCTATGCCACTAACCGATTTAGGTGTTTGATGAAATTACGTGTCTGAGTGTCTGGATGCCCAGCTGAGACTCTGTAGACTGTAATCCTGATGGCTTGCTTGCGCCAGGGGTGGGGGGCATCCACAGTTTACGCCAGGGCGCATGCTCCTCACTCAGCAATTTGGAGGTTTGTTCTCTGGTATCACCTCTGTTCATTCTTCCTATCACTGCCTACAGAGTTTGGTGACACATTTTACCAGTTTTCCCACTCAAGACCCTAGTGGGAAAAACTTCTGCTGAGCGGGGAAGAGCGTGAGGTTGGTGGGGTGGCTGGAGACTTGATTTCAGCTCTTTACTCAAGTTTCTTTACTTTCTGTGGTACCTTTCTGTAAATGTGACCACGATGCATCCCCCGCCCCCTTAAGACTGCTCTGCCTAAGCTTAACTTTTTCCACCTAACTGCTCGTCTTGTTTTCTCTTTCCCTCTTCCTTTATTCTTATGTAGGCCTGACCAAAGATGGCAGTAACGAAAATATTGATTCTCTTGAGGAAGTCCTTAATATTTTAGCCGAGGAAAGTTCAGATTGGTTTTATGGTTTCCTCTCATTTCTCTATGATATAATGACTCCCCTGGAAATGCTAGAGGAAGAAGAAGAGGAGGAAAGCGAAACCACAGATGGTGTTGATGGTACGTCGCAGAATGAAGGGGTTCAGGGAAAGACCTGTGTCATACTGGATTTGCATAATCAGTAACTTCGATTCAGGGGCTAAAGTCACTGGGTCGTAGAATGGAGCAGCCTCCTCCTCCCTCTTTGCTTATGCAGGGCCCGGCGTGCAATGGGGCAGTTGTGACTTCATGATACGTGTCAGCCGTGTGATCCTGCCCAGCACAGCCACTTAGCTAGTCCCTCGCTTGGCTCCCTCCATGCCTAGATAGGAGCTGGGATGCCTCACTCCTATACTGTTCACCAGGTGCACTGGAAATGATGCGCTTGGTAGTATAATTGGTTTCCGTGTCACTTTATTTCCACTTCTGTATTCATTAAACTAAACTGGAACTTGTGCTGTATTTAACCCTCAACACTTGTCTTTCTAACATTCAGTGATTCTAATGGGAGTGAGTCTAAAACTATTCCCGGCATGACCAGTCAGTTAAATGCTTCCACATTGATCTTTAACCCGCTTGCTGTATAGTGATGACTTTCTAAGAAGCTGGTATGTTCTAATCTGTAATTTGTTTAGGCTAATCGACTTGTGATATAAGTTCCTTCAAACTTATTTATTGAAGTTCTGTACTAATGGTGCTTTTGATATAATTTGAAAAGAATCCCATGTTTTTGCCTTAGGGTAGTGAAGTCTCTGAAGTTAAGTACTAACAGGTCTGAAATATGTCTGTTTCTGAAGTCAGAATTTATTTTAAATTTCATTTTCAAATATACATCCAGAGAAGGTAATTTGTAATTTTTTCTTTTAGGTAAGCATATTATAAAAGAAGGAAAGTGTGAATGTGCATCTTGCATAATGTTGTACATATTAAAACTCTTTATCCTGAATTAGTCTTTTTCCATCTTTTTTTTTTTCTTTCGTTAGCTTATTAGCTGTTGATTTTGGGGTTAGGTATAATATAATGCTTAGATTTATAAATTTATAAAAGTGGTCATTCATTTTTTTTAAGAGATTTTTTTTTTCCCCTCATAGGAACATAGCAATAGCTTTGACTTGGCTGTTTAAAACAGTTTGCTTCATTAATGCAGAAGCAGTTATTAGCTGTATATGGATCCATTGCTGAAAATGATTTCATTAGTTTCCATGGTGACCTCCCTCACAACCGGGATGCATTGGTCCATGGGAGATTTGCTCTCCGATGCTCTTTGAAGGCCTGTGAGGGCGTTTAGTTCCCTTTGAGCATCTCTAAAATTTTCCTCAGCTTTGGGGCCTTGTGCATTTTAAACTAGAATACACTGGTGTATTACACAGTTTTATTGAAGTATCGTTTTCAAATAGTCTTTCTTTTTATGCATGTACTGTCAACTAAGTAGCTCACCCATTTGTTCAGGAATAATGTGGTACCTTTTGTTTTGTGGTAATGAACTGCTGGCTAAAGTACAGTTCCTGGAACCAGAACATAGGGACCCGCTCCCCTAATCATATCCACTTTTATATGTGCCACACATGGAGTGGGATTCTCTCAGCGCTTCATTGGTTGTTAAGACTGGTTTTTCTCATTCTGTGTCCTAGCAGTGCATTTGCTATGTGTGTGGCCTTGGTCAGAAGCGTTGGACACTTCAGTATCAAGCACGTCTACTAAGCCCTCAGCGCAGTAATCAAATGAGTAACCCTCATTTATCTTTCTCCGTTAGTTTAGTCTTCCTTAAGACCATGTCTTAGTCCACTTTGAATCTGAACACTGTAAAATAATCAAAGGTTATTAGTTTTAAATTTACAACATTAGGTCCTACAGTCAATAAAAGTCACTGATCCAGATGGCTGAGAAATGTTTTTCAAAGCAGTTTTATTCATGTGTCTTGACTACTAACTATGGATGGTGTTTTAGTCAGAACTGAATAATTAAATTTCTGTGTTAAAAATGTTTGTAATTAATTTCTCACCAGGTTTTGTATTGTCTTGATACTAATGCACATTTCATGTACTGAAATTATGCCTATTTTCCCAGTTGTAAAACAAGTGTGTGACATGGTAACTTTCTGACAATTTGGAACCTCTTTAATCATTCCATTTGAAGAGCCTTCAGTGATGATAAAATACAGGCAGCTGATGAACCCCTTACTTCTGTGACTTCCTTCAACTTGTGTCTAAGGCTTTGTGTGTGTGTGTGTGTGTGTGTGTGTGTGTGTGATAATGAATAAAGTTATTGGCAAAAATGTGTTCTAAAGCAAACAACTTCTTAAATGTTATTGATTACATATATCTAAATTGCGATTTTTCTAACCTTTATTTTGTAAGTTGTTTCATGAGATACTTTCTTGTTCATGTCTTAAACTTACCGCTTACTTCAAAAGGCAACTTTGTATTCTGTATATTTTGAGTGTTGTTTTAGTTACAGAGTTGTAAATTACTGTGTTAACTCTGCTCTGTCAGTTTTGACCTGAAAAACTGGCTTGTGCTGGATGGTCATTGTGGCCTTGGCTACCCAAAATGTCGTCCTGGCTCAGGTGCTTTGCCGCTGTTCCTGGTGAAAAGGCACCAGTCTCAAGTTCAGTTACAGCAGTGGGTGGGGATGGTCAGGGGAGCTGTAGATTCTGTGTTAGCTACTTTCTGCGGCCATTCTCTCCCTTGGGATGTGAGTGGTGGGTTAGAAGCGCCTGCAAGGGTATTTTCTAGGAGCTGATTTTACTAACTTGGAAGCCTGGCTGCCAGTGTGCTACTCACGTGGATCCTGCTGCAGAAGTCACACGGGATGGAGAGCCGGCTGGTCCTGCTGGAGTCTTTTCCTCTACAAGTTGTCCCCTGCCTTGCACAGCCCAGTCCAGACATGTAAGAAAAGCCTTTTCTGTGTTCGATCCCTGGTTGGCTTCTATTTGCCGTTATTCTGACTATGGTGCTTCCTGAGCTCTGTAGTATCGACAAAAACCGTGGAAGCAGATCCAGGTGCAGCTCTACTGCTTGTCTCATTGCTGGGCAGTGCCTCATGGGGATTGGTATTTGCAACTCTAGGCGACTCTGGGCTAGCTCTGTAAAATGTAAAATAAGTCTGTGGTGTGGGCTGGGGCATTTCCTTTAATCGTGATGTAATTGGAACACTGAACAAGGAATTCAGTGTCTATGATCACGAGCTGGCTGATAGGACCAGCATGCCATATCTTTCTTACATTTGCTGAAGGAAACCTGTCATATCCTCGTATTTGCCAGCTAGACTGAGGACTATGTGAACCTTGCAGATGGGCCCTTGGCTCTATTTGACTCTTCATTGCTGACTCCAACGCATGACATCCATCAGTGTGAACCACATTTCTTGCTGATGTTAGTCCCCATGACTAATGTGGAGGAAACGCAGGTTCTTCTTTTCAAAAACGAAATAACAATGAAAGTTTTTTTTTGTGTGTGTTACCACCTCCCCACCGCACGGGATTTACTCAGTGGATTGGCGGTGCTAGCTAGCACAGGGCCTCGGGTTGTCTTCTCTAACTACTGTGCTTGAGTCTGCTTCTGGTCCCTGTCAGTCATTTCGCCCTGTGTCTTCATGCTCCTCCTCTGTCTTCCTGAGTTGCTGAGTTTACAGCTTTCCTCACTGGTGGATCTCCAGTAGTGTCGTTCCGGGTCTTAAAAAGGAAACAGATGCAAAGTATCTGCATGCATTTCCCCAACACAAAACTTGGACAGCCACATCTACCGATCCGTTGGATCATACTTAAAACTCTGGGTTTGTGTAGTCCGAGTTGGGAGTGGTGTAGTGTTCCAGTATAAGAAGGGGATGCTGGTGAGAAACAGACTCAGTGATCAAGGTCTCTTCAGGGACAATGGGGGTGATCAGGTGACCTCACTGAGAAGGACAGGTAGGTACCTGTAGCCCGAAGGAGCTACTTGGATGTCTTAATAGAGCTAGTCTTCTAAAGTCCTGTTTTGTGCATGTGGTTAAACAGTGGATCCAACTGTTGGCTTAATCGTGAACACATTTTAACATCAATGAGGACATTATGTTTTGAAAACGTGTAGCAATGCCTCTACAGCAGTGGCTGAAAGAGTGTAAATTAGGCAGTTCTCCTTAAGTGAAGAAACTAAGTCATTTTATTGTTCTCAAATTTCTGTTCAGGAATTCTCGTCATTAGATGTGTTAGCAATAATCACCATAAATAGACGGTTGACCGTGGTGGGGAGGGAGGAATGTGGACTACTTTTTTTTTGTTGTTGTTGTTTTTACCTTTTCTTAATGTTTCCATCTAGCGTGCCTTAAATTACATCAAGGTGAATTACAAGTAGCAAAAGGTTTTGTCTTCTTCTGTGATAAAATGTCCTCAACAGTGCTTGGGAACAGTTCACGCTGTAGTAAATAGCATCGTTATTATACCTTTTATCGTTTAACAGAATTCTCTGGGTCTCTGGGGGCACCCATCTTGGTAATAAAGAGAGAAGAAGGAGAAAGTGAAAGCGTGTTTGTTGCTGTTTCACACTGAGCCCAGCGCAATGTGAAGCAGTACAGACCGTAGTCCTGGAACTCCGGCCTTGTTGCTCACCTCTTCCTTCTTTAGTGTTGTTGTGAGCACCACCCTAGCGCTCCCATCTTCCACGGCCACTGTGCTCCTGTCTACATGTGGCTTTCTTTCTGCTGGGCCCTGGCTTTGGTTCCATTGACCCCGTCATCAGTATTTCTTCTTGTCGAAGAATTTCAAGCCATTGCGTTTCCTCCTTCAGGCATTCTGTAGTGTCGGGTCCAAACCTGAGCCTTTCCCTAGTCTACCCCAGCCTTCTCCCCACCATTCTCCCAGTAGCCCGGCTGCTTTGTTCCTTGAAGCCACGCCTGCTTATTACACCCCCAACTTCAAAACACACAGATTTACACTTCAAACTGTTCCTTGTCTCCTAATCTTGAGACTTGCCTGTTACATCACTTTTTCCGATTCAACAGGGGCCCCTCCCGAAAAAAGCTGGGTCTTGGTGTCGCCGCCTTTCTTTCTTGGTGTCATTGTCCCTTCTTTGGACATATCCACCTGAAGACCTAATCTTTTCATCTAAAAAAATTCCTCCAAAGTCACTGTGTGTGTGTGTGTGTGTGTGTGTGTGTGTGTGTGTAGCTCATAAAAAGTACCTTACATAGATGCTTGGAAATGTTGTGTGTTGTCACACACACACACACACACACACACACACACACACATATGAATCAATCTTATTTTGCATATCAACCCCAGTTCCCTCTTTCTCCATCCTCCCATGCCCCTCACCAATCCCCCCCATCCCACCCCCCCATCCACTCCCCAGGGAGGGTGAGGCCTTCTATGGGAGTTTATCAAAGTCTGTCATCACATCATTTGGCAGAGGGTCTAGACCCTCCTCTGTGTTTCTAGGCTGAGAGAGTATCTCTCCATAGGGAATGGGCTCCCAAAGTCCATTTGTGCACTAGGGATAAATGCTGGTTCCACTGTTAGAGGCCCCATAGACTACTCAGGCCTCCTAACTGACATCCATGTTCAGAGGACTTGGTTTGGTCCAATGCTGGTTCCCCAGGTGTCAGACTGGGGTCCGTGAGCTCTCACTTGCTCAGGTCAGCTGTTGCTGTGGATTTCTGTAGCCTGGTCTTGATCCCTTTGCTCATCCCTCTTCCCTCTCTGCAACTGGATTCCAGGAGTTTGGCTCAGTGTTTAGCTGTGGGTGTCTGCTTCTGCTTCCATCAGCTACAAGATGAAGGCTCTAGGATGGCATATAAGGTAGTCATCAATCTCATTTTCGGGGAAGGGCATTTAAGGCAGCCTCTCCACTATTGCTTAGATTCTTAGTTGGGGTCGCACTTGTAAATCTCTGGACATTTAAACCCTCTATTATGGTATCTCTTTTCTTGCTCTCCTCTATTCTTCCCTGCCTTAGTCTTTCCCGATCTCTCATGTTTTCTCCCTCCCTCCTCTTATCCCTCCCTCCCCCGTGTTCCCAGTTTGCTCAGGAGATCTTGTCCCCTTCTCCTTCTCCGGGGACCACGTATGTCTTTCTTAGGGTCTTCCTCTTTCCTAGCTTCTCTGGTGGTGTGGACTGTGGGCTGGAAGGTTTTGTTCATGTTGAGGGCTTTCACTGAATCTAAAGTTTTAAGTGCAGTGATTTTTTTCCTAAGGTTTTACTTCCCTGATGCTGATCCAGTGTTTGGGATTGTCCATAATTAAGATTTAACTCTGGCATTCATCGGTGTAGCTCATTTGGGCTCTAATGAATGGGTATGGGGAGATTGTCTGATTCCCCCACACCCCACTTACATTTTTGTGGGCATCTATGCTGCTATGGAAACAGTGTGCAGTACTGGAAGAGGGCATCCACAGCACTGGACCGGTAGTGCTTTATTCTCATTCCTTTTGTACATTAGAAAGTGCTCATGTATTTAAAGGGTTAGGGTTACAAAAGTCGATTTAATATTAACTAAACTTGTTAGGCAGCGCTTCCTGGCAATATTTTGTTACAGTGCTATACTGTTATTGATCATGTTTAAAAGAATCAAGTTCTGCCTTCAGACAGTAACTTCTCTGATGCTGTTGTTGATTAGGTCTCCCGTGTGTGACAGATAGGGCCAGAGAGCTGTTAGCTAATCACTGTTTCTTTTTACTCACCCTGCCTCCCTCCCTCCTTCCCTCCCTCCCTTTCTCCCTCTTCTCCCCTCCTCCCTCCCTCCCTCCCTCCCTCCCTCCTCCCTCCCTCCCTCCATCCCTCCCTCCCTCCCTCCTCCCTCCCTCCCTCCATCCCTCCCTCCCTCCCTCCATCCCTCCCTCCCTCCCTCTGGTCTTCCTTTTTCTTTTGGATGAAACCAGTGCCATGATATTCAAGACTTTCCCTCTCCAGAATGATGACCATAACATTTCAACTATAATAAGTGAACATTCTTAGATGGACTTATCTCATTTGATGGTCATAGTTGACTACAAGTAGAGAGGGGAGGAAATTAAGAATGGAGAGATGTGAACAACAAAATCAACATAAGAACACCTCATTCCAGAAGTGGAGTTGCAATTGGAGTTTGGGGAAACAGATGAGTACTGTAGTTTGTAGTATGGGTAAACCCTCATGGTTTAGGGGCTTCTATTAGATGCTTTCCAGACTTAACTGTTGGGGGATCAGTTGTAAATCCCTTCCCCTCCCTTGGTAAGAGCTTTGTCTCCTACTTGATGCACCCAAGAAATGGATTGGCAGTCTAGAATGCCACTTTAGAAAGATTGGCAACATGCACATATAAAGTAATGTTTATGTGAGTGGGAAATAGGAAAGGAAAATCAATTGAGATGTAAGTGCATCCCCGTTGGAAAAGAGTACACTGAAAGCATATAATATTGATGTTTGTTACAGGGTTAAAAAGAAACCCATTATCAGAACCTTGATTTTCTTTTTCCCCAAGAGTGAAAGTAGAAAGCAGTTTTTACAGTAACAAGTTAATAGGATTCATAATAGCGCTTATGTTTGCTTATGTAACTTTAGACCATTAAATGTGAAATGACAGAGAAAAGCAGTGTCTGTTTAAAGAGTAAAATTCTACCAGAGGAGCTGTCGTGGATAGCCGTGGTGGTGCCAGGGAAATGAGGACCCCCGTTCTTTATGGACATATATCATCTGTGGCTTGAGAAGAGGGAGCCATGCAGTGGCAAAGCCAAAGAGTCTGGAAGGTCTAATGACATTATGATGCCAACTGGTCCATAGGTTATTTATAATGCATTCATCTTTAGACTGTATTTATGACTGATGTTTGTGTACTGTCCTTTGAGTGGTAAATTTAAGTACTTTGTCTCATAGAAACATCAGTTGAAATTAATATAAAGGTTCTGAATTTTAGTTTCCTGAACATTTTGTTTTCATAACCTCTTTTTATCTTGTAACTACCAACAGAAGGACCTGGTGGGTTAGCCAAGCCGAAAACTAAGGCTAAAGGTATTTTCTATTTTCTTCAAGCAGCTCCTACTGAATCTAGTTCATGCTTGATGGTGCATGACATTTCTGGTGGAAATGCAGACACATTTAATAAAATTGCTTTCTGATTTGGGCATTCTGTGTTTTAAATACCTTTTGAAGACTAAATTAAAGGCATTTGCTTCCTCTAGCTAGCTTGCAATGTTAATTAATTTCCTGTTCATGTTATCAGATTTTTCAATAGCCTGTAGATTAAGAGTTTATCAACATAGCTGACTACTTTTGTTGGAATGTGTTTATTAAACTTACATATGCCCATCTTACCTTGCTACCTAAAACCTTTCATGGTCTGAGTTTTTAAAATTACTGTTCAATGATGGATCCTTCAGTGATTGATCAAATTTCTCTGAAGGCTATAAGGATTCTGTCCTAAAACATAACCTAGAACATTGACTTGTTGGTAGAGAATTTGCTGTGTTTGATATTCTAATACATTAAAATTGCTATACCTGTGTATTATTATATGTAGACTAACACTGCATTATTACTGCCTGTATATCCTTACATGTAAACATTCATGTTCTCTAGGGATAAGGGCATGGAAGACATGCATGATTTTCTTTAAAAATCTTTGGACAGTTTTTTGTGTGCAAGTGCTTGGCATATTTGTAATTTTTTTTTGCATGTGTCATTGATGTGTAAGCCTTGCTGTGGGATATGCAGGATTTTAAATTTGCATTTTCAGTTTTAGAATGAACGAGAACATTTCAGTGTTTAACCTGTATCTCAGCAACATAAAATTCAAGGACAAAATAATTTTTATCATTTGATTTTCATGTAAGCAACATTGAACTAAATTGCCAATAAATTGATCTTACCTCCTGTAAAGACAATTTGAACACTAAAGATTCAGTTTTTAAAAAAATGTAGTACAGAATATGGCCAGATATCAGTGTGCAATGCAAGTATTTTCTGCTTTGCCATGGCATTTCTGTTGTCTAAAGTGGGATTCAGACTTACAGGTGGTTCTGTATAAATTTCAATGTTATTTTACAGAAGTTCACTTAACTTTGTTAAGAGACAGTCCACACAGACTGTCTAGAGAGATAATTTCTTTTGTGAGCACCGAGCATCCAGAGTTCACCTTTAATGCCTTTTGGATAAATTTCGGATAAATTTTGTTGGGGCAAACATCTCTCACATTTTATTATGTAGAGCTTTCAATTTATTTGTGACTGCTCAAATGTTGCGTTATGTAGCAAGAAGCTTCTATAACTTTCTGATGAGAGCAGGAATGTGAAGCTTTTGCTGACTGCTTAGTTAAACTTTAAAAAGTAATTTTATGTGAGACTTGGAAGTGCCTGTACTTTCCATTTAATTTCACTCTTTCTTCATAAATGCCTGGAGAACATATATATTGACTTGTATGGCTTTCCACAACTTAATAGGGAAATGTACTTAGAGAAAGAAATACTGATTACGTGAACTTAGCTGTAAATATATATTAAAAAAATCAGTTTGCCATTATAAATGTTACAGGTAACAAATTTTAAAATTTATACATGTGAATTTTTTTTTTTTTCCGCCAAGAGTTAAATGGTACTTTACTTTTTTGTGTACCTTTTTTCCTCCCCGTAAGGCCTGTAAATGTAACTGTTAAAAACTTGACATTTTGTTCAAGATGACAATTTTAATTATCTTTCTATAAAATCAAGCTAAAGTTTGTTTTCACAGCACCTTAGTTCCTTTACATGTGTTATTATAGTAAGGGGTTCACTTTGTTAATATTGCATGTCAGCCTGTGTCAACACTAGTAAAACCATTTTAGACTGGAAAAATAAGATGAGCTGTTCCAGGAAATTTTTTCATAGCTAATATTTTATGGAAGTTTATGTACCTTTTTAGATGACGTTTGAACTAGTAGACTAACTTCTGAATGAGACCATTTCGGTGTGGGGTGGGTGGGGCCAAGGCAACACTTTACCTCTAGCTGCCATTCTAGTATTTAAGAGCATCAGTAAACATTTTTTCCTTTGATTGGGAAACCTGAAAGCTAAAGAACCCAGCAAAGAAGAACTTAAGAAGGAGAGAGAGAAGGCTGTGCTTAGCAAGAGTGAAGAGAGAACCAGGGGGAAGAAGGAGCATGAAAAGAAAGGGAAGTTGGCCGACTCAGACACATCCCGGAAAGCATCTCCTAGAGACAAGAAAGACAGAGAACCGGAGAAAGCCAACCGGGACAGAAGTGCTAAATCCAAGGAAACCTGGAAAAAAGCTGCAGAGACCAAGGCTGTTCCTAATAAAGTGGCTTCCAGAGACAAAGGTGACAGGAAGGGAAGAAGCTCTTCTGGGCATGCTCATGTAGCAAAGGAAAGTAACCAGAAGAGAAAGAACTGAAAGAGAAAGAACTGCCACCGTCACCACCCAACAGTGGGTGACATCCATCACCACCCAACAGTGGGTGACATCCATCACCACCCAACAGTGGGTGACATCCGCCACCACCCAACAGTAGGTGACATCCATCACCACCCAGCAATGGTGCCACCATTCTCGGCTTGGGTTTGCTGCTAAAGGGCAGAGGAAAATCTGGAATTGTTCTGGTTGGGGAGGATGATACATATTAGCCACTGAATGTGTTTATTGGTGCTCAGTAAGTAAATTCTGTTAAACAAATATACTTTGTTGTGCTTCTAAGTTAAAAAGAGATGAAACTCTGCAAGTGTAACAAAATGTAGTAGCTTCTGTTTTTATTGGTCTATTGATCATGTATTCTGATTAAATATGTATATAATATGAATTATAATGGTTTTATTAATACATTAAATACTCCCACTGGGGGTAGGTAAGGAAAACTCTGGAGATGTAAGCAGTATTTCTGTGCAAGGAGGTAAGCTAGGGCAGGTCTTCCCACTCGACTGCCTTCCTGCCTGTCTTAAGGCTCTCCTCATTCCCAGGGCTCCCATGGCAGTCCCAGGCTCACTGCCTCTGGAGCCCCGCCCTCCTTCCTCATTCTTTCCCCCTTTAGGCTCCTTCCACATCCCTTTCTCTTATACCCCCATCCTTTCCACTTTCGGCCAAGGTCCAGCCCTCCCAGCCGTATACCTTGTCTCTGACCTTTAGACTTCCTCAGTCCCCCCTCCCTCTCTTCCTGTTTTACCCCATTCTTCCATTACATACCCCCCCCACCAGAAAACCCTTTTACCCCACACTGGACACACCATTCTGAGTTCTGTGTGTGGTCAAGAACTAAAGTTTTATCAAGGAGGGCATCTCCAAATGCATCTGTTTATGTGAGTTTCATTGACTCCCAGTCATTGAAAGGCTTTTGCTTCACTGTGGTATTTGTATGCTAAACTATTTCCAGTTGTTGTGGTTAGATGGCATAGGATTCTCATGTGTGTATCATGACTGCTATTTCCAGAGAACCACAAACTTGAGGTCAGAGTTCAGCTCAACACAAGCAATTAATAAAGAAAATCTTAACGAGAGGCATTTCCGTATGGTGTGTGCTGGTCTATGCATGATGCTTAACTCTATCTTTAGATGATATGCTGATTAAAATATCTGAGCTGGGTATGGTGCCTTGTGCCAGTAATCCCAACACTTGGGAGATGGAGGCAGGAGGACCAGGAGTTTGAGGTCTTCCTTGGCAACATAGAGAGGCCAGCCTGGGCTATGTTAAGACCCCATCTCAAACAACAAAATAATAATAGTGAACCAGAATAAAAGTAACTTGATAATAGGCTAAATAATGCTACCCAGAAGGTTTTACTTTTTAAAAATAATTACTTTTTTTTTTTTAATGACTTAGACTTTTTTGGGGTGGGGGCTGGTTCAAAAGTATTAAAACTGGATATGAGTAAACTTAAATGTTTTCTGAACAAACTTTTATCTTTTTTTTTTTCCTTAAAATCCAGCAACTTCTGCTAGTTATAAACATGTAAACATTAAACTGAGAAATCCCAGCTCACACAGGTGAATCACAACAGAGGAGACTTTCTGGACACACACCAAGACCTATTATAATCTTACACTAACCACAAAGGCCCAAAGAAATTACAAAACTACAAATGGATTCTCTGTGTGGGCAGTCGGGATCTTGTGTTTTTGTTTTCATGAAATACCCAACCATGGATACACACAAAACCAGGGAGTCATGGCTCTCTACACTGTGTCTTCAGGCTGATGGACTCCCCGTTCAGATCTATGGTGACATGTCGTTCTTCCTACTTTGATTTCCAAAATCTTGGCCCTGCTGATTTGACCCGATTTATTTCTTGTAAGACACAAGCACATGACACACAAGGAGACTTCAGTAGGCCTGAGAGACACTGTCTTAGTTCTCTGGAGGGTTCTGGGGAAACAGACTCCCTAGGAGAATCTGTTGGATATTTGTGGTATACTTCTTGGTTCTTTGAACAGGAATTTGGGATGGGACGTGGGTGAGTAACAGAAAGCTTCTTGACATATTCCACTCACAAAGGGACTTCTGGGACACCTGAGAACTTGACAGGGCAAGTGAAATAAGACTTACCCATGCATTACAGTTACAGTGTCTTCAAAATATAGCCCGGTTCTAGATCTTTCTGTTGAGATATATAATTTAATAAAAAAAAAAATTTACTTGCAAGAAATTTAAGGCTTTCCTACAAGTTTCCCCCTCCTTGCTAGAGAAAGGCAAAGAATTTAATGGGGGCATGTTATTAATTTTACCTTGGTTTTGAAGATCAGTGCCAAGGGGTTATAAAGTGTGGAAATGCTAAATTCCAGGCAATGAGAAAGTTTTAGGAGCAAGCAAGTTAGCATCACTTGCACATTGGACAGGTGCCATGAACTGTTTTATTTCTAGATTCAGAAATACTTCATCCTTTGAACGGCAGCACTCAAGAGTTGAAGGAGCTCACAACTTCCAGAGGTCACAAGAAAGTGGCTTATATCGCCCCGCAGAAATACTGGAACGCTACTAAACACTTTACTTTTGGAGGAAGTTTGTGAGATGGGACTTGGTATTCTTCCTTTCTCTCCTTTTCCTCTGCTGGTCTCTTGTTTCTCTCTGGGGTACAAGCGGCTATACTGAATTTCCTTGCCGGTCCCATCTGGTCTAAGGTATTTGCACCAGAGTTCTGTTAAAAAGCGCAGCTGAACCTCACCCAAAACCCAGGATAAGACTTGGTGGTGAGTGTGGGTTTCAGCTCTGTTCTGCTCTCAGATTTATTCAGCTGTTTCCCTGGTAGTTGCTTTTCATAGTATTGCTATCTGAGGCTAAAAAAAAAAAATCTATGATTCTACATACCTGGCAAAGGAAGAGTTTTGGGGAAACACTTGAAAATTAAATATCTACGTATTTGTCACATCCCTAACATTTTACATTTCCTGAGATAATGCTGTAAAATTTTTAAAAAGGACATTATCGCACTAACTTTATTTAAACCTCGGAAGTCTGTTACATTTGAGGGACAGATGTCGATAATTAAAGATTGCTTTATGAAAATGCTTTCAAGCCTGTCAGTATTCAGATGACCTTCTTTCTAAGCATTGTAGCACTGAGTCTTCCCTATGCCAGCAGGTTACTCGCTGACAGTGTTCTCTGTGAATTTCATTTTGTTTAGCTCCACCAATAATCGGTTTCCAAAGCTTTACTCTGTGGTTGCTTTATTTTTGTCTAATGAGACACAAATTAGGTAGCATAGCTGCTTGTGTTACTACTCTGCAGAGCTGAGGGAGGGAATTCTAGAAGTTCGCGGAGAACCTGCTATGCTAGAGTCTGCTGTCTTCATAGGTTGTTAACCTCAGCAGTTCTGATTCCGGTGGGGATAAGAATCCTCTTTAGGTATTCCCACTGAGCAAGAGAAAGGCAACGGACAGCTATGATTTTATTAGGTTAACTGTACTCATATTCCATACGCTGAGTGGGTCTACTTGTGTGGTTCACCATCTGCTAATGCCCTTACTGTGGATTACTCCCCGTGAAGTTCACATCCACAGTGGCCATTTTTCTCATTTGTTGGTTGGCTGTGACACCTGCGTCAGAGTGGCTGTGAGGACCCCTGGAGGCTGTAGCCAGCATTCTTGGCCCCTCAGGTTCCTTTCCTACAGAACACTGGTGATTGTGGACCCTGGAATCTCCGTGAGCGGCTAAAGTGAGAGGCACGGAAGCCATGATCCCATTCCTACTTCGGTCAGCAGGCTGTGAGACAAGCGCCCAGGTTTCCAATGCTTTGTAATGCTCATGTCTTCATAAGGGGTTCAGCTGGATCCACTTTCTCCTGAGCTCAAGAGGGCAAGGGAAAATACTGATGAATACCACACGCGTGAGGCCTGGAACGTTCAGCTCTCTGTGTGCTGTGACTGCAGTGAGGAAACAAGATTTGGGAGAATAGTGAAGTGAATTACGATCGTAACTATGGTTCAGTGGAGACCTCCAGATGGCCATGTGTAAAATAAGTTCTGCACCCAAGTTTTGTACCCAGACCACATTTTTCCACCAAACAACTCTATGCTCATTAGGGGTTGTCAATGGAAACGATTCAATCACTGATGCTCAGTTAGGCATGAGTCAGTTTCTCTGTTCCCATACTTACTGTTCAGGGAGTGGGACCTTATGGGGTGTTTACCATTACTTGGGAATGTTCTCCTGGATTCTCTTGGTTATATGTGCTAAGTGCATCCCAGGAGCTTACATGGGCAGAGAGCTTTGATGTCTCATGCCACTGTGAAGTCTAGAAGTAGGAGGCTGTGTGGCTGTTCTCCATCTAGTACTGAAATTTTGGGCCTCAGTCCCGCCTCGGGCCCCTTTCTGAACACGGTTTTCCTTCTCAGACTGGGTCATGTACTCCTGGTCAGGTGAATTGTTATGGATGGGGATTGGGTTGCTGCAGTTGGTGAGCCCTGTCCTGTCCAGTGTCCACTGTTACGGCAGGGGGAAAGGACCGCTAGTTCCTGAGGGACATTCCTTGCACTAAGGGAAGCAGGGGAGGCCCTAGGCAGGCAGGGGCTCCACACCGCCTTCCTCCGCAATGCAGGCCCGCAGGCTCGGGGCTGGTTCCACCTCTTGCCTCCTTCCTTCTTTGCCCGTGTCCCATACAGAGAGTTGAGCAGGACTGGCCAGAATGGATATTTTACTGTAAGAAGCCAGCAGAATCCCATCCCGACCCTTGACCTGCAGCAATTTAGACAATGAAAGAATATAAGAGAATGCTAATGTAATGATGAACGACTATAATCAGGTTAGCTTTGTTAGGTGCTTTTATTTCTCCATGCTCTACTCATAGAGAACATTTTTAGTATTAGAAAACTGAAGGGTGAGTATTATATGGCAGACATATTTTCATACAAATCTACCTTCCTTCTTCCCTCCCTCTCTCCTTCCTTCCTTCCTTCCTTCCTTTCTTTTTTTTTTTTTTTTTTTTTTTTTTTCTTTATTTCTTCCTAGGCATGGGGGGGGGGTTGAATTCAGGGCCTCACACATGCTTGGCAAAGGCTAATTCTCAATTCTTTTTGTTTTTATTTTAAGGCAGAATCTCACTAAGTTGCCTTGCTGGCTGTCACCTTCGCTGTATCTCAGGATGGCCTAGGTCTTGCAGCTTTCTGGTCTACCCTCAGCCTGAGGTTATCCAGCATGTGCCACTACCCCAGTCCTCATGAAAAATCGGAACTAAAAATCCTCAGTAGTAAACTGCATTTCCATATCTGTTTCGTTCATTTGTTCAAGGATATAACCGCATAAGCTTGATTTTTTTACGTTTGATTTGGTGCAGTGTTTTCTTTTTTTCATGGAAGTCGATTTCTGCGAACACTTTACATTGTAAGCTCTCTTTAAAGCTTTTGTGACTTGTGACAGTGGTGTTTTCAAACCCCACGATGAAGTACTTCGGTGCTTCTCGATCACTGACACACTCATCACACACTCCTGAGAATCTGCACTGTGCCAGTGGCTCGATGGGCTGAGCCTCAGGGAGACAGGTGGATGGATTCCGCCAGTGAAAGGCTGTGATGTAATGAAGGGCTGCCCGGTACCAGCGGCTGTTCCCTCTACGGAGAAGGCTGTCGGGTAAGACCCAGCCCAGCTGGCATGCCTGCACCCAGGGACGCTGTGCCAAGGCCACCGTGTCTAGCACCTGCTTCCTCCTTACTCTCAGACTGGTGTGTACGGTGCCTGGCGGTAACCAACCGTCTATAGCCGGTCGTTGCTTGCTGAATAGGGGTTATACACACAGTAAGTGAGCTGGAAAGTTTTAGGTATTTTTAACACTATTGGAGACAATTTTAGGAGAGAAAAATGTTAGGCTTTATTTATTTCTATTTTTTGGAGCGCCAAGCAAATTTTCTAGTAACTGCAGTTCTTAACTATTCCTGTTGCTATGTGCAAGGGGTAGGGCAGGAGATTTTTTTTTTTTGAATAAGTGAAAAAGTAAATTGGTGCAAAGCCACACTTTTACTGGTTTTAAATGATCTGTCCTTAAAAATCTTAGGGGATGCTATTTTTGTCATTGTTTTCTTGGTGGAAACCAGAGGTGTGTCTGGGACCAGTCTCGAGGGGTGAGATACAAAGGCCCCCACTTAATTCAGGCACTGGGGCTCATCCAGGCCAGGGTGGTTGCACCTTCTTTATTTCTAGGGTGGTTTCCATGTTAAGAGAGTTTCCTATGTCCAAGCTTTCCAGAGTGTTTTGTTGCTTCAGAATCCAAGCTGTTAGGAACATTTTTGTCAGTATTTGTTTGGTGACATGAGTTTCTTTTTGAAATTTGTCTCTCCTGGATCCGGTAAAAGAGATCCCTATTTTTATCAGGGGTAGTTTTTGCTTCTGGCGGCCTTAGATTCTTGCTTAGTTCTGACACCATTGATGTACTTGCTAAAATCCATATTCGCCGATTATACAAGACAGGAACAAGGAGGAAATTTAACATGATTGATTAGCATGTATGCTGCTCTGGAGGTCTCAGACTATCGGTCGGGTTTCAACGTAATTCTTAGGAAAGGCGATGCCTTCATCTTGGACTGGAGAAACATAATGTCCTAGGGCATTTTCTGTGTTTAAACCCTGCCTTCCTTCCCTGTCCCATGACTCAAGCTTCAAGCTTGCAGCATCGCTCTTGGTCCTGCCCCTCTGGCCTTTGGAAATCCACTGACATCTTGTTGCTGACCTTTTCCCTGACATTGCCCTCTTGCCCACACCTATTCACCTACTGACCTCAACACTCTGTTTCCTATGTTTTCACCTGTTCCTTCTCCTGCAGGGCTTGCATTGCACACGGTCTCCTGCAGGGCTTGCATTGCACACAGTCTCCTGCATGGGTTGCATTGCACACGGTCTCCTGCAGGGCTTGCATTGCACACAGTCTCCTGTAGGGCTTGCATTGCATACATTCTCCTGCATGGGTTGCATTGCACATGGTCTCCTGCAGGGCTTGCATAGCACACAGTCTCCTGCAGGGCTTGCATTGCACACATTCTCCTGCATGGGTTGCTCCTGCAGGGCTTGCATTGCACACATCCTCCTGCATGGCTTGCATTGTGTAGTTCACCTTCCATGGAAGATTCCTGCACATTAACAACTGACGGATTTTTGTTTAATGAATTTACATACGCTGTTTGGTAAGCTTGAAGCTATTACATATTTATGGAGATGAATATATTATTTCGTCCTCATTCTGGTCAGGTATGGTTAGGTAGCAGTGAATAGAGTAAAGCAGGTTAATAATGGTCTGGGAAAATTGTGTGCAGTGGTCGAGGGTGCTATGAATGGTTCAGATGATGGCTTCATTTACTTTTGATGGCTGCTTGCATTTTGAATAAAAGAAGCAGTTATTAGTAAATGTAAGTTTTAAAGTTTCCTAATTTGTCTAGTGAGTCTACAGAACTGATGGGAGATGTCATTCTGTATATATGTTTCTCTTATTGGTTAATGACTAGAGCACTGTTGGCCAATAGGAAAGCAAGATAGGTGGGACTAGGAGACAAGGAGGATTCGAGGAAGTAGTAGGGAGGAGTCAACATGTAGAGACTGGAGATAACAGGTCGGGGCCCTCTCTCCAGTAAGATGAGACCACGTGGAAATACTTAGATTAATAGAATGGGTTAATATTTAAGACAGCTAGCCAATAAGAAATGCTAGTAACAAGCTAACATCATTATATCAAATACAGTGTGTTATGGCTGCCAGAAAAACTGCTCATAACACAGAACAACAGTCAGGGGTTATAGGGAATTTTTTTTTTTTTTCACTCCTATCCACCATTGTTATAGCCTGGCAACATTTCACTCCTAGACCGTGACAGTAAGCAGCAGCAGCGGAGTCTACCATCTCAGGGAGAGTCCTCAAGACTCCACAGCAGAACAGGTAGTCCCTTTGCTTCTGGGTGCCTTGTCTGGAAGAGGCTTGCAGCTGGGAGCTGGGTTGCTCTCGCAGGCTAAGGTCGGGGCTGAGAGCGAGCCTGTGTCCAATGCACTCCTTGTTAAAGGCTACCACCGTTCCTCAAGCCAGTGTGAACTATAGCTTCGTTGCATGCAGTTACGGGACTGGACAAGAGACACTTGACATTTCAGAATGTAACTTTAAATGTTCATTGCAAATCCCAGCTTAAATTTGCCATTTGGACCCCAGCTTTAACAGAAACAAACAAACAAACAAGAACCCTTCCCTTTGACCCTGAGTTGGTCATTTGTGGTTTCGTCTACTGTGCGCAGGGCCGGTGCTATTCCATGGGTTCTCAGAGCCATTTCAGTGGGACTTGTTGAAAATTGAAATGTTATGTTAAGAGTTTATAGGGCCCAGTGAAGGAGATGTGTAAATATGATCTTTCACTGCTTCCAAGTTTATAATGAAGTTTATTTGTGCTAACGTCACCTCTGGAGATAGCGCTGACCAGCTGTTAGTAGGTTTGACTGATGCTTAGGGTAGAAATGAAGCCAGTGGTATTTTCTCCTGCTAGATCCTTTCCCTGTCTCTTGTTACCTTATTATTATTATTTAATCCTTTGGACTATAGAGACAAATGACTCCTAGTTGAGTTTCAGAAAGATGACGCTTGTGTATTGTGTGTGAAAACTGGCAGCTTTCAAACGCTTGAAACAGTTATTTCTTTTTCAAGTGAAATGGACGTTTCCAGGTTTGGTAAGAGTGGGATTTTCAGGCAGTTGAATGTGCCATTTGATGGGGACTATTTCATTGCTCTGTGCACAAACGGTGGCCGGTTTGAAAGTTTGTGTGTTTAGTAGAGGAGGAGTTGTAGCTTTTCATCATTCTGAGACACTCCTGAGAATAAATATAACTATCCCAGGACACCTGGCACACAGGTACCGCCCAGGGGGGGAGGCTACCTATAATACGGAAATGGTGGGCACTGGCAGAGAGGAATCTGGTAAATTGTAACGTAAGATGGATGCAGTCTTCATTCCTCCCCACATGCCTGTGCCAGCCAGGTGTATTTAAGGAGGTCTGACCCTGCAGTGAGCCTCTGCAGCTGGGGGCTCGTGGAGTGGATCCCTCTGCGTGCCTGCAGACATTTCAGTAGCTATCGCTGTGGGCAACTGTTGGCCACAGTACGGAGTGCAGAGACAAATCCTATGCGTTCACGGACTCTAAACTTTTTCCTCATCGATTTAGCGCTGCTTATCCATTGATGGTTCCTGATCCACAGTGGGGTGAGAGGTGAAAGGGCGGGTTATTTAAATGAGAAGGCGGAGCATTTGCACCCTGTATTTCAGGGAGAGGTGTTGTAGTCTTCATCCCTATGGGCACTCTCGGAAAGTGAACTAGCTTGAAATCTGTCTTATGCTTAGATGACACTGACAGGTGGGACGCAGCTGCGTGTGGCTGTGGTGTGTGTGTGTGTGTGTGTGTGTGTGTGTGTGTGTGTGTGTGTGCACTGTGCTAAAAGCAAGGAAACGGAAGATAGCAGGCCGTTTCGGCTTCCCTTGCCGTCTCTGTAGGATTTCAGAAGTGGCATCGGGCAGCAACAAGAGCAGGAGAGCAGGCAAGGAATGAAAGCTTAAAATGTGTTGAACTGAGAAAGGGGAGCGTGGGCATTAGCTGTCCAGCGGTGTTTAGGGTTCCCGGAGTGCTGAGCGCTGGCTTGACCTTCCACCCAGGATCGCTGTACACACCTTCCCAGATTCCGATAGTCCTCAGGGGGCGCGGGGATGCTCAGGGCTCAGCAGACAGAACTGGACTCTTGGCCACGCCTTTGTTTCCTAAGCAGCTGTACTTAATAAAGGCCTTATCTAATGTCCCACACGTAAAACATCAAAGCACCAACTTAGAATTTCTTTACATGGCTTTAAAATCGGTTTTCATGTTAACTTGCTCCTCTGCCTGTTTTCAGAGCTAGAAAAAACAAACAAACAAAACAAAAACAAAAAGCAACAACCCCCCACTATGGTTGCGTATAGGTGGTTCTTTGAGATAACTGTAAAAAGTGAGTTACCTGTGGCTTATTTAAAACTCTAGTATTTCCGGAAGAATTGAACATGGGGATTCAAGTCCACACTGTGCATAGGTCGGCTTCAGGAGTGTCTTAACACTTCCTTCTCCTGAGCTCTGGCCATTGGCTTAGGAAGTCCTCATCCTCTGAATAAGAGAGGGCTTGAACTCACACTGAACTTCTTTTGGCAAGGTTAGACGTGATTATATGTTGTAAATATTCCTGAATGCCCTTAAAAAATGTCTTAGCTACACTGAAGACCCGTGGCGGGTCGAAAGGGAAAACTTTCTTCAGTTTTAAACGCAATACTGGAAAAACCAGGATTCCTTGCACCACTACTCAAACGCTTGAGAGTTATTTTTCCTGGTGTAGTAACAATGATTTGTAAAGAAGTGTCAGTTAACACTGTGAATAAAACATGCAGGACTTAAAGAAAGATCTACTTCGGAGAAGCCATTCCCAGCAGAGGAGGCCGAGCCACCGGCTGAGCTGGAGGAGCAGGCTCCTGACTTTGGGGCAGGTAAGTATCAGGGGAGACTCTGGGGCATTGCCTGGCCTGCAGCCGACCTTGCAGTTAAGCAGCCATGTGTCACCTGGTTGTTCAAATTGTTTATAAAGTGAATTACACTTTCTTCTTTTCTGAAATTATAGTAATTAACTTCGTAGTGAAAAGGGTCTGCAGCGTTTTCATTTTTTTTTGTAACCAGGATTCCAAGACACAAATGGTTGGTTGTGCATTGCCCAAGACCATGCAGTAGGGACAGCAGAAGCCGAGGGTGTCTTGACTCTAACTGCAGCACCTTTCAGTCTCATTAGATTCAAAGTAAGCACAGGCACAGACCGTACACAGCCTGATGCATGAATGAGTTCACATGAACGAGTCCAGCAGGAATTGAGCTCCCGTTGCCCCGAAAGCCTCCCTGCACCTGGTGATGTTTCCATCCCTGTGGCTTCACAGATCAGGCCACAGTATGTCCGTAGGGGGTCTCATAGTTTGGAAAGTTGAGGTATTTTAGTAAATCAAATATTTTAGTCTGTGACCACCGTTCTCTGCTTGCGACATGGTCATTGTAGACTGCAATTAGCTTCAGTGCTTCTTTCTCGCAATACTTAAGAAAACCGGTAGTTTCTTTGCGCCCCCTATTGGAAGGACTGCATATGACATGTTTATCGAAAACAATTTACAACCCCAAATTGTGCTGATAATACTGTAGTATTTTTTTTTTGCTTCATCCCTTCAAGGAGCAGGAAATTAATCTGAGTTTTATTATTTGTTATTTCAGAACCCTAGGATAATTTATTTTCTCCTTCTCACGCCTATGGAATTGGTATATGGCTCCCGAATCCATACTGCTTTTTTTGTAAAGAGTTTTAATTTAATTATTTGAATTTAACACTTAACTATTTTACTTTGTACTGAATAGACTTGTAATTTTTTTAAAAAATCTATTTTTAAGTGAGTACTGGATTTCAGATGCTCCATCTACTTCCCATTCTCCCTTGTTGTTAATGATTCGTGGGAAATGATTGCCAATTAGCAGGCTCACTGGTTTGTTGCTAGCCATCATTGTCCTCGGCCTCTTGGCAATGTTTTCAGATCGCATTCCACCCTCTCAGCCCTTCTCTGACTCCTCCCATCTGTTTTGTAAATGCAGATACCTGTCTCTCATTAAACTAAAGCCTCTGCCCTCCTAACTCCCTCCTGCCACCCCCCCCCCCCCACTGTAGTAAACACACTTTGGAAAGAACACATTTTCTGTCCATCCTTTAACCTGCTGTAGTCTAGCCTATAACTCTTCACCATCTCCACGGAAGAAGAAAGACACATATGGAATCGGACATGACGTGGCAGGAAGTTCACTACATTCCAAAGCAGTGCTGGTACCCTGAGTCTGGGGACGCGTGGGAGGACCCGAGTTTGTAGTTCTCAGTCCTTAGGCTTCCCTGTCTAGGAAGTCAGTAAAGAAACAGCTAGACACTCTCCATGTGATCCCATCGGATGCTTTTCCCAGCACCGTTGGAATGGGCCCCCCAATGAGGGGACTGTCACAAACCCGGAAGACAGTGCAGTAGAGCATCTTCATGCCTGAGTTTATTCTGTCACCGAAGACCCGTGCTTTGATGGGACCCTGCCATTGCCGTTATTCATACGCAGCGCTGATGATACGAGATGAAGTCTAGACTGTGTCAGCAAACACGCAATGCCGCAACAACTTATTTGCTGTGGAACATTGGGTATAATCTTACAGTGAGAAGTACTATGGTGTCGGCAAAATGTGGTCATTAACATCCACTTTTGTAAGTCACAATTATCAGAGCCTGGGGCCCTGGCCTTTCAGATACATTTTTCTGAAGCTGGCAGGGTGTTCATCACACAAGCTTCAGATCTGGGGGTCGGGAATCCCTACCTACTCAGGCCCTCAGTCCAGCAAGGCTTCAGGCGTGGATCACGTAGTTTAGTCTGTGTGGAATTCGGTCTTTTCCAGTGCTCCTTACGTAAGCTGACACCTTGCTTCCTTCTAATTTGAATGGGAATTTTATAAATCAGAAACTGAAAGCATTTGCTTTTGAACTATTTTTTTTAAAGGAAAAAAAGTCCATGCCTGAATTAGTTTCTTCTTTAATAGGACATTTGAAAGTCTCTTAGTATTTACATCTGCTGAGCAAATAAGGCCAATTTTAAGTGTCTTCTGTGTTTGCCGATGTAGCAGAGAAAGTGCATATGGATATGGAAAAATGCACAGCCTCTTAGTCAAGTGTAGTCATGTCAGTATGTATGCAAGTGACTTATTTAAGTGTTGGAATTTCCCATTAATACTTGAGTGTTATATTCTTCTGTTATGTTTTGTAATTATTTTAGAGGTCCAGGATGTTGAAGATGAAGTAAAAGAACCAGTTCAGTCCCTTCTCCAGGAATCAGTACACACAGAATATGGTATGAACTCAATTCTGTTTTGCACAAGTTATTACAATAGTTGACTTTCTAGAACTACATTCCGAGTATTTGTAGACCCAACTATTATTTCTGTGGGGGTGGAGCACTGGACATGCTTTTCAAAATCCCACCTCACTGTGAAGGAGTTTTATGAACATATTTTAAAATCAGAGGCATAAATGAACAATTCAAGGCCAGTGTTCTGTCAGAGTGCGGTGACCAATGCAGGCCAATGACTCTGGCTGCTTGTCTTGGTGTGCCCCCCCCCCCATCCTCAGGAGCTCTCCTCCACATGAGGAGAGATGCTCCACAATCAGGAACTTTGCCTCTACCTTCAGGACCTTCTCGGCCACCAGGAGTGATGCTGAACCCACAGGAGCAAGCTTTCTTTCTCACAGTCTTCTTGATGTTTGCCTGGTTACCCAAGCAAAACACGAGAAGCAATTTTACTGTCATGCTGTTGAAGAGATCAGGAACTATCCTCCCCCTGCGTGGCTCTGGTTTCTCGTGGTGGGATCTGTGTAGAGAATATCGAATGATAATCCCGCAATCGGTGTGCCAGAGTTACGTAGGGATCCTCCTGGAAACACCTCCTGATAAAAGCAGATAGCATGACCTCCATAGTGTAACTTGTGGAGGGGAGGTGAAGGGGAAGGACATGGACACTTGGTATCATTTCTTAGTGAGATCTGAGGGAAGCCTAAAGGAAAAACTATTATCTCATGAACTCAGTACCTCACCTTGTCACTGAATATTGCCGATAGCTGCTGGGAATATAGGAAGGATTGCCCCTTATAACTCTGGGTCACTGGCGTGTATTTCTTCCTCATAGCACACACAGGCTACCACTCCCCACCCCACCCCTGTAGTGCAAGCCCAAGGGAGATGACATCTAAGTACTGAATTCAGTGCGATGAGCTGAGAACTGCCGTGGTGAGTCACTGGGTACTGAGTGAGGTCACCAGGCCTAGGACTCAGACACTTGCTGCAAAGAGGGCTTGCCTCTTCCAGCAGAACAGTTCATCTGGCCATTGTTGTAATTGGGGGCCCAATGTGAAGTTAATCAGAATGGCTGGCACAGGTTAGAGAGGGGACGGAATAGTCACTTTGAAGAGGAATTGGAGCTGCCAGGAAAGGAATAGGATAGTGGTATAGTTTGTTCTGCCTACTTCCCCCTCCCCCCCCCTGCAAGACAGGGTTTCTCTATATTGGAGTCTGTCCTTTAACTAGCTCTGTAGACCAGACTGGCCCTTGAATTCACAGAGGTCTGCCTGCCTCTGCCTCCCAAGTGCTGGGATTAAAGGCGTGTGCCACCAACGCCCGGCTGCAGTCTGAAGAATAGGCAGGAACATGCCTGTGTGCACAAGAGACCACAAAGGAAGTCAAGATGGCCCAAGAAAGTCGTCTCTACAAGGGTGGGGATGCAGAGGAATGGGAAGGTGCAGCATGCAGCTGTTTGCCAACAGCCCAGTGGCTAAGGTGTGGGTGATGAATAGCAAACCGAAAGAGGAAAGAATCCTAGAGCCTGGTTCCCTGCCGTGCCTCTTGCTCTTGGTCCTTAGAGAGGCTTGCTCCAGAGACAGTCACATCAGACATCATTTATGTGTTTCTACTCCTGCAGATGTCACCAGTGACTTATCTGAAGTCGCACTGTACCCAGTTAGGCACAGCACAGGTCCGTTTGGGTATGCCGCGGGTGACTCAGGCTGTACAGTAAAGGCTTTCTCCCCGGTGCAGGCTCACGGCTCCCATCAGCCCTCCCTCATGTCAGTTGCTTGAGCTTTTGATACTTTCATTAATGAGTTTGCCTGTCGTGGCCCAAGCTAAAACTCCATGCGTTTTCTATGATTTTTCTCGTTCCCCTAGCCGCAAGCCCCGTCCAGTGTGCACTCAACACGTGCTCTGCCTTTTGTGCCTTAGCTCCTACTGTCACCTCTTGCCATGGCCCTGCAGGGGCAGTCATCCAGGTCTGTTTCCGCTCTCTGTTTCATGCTGGGTGTGGCCACAGCTGTGACGCTTCAGTCTCGGTCTTTGCCTCTCCCCCAGCTTGCGGTCTCTGTGTCCTGGGACAGTTCCACTTTCTGTGTCTCAGGGCCTTTGCATCTGCTGCATCATCTGCCTGTGTGCGTTTCTCATCCCTACCACCACATCTTCACATCGCATCAGACTGAGCATGACCCCCCTGGACCTATTGTCGTAAACTCCATTGCCACCCTGTACCTGCCATGCTAGCTCTGTGGTTTGAGCGAAGTCACATCAGCTGTACAGGGAAAGCGCAGCCGCCCGCAGAGTTGACGGTGCCTACTGTAGTGAGGATGTGCTTGCGTGTGCTCACACGTGGCTGACACGTGCTGCACGGTGGAGTAAAAGCCACTGGACAGTGCTTGCAGTGGCGCGTCCATCGAACAGTAGCGTTAGGTGTGGTTTCTCCACTGGAACAATGGCGCGTCCATCGAACAGTAGCGTTAGGTGTGGTTTCTCCACTGGAACAATGGCGCGTCCATCGAACAGTAGCGTTATCTGCTAGTGGTGCAGTCACAGAACTGCTCGAGAGGGGATGAAGGGAGAAGGAAAGAGGACTGGACCCGTGCGCAGTCACAGCTTCCGGTAGCAATTAGATTTGGTGGGTGGTTTTGTGGATAGCAGGTCTAAACGGAGGGGAAACTCCAGCGCAGGTGGTATTGAGAGGACTGTAAGTGGACCCTGTGCACCCCCTATAGCTCTCTGAGGACCTCTGGGATCTGTGAAAGCAAAAATAGTACTGAACTCCACCCTCATCGTTAACACAGCTCTAGTGTCTGCTGTTTGAGGGGCAGTGGCAAAATTAGCACATTTTTTTTTCTCAATCTGAAGATTTTATAGCTATCTAAAATGTCTTTTTATGTTTTTAAAAATCAATTATTAAAAAAAAAAACAAACAAAGTATGGGTATTACTCCTTGACATAGCCAACATCACTGTTCTTGTGCTTTGGAGCCATTGTTAAGTTACATGAAGATTCCTGTACCATAAATAACTGTGCCACTAAATCTGATGACACACAACTGCTTGGTGACTCATGGGCAGGTTGAGTACACGATGTTGATGAGCCTGGACCAAAGGGTGATTCATGTCTCAGGTGGGATGGAGAGGGATTTCATTACTGGGAGTTGAACATATTTAAAAATGCTTATTCTTGGAACTGTAAAGTTTCATACTGTGGTTGGCCCCAGACAAATGAGACTTCAGAAAGCAAAACTGCAGATAAGGGGGGGACCTTCTATGAAAAAGATATCTACACAAGTGGGTCTGTATGATTTAGTGACTCTGTGCATCATCATGCCTCAGCATGCAGAACAACTAAAAAGGGCTTCCTGTGGTCATGGGGGCAGTTCAGTAACAGTAGAGAGAACCTTGTCATGTCTATAGTAATTTTAATGGTAATGACCACACTAGCCACTTATGATGGACCAGGCATCCTCCTAAGTATTTTCATCCTCTTACCAATACTCTGAATAGAGAATTATTATTCCAGTTTTATAGAAGGGAGTCTCAGGCATGGAGTAGGTAATTTGTTTACACTCAGGCAGCTGATGTAAAGAGCCTAAATCCAGAGCCTGCCTCCTGAGACTCCAGATTGACAGCCAAGTCCAGCTCACTCAGGTTCTTCAAATGGAGCATTGTTTACAGGAAGTCATCTGCTGGGGGCCATGCGAGTCACTGTGGTAACCCGATGGCAAGGTCACAGGCCAAACTATATTGAAATGGAGTAATGTAGCATGTCCAGTATATCCTAAAGAATTCAGCAAAGAACTTTCTACCTCTGCTAACTAAAATAGCCAAGCATAGGCCAGTTGAGATGCACAGTGTGAGGTATGTCTAGGGTGCAGTAATGTGACTTAGCAGGCGACCAGCTGCTTTCCACATTAAAACATTTAAGTTATCGATTATAGCCGCTACGTGCAATTTGGCAATTCTCAATGAAAAGTCTTGGTGCGGGATCATAAAAGAGATGTGCGTGTTAATAATTACAAATTCATTTATTGATTCAACAATTATTTAGGAGCACCTCCATTGACTACTCACGGCCCTAACTGCTTAGTATGCAGTATCAGCCACATAATGAGGTGGCTGTCCTCACGAGTTCCCATTGTGATGAGTAGTGACTCTCACACAGACTGGCAACGGCCAGAGTGAGAAGGTGGCTTTAGAGGAGATGACGTTCGAGGCTCGTGGGGTGGCTGAAGATGGGTCTGTCTGGGTTGGCTGCCACTGTGGGCTCTTGCTGCTTCCCCTTGCTCACTGTTTGCCCTTGTTGAAGACTCAAAGCTGGAAGCAGATGGACCAGCAGAACCGCAGCCAGAGGTTGAGGACTTCCTCACAGTCACTGATGGAGATGACAGATTTGAGGTCCTGGAACCTGAGGCAGTTCATGAAGGTAGAACACATTTGTTTAAAAACAGTCGATAGGGAGGGGGGGGGCTGTTCTTCCAGAGGACCCAGGTTCAATTCCCAGCACCTGCATGGCGGCTCACAACTATCTGTAACTCTAGTTCCAGAGGATCTGACATCTTCACACAGACACACCTGCAGGCAAAAGAAAATAAATAAAAATAGTTGGTAGTTTATATTGTAATAAAATGTTTCTAAAATTCCTTTAAGAGCAATATTTAATTTTATGTAAATATTTTGAGGATGAAGCTTAATGCTTCAAAGTGACTGAATTTTTCTTTAAAATAAAATGATACCTGATCTCTTTCAAAGCCTGAAGGACACTCATACGTAGGTGGCTTTCTGATAATGGTAAGTTCAGTATCTAGGCAGAGTGCCCTATGGTGCCACTTAGGGGCCTTGTACTACATGAACTTCCAGTGACATAGAATCCTGCACTTGCTGTCTGTCCCTGGCTTTTGTTCTAACAGCACTGTCTCCCTGTACTGGGCAGAGGGAAACCTGTAGCTTCTGTAGCACGTGCCCCCAGATATTTTTTGTAAGTAGCCAGGTAACAGGTGTTTTCAGCTAGCGGAGAATTCAGTAGATGCTAGGACTCTCAGCTGCTGTTGTATCACAAACACAACCATCAACTATAATTAATTGGGTATAAACATGGCTGTGTTTCCATGTACCTCTATATCCAAAGCCAGCTAACAAATGATTGCAAAAAACGTCACAAAACGTCAAAGCGTGTACACTGTACACTGACATACTGTGCTGAGGAATTGCTTTAGTGGTAGATTTTCAAATGATTTTATATCATTTGAAGTGGGAAGGATTTAATATCAGCAAGGTTAGGAGGTCAACTCTGGCCAGGAAGAAACACTTCTAAGAAGTCTGTAAGTTAAAGAAACCTGATTTTCTATCATAATGTTCGATGAAAACAGATTAAAGTTGAACCAAAAGTTTTATCATTGGAAGTCTTTAGAGATCAAAAGTATTTGTACTTGTAATCTGCCCAATGCAATATACAAAGATCGAGTCACGAAGAAACAGATAAGGGAGTATGGAGTGGACTTGTTGAGAAGGCTCCGTTGGGAGTGCAGAGGATGAAGAGAAGGTGATAGAGGATGAATATGATTGGAACATATTCTGTACATGTTGAATTGTCACAGGATACTAAAATACACGAAGGTTATAGTGGCCAGGACCAAATGCTGGTGTTTATATTGTCTGAGTAAGTGAGCTCAGTGACCCAGACAATTTCTGTGCAGGTGGCCATGCCCACATTTGTTGGAAGCCAGGCTGGATGGTGAGACCCTGTGTCAAAAAAAAAAGTAGAAACCCAGGCATGGTGTTAATGCAGGTAATCCCAGCCCTGAGGAGGCAGAGGCAGGTAGATCTCCATGAGTTCTAGGCCACCCTGGTCTCTGTAGAGAGTTCCACACCAGCCATAGCAACCTAGAGAGATGTCTGAAAACAAAACCAACCAACCAACCACCAACCAATAAAACAAAACCAAACCAAAAAACACATACTCCTTTTTAGCTTTTCAACAAACATACCTAGTCTCTATTCTTGTTTTCGTCTGTATTTTCTTTCTTTCTTCCTCTTTCTTTCTTCCCTTCTTCCTTCCTTCCTTTCTTTCTTTTCTTTTTCTTTTTGTTTTTCTTTTCTTTTCTTTTTTTTTTTTTTTTTTGTTTCGTTTTGTTTTTTGAGACAGGGTTTCTCTGTGGTTTTGGAGGCTGTTCTGAATCTAGCTCTTGTAGACCAGGCTAGTCTGAAACTCACAGAGAGATCCACTTGCCTCTGCCTCCTGTGCTGGGATTAAAGGTGTGTGCCACCACCACCTGGCTTCATCTGTGTTTTCAATGTGCATTTTCACTTCAGGAAATAGTAGGACAAAGCTAGTAATTAGAATGCCACAGTGGAATGTGAAATGGAATAACAATTTGCACCTTTCTTGCATTCAGCCTTTATCCCTGTGGGTCACTGTGTGAATTGCCTTCACTCTTTACCCAATGTTTTGGTGTGTCTCAACACTGTGGAAGTGGTGGGTGGGTAAAGTAAGAGTGCATGAGACGTGTGGTATAAAGTAGTGATTAAATGATAGAGACTTAATTGCTATTCCCATGCTTCATTTTGATAGTTTATAATAAAATCATTGATAAGCATTGGAATTATATAAATTATCATTTAAAATAGACATATATAGCAGTATACCATATAGAAGAAAATAATAATATCAACCTAATGCTTTTTCCCCCCCAGAAACTGAGGATAGTTACCATATGGAAGAGACAGGTAAGATTTCATTAGTTAGAATGAATCTTCTAACAGTATCATGAGTTAGATAAAATCATATTTATTACTATTTATTAGTATTTTAAAATTATGTATTATATGACATATAGCCACTAATGTTATTTGTGTCTCATTTGTACTTATTTCCTGAATATAAACCCCAAGTAGTAGAATTACTTTGTCAATATATACAAAGAAATTGCATTTGGTTTTGATGGTATATACCTGTAATTCCAGACTCAGAAAAGTAGTTATATAGTGAAACTTTGTCAAAACACACACACACACACACACACACACACACACACACACACACCAACAAAACCCAAGCTGGACATGATGCCTTACAGCGATAATCCCAGCACTTGGCAGGCTGGGATTGCCATGAGGCCAACCTGGGCTATAAAGTAAGACCGGTCTCAAACAGAATAAAAGAAAAATAAGCAAAGGCAAAACAATGCATGTGCATGCTTTATAGCCTTAAATTAGGAAGTTTGTGAAAGATCTGTATCATGTTTCCTCTCATGTCATGAGACCCTACGAAGCATGTCCATGCTTGAGCTGGATCCATCCTCTTGCAAGAAGCCTGTCTTGACTAGCTTTCCTTCTAGTATCAGAGCAAATGATTCTTTCCTGAGTTTAAGGCCCTCTTGGTGTTATTGAGTGGCCTTTAGGGCTCGGATCCCTCAGTGCTATGTGTCTATAAACACTGGAATTGTAACAGTTGAATCTAGTCTGGTAAGACTCCTGTGGCAAGCGGTCTTTATAGCAAGAGTGGGACTCACCCATACTGTTGTTTGGTGGTCTGTGCTTGTATGTCTTGAATTGTTGATTAGTTGAATTTGCATATGGCACATGAGAATATAAACTCTGCCGATTACTTGTGCATGGATTACAAATGCATTGGTGTTGGGAACTGCATATCTTTGTATTTGGTATTAAGTTCATACAAGTTTGTCCTCTGAGTAAACATGGTTGATCACAGAATTTGTGGCTGTCTGGTTCTAGGTATCATATCCAAGCCTTATTTGAGACATTTTTAACTTCCCCTTTCTTGATTCACAGCATCACAGGACCATCCGAACGATGTGGAAGAGGCGATGAATGAACAGGAAAGCTCAGGTTTGTAAATATTAAAGTTATCAGTGCATATTTCTGTTGGAAGTTGTGACTTAGGAAGGCTTAAGTCGGGGTGAGATGTCTACTCTGATTTCCCAGAGAGTTATCGTCGTAATTCTTGTAGATGTTCATATCCTCTAGATGACGAACTCGTCTGCATATCGTTTAACATTACAAGGTAAATGAAGAGAAAAGAATGCCTTTTCCCACCCCACCGGGGCACTAGACATGAATGCAGGAGTCTGCAAACCACAGTCTGCTCGTTGCCATCTTTGCAACTTGACTTGTGGGACTTTTTACATGTTAGATTTAATAAAAGATTGTAGTAGTACACGTGTTAGCTTTTGTTGTGACAAAAACAGCTGAGAGAGGTAATTTTTAAAGGATAAAATTTTTCAGTTTCATTCGCATATTGGCTTTCATTATGACGTCTTCGTACATTTGTAGAGTGTGCATTACGTATGTACACCCCCCCCCCCCGCCAGCCACCCTTGGCTGGTTTCCCCATCATCCTGGTTTCCTCCAATTTCCCAAATAATCCCCCCTTCTACTTTTGTGTTTTGTCTTTTCTCGTTTCCTTTCTTTCCCTCTCTTGCCCCTGTCCCTTCATCCCCTTTAAAATACAGTTTTCACATGAGGACCCACATGTTTGTCTTTCAGACTTCTGGCTTCACTTAATTCGATGTTTAGTTCAATCACTGACATCAAGTGACATCATTCTGTTCTTTATGGGGAAATAACGTCAGTCTTTAGTTACTCCACATTGGCTATAGCTACTCTTTGCTGATGGCCGCTTAGGCTTAGCTATTGTACATAGGGTCACAGCAAACAGGGGAGTGCAGGTGTCTCTATTGTATACAGACCTAAAGTGTATACCCTGGAGTAGGCTAGCAGGGTCAAACCAAGGAGGGAAGGCTCCTCCCTGCTCACAGAGTCAGATTTATTATTGTTGTTGTTGTTGTTATTTTTGGTGGTGATGCTGGGATTTGAACCCAGGGCAACCTGAGGACTACTTTGGGCCTGCGGCAGAACAGAATACTATGCAGCAGGAGCAGATGGCAGAGTGGGGCTACTCACAACATGGTCACCAGGAAGCAAAACTATTCTGAAGGGAGGGCAAGCTATTCTCAAAGACCCGACCAGTGACACACTGACCTATTTCCTCTAATAAGGCCCCACCTCCTAACGGCCCATATAGCTATGGATTCATTGATGGATTCATCCCTGATGAGATTAACACCTCATGATCCAATCACCTCTCAATAGTGCCACTAACTGGGGCCCGAGCCTCCAACAAAGGAGCCTTTGGGAACAGGTTATATCCAAGCCACGGCAGTATCTAACTTACAAAATCTTTTGGGTTAGAATTAATTTGTGACTCCTGTAGAACGGTGTATGTGATGTGTATGCTGTTCGCTATTAGGTGAAATCTTTCTTCTTTCTTCTTCTTAGATGTCAGTGAAGCAGTAACAGATGCTGACAAGCCACAGCAGGATGCAGGTATTGGATGGGCACTGCCATTCACCTTTAAATCGTGGACAGCATCTTCGGTGTTACTGTGTTTATTTGACGGCTTTTTCTTATAAAGATTAGAGATGCCATTTTAGTAGGACGTTTTTTGTTCCGTGTATCATGCACGTGTCTCCTTTTCTACTGACAGCCTCACTGTAACGAAGCAGGCTGCTAATTCCTAATGCTAAGTTTTTACAGCTCATTAGCAGGACTTTTTATGAGAATAAATTTCTTCTCTTTTTACATCCATTCCTTTTGGGCAGAGACACACATTTGTAACTGCAGCATTAATTCGAAATCTGTGTATAAGATAAGGTTTTTTTAATATTTGTTTTATTCTTTAGTTACACAGCCTTAATATCTTGCTTAATACTTATTTAGTCTTAAATCTCCATTTTTTTTTTTTTTGCAGAGGAAGTAACACAGCAAGACTATGATGAACCAGGTTTGTAAATATTTCATAACCCTAAGCCTCTCATTTGTTTCTTAGTTTACATACAAATACAGAGAATTACATTCGAAGCTATGACAATCATGCAACACCCAACAACCATCTTGAAAGAATTCACCTATTTCAGTGAATATGCCCTTGCTTAAATGATACCTTATTTTATTTTAGTTTACAAATTGCAGTGATAAGCTATTGAAAGCATTGATGTCATTTGACGCTCACCCCCTTTGACTAACATATGGACGGGCGACCTCTTCAGTCGGAGTTTGCTTCTACAAAGCCGTGCTTTCTTGAAGGAGACTTGCATGGCATTTTGTCCTGGTGGGGAAGACTGAGGCATGGGGTCTGGCCGGAAGTCCATGTGTAGGGTGACTGGGACTGTACAGGCCAGTGTTTAGGTGGCTGTACTGGTCTGGTCTCCAGGCACCTCCAGCACTAGCTTCTTGAGTTCCATGAAAGAGATTGTTTTCCCTGCTTTTGGGCAAGAGAATTGAGGTTGGGGAAGGTAGACACATTGCTCAAGATTCTCTGAGTAAGAGAGAGAGTTTGGGATGTGTTGTTTTTAATTAGAGCATCTCCAGAACCACTGTGTGAAGACAAAATTCAACTGAGAGTAACTGAGTAGAGAGAAAGAAGGCTGAGAAAATTGGCTGGGACCGATTTCAGTATGAGGATCTGCAGGTGACTGTAGCATTGACATTCAGATCTGTGGGAGCCCTACTTCTTGAGAGCTGACAAAGTGCACAGAGGGGGAAAAATTACAGTCTGTGTATAGGTCTGATATGCACTTTTGTTATGCATGTGTTTAAGATGGCAGTTCTAATGAGCTATAAATGATAAACTTAGGTTTTGCTTACATGCATTTTTTTTATAAAATTAAAAGGCTTGGCATTTAAAAGCATTTAAATTTTTGGTCTTGAAGGAGAAAATGGATATGTAGACATTAAAGATTATTTCTAAACCTAAGAGGGAATATTTTTCTGCATTCTTCTAATCACTGTCAAGGTTTTATAACACATGGTTGGTCTACATTGTTCAGACCAACTCTAGAGGAATCTAAAGTCAAATGTATCAAGAGTTAAGTTGGGCCAGGCATTGGTGGTGCATGCCTTTGATCCCAGCACTCAGGAGGCAGAGTCAGGCAGATCTCTGTGAGTTCCAGATCAGCCTGGTCTACAGAGCAAGTTCCAAGACAGCCTCCAAAACCACAGAGAGACCCTGGCTCGAAAAACCAAAAGGAAAAAAAAAAAGTTAAGTTAATATCATACTTAATGGCAATACTTTCCCTAAGAAGCATATTATAATAAGTATTATTTTAAAATGTTAATGAAAGTTAGTGATCATGAGATGATAATGAGTCAAGGGTAGGTCTTGTGTCTGGGTACTGCCTTTTCTCAAAAGTACTGGGTGATAGAAAAAATTTAAACATGAGAAGCGAGAGCCCTGCAAGCCCAGGGTGGAGGTTGGAGCAAGGAAGGCCTGTTGCTGGGAGAGGCGGAGCTTAGAAGTATCCTGGGTTGAATGCTGCCCCTGTCCTCATGTGGATTGTTTTCAGGCTCTGATGGGAGTGGGTTGAGGAGAGAATGTCCAGTGCGAGTTACTGAAGAAATCTGACTGGGTTAGAAAAAGCAGGGCAGGGCAAAAGTCACCTGGCCCAAGAACAAGCTGGCTTCCCTCCCTATGTCTGTAGAGGTTTGTACATGTTTAAGTGTTAATTGCGGTTGATATGGTTGTATTCTAATGTGAACAATGATGGCTAAAATATGGCCAGTACTCAAAAGCAGTTCTTTATTAATGTATAAATGGATAGATTTATTATCATTAAGGCAGACTAGGTTTGTTTTTGGTGTACCAGACATTGGCAGCATTTCAGAAGGTCAGATGACAGGAAATTGCTTGCTGCTGGGTGCGGAGGAGGGCCTTGGGGACACAGTATTTGCATCAAAGCACAGAAACTCCAGGCCCTGTGTCAACAGATGGCAGCCAGGAATGGGCACTGGGCCCTGGTTACCATGGTGAATTAAAGGTCCTGTCAGCCAGTTCCTGCTAAGAGGGTAGCAGCCGGGGTGTTTGTCCCCAGGTAACCATCTGAGAACCAATCCCTGTGCAAACTAGAGACTGCCTGGTAAGATCAGGATAATTAGCAGGCTAGAGCTCTCACAGACAGGAAGGAGGCAGAAAGGACAATCAGTGTCAGCTAGTCAAGCTTGCTGACAAGTGACTGGGGGGAGGGGCATGTACTTCCCCTGTGAAGAAGGAGCATATGAAATTACCATCTCCCATGACTACCCAGTGGCCACATTTGGAGGCCAGACTATTTGTTTTACATCATTTAGCCAAACTGCTCCCACTTCTGCTCTGTAATGCACATTGTTAGAGAGTAAGCGGGGGAGCTAAAAACATTTACAAGTCAAAGGTTAGACATAGTACATTGTTCGTTGTTGTCGTTATTCGGCGCTACGTGATTTATTTATTTATTTATCTATCGTTTCTGTTTGCTTCATAGTACATGAACATTCAGAAAAGGAAGGGATAGCGATTTCAGGTGAGTTTTTCCAATGTTGGCTGTATTTTCACCGGCTGCATAGCTGTGGAGCAAAGGAGAGATATAGGAATTACAGTAGATTTCTCAAGCCACTAAGAAGTCATTAGGAATTGTCACAGGGCATCTACAGTGAGATTGTTGCTATATGGCAACAGATATCAAAATATGAAGATATGCTAGGCCCTTGCATCAAACAGCACATGTTTCCCGTGTGTGTGTGTGTGTGTGTGTGTGTGTGAATGAGTGAGAGTGTGTGTGTGCATGCGTGCGTGCGTGTGTGAGTGAGAGTGTGTGTGTGTGCATGTGTATGCATGCGTGCGTGTGTGAGTGAGAGTGTGTGTGTGCATGTGTGTGCGTGCGTGCGTGTGTGTGTGTGTGTGAATGAGTGAGAGTGTGTGTGTGTGCGTGCGTGCGTGTGTGAGTGAGAGTGTGTGTGTGCATGCGTGTGTGTGTGTGCGTGCGTGTGTGTGAGTGAGAGTGTGTGTGCATGTGTGTGCGTGCGTGCGTGCGTGTGTGTGTGTGTGTGTGTGTGTGTGTTTTCTTAAGTGCTTCGAGCAATCCCTGCATCACTTTCCTGGGATGCCATTTGCATACGATGTCAGTACTTGTCACACGCCTTCTAATGTGAAGGGAAATGACAGGGCCTGCACATGGTCTCTTCTCCTTTTCCCCTGGGAGTTTCTGATGCTTGGCTGGTGAATCTGAGGATGTAGAATCCATGGGCACAGAAGAATTTTTATTTAAAATTAGCAGGAGTAAGATTAGTCTCTTTGATGGCACTTTTGAATACAGTTTAGAATTAAAGTTCATTTTGTGGTATAAATACTCAGGAGTTTCCCATAAGGAGATCCAGCCCAGACAAAACTTTCTGAGTAGATTTTAGCCTCCACTCAGGAGCTAAAGTCAGTGGTTCTCAGCGTGTGGGTCACATCCATTTGGGGGTCAAAGGACACTTTCACAGGGGTTTCTTGAGACCATCAGAAAACATAGATATTTACCTTATGACTCGTAACAGTAGCAAAATTACAGTTTTGAAGTAGCAAGAAAATAATTTTATGGTTGGGGGTCACCACAGCATGAGGAACTGTATTAAAGGGCTGCAGCATTAGGAAGGTTGAGAACCACTGATCTAAGTGGAGGTGAATTAATATGTTTGGCTTCTTTATTGTTATATTTTAGATAATACCATAGAAGATTCCAGCATAATTCCAGAAGGTAGGTTATTTTTATAGATGTGGTCTTATACCCTGCATCAAAGTAGATCAGTTTAAGTCAAAACATATGTGGTGAGCTGTGTGTTTACCCAGGGCTTGGGGATGGGCAGTGCTGGGTGGGTGAAGCCCACAGGGTTCTGTTCCATGAAGCTGCCATTGTAGAGGCCAGACATGATAGAGTGCAGAGACGGGACCGAAACAGGCAGCTGTGGGAGACATGGATGTGGGTGAAGAGCTCCCCTTGTTTGTGAGTAAGCGACCCCTTCGGAGAAGGCACGCTGGCCATAAAAGGTTATTCTGGTTGGAAATCTGCTGGATGTTGCACAGTTCATGATGTTATTTATACGCAAAGGAGGCAAAACATAGTTATTGTTTGGTTGGTTGACCAATTCTCTTGGAAATGAAGGTGTATTTTCTGAAAAGTAAACATGGTTGCTTATACTCAGTTAAGTAGTAGTGTTTAATTACAGCAGATGCAAATGACTCTTGGCGTATAGAAAGTTCCATGTGGATTGTTTTGGTTGGTCCTCATGGTGGACACTGAAGAGGAGATAGGGCAAGGATCTTTGTCTTTTTTTTTTTTTTTTTTTTTTTTTTATTCTTTTTTTTTTTTTTTTTAATAAGCACAAATGTGCTGAAACTGGAATAAAACCTTACTGAGATCTGGGTGATGCTGTTTCCACGGCATAAGTGGCTGAGTGCCCCTTCCCTGGAGTCCTGAAGTTGACTGTGTGAGAATGCACGCTTTCTCAGCAGAGAGCGACCACAGCAGATGTGAAGGAAGGAGAAATTTTCTCAGATTACTCTTAGGGTTTTTAATGTACATTCTCTGTCAGAGCCCCTGCCAAGGGTAAGCATATTACTGAGATGGACTGCTGCTAAAGGTTAGTAGCTTTGGGCTTGATTTGGCAGACTGCATTGAAGTATAAGCTGAGGAAATATGTGTGAAGGATTGGTAACTAGATTTACCCTCCTGTGCACTTGCAATGGGAGATGCCCACAGGTTTACCTTCTGTATTCAGATAGGAGTCATCTTCAGGTACTAGGGACAGTTGCAGTGGGATTTTCTCTCATTTCCCATCAGCGTCTTGAACATCTCTGAGTCACTGAGCACCAGAAAATAGAAAGCCAAAATCCTTAGGGAGGATTTTATAGACCCTTCCTGGCTTGAAAATAATTAACATCAGGATTCTGTAGAGGAACAGAACATCCGTAATGAGTATGTATATATTACAGAAGGCTGTCTAGTAGATTGGCTTATCTGATGTTGGCGAGGTGGCCCGACTATGCACTGGAGAGACTGAGAACCAAGTAACTGCTCAGTACACAAAGCTGGAAGGATGCCTTAGCATTCCCAAGGTGGTGATGAAGACCTTAGGGTTCCCAGAGAGCTGCCGGTCTTCAGTGCAGTCAGAAGGCCAAAGGAGCTGGTTCTGATGGCAGTGGATGGTGGAGGCATTTTACCATACATCCAGGGCTTGGAAGCATGGTGCCTTCCTAAGAATTTTCAGACAGGCATTTTGACAATATGATAGACTGCCAATTACCTCTGTTGAACACTGAGGGATGTGATCCCACCTATGGCTCTTGCTGGATGGCAGCAGCAAGGTGGAACTTGTCACCTTCACGTGTCTCCTGGCCACCTCTTCTGTTGCTGTAGTTGGTTATATCAGGACATTGGGATTGCAGACAAGTAACACAAGGGTTATTCCACAGCTACCCTCAAGTCCTTTATAGCTCCTCCTTGTGTCTTCTGTGCAGCTCGTGGACTGTCGCTTGGTACAGCCTTTCTCTTGGTAGAGGACAGCTGCCCACTAGCCATGTTTTTCAGTGTGCCTGTCCCCTTGGGATCCACATTTCACATGCCATCAGGGTAGTCTATGTAAAAATCCAGATCTTTGTGTGCCTATCCACTGTCTTCCAGGTGTGCCAGGAAGGTTGCTTTCATTCAGACAATGAATAGAAATGACTCTCAGACTGGCTTGAGGTAGCATGACTGAGAGTAATTGATGGGTTGGAAGCCAGTTTTCGTGAAGTGAGTTCTGAAAATCCTGGGGGAATTCTGTTTTTCTTTACAGCCTGTAGCCAAATAAAGAAAACTAGCATTTGGACAGGAGAGATGTCTCAGCAGTTAAGAGCACTGGCTGTTCTTCCAGAGGACCTGAGTTCAATTCCCACCACCCACACTTGGTGACTCACAGCCATCTATAGTGGGGTCTGATGGTGTCTTCTGGCATAAAGTTGGCAGAGCAATCATAGACATAAAATAAATAAATATTAAAAAAAATGAAAGACAATATTATACAATAAGCAGGAAAGTGGACGCAACTGGATGACACTGAGTGAGGAAATCCAGGCCCAGAAAAGCAGAATCTTTCTCTTCTCTCATGTGGATCTTAGCCTCTTCCTTTCTACGTGTTGTATATCTGTATGAGCCAGGAGGGCTAATGTCATGGAAACTAGAAAGGGGCCCAGAAGAGGGCATTTAAAATCTGTATGTAATGCTGTATTTAAAGTCATGACAGATTGGATTAGCATCTGATTATTTATGAGAAATGATTGAATTTCTGCCTAAATTTCCTGCTGGGTGTGGCCCCTCTTCTGCTCAGTAATGTTATCAAATCTCTTTACTCTGTACATTTATACACATTAAACTTTGCATTGAGTTTCAATTTTATTTTGATCTTGATGCCTTCCAGTGTTCATTAGTTCTCTTGCAAAATTACTCCCTCTAATAAAATCTCTGGTAAAGGGAAAATTCTGGAGTAAGTTAATGTAAACTATGGTGACATAATAGGTACTGTGTTTAGGTTGTATTGCTAGAATTGGCCAGCTGTTTTGTGTTTAAAAATCACAGACAAAAATCTGTGATACTTCAATGAAATTTCCAGGGTAGAATTAGCTGAAAATTTTATTTAACTTGGAATAATAATACTTTGAGAGTGTGACATGAGCGATGGGGAGAAAATGAAAATGTTTGTGCATTAGCAGCGGGTGGGGGTTTTGTTATATTCTTTTTATCTTTGTATTTTAAAATTGTATTTTATTTGTATAAGTATGTTGCCTGCATGTGTGTCTATGCAGTGTGTGTATTGCTGTTTGTGGAGGCCAGGAGAATGCACCAGATGTCTGGAACTAGAGTTACAGGCAGTTGTGAGCCGCCTTGTGGGTGCTGGGAACTAAACACACTCGTAACTGCTAAACCATCTCTCCAGTCTTGTTTACTTTGTTTTTTACTTTTAAAATGGGCTTGGACCTTTTACCATACACAGTGTACAGCACCCAAAGCATAAAAATAAAATACAGATTCATCTTGAAGATAACTTTTTTCGAAAACAACTTTACTGAGTATGCCGTTTGATTTTAATATTGTTTTACAATTGAGTTTTTACAAAGTCAGTGTTGCAAGTATGAGGGAAGACTTTTCAAGCAGAAGCAGGTGGCGTGTCTTATGGGAGTGGTAGGGACATGTGACATCCTCACTGTCCCCAGGAGAGAACGGTGACAATTTTTCAGTGATAAATTCTCTATAGAGGAGACTGGGTGCTGGCTTGTCTTTCCTCCTTGTTTATTGAGTCTAATGCAAACTGTGGGGAGAACGGGGTCTTGGTGCCCATCCGCTGTCAGCTGGGTCCCATCCTGAAGCCCATTTTGCAAATGATTGAGAAGTTTGCACCTTTGTTCCACTGTAGCTAATTTTTTATTTTTGTCATCATAGTATAAAATCCCAATGCTTTTATGACAATCATAGGTGAATTTTTAAAAAATTATTAGCATAGCGGTGATCTTCAGCATGTAATGGATTGTTGCTTTCTTTAATTTTAGAGATAAATGTCCCCCCTGTAGAAGAACAGCAAGGCACACCACCAGGTATGATATTTCCTTAGATCTAGTTGTTTTGCTTTTTTGTTTGAATTTAAAATACTGTTGGTGTTTTAAATTTTCAAATTGGTGTCTTAGTTTAAAATTTAAAATACTGTTGGTGTGTTAATTTTATAAAAGACCTTACAAAACAGATCTATAGTGGCTAAAAAATCTTGAAGAGGATTTCTATATTTTTTAAAAAAAGGCACTTGTATTTTAATGACATAACAGTCATAGAAAACACATTCCTGGTTCAGACTAATACATGTATGTTGTATAGAATTTAAGAAGTGTTGAGAGCTGGGAGTCGGTGGTGGCACACACCTTTAGTCCCAACACTCAGGAGGCAGAGGCAGGTAGATCTCTGTGAGTTCGAGGCCAGTCTGGTCTACAGAGCTAGTTCCAGGACAGGCTCCAAAGCCACAGAGAAACCCTGTTTGGAAAAAACAAAAACAAAAACAAAAAAGCCTTGAGTAAAGTTCTGTGTGAGCTGTCATTGTAGATGCTGGTGAAGATGTCGAGCATAAGTTGAGTGATTTGTGATTCCATTTTGACTGTCAGGGTATTTGGTGGTGGATATGGAAATGTTTGCCTCAGGGTGAAGTGAAATTGTGTGTATGTTAGCACACGGTTCCTCTTGTTCCAGTCTTCCCAGCCATCTGGGCGCTGGGCGGGGGGCATCTTCAGTGCCCAGGGCAGCCTAGTCTAGTCGTTGAGCTGATTTCCACACACTCTCCTTTGCCCCTGCAGCCCTCTGTCAAACCAGTGAATTCAGAGACGGGGCGGCCCTTGAGCCAAGCCTGCTGTTTTCCAGTGCTTTATAGAGCACAGTGCCGTAGGCTTTCCTGGTGATGGGGGATTGGTGTGGACAGGGGAAAGGGCTTTGCTGTTTCTTCTCCAGTCATGTTTCTTGCCATTGCTGTATGTCTCTGCCTTTCTCTTTGAGCCATGTTGGGTCGCTGTTCACCCCTTTTCTTATTGGATGCAATAAAAATCGTTAGCAGTGACGTGGGTGCCCGCTGTAGATTTTTGTAGGAGTCATTGTACCTGGGAAATGAACCAAATACTGAATTTCAGGATGAAAAAATAGCCAAAGAATACAACAGAGAATGTTTTTAGTTGTGCTTCAGTGTGTCTCGGTTCATTTGGTGGATGGGATGTTTTAGGTTTTGGTAGTTTTCATATCATGAACATGTATGTTAATTAATATGCCAAAACATTTAATTTAGAGCCCTGAATGGTTGGTATTACAGTATGAATGGGAAAAGGTATCCATGGAGACATTTATATGATACTATGGAATATTGTATAGTTTGCCGTTTTGAAGAGGCAGGCAGGGTAAGCGAAGATGAAACTTGTGTTTTTCTCTTTCTTGTTGAACATTGCTTGACACTGACAGGCAGAACAGGCATTGGAGTTAGCATTTATGACTATAAACCTTTCACGAAAAGTATTTGAGAAGTAATCTAGGAAATAATGAATTTTCAGAGTATTTTTCTAGTTGTGGCCTATCCTTTCAAATTTATCATTGAGCTCACTATGCTGAAAGGGATTGAACCTGTAAATCTCTGTGCGTTTGTTTCAGCGTCTTACAAACTGATGCTCTAATTATTTTGGAACATACACATAAAAGCCAAGTGGTTACCTGGCTAGTGGAGTAACATGCTTTGTAAAGGGAGATACTTTTCAGCCTCAATAACAGCACATCAAACTGAAGATGTGGTCCATGCAGAGGTCCCAGTGTGTGATGAGGTCTCCGGGAATGGTGGCTGTGGCTGTTTGTGTTCAGGGATTAATTGGTTTGATCTGTGAGGTACAGCAAAGGAGCTGGAACTCCGCAGGAACTGATCAAGAACTGGGCCCTGTAACTGGGCTCTGTAGAAGCTCACAGTCGCTTCCACGGCCGGAATTTGACTTTGCTGCAAAACAGTGTGATGCTCAGAATCAATGAGTCTTTGCATGGAGCTTCCCCATTTACCGCATCTTGAACTTAGCATTACTTTATATTATAGTTTGTATATATAATTGTACAGAAAAATAGTCTACCTATAGTTATGATATCTCGGTTCAGTGAGCTGACTGCTTTTGCTAAAGTGTTGATTGTCTGTCTGATGGCATAGCCATCAGGGGACATAGCCATCAGGTCTGTCCCTCATTAGAGCCCGTCTCTGGGAAGCTGAGCTGGAAGACTTTGGAGAATGCTAAACCTTTGCCTTCCTTGATCATTCCAGGACTAGGCCACACAGTCTCACTGAAGTTCATGATGGTGTGTTTCCTAGTGTTGCTCTCTTAAGGCGTTATGGCCGTATAAACAGTCACAAGGTAGGAAACAATGAGAGCTAAGACTCGTCAAGTGTTAGTTACACTGATGGCTTTTTAGGACATCTCATGGGTTTAACGCAACAGTTAGAAGTATCAGTTTTGTAAGTGAGGATGCTTAGGTGTGGCAAGTCCATGACCTTCCTCAGGCCCCCACAGGAGTGCAGTTGAACAACAAATGTTGGCTCCAGGGCCTACCACCCTGCTGCTTTCTAGAACATTTCAAGGAAATGAAGGTCATTGAGCTGGTGGAAATTTCTGGAGCTTTTTGAGTGTGGTAAATTAGACTTGCCATCTACCTGCATGTCTTTCTTCGTTTTCCCTGGTTTGCCATTTAGGACTGGGGCTTGTTGAAGATCTGTGGCCTAAAGCAGTTTTCTAATAATGTATCTTTTGCCCCCTTTGTAGATGTGTTGGTGATCTGTAGTGTATGAAAGATCAGTCTTGAGAAACGATCATTCTGATACTAGAAATTAAATATTTTGAATTCCAGCTATTTTAAATTGATTAAAATATTTACCCCCCTTTTAAAAACAAGTTTTTACCTTTCTTAAATTCCAATATTAATTTGAAGTCACGCAGCATGTTCGTAGCGATTTCAAAGGATAGGTCCACATAACATCAATGGAATGATTAATGTAGGAGTCGGGCACACTTGAGAACTTGTGAACTAAGTGGCTCCATAAAGAGTGTCCCTCTGTGTGCAGTCAAAGGGCGGATTAACATCAGGTTACATTTGAGAGAGGTGTGAGAGCGTTGTGGTTTCTGAGAGATTCTTCTGCTCCTGGAGCTCTGAAGTTGGTGGCCACGCTCTTGGCTCAGCCCATTGTGGAACAGTCCAGCAGTGGCCATGGTTTCCCTCAAGTACATTCAGCTAGAACTCCCACCCAAATGTTCCTCTCATCCAGCACTTTAAACACTGGCGGGCTTAGAAGTCTGATGCAAAAGAGAAGGCTGGTTCCGTGGTCAGAGTAGCCAGCGTTTAATAATCACTAACTTTTTTGTTATTGTTGTTATCGATCATTTATTTAAAAATCATATATTGAACAATTATGATGATACAGGCCTTGGCCAGTGCAATCAATGATATGGTGCCTGGCCTGGTTTAGAATCCAATAGGAGTATAGTGAGGTAAAACAAACATGATGGCCTTAACTTCTCAGAGTGGCATGAAAGATGGCTCTTAGGAGGGGAAACTCACTTGACTTCCAAAGGGCTATGCAAAAAGGTCGGCATCCTGGTCATTGTGCACTGACAGGTGGATGTGGGGGCAGGTGCTGGCTGACGAAGGCTAAGATAAGACGGTGTGTCCCCCAGGAAATCAGAAGGCATGGTGGGACACACACCGACATCTCTCAGTGTCTTCTATATGAAGATCTGGACCCCAGAGTAGCCAGAAACCACTAACACATTTCAAATGGAGAAGTTACAGAATCAAGGATTGTCCATCAAAAGAGTGGAGATGAACAAGGGCAAGGGAGCTCAGCTCCAACTGTGGTGGAGGATCTGGGAAGTGCAGAACGAAGGAAAGCATTTATGGAAAGTATAGGTAGAAGTAAATCTTTGTGGGGGGTGTACAGGGTTGGTCCTGTTGGCGAAGGGTGGGACTCAATGGAGAGATGAAGGGCAGCAGCCGCAAGGGCCAGCTTTGTGCTTAAGAGGGAGTTTGCATCTTAGTGAAACTTGAGCGTGGCAGCTTGGAATGCATACAGGAACAGACTGAAGTCCTAAAGATTGCACTGCAGGGTCTAGGGTGTTTCAAAAGATTTTATCCTTAATTAGATGCATGCATGTGTGCACCAGTAGGGCAGTGTGCAGATGTGTGCAGGTGCTCATGGAGGTCACAAGGGAACAGGAGAGCCCCTGGAGCTGGAGTAATAGGCAGCAGTGGGAGCCTGCTTATATCACTGCTGAGAACCAAACTTGGTCCTCTGCAAAATCAGCAAGCACTCTTAACTGCCAACCCCATGTCCCTTACTACTGTTAATGAGCATTTACTGTTAAACTTTGAACAATTTCCTATTGTCTCAATATAATTCAAAACTACTATTTTTCTCGAAGTCTAGCTAGTTGTTAAATTCTAAATTATAGCATAACATCAGCTTGATGTTTTTCAACTTTTCCGATTGAGGTATAATTTGCGTACTGAGAAGTGCTAAAATGTTCAGGTTTTACTTGTGTATGCATGCTGATAAATCTTATTCTAGAAAACATCTTGCACCCCCAAAGTCTCTCTATTTCTTGTCAGCAGTCTCAACAGCTGCTGTTCTGGCCTACAACATCTAGACTAACTTTATCTGCTTTCGAATTTAATGTAACTAGAGTCTCTCTCTCTCTCCCCCCCCCCCATCTCTCACATTTTTGTGGTTCATTTCCGTTGTTCAACATGATTTCTGTGAGCTTCGAGTTACCTTTTTTGTAAGGTCCAGTAATTTAATCTTGACCATTATTGTTTTCTATGAGCATACAATAATGATTTATCCTTCTGAGGGTGGGTATGGAAGGAAGCTGCTATTATTAAACATTCACTTTTGTTGGGTATATAAAGAAATGTGGATACTTTTTAGTTGTTCCAAATGAGTTACAACAGTTCTTGCTTATATAATGGCTTAGGTTTGTCTTGGCTACATACAGAGATAGATGATGGGTGGGTGGATGGATGGGTGGGTGGGTGGGTGGATGGGTGGGTGGATGGATGGATGGGTGGGTGGATGGATGGGTGGATGGGTGGATGGGTGGGTGGGTGGGTGGATGGATGGGTGGATGGGTGGATGGGTGGGTGGGTGGATGGGTGGGTGGATGGGTGGATGGATGGGTGGGTGGGTGGGTGGGTGGATGGATGGGTGGGTGGATGGGTGGGTGGATGGGTGGATGGGTGGGTGGGTGGGTGGATGGGTGGGTGGGTGGATGGGTGGGTGGGTGGATGGATGGGTGGGTGGATGGGTGGGTGGGTGGATGGATGGGTGGGTGGATGGATGGGTGGGTGGGTGGATGGGTGGGTGGATGGGTGGATGGATGGGTGGGTGGGTGGGTGGGTGGATGGGTGGATGGATGGATGGGTGGGTGGGTGGGTGGATGGATGGGTGGGTGGATGGGTGGGTGGATGGGTGGATGGGTGGGTGGATGGATAGGTGGATGGATGGGTGGGTGGGTGGATGATAAGTATTGTCTTAGCATTTCTATTACTGTGATAAACCATTAGAAACAAAAAGCAACTTCGGGGAGGAAAGAGTTTCATTCACTTTAGTCCATTGCCAAGCAGGGGGACACGCAGAACAGGAATCAGAGACAGAACCGAAGCAGAGGAGGAATGCCGCTTACTGGCTTGCTCCCCATGGCTTGCTCGGTCTGCTTTCTTATACACTTCATGTCCCGGGACGGCACTGCCCACAGCAGGCTGGGCCCTCCCTCACCAGTCACTAATGGAGACTGTGCCCTCACGGGCTTGCCCGTAAGTCAGTCTCTTGGAGGGATTTCTCAATTAGAATTCCCTCTTCCAATATATGTCTAGGTTCCTGTCATTTGACAGAAATCAACCAACACGCATACATTCACAGGACAGAAAGGAAAGTCATAGTCATAAGATAATCTCAACTAGTTTGTAAAGGATACGCATTTAGCTCACAGTTCTACAGGATGTCCATGCACATGGCATTAGCATGTGCATAGTTTCTAGTGATGGCCTTTCACTGCATCATGTCAGGGTGGAGGATGTCCATCTGCTGAGTCAAGAAAAACCTGCTAGTTTGGCTCTTTCTCCTCGTTTTCAGAAAACTAGTGCCGTCAGCGGTCCTCAATCCCCAGACCTGTTCCAATATGGCCTGTCCTCAAAAACCACCCTGTATATGACTTTATATTAAATGTCCGACACATGAGTTCATTGGAAGCACACTCAAGCTGCATGAGTCTTGTGGCCTTAGAAAGGGAGTCAACATTTGGCTGGGGACGAGGACCACCCACCCCTTTCTTACCTAATTCTCTGTGTGTGTAAACCTAATACTGTGCTGCGAAACAAACCACATACTAAGATCTGAAGCAAAGATGCTCATCTCCAGTTGAATGGGGATGCATTTTGCTTGTACTGTCAACAGCGGTAAGGGTTAACATAAAATTGCTCTCCAGTTGGTTCTTTTAATGATTTAAAAAATACCTATGTTTATGTGTATTTGTGTGGGTGCCTGGGGAGGCCAGTAGAGGACCTCAGATCCCTTGGAGCTGGAATTGTGGTGGTTGTGAGCTGCCCTGCCTGGGTGCCAAGAACTAAACACAGGTCCCTGGAAGATAAGCATGGGCTTTTTCAACCCCAAGCCAGCTTCCTAGCCCCATTTAGATGCCATCTTTGGAAATTCTTTGTGGCTTATTTTTCAAGGACAAATTCCATTTTTTGGTGTGTGTGTGTGTGTGTGTGTGTAATCATTGGTAGGAGAAATAATTTTAAGGCCTGTCTGTGTTTCTCACAAAGCTGAGCTCCTTCCATCCTGTGCTGTGAGAAGTTCTCAGGAGACCCAGACTTTCATCATCAGCTTATCAGCTCTGTCAAGTGACGGCTAGAGACTTCCGGGTTGTTAATTGATTCTGTTACCAAGTTACCGCTGAAAACAAACCAGAATATTTACTTCAGCTGGTGTGTGTGTGTGTGTGTGTGTGTGTGTGTGTGTGTTTAAGGGGTATGAAAATGAAGCAGTTCCACAGTCTGCTGACTGGTCCTTTAATTTAGATTTCCCCTTATTTTTACAGATACTTAAGGCTTCAAAGACTGCCCCTGCTACTACAGGAGGACCAGGCTAATCATACGCTCCAAAAGATGGCTGTGCTAGATCTCATGACGTAGTTACTGGCCATCGAGATCTTTGGGAATGAACACTAATGATGTTTAGAGTGAATTACAGTCTACTGGCATTTTAGTGTATTCTTTTTCTTTCTTTCTTTCTTTCTTTCTAAACGTACTACTTTACATTCCTGCATGTCCTCATTGGGAGCACCCTTGGCTCTGTTGGGTTTCTTTTTCTTTTGTGGTACAGCTTTTGTTTTCCTACATTTAAGTGTATTTTTCAGAAAAGACTTGAGGATGTAGCAAAAATTGTCACGACAGGGTTTTAATATATTATTAACAACTAGCATTAACTGTGTTGAACTGACTTGTATACATACTGTTAATCAGGATTTTAAAGCCGTTGTGAGTGCCTTGTCTTAGCACTCTGAATACTGTAATAGTGGTTCTGGGGTGCCGAAAAGGTGTGAACCCTGCCTATGCCCTGATGTTTTTATCAGGGTTGTTGGCATTAGCTTCAAGCGGTTGGGTTGCAGCACTGGCTTTGATATTTTTGTAGCTTTTAGTGATTTATTTGAAAATTTAATATTTTGGTTCAAGATGCAAGTGATCATTAACATACCTTTCAATGGAGGGGAGAATTAAACTCCTTGTGGGGACACAAGGTAAACAGTAGCTTGCACAATAAACATGTTCTTACACTTCAGCATGTTAGATCAGTCATATAACCACTTTAGTCCAGTCAGTATTTATTTACATTTTAGAGAATGTTTATATATTACTGATGCGTAGCTTAATGACTGCCCTGTGTGGCGCCCAATCAGTGCCCTCTCCATCCTGGTGTCTTTCAGGGCTCTCTCTCACTAGGGGAAGCCCATGGTGCCTCAGGTTGAGGGGATTCAGGGGCGTCTGAGAAGCAGTCACTGAGCCAATGTCTGCTGCTGGGTACGCAGGATGGGCCTCTTCCCTTATACGCTGACAATTTTATCCTATCTTTAGTGAGGTTCGCTTGCGCCTCTGGAATAGTGAAATGATGAAAACTGATTTGTGAGAAAAGAAGGCAGCTGTAGAAATATGGTTTGGGCACAGCCACCAGCCATTCAAAAAAAAAGCCACGAAGTTGTTTCCTTTCTAGCTCTTATTTATGTTAACACTGTTAAGATAGAGTGACCCCCTCCCCACCTTCCTCTAGGATAAAAGCAGAATAAATTTTGTCATTGTACATTGCAGTCCCAGTGGACTCACTACTACATGCTGGCTCAGTGTGTAATGACACCTCAGATAAGTCAATAAGCAATAATTTTTTTAAGGCTGTGACATGGATGCTATCGAGTTAAAGCTTGAATTATAATAAATCTCTTAATATTGCAACTTATAGAATACTTTTTATAAAACCATATTTTTTTAGGGCAACTTAGCAGTGACATATTATTGAAGAATGGCTGAAATAAGTTCCACTGGACTCTTGTATATAATCATTTCCAGAACGCTGGGAAGTAAGGGTTCATTGTAGCCAACTTCAAGTGCTTTTATTTGATAAAACAAAACATGTGAATTAATGAGCCTTGTCTTTACAAATATGTGCCATGGTGGGCAACAGGGGTGGGTTCTCTAAAAGTAATGTGTCTTTTGTGCAATGTTGCTTAAGAGCAATAAAATGTGGATGAATTCTTCTCGATAGTGTCATTATTTGGAATGTGAACTCCTTCCTTAATCTCCCTTCAGGGGTGGGAAACTCTCTGGATCCCTTCATCATCAGCATCCACCCGATGTGTGTAGTGGTGCTCTTTGTATGCTGCTTTTCAGGTTACCTTAGCCCAGTGTGATGACTTCAGGGTGTGCTGTGGGCTTCTCGCAGTATTCTATAGATGCTACAAAAAAGAGCTCCTTGGGGACAGACATATGTATGTATGTATGTATGTATGTATGTATGTATGTATGTATGTATCTCTGTTATCCACAAGACTGCCAGACAGATGTTATGCCTAGTCTAGTCAATATGTACTGTTGAGGCTAGGGAGGTGAGTGATTCAGAAAAGGATCTGAGTTCAGGCACCTACCACCCATCTATATAAAAACCACACCCAATGATATATGTTTATGACTCTGGTACTAGGGCCGATAGAGATAGATGGATCCCTGCCTTTTGCTGGTTAACTAGTGTGGCCAAACCAATGTGTTGCTATTCACATAATCCCATGTACACTGCACAGGCCAGTCCCGCAAGGGTTCTAAGTCCCCAAAGGGCTGTAAGTCCCCCAAGGGTTGTAAGTCCCCCAAGGGTTGTAAGTCCCCCAAGGGCTGTAAGTCCCCCAAGGGCTTTAAGTCCCCCAAGGGCTGTAAGTCCTAAGGGGACTTCTCAGAGGAGTGTGTGGGAACCAGAGCCTTTGGAGCTGCAGAAAGGAGCATGCAACAGCTTCACTTGCCTGTTTTAGCATCTTCCATTTCACTGGCTCTCACTGTGTGGGAAAGGCAACAGCAGGAAGATCGGAAGTTCAAGACCAACCTGAGCTACAGAAGCCTGTCTCAATAAAATCAAAATTAAATAAAACAGGAGCTGAGGTCAGTACCAGCTGAATGGTGCTCATAACTAATAGGTTTTAAGCCTGGAAGGCAGGAATACCACAATTCAAAGAATTTGTGAATAGTGTCATCACCAATTCATTGAGAAAATCCTCATACCTGGGAATCTCATATATTTACCCAGATAGATTCAGCTGCAAGGAAAATTGAGGCTTTCCATTTTGGAATGTGTAGTAAAAATCTGTGAATATGCTCAGTGATATACTTTAGCTTCAGAGGAATGGAAAGTGGAATTTTTAAGCGTGGCAATAATGAATTTGCCTTAGAATGATTTATCAGGGTCACTAATTTTCCATCTATATTATCTTACACTAGGAATGTTGATGAGTAGCACCTGTGGGTCATACCTGTGCTCCCAGCACTGCCGTGACTGAGGCAAAGCAATCATGAGGTTGAGGCCAGCCTAGGTAGCCTAGGAAGACCTTGTTAACAAATGAATGAGGGAGCATACTGATAAGAACAGGAGGAGAAGGGCTGAGTTGTTTTACTTAGAATGAACAATTCTGTGACCTTTTCAGAGATCACATTTAATTTTAGTTCTCTCTCTCTCTCTCTCTCTCTCTCTCTCTCTCTCTCTCTCTCTCTCTCTCTCTCTCTCTCTCTCTGTGTGTGTGTGTGTGTGTACTAGAATGTACCCTCCTATTCTTGTATTTGCGAACACTCGCCTGTTTTATGTATGGAGGCCAGAGGTTGATGTCAGATGTTTTCTATTGATTTCTACCTTAATTTTAAGACAGGATCTCTCCCTGAATCTGGAGCTTGCCCAGTGGGATGTCTGGCTGGCCAGCAAATCCCTGGGATCTGTCTGTCTGCCCACAGCACTGGGTTGCAGGCATAGGCTCCTATTACATGCTTACCGACAATCTAAACTCAGGTCCTTAGTGTTCTGACCAAGCATTTTACCCTTCACGGTCTTCTCAATCCTGAGATACCTGATTTTAAAATGAAATCAGATTATTTTCCTGCTTTGGATAAAATTGCTATATCAGTGTCTCTCCACTGGATGTCATCTTTTCCCACATATTCATATCCCAGAGCCTAAATGTAAGTGTGAGCTACAAACCAGTGCAGTGCAGGCAACTTATTACATATCACAGTCAGACAACATTTTATTCATCCACTCATGCCTATTCAGCTCTTGCTGCCAGGGCTGTGTTTTAGGCACCAGGGTTATTACAACAGTAATAAAATGAAGTCGCAGCTCCCACTACACAGGCTGATATTCAAAATATATGGAGCCAGAAATGTTTTTGATTTTGGACTTATTCAGACTTTAGAACACTTGCATATCTAATTTTTCATACATCTATATATAAATCTGTGTGTGTGCGTGCATGCGCGTGCATGTGTACATATATACTCAAGAGTCACACGTGTCTTACATGCATTTGTTGAGGTTGCATAAATATTGCTGTGTCTTCTTGCCCTGTGGCATCCTATTGGTTTTGGATTTTCACATTAGGGATTCTTCATCTAGATTTACACTTGAGTGTGTTTAGGAGGTCAGCAAGGAGTTGAGTGAAAGGAGTGGAAAGGACCACTGGCTGATGGCGCAGTCAGAAATGCGTCAGCCATGCAGTCTGAGTTAGGTAGGACCCTGCAATTCTGTGCTAGGAAGGCCGAGGCCGAGGCCGAGGCAGAAAGATGCCTGGAGCTTGCTGGTCACCTAGAGTAGCTGATTGGTGAGCCTCGGTCTTATAATCACAAGAAGAGGGGAGAGATTGTGGAGGATACATGACATTAACCTCTGGCCTCCACGTGTGCGGGTGTATGAGCATGTGCGCTCGTGTACACACACACACACACACACACACACACACACACACACAATGGGGGGTATGCAACAGGACAAACAATAGTGGGCAGGAGGAGATGCTGTACATGGTGCCCCTTACTGACAAGTCAGTAGAGATCTAAAGACTTCATGTGGGAGGAGCGTCCGGCTCACAGAGAACATTCTGAGACCCTAAGGCACATGTGCAGTTGAGCATTGGTTAGTGATACTGATGCAGGGTGTGCCGAGGGGCCGGTGCTGGAGTGGCTGAGATGAGAGGTTGAGAGAATTCACAGACAGCACTTCCCTCTAGCCTGCAGTGAGAAGGAAACCATGGGATCTGCTTTGTTTTCAGAGACCTGGATTAACATGGAAGTAAGAGAGACAGGGAGTATAGTTAAATAAAATGCACTTCTCTGTGATTTCCTTTGATTTCAGTTTCTCACACACACACACATACACACTCATGTGATGTGTTTTTACAGTATATGTTGTGAAGGTTTCTAAAAAGGCATTTGGAGGTTTCCAGTCTTTGTAGCATTTAAAAATAGAGAGTGCCCCAGCAAAACACCAGATGGCAGTAGAAAATAAGTTATATCTATACTACCAAAAATCACATTTGTAATGTAGCTTGAAGAAAAGGCTGAGGTAGCTAAGTTGCAGCCAGGAAATCAGCTTGGTGCATCTGGCACTTATATAGAGTGTTCTTATGTCTCTATGATTGTAATCAAGGTAAACATAAGAGCAAGCATGACTAATAAGCAAGCTTCTGCTTTGGTGTCTGTGTGTGTGTGTTTGGGATGCATGTTTGTGTGAGGGCTTTCAGGTGTACATGCATATGTTACATGTACGCTAGACATTGGGGTATCTCACTAGTCGCTCAGATTTAGACTTTTGCTGTTTTGTTTTCTCTTTTTGCTTCAGACCGCACACTCTCTGCATAGTATATTAAGTTCACTTTTTTTTTTTTTTTTTAAATCTGCGGTTGGGCCCACTAATAAAAAATTTATTTTGGGTTATTTTCATTTCTGAACTTCCAGTTGCTTTTTAAAAGTATGCTTTAATTTCACTATTGAGATTCCATATCTGTTCATTAGTTAGCACCTTATTTTTCTTTGACTCTTTTGTTTTGCTTTTTAATTTAATTAACTAATTAATTTTTGCAGCCAGACTGCTGTGTTCCCTCCTTCCTCTCCGCCAGCCCCTCCCCTTCTTTGACTCTTTATAGTCATTCATGACCACAGATTTGATGTTTTTCTAATAGATTGCAATCTCAGCACATTAGGAAGCCATTACTATTTGCTGGATGTTTCTTTCGGACTATGAGTCAGGAGAGTCCTATTTTCTTGCATGTATACTAATTTTTGGTTAGAATCTGGATTGTATTCCCAATGTTTGGCCATTCTGAAATTGATTTGTTCTTTCTGAGAGCTGATGTGCAGTAACGAACTAATTTAATCTCAAACTGAAGAAACAACAGCTGTCTCCTCTACAGTGTAAAGCCACTAGTATCCTGGTCCAGATTTTTTTTGCCTTCTCATTGTTGTTTCCAAATCCAAGTCCTCTGGAGATGTGGGTTTTCTGCAGAACTTACTGATCTGCCAGCAATTTGGGCAGAATTCATACTCAGGACTTGCTTCCCTTGTTTCTGGTCTTCACCGTCTGGCATCCTAGCTAACCTCTAAGTTCTGTACCGGAGGCCAATTCTATGGCCCTGTGTTCTGTCCCCCGCTGTATGTGACTGGAAAGTGTAACTGGGTTATTTCGACAAAAGCAGTTCTATCCACAGTACATCCCCATAGTAATTGGTCTCCAGGAAGGATGACTTTTTTTTTATTCATCCTGTATGCGGCCATCTCCATAGGAGAGGCCTGGCCACTATGTGGTAGTTTGTGTTATACAATCTAGAACCCCATAAGAGACAGGCCCCTGGGCCCTCTGACTGTGGGAGATACCATTCCTGGCTGGAGTCCTGGACTAGCGGAGAAAGGGATCTGAGCTTCCTGTACATCCATCTCTCTGCTACGTCACGATCAGATGATTGACATCTGCTCCCAGCCCTACTGCCTTGACTTCCCCTCCATGATGTGCCCGGAACTGTGGACCAGGACAAACCTTTTCTCCCTTTTCTCCCAGAGTATTTAATCACAGCCAAAGAGAAAGAAACTAAGACACCATATAACCAACAGGATATTACAGAAATGACAGAGAATGGCTCTCCAAGATGGGGGTGATAGGTACAGTGCCACAGTGCTTGACTTTCCTTTCTTCGGGTCACTCACTTTGGGGAAGCCAGTTGTCATTTTATATGCAAGCAGTTTGTTTCATGTAGCCAGAAACTTGCACAAGGCAACCAGCGATTATTGGTGTCACAAGGTCCTATAGGATTCATTCGTGTCTTCACAGGGCGCCCAAGGCACCACTCGGTTCCCTCTGTCTTCAGTTGTGAGAGAGGAGGCAGAGGATTCCCACCGCTCTTGAGCGTGGCTGGAGAGCGCTCCACACAGGAGCCAAGCAGTCTTCTAGGAACTGCACCTTCCCGTTGCTGCCTGGCCTTGCTCCTTCCCCATTGCCTTCAAAAAGCTTTTAAATGTCTTGATGACACGTCATCAATTTAATGGAGGGCTTATACTGATACACTGGGCATCAAGCAGGCTGTCTGTCTCAAGTTTGAACTTCCCTGACTGAATTACTCATCTATGTCTTTTTTTTTTTTTTTTTTTTTTTTTTGCCTTGAACTGTTAGGCTGTCTTTTCCCTTTCTTGTTGATTTTAGTGATTGTGATAACAGCTCCTCATTGGCTTTTAACATTGTACAGTTTCTTTCCCTATTTCTTTATACGTTAGCTTCATGTATGATGCCTTACAGATACAGTGGATAATAAGTTCAATGCACAGATGATGATACAAGAAAGAATTACATTGCCTGTTGTTCTAGAGAACTTGGAGCAGGCTTAACAATATCTCCTGGCCTTCACATACTTACCTACTCTGTAATAATAGAATATATATGAAGACACTAAGAGGCTTGGTAAATGACAAAGTTTGGGAGATGGGAAGTAAGAAGTGTGGAACTTTCCTAAACAGTTTACCTATGGAGATGAGAACAGTGTACTTGGCTGTGAAGACACTAGTCATGAAGGGACAGTCACTTCCCCTATGTAGATCCTTCATCTGATATGCTGAGCCCAGTCTAGTCCTCACTGCCTTGGACGTAGGTACTGTGTGGTCAGTATAGTTAGGTCTGCGTAGTTTAGCTGCTCATGAGAGGTGTTGACTCATTGTCTAGCGGTCCAAAACCACTAGTATTCCTCAGTATTAGTTCCAACATCCCACCTATATATCATTATACCAGCTGGTGATTCAATTCAGGCCAGACCACTCTGCCTTAGTGATCTCCCATCTTATAGAGGGGCAATGTAGAGATAGCATATTTAAACCGACTCCATCAAAAAGCTTTGAAAAATAATTTCGCTCCCACCCTGCAGCTGTGAGAAGAGGTTAAGAGATAACTGCCATTAAAGATTTATTATCGTCATTACACTCGACAGCTACAGTAGTGTTAGTTGTTCCTAAAATACATCAGCAGTTATTGTCTGATTACTTCTACAGATAAGTTAATTATAGGAGATTTCTGACTCTTATATAACTCTGATTTAGCGAGAAGTTTAATTACAGCAATTTTCGTGATTTAAATAAGCTCAGCATATATTTCCAGTCTCAGCGAGTATGGTAGAGGTTTTCAGCTGTGTTCAAATACACAGTTGCTTTGTTTTTCTTCTCCATTGCAGGATTTTAGCTATACTGCAGGACACGTGATAATCCAGGACACCTGTTTCCACCAGAGTGCAGCTCCAGTCAAACGCTCTGCAGGAACATAATAGCAACTTCTTTCTTGTCATTAAAAACCCATTCTAATGCTTCCCATTGAGTTCTCCACATTTGCCAACACTAATTTGTGTAATGATTGTGACAATGTGAGTGGGAAAGGAAAACAGGCTTCTTACGGGGAGAAAAGTAAAATGTTAGAGTTTTGTTTTTAATGTTCTGTTAGGATCTTGATCTTTTTTAGTTCATGAGAATTATGACACTATCTTTAAATCAAGTAATTCACATGACCTTTTCTGCCAGTACATTTAATAGCTAAAGATTTACATGTTAGTTATGTATGCCCAGACTAACTTAAAATTAAGCTATAAATTTATAAAGCTATGGGTAGTTTATTTAAATAAACAAACATAAAAGTCGGTGGTATGTTAGTTGGAAAGGTCTAGTGAGAATTACTTTATTTGGAATTCCATAGGACTTTTCTGTACTGTAGTCTATTTTACAGTTATATTGGTAGCTTCCGCTGGCATTTAAAATAGTAATTCTTGCCATAAAGTTTTATATTTCTCTTAAACATAGATTTTATTTAGAATAGAAAGACACAGTCCTTGTCTGTGATTTCACTTACTGGTTGGTGCTCAGCGATGTCCAAATATGGAAATCCTTCGCACCCAAATGAAGGTCCAAAACACTCACTTAACTTCATCTCATCATATGCGTACTGGATCAACTTACAGCATCCTGAGAACAGTACAGTACACTAAGATATTTTGATAAAGAAAGAAAGTAAGAAAGAAAAAAAATAAACCATTGCCATAACTTCTATTATAAAGCGTGGCATTACTTGTTCTGTTATATTAGCCATTTTTGTTAACTCATTAGTATGCCTGTAAGTTAAACTTAATAATGGATGCTTACACATAGAAATAGCATGGTCTGTGGGGTTAGCTGTCTGCAGCATCCACTTAGGACATATCCCCTGTTGGTGAGGCGGGGCTGTCGGAAAACAGACATGGTCCCGGCTGGCTGTTTGGCTCTGGGAATCTATTGCATTCTTCCTGGGAAGAACCATGTTGGCTACCTTACATAGCAGTGTGGAATGTCAAGCACACTGTTCCTTTTTATTGGAATGCCACCTCCGTCACCTCCTTTGCCCTCTCTGTCACCCGTGTTCTGTCTCACCTTTAGACTTCACCCTTTTCCAGTTTGCTTTCCCGAGCCTCACAGAACTGCGTCAGAACTAAAGGAGGATGTCTTCAGGGAAATCTCCGCTGCCGTCCCTTCTGGTGTTACGGGAGATGTGGATGGGTGCTTCTCAGGTCCAGCTTCCCTGATTCAGCGGCGATGAGCACACTGATGCTGGCAGTAGGGGAGGAAGCCTGAGGCTGTTTCAGTGCTACAGGTGTGCCGCCTGCGGAGGACCCCAGGCCTCTGAGGTGTCTGAATGGGGGACACCCACTCCCTCTCCCAGGCTGCAGGCTGTCTGAGGCTCCAGCATCCCCTGTGGTCTCCTCACTCTGCAGTCTGTGGAGTGGTGGGAACTCTCTGGGCCTTTTGTTGCTCTGCTGTTGGAGGAAGAGATTCAGAGCTGGTTGTGTGCTGACTGCACTTGTGTACTAAGGGCCACGGATACAGAGTTAGTGATATTATGTTCCTACCCGGGATGAGGATACGTCAGGGGAATATAACGCTAATAAGACAAAGGGAAAAAAGTTTGTCTTCCACTTTGTGGGTGCACTTTTTGTTGCCTTTTCCTGTGGGGGTCTTGCTGTGCTTTCCACTCGGGCATCCAGCTTCCGTTGGACGTTACGATGGACACTTTTGGGGTTTCTGCGGAGAACTGGTTTTTGATTGTTGTTTGTTTTTAACATACTGAAGTACTGAGAAAACATAACCAGGCCAGTCTGGTGTGCATAGTGAGTTCCAGGACAGCCTGATGTCAGAATAACAAAAATTAATAAATAAAAATAACAGTGATGGTTAAAATATCTTCCTTGGTTCCTCTTCCAGATCATCCACTACAAGAAGTATTGACCATTTAAGGCAAACGTATACCCAGTTATGCTGTGAATTCTAGACTCAGATTGTTTGTACATTTGTCCAGTTGGTATTGACTGAAACAGAGAATACAGGATTAATTATTGTTTTTCTTTTGATCTTTCCCCCCCATTTTTAAGAAGACATCTATGTATACCAATGAAGGAATTAAGAATAGAAATGATATGTATTCTAATGTTTACCTTTCTCTGTGTCTTGGGACCACAGCCATTCTTGCATGCCATTGACATGTGGGCTGTCCCTCAAGTATCCAGTGAAGGTTATATTCATGTAATAGCTTCATGAATTCTGATACCCAATTATTTTTCTTGGTGGTATAGTAGGTTGATACAGAAAAGAACTATAGGAATTTCTACCCACACCAAACTGATCCTTATTGCAAAGATCATCATCATTTCTGGGATAGGAGGGCCAGTGCTCTCTCAAATTCTTTCTGTGGGATGCAATCACTCAACCCTTGGTAGCATTACCCTTTGGAAAGCAAAACTTAGGCATTTTTCTACCCAGTGAATTGCATATTTTCTCTACTTTGAGTCTTCGGTGTGCTAATGGGACCGTCCCTGCCTGTCCAGGTACTGATTCTTGTGCTGGATTTTGTTAGCATTCTCCTTCAAGATTAAGTCCTCTTTGTCTGGAGCCTAGTTAACTATGTGACTATCATCCTAAGTCTGTTCAAGTTGTGTGATGCACACTCAAAACACAACTCGAGCAGAGTGGTGGTGGCAGTGCACGCCCTTAATCCCACAATTGAGGGGCAAGGGCAGGTGGATCTCTGCGAGTTTAAGGCCAGCCCGGTCTACAAAGCAAGTTCTGGGACAGCCAGGTCTGTTACACAGAGAAACCCTATCTCAAAACACCAACAAAACAAAACAAAAAACTCAACCAACGAAGCAGACAAGCCAAACCTCCCCTTGGATAGAATGTGTTTATGGTATGTTGCCTTCAGTAGTCACCCTTTATGTAAAAGCCAGGGTTTGAGAAAGCTGTGCTTCAGGGAATAACCTTGATTTTTATGCTCATCTTCCCCTAAAAAAAAAGCACTGACTCCTGAGCATATGTACCGACATATTGCTCACGTTGTTATTGGTCCAGAGGCTGGACACAGCATCCATTGCAAATTACAGCCTCAACATAAAACCAATGAACTTGGGTGAGCTTTTAATTTCTGTGCCTTGTCACTTTGATTCATGCCGCATCTTGCTTTTTAACTGCCGCCACGAACCCTGGGCGCATTTCTCTGCAGTATATTTTTTTCCATGGCATTTGCAGACAGTCATGAGAGTCAAGCAGTATAGGACCCAGCAGGGTATGTGTTGTTGTGCCATTAATTGCATGCCTGTGTTCCTTGTGAGGAAGGAGGCCAGAGGCAGATTGTCTTTTACCCCCTGAGAAGTATGATAATAGCTTGGCACTGCACTTCCTTGAGTATTTCTCAGTGATTATAAAATTCAAGTGAAGAGACTTGTTGCAAAGGAAAAAAAAAAAAAAATGGGACGTATCTTTAAATTGCCTTTGAGATTGAGAGCATCAAGCATAGTGAGTACATTGGCTCTGGATGGGGTGGGAGGGGCGTGGGTGCTTATTTTTGCTCTCTCAGGCACCAGGACTGAGAAAGAGTTCTGTTGAGTTGTTAGATTCAAGTGTGAGTCTGAACATGGCATCGGGTGTTGACAGCCTCACTGGCAGTTTGAGAGTATTAACCTGGTCAGCTTTTAACGTAGTCAATGTTTCCCCTGCTCATAAGCACTTTGTTTCCTCCTATCTGTGTGAAATTGCTTATTCAAAACAAGAAAATGCTGTGAAACACAGAGGACCCTTGAGCAGGGCTGGGGTCTTGGATCTATCACTCCGTTCTTTGTCTTTTGACCCTGAGCATCACTTAGCAATTGGGAGCTTTCTTTTTCCCACATGTAAAATAATGCATGTGTGGATGCCTGATGCTTCTTTGTAGAGGGTATGTTTGTATTTCCCTGCGATGGATTTAAAACAAACAACAACATAAGATGCTTAGCTATCTGGCACAGTGGTGCATGATGCCACTAATCTCAGGACTTGAAGGCTAGAGTGGGATAGGGATGTTAGGAGTTCAAGATCACTCCTTGGCTCCATATCAAGTTTCAGACCAGCTGAAGCTATGAGAGACCCAGCCTCAGGAGAAAACAAACAGAAAATGTAGTTTACAATAAAAGTCACCTGATCTCCAACTTCAGGGGCTATAGGAACGAAATCTAACCATCTGTCTTTGTTCCTTTTCCACAAGGCTCTTGATGAATGTGATAAACTATTGACATGACATCCTAGTGTTCTTAATGTCTTAATTGCAGGAGAAGGATGCTAATTCTCCAGGGCTGGCTCTCTATGAAGTGTGTATTTATGGAAAGTGAGCGTCACCAAGCAGAATGAGGTGTGAGCATGTTGGGGAGCCATTAGAGCAATGCTCGTGGTGGCATCTCATTAAATAAATAGCAAGCTAAGTTTTCTTTCCACCTCGGATGTTAAAGTGTAGTTTGAAAACAGCCAACAGGAAAAAAAAAAAAAAAAAAAAAAAAAAAGCTAAATGCTTGAGGGATTTATTGTAAGACTCAATAGTGCCATTAATTTCCATGTACGCTTTAAATTGCTGGGGTGAAATAATGTATTCAGCAAAGAAGCAAGTTCCTGCTTCCTCCCTTGAGTCTCCTTGATTGTGCAATTGGTATCTCATTCTTTAATTAAACTTGTCCAAAGATAGGATCAGCTAAAGTGTTTACTGTATAAATAGTTTTCATTCCCAGTGTGCAAGCTTAAAACCGTGGTAGAAAGAGTTTGCCATCTGTTAAAAACCAAAACATGTGGTGTGCTGTTGCATAAAAATAAACCACACATTATTCATATGAAGGATCACAGTTTAATATATGTTTGGGGATGACAATAGTATGTGGTATTTTGGAATGTCACCACCTTCTCTCTAAATGACAGTATGTTTACTAATGCATTCTAATAAACAGCATAACTGCATATAAACATGGGAAATTGAATTTTGTTTTCAATACATTTTTTTTCTGTCTCTTAACATATGGTCATTTCATTTACACCAGGAGTTTAATCATTCATCTACCTTCATGGCGATTTTTTTTGGTACCGTGATTTCACTTGTGGTCATCATAGGTCAAGGATCTGTCAAGGATAAGCATTATTCATGTATATGTACATACCAGGAAAGCTTCAAATTGGCCCTTACGGTCACCCACTGAAGCCATAGTAACACCATAGTGTCTGCAGAGCAAAGTCTTCCTCCTCAAAGACATTGTCAGAGAAACACATCATCCGGCTTCAGGCCACCATGTGGCCGTGGCTCCCCTTGTCCCAGAACCCCGGAAACCTGTCTAAGGTCCTTCTGAATTCTTGAACTTTCCTTCATTCTGTTTCTATCTCTACACTCACCTTTTGCTTTGGAATCAACTCTTCTCTCTCATGCATCCCGGATTAAATCTGTGTTTCAAAATTTGATGGGGTTTTGAATCTATTACCATAACTAGCATGAGATCAGACCTCAGTAAAAGTGCCTAAGCGCTTTGGATCTACTGTTGACATGCTCAGAATATGCTGTGTCCTGTGTTGGAAATGCCCACCACACAGTAGTAGGTACCGGTGATTAAACTGATTTGAGGACTCAGACATTTCTGACAGGATTGTGTGAGGAGTTTTGACACTTTAGACAGAACCAGCATCACAGTCTTAGGACTGAGTTTAGATCCCACTTCAAAACAACAAAATGTAAGTTCTTAAGATCAAGTATGGAAACCTAAACGTGATACAGGAGAAGTGCTCAAATGTGATATTAAGAATTAGCCGTTCTCTCCTTTAAAGATTTAATTTTAATTATGGTGTGTGTGTGTGTGTGTGTGTGTGTGTGTGTGTGTAAGTATGTATGTATGTGTATATGTATGTACATGAGTGCAGGTACCCATGGAGTGCAGAAGGCGTGTTGGATCCCTTGGAGCTAGAGTTACAATGTCAATATGTGTTCTTAACTATTGAGCCATCTCTGTAGCCTCTCAGAATTGTTCTAAATTAAAAAGAAGATCATCTTATTGTAATTGTGTTTGACCTATTATTATAATTTTATTGATATATAGTTGACAGAGAAACTAACTAAATGCAATCTGAAATTTTATCAAAGCAAGGAAGTTACCACCATCAAGAAATATACCCATATCCACAGACCCAGAAGGTTCCCTGTGCTCTACTCCTTCACACCCCAGGCAGCCACTGGCCCATCCTCCACACCCCAGGCAGCCACTGGCCCATCCTCCACACCCCAGGCAGCCACTGGCATTCACTTTCATTTCCCAGGAGTCTGAATTAGGGAAATTAACCAAATGTGTAGTACTTGAGGGTAGATCTTCACTGAGCAACTACTTTGACATTCATGTAACAGTATGAAGTAGTAGCTTACTTTTATTGACAAGTACTTTAATTTTATTGCTAGAATAGAGTCTGTTTATCCATGCACTTTCAGGCATTTGGATTATTTCCAGCTTAGAGCCATGCCGAACATATTAAGAAATCTGTGTACAAGTCACTGTGAAGACATGCTTTCATTTCCCTTGGGATATATAGGAATAGAAAGATTGGATTATACCGTGCATCTTTAATGTCTTAAGAAATTTCTAAGCTATTCCAAATGGATGTACAAATTAATTGTATGCTCTCTTGGGAATGTGTCAGTACTTCCCTACCCTGGCCAACATTTGTTACATAGCAACTTCTAGCTATTGAAGCCTTTCAGATAGGTCTGTGTTAATTTCCCACTTTGTTTTTTAATGGGAAGTATCTTTATTCAGTGGGGCCATCTCATCCTTTTAGTTTTGTTGGTTATAATCCATGCATGCTTTTTTTTTTTTAATTTAAAATTGAAACAAGCTTGTTTTACGTATCAACCCCAGTTCCTGTCCTCTCCTGTCCTCCCCTGTTTCGCCCATCCCATCCCCTTTCTGCTCCCCAGGGAGGGTGAGGCCTTCCATGGGGAGTCTTCAAAGTCTGTCATATAATTTGGGTGGGGCCCAGCCCTCCCCCCATGTGTCTAGGCTGAGGAAGTATCCCTCTGTGTGGAATGGGCTCCCAAAGTCCATTGGTATACTAGGGATAAATACTGACTTTCATTTTTCTAGTGACAAATGATTTTGAGGACTTTCTCATGCTATCTCTTCTTGGAAGAAATGTTTCTTCAAACATTGCCTGTTTTTTATTAGTATCTTTTAATCTTGAGTTTGGAGATTTTTCTCACAGAATTTTAAAATACTTTGCAAATATCCTGTTTTTTATTTTTTGTATTAGTATGACTAATTGATTTTAAAATGTTAGACTAGTAGTATATATTTCAGAGTTAAGCCTTATTATAATATTTCCTTTATCTGTTTTGTTGGATTGGGCTTGCCAAATGTTTGCCTAGAATTATTTACACCTCTGTTCATAACGCACACTGGTACTTAGTGTTATTTTCATATGATGTCTTTGTCTGCTATTGGTCTCTCAGATGTAATGATGACTCATGGTATGAGTTGAGAAACAGTCTGTTGGCTTCAAGATGACGTTCTGTTACTTTCTGAAATATTTAATAAAATTCTCCAATGAAGACTATTGGATGTAGAATTTTCTCTGTAGGAAGATTTTGCACTACGTTTGATTTCTTAGATGTCCAGCTTTATTCTTCTTGTCTTACCTTTTTACGGCTGTGACTTTCAAGAATTTGGTTCGTTTTAATCTAGTTTGCTTGATTAATTTACATAACATTGTTTGTCCTCTTATCATCCGCTTGGTCTTGGTAATGCCCAAGGTAATGTGGTGGGACCTCCTTCCTGATACTGGTTATTTGTTGCTTTTCTCCTGCTTGGTCTGGCGGGGGTTTATTTGTTTAACCCTTAAGATGAACTTTGGTTTTATTGCCTCATGGAAATATTAAAGGAAGGAAAAATTAAAATACCTTTAGGTGCTGTTTAAACAAAACTAATGGAATTTGGTAGATAATTTTCTGACATATATCTTACATATATTTCTGCTCTTTGAGGGTGGATGTTGTGTAGAATCTCAAGGCGGGCAGTTAGGGACTACAGATCTGATTTTAATGGCCACCAGTTATTATAGTGAGCAGTAACACTTTGGGGGTTGTCAATATGGGCAGCCCTATGTATTCACCTGCATTGTAATGCTATTTGGCAGTGTACTTGTTCTGCTGGCTTTTTTGCCTTTTTCCTACATCTGATGTTTGCATTTGCTGCTGATCACGTACCTGATCAAGACACCCTCATCCTTATGTATTTACTTACTGAGAATGGGACCCAAACCCTCCTGGTGTGAGCATGTGATCCACCCTGGAGATGCGCTCCTGGCTCCTGCTTTTGGTTGCTTAGATACTCAGTTAATGGTTAGAGAACCAGAAGACCAAGATAGTTAGAGCTGAATCTGGAATTAGGCCAGGGTTGAGCTCTTCCTCCTGACCAGAGCCCACGGATGGTGTTCATAATGACTGTGTATAGGAGTGTGGACTGCCTGGCCATTGATGGAGCTTCTGTTACATCTTAAAAAAAAAAAAAAAAAAAAAAAAAAAAAAAAAAAAAAAACATCACTTAGGGTCTAAAATTTCTAATTTAACATATGGGGTCACATCTGTTAAAGGATTATTACTCTAGAAGGGGAATGATGTATAATTTATTAAAATAACCCTATAGGGAGACAGCCAACTCCACTTAATGAACTGAAATACTTGCTGGCTCCATGGAATGCTCCCAGCTGAATCTCACAGTATTTCCATCAAGGGGGCAGATGAAAACAATTGCCCTTTATATAATGTTTACTGTGTTGTATTAGTGTCTCTTGGCTGAAAAAAACACTTAAGTTCCCCGTTCAGTGGAAGCTTTGAATATTGGACTCCTGCTGGTTTGTAGTTGATATTTAATTCTGAGGAGAACAAAGGTCCATTATTCCTCCAATGTAGGAGGCAGGGAAGGGGGCACTGTCCACCCTACTCATCACAGTACCACAGCAAGCTGGCAGGTAAGACCAGCTCCTGGCAGTGGTCCAAACACACCTCCTCTCCCACTCATACTTATGGAGTGTGTAGCCCTAGAGATGCGAGCCTTGGAAGGGGTTACTTTGGGACCAAATACATTAATTTTCTTTTATCACATAGCAACAACACAAACAAAGACCCCTGCCCAAAGTGTTCTGCGACTGTCTGCTGATTGGGTTTCTCAGCAACAAATAGCATGCCCGGCTCTCAGTGCACTAGCAATCTGATTTCGGGACCAGTGGGGTGCTTAGCAGTGGGGAACACCTTGCACAATTCCCACCTTTAAATGAAAGAGAAAATAGCGGAGGGCTCCAGCCCGGTTCCCTGCCGGTCTCTTAGGAACACTTGAAGGTGCAGACATGCTCGTCTTGTGCTCAGCGCGTAGATTTTCATCAAAAATCCTGACGTAGGAGTTTTGAGGGGTTTGCTCTGTAGTCTCCTCCTCCTTCTCATGTGTCTTATTTTTTTCTTATGTTGAAATTTACAAGTGATTTTGTTTTAGAAGTATCAAATGTAACTTCTGGTTTTAATTTAGAAAGATTAAAATGTTTAGTAGAGTTTGTCTTAATTGTTATTTATCATGATTGATTCAGTAAAATTGCTTTAGCTGACTCTTGGCTTCATCCAGCATCTTAGGTGGAGAGCACATTTTTTTTTTCTCCTTGGATACTGTAGTGTAATGTCATATTTCTTCACCATAAATTATTTTGCTTTTCAAATAAACTTTAAGTTGATGAATTTTCATCAAATTCTGCCTTCGATAAGTACTGTAATAAAAGCCAGTCACTAATATTTTTCATGATTAATCTTGATGAATGCCTTTACAAGTGGGGTACCTTTTCCCTGAAATATTCTGAGATACAAATGTTTTGGATTTCCTAAGTTAGGAATATTTAGATATATAAATGAGATATCCTGAGGATGAGACTCAAGTCTTGTCATGCAATTCATTTATATTTCATATATCCTTAATTCACATAGCCTGAAGTTAATAATTTTATATTCCGATGGTTAATCTCAGTTGTCAATACTACAAGATGTAAAATCACCTGAGATACAAGCCTCAGAGGTTTTATCTTGATCACTTGAATTGATAGGGGAATATTCACTCATGGGTGGCACCATTCCCTAGGCCGGTTTCCTGGACTATATAAAACGGGAACACAGCTGAGCACAGGCATTCGTCACTCTGCTTCCTTACTGTGGGTGTCGCCATAAGCCTTGGCTTCTGACACCCTGCCTTCCCAGCCATGACACGTCCCTGCCACGATGAACCTTTGAATTGTGAATCAAAGTAAATCTCTCCATCTTTGCATTGATTTTTGTTAGGGCATTTTATCACACTAACAATATACATAGTTACTGTGATTTTTTCTTGCATGAAACAAAACTTGTAAGTATTGAAGTACCAGATTTATAACATCATGTGTTACTCAGAAAGTTTTTGAACGTCTGGGCATGTGAGTGAAATTCTTTCCCTCAAGGAGATGAAAACAACCAGTATCCCTTCTTACCAACAAGCCAAGTTGTGATTTCACCAGAGTTCGCCTGGGGGACTACTGAGATTATTAGACTAACACAGAGCAGTGAGTGAGGGCTTAGGTCCCATGCAAGTGTGTAGATGATGCTAGAGAATCCACACTGCAAGGTCTGTACACAGCAGGGATGATGGCTTTCCTGTAGATGGGAGTCTGCTCCACTCATGCTTCCTGATCTATATCCTCTAGCCCCTCCCAGGGATCCTAAGGCCACATTTAATGAGTGTAGAATTGCATGCAATTTGTTATAGGGCGGGGGATGGCTGGATACTTAGGTGAGGGTTACATGACCTGTCCCATCCTCTCCTTCCAAGAGGGAGGGTCAACAGTCAACAAATCCAGATATGATGCTCTTTGGCAAGCAAACCCTCCTGGGTGGTAGAAGATTACAGCAGTTTGCCTGAGAGGATAGTCCTGTACAACCGAGCATTTCAGATTTGGATTTTATTGTGTTTCTTGTTTTAGTTTTATTATCAATAAAAAAATTACAAATCTTAAAAAATCATTTTTATTGGGGAGGGTGTCATGCGACAGCACAGGTGTAGAGATCAGAGAACACTTTGCAGGAGTTGTGTGACTTCTGTGGCTCACACTCAGATAGATCATCAGGCTTAGCATGTTCCCTAACTCAGTGGGCATCTCCTTTGCCTAGATTGGGATTTTGGAATAGAGTGTCTCAAAATGGAATGGGGTCTGGGGGGGGGGGGCATGAGAAGCACAGTGTGGCTTCAAAGGTGTAGCGTGGGTGAAAATAGTTGCCTAAGCCTCTACCAGGGAAGTATTTGACAATCAAGCAAATCTGAACGTAAAACAAAACAAAACAAAATGAAACTTTACACATTTACTAATACAGTAGCTGTACTGGGTGGTTTTTTGTGTCAACTTGACCCAAGCTAGAGTCATTAGAGAAAAGAGCCACAGCTGAGGAAATGTCTCCATGAGATCCAGCTGTAAGGCATTTCTCATTTAGTGGTCAATGGAGGAGGGCTCAGCCTATGGTGGGTGGAGCCGTCCCTGGGCTGCTGGTCCTGGGTTCTATAAGAAAGCAGGCTGAACAAGCCATGAGCAGCAAGCCAGTATGCAGCCCATCTCTATGGCCTCCGCTTCAGCTCCTGTCCCGGGGAATTTGAATTCCTGTGCTAATTTCCTTCCGTGATGAGCAGCAATGCTGAAGTATAAGCCAAATAAACCTTTTCCTCCCCAGCTTGGTTTTGGGTCATGGTGTTTTGTCTCAGCAATAGAGACCCTAACTAAGACAGTAGCTCATGCAGATATTATGCTGAATTAAGAAACAGGATTTTAAAGTAAACTAAGATGCTGTATGTAGAAGCTGTAACTAATGTTGGTGTGGTGCTTCATGGCCACCCACAACTATCTTTCATGGCAGTGTAGGCTGAGTCAAGTACCCCATACCCCATAGCACTGATGGAAACACAGGAAAGGGTTAACACTAGAGCTCATACTCTCATCTTTCTGCTAAGCCAGAGTGGCTGTGTAATGTAACTGGGTGCGAAAGACACAAAATGAAGGGAAATTACTATGGTTTTTCTTGTTCTAAGCTACCTTTATCTTTAGAGACAGTAATACAAAGTTCAGTTAGCTCCTTTGTACAATGTACTACTTACACTAATATTTAATTCCACTCTGCCATCATGATCAAAGCCTATGAACAACCCACTTTCTCAGTGTCTGGGCCAGATGCCAGAGATAGAAAGCAATTGTAAAGCGTGTTGGCTTGCAGTCCACTGGAGACAAGCTGAGACCCGGTCTTGGCTTTGTTGTTTAAGGATAAGGGTGTGTTTAACCAAGTAAGTGCTCAATAAATGCCAACTACATGTCAACAAAGAATTTCTCTGGTGTAAGAACATGTACCTGTAAACCCAGAGACTTGGAAGGCTGAGGTAGGAAGATCCATCAGAGACGAATTCAAGGCCATAGAGTCAGACCTTTGTTTCATAAACAGAACAAAGAGAATAATAGAGACCCAGAGCATAGCTTATTAGGTAGAGTGCTGGCCCACCATGCACGGAGCCCTGGGCTCAGTCTTGATCCTGTACTTGGTAAAACCTGGCTGGGTGGCTCATGTCTGTTATCATGCCTGTAATGGAGGCAGGAGGATCAGATAGATGTTCAAGATCATGTTCAGATACACGGTGAAACGAAGGCCTGCTTGGGCCGTGTTGAGGGGACGGGGTGATTCGATTGCATAGTAAGCAAAAGCAAGCTGTGGTGTGGAGTTTTGAGGTTCCACTAAAAGCAGCTGAGCTTCGCAAATGAAGAACCTCCCATTTAGCTGTGTCTGTACCCTGTCATACCTGTACAGACCTACTAAATGCACTAAAAAGCTTAAATGCAATAAGACATATGAAATAAATACCAGTGCTCTTGGCAAGGTGTTCTGTGGCATATAGCTTGAGCCTAACTTGCTTCTTTTTCTTGTCTTTCTTCACTGGCCTTCCCACTGTGGTCCACTGAACATTTTGGATTAGATGTTCTTTAAAGCAGCCTACTTCGTTGCATACCATAGTTACTTATCGCCATGGCGTTGTAGGATATTACTCTATGTGAAGATGTGTTACATGTGTTACACTACATTTGTTTCATTATGTAATGATGTGTTGCTGTTTCACCTTGCCTGCCTAAGGCACCTGATTAGATCTAATAAAAAGCTGAATGGCCAATCGGTAGGAAGTAGGCGGATAGGTGGGGCTGGCGGTCAGAGAAAATGAGTAGGAGGAGAAATCTCGGATAGAGGCAGAACGGAGAGAGAATGAGGGGAAGAGGGAGACACCATCATTGTGGGGGAAGTCACAGCAACGGGATCAAGCAGGCATGTAACCAGTTCCATTTCTCAATAGATTGTGACCACATTACAAATTAAACACCTTTTGCTGTGCCTAGGCTGCTATCCTCGCCTTGGGAGCACTTAAGTTTCCCATTTTTCCAGGAATGTTCCACTGCTTCCTCCTGGATACATTAATTTTACTCCTATTCTGAAAGTTAGAAATGCTACAAGATCCAAAATATTTTTGTGCATAGAAACAATTCCACAGCAGAAGTCCCATATCTGACCTTATATGAAGGATGTCATTCAAGTCAGAGGAGCACTGAACTACTCTAGAAAATTCCCTCGGGTGTGCATGCTGTGTTTGTACTTGTGGGTGTTTGTGAGTGTGTGATACATACATACCTACATGTATTCATATGTACATGTATATATACATTATGTATACATGTATATGTACATATAATATAAGGTAAATCAGAATAGATGAATTTCATGTGTAGACTTGACCCCAGTAACCAAGATAATTTATTTTATATATGCAAAGATTCCAAAATGCAGTATTTTTGAAATCTAAACGACTTTTTATTTGTACATTTAATCTGTGCTTACTTTTCTCGAATTCAGCTTCCCCCAGCTGTGTTTGGAGAAGTGTTCCTCTAAGGCTATGTGTTGAAATGTCTCTGGCCCACAGTGCTACTGAGATGGAAAGATAATGGGTTCCAGCCCCTCCTCATCCTCTTTTGCTTTCTGGTGGCCCTGTGTGAGCGCCTCTCCGTCTTTGTGCTTAGTGTCATGATACACTGCTTCAGCCCAGTCCTGAAACAAACTGATCATGGACTAAGGCCTCTGAAAAGAGATCCCAAATCCAACCTTCCCGTTTTATAAGTTGATCATCCGGTTTGTTGTCACAGTAATGGAAAGCGAACTTTACATAAACCTCTGGCTTCCTCGTGAAAATTTCTGCTGAATTCCAAACACAACCATGATATTTAGAAGGTTAAGATTTTGAAATGTCTCTGCTCGGTGACCACTGCAAGATAGAGTAGTCACTGCCCACTTTGGAGCCTCACATCTGTTTTCCCAACACATGATGCCATTTCTCATGGGATCTACAAGATTATTTCCAATAATGTGGCACTTTGAGCAAGCTTGTTTCAGAAAGATCCTCAGGACAATATGGCACTATAGACATGAAAGCCTCGGGAAGAAGGAATGGGTAGGGAGAGAGACAGCAAACACAGCAGCATCCTGGGGTTTTATCAGCCACATGACTGGGAATAAAGGCATAGGGGCATTTTCAAGAAACATAACAAAGGTCATTTTAGGGAGACATTGGTACAAGAAATAGTGCTGAGAATAAGAAGTTTGTGAATATGCAGTATCCGCATTCAGCATAAACATGGACTGTCCGGAGTCATAGGTTTTTCTGTCGAGTGTGAGTCTGGATCATGACATCCCACAGCAATGACAACAATAAGGACAAAGCTTGCTGGTACAGATCACCAGAACAGGTCTAATAACATCAAGGATATTTTAAGTAACTAGGAGATTTGGGAAGTGAATGCACGCTGTTGGAAAAGTTCGCCCACTGACTTCTTCAAAATGGTGTCTGCACTCAGTGTGTTCAAAGGGAATTATCTATCTGTGCCATGCAGTGCAGGATAGCAGTATTTTCCTAGGTGTTACCCACTCTGTGTTCAATGGTTGAAAGTGAACTAGAATATTCTTGTTCCTGCAGTTACGTGGACAGCAAAACTTGCTTCTCATAACTGCCTTGACAAAAACCAAATTAAATAGAAAACCTCTTTTTTTTTTTTTTTTTTCCTGTCTCTCTCTTTCAGTTAAGAAAAAGAAGCCTAAACTTCTGAACAAATTTGATAAAACAATTAAGGCTGAACTTGATGCTGCAGAAAAGCTCCGGAAAAGGGTAGGTTGCTGTTTCTGTTTTGCACAAAAGTGTGCAGCGGTTTCATTGTTAAAAGCCTGGAGGATTGCAGGCTTTTGGAAAGTGTAGTAACAATGGCAGCAACAACAATAGCACATGTAAAAGACACCGTAGCACATTTCTGTGTGAGCCAAATCAAGGGGGGGGGCAGAACTACACCCAAGGGCCACAGATGAAGAGAAGGACCAATAGACCTCTGGCCTAGTATCAGCCCATCTCCATCCAGTTCTAATTGCATGGATTCTGTAGCTACTCAGTCATTGTGGGCTCCAGTTTCCTCATTTATAAAATAAAAAATGATATGTATTAGTCCTAAATCCCTCTGGCTTTTCATAAAACTCAAAAGAAGAGAAACATTACCACTGCCAGGTGCCATGGTGTTCCCACTAGTCAACTCTGTAGATCTCAGTGCAGATATAAAAAGTCTGGAGTCCAACTCCTGTGACCATCAAGTGACACCGACGACTCAGTGTTCTCCTCAGTCAGGTAAAGCTCATGACAACTTTGGAATGTCTCCTTTATCATTGGGTGATTCAGCTTCTGAAAACAATGAATTGTAGCCTGGCCAGAGTCATGTAATACATAATAATAATATAGTTCACAGTGTATTATATTCTCTAGTCAGGATGTTTAATTAGTTATGTTTGCTTTTCTTAGAAATTTCTCTTTGACTGTATTTAAATTTAGAGTCTGTAGTGGTCATTAGCTTTCCTAGCATGTGCTTTTCTATCTAGCAGCCATGAGCTGCAAAACAGTGGACAAAAGGCATATAAATCGAGGAACCCACCTAAGAAAAACCATGCCAGTTAAGAATAGGAGTGGGCTGAGTTTGCACTTCTCACCCATTTACTGGAAGCAGAGAAAGAAAGAGACCTCTGTGATCGGCATTAGACAAGACTCCACAGCTGCGGTTTGGTCAACTCTGGTCACCAGCAGATAAACACAGAGACTAGAGGATGCCGGAGACAGTGTCCATTCACTGCACCTAGATTTTTGTCCGATAAAATGGTTTCTGCGTCTCTCGTGTTTCCCTTCATAAAGCAAAGCCATCTGTGAGTTTTGTTGCTGTTGTCCCCCACCTTGGGGGGGGGTAGGAGGGGGTTGTAATTCTTAGTGCAAATGAAGGAGGGACCTCTTCCCCGGTGCATTGTGTTCCCTTCGCATTCTTTGCTCTAGATCACACGTGAGCACAAGGAGGCTGTAGGTAAAGGTGACCGTGGGACAGAAGTGAAGGACTTTAAAGTATTTTCCCGTGGTTATAATGAACGATAAACAGACTGAGCTTCCAAGGAGCTCCTAAGTCAGTGGGATTTAAAGAGCTGCCACCATGCCCGGGGTGTTCGTCTGTCTTGCTCATTTGGAGAAATGATGGTGTTTGCTTTAAGGGCAAAGTAAGGAGGGAGGAGCAGGAGTCACATATTCACTTCTGCTCTCAAGACGTGTTGTGACCAAACCATCAACGTCACTAAGTCTTGTTTGCGATTGTTTTTATAGTGATACAGTTCAGTATACAAGGATCGTTGAGGACTTAGCTAAGGTGCTAAGGTGGCTAATGCAACCTCACCCATCTCCCTCATCCACGTTCTGTGCTATGGGGAAGCACGTGCTTGCTTTTTGTTATATCCAAAATTGTATGAACTCAGATCACATTTGAATAATCTAAGTTGTAAAGCCTTAAGCGTGCATTTCTGTATTCATTGGTGTGCATACCCATGCCCTGCTGTACCCATGGAGATCTGAGAACAACTTGCTGGCATCTGTTCTCTACTGCTTTGTGGGTACCTAGCATCACATTTGGATTGTCACGCTTGGTGGCAAGTGCCTTAGCATGCTGAATCTTCTTGTTGTCCCTGAGTCATTGAATTTTTTAAAAAAATGATATGTGTTATTTGAAACTTCTCTTTATCCACCCCCACCAGGTTTGATATAACCTAATGAAATATTATCATTTATTTCTTGGAATTATTTACCTTAATGTTATTATTATTATTTGGTTTTTTGAGACAGGGTTTCTCAGTGGCTTTTGGAGGCTGTCCTGGAACTCACTCTGTAGACCAGGCTGGCCTCGAACTCACAGAGATCCGCCTGTCTCTGCTTCCCAAGAAGTGTGCTGGGATTAAAGGTGTGTGCCACCACTGCCTGGCTAGTGTAATTATTATTGTAATGGTATTATAAATGAAAGTTGTTTGGGTTGTTTTTGGTAGGAGGTACAGGCAGTAAAGAAATGTCACAAAGGCACAGTAGGATGGGCACATGGAAGGTCACACCACAGCCTATAATCATGCCACGAAGGAAGTTATGTCTGATTCCTTGCTGTGGAAGGGCAGAATGATGAGCCGAAGAGAAGCAGACTAGAATACGTTTTCCCGCACAAAGCTGTGTACAATGAACCCATAGAGAAATGCTCTGTTGTAGATGTAGGTGAAAGGGTGTTGATCATCCCACAACTTCCCACCTCGCTCCATGGGATTCTGCAGTTCATCTGTGTCAATTGCCAGATGTATTTTAGCACTGCCCTCTGGCTTCAAGCCAAAACAGTGTGGCCCATGAACACATCTCTCCAGAACTCTCTCTATATAAGTAAGCTACAAGCCATTTTTAGGCAGTTAATTACAAATACTATATGATTTTCAAATCAGTTTTGAATAGCAGTATTAGTAGCTAGGAAAGATCTTGAGGGAGAGAAGCTAAGAACTGACACATTAATATTACAGTCAACTCATGTGTGAGCATGCATGTTGATTCTCTATGAAAGCCAGATGCTTGAGATGATCCAAAGGATTAGATACCAAAGGGCAATGATATGCTCTAAAATTTCTTATGAATCTTGGTGCTCCTGTGTTTTGCTGTTAGTGGTACACTTAGCACAATGCTCATCAAAGTGGCTTTGGCAATTAATGTTGGTTGGGAAATAAGCTGAAATGGTCCACCAAAAGATAGCCAAATGTTAATCCCTGGGACCTGCACAGGTTTCCTTCAAATGTGATTATGTTAAAGATCTAGAGGTAGAGCTTATCCTTCCTTTGGTCCCTTAATGTAGCCATGTTTCCTTGTAAGAGGGAAACTTGATACAGACAAAATAGAAGGTGTCACAGACAGAGAAGAGAAATGTTGAGATCAGTATGAGTGGCAGTGCCACAAGTCTAGGCATATAAGAGAGGACTTGCCTCTGGAGCCTCTGGAGAAAGCATGGTCTTGGTAGTATCTTCATTTCAGGCAAGAAAATGTAATTGTGATGTCTACTTGCCCAGAACTGTGAGAGAACGAATTTCTCTTGTTTCAAGCTTTATGATGATATGGTCCCGCATCCATAGGAAACTAAGGCCCACACCAGTAGACTGAAAAATGACCCCCCTCAAAAGATAACCCTGTTTCCTGGCACCCATCAATGTTGCCTTGGGACCATTTTAAAAATGGGTCTCTCTGGGTCTGATTTTCATGGACTATCTGGAAAGAACCCAAATGAATGTGTTCTTTTTAGAAAGGTAGACAGAGATTTGGTCCAGATAGAAGGCAAGACAAACAGAGGTTAAAGTGATGCGGCCACAGGCCAAGGAATGCTCCAGGGTGGCATGAACAGATCTCCTCTGGAGCCTTCTGACACCTTGATTCCAACTTGAGCCTTAGGTTTTCCAGCCATGGAATCTGTAGTAACTTGTTACCTTCCCCCATGGGAAACTGAAGATATTTATTTTCTAAAAAGCGTGGAGAAGGAGGCATGAGCTCATGCATGCCGCAGAGGCAGCCATGTGTACCAGTTCAGCCGGATGAGCCAAATCAACCCTGACTGCCACTGAAGACCAATGCCCTGGCCAAGTGGTCCCCATGGTCTTCTTGTTTATTCTTCATCCTTTTCAGACACGTCAAAGCCATGCTGGCCTCCTTGCCTCCCACAGGCCTGAGGCAATCCCAATGCCGGTGCTGTTTGCCCTCACATGTAACTTAAATGTCTTCATTGAGGAAATATGTGGGGGCTCAGTCAATTGAGAAAAACGTGGTTATCTTCAGCAAAATCCATGTTTCGTCATTGTCGGCACTCCTCAGTTTCAGGATTAAAATATTCTCAGTACAGTTTTGTGTTTGTACTCGACACAGCTTTGTTTTCTGAAATGTAGGCAGCTCTGTTTAGTGTTCAGGAAGAATTCTAAAAAACTCTGACTCAATCATTTGCTGACTATTAAGTAATAAAGCTAAGATTCTTTCTTCACCGGGGTTTTATTCACACAGCTGTTCCTCTCTAACAGGGTAAAATCGAGGAAGCAATGAATGCATTTGAGGAATTGGTTCGCAAGTACCCTCAGAGTCCACGAGCGAGATACGGCAAAGCGCAGGTACCCTGGGCCCGTCTCAGAACTCTTTCCTGGTGCTCACAAATTCCCTGTGATCAGATTCATACTCTTACGTTTCTAGGTCATTTCCCCCACATATATATGTATACATACACACATACAGGGAAAACACATGATTTTAATTGAGGCAGTTTTCAATACTGCGTATATCCAGTTTGGTAACACCAGATGACTTGCCTCCAGTTTTACAAAGGGAATAAAAGTGGCGGATACGTTTGCCATTGGTCCTCTGCCATCCTTGGCCGGCCCCTTCCATTTGGACTTTCTCATGGTTTTCATTTCAGGCTCTTTGGAGCTATTAGGCTCCATTTGGAGACTGATGATAATAAGTCTGCCTTGGAGTGACCTTTTACAAAAAGCAAGGTCGGGTGGAGGGATGAGTCCAGGATTGCCTAGTGCGAACAGCACTGGCGAGTCCAGGGCTACAGGAATGGCTTCTAGTTGCAGAGTACCTAGCCCTTGGATGACTAAGGCAAAGGATGTCGCCTGCTGTGGTGTGGGCCAGAGGAAGACCAGACTCTGCATAGAAAGGCTTGTTTGCCCGTTTGCTCTTTCTCAGACAGCAAGGTGTCAATTATTATAATGTGCCGATAAATTGAAATTGTTTCAAATATAACCCAGAGACAACTGGAGGCTACTTACTCTAAAGATATGTAGTGAGAACCCACTGTGTGTCCAACTCTGCTGAGTAATGGAGAGAGATCCCGCAGCAAAATGTACTCACAAAGCTCCATTATGAAGGAAAGAGGCCGCTTAAAACAAGATGTGCCATGCATAGGTACGCCAGCAGTGGCTGTAAGGAGAATAAAAAGGAAGCAGGGTACAGTCACTGGACATGTGAGGGGGTCACAGGACAAACAGGGTGCCAGAGAGGCAATACTTGAGCTAAGCCTTGGGCGGTTTTGTAGACGATCGTGAGTATATCCGATCATAATACCCAGCTGTGTGTGCTGTAAGCTGAAGAGGAGGCAATGGGAGGCAAGGAGACTGGGCGAGCACATTTATTGAGTCTTGGTTGCAGGTGATATGAGCAAAGGTGACAGAGCAGGCAGCACTTTCATGGGAGGGGACAGTAGCTGAGATGTGTCAAGGTCATGGAAGGAGCTGTCTAGGTAGAGGAAACAGATAGGCAAAGGCCATGATTGTGGCAACTCTCTTGGCATCAGAAACCCGAGCTGAAAGGAAGGGCTGCCGGGGGGGAAGGGGGACAGGGGCAGACACAGAGGCCAGTACTCCTCACAGCTCTTGCCCTCCATGCCCAGGGAAGCCTTTGGAGGCTATTATTCGTGCAGGTGACCATCTGGTGGCGTATTGTAAAGATTGCTTTGGTTGCCAATTGGAAAATGAATTATGAGGGCAGAATCAGATGCATGGAAAGTAGGTGGCCGTTACAATGTGGTATGCTGAGGTGCCGGTGGCATGTCCCGTGGCCTGGCTGTGGGGGTCAATACGGGCATGCATAGAGAGATGGAAGGGTCAAGGACAAAGGATTGGCCAGTGATTCCTGGTTTGTTGTGAATAGCTGAGGAGAAAGTAATGCCAGTTACTGGTCAAGCAGAACAGCTGTTGATAAGAAATTTGCCATTGCAATGGTTATTAGGTATTCATATTGCTGCATCAAGGAGACCACTAGATTTGTGGAATTTGGAATTTGAGTAAAGCCAGACTGGTGGAAAAAAAAATGTCAAGGAGTAAAGCTCCTGTAGTCCTTCTTGAAGGAGAGAGAAGAGTGTCGAAGTCTAGTTTCGGGGGTTCAGGTACCAAAGAGGAGGGGCTGCTGCATATCTGAGCAGCTCTCTCTCCGTCATCCAGAGAGACTCTTATTTGTATAGCATACTGACTATATAAATCATTTGACAAGCATCAGAGCCCTGGATCCCTTTTCTACTTCCTCATTAATTGCCCAGGGTGAAAAAGCAAAGTGCAAAACAGTCTTATCTGAAACATCTTTGGACAGAGGCTGTCAAATCAAGAAATTACAAATTTCTCAGGGTTGGCAAAGCATAGGACCTTCTATATTTTACAGTGGTCTGCTCATGTGGTTACAATAAAATTATTGTTTGCCTCAATCAAATTATGGGTAGACCCTTTTGATGGTTTCTAAAATGTAAGCTTTACAAAATATGTCATAATGAGCATTGAACTGGCTGCTTATAGCATTTTTCTGTTCCTTAGTTTTAGAGTAGAGACTTGTTCTTTATATATGCTCCCAGAAAGGAAGACCCTGGCATAAGGCTTCATTATAGGGCAATGGGTATACTTGTAACATCTTGTATCCAGACCTGAGCAGACTTTTCTCAGAATCTGCTCTATTGGTCCCGATCCTTGGGGTAAAAGGAAGAGTCTTCTGTGACTCTCAGTTTTCTCTCTGGAACATAACTATATCTATTTCCCTGAGGGCTGCACGAGCAGAAACTCTCCATCATGCAAGCAACTGCTCCTAAAAGCGAAAAGGCCACAAGCCAGAGACCCAATCTCTTGACAAAGTTTTGTTGGAATTTTGTCAAGCAGCAGCCTCCAACTCAGGATTTGGGGCATCCCTCATCCCATATCCTGCGCCAAAGGAGATGACCAGTCAGACTGGGGAGCAATGGGTAGAGAGCTACAGAAGTTAGTGGACCAGGGAAAAGCAGGCGTTAGCCCCTTGTGTGTTACCCTCACAGCTTGCGATACAGCTACAGCAGGACAGCATGTCTCACTTTGAACTGGAGGTGGAGACCACTTGAGATCCAGCTGCTCAGTCTTTCTATCCCATTAGACAGTAATTAATTACATTTCCTTTAGTTAAATTTACCTAAATCAAATTTGCAAAACAAATTACTACAAATAAGTTTCCCTTGTCCTTGGTACATGCCAGGTACACTGCATAGTGACGACTATGTGGTTTTAGTAAACTAAATGAGCCATAATCTTCTAACATTGGGAAGCTACATTGCTATTGAGAGAGAATGTTTGTTACCAAAAGATCCAAAATGTCCAGATAAGTGGTGTGTTTTGTCATTAGTATCCAATCCTTTGGTCATGGGAAGCCCGTGAACTGCAGCGAAAATGTGTAAATGTTACTTATGGCAAATTGGTTTGTGCTTTCTGAGTTTTCTCCATGTGTGGCTTTAATCATGGTCTGGACCCTCTGGAACGTAGTGATCTCCATATGTGCAGCTTTCCTTCACAGGAGGAATTTAAGATGTGGGCCTCAGGCAGTATTTTTTAATCTGTAAAATGTTATGCTACAGATGTTATTGATATTAACACTAATGTGGCATAAAACAAAAGTTAAGCGTAGCAAATTATGTTTTAATAGAGTAATTTAAAGGAAACTTTAAATTTATGGGAGTTTTTAAAACTAGACAAATTTTGTAAGGAGGACTAAATTATGACTTTTCCAATTCTCAGTTAGCAAATGAAGCAATTTCTTTGCAATATCTCACCAGATCTTAGTCAACACCAAGTCAAAAACAAACTATAGTGTCTATATTTTTAAGTATCACTGATTACATGCTAATCTTGGATCTCTTCGAAAACCAATTTTGATGAAGTTCCCTAAACAGTGACCACAAAAATTTTAAATCGTTAACTGAATTAACTTCATTATCTTTCACAAGTCATTAGTAGCTCTAGGGTACAAAGTGACACATCCCCTAGGCAGTTTGGATAAATTAGTCCATCCATAGAATGTGACAGAAATGTCACTTTCAGGCTGGCTTGTGTGATCTATAGATATAAAACTGTTAAAAACTAATCATTCTGTCCCTTTCCAATTTCCAAACAAATGCTGCTAGCTTCGCTCATCAGAGTTCGTAAGAATTTTATGTTATTTTGGTACTTAGGCTTGCCTAAAGTGAAGGTGCCAAGGTCTTGAGACCCAAGCACATGGATGGTATGCCTTTCTCTCTTTGAAGGTGTGGATGGATTATGGAGGTTGGTGTTTGCAAAGACTTCAGCCCTGTTGGGTGGCTCTGCAGACTCCTGGTAGAATTCCCTCAGCTTAGGGACATTGTCTCTGTTCAGTCAACTGTCTCTATTCATGGTCTTGGACATTAATCTCTATAGCCACACCCACAATTAGCTGATGGTTAAGCAGAAAAGCGGGCTATCAATAGTCAGTGGAAGGATGCGTGACCAGGATGGATTGTTGACATGGAACTTCCTGTCCTGGGAACTGAATCTGCTGCATGAGCCTAGGGCAGATTTGAAAAGCTAGTTGAATGGTCTGATGTGTAGTTCCATCCAACAAGGTTGAATTGCTGTTTACTAATCTTAGCCATGTCTTTCCTAACACATTTTTGTCCCTTCTGAATCCACTTCTATTCATGGCTTTCATTTGAGCCCTCTATCTAGCCAGTACATGTTCGCACATTTTTCTTACTGATGTGCTGTTTTCTGCAAAGAACATTCTCACAGATGTCTATCAGTTGGTGTTGGTTCTTACAAATGGCTTGCCATCTGAAGGAGGAGATATGAGGATTTTCTTACCAAGTCCTTAGACATTTCATACTAACCCAGCACACAGTTTATGTTAAATAGTAATCATATCCACACATTCTGATGTTTACAAAATTATATACTACTTTCAGCATTAAACTGCTATAATTTTTCTTGAATGCTGATCTTTAAATGAAAGTCTGTAAAATCTGATGAGCTGTTGAGGTCCACCTCACACACTCCCCACTATTTTCCCTGCCTCTGGTATTTCATTCCGAATTTTCCATCTGAAGCTGCGGGTCTTGGGTGTTGTTTTAGGAAAATGAAAGTGTCCAGAGACTTTACCCTCTTTCACAATTGTACTGATACTCTCTATCCATCCATTGGCAGATATGAGCTGTCCTCCTCTACTAGAAGACTTCCATGTGGTTGTGCCCTTTCTTGTCATCAGATTTTTCCCTTTCTGCTGGTTTTGTTTTTTTTTTTTTTTTCTTGTATCTACTGAGTAAGAAGATGTGTTATCTCATCATGACGACTTCTCCCTGGGTTCTCTCCCCTCTTTACCTGGAGACTCATTTTTCTGGTTCCTGTTGCCGCTAACCGCTTCAAGGAGTTATCTCCATCCTTCCCATGTTCTCTTCACACAGCTCCGTTCTGATGCATGTCTTCAGCAAATCCATGGAAACAAGGATGCCAGGACCACTGAGGCTCCACAAGTCCATTATATTCTCTTTGCTGTCTTCCTCTTGTCCATCTTGGCGGTCACTTGGAGCGTATGTCTTCTCTTCCTCTTAGAACCCTTGTATCCCACTGGGGCATTTCTGTGTTGTATTCTTCCTATGTAACTCATTCTTTATCCCCTTTATCATCTTTCTGTGTCTCCCCAAGTTCTAAGGATCTTGAAACATTGGATAATTGGAGGGTTTTTCATGGAATCTTCTGAGTCTACACTCAAGACTCTTCTAGCTTGCCAACTCTAAATACCACATCCATCCTTCATAACTCCCGTGTATGCGTCCTTAACGCCAACCTCTCCCTGAGCTCCTCATCCAGAAAGCGACCTTCTGAGTGTTCACCTCCACTTGATGTTTCACTGACTGTGTCCAAAACTGAACTCCTGACTCCATGCTTCCCCAAGACCCACCTACCCTCCCATTCTCAGGGGATGACAGTTCAGTCAAGTGGCCACTCACACCAAACCCTGAATTCACTCTCTCTCTCTGTCTCTTCTGTCACTACATCCGTAGACGTCTTGCCCTGGCTATCAAGGTGAATCTGCAATCCCATCTCTTCCTACCACTCATCACTGCTGCATCAGCCCAGGAGACTGCCATCCCATGCCTGGCTTCTTGCCTGGCCTCCCGCCTTCCACTCTTCCCTCAGGCTGTTCTCAGTACTGTGGCTAGCACAACCCCCTGGTTCCCTTCAAGACACTAAGTCGAGTGAAAAATCCACATCTTTCTCCCCACAGAATAGTTCAGGATCCTCAGTAGCTTTCCAGGCCCTGAGTCACCTGAGGCCACTGTCACCTCTCTCCCAGCCTTCCCTTTGTTCCCCAGTGTGTCACAAAGCCACTGCCCAGCTATTCTCTCTGTGTTAGAAATCTTTCCCAGTAACCTCACACACCGTCTGTCCCCTCCTTTAGACTCCCCTGACTCTCTGTTTAAACCAGTAATTTTCCCACTCCACATTCATCACGCTGCAGCCCGTTGTTTCCATGCACAGCACCTTTGTTTGTATTTGTCATTTTGTCCTTTCCTAAATGGAAGCAAAATGAGGAAAGAGCTCGCCCTCATTTGTTCAATTAGTGTGACACACGCTGACCCCAGAAAAGAGCTGCTAAGTGAATGAATGGCTGGAATGAACGAGTCACGGAACATACAACTGAAAGAGCATACTACAGACTAGACTCCTGTGTGTATCATGTTCTCACATAGTATGATGTCCATCCCCACCAGCCCTAGGAAGTATCGTCTTGATCTTATAGTTTTCCTCGTCTGCACCTTAGTAGCAGCCTTTTCCTCCTGATACTTGAACAGCCGTTGCCCTGCTTTCGTTTATGCATCATCAGCCAAAGGAAGGGCCGGTTTTCTCTTTAAGCAGCGTGTCTAAAAGTTAACTGTCTGAATCTCTGGGGGAAATGACAAGCATAGAGGTCATGGGACATTGATCTGTCTGGGGCTGTCCCCTAGTGTGAAGATGACTTGGCCGAGAAGAGGAGGAGCAATGAGGTTCTGCGCAGGGCCATCGAGACCTACCAGGAGGCAGCTAGCCTGCCCGACGCCCCCACAGACCTGGTGAGGCTGAGCTTGAAGCGGCGTTCCGAAAGACAGCAGTTCCTGGGTGAGATGCAGAGTGCTAACTTGGTGTCTGTCCCTTCTTTGGTCCGTACTGCTGTCATCATTTTACTAGGAGAAATTCCAAGGCAGAAGGAAAGCTTGAGCCCGGGTGGGCAGGCAGGGAGACTGAAGTGTACAGAAAAGAAAGCGATTTGTCATGGCGGCTTGGACAACAGCACTGGAGTTCCGGTTGGATTGAATAGCATTGGCCAGCAGTGGGCTGCAGCCCATGCAGTGTGTGGACCGGCTTTTCCGCCAGAGCTGGACAGCTGCCTTCCTCCTGACTAATGCCCCTTTTGCAGGCAGCTGGTCCCCTAACGTAGTTGTTCACTAGTGCTCGCCTTTCCTAGCTCTTTCTTTTCCTTTGCAGTTTATGACAAAGAGCAGTGATGGTAGCCCAGACTGATTGCCTCTGAAAGCCACCGAGTCAACAGCAGCTGGGGTTTCCTGAGCCATGGAGTGCACCATAGCCTGCCGTCCACCAGAGGCTCCCCTAGTACTGCAAGATGTCTCCTCTGAGCTTTAACTGGCTCAGCACCGAGAGACAAGGGACTTGTGTTAGCTAGAGAAGGCATCTGCAGGGAAGCCCTGCTCCGCATCCCTCCGTGCCCATTTCAGTTTGTGCTGACGGCTCAGCCCCGAGTCAGACTTTTCATTATCTCCCCTCCATCTAAAAACGTTAAAGCTAATAACCCACAAGGGCTCAGCAGGGCCTTATCCTCAGGAATTAGAAAGCTGACATTTCCTGAAGAAGGGATTTGAGGTGAAAGTGTAAATGTGGATTGACTCAGAAAACCAGTCTTTACGATTTATGGTTGACATTGTAGTTAGTATCCACGTATAGCAATTCGTATAGCATTATGACTGTGCTTCTCAGAATCCATTCATAGATGAAGGAGGTCAGGGGTCAGATGTAAGGTGTTTTTCAGGCTCTGTTAAGTCTGCTGTCCTGGTTTGTACTCACAGTACTAAGGCGCACATAATATTCTTATTCCTATTCATTGTTTTTTCCAACACCAGGTCACATGAGAGGTTCCCTACTTACCCTCCAGAGGCTAGTTCAGCTGTTTCCTAGTGATACGACATTAAAGAACGACCTTGGTGTAGGATATCTCTTGATGGGAGACAATGACAGTGCCAAGAAGGTTTATGAAGAGGTAAGCCCAGGCCTTCTGTGGGCCACACTGATTATCTTGTATGGTAAGTTCAAGTGCTGGTGGGAAATTACATGTGCTATGCAGGGTGTCTTGTTCTCTTTGTCTTGGAGGAAATAGCATGTAACTTGCTATGTCTGGGATACACTGGACTGGGTTTTCCCATGTCTCTTTTTTCCCCTACCCAGGACCCAGAATGTCACATCCCACACAGGCTGGTCTCAAACTCATGACAAACCTCCTGCCTCAGCCTTCCAGCTGCCACCATATCCAGTTTTTCTTACCCTGTTTTTCATTATTGTTTTTCTTTATTGGCATGTCTCCATTGTATAGAGTGACATGTCCCATAAAGACTACTCAAGTATACACATACACTGACCATATTCACCCTGTATCTTGACTGGAGCAATTTAAATTTTAGTTAACTGCTATTCTAACATTTAATTTTTTTTATCAGTCTACAGACAACTTTCTAAGGGGTTTCTTTGTGATAGGAACAGGAAGAAAGTTAATAATGAAGTTAATAAATGTAAAAATTATAATGTTTTCAAGTTTTGCAGTATAAGCCTCTCAGGCAATAGTAGTAGATTATACTGTTTTCAAAAGGGCATTGATGATCCAATCGGCTGACCAGGATGACTTTCAAAAGATTTCTACATTATAGTGGACATTTTAACAGAAAGCCACTAAGTCTCAAGCATCTATAAAACCTAAAGAAACGGGCTCCTTTAGGCAATGAGGGCATTTATTTGGCACAAAGCAAACAGGATGTCAAATGAATTTTGAATCAGGGGAAAGCTAACACCTGTAAAACAAAGATGGATATGGGTGCTTGTTATTCTTTAAGTTAGACCTCTGGATCAGTGGTCTCCGAGCTGATTCCTCTGCTGGAAATGCTACTACAGTGAGCTAGCTGTGTGGTAGGAATAGACAGAGCACAATTTAACATTTGCTCGTGTGACTCGTGGTGGCCCCTTGCTAGATTCCTTGCTCTTCCTCTGTAAAGTTCCCGGGATAGCTGTGACTTCACGTGACCTAACTGTCTCAGAGAGAGAGAGGAGAGGTACTCAGGCATCATCAGCCCACAAGTACCACTCAGCTCTTCTTCATCTTCCACTTTGTTCAAGAAATTCATTTCCTACGCAGCTTCACAAGTTGAATGCTTTTGTGTTGATTTCTCGCTTCTAATATGTAATTTGGAGGCATTTTGCATACTTTATCTTCAAGTCATAATAAATGCATGTAGTAATGAGCAATGGGATACCTCATTTGAAATATCTACCTGGGCTTTGTCACAGACTGTTGCATTTTTTTCCCCACGCATTTTATATTCAGTACCCATTGTGCTCCCAAGGATTCATCTTCATTCATTCACAATTCTTGAAGCTGGTTATTTCAAAGTACTCTCCCACCTCCAAAAGGTTGCACAAGCAAGACACAGGTGATACACTCAGGTCCTCAGCCATTCTGGGTACAGCCTCAGCGTAGAATCAAAGAATTCAACTGATGGCTCGCCAGGCTAACACACAGGTTCCCCACATTTAAAACTCTTCAGTGTGGCTGTTCGAGACCCACAGGGCTCGACTCCCAGCTGCTGGTATGTTAAACCTGTAATAGTTCCTGGGGTATTTTTCACTCCCACACCCATGAAAAATACAGGCAGTTGTTTGGTTACAGCTGTCAGACACACCCTCATCATTCAGTGTGGGTTTACTGTTGGTGCAGTTCAGCCTTGGGAGTGGCGCTGAGCCCTCGGTAGGGATGTGGGATCGCTCCACAGCAGGTACCATTTTTATGGTCAAGGAAATGCCCCATAATGCCACGATAGCTGCCTTTATGGTCACTACACACCTGCAGCAGTTTGCTCCAGATTCTTTCATGTCACCCTCTGCCCCTAACTTCAGTGGCCACTGGTGATTGTCTCAGTGAATGAGTGGGCCCTGATATGATGAGGCGTGTATATATAAAGCAATGTGTAAGATTCAGAGTGATTTTCCTCGAATCACTGAAAAACTTGGAAGTCATATATCAATTGATTTTTCTGATTGCAGTGTTAAAGCCACACCCCAGCAGCGACTACCTTCTCGTTCACAGCATTTTTTCAGCGACTCAGTGTGAGAGCATCTGGAGTTGAGAGGCAGTGAGTCTGTTTTGTTTGATGATAGCAGTGACACAAACTGCCACCATAGTGTTGAAGCTGGAACATCATTAGAGACCCCAAGTACAGCCAAACCAAGTCGAATTTGTTTTGACAGTCGCTTGCACACTTCCTTCTCTGTCACAATAGCTCTTTGTTTTCTTTGAATTCAGGTTCTGAGCGTGACACCAAATGATGGCTTTGCTAAAGTCCACTACGGCTTCATCCTGAAGGCGCAGAACAAGATAGCCGAGAGCATTCCCTACCTAAAGGTATCTGCCATGGCCTCCTCCCGTCCGCTCACTCCCTGGAATCACTTGAGACCCGCTTTGGTTATCCTTCTAGTAGTTTGGCATGCACTGTAGAGGCTTCCTAGCATGGGGGTGCATGCTTCATAGGCTGGCAGTAGGTACCTACACCCTGACTGAATGTCGTCCAGAGTCACCAACCACATGAGGTGCTTTATTTGGGGTCACTGTTGCCAAAATTCCCAACAGAATCCATTTATGCAATATTTCATTTGGGCTCCTAGTTCCTGGGAATCGCTCTGGGTCAATGGGATGGCACAGCAGAGCTCGTGGTAGCAGAAATGGGTGACACATTGTAGTCTCAGACCACTAAACAGGATTTCAAGATAGAAGCCAAATAATTTCCAAGGTCCACCCCTGCTGACCCTACTCCTCAAGAAAGTCTCTTTAAGCTCCCAAAACAGTACCTCATTGTGAAGGCCAAAGTACAGGGAGCTGCAAGAGACACTACAGACTTGACCACTAACAACATGAACTGTTTGGAAAAGTGCTTAGCAAGAAATTCTTCAACTAAAGCATTATAAAGTGGTTTTCATTTTAATTGGCATTCCCCAATTGATCTAAAATAACAGATTTCATTATGACATTTATTTACATTTGTTACATAGCATATATTGGCCATTCATTCCTCCCCAGCATAGTTTTTACATATCGGCATAAAGTAGACAAAATTCATTAACGAGTCTCTTAAAAAATAGGCAGCGTGCTAAGTGCTGTCTTCACAAATTAATTAAGTCTGCTCTAAAGGGGTTCCAGCTGCCTCCATTGCATGTAGACTACATAGGCTTGGCTAATGGCTCGAAGTCCTAAAATATATTGTTGCTTTTCCTGCTATATTAAACTGAAGCCTGGGCAGCTTACCAGAACCACACTTGGTCTTGGTCAGGGCCACTGAATAAAATTCTTGCTGTAATAGAAATGTCACTTAGGTGTATTATTCACTCCCACCACATGAGACCACTGAACATCGAAAGTGTGGTCACTATGACTGAGGAAGAGAATTCAAGTTTATGTAAGTCCGATTTGCTTTTGTTTGAATAATAAGGATAGGGTGACTAAGAGCAAGCTCTGCTACAGAGAAGAGCTACAGTGTGTACAGGTAGCTGGCGAGAGCTTCCGACCCCCATCACAGTAGCAGTATGGCTGGCTTCTGTGGCTGCCTCAAATAATCCACACCGCTGCAATTGTTGCCTTTCTTGAGAGTTCCCACATTGTGCGTAGTCACACAGACTTCTGGTCTCCTATTTAGTCCACAACCCTGGGGCTTAGAGCCGAGCGGTGGTGCCTCTAGTTGGCGTGTATTCTCATCTGTCCCGGCTATCATCAGACACTGCAAACCTTTCCGTCCTTTCTGGGGCCATGAGGGTGTGTGTGTTGGTCTGATTTAAAGTACCCTCCCGTCCCCTTTCACTCTGGAGGCCTGATAGTGTTTTCCCAGCTACATCAGCGGGGAAACAAGAGCTAGGGCAGACATTTAACAAACTCCGTGCCAGCAATTCCAACATTGTGCAAATAACGTTTCTCCAGGGAGAAGATAATGACCTTTTAAGTGTGTGTGTGTGTGTGTGTACACTACTATTATTTTTTTAAACCACATGTATGTGGAGCATTGCATCCACATCTTGTACGTGGAGAATAGAGAACAACTTGCAGGAACTGACTCTCTCCTTGCAACATGTGGGCCCTGAAACTCAAGTCATCAGGTTGGGCAGCAAGTGCCCCACCCGCTGAGCCGTCTGCCAGCCCTCAGATAACAAGTCTTTTGTGGGGAGACCTCAAAGATGCAAATTCTCAGAAAATAAATCCTTGCTATTAAACTGTTTCAGACTTTGGTTGATTTTTTTTTTTTTTTTTTTTTTGACAAAAATCTCAATTCCAGTGCTTGTGTGAAAAGTGGGAAAAAATAATAGCAAAGCATTTCACAATGGAAATTGTTCAGTAAAAACTACATGTGTCAAAATTCCGGTTGGCTTGAATCCTGTAAATTTAGTAAGAAGTTCCATTAAGTGCTTGTGACACATTTGTTTGGGGTAGAAAGAAATATCACTTATACTCTGACTGTCATCACTTGACACATGAGCAATGAAGTGTTTGGGTTCGGGGATAAAAAGCCTTTAGGTGGCATATGGTCAGACTTGGAGAGCAAAATAAATGTGAAAATACTCTGCCAGAGAAATCATCTGCAGTATTGAAATATGATTGCTCCCACTGTAGAAGTACACAGAGCCGCATACTAATTTATGGCCGAGGCCACTATTAATGATAGCTGTACTGTTAAGTTTAGATTGATAATTTCATTTTTTACACTGTAAAATGTGGACCAGCCTCACTGTCAGATTTTAATATTGAGATATAATTTTCAGAATCTTGGGTTTTCATGTGGGATATTGTGGTTCACACATAAAGAAAATCTACACAAAACAAGGAATGAGACCTGAAATGTCACCCTTTACATGGTAATACTGTCCTTTTCCAGGAAGGGATCGAATCCGGGGACCCTGGTACAGATGACGGCCGGTTTTATTTCCACTTGGGAGACGCCATGCAGAGGGTCGGGAACAAAGAGGTATTACTGGCTTTGTGACTTTACTCCAGTGGATGATGCAGTGGGGAGGGACTATTTCTTCTAGGAACCAATTAGAAGTTAACAAACATGTTTCACACAAATTATTAAGGCAGTATTCTTATAAGACCTTTGGGATTTGGATTGACTGTTTGCTACATCTTCAAATAAGTAATCTGAAACGTGCCTCTTTTGGGGTGTGTGTACTAGTGGGTATGTCTGAGTGTATCTGTATGTGTAGAGAAAGGTAAATGCTGCCTTGGAAAAGTATCTGAATTAAGAAATATAGAGGTCTCTAAAGTTGTTTTAAGTTTTAAAACCATTTACAGAGTGTAATTTTTGTTTTATTTTTGGAATTTCTGCAGTGGTTATTTCCAGAACTGTTTGACTAATGCCTAAACACCATGGTCTTAATGAATAACTATGTAATTGTCATATTAAATTTAAACTGAACATTTGTTGCTAGGATAATGACAGGTACCAACTTTCTGCCTCTCTCTCTCTCTCTCTCTCTCTCTCTCTCTCTCACACACACACACACACACACACACAGACAGATGTTGTAACTAAAACAAGTGGCATATTATCTTTGTGATTACCTTGTTTCCTGAGTACAGTTGTCATCTTGTATAAACATGACATTAGTCGTGAAATCATGTGCCATGAATTTCTAGCCTTGTTACAGTCCACTATGACTTACATGCTGGCAACACAATTAGGCCGCCCTCTTCCATCCTATACCATGTGGGAATTCTGAGTCAGCTGTCTTCAGAGTCTGAAGATAAAAGGACAAATGGGACAGTGACTCTTGGTAACCACTGCCCTCCATAAGTGACACATAAGGACAACATAGCTTCAAATTTCTAAACTCAGTGAGACTATAAGACCCTCTGGATAGCCAAAAACTCAGAAGGAAGGAAGGGGAGGGTCATGACTATGCAGTGTCCTGCAAGAAAGAGGAATGAATTCAGAGCAACAGAGGTTTGGATGATGGACTTTATCTCCTGTCTACATTTCTCTTTACTTGTACCTTACCCCCCTTTAACCTACCAATCCTTTGACTAAAATAGGATATGGCATTAGAAGTGAAGGGAAAGACGGGAGAAGACATCACTGATGGGTATCCATTATTTTGTTCCTTCTTGGTTTTTGATGTAGAAAGAACCCTCCTTTGAATGAGAAGGAGAAGGAAGTGTCTGCCACAGTCTCCAATGCTGGGTAAAAAGTCATGTTCAACTACTGTAAATGTAATTGTCACTAATTAATTTATCTTTGAACATTTCATGGTACAGGGCAAAGACAGATAAAAGAAATCTACTTCATCTCCTACCTTAGATGAAAACAGCTCTTACTTCAAGGACAATGAATTCACTACTGAACACTTGTTATGAGCCTGGTATTTAAGCCTGGGGGACTGTTCTACCAGCATAATTGTCGTTAGTATGCAAAGATCAGAACACAGTTCCTGAATTTGTGAAATTCACAAGGATTAACCCGTCAGGCAGGGAACAGAAACAAGCCGAAGAAGCACCCCCCCCCCCCCCCGTGTTAGGTAGCCCAAAACTAGCTGTTGAGTCTGTGTGTCAGAACTCACCTGCTGGGAAGCAGCTGCTCCCCCCACCCCGTGCTTTCTTCCACGGAGCTCACTCCCATCCTGAAGGGAAGGAGGTGAGAGGCAAGCCTAGAGCCTCCGCTGCAGAGGCTGGTGAGAAAATGGACTGGAAGACTGGCCATGGCAGCCCTGTAGCGGTCAAGCTTCAGAGGTTCCCTAACTTCAGTCCAGTTTTGTCTTCATATCTAGTCTCATTCCAAGTGCAGATTCACAATACTGCCAGTGAGGGGGCGTGGGGATCGCACAGCAAGCTCACCTTTCTCCTCTGAGCTATTTTCCTCCTAAACTCTGACTCTGGCCCCTTTGTTGCTATTGGGGTCCGCCTTGGCTCCTGCTCTTTTCATTCCTTCCCGAGGGCCACTTCTGAGGAGCAGGCCTGGGTTCATTAGCCCATCTGAAGAAAGCCGGAGAACTCTTGCTGTCGACTCTATTCTTCATTGTGGTATCAAACTTTTGATAAATAAGAACAAAGGTTGAGCTCCTTTGTTCTTACACAGGTTTCTTACTTGACTGAATTTCTACAAAGGTTTGTTGTGATTTTGTATGTTTTTAAATCTAGCCTAATTTGCTGAGTCCATTCTGTAATATATCAGTAGAAGCATTTTTAAATTTCAGGTCTATCATTATGAGGATTTTATTTCTGATGAAGGGGAAATGATATAGGAGTGCAAAATCAAGGCTCTTACTCAGTTTGTAGTGGATACTGTATGAGAACAGGCTGTAAAGCAGTGTGAACAGGAACTAGAAGGGCCCCGCTCAGGCATCTAACTCAGGGCAGCCTCAAACCTAGAGGAAATGTAAGGGCCCAGGTAGAAGGAAGTTTCTGTCCCACCTGGTCCCATGACTACTTAGTCCCAAATAAACACATAGGGGCTTATATTGATTATAAACTGCTTGGCTGATGAAGTTTCTGTCCTACCAGGTCCCACAGCCCTTTAGTACAAATAACACACTGAGGATTATATTACTCATAAGCTGATGGCTCAGGCTTCTTATTTGGCTAGCTCTCTCAGTTATTAACCCATTTATATTAATGAAGTATCTCCAAGTGGTCTTGGCTTACCTAAGAATGCCTGGCGTCCTAGCTTCCTGGTAGCTACATAGTATTTCTCTGGAGGCTCCTCTCTCCTTCCTCTTCCCAGAATCCTCCTAGTCTGGTAGCCCCGCCTATATTTCCTGCCAGGTTACATCCTGCCTGTCCATTGGCCAAACAGCTTTATTCATCAACCAATAAGAGAAACATATATTCACTGCATACATAATGATATCCCCCATCAGGCCCAGCTGTCCAGGCATCCAGCAACCTCAAACCTAAGACCTTGAGGGTTGCAGTGTAAGGCACTGTCTGCTGTTTGAGTTGTCCTATAATTACTTTTTTTCTCAAACTAGCAATCCTGAGACCAGACCCAGCTATGGCGGAGATGTTATTTAGGCTGCCAGTGGAAACCCCTCTCCAAGGACAATGGGCACATGGGCAGGCAGCTTTGGGGAGGCCCACTTGGGAGGCAGAGGGCAGAGGGCAGAGGTCATTTGGACCAGTCACGTGGGGCAAGTACTCTGTTGCCAGCTGTCCCTGAAAAAGCTAGCCTTGGTGCCAGTTGTATTACAAGAGCCAGACTGAAGCCATGAGCACTGTCCCTTACTACAGAAAATGTAGTCCACCGTGAACAAAAGTGTCCTCCTAAAACATCAGATATGGGCTACCATCCTATTTATTGCCAACTCAGAACAGTATTTTCCTTTTATTTATTCTGTCACCATAGGACATCAGAGAAAGTTACTATGAAAAGAAATTACTTTTGATTTTAGCAGCACGATTTAGTAAATAGTAATTGAGATGGTTTAAATCATAATCCACCCCTCTTAAAGAAAATATAAAAATAGAGCTTACAAAATGAAGGCTAAATACAAACATGGCCTCCTTTGGCATCTTAAGTTATGTGTCTACTGAACAAATTAGTTCTAAACTGGCTTAGATATTTGGAAACCAAAATAGGTGGGGCATGAATCCAGACTCCATGGAGCTAACAGCTTGAGAGTTAAAATAAATGCTAGTGTTCACTTATCCTAAACACTTATAGAAGCTCCGGTAAACCACAGAATTTTCATCAGATCTCATCAGGTAAGATCTTCATTAATTATCTCAAAGTGAGATAGTCTCTGAATTAAGAAGAGTCAGAATTTTTTCACTTTTGTAGGGTGTGAAAGCAGTTCGCATTTAGTAGAACCTACACTTCAAATTTTGGCTTTTGAGTTCCACCCAGGACAGCAATATATAGCACCATACTGCCTGTGATGCTGAGCAGTGGCTGTGAGCTATGGCCCTGTCTGTCATACATCATGGGGAGTATCAAAGATCCCCCTGCAGGAACTTTGGTGCTAAAGAAGAGTATGCTGTGCCCTGGGAGAAGGAGGTTTTCAATGTAGAGTATTTACAGTGGGTCTGCAAGATGGTCGCACCGCAACTCAAGGAGCATCTGTATCAGCTTACATTACTTCCTTTAATTTGAACTAGAAATCTTTCCTCCAAAATAGCGGTGTCAAGCAGCCTTTCTGTTCTCTCAGGCATATAAGTGGTATGAGCTTGGGCACAAGAGAGGACATTTCGCCTCCGTCTGGCAGCGTTCCCTCTACAATGTGAATGGCCTAAAGGCTCAGCCATGGTGGACCCCCAGGGAGACTGGCTACACGGAACTTGTGAAGGTGAGTGCCAGCTTCCGCGGCAGCCCACTCAACCTGCTTGCTGGAACCACAGGCTGTGAAAGGAGTGTTAGAGGAAAGGCTCTTCCTTCCTTCCTTCCTTCCTTCCTTCCTTCCTTCCTTCCTTCTTTCCTCTGTCCCCCCCCCACCCCCACACACATCTTTTTGTTTGTTTTTCTAGACAGGATTTCTCTATGTTATAGCCCTGTCTGTCCTGGAACTCCTTTTGTAGACCAGGCTGGCCTTGAACTCACAGAGATCCACCGGCCCCTGCCTCCCTAGTGCCAGGAGTTCAGGTGTGTACAACCACACCTTTATTTAATTTATGGCATTTTATTTCTAGTAAAGAATCTTCTTTTAGCTGAAGCTTCATGAGCCAGGCCTCCATCATCTGTCCATCTCTCAACATTTCTGTCTTTCAAGCACCCAATGCCAGCTCGTTAAGCTCTGAGGCCACACAGACCTTTTCTAACCCAAAGCTCCAAAATCTTCTCACAGTCCTTCCCAGAACAACAGGGCCAGATTCATCACAGCGGCGCACCACATTCCTGGTGTCAATTTCTGTCAATTTGGTCTCTGTTGCTGTGATAAAGTGCTGACCAAAACCAGCTTGGGAGGGAAGGGTTATTTCAGCTTCTAGGTCACAGTCTGTCAGCAGGAGAAGCCAGGGGAGGGACTCAAGGCAGGGAGCTAGGTAGAAAATGAAGCTTCCAGCATGGCGGAGTACCGCTTATTGGATTGTTGGGTTGAGGTTCATGGCTTGCTCAACCCACTTTATTGTAAATACCAGGGCCAGCTGCCCAGGCGTGGCATTGCTCACAGTGGTCTGGGTCCTCCTCCATAAATCATTAATCAAAGGGAAGAAAAAAAAAATGCTCCAATGCACATGCCCAAGGACCAATCCGATGAAGGCAACTCTTCAATTGGGGATCCGTCTTTCCAGGTGATTTTAACAACTTAAAAGCTATAAAATATGTGAGAGTTTTCCACAACTAGCTTAAATCTGGATGTAAAGATTACTTGTGATGTTGGTAGATTGGTGAGTTTGTTTGTTTCATGTTAAATGTATTGGTAGGCATATTAATAAAATGGGACTTGGCATGGGCTTACTAACAATTTCTCCATATTGTTTTATATTTCAAATGGAAAAACAAAACAAAAGCATACTTTATTGTTCAGAGGGGCTGCCCTGTTTTAGCCTCAGCAGTTTGTAGAAGAATATTCTGGTTTCCCAGTAACTAAAGATCTTCCGGATGGCGAGGACAAGAATGACAAACGAAGGTAATTCTAGGGCCTGGATGTTGGACATGGGGAAGCTCCATGTTCTTTCCTTCTTACCGTTAGGTGTATGCTTTAAATAGTCACATTGTTGTATGATAAGCACCTAGAATACAAAGCCCTTAAGATTTACCAGACTTTAACAATGAATTTGTTCTGCTTGGGCGGAGGAGCTCATGCTAAGCGTAAGAGGCTAGTTACAAGAAGAGTTCGTTATAGAACCGTGATCATATGAGCTGTCCTCACTAGGCAAGTCAACAGAAAATCGTGTTTTCCAGGGTCAACATGGCTGGGATAATGAGGAATGAGTGACCTCTAATGAGAACAGGCTTTCTTTTCAAAGTTAAAGTGTTTTGAAATTGAAGTGTTAATTATTCCTCAACACTGTATCTACTAAACCCCACTGAATTACAAAAGCTAGTTGAGTAAATTGTATGGGATGGGAAGTAGAGCTGGATAATCCCTTCAAAATGCATAGCATATAATAGTGTGCAGTCAAATACAAAGAAAGCAGCTATCTGTAGAATGAGGAGGGACCTAACTTCTTCATCACCAAAGCAAAATGGCTCAGTAGTTTAGAGTGTGCACTCCACAGCCTCCCTGCCTGCTGGACGTGCTGAGTCACTCCACTAGCTGTGTGACATTGCCTGTGTTCTCTGTAGTTCAGTTTTGTTATCTGCAAAATGTGCATGGTGTTGACTCTACCTGTAGTCTGAAGATTCAATAAACAGGCATGCTCATTAAACATTAGCTATTGTTACCATGATGGTTGTAATTTTAATTGCATGATTTTGTGAATTTCTAAAAGCAAATGTAAAATTAATTTTGAAGTATCCTTTATTATTTGAATAATAATGTGATAATTATCATCTACTGAATGCCTTCTGCCAGCCATCAATGTGCGGAGTGCTTTTATGTAATATTTCTAATCTAATCTTTACAGCAGCTCTAAAAGATCATTACCCACTTATACAGGAGTGCATTACAGATGAGAGAGACACTTGCTTAAGTTCCTGTGTCTAATGGTATCAGGACTGGGATTTTAGGCCAGGCCACCTTACTGTTAAGTCAGTGTCCTCCCTGTGCCCTACAACAGCCTTCAGCATTATTGGGATTTGCTCTTAGATCATGTGCTCTTCTTGTGTTAGTCAAGTATTTGTTTCATAATTGCATTTAACCAAGCTTCTGGGTTTCAGCACTTGCAGGATTAGAGTTCAGCTTACTTTAGGTCCAGCAGCATGGACTTTCAGCATTGATGACATCTGGCAGCTCACTCAGTTCTATGGGAGGCTATTTTGCCATCCTAACTTACTTGCAGGAACATTACTATCATACAATGAGTGACCTTTCAAGAAGAAAGCCACTTCGAGGCTACTGCTACCAGTGGTGACTGAATATTGAGGAATCCTAGGAAACATCACTCTGTAGTTGCCAAACACACATCAAGATAGTCTTCCATTTCCCAATCCCCAATCTGAATATTCTGGGTCATCATCTAGTCACTGATAGCTTGAAGCAGGAATCTTCCCCATATGGTGGGTGTCACATTTGGCTAAAATGCTTTCAAAATAATTTTGTAGAGTGTGTCTAAGTCCCTTGAGTGACTTGCATTATCTACCAGTATGTTTTCATTCAGGATACTCAGTGGGTTCAGAGGCAGAGAGTGAAGTTTTTGGTTTTTTTTTTTTTTTTTTTTTTTTTGTTTTGTTTTGTTTTGTTTTTTGTTTTGTTTTGTTTTTGATGTGGGATGAGGCTGAGTAAAATGTAGTCAGCTCTCACTTTACCCCTATTCCCCTTCTTGTATAGCATATAATTCAGCAATTCTGGCATTGGGGTTATAAACATAGATGGGAACAATATCGAAAAATGTTGCAATGGTATATTCCCTTCAGGGTATATTTTCAGTACAGGTGGTGGGTAGGTGGTTGTATACAGTTCACAAATATTGGAGTGCCAAGTTCCTGGGAGATGTTTACCTTAGAAATTGGTATAAGAAATGGGGTTGAAAATAGAAATTATTACTTGTATAAAGAGAGGAACAGTCACACCTTGAGAATTCCATTCTCTGAGATTAGCAGTTTGTTCAGCCCTGGTTTGTGTAAACACTTGCATAGAAGTCACTGTAGCACCCTCAAAACACAGCAACAAAATGCACGTGAAGCTGTAGGTTAAAATATCCCTCTGCTATTTCTTTTTCCTGATGCTTCCTTGCCTCCTTGCATCCAGTACCGAGAAAAAAAGAAAAACTCTTGCGTTCCTCTCTGAGCTTCTCAGGCTGGCTGCTCCGATGTCAGCAAACAAGCAGTATGGTGTGGAATATACTTTAACTGTGCAAAGGTCTGTTCCACTTGTTTGTGCTGTATTTGTTAAGTTCGTTTAATTATGTAAAGATGCTTTTGTTTCACCTTGCCTACCGGGGCACCTGATTGACCTAATACAGAGCTAATTGGTCATCAGCTAGGCCTGGGAGATGTTTGCCTTTCTTCATAATGTGGTTTTATTTCAGCTGGAGAAGTTGCCAGCAGTACTTTGCCGGTGGTGTGACAGAGAGCAGAGGAATGATGGGTAGAGCGGCACTCTGTCCAGTCCCGGTAGATGCTACTCTTTCTAAGAATGCCATTGTATGTGAATGACTTCACCTAGACAAAGGGAAGAATTAACCAGTAATTATTATGTTAGGGCTGCAACTGTTCTTTCTCTGTGACTAAATATTTGAATGCTTTCAATGAACTTGAACTTGCTTTGAAATGAAATAGACTGAGGAGGCAAAAATGTCAGATTTACTGTGGCACAAACTCTTGAATTACGGGGCGGGGGAGGGTGGCAGGCAGCTGGATGCATGTAGCATGCAGCATGGATGATGAAGGATGTGGTCACAAAATGTAGAAATAAAAAGTATCATATCATACAAACTGAATCTCCTTAACGTTGATCAATTGAAGATTTCAAGATAAGAGCGTCTAGTCACATAGGATAACAAGAAAAACTATAAAAAGAAACGTACCAGGCTTTCTCTTTTTAGGCCACCAACCATCTCTCAAATCAGGACACGACCCAGAGATGTATTATTAGCTTTGAATGCTCTGCCTTGCTTAGGCTCTTTGCTCGCCAGCTCTTTTAACTGAAATTAACCTGTTTCTCTTTCTCCACCTTTTGCCTCACGGTGTTTTTACTTCCCTTTCCTCCTGTACATCTTACGTTCACTGCTCCTGGTGTCTGGCGGCTGGCGGCCACCTGACTTCTAGCCCTGGCTGTCTCCTACATTCTCTTGTCCTCCTCCTTCTGCCTCAACCCCAGGTTTCTCCTCCTATTTACTCTCTGCCTGCCAACCCCACCTTCTTCCTGCCTAGCTGATGACCAATTAGCTCTGTATTAGGTCAATCAGGTGCCCCGGGTAGGCAAGGTGAAACAAAAGCATCTTTACATAATTAAACGAACTTAACAAGTACAGCACAAACAAGTGGAACAGACCTTTGCACAGTTAAAGTATATTCCACACCATAAGCAAATGTAACACCTCTTTGCCCAGTGAAAAGAATAATCCATAACAAAGAAATGATTAGCTACCTTCTCCTCCCCCCCACCAAAAACAAAAAACAAAACAAAAAAAAAAACCGTACATTGTACATAGTCTAATCTTGGATCGGGGTCAGCACACCCTCGGATATTTTTAGGCATATGGTTTTACCTGTGGTGTGTTCTCTCAAGAGTAGTCTAGGAATTATGAGCAGCCAGCACTAGTCTCAAGTCAAGCAAGCAGCTGGTGTGGATCTTGCCCGGAAAGTGGCCTGCAGGATGGTTAATTGGAAAACGATAAACAATTCTATGAGGTTTTTGACAAAATGTGGAACCCTGCACCCCAAAATGCCTGGGGATAGAAGTGTTTCAGAGTCTGCTTTTGGGGGTTATTATAATGAGATGTCTTGGGGATAGGAGCGCAAAGTTCATTTGTGTTTCAGATGCACTTTGTACCCATAGGCTGAAGGTAACGTTATACAATCTTTTGCATAATTTTGCACATGAAACAAAGTTGTATGGTTTGTTATTTTCTATTTGTCATTGCTCAAGCTGCTTCAGAATTTGAAGCCTTTGGGGTTCCAGGTAATTGGAGTAGGCACACTTCTCTGTGGCATTAAGAGATCTTATTCTGTTTTCAGAGACAATAAAGGGATTGGTTACATGCTTTAGAAAACTAAGTTACCAAAGGAGGCAGAATGCCTACCAGCTACATGGGAAATGAAGAATGACCGCTACAACTCAAGTATGAATGATACTTCATTGCCATAATATTTAAAAAAATCTGAATGCCAGTTTACCGGGATGTGTGATAGCTTTCTGAAGTTAATGATCACCAACAAGATGGAAAAAAAAAAAAAAAAGAAAGCCATCAAGTTTTTAACTGCTAACCCTTCCCTAGTAGGTGGGTGATAGAGTCTGTAATTCCTAGTCAAGAGTAGTAATGTCCACACCTTATTTAGGTATAAGCAAGCAACGGAATGCTGTGAGTGTGGTCAGGCTGGGGAGAGACCGTTGTGTTCATTGTAAGACCCTGGTGTAATAGTTGGCTATTTAACAAGCTTGGACTTTTTGTCATGAAGTGAAAAGTTAGTGAAGATGAATTTGGCTTCATTTTCTTTTGAGGAGGTTCTAAAGAGTATAACCCATGGTTTATGCCACTGAGCTGTGACCCAACTTCAAAAGACTTTGCAGGAGTCAGTTTTGCGGAGCAAAAGGAAGCCTGGAAAACAAGTGGACGTTAGAAAGGGCTGTAGGGTGGGGCAGGCTGGTGGAAGCTGCCGGTACAGACTAGAACATTTGGTGGAATTAAACCTGGCACACTCCAATTAGAGGTGTCTGAGATTCGAAGTCTATTTGTAGAAGAGGAAAGACGTGAATATAGCTGAGGTTTATTCAAAAGCTAAGTGTCCATCATAGGTTTATGATGAAGTCGTGACAGATGTCTGTGTTAAAAAAAAAAAAATCCATAAAGCTACAAAAAGCAACATGCATCCAAAGGCATGGGCTTCCTAGAAACCAGCTCCGATATACAGATCACTAATTTCTCTTTCTGGTTTCATCAAATGAATGAATGCAGGACCAAAGAGATCATATTTCAAAGGAAGCCTTACTCCTTAAATTCCATACAGAGGCATGCAGATCTCTGTGAGTTTGAGAGTTCAAGGCCAGCGATTCTACAGAGCAAGTTCAAAGGAAGCCTTGAAAAATGTGTAGGCATTGCTCACTCTGTATCCAAGTTTCTGCTATAATTAAAAAACAAACAAAAAACTATACACCTCAGACAACTGTGGAGAAAAATGCATATTTTCTCTTTACTCTCTTACTCTGTACACCCCCTACACCACCACCACCACACACAGAGGCACTGCTGGTGTCGGGAGGTTGTGTCCCTGCCATGTCCATGTGTTGAACCCCTGACTCCCATGGTGAAGGCATTCAGAGGTGGGAATTTTGAAGGAGATTTGATCATGAAGCTGGGCACTTACGAGTCTCCTGTCTTACCCTGTCATTGTTGGGTTTTCCCATGAAAAGCACCACTATGAAATAGCTGGCCCACAGACACCAAATCTTTCAATTCCTTGATGTGGGACTTAAGTGCCCAAAAATAAAAATTAAAAAAAAAAAAAACTAGATTTCTGCTATTTATAAGGCACTCAGTCAGTGGTATATGCTGTCCCCATAAAACTGGCTAGCACATATGCACACGTGTGTACTCAGTGTAATTAGGTTTGAATTTTGAATACTTTTTTTTCTTAGCATATAGTTAAAAGTATGTCCAGGCCCTCCCCACAGTGCGTGAGCATGTCTGTGTGAACTTCTGTGCATGGAGCCTATGTCAACCCTGATTCCTGAGGACTCTGGGGGAACAGGCTAATGCTCACCACAGTATAGTTTCTTTGCCAAAGTGTGACCCTCTCTCTTCCCATGGGTGCCTTAGGAATGACTGAGAGGAAGATAGAGGATTTCTGGTACTGGTTCTGCTGGGCACAGGCCTGCAGGCTTAATAATCACTCCAAGAGTCAGTTTGTGCTTCCCAAGGAGAAAAGCTTCCCTAAAGCAACAGTAGAGATCTTTCCAGCCATTAATTTCTCTGACAGAGTATTGAAGTCCAAAGAGAAAATAGCAAGTCCATGTTCTCCAGTGGATATAAATAGGCATCTGTGTAGCTCTGGGTTGGTCTTAGCAGTGTGTGAAGGAGTGATGGGGGTTGCCCTTCTGTATATATGTTTCCCTTATGGGCTAATGAATAAAACACTGTTTGGCCAATGAGGCAGGAAGATAGGTGAGACTAGGAGACAAGGGGAATTCTGGGAAACGTAGGCAGACAGAGTTGCCATGCAAAGCCCAGGAGGGTAGGACCCACCAGGTGTCCTCCGGTGAGATAATGCCATGTAGAAATACATAGATTAATAGAAATGGGTCAATAATTAAGACAGAGCTAGCCAATAAGGAGCCCAAGCCACTGGCCAGCAGTTTTATAATTAATATAGCGTCTGTGTGTTTATTTGGGGCTCAAGGACTTCGGGACCAGCTGGGACAAAGAACCTCTCCCTACAAAGGAATACAACCAATAGAATATACATGTGATTGGATCGAGATTTACTAGGTGACCCGAGAGCTGGAGAGTGATACTTGCTGTTCGATGCTTAGAGGCGGGAAGAGAAAAAGGATGCAGCTGCCAGTCTAAGCCCCTGTCTCGAGTTGCTGGTGAACAGGAATTCAAAGACTGGAGTCTGATGTACCAGGAGAAAATCTCACACAAGCAAGAGAAGTATAGTTTCTGAAAGAGAGAGTGGAAGGGAGGGAGGGAGAGAGGGGAAAGGAAGGAAGGTGTAGCACGAATTACAAAAATCCAAAGACAGATATTCAAGCTGAAGATCAGAGAAGCAAAGCAGCCAAGCCACTTAGCTACCCTCACTTCCCGCTTTTAATTCCACCCAAACTCTCAGCCAATTGGCTGATAGCACCCATGACCAGGGCAAGCCTTGCCCCCTCACTTTTCTAGGCCTGTCTCTGGAAGTATCCATGCATCTGCCCCTAGTCAGGTGCTATACTAGTTTTCTAGGTGTTTCTTAGTTCGCTTAAGTTGACAAACAAGATCTACCATGGCAAGTAAGCTGGGGAACGTGTGTGGCATTTTAGCACATGGTTTGAAGTCAGGTACTAGGTCTCTTCTGCATTGCTTTGTGCTTTCTGGGCTGGAGCTGTAACCTGGCTCAACCGCCACATACAGGGGGAACAGAAGGCTTTAAAACAAAATCCAGGTAGGCTGCTACATGGCTCAGAAGGTAACGGTGATTGCTGCCAAGGCTGTCGCTTGAATTTGATTTCCAGATCCCACATAGAAGGAGAGAAAGGACTCCTTCAGATTGTCTTCTAAGCTTCTAATGCACCCTGAGATACATATGTGTCACCCTTCACAACCAGTAAAAATAATTAATTAAACACACATGCACAATAAAAAGAAAAATCATTACTACCACGGAAATCTGCCTTGACAACATTTCCCTCAGAGATTGAGGGTGAAGGTGCAGGACTGACATTTTATGTAAAGACAGCCTGTTCTTGGGTAGAAAATTTAAGTTATATTGAGTGATACAATCACTTTAACATTTTCTCCTGGGACTCTGTGCCCTATTTTAGTAACAAAAGATCAGCTGTTCCCAAGGATGCCCTTAGAATCTACTTTCAAAAGGAATTTCTAAAATACTGGGGGTGGGTGAAGCAAAGGCTTGCCCTTATAAGGTTCCAATAACATCATTTGGAAAGTAATTTCATGTGTTAGAGAGGTAATTCTCTCCTTGTCTATATGACAGATTCACAAGAATCTAACAGATTTATCCAGCAACTTGAACAAGCTACAATAACACTGGAGTGGAGCAATTCAGGTGCATTCGGTCTGCAAAGTCCTCGGGGGGACTTTTGCCTTCTTTCCCCTAATCTTCCCGTTCTTAACAAAACAAAACTTAACAAAACTCACTTGGGGACCTACTAGAGCAAGGACTTTTGAGCCTCCCTTTATTGAAGGCGCTCTCTCTTTGACTTGCTGGCTATAAGCTGCTAGCTTGGGGGGTGAATAAATAAGAGAGAGTGGTTGTTGAGCTGTGTCGAACAAGGGACAAGTGATGGGTACCACTCTACGGAGGCCACTGGAGGAACGGCACAGGGTAAAGGGAGCTGGTGATGGCTGTCACAGAAACAACTATCAAAGCATCCTCTACTCAAATCTCTCGCCCTGCAATACCTTAAGGGCCCTTTTATTTTCGCTCACTGATGTTAAAAGAGAGGATGAGAAGTCTAGCCTTACAAAAACCTCAGTTGGCCTTATTGATGACTCCAGAATCGGAAGCAGTCTGCACTCAAGGTCTCTGAGTTCTCTACCCCAGGAGCTGATTGTGTTTGTAAAGTAGAAGCAAGGCAAAGTAGTTGTATTGCCTGCAGCTTGAGTCTGTCCGGTTTGAGCATGGCTTAACAGTTAACATCTGGTGACTGGCTGAGAGCCACCTACTTACAACCTGTTTACATATTCTATCGCAGTGTACACTAAATGGGAAAATTCTTGAGGTGATTCGAAATTATGTATGAAGGTAGAGGCTTCGTGCTGGACAGGTATAGTCCCCACACAAATCTTAAAATCTCTTTTGTTGTTGTTGGTTTGTGTTTGTTTTGTTGTTGTTGTTGTTGTTGAGTCCTCTACCTGTGTAGTCATCCTGATCTAATCAGGTATTTTTCCTACATTAAATCGTGAGTCCCCGGAACATGGGTTGAAAAAAAAAAAAATCATTCTATTTTGTGATTCTTTTTATCCAACAGCGGGTCATTTTTCTTGATTGACTCAAAGATAGCATACTGTTCCGAAGGAAGATCAACACACTTCCAGAAAGCACTCGCTGTTTCCTCGCTGTGTGCGGGGGTGTTGCTCTTTGTGTACCCACTTTCAGTGGCCTGCTTGCTAATAAGCCACCCGCAACGTGGGATGCCTGATCCCTGATTCCTGTTGAAACCCAGGTAGTTCATACCTACTTGCCTATGGCCCCCTGTCCACTTTTTATGGAGCACAGAGCAGTGAGCTATTCGTTCCCAAACCCTGGATTTATGCTTTACCTCTGTGATGCTCTGTAGACTCACAGCCTCCCACCCTGCCTGCTTCTACCCATGGTCCCCTCCAACTTCCCTACCTCCAGGGACAGCACGGAGAGAACGTGACATGAGTCAGCAGGATCAGACACTGAATCTGTCCATATCAAGCCCCAGCAGAGGCAAAAGCAGCCTCATAAATAAGTGGAGGATATGTTTGTTGGGCTGAATGCCAAACATATCTGTGTTTTGTGGTTAAGTGTACAATGCATCCTGCCCCAGTGGCTAGTTTTCCAGCACCTCTGAACGTTTAAGTACCGTTTACCTTGTCGAATGGCATCACTATAAGGAGCTCTATTGGAAGTAAATCTGTGGTCCTTATTCCAGTGTGGATGCTGGAGTCATGTGGAACTTTGTCATTGCATTATCAGCAACATCAGTTAGATTGGAGAGAGGGGAAGGAAGGGAGGGAGGGTGGAGGGAGGGAACTTTAGGCAAGTCATAATACAAGTAATTATAGTGAGAATGATTTTCATAGTTTGTAAGAATGGGTTTATACTTCCGTTTCTTATGTATGTTTCCTTCATACATGTATATGCACTGCATGTCTGCCAAGAAGACTTGGAACATCCTGGAACTTGAGTCAAAGACGGTTGTGCTGTTAATCTTGAGTTTCACCAGTGAAGGGCCAGTTCGACCACCTTGGGCCAAATTAAAGCAAGTTTTTATTAAAATTGTACATACCAACCAAGTTGGAGTTGGGTTAGAACCACTCCCTGAACTACGCCAGCTGAGTGGTGCCTAGACTTGTTGCTCTAGCTTTTATGGACAAAACCCATAGGCCATAGTACTTTCCCATGAGTCTTCACTGTTAATTTTACGAACTACAGTTCCCAGCATTCCATGAAGTTGCTTGGTTGCATGGGAAGATGGGGCTTACTTAGGGTCTAACAGTTAGCCACCTTGTGAGTGCAGGAAACACTGGTCTTCTGCAATGGGAGCTAGTAAGTGCTCTTAGCCAGAAATAAGCTGCCTTCCCATCTCATTTCCCTCCCTCTGTCCCCTTTTCTCTCTTAACATACTGGAGAAGAGGTTCCAAAGAAATTAAAATAAGCCATCTAAATGTAAGCACGGATTTTATTTCTTTCTTAAAACAAATAAGAAACTGGAAAGTCATTATGAGGTGTCTGTGTTTGAAGTCTTTAGAGAGAAACTGGAAGTTAATCCGTGACGAAGGCCTCATGGTGATGGATAAAGCCAAGGGTCTCTTCCTGCCTGAGGATGAAAATCTTCGGGAGAAGGGGGACTGGAGCCAGTTCACACTGTGGCAGCAAGGTGAGCCCTCCACTTGTAGGTCATCTTCTGCAGGCACTGACCAGGTGGCAAGGGGTGGGTCTTCTGCTGGCAAAGCTGCCCGGGAAACAAGGGTTTAGATATGCACTCGTTTTTAAACATGTGTTTGTACACATACATGTATTTCGATAAATATGTGTTTGCAATTGCCCTTGTCTTCTCTGTTAAAGAGTGTGCTATTAACTGTACCTTGTGTGTGTGTGTGTGGGGGGGGGGTGTGCAGAGATTTAAACTCAGAACTTCACCTGTTAAGCAACCGATATACCACCAAGTTCTAGCCTCGGCTCTTATATCCCTTTTTGAATGATCAACTCTTTTATTATATTTTTGATTACTTAAAACGATTTTTAAATTTAAACGTATTTGATCATGTTCTTCCCCTCCTCAAGTCCTTCCAGATCCTCCTCCCTACCCACCCCACTTTAAGTTCTTTCTCAAAAACCAAACAAAAAAACCTAAGTGATGTTCTCCTGCCTGTCTTCCCCTGACATGGCTCAAGGATGCCGGAAAGCCAGGGCTAGAAAGCACCTTATGATGTTAGTCCTCCAAACTATCGTGAGTTGTTTGACTAGTGGGGGTACACTATTATTAACTAAAAAGAGCATCTAGTGGTATGCTTCCCAATGAGGAAGCAAGAAGTTCATCTGCAAAGAGCTAATAAAGCGGCATAAGCTGTGGTCCACTTGACTGAGGCACAAGTCATGGTGTTGTATCTCTTAGAACTCATTTTGTTCTCAGCATAAGATTATCTTGGTACATATTAACATTAAAGTCAAATTCATGTTTAGATGTAAGATGTTGCTTCTTTTATAGGAATTCTGAATAGGAAAATAAAAATTTCTGTTTTCCTCCTCCATGAGAGCAAGTGGTACTGCATACAATCTGAGCACATCTTCCCAAGAAGAGTGGTGAGAAGTTTTAAATGGCCCAGGATGTTGGAGAGGATGCTCAGAATCTGTGTTCTTGATACAATTACTCATTACAATTTTTTTTTTTGCTCAAAGATCCTCACCCTCTTCATTTAAATGCCACATTATCAACAGTTAAAGATTCTTTGTACACTGAAAAATAGACTGAATTCCAACTTAATTTTTTGATGTCTCTTAGAAATGCATTTTAGGTTAGGTATAGAATATCAGATACTTTCCTATTAGAGGCTGCATTAATTGGCACGAACGAGTAACTTGATAGTGTGTCTCAGAAGTCTGCAATGGGTTTCACTGCAATGGGTTGTTATCCTGCAACAGGCTTCAGAATCTTGACTCTACCATGGTTCTTGTCTTAGCTGCCCTTCAATTTCTAAAACCAGCCACAGCTGCTCAGTCTTTTACCATCTGAATGGCTGACTCTTTCTCTCTCTCACTTCGCATTTTAAGTGTGCTGTGGTGATACCAGCCTCTGCCTTTCTCTTGGCCTTCACATTCCTAGGGTGAAGATGATTCTACAAGCACATGTGGTCTACGTGGGAGGAGATAAAGTTTTACTGAAGTTTAGTTTTTGTTGTGTGTGTTTCAGTAGGACCTCACTATGTTGATTGGATTGGTCTCGAACACCTAGACTCGAGTGATCCTTCTAGTTAACTTCCAGAGTAGCTGAAACTACAGATGCACCATGGCAACTGTGGTTTGCTTCTCACAGTCGTTTTTATTATGTTTTCTTCTAGGGAGGAAAAATGAGAATGCCTGTAAAGGAGCCCCTAAGACCTGTACTTTACTAGAAAAGTTCACCGAGACAACAGGATGCAGGAGAGGACAGGTACCAAGGGTGTTTTCAGAGATGGGAAGAACACAGTGTGTTGTCAGGAAAGAGGTGGAGACGACCTTCACAGAATCACAATTATTTCCCTTGGCACAATGGATGTCTCTTTTTCTATTCTGTTTTTAGTGGGACATAATTCCATATGGTTGATGTCAAAATTTGAAGGTGGAAAACGTTGTGTTATGTCACTTGATGGAAAATGACAGTGCTTGTGACTGTAAATCCCAGGGGTTACAAGGACTCTCCTGTGAACTGATTCTCATTCTGCTGCTTCTTCACACCCTGGCAAATGGATGATCGGGTGCCATTTTTTCTGTGCAGATTAAATATTCCATCATGCACCCTGGGACCCATGTGTGGCCACACACAGGACCCACGAACTGCAGGCTCCGAATGCATCTAGGGTTGGTGATTCCCAAGGAAGGCTGCAAGATCCGCTGTGCCAATGAGACCAGGTATATTTCCTTTGTCATTTTTCCATTTCACCCATCACTCGACAGCTGGTGTTCCTTACAGAAAGTCTGTGTTCATGGGATGTGTCTTTCTTCATACCTGAAGTAGAGAGGAACTAAGTGATTTGCATCTGGACTCTAGTCTGTGACCTCTGTGCATTCTAGGAGTGTAGTGATGCCATTCCAAGTCAGGGCAGGCCTCTGCCATTTTCCCCAGAGCACTCACTCACTCATCTGCCTGCCCAGCCTCCTTGTTTCTTCTGGGTTCTAGACACTTGTTCAGCTAAACAAATCTGCTTTAAGATGAGATCCAAAATAGAAATAATGCCAGTGTGTTCTTGTCACCAGCCTGTGTCATTTGCCTCTCTTTAGTGCAGGGTAGGAAGACTGGTAAAAAGCTTGAAGTTCTTAATCATTAATGGAAGACCATTTTCAGGCATGGTGTTATGGTCATATCCAAAAGGTGGTCAGAAGGCGTCCTCCTGCCTATGACCAGAATCTGGTCCTCGGGCACGTGAAACTCCCAAAGCCACTCTGACAGATGCATGTTTGTCTTTTGCAGGACGTGGGAAGAAGGCAAGGTGCTCATCTTTGATGACTCTTTTGAGCATGAGGTGTGGCAGGACGCCTCATCTTTCCGGCTGATCTTCATCGTGGATGTGTGGCATCCCGAGCTGACCCCTCAGCAGAGACGCAGCCTTCCTGCAATTTAAAAGGAACTGGCACAGCCTTGATCGGATGCTCCTCAGGGAAGCTGCCTATCCACCTCTGCTGGGCTGTGGAGACAGAAGTTCAAGTGCCATGATTCTTCATCCCCTTGCCTTGTAGCTAAAGACCTCTAAGGCTCCTTCTGGATTGGACATCACTGGGAGGAGTATTTGCCTTATTGCAATTCATTTAGGAGGCCCCTTGCTTCAAGTCACTCATGACAGCACAGAACTTCTACCTGGATTGAAGGGGAACACTTGGCTGTGCTATATTGCTAGCCAAAGATATTCTTCTACATAGACTAGTGTCTACATCAGTGTTCACTGAGGATGTACTCTTTGTAAAAACTGAAAGAATCACTTTAGTTTGTAATTTTTCTATGCAGTTATATTTTTCTACGTTACTAAAGTATTCTGTCACCATGTTTTTGTTGACAAGAAGTATAAATGCTTTACTTCTTACTGTTAAATAGTAATCTCCATGATAAATTGAGACATAATTCCTTTCAGAAAACAAAACAAAAATCACCTTTGAACAAGGCAACTTTATTTTCCTAACATAAATGGGAAGTTACTCCGGGATGTATAAACTGTGCCAACCCTTGCTCCTGAGTCTCCCTGTGTATCTTCATGTAGCCTTAGTGTCTTCCCCTTTCTCTGTGCTAATGATGGAAATGCTATCAAGCTCTTATTTCTAAGAGCAATACTTGTTTTTTTTTTTTTTTTTTTTTTTTACACTGAGCAAAGCCATGGGAACATTTCATGTTCTTATAAGAAAATACCAAATAACGGGACTCAGAGAGAAAATGTGACATGGAAGTGGAATTTCTCACTCAACATCGGGTGGCCAGGCAGCCTGGACTCTGCCTTCTATGTATGAGGCCTGGAATCTGCAGTGTCTGTCTCCTGTGGATCCACTTGAGTGCCGAGAGGATGGCTACCTGGTTTCTGAGAGTCTCCTCACAATCTTATGAATGTAGAAAGAGCAGTGTAGAAGTCCCCAGGCATGCTAGGATTTTTTTATCCTGGATGTAGGTGGTCCAGCTTGTTTGATTCTGAATTTGCAGACATTTTCTGTCTTCTACACTCAAAACCCTTCTGCCATCTAATCATTATTTTGAAATAGTGCTTCGCATGTGGGCTTGATTTGACTACTACTAGCTATGGCAGAGAAAGAGCAGTAGGAAGTCAATGTGTTACTCCTTCCAGAGGTGATCAGTTGACTAGTAAAGCATCACTGCCTTCGAGTTTCTGTTTTAAAATTAAAGCTAATTCAAGCTTAGAATGTAATGATATTCATGCACTGATCTCTAAGCCGGTCGAACAACAATACTACAGAAATGACACGTTCCAGCCACGCAGGTAGAGAAAATGTAGGTGCATTCTTTTCATACAATGTCAATAGAAGAAGCTTTCTGTACCTCATTTAGTGGGCAATTCTTTGACCCTGGAATTGATTCTTTTTCTTTTAGCTTAAGGATATCAGCTCTTAGTAGAAAGTTTACAAAATGTATGTGTCCACTCTTAAAATAGGTACTTTTTCCTTCTTTTGCCAGTGTTCAAAAATTCTTCTAAAACAGATGGCAAAGGCATGGGAGGAAAATATCAAATCACTACCGAATTCCAGAAAAGAAAACAAACTCTTAGGAAACAAAAAGATATTTGTGTTCTTCAGTATTTATTAAACGGAGGAACTTACTGACAAAAGGCAATACAATCCAGCGTTCATGTACTAACACTCGGTTGCCTATTAGGTTTGGTTTGCCTACTATTACCTACACATAGTGAAATGCAAACCATATGTTCTCATTGTTAATCCATCACCTTACATTCATGTAATAAAGTGGTGGAAATGAGTGAAAATTAGCTTTTGACTTAGTAAATAGAACATGGTTTTTAAAATATGGTCATCACAGTAGGATTCTAACTATTGTCATTAGAAAGTCAGAAGTACCTTTAATATTACACAGGTTGACAGTCAGTGATGTCAACAGCGTTTGAATACTTGGAACCCTCATTTGTTTTATGAACCCAAGCAATAAAAACTTTTCTAATTCACTTTAATTTTTTTCCTTTCTCTTATATCATAAGAAAAGAGTTTCCACCAAGGCCTTGGGAGACATTTTTCAGGGTGGTTGTTTTATGATTCAAAAGGTCTACACAAAATGAATTGGTGTCTTCATATACTATGATGCAATTGTTTGAGAAATATTTTAAATCTGGTTTGATTTTACTCCTTCAAGGTCGGAACATAAAAGTAGGTTTAGTTACTATTTTCTTCTAGTAGAAGAAAAATAATAAGCCAACAGATAAACTGAGAAAGTGTGTGTGTGTGTGTGTGTGTGTGTGTGTGTGTGTGTGTAGAATGTAGCTCAGGTCTCCGGAGTAGAACACTTGGCCTAGAAAGAGAAGGCCCTCAGTTTGATCTCCAGTATGTGAGGGAAGGAGAGAGGGAGGGAGGGAAGAGAGAGAAAACAAAGGAGAAGGGGAAGAGGGGAGAAAGGGAGAACAGTGGGAGAGAGAGAGAGAGAGAGAGAGAGGGAGAGAGAGAGAGAGAGAGAGAAGAGACGGGCAGGAATAGGAAAAGAAGGATGTGAGAAGTGCCCACAACTAGCAGTATTGTTTAGGTGATTATGGCTGGTTGAAAGTTAAATTGATTTGCTGTTTCCTTTAGGTTGTTGAGCTAATAAATCAACCTACCAAATGCTTAAAATGTAAAACATTTTACTAAGCGTTGTCAATGAAAGTTGACATTAAGCGCATGGTAAGTGCCTATGTCCTACCCATAGGTGGGGGATGAAATATCTACATATACTCAACTGGTCTGGGAAGCATGGCGTAAATAAAGTACCCTAACTTTTGATGTCTGTTTTCTTTCTGACTTCCTGTGAGTAGGGACTGGGGGTCCGTTTCTAAGGAGAATGGGTAAAGAAGTAGATTGGTCTTTGGCATTTCATCTTGCATTCCTGGTCTTCTCTCAGCTCAGGACTTACATGCTGAGCCATCCTTAAGGGTCTTTCTGGGTGACGGGCTGTCTGCCCATGCAGGCAGGGCCTTTCTCCACAGGATGGTGGGGACTAAGTGGCTTGCTAGCACTTTTTGCTGTAGAAACCCAAGAACTAAGTTGAACGGACTCATCACTCATCAGTGTGGTTTTTGTTTTTTCAATGAGTTGCCTCCTCTCTGTAGACATTCCCCCCCCCCCAGATGCCTACAAGAAATCACTTTGCTAAGATGAAGCAGTTATTTGTCAACTGCCTATGACTTCTTTTAAACCAGTTCATGAAGTCAGCCGGTGGCCTGACAGACAATATGATGTCCAAATCAGTTTTGCAGGATATTTAAATTAAAACCTTTGCAAAACGCCATACCTGCGAGGTTATACTTTCAGGCTGAACACATAGATGCTGGTGATGGGTCAGAAAGTAAGTCAATAAAATTTGAAATTATTGTAGCTACTATTGTCTTGGGGTTCTGCACGCCATTAAACTTGATGCTGTGTCTGCACGGTTTAAGTCTGTTGTATTTCTTTGGAAATGTACTTCGTCTTAATTTGCAAAACCTGGAAAGGGTTCCTGTGTGAACCCTTAGTTAGAGCAGTTCTTGTCCTAATGTATATGCAGCAAATTCAGTCTTTCCTTTTTAAAGTACATTTGCTACCATAAATATATGGGGAGGGGGAGTTGTTTTTACAGAAATGCCTTGCTTTGTCCCCCAACCCCTCCCTAAAACATGAATGAATTAGTTAAATTAAGTTTTAAAAGCATCTTTCAGATCTTTGTCCAATGCGGGCTGCTCAGACCAGTGGCTGCCGACAGTCGTGGCTGGGGTGGAGTGGAGGACTTCACATCAAGCCGAGCGGGTGTCTGGATGTCAGTCCAGGTTCTTCCTGGGTGCTGCCCCACTGGAGGGAGGCTTGTGCATGGGAGCATCGCGCGCTGCGACTCAGTCCAGAGCCAGCAGTGGCTGAGTGTTCTCGTTCCCCCCCTTCTCTTCGTGTTTCAGGGTCCCAGCTTCCACCACAGACTGAGATCTGACAGGAGAGAAAGGAAACACAATCAAATTCTCCTTGAGAATCAAGGCATGGAGAGGAGCTACTTAGGATTACCTGTTTGCTATCCGTTTCCCACACACTAATTAATTAACTTATTTATTTTCTGAAGACAGAACCTGACCACTCTGACAGTCTAACCATACGTCTTTTCTTCGGCTGAATTTGAGCCGCGTCTTTTTGCTGCAATATACCGTAACCATGAGGGTAACATCTGTGCGTGTATCTGTCTATCAGATAAAAATAAAGGTGATCCCAAAGACACAAAAACACTAAGTGTTTTGTGTGCGCTTGGTTGAGTGTCTACGGTTTCTTCATACGTATGAGGTTAGCACTTTCACAGCCATGAGAAATGTTGCTACTGTCTCCATTTTTACGTGCAGAAAACAAATTAAGGGATTAATAGACAAGTCATTAGGCAAAGCAATATGACGAAGCAGAGAGCAGGGCCTGATCATTATAGCTCTGCCCCTGGGAGCACTGTGGGCTGCAGAGCTGCTTTCAGAAAATCTGATGGCTCTTCTTTCCACTCTCCTAGGAAAATAACTGCCCAAGGTTCTTAGCCCCTTTCGTATTATGTATGCAACACAGAAAGCACAAGTGTAAGAAGTAAATTAAGGCTGAACATGGGTGGTGTATTTGTGTAATACCAGCTCTGGGGACACAGAGGCAGGAGAATCATAATTTCAAGGGTAGCCTGGGCAATGTAGTCGATTCCAGATAAACATAAATAGCATAATGAGATCCTATTTCAAACTCAAAGTTAAAAAAAAAAATCAATGACTATAATTGCCATGCAATACACAAATAGCTAATTTCTACTATAAACACCAGTCAACTCAAATGCCATTACTGTCTGGGGTGTGCAGCGTTCGGGGTAAATCAGATCCATCTGCTGCTGGAGTGGCCAGATGAGCTGCGGGCAGTTGTAGAACTTTGGATTTGTGATACACTTCCCCTGCATTTCACTGCCTTTTTTTTTTTTTTTAACTTAAGGGCCCAGGTGAATGTTAGGAAGGATTGCTGATTTACATTAAGTACAAAAAAAAAAAAAAAAAAAAAATCAGAAACTCCGGGAGGCTGAGGCTGGATGATTGTGGACTCAAGGCTAGCCTGAGCTATATTTTGAGGTCTTCTCTAAAAAAAAAAAAAATAAATGAAATGAACATGAATGAGATCCAGAGGACCACAGCTACACATACACATCACCTTCCTCCAGCACATTCACTCATTGCCTAATTGCCTTGCACTAAGGATTTTGCAAAAATAAAGGGCAATCTACCATGGAAACTTTAAAAGATACTTCTCTTCTGTCATGTTAAGTCAACTTTATTACATAAAGTTTCGCATGGACCAAGTTCCTGGAGCCAGAGGGCGGTGCTCATAGGCGCTGCTCACACACGCTTATGGAAGACCCATCTCAGGAAGCTCACTCCTTCATGCCTCCAAAGATCAACCCTGACATTCTCCTTGATATTAAACTCAAACCTCGTTTTGAAAAACACCCTATCTTCTGTTCCTTCTCCCAGAGGCAGAGTTCCTGCCATTTGTCCCTCTCTGTTCAAAGGTCCTCCTGAACATCAGAATCAGCAGATGCTCGGGTGCAGTATTCACATAAACTTCTGCTCAGCCTCCTGTAGGTTATAATGCCCGACACTAAGTCTAGACCATATTGTTTATGGAATTAAGGCAAGAAGCAAAGTCTGCGCCCACTCAGTGCTTGAGTCTACCGTGCACAGCCTTTGGCTGCGAAAGCCTCCACCTGTAAACTCCCACCAGGAGCCTGCTTCAAAGCCTTGTTTTAGTTCAAGCTCTCTCTCCCTAACTACTCAGTGAGGTTAACTGGATTCTACTTGTGCCAAGATTTCTAGGATTTTCCACCCCTGGCTGTAATCATGGTGCGACTGTAGAATAGAGTGGAATGAATACTTCATTTGCCATTGTTCTGCTGGGGTTATCAAGGACCATATTCTCAGTTCTGGTATCAGTGTACACAGGCTGTCCTTATAAATGATACTGCTCACCCATCTCCTTCCCATCTTGAAGGTTCTATTCAAGAAACTTTAGGTGAATAATAATTTTCATCTTTTTAAATTTGCTTCATATTTCCAACCTGTCTCCATCCTCTTTTATCTTAAAATGACTTGTCAATCCATATTATTATCTATGAATAATACAATTACCTATTACTTATAAAAACTTAATTTTGGTCACAGTGAGTGAAACCAGAAGAATAGAAGACCTTCTTTGAGAACAAAATGTCATAAAAATCACAGGCTGTGGAGCCCCATCTTTATTCTAAACACTGGAAGGTATTTAGTAAAACCTCAACACTCTTTAGCTTAGGTAGCATTCATCCAAATGCCTCAGACAGCTCCAGGCAGTGAGTACAGCTAGTCAGATGGGAGCCGGTGAGAACGGTGAAGGGAACGGAGAAGGTTTAACTCAGGACAGAGCCTAGATATCAGAAAACAAATGAGAAACAGATCAGAAGGAAGGGACAGAATGCTGTGGAAGACTCCTTCTGTACGCTGACAGAATATGTCGCTATGACTGGTTTGATTAAAAAGCTGACTGGCCAATAGCTGGACAAGAGAAAGATAGGTAGGAAAGCCAAACCAAGAATGATGGGACGAGGAAGAGCAGGGTCGGGGGGCGTCACCAGACAGACAGAGAACAAATCAGGCACACAAAATGGGATAGAGGTAAAAGCCACAAGCCTCAGGGTAGCACATAGAATAGAAATGGGTTAAGTTGTAAGAGCTAGTTAGTAACAAGCCTGAGCTATTGGCAGAGCATTCACAATTCATGTTAAGTCCCCGAGTTAGTTATTTGGGAAGTGGTTGCCGGCTATTTGCACGCAGGCAGAAGAGGGCATCAGATCCCCGTGACTGCAGTTACCCACAGTCTTTAGCTTCCTTGTGGGAGCTGAAAAGCATTATGTCCTCTGCAAAGCACTAAGTGCTCTTAACTGCTGAACCATTACCATAGCCACACTATGAAGTTCTTAAAAGCAACCACCGCTCACCTTGGTGTCACTGGTTCACAGCAAATTTCAAGGAATGTTTGTTAAAATAAACAAAGTGGCTGTATCTTAGAAATAAAGATGTTCATTGAGGTGCTAGAGAGCTAATTCAATAATTCACTAATTCACTGACCTGGGCTCAGTTCTCCAGCACCCATATGGCAGCTCACAACCATCTATAACAGCAGATACTAAAGTGAGAGCTACAGGAATTTTAGGGCCTACTCTGTGGCTGAAACAGTCATGTCTCTGTAGTCATTCAGTGTTTGGTGTGTGAAGTTTTGAGAGCATTGAGGTTCGCGGTACTTTGTGGACACACACTTTGAAGTGAGCTCAGGTGTTGAAGACAGTCATAAGGAGCATGAGCTATGTTCATTCTGAATGCACAGTTATTTCTGGAACTATTGTATCAGAACTTGAAATAGCAACCCAACCCAGATAACGACTTCATGTGTTCACACTGCCGGGTGTGAACCGAGTCGTGTTTCCTCAGCAGTAGACCAACATGGAGAGCGGTGAGTCAGTCCCTGCATCCACAATCCTGTCTCTCCCTCTGAAATCAGCGGTGTGAGCCCTGTGAAGTCACCGCTGGGATGTGATGTTCGGAGGAAGGAGAAGAATGATGGGGGGCTGCCAAGAGCTGAGGCGAGGTTGGTGACTCACTCCATCCACAGGATGGCTTGGAAAAGAACGGCGAGTGCTCTGGATAATAGCGGCCTCTCATAGGTCTGTTTCTTTAACCAGACGAGCACCTCTTATACACCGTGATCCCATGAGACAGAGGACATCTAATGAGTGACCATGCAGGGTCTGCCCTTGGAGAGTGTTCGAGCTGTACAAGTGTCATTTGAAACTTGACAAGACTGATAGAGAATAAAAAAGTGATGCTTGTTAACAAAAGGAGAGTGGAGAACCTTCCTTCAGGGATGTGGCCACATAGTGTAGACTTGATGAGTGAGGAATGGCTGAGAACCAGAGGTGTGCAGCCCTGACATTGAGGGCTGGGGGTGCCATGGGTGGGCGTGGCGGTGGGAGGGATCAGGGGTGGCCTTCCATAAAGGCAGACGCTGTTAGCATAAAAGACTGAAGTCTGGGGAAGGAGGTGCATAGGTAATGGCTCCCATGAGAGGGGGGAGAGGAGGCAACCGCACCGATAAAGACCAATCCAGACAGACTTGCCGCCTAGGCCAGAGGGCAGGCTCAGGCTGGGACAGGGAGGTGAGCAAAATCTGAAGGTCCTGTGGGAACAAGGCTCTTTTTCAGACGGGGGAGGAGGGAGGTGGATTGCTGTTGTTACTTGTTTTTACTTTTTTCTCTTTTTCACTTACTTTGCCTGGTCTATGCTCACGATGCTTGACCACATTATGAGTGCAAGAAATGAATGGTATAAAGAAGCCCAGATTTGTCTTTATGTATAAAATACATCCAAAGGCACATGGCCAGTAGAAAGCTGATTTCTGACCAGGAACCTAAAACATCTTCCTGGAGGCCCGATCCTTCCCTGTTTCTCTGGGAATCCTTGTGCATGTTGCTGGGGGGGAGGGAAGAATATCAGTGTCCCTCACACCGTTTTCTAGAGTGTCCCACAGTTTACATGGTCACCCTGCTGTCAGGTGACACTCACAGCAACACCCAAGGCCATGCAAGCTCTCATACAGATGATATAGCAGAAGAAACGGAGACTCTGTGGGGTCAAGAGGTTTCCCCAAGGCTGGGAAAGTAGGAGACAAGACCGGTATATAAACATAAATTCAGAGGAAAATAAGATGTGGCCATAGTTCAACGTCACAGAGCTGAGGCATGTGGGTGAATTAGGAGACAGTGCGGCAGATACAGGGACCCATGAGGAGGAGCCCGGAGCACAGTGAAAGCTCCCTGTGCTGATCACAGGGTGATAGGGACCCAAGTGGGCTTGCCAAGGGATTTCCCTGCAAATTCTCATCCCTTGCAGTCTTGATGGAAAAACTCAAATAGAGCTGTCTGGACATCTTAAGCTCAAATGAAGGCTAGGAAGATGGCTCAGTCGACAAAGTACCTGCTGTACAAGCATAAGGACCCGGGTTCAGATCCCAAGTGCACAGTTTTACAAGCCAGATATGGCTTTGCACTCTTGCAACCTCATTGCTGCGAAGGCTGAGGCTAGAGAATCCCTGAGGTCACTGGCCAGCCAGTCAAGCTGAATGGGAAATATCAAAGGCCAGCGAGGGACACTGTTTCACAGATAAGATGAAAAGGGAGTAAGGAGGCCTCCTGATGTGGTTCACAGCCTACACACACACACACACACACACACACACACACACACACACACACACACACACACACTATATGCTCACACAAAAATAACAAGACACCTTCTACAACATCATTTTAAAGCTAAAAGTACTGCACTAGCTGCATACAGCTCTTCAACATGACATGACTTGCATGTTTCTCTCATACACTATGTCAAATGTTTTGCTTTGCTCATATGATCATCAAAGGCTGTAAGATTGGTCGCCGCCTGGCTGTTTAGGGCAACAGCTTCAGCTTAATTGGAAGCAGCCGAGAGTTTGTTTATCAGTACATGTCACATAGAATGAACATACCTTGCCTTTGCCTTTGTTGTCTGGGCTGTGGCTCCTTTTCCTTTAAGAGGTTGCATCCAAGCATGGTGCTTTAGCAAATGGGAAATCTCTCAAAGCACATACTATTTCGTAATTCCCCATGTCATCCTTTAGAAGGGGAGACACCTTTCTACACGGGCTTTAACGAGCCCATTCATTTTCTTGCCAACAGATTCATCATACAGATTTTCTTTCACTCCACTGATCCATGGCTACATATGATATGATTGGAAGAGATGGCTGCCTTCATTCATGCCTCAGAAAAAAAAGCTAAAAGCCACATGTCTTTCTCTGTCAAATTCCCATGTAAGGAGCAGGCTAGACAGCAGATTTTCTCCATTCTTTAAAAAATGCTAACAAATTCCTGTTAGTGTGTGTGGACCATTCCAGTTTTTATTAGCGTGAACAAATACAGGACTTGTATGGCTTCCTTAGAAGTTTTTTTTTTTTTCCTTCAAGAAATTTCAGCATTTACGTACTATTTACCTGAGCAGCAGTGGCACCCCAAAATAAGTTCAGCCTTATTTGAGATGGACACTGGACTGTGTCCCACTTATTAAGAGACGAAGAGCTATATGCCATCTGTGGATGCAGTGAGCATCAGTTCTTTACTTCAAGACCCCTTTGCCCTGCTGCTCAAAAGACAGGGTCCTCCTGTTCGCACAGAGCCACTCATCACTCTGTCACATGGTTGGTATTTCACCATGATCTAGAAATGAATAGTTATCCAAACAACATGAACTTGGGCTGTAAAACTAGGGTAGGTGCTGAGGAGGCGGCTTACATAGTCAAGTGCTTGCACAAGGTAAGAATTTGTTCCCGAGAACCCACTCAGAAAAACTGGGCATGGTAGTACATGATCATAATCCCTGCCCTGCTGTGTCACGGATATGCAGATGTCTGAGGCTTACAGGCCAACAAACTTGCCTACTTAGTGATCAGTAGGAGACCCCCATATCAACCCAAACTAAAACCAAAAGGGTAGACCTCTGACTTTCATATTCATTGCACTTACGTGCACTTATAAACAGGTATATACACACAAGAAAGAGAGGGAGAGAGTTTTGTAGCAATTTCTTCAGAGTTGAAACATTTCATCCTATAGGAGGAGGCTGCTTAGACCCGGGAAGTTCTAGAGGAAGCTCTCTAAGACTCAAGAAACAACTCAGGAGTGTTGTGGGAGGTTTGTTCCCAGGCCTCTCAGTGGTGCCAATAAAGCCACCTTGAATCAAGGATGGAGTCAGCAATTACCTGACCAGGAGTAGCAATAGACTTGTTGGAGGACTGGGAAATTCAGATAGAAAGAAACTGGAAGAGAGAAGGAGGGGCTGAGGGAAACTTCTGGGGCTTTTGATCAGGAAAACATGGAGTGTAGGGTCAGTCAATCATTTCTCTGCTGTTCTTTGGATTTATTGGGTTTTTATCACAATTCCTGACTCCCGAGTTTGTATTACTATTAGTATAATTTAGGCAAACATTACACACAAGTTTCAGGAAGTCCCTGAGATTTGCTAGATTCACAAGGTCCTTCCATTACCAGGATTGCACGAATAGTAATGATTGCTGAAGAGAGGACACTCTGATCTGTAGAGCCGCCTGTAAGTCATGCAGAGAGCTCCAGGGTTCCAGTTTTAATGAGTTGTGACCCATGCAGAGGGATGCCACTGTCTTTGAGTTTTCCATACTCCATAACCTCACTGGTTGAAGAAATTCGACTTTCGTGGGATTTTTACTTTGATCTGTTGTCAGTTCTCTGTCAGGGATGAGTGGACATTTGTTCACCTCTCTCCAGGAGCAGTGTCACACACAGTGTAACACTATACACACATGCATACACACACGGGGGGGGGGGGAAGGGGGGGAGACAGAGCATGTATGCTATTCTTAAATCACACTAAGGTAATTGCCAACTCTATTGATAGATGAAATTAAGTTAAATTGTCTTAACTAACCAGGCAGGAAGTAAAGTACATGGCTGGAAGTTTCCATTTTGCTCAGAAATTTGAACTCAATCAAAGCTGTCTTCTGCTCAGCCACTCCCCAAAGCGGGTGGCTCACAGTATCATTATGCCATCTCCTCACTTCTGTGTGCAATTTAGCCAGATGTTCTAGGAACATAAGGATGAAGATGTGAAGAGGTTTGGCCAAAAGAAACAAGAGCAGACTTTTTACCGCAAAGCTGATCAAGACCACAAAACACTGGCCCCTCCATATGAAGCTGGAACCAAAAGTTTCTCTAAAATAATGGCTATTCTTTCCTTGTGAATGAAGTCATAGCCAGATTCATTTAGTCTTTCCCAGCTGTGAATTTGTTTTCTGCGCCTGTGTTAGTAGGCTTTCTATACCTGCACAAATATCAGAGATGATCAAATGATAAAGAGGAAAGACATATTTTGACTTATGGTTTTAGAGATTCCATAATCATAATTGATTAGCTCCATTGCTTGCAGCCCTGTGGCTACATCATGAAGGGAGCTCCTGGCAGAGGAAAATGGCCCATTTGGTGGGGTTTGGAAGGGAAACAGGAACAGATAGACACACATGTCTTCAATGACCCAAGGCCTCCCAGTCTAGAGCGTCTACACACACACCCAACCTCTTAAAGCTCTACTCTCTCATAATAGTACCACACTGGAGAGAGCCTTTGTATTTAATGTGTCAGACCATTACAAGATTCCTAGTAAGTGCTAATATTTAGCTTTATCTATAAATGTGCTGCACCAAAACACTTACTTTAGGACTCTGAGAAATTACTAGATTTGAGTTTTGACTTTATATAAATAACTCATACCATTTTTCTGAACAAAAACAAATTTAAAACCCAGGTATAAAAATATTTCAACCTAAACATATATCAAAGGAAGCATGACATCTCATATAGACTTAGGATATCAGCACAGTGTTAACAACCAAAAGTGGAATGTTCATTATCTACCTCATAAATGAGGCAGCAACACTCTGTGTGTGTGTGTGTGTGTGTGTGTGTGTGTGTGTGTGTGTGTGTGTGTGTGTGTGTGTGTTACTGTGCCAGGCTGACACTTGTCTTTCTGCTCCATGATAGGCACCTGTGACCCCAGACCCACTGACATGCTCTTAGAATGCACACTTATACTATGGATGGGGTGGGCAGGCATGGCTCTTTGCTTGGTACTTGGATACTATAAGAAATGCCTCTTATCACTGTTCCTCTTCTGTCTGCATTAGCTCCTCTCAGATGGACTCTATTTAATGTAAGTAGCCATAGCAACTGCATCTTAGGTAGAGGGATCCAGCTTATTCACTTCATCTGCTGAGCAAAGAACGTTCCCTCGCTTACATTGCTTCTGGGCTGTTGCGAAGGGGTTGGTTACTCCACAAGCATTAGGCTTCAAGTCTCTCATGAAGTTCTTGAGCTGGACAAGGCTGTAGTAACAGACATTAAGTTTTTGTTTTTGACACAAGGTCTTTCTATGCATTTCAGGCTCGCCTAGAACTTATAATTCTCCTGCCTCAGACTCCCAAGTGCTGCAATTGCAGGCTAAAGCTCCTAATTCTGTCTTTAAAAAATCCCTTTCCTTATACAGCATGGCTCCCAGACTGAGCCGAAAGTGGTAAGCAGATGCTTCTGAGAAGCCCAGGAGAGAATGTGGAGCTAATGGTCAGTCAAGGTTCATGCATGTTGGGTTTCCATACATTCCCTACCCCAATCACCTCAGCAATCCCTCCACAGAACCATGAGGAGGCAAGTATATGTTAAGCAGGAAGTCATTCTATATTGCAAAGAAGCTTGGAGCAAAGCAAGTTTATTGATATGAGATTCTCTCTTTTACCCTGCATAATTTCTCATGATGTTGGCTATGAAGAAGGAGAAACGGTATAACTTTAATATCAATATAAAATAGAATGTATATGCACTTGCATTTTTTACACTAAAAATATTTAGTTCATGTAGATCACATGCCAGGCAAAAGACACTAATGTGCTTGCAAAGGAAATTAAGAATAATGGGAAAAGTCCTCAGACCTAAAGTCAGGAGGCTCAAGCTTTAGCCGCAGTCACAACTCATGAGCAGCAGAGAGTAAAAAGATGGATAAAATACTTCCAAATTATCCTTCATATTACATGAAACGATAGGCATTTCACACATGTAAGAAACTAAAAAGTATCAAGTGAATCTGTTTTGTTAGAAATCTAAGATCTTACAAAAGTTTTATAAACTAGCAATGTCTATATTACAGAGATACAGATTTGTGATTACTCAACAAATGAGACACTCTCAGTAGTCAATGTCATTTAGTCACCCATAAGCACATGAAGCACATGGGTGGTAACAGGGATGATCTTTAGTGGTGCAGATCCTGACTTCTTCTAGGAGACCTCCAAGGACATCCTCTGAAATGCCATAAATTTCAGAGAAGTGTAAGCAGCTCTCTCTCTCTCTCTCTCTCTCTCTCTCTCTGAGACATATACATCTTTCTTTTGACTGCAGTCATATACAGTGAAGAAGTAGCTTGTCCAAATTATTTAGCAAGAGGATGGGTTGACATATGCTTTCTCTTCTGCCAGCCCTGGAAGGAACTACTCATCATGGTTGCGATGGGGACACAGTTTGATTTGGTTCATGCTCATTCAGCTCCCAGCCGCTTCTATAGCTAGCTTACACAGTCCGGGGCTATCCCCTGCCTTTGCTGCGTCATCTCATGGTATAATCCTGCCACTCAGATCTGTCTTTTCCCTGGCCATGGTAACAGGTCTAGAGGGAAACACAAAGCCTGGCCGTTCAAAGTCCTCCCTTCCATTTGTGCCCAAGAAAGCCAAGACAGAAAGATGCTTTTTATTTCCTTGAGACCATCAGCTGCAGTGTAAACAGCTGCCTCGGGGTTGAGGAACAGTGGAAGAAATAAACAAAATAATGAATTCCAAGAGCCATTTGTGAGCTCCAGCATGCTGCAAGCCGCCAGCCCTTACTTCCCCTTCTCAATATTGCCTGCAAGCCAAATTCCTGCCAGAACTCCCTCCTCTGCACCAACCGGCGGTCAGATGGCTCCAGCTCCGGGGGACAGCTCAAATTCCCAAGCCCAAGGGGGTCGAGGTTATAACCTTAATGAAATTTGCCAATAATCTTCTAATCCCTACATATATGGATACATATATGTATATTATATATGTATATTATGCATGTATCATACTACATGCCACACACATGTTGTGTGAATGTATGCATGCATGCATGTATGTATGTAAAACTCTCAGGAAATGGCTAATCATTCACCAGTAGTCACTTCTAGGATCAGAAATTAATAAATATTGCCTAATGATTAGAAGAGATGGCATAAATCCATAAAATGCATATGGATTTAAAAGTCATGCCTTTACTTCATGGGAAAGAAATTTCAGACTTGCATTTCTAAGTAAGCCTACTTCAGGACAGTTGGTTTCCAGCCCCGGGCCCTTCTTCCTCCCTCCTCCATTCCCTCTAACAAAACTCCTTTTATCTGGGCATTATTTAAGCCTGAGGACCCCACACTTGTATCAGACTTGGTGGAGAAAATCTGGGTTCTGTGTTCACCACTAAACTACTGTCAACTCATTCCTGCAGCCACCTTTATCTGACACATCTCATTATGTGTAATAATGAACTTCTTTTTAAAGGCAGTTCATTTGAGGTTTTCTCTCATTTGCAACGAAAATAATCATTGCTGGTTTAAAAAAAAAAAAAAGCTGCACACATTTGGCTACATGCTCCTCAGATACATTGAAGCAATGGATTAGGGAGGAGGAAATGAGCTATTTTACATTTAAACTTTTAAGGAAACAGCTACCAAACTGAGAAAGAGGAAGAGGGCTCCTAAGAAAATAATAATTAAAATACCCCAGGAATGCTGGGCTCAGAGAGGACTCAGTGGGTAAAGTTCTTGTTTATAAGCATAACGACTCAAGTCTGAATCCCAAGGACCCATTCAAGCCAAGTGTGGTAGCACATGCCTGCAATCCTAGTGCTCATACATGCGATGGGAGGCAGAGATGGACAAAGATGGCCAATTAGTGTGGCATACTCAGTAGTGAAAACTAAGGGAAAAAAAAATAAATATAGAAGGTAGGAACCAGCATATTAGAGTAGAGTATCCTCTGACTCTTGCACATTCTCTGTAGCAAGTATGGAACACACACACACACACACACACACACAGGTTTCTACTCCTGTGAAGAGACCATGACCATAGCAACTCTTATAAGACATTTACTGTTTCAGAGGTTTAGTCCATGGTATCTCCAACCAACATTTTGGGGTCTCCAAGTCAATTCAGGCCTCACCGTCACAGCTTAACACCTAGCTTAACAGCCTCTCTAGACTTCCATGCTGGGACACCCATGCCACACCCCTGTCCTCCATGAGATGGATTCCATAACCCCTTTCTTCTAACCTTGACTCTAAAGCCAGAACAATGTAGCCAAAGCTACCAAGTTCCGTTGCTTGTTGGGGCTGGAACATAGCATAGCCTCTTTGTTGAATTACAACTTTGCCAGCTTTCTGTTTTCCATGGTTTTCTTCATTGCCTAAGCTTGGATGTCCTGGAAATTGATCTGATATAGACCAGGCTGACCTAAAACTCAGCGATCTGCCAGTCTGCCTTCTAAGTACTGGGATTAAAGGCGTGTACCACCACACCTAAACCTAAACTGTTCTTTAACTCCTTGTCACAAGTTGGAAGCTTAGCTGGACGAGAGCTTGCCCTGAGGTCACCGCACCTTTTATTTCTTTTCTTAATCTGTTTATTTCGTTAACACAGAATATTGCTCCGTTCCATTCCCCCTTTCTTTTCGGTCTGTCCACTTTGCATTTTTCCTTGCTCAGTTTGTTTCTTCATTGTAAATCTTCATTAGCAGCAACACTAGTAACCACACAGCAAAGCCCATGCACAGCGGCTGTACTGAGATCTCCTCTGCCAATGCAATTCATCCCAACTCTTCACTTCGGCACCAGGCAGATTCTTTTTCACAAAGGCAAAAGCAGCCACATCCTTCACCAAAGTATGACAACAAAGCTCTCTAGGCAACACACTAAAATTCTTCTTTGAAATCTCTTGAGCCAGGCTCCCACAGTTAAATTCGCTTGCAGCATCACTGTCTTCCATGCTCCTACTATTAAGCCCGGCTTAAAACAGTCAACTGATTTTCTAATTCAAACTCCAGCTGGTGATGGTGGTGCACGCCTTGAATCCCAGCACTCAGGAGGTAGAGGCAGGGGGATCTCTCTGAGCAGACAAGAGTAGATCAGCCTCGTCTACAAGAACTAGTTCCAGGATAGCCTCCAAAGCCACAGAGAAACCTTGTCTCAAAAAAACAAATAGACAAACAAAAACTAATTCAAACTCCCATAGTCTACATTCCTCCAAACAAAAGCATGGTCAAGCCTATACCCTGGTACCAACTTCTGTTTTAAAGTTTCTATTGCTTGAAGAGACATCTTGACCTCAGCAACACGTATAAAGGAAAGCATTTAATTGGGGCCGGCTCACAGCTTCAGCGGTTTAGTCCATTATCATCAAGACAGCAGCATGCTGGCAGACATGGTTGCTGGAGAAGGAGCTGAGAGCTCTACATCTCCATCTGCAGGCAGCAGAGGCAACTGTGTCACTGGGAGTGGCTCGGACATATGTAAGACCTGAAAGCCCGCCACCATAGTGACACACTTCCTCCAACAAGGTCACACCTATCCCAACAAGGTCACATCCTTATGGGCCAAGCATTCACACACATGAGTCGATGTCGGCCATACAAACTCAAACCATCACACATAACATGTATGAGAAGTTAAATACAGGAGCTTCCAGAGAATTTAATATTGGAGCAAAGAATGCCCCAAACCCCTACCTGGTATTCACTAGATTAAAGAGAATAATTCTGAAATAATCTGTTTAAAGACAGTTCCATCAAAATAATAATCATTCTCTCTTCTGACTGAAGACGGAATCACAGTTATCGAAGGGAAAAAGAGCCAGGCCCTGTTGCAGCCACCCCTTGTGAGAGCTCCAGTTGTCTCAGATTTTACTTTGCTCTATTCTCTTGAGACACACTGTTCCAGTGAGCCACTTGGAACTCAGTGGCCATGTAGGCTCAGAGGCCTCATCATAAACAGGGATCAACTCCCAAAGACGGTCCACAAAAGACCACTTCCCTCCAAGTGAGGTGAGGCATGCAGAGAATCGTGGCAGAGACTAAGACTGTGCTACTTCTAGGCGCCCCCCACTGCCACTCCAAGTCTGTAACTCTGAGGTAGCCATGCAGCAGGGGCATGCAATCCCATTACTGTCTGTCTGGGCCTGGACAGTGAACCCTAGGCTCCCTGGAGAGCTGGGCTTGAGGAAAAGATGGGAAACCAGAACATTTTACCTTGAAGTGTTTCCCTATTTCTGCTTTAATTCCCCCCACATCCCTTCAGGTTCAAAGAGGTGAAGAGATGACAAGAAACACACAGTTCTGTTTCTCCATCGGTGAGGTGTCTGGGTCTGAGGAAAGCTGATTCTTAATCACTGCGGGTAAAACTGCCCCTCAGTGCACATCTGTTCAGTATGGGATAAACTTAAAATGGCAGGGCCTCTGGCCCAAAAGGAAGGGTTCTGAGGCTTTCCAGACAAATCTTCTTAGGAAAATGGACAGACGAGTTAGGGACAAATAGAAGAAAACCTGAACAACAGCCTAAATAACTGCTCTCCAATGACGCGATGGCTACGGTTGTGTATCAGTGTTTCTAGGATCCTGTGCAACATCAGATACACAAACTGTTCTGTGGGACACAGATAGTTGCAAAATAACCATGCAGACAGTGGAAATTCTCCCACCCTTGCTAAATGTACAGTTTGTAGTTCTCACTCCAGTCCCTCTGGAGTGGAGTATTTGAAGATGGAATTTTAAAAGGGGTCATGAAGGTAAAATGTGGTCGGTAGAGTGGGCTCTAAACCAACCTTTCTGCTGTTCTCAAAAGAAGAAATTAGGACACAAACACACAAAGAAGGGAGGATCTTCTGAGGGCAAGCCGCCTGCATGCCAGGAAGAGAGGCCTCAGAAACGCCACATTTCCTGCAACCTGGATTCTTTGCTCTTTCTGTTCCAAAAGTCTGAGGAGCAAGTATAGGGAACCCAGACTGCCTTACTTATTAGTGCAATTGCAGCCAATGAATCCTCACTATTAGATGTCAGAGAACACCAAGGTGTGAGCAAAAATGCATATAGCCACCTCCCACACACACCCAAGTGGAAGGGCTGCCCTTGTTGGGTTACAGTGGCCACATATGGAGAGAGATTCGAGTGGGGATTGAGATGGTGACTAACGGGGATTTTAGCCTTAAAAGTGAACGGTTGAGAGTGTACTAGGATCATTTGTGTAGCAAATTTAAAAGGACGCCTTCAGCTGGGGATGCAGATCGATACTAGGCTGTGTGAACTAGCAAGAGCAGAGCCCAGATTCAGTCTCAGAAATATAAGAAAAAATTAAAAGTGGTCAGGGATAGAAGGGAGGGAGGGAGGGAAGGAGGGAGGCAGGGAGACAAACAGAAAAAGAGAAAACCCCAAAGCAACCTTCTTTCAAGGCACTGTCCTGAGCATGCACGCAGCACACTTCAGCTAAATCCTGCTCCCTGTGCGGATTTACTCCATTGCCCAGGACCCTCTTTGCACTTGCAAGCCTGCATCACAGTGCCATCCATCTTTGTAAGGCTTTGTACCTCTCTCCATCCCTCATGCTTGGCACACCGGTTCCCTTTTAACTCCAGAGTTTCTGACTTTCACTCCAAGAGCAGCTCAAGTGCCAGCCATTCTATCAGCGTGCACAAATGTCTTTCTTGGTGAGTTCTGCACCCCTTCATCATCTTAATTGTATTCATGACCATAACGCCCAATGGTGCTACAGTCAAATAATGCACCTTTGGTTGAATGATTGGCATTTCTCTGTTGGGTGGTTTTGCCGTCAGAGCATCCCAAAGACCTGGCATTCTATCTGAGTATCTTAACAGGCAGACTGCAACCAGGACATAAAGTTCTTCCCTCAAATTGAAACAAGGGGACAACTGCATGTCTGGGTCACCTGAGGCCCATTTGCTGTACCCACTAATGAAAAGACTTTTATTCAATTCTGTGTCCACAGTAGATCTGCATCAGTCCTCTCGTGGCCTTTGACAAACATTACCTTTTCATGGGCTTGGGTGAGCACTCTCTCTCCAGGTTGGAGCAGGTGTGTTTCACGTGCATGGCATTATAGGAAGTGTGGGTATAGTCATTTTCATCGCTGTAGTCAGGACCAAGTAATGTCCGGGCCCAAGTCCCCATGTCATAAGGAGGAAGGGTTCCTCCAAATTCAGAGGGCAGAAACTCAGGATGTATTAGCTGGTGAAGGCTGTTTAAATTGTTTCCATGTAGGAAAATCTGGAAAGGAAAAAAAAAATAAACAACATAAAAATTTAAAATAGGACAAGTGTTCAGTCTAATGCACAATTTAACCAAGACAAATTGTGTGTGTCTCTGGTGAGATGGTGTTCAAAGAGGCGATTTATTTTGTGCCCATGGTTTAGTCATCATAAAAGGCTATTTTAGGCTGGGCGTTGGTGGCACATGCCTTTAATCCCAGCACTTGGGAGGCAGAGGCAGGTGGATCTCTGTGAGTTTGAGGCCAGCCTGGTCTACAGAGCTAGTTCCAGGACAGGCTCCAAAACAATACAGAGAAACCCTGTCTCACAAAACAAAACAAAAAGGCTGTTTCAGTGCTTAGAAAATTGGTCAAATTGGTAGTCGTTTTAATAAACGATGTTTAAGAGTACAACGGATGTCATTTGGCAACCACTAGAATGTGCACACAGCACATCCTAGTCACTCCTAAGAATGGGGAATGGGGAATGGGGAAATAATGGCAAGTGCTCCAAGGCTACCCATGCTTTGAATGCCCTGCTCCTACCTGAGAGCTCTGACACCCCGTTCCAACATCTTGTCAGGCCCCACCAAGTACAGCCTCTCCCTGTAGAGGTCCTGGACCCTCGCCCATTCTGCTTTTCCTCCTTCAATCAGTCCCAGGCCCTATCCATGCTGATTCTCCATGCCCTCCCTCCCTCATACTATTCTGTATCCGATGGATTCTAGCTCTGTTCCAATGTGTTCCATTGGGTCTTAGGGAGAGGGATGATGGTATTCTATTCTGCTGACATACCCTGTAATTCCCAAGATGGTGTGTATGCACTAGATAGACACTCAATCAGTTCCTGTTCAGTGTAGAAGCATAACTCGAGAATGTGTTATAGGAAGATCTTTGGGGCAGTTTTCCTTTCTTGTTTGCATAGTGTCCTGGTACCCGAACAAGTTTGCATTTTTTGAACACATAGTATTTAATGATCTAAAGTGGCCAAAATGAGGGATGGGGGAACCTCACATTTTAGTTATTTTTTTTTTAGATAAATCCACAAATGGCATGTAATAAGTAGATAATTGTCACTGACTACAATTTAGAAATTGATCTTGAAAGTTGATGTAAAGCACATCTGTAGTGACGTTGGTTCCTAGGCATATTGCAGGCATGAAGCAATTGCATCCAATGCATGAGTTACACACAATTACTGACATGAGTAAGTACGTGTCACTCAAGTAGAACACCGTCAATTATATGCTTGGGCACACGTGACACAGCTGACAACGGCGACATTCAAATGTGAGTTTGAAAACACCCACATTCGGACTTCAGCCACAAACTTCTCATTCTCTGCACTTTACCTGCCCTGGACATAGCATCATGTCAAGACAAGAGGGGAAGGAAGGTAGGTGTGGCGCTCCGCCGGGTGCTACAGTCCCTGGGAAGACAACGAGCGTTTTTGACATTACAGTTGGATATGACTGAAAGTTAAAAAATTTTGTTGTGAATTAACTAAAGTATTCTGGCTTTTATGAAACTCTGTAGTAGACGCTGGAGTATTAGAAGCATGTAAATCCTGTCCCTGGTGTTTCCACTCAGCATTGTGTTCACACACCAAGTTCTTAAAGGACAGGGCATGCTGCTGAAGATGACGCCTCTGGGACCCCTCCTGATTGTGTAGTGGGACAGAGCAGAATGCAGAAGTAGGAGGCTGGGCCCATTTTTACTGGGTCAAGAGCTCCGAAGCTCCCTGTTTGATTTAGCAGACAGTGTCCACTACTGTCCTCGTTCTAGGTAGATGATGCGGGCTTTGGAAGGCCTGGAGTCATGTTGCAAACAATACCAGCACATGGTTCTTGATACTGTCCTGGGCAGACTATAGAACGTCTCAGAAGGTTCTTGCTTCTTGATGCTGGTGATGTCTAGTTCTAAGTTCTGTCCTTGTTTGGGAATTGGAACTTGTCCTTGTCTCATAGTCCACTACAATGTTCTCCCAAAACCAAGAAGCATGCAAGGCTTAGGAATTTGGAAACCCAGTGTGTGTGTGTGTGTGTGTGTGTGTGTGTGTGTGTGTGTGTTCATACTACTTCTTATCATCAGTCCCATAACTATGCAAGATAATGGATATCTAATCATAATTGTGGTTATCATGATACAATGTATTTATATATTGATTCATTGTGTTCCTTAAACACATACAACATTTACTTGTCAAGTATGTTTTAGTAAAACTAGTGGTGGGAAAGAGATAGAGGGTAAAGAGGAATAAAATCGCCACGTGTCTGGTATGTGAATGGCATTACGCTCTGTGTTTTCATATGCTGCCTCATTAAGTTGCTTCAAAAAGTATGTGGTGTAGGAGTTAGTTTCTCACATAAAAAATGAGGACAGTGCGATTCAGGGTAGCTAATGGATGCTTGTTACTCAGCTGAATAGAATTCCATGCTGCCCCTGCTCTGATGAAAGAGGCTTCTCAAATTGACTGATGTCATTATTTCAAGCTTTCCTTTAGACACTGTTACATCCAACGAACAATACTTTCAACCTTACAGACGACGGATCTGGCTGTTGCCATCCAAGGGCCAAGGAAGAGGACAAATATAAAGAACCATTTTTCATAGTGACGACACAGGACGAAATGGCTGCTACGGACGTAGTCCATAAACAAGAAGTAGCAACTGGGTGATACCTATAATCCCAGAACTCCAGACTTGGAAGAGAGAGGGTTAAGATTTTGAGGCTAAGGCCTGGAGAGATGGCTCAGCAGTTAAGAGCACCTGTTGTTACTCCAGAGGACCCAGGTTCTCTTGCCAACACCCACATGGCAGCTCACAATCGTCTAACTCCAGTCCTATGGCCTCCATGTTCATTGCATGAATGTGGTAAAAGTACATACATGCAGGCAAAGCACTCATGTACATAAAATAAATCTTAGGAAAAAAGAATTTGAGGGTAGCCTGGGCTCTGTAATAAGACCCCCCACAAGGAAACAAACATACCCCTCCAAAGCAAAGACAAAAAGTGGCTTTTTGTGCAGGAAGTGGCTTCATGCACCATTCCCACAAGCATCTGCAATGAAATTGGATCTGGTATTTGCATGTTTTCAGAGTTTCTTTTGGTTTGTCTGGCACTCTGAAAATAACCCATTATGCTGAATTATTGATTAGATAAAGTCATTTGCAAACTCCTGCTAAGGTGCAAATGTTCAAAAGTTGCAAAAACCATGGTAAACACTACTGGCGGTGGGGGTGGGGGTTTACACAGACAGAGTGCGTACTTGTCACCACACACTGGCAACTTTCTCTCCCCCATTCAGAAGTTAAAAGGCACTGTCTTCTCATTACCCGCTTTCTTGTCTTGTCTTTAAGGAACGGCTTGATGAGCGTGTACAGGGCATGGATGTACCAGGGCTGGTTGACAAAATGGACTCCTCCAAAGCGGGCAGGAAAGCTGTCCTGAGAAAGAAATACACAGAGCAAGAAAGCACATCAGTTTCCCACCGTCCAGGCTAGGTGACAGCAGCATAGCAATGCAGGGGAGAGCCTGCTCCTCTGGCAGAAACTTCCACTTCCGGGTAAACAAAGACCTCACACCCTCAGCTCCTCTCCTGCCTACCTTTCCTGACTCTCCTCTTGGATTCTTCTGTCTCCTTTCCCTCCACAGCCTAAGAGTTGTGCGTACGTCAGACTAGTCTTCCCAAATGGCAGTGACTGATCGATCTAGGTGGTACGGAAGTATGTGAGACCCAGATCATTGGGAGTGAGAACTTGGCAAGCATTTGGTAAGCAAGCTTCAGTCCCTGAAGGCCTGAGACAGCTCGCACTCTGCTCTCCTTCCTCTTTCTCTCCAGGGTATTGTGTTAACTTTACAATAGCCCAGAGCTTGAACTGCTTGGGCGAATTGAGCAGGTTGCACAGGACAAGACTACAAAAGGACCCCAAAGGATTTACAAGACTACAAAAGGACCCCAAAGGATTTACAAGACTACAAAAGGACCCCAAAGGATTTACAAGACTACAAAAGGACCCCAAAGGATTTACAAGACTACAAAAGGACCCCAAAGGATTTTATGAGCTGAGGTTCTCTGAATTGATCCTGGTCTGACAACATGTGCTGATGGTTTCTGTCTGTACTATCTGTCCACCCCCACCCTGGAAACACACAGCAGATCCTAGAGCAAAGATAATGTTGGTTGACTACCCTAACTGAAGAAGACCGTCCCCCTCCTCTGGTTTGAAAATATCAGGCCTTAAGAGCATTTTCAAAATGGCTTTTAGCTTGGAGTCCAGGTCAGAATATAAACCCGTGCTTTGCAAGCTGATAAACTGCTCTGAGGGTTTGAGATCCACAGGAGGCGGGATCTTGGCCAGGAAGTTCTGATGTGTGGTTTTAGCAGACTGGGTTCACCACTGCTAATAGAATAGAAACAGAGGCAAGACCTGAAATCTATTTGTGTCACCAGGCATGCTGTCATTCAGGTTCATTGCAAACAAACATCTTGTTTAGCAAGACAAGAAGCAGGGCAGTTAGCAGTTGGGCAGCGTGCACTCTCAGTGGGTGTATGGGATGCCATGCCTCTTTTAGTATGATAACAAGCAAAGAGGACCAATCGCTTTCCCCAGAACTGTCTGCATCTATAGGATCCCTAGGCATCTGCCACGAGGAGTTGAGTTTCAATGAAAGACTATGGAAATGAGACTAAGGGCTGCCGTTCGAATGTCTTAAACCTAAGTTTTACAATCTAGCAAGACATTTTACAAAATAGGACATTTGAAATATCTTAAAGGCTAAACTAGACAATTTCAGTTTATGTATTCATTTTATTTATCTTGATTTTTAAAACTCAACAGAACCACCACCCAATATAGGGATTGAGCAATCATTTACACTAAATTAGTATTTGCCAAAGCGCGTGATGTTCTCCAGACACGGCATGGCTGCTGTCCTCTTTAGTTCTCCACCAACATGACATCAAAGTAGATCTTACACAAATTTTGGCCCACTGTCCTTCTATCAAGGAGAGTGGGAGGGACTTGGGAGACAGTGCACTACAAGGAGGCCTGGCTACCTTCCAGTGCCCAGTCAGTCTCGGCGATGATAGTTTCCTTTGGTGGAGAAGCAGGCCATGATCACCCTTGTTCTTGTAAGTGGTACCTCACCCTCATTCATCACGCTAGGCTTGAGTAGAATTGGTTTTTCCTTTTTCTTTTTGGCCTGTCTGGGGAGACTGGATGTTTGCCTCCCAAGGACAGTGGTGATCTTACTGTTACATCTGCTTTCAGAAAAGTCAGTTTTCCATAAGCTGGGTTTGTGTGTGTGTGTGTGTGTGAGGAGGGCAGCTGGAGTTTTTGTTTGTACCAAGCATTGAACACAGGGCCTTGTTCCTGCTAGGCGAGCACTGTACCAGCAAGCTACATGCCTAGCCCAATGCTGTCTTTTTATGTCTAGCACGAGACTCAACAATGGTTTTTCATTCCTTAAAAACAAGAGGTCACCCTGCAAAGCGCTTCCCTTGCGAAAAGAGCAAAACTTTAGTTTCATTTTTTGGTCCTTTCGATCTCTTGTTCAGAAACACAACTTACATGATGAATGTGAGCTCTAGCGGCTACGGAAAAAGAACAGGAGTGACATATTTACTCACAAAACCCTGGCTTTCCTGTCTTTTTAATTTTTACTGGAACTAATTAGAATGTGTACATTTGTATTGTAGTCTTTGTACTCTATATTTTCAGGTTAGTAAGGTGGAAGAAAATGTAGAGAAATACTCTAGAGACAGTAGGAAAAAATCATAATGACAATTTAAAAAATACCTAGAGACCCTTATGAGACATCAGTCATCAACGATATAAAAAAAACCATCCTCTGTTTACACCCGGGGAGGTTGAAAAGACGAGCTCCTTGCAGCAGTTCTAAGTTCTTTCTAATTTGGCTCAGGTTCATGATTCTGCCAGAGAGAGTGCAGGCTTTCATTGCCCTCATTCAAGTCAGCCTGGGAAAATATGCAAACAAAAATACACAAACCTGGGCTTGGGTTCAAGTAGAAACAGGGCTATCTTTTCTTCAGGTCCCTCTCATAACCTTCAGATGAAATGTCTTCCTGCTTGATAACGGCCATGTGCAGATGTTTTGGGGAAGCCTGGCTGTGTGTTAATTTGTGTGTACATGTGTGCGCATGTCCAGCCATGCAAGTGCACACGAAAATGGAGAGGGAAATATTGATATTAGGAAAGCCATTGTTGTAATTTGAATTTGGAGTGTCCTCCATGGTCTCATGATTTGAGTCCTTGCTCCCCCGGGTTGGAGGATGCATTGGGAGCTTGTGGCTCTGTAAGGTGAATGCTAGGAATGGACCTTGGAAGGCTGTGTGCCAGCCCTAGCTCTGCTTTGCTCTACACTTCCTGCTTCCTGATCTGCCAACCTTTGGCCAAGCTGCTTCAGCCACTAAGCCTTGCTCACTGCAACAAATTGTTTTCTCTGAAACTACTAATGACACACGCTCTTCCTCCCATGATGTCCTGGTGGGAATTCTGTCACAGCACAGTGACAAACAAATCAAGCTTCTCGGAGTTAGCGTCTGTCAGTGCAACACCCTTGGCTGACTACATAGTGAACTGCAGTGGAAGGAGAAGCTGTCATCACTCAGGTATCTCCCACAATCCTAAGGGGCTTCATGGAGGTGCATGCCTTGTGGGCTAGAACAGATCTCAAATTGCCCGGCCTTGATCTAGCTAGTTCATGCCTTGTCCTGCTTTGTTTTAACACATACTTATGAGTGCCCATTATGCCAAACACTGGGTCAAATATGGGATACATTGTCTAAACTGAACTTATCTTAAATGTTGAATTGGCAGAGTCTTTTTCTTCTTCCTGTCACTTGAGAGTTGCCTGTGCCCCTGCCTTACCACACTAGCAAAGGCAACATAAACTGTCACCCAAGTGAGGGTAAAGCTAAATAAAGGATGTCCCTGTATGGAACATGATGGGAAAGACCCAGAGTTAGTCCAGAACCTTCATCCCCAAGGTCAGCAGCTACCCCTTCATTCATACGTATTTTGTCAGTAGACACCATCTGGAGAGAAAGGTCTCCCCTCAAACTTGCTTCGGTAGTGATAGCTTCTTGACCTTCCCTACTGGGAACTTATGTTCATATATTATTTATAAATTATTACACCCAACAGGAGAATACACTTTCTTTATACACATTCATGGGGCATACATCAAGACAAAGCAATCCAGGCCACAAAAATGTCTTAACTAAATTAGCCAGAGAAAAGCAGTCACAAAACTATATTCAAAGCTGAAGAATGGAACAAACTAGAAAACAGAAAACAAAAATCTCAAAGAATTGGAAACCAAACCACTGAGTTCTAAATAATTCATGGATGGATCAAAGAACGTCTGGAGGAAAAATTTAAAACATGTGTAACTCAATGAAAATGGAAATAGAGCCCATCGAAATGTACGGGGACACAGCTAACCCAGTGGCAAAGGGAAGTCTGCAACACGGAACGTGCATTCGACGGAAGAAGAAAAGTCAGGAATGTGAAGCCCACCTGAGTTTGGAGAAGAAAGCAAAGCCACAGCAGGAAGAGAGGAAACAATGAAAGCCAGAGCAGAAATCAATGGCATTTACAATGGAGTAATGCTCACGGAAAAAATCAACGAAACCAGGAGTTGGCTCTTTGGGAAGGTAAATAAAATTTCCTGGCTCTTATCAAGGCTGACGAAAAGGGATATCAATAAAATACCAATGTCAGCAATAAAACTGTGTCTGTCACTTTGTCAGCTTCAAAAGGACAGTCAGGGGACAAAGCTCCAGCTCTGCATGGCGACTTGACAACTTAAAGGACAGGGGTCACTTGGATTCAAACTGCCACAACTCATCAGGGAGCAGGTAATTCTAATAGCCCTCTAATTACTAAGAAAATTAATATTGCCATAAAAATAATTCTTCAGGCTTCCATGGTTTCATTAGAAAAATCCACTTCCATATATCTCTTCCAGTAAATAAAAGGAACATGTCAAAAAAAAAAAAAAAAAAAAAAAAAAGACAAGGATAACACTAACAAATCCAATTACAGACCACTATTCTCTGTGAGTGCAGATGAAGATTCCCCCACATTATGTTGGTAAATGGAACCTAGTTGTTTATAAGATGAATTACATACATTATGACTAAGTAGGGGTTGACTCCAGGCCTATAAATTACAAGGCTGTGCAATTGTATTGACATCTTCTAGTTTTTATGTCTGATACCTTGACATGTGAAATCTTCCTGACTAGGGAGGGGTTGTCGCACCCATGAGTGAGAGGGCAAATGAGGGGCCTAGGAGCCTCCCTCTCCCAGTCAAACGAGTCACCCACCCCGCACTTCTATGAGCGTCTTTCTCCGGCTCTTGAATGCTACGCTGTCGTTCCTTTGCATCGTTACTCCAGGCTGCGAACCCAACTGCGTGGGAAGACCCCATACCCAGGAGTCCTTGAAATGATTCAACCTGTTCAATCTCAAGTCAGCTTAGGTCTCTATCTCTTCCCCATTCCTTCTCTACTATGAAGAATACAAAAACATCCATGGCCTAAGCTTTCACGTCACTTTTAGAAAACAAAGACCTAGGCAAAGAGACTAGACTTGACCCTTAGACTTGATTCAAAAGCATGATCTATACAACAGAGGACTACCATATAGAATACACACACACACACACACACACACACACACACACACACACACACACACACACAGAGAGAGAGAGAGAGAGAGAGAGAGGAGTCAGCTCAATTCTGAATGCTGGTGAAGATATAGAGGGATAAAGTTACTCATTCATTAACAGGAAATAGAAGAAAATGTGCCAATTTTCAGAATCGTTTATCATATAACTACTGTAGCATTAACAAAATGCTTTCTAAGCATTTAACCCAGAGAAATGAAGACTTATATCCACAAAAAGCTTCTATGGGCACAGAAATCTTATTTGTGGTAGTGAAAGCGAACACAGTTAACACACGATTGTTTCCATACTATGGGGCAATCAGCAACAAAAGGGAAAATGAGCGCTATATACAATAACCCAGGCAACTCTAGAATATTTTGCTCATGGTGGTTTCCTGTGTGTGTGTGTGTGTGTGTGTGTGTGTGTGTGTGTGCTGAACATGGTGGCACACACCTTTAATACCAGCATTCAGGAGCAGATAGACGTGGGTCCCTGCTACTTAAGGCCAGCTTAATATGCGTAGTAAGTTCCAGGTCAGTCAGTACTATATAGTGAGACTCTGTCTCAAAACTAATTCTTTGAAATTATACACTGCAGGGCTCTGCATAAAAATTAAGGCGTGGGCAGAGAGCTAGGGGGCTAGCAGTGACTTGGAAAAGGTAACTTGAGCAGGCCTCATACTGATAGGATGTCCTGTAATTTATCCACAAAAGAAAGATGGTTGCTTCTGCCTCCATGGAATATTAACAACAAACAAAGAATCCAAGGATCTTCTATTTTCTCTGGGTGTAGACAGAGTTAAGTGGTCCCTGTCACCTCTTAGTGTGCACATCGCTTTTAGTGGTAGCACTGTCCACGCGTTCCTAGCACACCGTCGCTGTACAAGTGTCACTCAGCTGCCTTGCTTGTGTTCATTCGGAATTCAGCACCATGGTACAGGCCAAAGCTTTTCCTTTCTATTTTGTCGTTGTTCAAATTAAATCCCACTGCTCCTAGTGGCTGTGGGTTCTCTTTCCTGCTGGATAACATAGCACACTTACTGCAGCTGTTGGTAAGACTTGTAACGCCTGCAGGCTAAGGTGCTCAAAGCTCATCTGAACCTAAAAGTCACATAGCCTTGAGAAGCCTGGGGAGCTGCCCTCTGGGGCTCTCAGCTGCCTTCACCTCTTCCTCATGCTTTCACAGGGAAACTGAAACAGGACTGCTAAACTTCCCAAAACCAGCAACTCACCTCATCGCTTAAGATGCTAAAATATGAATGCAAAGAAGACAAAAGGCATATCAGAGAAGCTATCCTTACCTACAGTCTCTTTCCTTTCAGTTGAAAGGAGGCCCAGGTGTCTTTCAGAGCCTGCCAAAGACATCTTCATTCGCGTAGTCGCGTTTGTGAAGTTCTACAGACACAGTAAGGACGCAGCCTTCACTCAGACTTTATCTATTCCGCTCATGCATGCCCTACCAATGACATCTGCTCTTCACTTCAAAGCAGGAGGAGTAAAACATCTTGAGCAGCACTGAGTTGGCCGCACAGATGCAAGAGAGCATGTAAACATGCTACATTGCATGATGACAGGTTTCTACCATGCCACACGGCAACCCATAGTGTGGAAATACATACGCATGCATTTGCAAAGATATGAAGACCTCATGCAAAAGCTGCGTGTGTGAGGTGATGTAGATACCAGGAAAGAGGGGGAGAGCACACAGAACCTGCCCATAGGAGGAAGGCTGGCAATGGTGTGTGTGACCACAGAGTGTGGCTTGTCTCCGGGTCTCCCCCAACATTGTTTTTGTTGCTGAACTCAGGAAATCTGGCAACTTTCTGGTTCCATATGGATTTAAAGATGTTTATTTTTTTTCTATTTTTGTGAAAAATGTGGTGATTTTTCCTGGGATCATACTGATTCTGTAAATTGCTTCGGACGGAAAGGTGAGAGCTATGCTCATCAGTGGGCATTAGGGTAACTACTTCCAATGCAGTTAGGATAGGCATTATACTAGTTAGGTGATGTGGCAGTAGTAGGCTCTCCCATAAGATGCATGCTCTCACTAGCCCCGGAGAGCTGGCTAGGTTTTCCTTGCCAGGGCTTCCTTCTGCTTGAGTAGGCCTTAAGTCCAGCTAGACCGCTTTTAGTTACTGCCATTGGTGTGCATTTAGGAATATTTTGTCATGCTGACCCTTGTAGTCCATGGGCATCATGGCTCAGTCGATTTGTTGACTGTTTCTCTCCCTTGGAAGTTTTATATAGCTATACCTTCAGGTACTGTGAAAGTTAGTCCTCGGGAGAAGGAGTTCAGATCCGACCTAGCTCGAACCGACCTAGTGTCTGAAATGTCCTCAATCATAAAGACCCACTGTTGACGTCTGGAAGAAAATCAAGGACAACAGCAATGATCTCTACTGTCTGAAGTCGTTTGGACTCCTCTGAGCAACATCTTGAAAGGAGGCTTTCCTGCCTGACTCTGTGGTTTCTGTCAGAGAACCTACAGCTCCTGAGGGGACATTGTCCTTAACTGGTACAACTTTATTGAAAAAAAATATAGATGTACATGCACTTCTTTGTATTATATATAATTTTATGTAAGTGTAAAACAATATGATCTCACACAGCTTTTCTAGACATCTTGAGTTTGATGAAGGGGGAAAAGTAAGAATTTAAAGTAGTTATGTTTTCCTCTATGCTCATAAAACACATTTAAATACTATAACCAGAAAAATGTCAGAATAACAATAATAGAAGGGCTAGCCAAGGCTTTTGTGAAGAATAAATAATGTGACTGACTACATTTGACAGTCTTTAGGAGTTAATTAGCCAGTACTAATCCATACAGTTTACTTAGCCCATCTTTTCCCTAAGAACAAATGGATAGATTATATTAAACAAAAAAACATGGAGAAAAGTAAAGAAATGGAGGAATAAAGTGATGCGGGATGTCCTTCTGTATATACATATCTCTTATTGGTTGATGATTAAAACACTGCTTGGCCTATAGCTAGTAGAGACAAGAAGATAGGCAAGGCCAGGAGATGAGGAGAATTCTGGGAAAGGTAGGCCATGTAGACCACAAAGGGGTAAGAGGTTCGGACCCTTCTCCGGTAAGATAAGATCTCATGGTAATACTTAGATTACTAGAAATGGGTTAATAATTAAGAGAGAGCTAGCCAATTAGAAGCCCAAGCCATTGGCCAACAGTTTCATAATTATTATACGTCTTGTGTGCTTATTTGGGGCTGATACGGAGGCGGGACAAAAAATAACACCAGCAACAATGAAGTGAGGGAGAAACGAGGGAAGAAAGACAGTTGAAAAATCAAGTGATGATGCTTCTCTGTTAAATCTTCAACAAGGCAGTAGAAAACTGACCATAAATTCAATGATACCGGTCCTGTGCCTGAGGGACATTCTTTAGTGCAGGAAAACCAATGTTATCCTACTGGCCTGCCAGGCAAGATGGACTAGTATAATATTGGTACAACGGGTAAGTGAAAATGAAACACTTTCTTATAGGATTTGAGGCCTCATCTGCAGGAGCAAACTCTGTACCTGGAACTGTTAACCTGGTTAGTCAAAAGTGCATGGCCAGGGAGACCATATATTCTGGGGTTGGATCTGCTAATGTTAGTTTGCTAAATGCATTAAATGTATATTCTGTCAATTGCTTTCTAAACATTTATGCATAGCCCATAGACCTTGCTCTCAACCTTGGTTCAAAAACTTCATTTTGCTGTGGGCATCAGTCAATGCAGAGATGCATACTGGTCAAGATTCTGAAGATAAGAGACAGGGTGCTCAGCCCAAACAGGACACATACATCAATAAAGCTCCAAATAGGAGAGCTATTTACTTTGCTAGCTTTGCCAATCTCATTGCTAGCCAGGCAAGATGACCAGTAAGGTGACCTTGATGAAGACTTGGAGATAAAAGGGGTAGGAAACAAATCCAACTACCTGGCCACTCTATATCAGCAGAACTGAACTCAAGCACTGGAAACGTAATTTGCTATTAAAGTCACGTCCAGCTTTTCTAACCTTGGTGACCTTAAAGAGGGGTTATATCTGACTATTATATAGTAAATACATTATGGTTATTACACAATGCATCGTCTTCATTCAGGTCTCCCTAAGGAGCTGTAAGTGGTAAATAGATGATTGTTGCTCGTTATTTAAAAGCCAATTCATGGAGAGCCCCGGATCCCTCGAATGATTCACAGAGGAAATCGATACCAGTAGAGACGGCTTTGTATGACTCGCTCTGCTGGTTAGTGCTTAGCTCCCAGTCCTGGTGTCTCTGAGAAGGAAGCAGAGCAGAAAGGATATAGATAACATTCAGGGGAAGACTTCTGCAAACGTCGAACTTTTAGCTTGTCACTCATCCTTTTTGTCTGTAACTAATTTTGTAATAAGTATAGCAACCCTTAAAGCAATAAAACTGATAATAGTTAATAATGAATTATTCAGGGAATGGGAAGGTGGCTCAGAGGGCAAAGTGCTCACTGCACAAGAAGGAGGATCTCTGTTAGAATCACCAGCACCCATGTAAAAGCATGCCAAGGGTGTTCACATCTGTAATCCCAGCTGGAGGAGAGAAGGAGTACAGAGAGTTGGATCCCTGAGGCTCTCTGGTTAGTCTAGACAAAATAGTGAAGTTCATGGTCAGTGAGGGATCCTATAAAAAAAAAATAAGGTGAAGAGTGAGAGATGAAGACATCTGACATCAGCCGCTGGTCTCTACCTGTGCAGAGGGCTAGGTGTGCCTGCACACATACACACACTCACATACATACATGTATGCTGTGTATGAGTATGGGTCCTGTCTTCTTGGGGAGTGTTGTACTATTCATTTCATTATTGTCTTATTTGGCAAGAGATATGAAACACCCAGAATTTTCTTATATTTGAGTACATTTCATGTTCTAATCATTAAATATACCTCAACACTCCATTGCAAAATATGAATAAACTCATTTATAAAATAGAGAGAAGATTCTATTAGGATGGCCTTAAAGAAAGCCATCCCTTTGTGAGAGATTTGGGTTGTGGTTTTTTACGAGCATATTCTCCTCAGAAGCCTAGTTAATCTGTCCCTGCCCAGTGGCCGCTAGGTGAATCCATTTGACTGAATTTTGGAGAGCAGAATGCAGGTGGAAACAAGGTCTTTAACTTTCAGATCAGAACGTCAATTAGCAGGGAACAAGCCATACTTTCTCCCTGGCCTCTGTGGCTGGAAATGAAGGGCAGAAGAGAGTTACAGAAAGAAAATAACGTCTGTCTCATTGAAGGAGACGATTCTTATGGTCACAGACAGAGGCAAAAGATTTCATGAGGATGAGAAGTGTAACTGTCGGTAGAATCCAAGGCAGCACCGGGTATCTCGCCCTGATGAACCTGAAAACTCTAACCACCTACACTGAGGCATGGGAGATGGGTTGGGATAGGCATGCAATGTAGAAGTCATTAGTCTATAGGTGACACTTAAAACCATGTCTAGGTGAAGCCACCTACAAAGTTGGTCCAGGTGGAGAAGAGACAATCCCAGGACTAAATTCCTTGTCCCACCAGTGTTTGGAGGGCAGCAATACATGGAGAACTCAGAGCATGTGGTTACAGGAAGTTCTTTTCTGCCATTTTAAAAGTGGACTCAAGTTGTAGTCATCTGAGAATCTCCAGTGTTCACATCCCACCTGGCTTGCTTGAGGTCTGCGGTATTTGAAAGAATCTCGCCGTTTGCTTGTTAGAAGTGGGCAACACTAGAGGAACTAAATTTCTGAGTAGTCTATTCCCTTCTCCAACTCTTCTGCATTGTCCTTTAGAGTTTCGATGTCATCACATTTGTCTGAGGTTAGAGCAGAGCTCAGTAATTCTCTCTCTCTCTGTCTCTGTCTCTCTGTCTCTGTCTCTCTCTCTCCGTCTCTCTCTGTGAATGCGGTGAATGGATTTGGTGTCATTCTAAGAGCAGGATGCCAGCAGCAGCAGAACCTACAGGAACATGAGCTAGGAACTGGGAATGGGTTCCCACGGAAGGGAAAAGCAGGATTCATCTGACCTTGTCAAGTCCCCCATGGAGACAAGAGTCTACCTATTATGACCCTTACATGGTGGGGTGTGCATTACCATTTGGTTCAGCATAACAATAGCTATTTAGCCCCATGTATACAGTACGTTCCCTTTGCTGTTTTTCTCGTGTGTGTACATATATACTATAAAGATTACATATATGTATATGATATGTATATGGATTTGATCACAGATGCTAGTAAATGACTTGGGAAGAGTTTTATTCCTTCTCATGAAAGTTGTCATAACTGGGACAAGTGTTAATTACCCTCATTTAATTATTCAGTGTGTCAAGTGAATGTATCGACTCGCACTGCTTCCCGTAAATAACAGCTATATGTCAATGTACACTTAAAATTCCCATACATCACTTATTCCTTCTACACACCTGCCTGCAGTTTTGAGTGGAGGCCTAAATTGATTTGTGACAACTCATTGTCCAGAGGAAACTCTCCCTATCATACAACTGCCTGAGTGGTTTCAGGAGGTATAAAACCTGATTTAAACAGGACAAAAGGATGGGTGTATTCATAAGTCTAAAGATGTCTACAGAAGAATTGTGAAGGGAATGTAGAATTTGTGACAACCTTGACACATGAATTTGTGTAGTGTGTAGGTCTGAGTGCTCTTTCAGGGCACAACACAAAAAGCACAATTAGCTTCTCGTACATGTCAAACATTGTGAACACTTGAGTACTTTTTTTTCCACAGGGAAAAAAAAGCAGCATCTATTGACATAATCAAATAGAGCCAAATATGTTAGGAATGTCTAGAGAGAAAATAACAGCTTGCCTGTGAGACTCATGACATTCTGAATTCTACTGTTGGTGCTTTTAACTCAGCTATGTGAATCATGGGAAACCCAAGGACCAAGGGAGAGGTGATTATTACTAATAAAATTATGTATTTGTTCATTAAAGAAAATATACCACAACTCTTATACCCTGGTGGTTGTGGCTTTTCTGGTCTTTATTACACAAATCCTCATAAGTGTTTTATATTTTATTCTAGCAGTAAACATTAGATTTGTTGAAAGTTGTATCACTAAGCTATTCTATTGCTAGTTAGTTCTTTCAGAACTTGGTATTATCTTTTTTAATTTTTTTTTAATCACACACACAAACACTCCTGCTGAGTGACATCATTAGGGAGTAACTGGAAGAGAAGAGGTGTGTGTTTTCATATGCACATAACTCAAGTCTGCTAAACTAGCCACAAGCCCTCCATGAATGACTTGCTTGGGAGCTGAGAAACCCTTTACTTACAGAAAAAGACAAAGGGTTCCTGCATTTCTGAGACCTTACTCTATATGCTATACCATTATCATCATTTTTAAAATCTTCATTTTATGATAATATTTTATCCATTGTTTTGACTGAATATTTATTTTCCTTTTATATAAACATGCAAAAATATGTCCCAGGACAAGCTGATATTATCAATACTTAAAACATTCTCTCTCTCTCTCTCTCTCTCTTCATTTTTAATTGACATTCTAGCATTCAATGCATTCAAATTCATAAAACTAAGTGGTTTTGGTCATCTCAGCAAGGAGACTCAGTCGTTAATTGAGAGACATCCATCACCTGAGGTGTCATAACAAGTATATCTCTGAGACAGGCAAATTTTCTCACTCATAGGGAATGGCTTATTCCTATATCTTTGGATGCTTCATCCCTTGACTTGTTGCTTTTCTTTTGCTACTTCATGGGAGTGGGTTTGGAGCGGTGGCAGTCTGCATCAGGAATGTGTCTACTCAGGTGGTGGGAGAGGAGTATGCTGCTTCTGCCTGTGGGGCTTCTCTGAGAAAAAGGCCTACCATGGAGGTAGATGGAGGGAGCTGTAAGCTTCTCTTGCCTCACCATTTCGATTAACCTTGTTGCTCCAGTGTTGGGATGTGTTTATGGAGACCTTTGGGAATATGACATGAAAGCTTTGCTGGTCCTCTAAGGCGGTTTTCAACAAGTTACTTAATCAGCCTGTACCCACTTTTCTCCCTACAGTTCTGCAGGTTAGAGTGACCACTCTGAAGTGTAACTCCATGTCTGGGGACAGAACTTTGCCAGGCATTTCTCTCTCCTAAGTCTTAGCTTCTGCTGCTCACTTTCTGACAGAATATGCATTTCAGCATGACCAGAAGGCCAACCCTGTACCATGATATCTTTGTGTCTTTGTGTACCATTAGTAATGCTCACAGACCACAAATACCATAGCCTGTGTGGATCAGGCCTGTTCTTTTAATGTTCCTTCCCTCCTCTGGGTTGGAAGGCTGTGTCTGATTTTTCTCCTTCTACCCACACCACTCAGGGTTGTCTATGGCCCACAGACACTGCTTTGAGAGAGTCAGAGGTGACTGAGGAGGAAGAAAAAAGCAGAAACTTTCCTTCTATGGTTCTACATGAGGGGCCTCTCTGCTCTCGGTCAGTGGCCAGTCATCTTTTGGGGTACCAGATCCCTATGAAATTTAGTCCCAGGACCCCAGTAACCTGTTATCTCTGATTCCAGTTCTCTGCTTCCCCTTCTTGGTAACTTCTAGCTTGCCTCATTGGCTTCTCAAGTTTCCACTCACTGGGTCAGTCTAGGAGGTTCCTTGTGTTAACAGAACCTCCTAGTTCTGTTAAATAGTCGTGGGTTGTCTTCTCCTAATGGGAACCTAACTGAGATAGAGATGCCACATTGCCATAAGTACTGTGCTTTAGCATTCAGACAGGAAGCTCAAGCTATGTAATACAAAGGGTACATGCTTAGGCTTTCTGGGAAATGGGCATAACACTTTGTAGGACTGATTTGGTGTCCGAAGCCAGATGAACACAGCTGTCCATGTGAACATAAAGAAGACAAAGGTGAGTCTGCTTGGTACTCTGTGTATACTGGGCATCGATGACACTCAACTAGGAAATGAAAATCCAACAGAAAGGAGCATAAAGCTGCATGTCCCAGCAGGTCTGACAGTAAAACACCTCTTTCATGAGCCCAGAGCTGTATTTCATGATGAGCAGTGACCACCCCCCATCTGTTCCTCTTTATCCCAGACTTCAGTGGTCACCCAGATCATCAGTATGCTCCTTGCCATGTGTCACAGCATTGGAGGCATGCCCTGATAGACAGGAAGACTCCTGATCAACTCCGAGGAGGTTTTACCATTTCCTATTCATACCGTTCTTGTTTAAAGATCACAGTGCTGTCCACAGCTCCTCCATGCAGCCTCTCCCTTTACCTACCTATTTCCTGGAGAGAAGGAGTCATCAGCTCCTGGGCTGACTTCATAATTTTCTTTTGAACAGTGCAGACTTGGGGAAATAGTGGGAACAGACGACATAAATAAGACTGTGTATGTCTGCATTGACAGGAAGGTCTGGGAGACACCTAGAAAGTAGGTACAGCCAGATGTGGGAAAGAGATGTAAGGGTAAGAGTGACAGACTGCAGAGTATTAAGGGAGATGAGAGAATTGGAGACCAAAAGTACACAACATGAAGCGTGTCTGGCCAATGTCAATAACATCTCTTTTAACGTCCGAAAGAGATGCAAAATAAATGCAATCTACACGTAATCGAATGGTGGTATTTGACTTACACTTAAAAATTATCTTTTGTCAATTCCATGCTGTATGGGCTCCTAAAGTTTATTGGTTTTCAGATTGTTTGATTTGCATAATTAGCACCCAAATGATAGTAGCTTCTTGCTTTCATGTTTCAAAAATGTTGTCTTTACAGCTAGGTTTTTATTTATTCATTCATGATACAAATATTGATAAAGATCCTGTTATGGACCAAGCTGTGTGTAAGACTCAATCCTGCCCATGAAAATGTGATGCATGCATGCATGCATACACACACACACACACACACACACACACACACACACACACACACACAGAGCAACTGGAGAAAAAAGAACCAGGAATTTGGGCAGGAGAAAGGGAGATACAGGTAGATTTGGAGGAAGAGGAAAAGTGATGTAATTATATTTAAATAAAAATTGAGTGAAAAAAAGTAGGGTTAGTAGAAAAAGATGGTTCATGCCCTAACTTTCTACTTGTAAGCTATACTAGTTCAATCAACCATTATGCTTTTATGGCATAGAAACACACTATAGTGAGATGGGTTGAGATACACTGGCATGAACAGAGACAAACATCTGACAGTAGCTTTGTATTCTCTCTCTCTCTCTCTCTCTTTTTTTTTCTTTATTTCACTACTGGTGATTGATGGGAGATGTCATTCTGTATATGTTTCTCATACTGGTTAATGAATAAAGCACTGTTGGCCAATAGGAAAGGAAGATAGGAGGGACTAGGAGACAAGGAGGAAAGAGGAAGTAGTAAGAGGAGCCAAGATGGAGAGTCTGGAGAAAGCAGTATGCCCCCGGCTCCCCGGTAAGAGAAATACACAGATCAACAGAAATGGGTTAATACTTAAGACAGAGCTAGCCGATAAGAAACTAGTAACTGGCCAACAGCATAATATCAACTACAGAATCTCTGTGTGTTATTTGGGGCTGGCGCGGCGGCAGGACCAGACAGGCGGAGGGCGGAAAAACAGTACTCATTACAGGTGATCAAGTGTAGGGCCCTAGGTAAGCTAGGCAAAAACTTTACTACAAAGACACTAAGCTACATCCCAGCCCCACGAGGTCCCTATTCCTAAGGAACCACCACAATATTTTGTGAAAACATTACAAATATAAGACATTATTTGTTGTGTGATATTTTGCTTATTTTCTGACAAATAAAGCTTGTCTGGAGATCAGAGGTTGAGCTAGTTAACCATGGGAGCTGGGTGGTGGTGGCTCATGCCGTTAATCCAGGCACTTGGGAGGCAGAGAGAGGAAGTGAGAAGGTGGGACAGAGATAGTATCTTGCCTTTTTGGATGGAGGCACAGTGAGTGGTAGGAAGCAACTGGCAGCTGCTCCTTGTTCTCTGATCTTCCAGGCCTTTACCCTGATATCTGATACCTTGTTTTATTGATCCAAATTAATTAGATTAATCTGGTGCCCAATATGGGGCATGAATTCATGAAATAGCTGCTTGCCCATGGTTTTGCAGCCACCGGCACCCATTGGAGCTGCACATTTTGGAAACTACACCCAGTTGAGTCATTTACCCTCCCCTTGTTCCCCAAGCCCTCTGAGGAGTCTGGGATTTTTCTGTTGCAGCCTATCTATAGCAAATACCACAGGCGCTTGGGTTCCAAAACCTGCTGGAGTCAGCCATGTTCCCCTGTGCAGACCTCTGACTCTTTGGCTTCTTTTCCCCACGGATTGTGGGCTTTCCCAGGACCTCTTCCTCAGGCTGCTGACACATGATCAGGCACAGCCGTCCTTAGCCAAGCTGTTGGCCACTTGTGTTCTCTGCTCAGATGTGCTACTCTTCACATTTCACAGTCATTGTCAGCAGATTGGGTGAGAAAAATGGGAATTCTTAAAGGGAGGAATTAGATTTTTTAAAACAGAGTGTTGTTCCCATGTTGAAAAATTGGAAACAATTACCATGGAGGGGATTAGGTCTCTTTATGATGGTTTAATGGATGGTTTAAAAATGGAACAATTAAATGAGGGGATAATTAACTTAGATGGGATTTACATAATGTCAAAAATAAACATTATTTGTTTTGATAATTCTTGTTTTATTCCTAAAAAGTTTGGTTGTTATGAGTGTCAAGTTGATTGATACGAGTGTCAAGATACAAGCCTTAGAAAAACTGACTAGAGGAAAAAAAATGTCAACTTGACTGATAAGTTACAAGCCTTAAGAGATATTCAGACAAAGACAAAGGGATTTAAGGGAGAGCCAACCTCAGCATTACTATATAAGGTTAGAGAGGAACAGCCTAAGGTTTTCAAACAAAAAACCTAAATTTATCTAGTCACCTTACAGGACCAACTACCAAATAACAGGTATCCCTCAAAGCTGTTTAAGAGCTTTGTGGAAATGTTAGATTTGAGGAGATTTAAAGAACAGCTAGTCTCATATGGTATGCATTAACCTTTTGTGAAACTGATGTTAAATGCATGGTCAACTAGTAAAAGAATTGTTACACAACACTGAAAAGACTTGGTTATAGAAGTATTAGAGCCTGGTCCTCAATTGCAGTGGAGGACCTGATGGAAAGAGGAGACTACAACCATTGAACAATGAAGTAGGGCTAGAGGTATTGAAATCTCCCAAGAGCAAATTCTTAGAGAAGGAGATCATGCTGATGTACAAAAACTGTCTCTACATGATGACCACGGCTTTGCTCTGTGCCAAGCAGCAGCTTGGAATGCTTGAGACAGAATTGAAGAAGTCACTAAAGTTACACAGGTCCCAAAAGAAAACTTCACTGTTTTGTTTTTTTTAATGAAGATTGACTTTAGCTGTAAATAGAATGTTACCAAATTCAGAAGCTAGACTACTGCTAATTGAATCTTTGAATTTAATGAAAGAGTATAATTAGGCCTTTAAAGGCAAGATCAAACACCCGTAGAAGAATGGATCTGAGATACAGTCAATATTGAGTTTCATAACCAAGATGATGCTTGGATAGAAATGACTTCCAGAGGCTTGAAGAAAATTCAAAATATCAGGTGTTTTAATTGTGATGAACAAGGTCACCTGAAAAGGAATTGTAGGCAAGGCAAGAATGTTTTCTTCTAAGAATAATCCAAACAGAAAACTTCTGCCTTCTGGAGTATGCAAAAAGTGCTGTGAAGGTCTACATTGGACCAATGAATGCAGATCAACAAGGTAAAGACAAGGTAACCCCTTGCCATTAGGGAACACCTTGGGGGTTTCTTGCAGGTCCCAATGTCAAATTTGGTTTAATAATTCCCCGTCACCATAGGGGAAAGTCCTCCCTAGAGCAATTAAAGGACCTCCTGCCTATTGTAAAAAACCAAACTGATCTGGATGATAAAGGAGTTTTAGAAGATTTTTAAAAAAATCAGGAGTAACCATAAAACAAATTATTTTGGCAAACTTCAGTAAATGATAAAAGACCAAAGTTAAAAATATCAATAAAGGGTATTCTACAGAAGGAAAGCTATGGATACCATCAAAACTGATAAAGGTTAGATTTGAACAAGAGAGTCCTCTTGATTAGAGGAGCTGATAGGTCATCAAGCAGTAAGCAGGGTCACCATTCAATCTAAACTAACTTATAAGACTAACAAATGCTTCTTGCTTGATCAGTTATAACGTGCTAAAAGAGAACCTCCCCCAAACTTAGGGTTGGAGCACAGTTTTGTTTTTGTCCTTCCTGGAGAATGAAGGCATCCAAATAAGGAATCTAAAGACCACTGGACAAATGAGACATCTGAAGAAAAAGGACAAAGCATCCAGAGAAAATGTCTTAAGAAAAAGAATAAATTGGCCCATTGGTATATCACATTTCCAACAGTATAAAGTTTTATAAATCTTCCCAAATGTTTGTTCCTGCTTTTCTCTACAGACATATAATTCAGACGGTCTTTTTGTAGTCTGAGTTGATTCAAAAATTAAAGCTGGCTTTGGAGTTAGCACGTGGCTCTCTCCTTCTCTAAACCAGAGCATGCCTGTTAAAGGAAAATCCAAAATTTGTGTCTCATGTCAGAAGAGCCATCAGATATGGAATAGAAGAACAACAAAAATTAGGGACTATTCTATTGCCACTAGTGTCATAATCCTTTGGTTTCATTTTGACTCTTTAAAATTTTTCTTAAGGTATAAATATTATCCCCAAATTAATAAGATTAATATATATTTTTCAGCTTTTGTCACAATATTACTGGTCATAGAGAGTACTAACTAATTCTAGAAAAAAGGCTTTATTTAGCTTTCTGTACATGATTTTAGATTTGAGTTTCTATCAAGTAACTAGGAGTTAAGATTTTGGACTCTGGGTGAACACAACAAATTATGGATCTTTAACATCTTTGAGATCTGCTGCATATGACATTTAAAATGTCTAAGTATTCTGTAGTGAACCACGATCATGACTAACAATGACCTTTGAAGTCTCCAAAAGGAGGATGGGGCCCCACAACAATGATTCCACCAGGGCTATGGTAATGCCATTAGGCTGACAAACAGCACCAAAAGTCCAGCTTTGGACTACAAACTGCTCAGGACAGTTTCAAGGAGGCTGGCTGAGATGGTTCAGCTTCACAGACTACTCTAACCAGGACTTGCCATAAGCTCTGCACTTTCCCGTTACACAGAAACTAGACAACAAATGCTACAGCTGGCTCTCCCAGGACTTGATAATTATCCCAGTTTTTTCATGGTCTCCTAAAGATGCCTTCACCACCAGACAGCACGGAGTATTTTTAAGAACATGATACCCACATTTCCAAAGGGTGGGGTGGACAGTTTTTGGTTGTTCAGTGGATTATGTATGTTTGTCATCATTTAGGGGAATGATTACAAGTTGCTGATGGTAATGGTCAGAAAAAAAGTTGAACAAATGAGATTAGAGTCAGGGATCTTGTTCTGAAGAGAAAAAGGAGGGACATAGATTAGATAAAAGGGTAGATTATCGAATCTATTTTTAATTTAAACCAAAAAGTCAACTACTAGTTGTTTTTTTTTTTTTAACTTGCCTTTAAAAATGTTTTAATGGACATTTGTTCCCACTTTCGACTATGGGAAAATGCTGTTATAAGCATTCATATAAATGTCTAGTTTTTCCATATAAACTTGAAGTGGAAGTTTTGGTTCATATGGTGCTGTTACACAACTACTAGTCTTAAATATTTTACATTGGTATGTATTTTTTGTATATTGACCAAAGTTGAGATTATTTTTGTTATAGTGGGTATATGTTTCTACTCTTGTTTAAGATATTTTTGTATATTGATACAAATTTGAGGTTATTTTTGTTAGAACATATTGTACATACATTTCTATTCTTGTTCAACTCACTTGCAAATTTCTAGTCCTTGAAAGTTATCATTACAAACTATTTAGGATAATAAAGAAATGCAGGCTAGTAGTTAGTCACCTCTTACAACCAAACTTGTAGTTGTGTTAGGTATGTTTTCAAGGTCAAACATATATTTTAGATAGACAGGTGATCGTTCAAACAGTTCAAAGATCTATGGAATAATGGCATTTAAGATGTTTTAATAACACAAGATCTTTTATTCTATGACAATGAGATATGCCTGTTCAATCAACTACAGAGAAGATGATGGGCATCGAAGAAACTCCACATGGAGTTTACTTTCTTTGTGGCAAAAGTCAGTCACTGGGGAATAAACTGCCCTTGTCTTGACTGCTGACAGTGTGCTGTCCAAATTGAATAAGCAGGACACAAAAGAATGTGACTATCGACCTCCACCAAGACAAGGCAGGACTGTCCTTCAAAAATCCTGCTTTACAGAAAAATCTGTCAGATATTCTATGCCTGTAGGTGGAAGATGGATGCTCCAACATTACAGAGGAACCTTGAATGACTGTCAGACAGCCAGCTGTTTCTATCATTTCTCACATTTTTTTTGGAAGTCTCTTGCTTACACTTCTTGCTTACTTAGGTAATATTATTTCCTCCTCAGGTCTCTGATGGAGTTAAAGACTAGATAGTTATAGTTATAGTTTTCCTTGTTAACAAATTCAGAAAAGAAACTCACAAAAGAGGTATAAAGTGTATAAGATGAGATACATAAAAGAATAGTTTTGGGTTGATAATATAAGTCAGAATAGAATGTGAATTAGGTATAACACTTTGGGCTCACCAACACAGGATAGATAATGAAGTATTTTCTCTGAATTTTCCAAATGATAATAAGCTAGACTATATATATATGTATATATATATATACAATATATATATATTATATATATACGTATATATGTATATGTATATGTATATGTACATGTATATGTATATATATGTAATTATAGACTATATATAATTTATGTAGCTATTGCACATTTTGTATATAGTTTTTCTATGTTAGTTAAAACATTTGCTTTTTATTTAGACAAAAGGGGGAAATGTTAAGTGTTTATGTTCTGACAAATAAAGCTTGCCTGGAGATCAGAGGGTGGAGTTAGTCATTAGTTAACCATAGAAGCCAGGCAGTGGTGGCTCATGCCTTTAATCCCAGAACTTGGGAGGCAGAGGGTAGAAGTCATAAGATGGAGAAGAAACAGGATCTCAGATTTTTGGACTGAGGAATGGGGAGAAGTAGGAAGCTACTGGCAGCTGCTCCTGGTTCTCTGATCTCCAGGTTTTTACCCCAATAGCTGACTCCTGGTTTTTATTGATTAATATTTTAGATTAACACTTCAATTATTTTCAAACAACACAAGTCCCTATAGAGTAAAATTAAAAAATCATGATCTGGAAGTAATCATGGACTTTCAGAATTATCTACTAGGTAAACCTTTCCAACATTAAAGAAATCATAGGACAAAAACAAATAGCAGAAGAAATGTTAGGAGTATGCTATGGTGATGCTGTGGACCACCTGGCAGAGGCTATGGGTTTAAGAGTGAGGAAAGGCAACCAGTCCAATAGCATGCCCAGGTTGGTTTCAATAATAGAACAGAGACAGAATGTGAGACGGAGTGGGGCAAACACTCATCTATAAGCCCCGTGGTCCCTGCTGTAGGAGCCAAACTCTGAGCAAAGCTGGAAGCCACAGGCCTAATTGCACATCCATATGAAAATTTGTCCATTGTTCTTCAGAGTCAGAGACAGTAGTTGATGACATTTAGTAACTTATAATGACCTTCATGCAAAATAGTTCTGTGTCTGATTTTACAGCAACCAAGCACCGGACTGAGATATTACCCGTGCATTCTGAGTACACCCTAGAGACAAATGTCCATGCTCCTTCCCTCCCTTAGCCCTCCAAACATCACCCAGTAGATATTTATAGAGCAGATGAAGAAGCACATGGTTTGGGGACAATAAAAAACCACACTCTACTTGTCTACTGTCAACTCTAATTACAAAATTTCCAAGCTTTGCATTTAAGTTTTTCCCCAGTTGCAATGTAGCTATTTTGGGCTAGAAAGGGGTGCTGTGGAATGAATGTTAATGGGAAAAGAGTTTTTCACTGGGGTGTTAAAAATATTCAGAAATTAGATGGTGTCAACAGTTGCACATTTCTGTGGATATACTAAAGTCCACAGATCTGTGCACTTGAAAGAAATGTATTTCATTACATATAGATCACATATCAGTGAAACTACTTAAAAAAAAATCACTGTTGACAGTCTCTACAATATGCCTTATAACCCACAAATCCAAAGTAGAGTTCATTGTGTGTAGTGCAATAAATTAGCCCTATTATTGAAAGCAAGGGGATTTATATTATAATCCAATGCAAATAATGACCTTGGACTTTGAGATACATTTTATTCTGTTGAATTATGAAAGCTATTTAAACAGAAGACCAGCATGCAAATGAGCATGGGCCCTGCAACCTGGAACTGGAGATGTTTCGCCATTGGAGAACTGGTATCAGACTGTTGCTCCATTTTGTCTTTTTACCTAACATTCAATTATTAGATGCAAAGCAAAGGATAACCAGGCTATAATCCACAGTCCAAGAGAAGCTAAGTAACAAGGAGGACCTTAAGAGGGATGCATGGATAGCCCTGGGAAAGGGAAATAAACAAGATCTCCAGGGTAAACTGGGAGGGGGTAGAAGGGAAGGGATGAGGGACGAGAACACGACAGAATAAAGTGGTGGAGTTAGGGAGGAACAGAACAGGAGAGCAATGAAAGAGATATCTTGATAGAGGGAGCCATTATGGGCCATCGAGAAACCTGGTGCTAGGGAAACTCCCAGGAATCCACAAGGATGACCCCAGCTAAGACTCCTAGCAATAGCATAGAGGGTGGTTGAACCTGCCTTCTCCTGAAATCAGATTGGTGACTACCATAATTGTCACTATAGAACCTTCATCCAGTAACTGATGGAAATAGATACAGAGATCTACAGCCAAGCATTGGGCCAAACTCTTGGGGTCCAGTTTAAGAGACGGAGGAGGGATTATATGAGCAAGGGTGACCAAAATCATGACAGAGAAACCTACAGGACAGCTGACAGAGCTAGTTGGAGCTCGTGGACACTGGGGAGCCTCCATGGAACCAAACTAGGTTCCCTAATTGTGAGTGACAATTGTGTGACTTGGTCTGTTTGTGAGACCCCTGGCAATGGGACCAGGATCTATCCCCAGTGCATGAGCTGGCTTTTTGGAGTGCATTACCGATGGGGGGGGGTGCCATTCTCAGCCTTGATGCAGGGGGGAGGGACTTTGTCCTGCTTGAACTTGGTATGCCAGGCTTAGTTAACTTCCCATGGGAGGCCTTACCCTGTCTGAGGAGTAGACAAGGATGGGCAGAGGTTGGGGGAAAGGGAGGAAAGGAAGGTGAGGAACTACAGTTGGCATGTAAAAATGAATAGAAAATTTATAGTGTAAAAGTAAAAGAGAAATACACGTATATACATGCATGAAATAACAATTCCTGAAAAAGAGGCCATGAATTTGAAAGGGAAGGGAGGGTCATATGCGAAGGTTTGGCGAATTTGAGGAGAGGAAAGGGAAGTGGAAAATGTTGGGATTACATTATTATAATCTTAGAAATAAAATATATATATAAAAGTATAAACTTTTTTTTAACATTTGTGAATATTAATTACATACCAAAGCGGCAGTGTCTAAGATAATTGGGTTAAAGTACACTTTCCCTTCCTCTAAAAACAAACACATAGACACAACAAAACCAAATCCCCTAACCTGTCCTTTCCTCTAGGATGGAGGAGAAAGCTAAGCTAGCCATGAGAAGGAGCCAATGAAAGTCAAGATGGATGAAGAAAGAGGCGTGGCAAGCACCCCAAGCCAGATTTTAGAAGTTCTCCTAAACGAGGAGAAATGATGAGAACCAGGCTTGAGATGCTGATCTTACGTGCTCCCTCTCCAGCCATTCTGCAACTTTGACATCATTGTATAAGCAACCTTTCTTTTTGAAAGGAAATCCCACCTATAGGCAGGTGGAGGGTACAGTGCGAAACTGAGGGCTTGCCCTTACACAAAACGTTAGACCAGATCAATTGGATGGTTGGTGGAGTTGGGCCAGATAAGATAGGTGGATTACAACCTGCTGGAGTTGTTGCCGACACAAAAACAGCCATTTTCAAACTCTCTTTTTAATATACATGTGGATAGAAAAGTCATAGCAAGGAGAAATAGATAATTACATTTGCATTTCATAAAAGATAATCTTAATGGCCTGTGTTTGTTTCCTCTGTGTGGATAGTCCCAATTAAAGGACATCCACATTTTGTCAGAATAACCGATAATGTGCACAAACCCCACGAGACCCACTGTATTTGGGGTTATTATAAAGATTGTGTGACTGTAGTGTCCCTTGAGAGGTGATTATCTGATGGGGGAAATCACAAGAAAAAGTAAAACAGTTGTACATATGTTGTGACTGTGACGTTTTTGTACAAGTGGATTTAAGAGAACATGTACCATTTTGTAAATAATTAAACTCTGTCCACGCTATTACTTAGTTAATAAAGTGGCTACCACCATGTGACAATAAATAACCCCTACGGCAGTTATAACTTATTCACAGATATTAGTCCAGCCTATGTTGACATCTGTGTCAGTGTGTTCCTTGTTGATATGGACAGAGAACAGGAAACGCAGGAGTCAGCCTTTGTTTTAACATGCTGTGATAAAGTAGCTCTTCATCAAGAGAAAGTCTAGGCTTCCTCGCAGCCTCAACATGCTGTGGGCTTTGCCCCATGGGTGAGTGAAAGACCTGTGTGAAATGAATGCATTCACCGAGAACCACAGGTGAAGCCAATGATGTCCAATAGCCTGGGAAGCTGATGAAAGCTCATCACTGACGACCATGGTGGGGAAAGTGGGAGCCAGAAAATATCCCTACTGGGGCTCCTGGGGCTTCCCAGTTATGACCGACAGCTCCACGGGGTTATCTATGTGAAATACAGTGTCATGGGCAGCTTTACCGTGTGTAAAATATGTTAAAAATGCTTATTTTATGAAGCTGGAAGGATGGACAATTAGCTTTCAGATAGATTTAAACTGTACACATGTGCTTATGCGTGTGTACGTGTGTGTGCATGCATGTGTTGTGTGTGTGTAGTATGTGTTTGGTGTGTGGTGTGTGTGTGCTTGGTGTGTGTGTGTATTTGGTGCTTGGTGTATTTGGTGTGTGTGTGTGTGTGTGTGTGTGTGTGTGTGTGTGTGATGTGTGTGATGTGTGTGGTATATGCCTGTGTTACTGGGGATGAACTCTAGAGCCTTGAAAGTACTAGGAAGTGCTTCATCACCAAGCACATGTCCATCCCCAAATTACTCACTTAGTTTTTAACATGCCACTAGTCTGATTTAGGACACACTCTCCATTAGCAGTCATCCCCTCAATGAATACATAATTTTAATCACGATTATATAACACTGTCGGGAAACATTTTATAATTAGGTGCAAAAAAGAAAGTGGATGCCCTCTGAATGGAGAAGTCCCTTTAGACTGTTTCTATGCTTGTCCTGCCCTAGAAAATATATAAAAGTCATAGCTTGTTTTGAGTAGCTAATGAGTATCATTACTTTAAAATGCTCTGTGAATTAGCTAATGTTCTCTATGGCCTGGCATTGAGAATGTACTTAGTATATTACTGTTGAAGGAAAGGCACAGAGACCCTCCGATGAGTTTGTGTGTCACAATTACCTTCTAGTAATGATGTAAATGCCTGTTTCCTGGTGCCACAGTTTGGGGAGTCAGAGAGTGGACCAATAGGGAAGTAGGTGGGTGCCACTATGGTGTGGGGGCAGGGAAGAGGGAAGACCAGAACAAGGCAAAACCCTTTGGTATAAACCTCATGGCATAATTTTCCCGTAACAACAGTCAGTACTTTTGAGACCTGCAGAAGGATTTGCTTCTAGTCACTCTGCGCTCCAAAGTAAGCATTCACCACCAGGGGGCGGTTTGCCATGGCTAAGAAGACAAAGTCTGCTGACCTTTCTGCAGACTTTAAAGACACTTGTTCAATTCTGAAAACTTGGGTCCAGTCAGGACTACAGAGCCATACTCTGTCTCCTTTTTTCACAGTCTTTGGACTCCCTACACGATTGTTTCAGGGTTTTATTTTTACCCCAGTTCTTATTTTCTTCTATACTTTATGTGAGTCTGTTTCTATTTAAGGCGATGATTCCTCAAGAGAACTTCTGTAGATTTTTTTTTTTTTCGGTAGAAAGCTAAGTGTTGGGCCTTAGGAAGAAAGTAGTTGAAGCAATTAGCCCCAACAACCTAGAGGAACGGGATAAAAACACTTAAGGCAGGTATTTTTTTTGTTTTTGTTTTTATGTATCCAACTATACAGATTCACATTCTTTTCTTCATCGTGCTTAATATAATTTTCACTTGCTTGTTTATTAAGTGCATGCTGTCTTCCCCTCTGGACTCCAATCCCTGTGATGGTAGATCACATGGATTTTGCACTCTGCAAAAAAACAGCATCCCACTCAGTGGCAGGCATGCAGTAATGACTCTCAGTACATGCCTACTGACTCATGTCATGCTGGCACGTATGTTATCCCAGCTCCACCCACACACCTGCATTCTTGATTAAATCCGTTCTTCCTGTTAGAAGACCCTTAGGGCTTTGAGTGTTTGTTCATTTGCCTTTGATCTTTGCTTTTAATAAGAATATTGACCATAAACTGCTATATTTCAGAAGGTCTTTAAAAGGCTCTTCAAGAGAAAACAGAAACCACACTGGAAGAAAGAATCATCTAGGCAGAACAGAGGCAGACCCGCACACACACAGTATTTCTCAGCTAAGAAAATATTTCTGTGGGCTGCAGGTGCAGCTTAGTGGTAGAGTTTGTGCCTTGGGTACTAGAGTGTGAGCTGCAGGTGTAGCTTAGTGGTAGAGCTTGTGCTTTGGATACTCCAGCATGGGCTGCAGGTGTAGCTTAGTGGTAGAATGTGAGCTTGTATTCTTGAGACTCTGGTAGAGATCTTCAGCAGTCCTGTCTTCCTCAATAAAAACTTCAAACTAAGGAAAGCCATCTTTCAATATTTGAATATCTTCAGCAAAGCTGGGGCTTTGCTGAGACTGATCTAGAGTTTTAATACGCATGCTGCCAGCAGAGGGGAGCATGCTATGACCATCCAGGAAATTTACCCAGGTCCCCCTACTCTCCTGTCAGGGTGCTACATGACTAGAGCAGAGAGTGGCAGAAGGCTGTCTCCTCATCTAACTTCAGCATGGAGATAAACAGAACAGTGTCCTGCTGCTTGGTTCCAGAGAAAAGAAGCACATGCCGGTTGGTTTGAACTAGGACTCATTAGGCCTCCTGTTCTGCTGGGATCTGACCACAGGAATTGACTCCACCTGTTGTGTGAATGGAGACGGTTTCTGCCTCACCCAGCATGAATTGAGAAAGGCCAGAATCTTTTAAAATGTGAGGGTATCATGGCCAGGTTAGGAAACATCTTGTATTCAGGTCAGGCATAATTGAAACTGTGTTTGGAAGATCTACCAGTGTCCTCATAGATGCTGAAAGGAAAAGCTGAGCTCGTGAGCAGTACTACTTTGCTTATGCCTTTATTCCATGGAGTGTTGCTTTGTACCTCCCGTCACTCCCCCGAATCATATTGTTGTCAGTTAAACAGAGGGGTGCTGGGTACTTCCAGCTCTTAGTGCACAGTTTAGCAGTGACATCCAGCTGGGGCATACCAAGGGAGACTTCAAAGAACATGCCTCAAAAAACCAGAAGTCTCAATAAATGGACAAAACCAACACTGTATTGGATGCTGGTTTTTAATTTCTAATTCTCAGGTAAGAAAACATTTCTGTGGGCTCCAGATGTATTGGCTGGAGTACTCAGTTGCATACCTTTTTGAGTATTGAATAGAAAATTTGACAAGTAATAAAAACATCATTTTTAAAATAGTAACAATTATTTGTTATTGTGGGGTATTTGATCACACTGTGGCACTCCTTTGAGTCAGGGGGGAGGAGCCAGTGGCTAGCTGACTGGAATTGGCCATAGAGAAGCCAGGAATGCAGATAGAGAAGGTGGACAGGAAGGAGGAGGGATGGACTTGGAATTCACATGCTTTCTTTGATCTGAGTCATGTGGAAAGAAGAGGCCCTGGATGGGTCTCAGGTAAGAAAAGGAAGGTCAGCTGGTCACTCCTCCCCTGATTCTTTAATCTATAAGGTTCTCACTAAAGAAACTCCAGAAAACGGGGCAGAATGAGAGCTCATTCTGGGGAGCTCATGCTATGAGGAGCCTACTCTGCCTTCGTTGTTGAATGGGTGTGACGGCAGAGGTTTGGAACCGCAGAGAGCTTCACAGAAATTTTCTCCTTGTTAAATACCAGGTAATTATTAGAGGAGATGGAGATGAAACAGAGAGATCCATGGGCACGGAACAGGAGAAGGAGGTAATACATGATACATAAGTAGGAAGAGTGGAAAATAAAGACGCGCCAAATAAAACAAAACCCTAGATACTAAAAATGCACAGTGGTCACTAAATACACCATTGAACAGATTGGCTGTCCAATTACACAGACATCTTGGTGTTCACGTGCCATATAGATGCTGGGCTCTCAGGCACTCCAGTGGGAAGTTTGGCACCAGCCTTTACTAGGATAATGCCCATTGCCTGATCACGGACAGATTATAATTTCTGATTGTGAGGCTATGTGGGTCCAATATAGGAAGCATGATACCCAAAAGGGTCTACACTTCAGAGAAGGAAAATTAAAGATGGTGAAGAGAAAAGCTCTGTACCTACTAGGCGAGTGGCCACATTGAACAGCCTCCACATAGAGAGAGCCAATTAAATAGCAGATACTAGATCTATAGACTGTTTTGTTCAGAACTCTTCTTGCCAGCCCTTTTTAAGACAGGCTTTTTCAAAAGGAAGAGGGTATCTCTCTGCTTCCCAAGTGCTGGGATTGTTCGCAGATTGTGGTATTGCAGCGTCTCTTTACCTCTTTGTCTTTTCATTCTGTCTTTAGCTGGAGCTTCTCAGCTGCCTTTCCATTTTCTTTATTATGCTCCCCCTTCTGTCTATTTCCTTTTCTTGTATTTTCTTCCTCTGTTGCTTTAATTCAGATTTCTAGACTTAGCTTATTTTCTTCCCATCCCTACCACCAGCAACTAATACTTTAATGTATACCTTGCTACCTTTGCACCTCTATTTCCTCAAAGTTATTACAATCAAAGGAAGATCTGTTTTAATTGGTTGTCCCTGTATTGTATGGCAGACCTACCCATCAGACGTAGTTGCCATTAGGTCAGTGGAAGGGAATAACACTATAACCTAACTTCATTTGAGCACTGTAAATACTTCACTGGTAAGATACAGATAGAAATAGCCAGCCAATAACCCAATCCCAGTGTAAAACTCTCATATAGAAACACAGGCAATATGAAAAAAAAAATCAAGGCCATATGTTTCCTTCAAAGCATACCAGTTCCACCATAATAGAGTCAAAGGCCTCAACATAAACTCAGCCACACTAAACCTCTTGGAAGAGAAAATGGGAGGTACCCTTGAATGAACTGACACAGGAGACCACTTCCTGAACACAGCACCAGCAGCACAGACACTGAGATCGACAATTAAGAATCAGAACCTCCTGAAACTGAGACGCCCCTATAAGGTAAAGGACACAGTCAACCAGACAAAATGGCAGCCCACAGACTGGGAAAAGAACTTCACCAACTCCACAGCTGACAGAGGGTTGATCTCCAAAATATAAAGAACTCAAGAAGCTAGTCACCAAAACACCAAATACTCCAATTTTAAAATGGAGTACAAATCTAAATAGAGAATTCTCAATAGAGGAATCTCAAATGGCTGAAAGGCACTTAAGAAATTTCTCAACATCCTTAGCCATCAGGGAAATGCAAATCAAAACAACTCCGAGATACCATCTTACTCCTGTCAGAATGGTTAGAATTAGAAACACCAATGACAGTTTATGCTGGAGAGGATGTAGCGAAAGAGGAACACTCCTCCACTGCTGGTGTGCTTGTTCACCACTTTGAAAATCAGCATGGCAGTTTCTCAGGAAAATGGGAATCAGTGTACCTCAAGATCCAGCAATTCCACTCTTATGCATATACTCAAGGGATGCACATTCATACCAAAAGGACATCTACTCAACTATGTTCATAGCAGCATTATTTGTAATAGCCAGAACATGGGAGCAACCTTGATGCCCCTAAATGGAAGAATGGATAAAGAAAAAGTGGTACATTTACACAATGGAGTACTACTCAACAGGGAAAAAAAACAATGGAATCTTGAAATTTGCAGGCAAATGGATGGAACTACAAGAAACTATCCTGAGTGAGGTAACCCAGCCACAGAAATACAAATGGCATGTACTCACTCATAAGTGGATATTGATCATAGAACAAAGGATAACCAGTCTACAATCCACAACCCCAGAGAAGCTAAGAAACAAGAGAAGGGGAAAGGGACAAGATCTCTTGAGTAAATTGGGAGCATGGAGGGAGGGTAAAGGGAGGTAGAAGAAATAGGGGAGGAGAAAGGGAGGAGAACACAAGGAATCAAGAAGGCTGAGTTGGGGGAAGAACAGAGGAGAGCAAGAAAGAGATACCTTGATAGAGGGAGCCATTATGGGCTTAACGAGAAATCTGGCACTAGGGAAATCTCCAAGGATCCACAAGGATGACCCCAACGAAGCATCTAAGCAATAGTGGAGAGGCTGCCTTAAATGCCCTTCCCTATAATGAGATTGATGACTACCTTAAATGCCATCATCCAGTAGCTGATGGAAGCAGAAGCAGACACCCACAGCTAAACACTGAGCCAAACTCCTGGAATCCAGTTGTAGAGAGGGAGGAGTGGTGAGCAATGGAATCAAGACCATGCTGGGGAAACCCATAGAGACAGGTGACCTGAATGTGTGGAAGTTCATAGTCCCCAGTCTGACAGCTGGGGAACCAGCACAGAACCAAACTAGGCCCTCTGTATGTGGGTGTAAGTTGTGGGGCCTGGGCAGTCTATGGGACCTCTGGCAGTGGAACAAGTATTTATTCTTAGTGCACTAATGGGCTTTGGTAACCCATTCCTTATGGAGGGTTACTCTCTCAGCCTAGATACATGGGGGAGGACCTAGGTTCTGCCCCAAATGATGTGACAGACTTTGATGATCTCCCATGGGAGATCCTCCCCCACCCCCGCTCCCCGGAGGAATGGATGATGTGTGGGATTGGGAGTTGGTGGGGGGAATGGGAGGACAGAAGGGAGAGGGAACTGGGATTGGTATGTAAAATAAGATTGTTTTTAATTTAAATATAAATTAATTATTAAAAGAGAAAACCTATACTCCAAAATATTTGAAAATCTAACAAAACTTGAAAAGATTTTAGACACATACGAAAAGTAAACCAAGAGGATTTGAATAACTCAAACATCTCCACAGCAAGCATGAGACTGAAGCAATCATCAAAGTCTTCTGTTTAAAACCAGCCCAGGCCCAGATGGTTCTACTGCTGAATTCTAGTAGGCCTTCAAGAATGCTCCCCAAACTGTCCCGTAAAGGAAAGGAGGAGGAATGTTACCACAGCACTTTTAATAGCCAATCTTACCCAAATACCAGAACCAGACAAGGTCATAACAACAAAGAAAATAATAAGCCAATCTCCCTGGTAAAAAACAAATATTAAAAATTGCAACAAAATTCTTGCAAACTTGGGCCTGGAGATGGCTCAGCTGTTAGAAGGATATTGGTTTGGTTCCCAGCATCCACATGGTGGTTCATAACCACCTGTAACCCCCTTTCCAGTAGATGCAATGCCTTAGTCTACACTCTATGGTAGCAGGCTTGTGTGTGGCGAATATTCAGTAGTGTAGGCAAAACACCAACATATGTAAAATAAAAATAAATAAATCTTTAAAAATACTTGTTCAAGATCATATTAAAAATCATCTATCATAATCAAGTTAGTTTTATTCCATGGATGCAAAAGCATTCAACACATGCAAAACAATGAATATAATATATCGCATTCATAATCTCAAAAACAGAAATCACATGATCATCTCAACAGATGCAGAAAAGACCTTTGGAGTCCAATGTTACTATAAATAATAACCCTGAAAAGCTAGTAAAATAAGGAACACTTCAACATAACGAAGATTATATCCGGTAAACCTATAGCCAATAGAAGTGGGGAATCTGAAGGCATCTCAACTAACATCAGGAATGAGATAAAGATATTCATTGTCTCCATTCTTATTCAATATACTTCTCAGACTCAGCTAGAGCAACAAAAGAAGAGAACAATTGAAAGAGATATGATCAGGAAAGGAAGGAAATCCTTGTTTACAGATGATAAGAGATTGTAAACACTCTGCCAGAAAACTTCAGAAAAATGGAACAAATCAGGAATTCTGGTAAGAGGGGGTTTGATGGTCAAAGCCTCTGCTGTGCAAACATGGTGACTGGAGTTCTGATCTCTCGAATTCACATATGGAAGGAAGGGTGTGCTGACTTGCCTGTAGCTCAATCACTCAGAGGTGCAGAGATCCCTGGAACAAGTTGGCTAGTCAGACTAACCATGTCAGTGAGCTTTGCTTTGAGAGACCCTGTCTAGCTGGTTGGTTTTACTTTTTGGCTCTTTGGGGGTCCTGCCACCCAACTCCCAAATAATCACAAGAGTCTTAGTCTTCTTTATGAATGCCCAGTCTTAGCTTGGCTTGTTTCTATCAGCTTTCCTTAACTTAAATTATCCCATCTACCTTTTGCTTCTGGGGTTTTACCTTTCTCTGTTCCCATATATATTTCTTTCCTTCTTATTCCACGTCTGGCTGTGTGGCTGCGTGGCTGGACCCTCTTTTCTCACTCCTGATCTTCTCTCCCCATGTTTCTCCTCCTATTTATTCTGTCTTCCTGCCAACACTCTCTATCCTTTTTCCTGCCTCACTATTGGCCATTTGGTTCTTTATTAGGACAATCAGGTGTATTAGACAGGGAAAGTAACACAGCTTCACAGTTAAACAAGTGTAACATAAAAGAATGCAAAACATCTTCACATTATTAAACGAATACTCCACAGCATAAACAAATGTAACACATCTTAAAATAATATCCTACAACAACCCTGCCTCAAAGAATAAGGGAGAGAATATGCATGCACGTCTGTACACACACAAGCACCCACATACAGCCAAACACATATGTGCACACCACATTCACAAGCGCAGGAGAAAAAAGCAGATATTTTATGATATGCCAATAATGAACACGCTGAGAAAGACATCAGGAAAAATAATCCTATGCATATCAGCTTCGAATAAATAAATAAACAAACAAGACAAACCTCTTCGGAAACCTGCCCAGGGAGGAAAAGACCCCTGCAGTGAAAATGTAAAAACACTAAAAAAGAAGTTGAAGAAGACAACAGAAGATGGGCAGGCCTCCCAAACTCATAGATTGGCACAATAAATATTATATTTTGGTAATATATATTATCAAAAGTTATCTACAGAATCAATGCAATCCTCATTAAAATTTCAGTGAGAATTTTTTTTTTTCTCAAAGTGGAAGCAGCAATCCTTAACATCACACGTAAGCCCAAAAGACTGAAACAAACAATCCTGAACAAAAGGAGCATTTTGAGGGAGTATGACAATACAGGATGCGAAGCTATACTGCTGATCTGTTGTAAGAAAACCAGCATGGTACTGAACAAAATTAGAAACACAGACCATAGAAGAAACGCAGCAGGGTTTTTTAAATTTTCCCGTTCATGTCCTGTTTTCGTCTGAGTTATCATGTGGCTTTGGGTACATAGGCATATAAAATAGGTGTCCAAATGAAACATTTGCTGACAGTAAATTTAAAAAATTAATTCATTAATGTGACACAAATGTACTGTTTCTTAAGAGCTGAAGAAAATTTACATGCTAATGAGAGAGATCCCGGTCTATATTTAAATAAAAATTAAAATTAATCTTGGCTGAATATTTATATTTCAGGACATGGGAGATCTTCACCCTACTGATGATAATTTTATTTTCGATGCTACAAGTACTACTTCACCTAAATACATAGAAGAAGGTGGCAGAAGCATATTCAGGGCCACTTAAGCAATTGTTGGAAATTCTATCCTAATCCCAAGCCAAAAACAATTTAAAAAACATCAAGCACTGTACTACAGTACAATCCACAGCCATAAAAATTGGATATTTACATGCTGAAGAATGCTTGTAGGGGAATATTTAAAGTGTTTTCTGCAATTAACGGCTTGTGATTCTGTAAGTGTACAACACTTCACATGCACAGTAAAGCACCGTACTTCTCCACAAACAGTAACCTCTCATCTGAGCCAAGCTGTTCTGGGCAATGTTCCTGGTGTTGCATGAGGTCTCAGATGCTCAGAGGTCTGTGAGCGCAGAACCAATGTTGCCCTGCAGCTGCGTGTGCAACACAGGTGTGCACTGCAAAGACTCCAGCAGCTGCGTGTTTGATTTTGAGTTACCTTCTGGTCACTGATCATTCATAAATCTTTTACTATTGCCAAGTGTTTACAATGTCCACATTTCCATTTTGCAGGGGGTCCCAATCTATAGTTTAAGAAGCTTGGAATGGAGGGCCCGAAATAAAAGCACTCAACTAGGGCCACCTGTTTACTCCCCACCCCACCCCCAAGCAAATAAAACACAACCTTTCAACAAGTGGTACTGGGAAAACTATATCCACATGTAGAAGAATGAAACTCTATCCTTATCTCTCACCAAACATGAAAATGAGCAAAAAATGGATCAATACTTTCTGAAACTATTAAAGAAAAGATTTCAGGGTATGGAATAGGTATAAACTTTCTGAAAAGGACTCTAGTAGCTCAGGAAATCAAATCTGAGTTGATAAATGAGGTTATATTAAATGTAAATTCCCAAGACAGCAAAGGAAACAATTGAGTGAAGATACAACCTACTATTGAAGAAAACTCTTTGCTAGCAAAGGATTAATATCTAGACTACTAAAAGAACTAGAAAGAAAGAAACAGCCTAAATCACACCCCCAAAACTCTTAACCAATGAATGGGTTTTTTGAAGTGAACGGACAGTTCTTAAAAGAAATATAAATTCTCAATAAACATGTGAAGAAAATGTTTAAGATCTTTAATCAATTAGAGAAATACAAATTAAAATTACATTGAGATTTATTTCACACAGTCAAAACTAATATTGTCACAAAAACAAATAAGGACAAATGTCAAAGAGTCACAGAAAACAGAATTCAACTGTTGTTGAGTGTGCAAATTAGCACAGACACTGGAAATCTGTGTAGAAGGTCTTCAAAAAACTAAAAACAGAAATGCCAAATGATCCAGCTGTGCCATGCCTGCATACACATCTGAAGAATTTTAAGCCAACATATCATGAAGATACATGCACATATATGTTTATTGCCTTACAATTATGGAACCAGCATAGGTTTTCATCAACAGATGCATGAATAAAGAAAATGTGGTGTGCATACAGACAGCAATTTTATGACACTATATTGTTAGTAGCGAAGGTAGATAATCATATTAAACAATATAATGCAAACTGAGAAAGAAAATTATCACATATTGTCACTTATTTGTAGAGCTTAACTTTTATTTAGATACCTAAAATCATTTATATAATGACATGAAGGTAGAAATAAGATTATCTGGGAGAAGGAAGATGATTGGGGGCGGGGCAGGAGGGGTGTGGGGTGGATATGGACAAAGTACATGATACACTTGAAAGACAATCTTTCTACCCTTTTTTCTGTTGTGTTTGCACATGCAAAGATCAGAAGATAACTTGTAGGGGTTCTTTCCTTCTATCATACATAAACACACACACACACACACACACACACACACACGTCTGAGGGCATGATGCATGATCAATAAAAAATGTAAAAAGGAGAAAGATATTAGAAAATAATGACCTCTTTTTTTTTTTTTTTAAGTTTCCTGACTGTAGGAATTACAGGTAAATTCCTCCCTTGCTCCATGCCTTATCAAGGTAATGTAGTCCATAGGCAAATATCAAGGGATCAGAAAATGGGTCTTGGAAACTCTAATTTCAGTTCACCTTGGGCCCATTGGGCTTTAATTGTGTCACCAACAGATTGGCAGATGTGCAGTCAAATTCAAGATATGGAGCGCAGAAGCATCTAGAATAAAGATGTTATGCCAGAAAACCCTGAGACAATATGGAGACCTAAAGAAAATGAAGAGTAAAGTGTTTAGCTCTGGGGTTAGATGCTTCCAGAGTATTCTCCACAGAAGAGTGCACAGAATGACGCTGAATTCTGTGAATGCATGAGGGTAAGAGGGAAGCCCCACATCCCGTCCTGCTCTGGGGTCCCTTGGCTGGTGAATGCAGGTTCCCTGCTGCTATCAGTCTTCAGTGTGTGTTCAAAGTCACTTCAGATCTCTTAGAGGAAAAAATTCCCCATTTCACCATACTTCCTTATTTTCACTGTAACTCTGCTTCAATAAACAGACTCGGTTTGTTGTCTTCATTGTTTTTCATTTCTTCTTCATACTACGTCTATTTTCTCTCTCTCTCTATCTCTCTCTCTCTATCTCTCTCTCTGTCTCTCTCTGTCTCTGTCTCTCTCTCTGTCTCTGTCTCTCTCTGTCTTTTTTCTGCGCGCGCGCGTGTGGGTGTGTGTGTGTGTGTGTGTGTGTGTGTGTGCGCGCGCGCATGCACCAGTGGAGATCAGAGAATAATCTGTGGGACTTGGTTCTCTCTTCCAACCCTGTGGGTTCCCTGCACCAAATCTAAGTTGCTGTGCTCATCAGGACTCAGCACCTTTACTTGCTGAGTCATCTCCCTACCCCTCTATGTTTATTTTTTTTTTCTTTTTCTTTTTCTTATTTTACATACTGATCCCAGTTCCCTCTCCTTCCCTCCCATGCCTCCCAACCCCCCTCCCGCCCCATCCCCCCATTCTCTCTCTCTCTCTCTCTCTCTCTCTCTCTCTCTCTCTCTCTCTCTCTCTCTCTCTCTCTCTCTCTCCAGGGAGGGTGAGGCCTTCCAGGAGGGATCATCAAAATCTGTCAAGTCATTTGGGGTGGGGCCTAGGCCCTCCCTTGAGTCTCTAGGTTGAGTGAGGATCCCTCCATGGGGAATGTGCTCCTGAAGTTTACATCCTGGTTCCACTGTCGGAGGTCCCGTAGACTGCCCAGGACTTCTAACTGAGACCCACGTTCAGGGGGGTCTGGGTTGGTCCTATGCTGGTTTCCCATCTGTCACTCTGGGGGTCCATGAGCTCCCCCTTGTTCAGGTCAGCTGTCTCTGTGGGTTTCTCCAGCCTGCTCTTGACCCCTTTGCTCATCACTCCTCCCTCTCTGTAACTGGACTCCAGGAGTTCCGCTCAGTGCTTAGCTGTGGGTGTCTGCTTCTGTCTCCATCAGCTCCTGGTTGAGGGCTCTAGGACGGCATGTAAGGTAGAAGGAAACAATTCAAACAGTCCACGACCTCTTTGTTTAATTTTAAAACGTACGGATTTATGCTTTGGTTCACCTGACATTTCTCTTTTCTCATCCCATGTTTGTGGGTTGGGCCACTCTGGCAAAACAACCCACATGTGTGTGTGTGTGTGGGCAACTGTGCACATAGTAGTGTTCTTTCTTAGCCCCTGAGTATCAGTGGATAACCATTCCACCAATTTATACTCTGTCTTGACCAGGCGTTTGGGACAATTCTGTGCTCTGTGCAACAGTGGCTAAATTCATCTGTGTTCCACCAACTCACTATCTACTCCTTTCCTTTCTCCACTTCCTGATGCCAAGGAGACTAATTGAATTCCAAACTGGGAAAGGCAATCCAGCATGAGAAATAGGTTCCCAAGAGCCAGCCAAGCACCAGGGGCAGCCCAGCTCCCACTGCCGTGAGACCAGGTTACACAACTGTCTATATAAGCAGAGGGTCTAGGTGGATCCCACTCAGGCTCCCTTGTTATTGCCTCAGTCTCTGTGAGTGCCAATGATCCAGCCTAGCAGTTTCTGTGGGTTTTCCTGTCATGTCTCTGAGTCCCCATCTTCTCCAGTCCCTCCTCCCTCTGCTCAGCAGGACTGCCTGAGCCAGGGCCAATGTTTGGGTATGGGTTTCTGGATCCGCCTTTTTAATATTGGGGAGATAGTGAGACTTTTGCCTGCAATACACCCTTGCTTTCCAGAGAAATGCACAGGAGAGTTTGTTAGGATTTTAGAAAGTTTGCTAAAGTAAAACACAACTTTCCAGCACTGAGTACCTGGACGATTTTGCCTGAGGCATTGATGTTAGACTTCGGATGATGTCAACCATCAAGAAGATGGACTGCAGTGTGGTCCTGAATGTTTCTAAGCCTTCTCCTTCTGAATTCAGATACCCACCCAGTTCCTACCTCTTCCTCCCAGAATGGCTCTGGCTAAGGAACTAGATTAAGGATGACTAACTCTAGGCATGAATTGGGAGTCCTAATTGGATAATGCCTTAGGATATTTTTCTACCTAAATTTTCTTTGGAATATAGATTTTCATCTTTGATAACCAGTAATAATTAATTCATGGGGTGAAATGTCTCCACTTATCCCATAGAAGACCCTTAGAAGAGAGGTCAGCCTTCAGTGGCTCACATCCCACAGTGGCTAAAGAAGTTAGTTGCACCTGGGTTGGAGAAAACAAGGAAGCAGGATAATCCAGACACTCAGGATAAACCCACCAGAAAACCATAAAATTCAATAACTAATGCTAATATCAAGCCTAGAACTTTGTGTCTTAATTTCTGCTTGGAATCACACAAGAAAACAAGAAAGCCTGCAGAATAATCTAGCCTAAATAATTCAGATGCATAGAGTATTCCTCAGAGCACAACACACAGAGGTGCACAATGGGAATCCAGGCGTGGAGTACCATCTCCAGCTTCAGCCACACCATCTCATTTTTTCTTTATGTGTGTCATCATTCCCCATGTCATGCCATGCCCTCAGCAACTGCCACACAAGATTGGGTTTCTCTCCACAGTTTAATTGCATCTTAACACTTGTTCTGCCTGATGCTCCTTTTTTGCTCTCATCACTTACACTTTCTGTAAGCCAGGTATGCGCTTCCAACATCCTGCTACCTCGTTATGCGCCATCATTGCTCAGGAGCACCTTCCCTGCCACAGTGAGCCTGGCTTCCACTGTGTTTGGTGGACTTGTAACAACCCTGCTCTGTCTTGCCAAACACCCATTCCACCTCCCCCAAAGCCATTGAATTTTGGCTAATGGAGTTTTCTACCTCATAGGACTGAATTTCATCTGAAAGTCTAAGGTATATAATTACAATCTGGATCACAGAACACTATCAAAGAAACTCAAAAGGATTGCAGTGAAGAGCAGTAGACAGGCTGCATGCAAGGGCCATTTGAATTATTTCCCTTCTGTTCTTGGATCCTTAGACAGAAACTGTGTCCACTGTCTTCATGTGGTAGGTTCATTCCTTTTATGGGGAAGAGCATGCAATAGACTGTCCCACAGAAATATTTCTTATTTTGCAAAACAGCAAACACAGAGAGGAATAAAGTTCTTAAATACAGTGACTGGTGATTGGGATGAAGCAAAGAAAATTTGGTTTTGGTGTTTATTCTGTGACTGAAAAAAATCCTCCTTCTTTCCATCCATCCATCCATCATCCATCCATCCATTGTTCTGCCCATCCATCTATGCATTCATGCATCCATGCATCTATCCACCCATGCATCCTCCCATCCATCTTGTTTAAGTAGAACGTTTTTAGGAAGCCAGTGATGTCATACAGAAGAAAAGCTGATAATATACTATGCCATCACCATAAATAAATGCGTTATCCTCAAATTCTACATGTAGACCCAGAAAATAACTGCGCATCTTAGCAAAAATGAGATGGTGGTCTTTTCTCCTTTTCTCCTTTTACAAGTTCCATGACCTTGTCATTCAACTGCCCACTTCCACATCTGCGTGCTGGTGGGGCTCCTCTCCACCCTAAGCAGGCGTTGGCTGGAAGTCTCACCCTCCACACAGAACACAGCGTCTGCCACTGAACTTGGGAGAGTGATGCTGGTGATTCACTAGACTTTGTTGAGTGCTCATTAGAGTTTAGCTCCAAAGCCTTCTATATACAATGGCTTATCCTGCATGGCATTTGGGACTCCTCACTGTGTGGTTCCTTTATAACTATAGTGCACATGAGTTATCTCCTTGAGGAGGAGACACATTCGACGGTCTGGAAAATGAGCAGCGTGGGGGCAGATACTGCACACGTGGAGGTACTGATGGTCCTTGGGGTCCCTGGGGTTCTGCTGCTCTGCCGGCATTCCTGTGCCTGTGCCCCCCATCCACATTTTGATGGACATGAAGAGAGACTATGGGGCACTGGGTTATTTCGATATTTTGCACAAAGTTCTATGCCTTCAGACAGCTGAGCCCCTTGTCATTAAAAAAGACAAATGGCATCCTCATAGGGGCTATTTTTCTTCTTACAGATTTACTGTGTGTTACTCAGTAAGGTCCCAGCTACACTTTATTACTGCAAAATGAAGAGATAAGGAGGCTGTTTACATCCCTCAGATCTGGCAGCTCCAAAACAAGTACCCGTGTGCCCAGGGCCAGGATGATGACACCGGGGTGGCACACGGAGGTCCCCATCTTTGCCTTGTCACCAAAGTATTGCTAAGAGGCAAAAATTTGTGAAATGACGACGAGTACGGGAACAGGGACATGCAGACAGAAGCAGTTTAGGAGGAAAGTGTCAGCATACGAATGAAGCTGGAGCAGGCACAGGGAAACCACACTGCGAGCCTTGAGCCTTCACCCAGGACATATTTCAACTCTCTCTTCCCTTGGGCTGGGTATGCCACTGTCCACCAGATGAGGCCAACCTCCTGTCTCTCTCTGGGCTTGCAGTGGGTAATGAATAAGATTTATACCTTATGCATCTATAGAATAAGCTAACAAATGGCCCAATAAAGATAGGCGGCTTGTTAGATGGAAGACTTAGAGCAGACACGTGAAGTGCAAGGGTGAGAGCCATGGTGATAGCTCATCTATATGCATCTGAGTGGGCCTGGAGGAACGTGCAGCGGTAGAAGGCAACTGATGGCCGTTTTGCCCCTCTGGACTCTCAGTATCTCCTTGGGGTTTCTCTTCCTCTCTTCTCCGCTCCTTTCCTCAGAGCTCCTCAGTTAGTTTCAGGCCAGCAAGAGTTAAGGTAAAGGGGTAGCTGGTTCTATTGGTCTTTCTGCAGGCAGACTCTAATTGTAATGTCAGACCATGAAGAGATGTTCCTCAATGTTTGGTGGAAACACTCAGAGCCCTGGCAGACTACAGGAGTATCTTTATTAAAATGTCTCATTTCTGTCCTTTCTTTGTGTAATTAAAGAAATCATAGCCTCAGGATGGCTCAGTGGGTTGTCTACCTTGAACCTGGTGGACCTGAGTTCATTCCATAAAACCCATGTGAAGGTGGGAAAAGAAGTAACTCTTCAAAGTTGTCTTCTGAACTCTACACATATGTCAAGGCAAGTAACTCACTCCATAAACATGTGTAATGCATGCACATACATGCACATGCAAATACACACAAATTAATAAGACTATTGAAAGTCTCAGTCCTGATACAGAGGTACAAAACATGTTAAAATAAAGTAGATAAAAGTTTCTGGAAAGTTCCAAATGAGGCTAGAGTACTCCATTGATCATCTTTTAATGTCTGTGTCCTGTTAAGAATCCCTTGCAGGTTTGATTTTCATTGACCCTTCGTCAACGCAGAGCACATGGACTCCCAAGCTGTGTGTTTCTTTACAAAGAAGTGAGACTAGTGTAGGCTTCTTTTGTTCCGGAGAGAGAAGGGAAAGCTGGGAAGAGAGTGGACAGGAAGGGTGGGTGAGAATGAGCGGCAGTGAGTGTGAGTGGATGAGAGTGAGGACAGCGTGGGGACGGGACCGTGAGCAAGAGCACAGGTGAGCGCGTGAGTGTGAAGGGAGTGTCGGGGGGCAGTGTGGCAGACAGCAACACACTGGAGTGTGAGAGGAGGGGAGTGTGGGCAGGTGAGGTGAGTATGGTGGATGCATGCAGGTATGCGCACAGGTGCAGGGGGCAGCATACAGCTCTGGTGTTTGGATGGTGTCCTCAGGAGAGGACAGCGGAGTTGGCTGGTCCTGCCAGACAGCGGAGCAAAGAGAACTGGGAACCAGTCTGGTAGAGGGAAGCCTTTACTGGGAGATGAGGGAGCCCCGGATCTCTTGAAAGGGCAAGAACCCTCTGTTCCACACTGGATCCCTCTGCAACCAATCTTCCTCAACTGTCTTGGGGTTCATCTTCCCTGGCTCTTGAGTCTGTTTTCCCATGCACTTCTGATACATGTCCACATATTTGGAGCGTCACAAATTGGAGACAAAGGGGATCGCTAGTGCCAACAGTAAGGAAAGTCATCTGATACCTTGATCCATGCGGATAACAGTGGGCCTAATATCTGTATCTTCTGTCCCAAACAATCTGGTCAGGTTCAAACTCTGGGCACCATCCACTTCATGACCACTGTTAACTGGGGACAGTGAGGAGGGGGAGACTCCACCATGGAGGGGCTGAGGATGGAGAAGCTAGGCTTCTAACAATGGGAATTGCATGGAGTCCTCGCTTCTGTGAGCTGTGACTTCCTATGTAGCTGGCCTTTCTTTAAAACCACCAATAAAAATGTCAACATTAGATGATCTTAGGAATGAATCCAATGTTAGTTCTGGGTCAATAGTTCCCCCTTCAAGTTCTCTGGCCCACTTTCCACGGCCCTGTCTCCCCCTCTCATCTCTTCATTAAAATCCATTTTCTTTATTTTTAGTACATTCATCCATGTTTGCAATGAAATACAATCACATCAAGATTCACTTACTTCCTTTAACCCCTCCCACATTCCACCCAACTTCAAATCTTAGTGCCATCCGTATGCGCGTGGGTGTGGAGACAACCACTTGAGGGTGAGAAACCTAACTACATCCTCAGAAAGAATTTCTTTCCACCCCCCCCCAGAGGCCATCAATAGCCAATAGCTCCTCAGTAAGGGATGTGGCCTGGAGAGCACCTGTCCCATCTCTACTGAGGTCTTACCTGACTTGATCATGTACGGGTAACTACAACTGCTATGAATTTATGAGCGTGATAGCCATGTCATGTCCAGAAAGCAGTGTTTCAGAGACTTGACCCATCTCCTAGCTCTTAGGTTCTCCTATCATCTCTTCCGAGATGTTCTTGGAGCCTTTGTGTTAGGGAGTTGAACCCCTCAATTCTCTCTGCAGCCAGTGGTCACCTTCCTTCCAGCCTGAAGGAAGGATGAGCATGAGCTAAAGCTACTTAAGAGGCAGGACACATTCAATGCTTTCCCAAAAGCCAAGCAACAAACTCGAGAGCCTCAAAAATGTAATCTTTTTCCTTATTCATTTTTTATTCGATTGGCCTGCATACATTATTGGACACATATATTTCTATAATGGCTCTATTTAAAAAAAATAATGGTTATCAGTTCCCTAGAAAAACAGTTGGGGTTTGCATTCAGTAGTCTTGGATGCAAATAAGGTGTTCACCATGTCTAGCAGTCTGTGAGACACTGGGAAGTACAATGAGGGGAGGAGGAAGCAGCCGTTTTAATGAGACCTGTGGGGTGCAGAGGGCTGTGGGTTTGTAGGGGATACATATGGAAGGGGATGGTTGCTCTCGTGGATGCTGTGTGACTCTGACCTCAGAAACCATGCATTTGGCTTTGAGAAATTAGCTCTATTTCTGTTCACAGTACATATGTTTATACTGTGTAGAATTATTCAAGGGAACTGAGTGATTGGATGCAAAACTTATTTTTTAAGTCTCAATTATTAAAACAGTGTGGTATCTCTGCAGAAAAAGACTCAACTATATGTGGTATGGTATGAAGACAGAAGTGTGATCAGAACAGGCAAAATATAGTCCTCCAAAAATTGTGTTGGAATGGCAGTCAGCCTTCTAGGAAACAAACACACATACAAAGACAACTCCCTTGTTACAGTTAGATGGAAGATTTACATCAGCTATGCTGGGACATGCATGTACCTACAACACTCAGGAGCCAGGGACAAGTGGATCACAAGTTTGAGAATACATAGTAGTATCCAGTCTCAAGAAAAATAAAAGTTAAATTAAGTAAAAACTACCAAGATTTAGAGGACAATCCAGAGGCCATATAAACACAACAAGAAAGAGCCCTACTAACCATCAAAAGCAAGAGAAAGAAGGAAATGTCCTATGAGTAAAATTTCAAAAGATACTCAGTGCAAGATGTGAGAGATATGAGTTATTTCTATCATAGAAAGTTAATCTCACTAATGCAAATCACTATGGAAGAAACCATAATCAAACGATAAAGAAGGGATAGGAATGGGATAGAAAGAAAATACAAATTCCACTCAAATATATGAAAAAATATTCCATATCAGTCAAGATTAGGAAACTGCAAAATAAAATCTCATTGAGACTTATTGGTCTATGAGATTTCTAAAACCCTGAAAGTGGGAAGTGTCCATTGGAGAGTAGGTGTTCCTAGGCATTATTGCCAGTGGAGGATACTATAGGACACTCCCACGGAGTTACCATGATTACAAGGAAATACTTTTTATTTTATACAAAAATATCACTTAGGAAACCTTCTCTTGCAGATACAATTTCCGATGCAAAAGAATACTATGCATAACCTTATTCCCAGCCATACTGGTTTGCATACAAAAATCTTAGAATGATAGATAACATATCTATTTGTGGTGGCTTATGTTCAACAGGCAATGATGTGTCCACATAGGGGGCACCATGCATGTGTAAAGGAGTACAAGGGTTTTCTCCATCCTGATAGCTGAAAAGATGTGCTAAAATTGTCAACGGTGGAGACACAGAGATAGCTCTGTGCCTTCGATATACAAGAATACATGCTTGCATAAGATGGGGTACAGAACTGAAGAAAGAATTCTCAATAGAGGAAATCAAAAAGGCTGAAAGACACTTAAGAAAGTGCTCAATATCCTTAGCTATCAGGGAAATGCAAATCAAAACAACTTTGCGATACCATCTTACTCCTGCCAGAATGGCTAAAATTAGAAACACCAATGACAACTTGTGCTGGAGAGGATGTGGAGAAAGGGGAACACTCCTCCACTGCTGGTGGGAGTGCAAACTTGTACAGCCATTTTGGAGATCAGTATGGCGGTTCCTCAGGAAAATGGGAATTAGTTTACCACAGGACCCAGAAATCCCCCTCTTAGGCATATACCCAAATGATCCACATCCATGCAACAAAGACATCTGTTCGACTGTGTTCTCATAGCAGCATTATTTGTAATAAAAAGAACCTGGAAGCAACCTAGATGCCCCTCAATTGAATAATGGATAATGAAGATGTGGCACATCTACACAATGGAAAACTACTCTGCAGAAAAAAAAAATAATGATATCTTGAAATTCGCAGGCAAGTGGATGGCACTTGAAGAAACCATCCTGAATGAGGTAACCCAGTCACAAAAAGAGGAACACAGTATGTACGCACTCATATGGATTTTAGACCTAGAGCAAAGGATCACCAGCCTATAATTCACACCACCAGAGGAACTAGGATACAAGGTGTATTCTAAGAGATTCATATAAAGTCCCTCACAGAAGGGGGAAGGGACAAGTTCCCCAGAGCTCAGGGAAGTGGGGGGGGCAGTGAATGGAGAGAGAAGTAGGAGAAAGAGAAGGGGAGGAGAGGAAAACACATGTGACTAGGAAGATTGAGTCAGGGTAGGAATAGAAGACAGGAGAGAGAGAGAACATAAAAGAGGGAGCCAATATTGGTTTGAAGAGAAAATTGAACACAAAGAAAGGTCTAGAGACCCACAAGACTGCTGCCAACTAACAATTTGAGCTTCCATGGAAAGGCTACCATAAATGCCCTGCCCGGATAGTGAGATCAACAACTAACTTCTCCATGGAGCCCACATCTAATACCTGTTGGAAACAGGAGCAAACACCCATAACTAAACACTGAGTCGAACTAGAATCCAGATGCAGAGAGAGAGGACAAGTCCAGGCTGCAGAAACACATAGAGACAGCTGACCTGAACAAGGAGGAGCTAACGGGCTCCCAGACTGATAGCTGGGAAGCCAGCATGGGACTGACTCAGGTCCCCTGAATATGGGTCTCAGCCAGAAGGCCTGAGCAGTCTAAGAGACCTCAGACAGTGGAACCAGGATATATCCCTGGTGCACAAAAGGACCTTGCGAACACATCCCCCATGGAGGGATACTGCCTTAACCTAGAGACAGGAGAGAAGCCCTAGTCCCTACTTCATATGACCTGTCAGATCTACATGACCCCAACTGGATGGCATTGCCCTACATATGGAATTGGGGTGGAGGGGTGGGAGGGGAGGGTGGTTAAGGCGCATGCAAGAGGGCAGAGAGGGTAAAAGGGAGGGAGGGAGAGGGAACTGGGATGGACATGTAAAATAATTAAATATATATTAAAAAAGAGTATGTACTTCGGAATTGGAGCAATGGCTCAGTGGTTAAGGGCACGTTTTGCTCTTGCAGTGGACTTAGGTTTGGTATCCATATGGTTGTTCACAATGATCTGTAACTGCAGTTCTAGCTCCAGGGGATCTGATTGCTCCACTGACCTCCCTGGGCACTAGGCACACACGTGGTGAACATACATACATACAGGCAAAACAGTTAAAATGCATAAATAAACAAATATAAAAGAAGGAATATGCATTCCTGTTGTGTAACGTACTGAAACAAAACCAAAAAGATACCCCTTCAAAATCCAACCCTTGCAGAAATCTGTCATAGTGGGAATGAGAGAGAGCATGAAGTAGCAATACTTTGATGAGCATCTGTTTACATTGTTTTCATTTACATGCAGTGTCGATAGATCATCTATTTAAAATACTGTGTGCATCACACTGAAGTATGTCTGATTTTAATAATTTACTGGGTGGTCCTTGCTAAAGAAATCAAAACACAACTGTTCTGTACAAATTACCCAGTCTCTCTGGTTTTGGTCTGTTCCCACTCTGCCTTTTAAACCTGATGCATTCCTTCCTTTGACTTGAGGCATGACATGATCATGCTGATGACTATCCCGAGGGTTTGGGGCGTTCTGTCAACAGCATGGAGCCTGCCTCTTCCCTATTGTTGCTGGGCACCTGTTTCCAAGATACCAGCTTTCCTTAGTGCACCCAGTGTTCTGCTCTACAGGTCACTGTCATCAACCTCCTAATAAGACCCAAACACAGCAGCAGTTGCCAGTTCCAACTAAGTGACTGAAGCTGTGAGTCTCAGTGGATGAGTGACATTAGGATTCTCTTGCTGGCACTGTTTGATAAGCCTCCTCAATTAAAAACCATGGCCGATAACCTATTATTTCTTTAAGAAAATGCTACCATTTTGAAGTTATTATTTCATAAATGAAGTAACCGTTAAGTCTGTAAGTAAGTGGCTGTAGGCCAACTGAAGCCTGATAGTCTATTTCTAGGTTAGGAGAAAGTAAGTTGGGTTCTAATGTCAGGGGAAGAAAACCTGAAGAGGTAGGTCAGGTGAGGTGTGGGGGCAGAGGAAGGAAGGTCCTCTACTTGTCTCTGTTTTTGGTTTTGAAAGACAGGCTTTCTCTGTGTATTCCTGGCAATTCCTGCCTCCCAAGTGCTGAGATCAAAGGCATGCGATTTGTCTCTTTCTTTTCTGAGATTTATTTATTTTTAAGTTTTATATGTATGGGTGTTTTGTGTGCATGGATGTCTGTGTACCACACACATGCAATGCTCTCTAAGGACAGGGAAGAAATCAAAGGGCATCGAATATCCTAGAACTGGATTTACCAGTAGTTGGCCACTGTATGGATGCTAGGAATCGAGTCACAGTCCTCTAGAAGAGTGGTCAGTGCTCTCAATCCCACAGCCATCTCTCCACCCTACCTCTTGCCTTTGAAGCTGGATCTCCTTCAACAATCCTCTCGAAAGATCTTGGCACCGGTAGCTGCTTAGAAGTTTCTGCCCTGTCCTTTGAAAGCTGTCCTTCGCCTTGTCCTTTAGGGTTGAGATCGAATTGGAGATGTACATCTATGGCCTGCTCCCATGATCTTACTTTGTTGCCTTGACAGAACCAAGCCACTCTCTGAGTGGTTGTCTTCCTTCATTAATTATTTTACTAAGTATTGTCCCTCTTCTCCTCACCACTGTACTCCAGGAGAATGGGGACTGTGTCTGCTTCGCTATTCTGAACGCTCTGTGCCTGAAGTAGTATTTGGTCCACAGAAGACCTCAGTAAATACTTTCAGCATGAATCAGTGGATGATCGGGTTCCAAGTCATGTGGTATGGTTTTATTTTGAACCCAAAATCGAGCAAGTGAAAATTCTTTAGCAAATATATATTCTGTGGATAAATCCATTTAAGCAATGCTTACATTAGTTACATTAGACATATTGTTGCTGCCTTTTTTTTTTTTTGACACTGGAAGACAAGGAAAAGGTGGCTCATCCTTTCTTGTTTGAGGATCACTCTCTTGTACTATACAGAAATTCAAAAAAAAAAAAACTATTTTTGGCTTATTTATTTCATTTTCTGTGGTGTTGACTGCATGCCATGTGTATGTGTACCATGTGTATGCAGTACCTACAGAGGCCAGACATGGGAGGAAATTCCCCTGAAACTGTGGTCAAGTGTAGTTTATGGGTGCTGTAAACTGAATTTAGGTCCCATGCCATAACAAATGCTCTTAGATCTGTCTTTCCAGCCCCCTGATTACAGTAATTTGAAGCTCTTTAATGTCCGAATAAAAATACAGTTTTCTTACATGATTTTATTATTTACTTAAAACTTCAACGTACATTGAGAGACTTATTTTTAAGTTGAAAAGCTCTCGTTTTAAATTAAGACAAGAAGACTAATTTATTCAACATGCAATTTCTTTCTTGAGGATCTGCGGAAATTGCACACATTGAATTAATTTTTCTCCACTAACTGATTTAAAAGTAAATTGTTATGGTGGTTTGAATAGGAATGGTTCCCATAGGCTCACGCATTTGAATGCTTGGACACTAGGGAACAGCACTGTCATGAGGTGTGGCCTTGTTGGAGTAAGTGTGTCACTGGGGGGAGGCTTTGGGATTTCAAATGCTCAAGCCCGGCCCAGTGTCTCTCTCTTCCTGCTGCCTGCTGATCCAGATGTAGAACTCTGGACTCCTTCTCCATCACCACGTCAGCCGTATGTCCCCTGCCATGATGAAAATGGACTAAACTCTGAATCTCTAAGCCAGCCCCAGTTAAATGTTTTTCTTCATAAGAGTTTTCATGGTCATGGTATCTCTTCACAGAAAGAGAATAACTAACTAAGGCAATTGTACAAGATCCTTTGTCACTGGTAATGAAATTTTTCTGTAGGCACCTTATTCCACTTTCCTTTATTTTAATTACATTTAATGTTTTATTCATTTTGTTTCTAATGTAATTAATTACATAAGTTTACCCCTTCCCTTTCCTCCCTCTGGGGCCCCCTATATCCCTCCTTGCTCTCTTTCAAATTTATGACACATTTTCATTAATTATTGTTGTTCACACACTCTGTTCAGTCTGTACAATATATGCATATTTTCAGGGTTCACTATTTGGTGTTGGATATCTAACTGGTGTGATCTTCCTTGCGGAAGATTACCAAGAGTGGTAATTTTCCTCTTTGTATTAAGCATAGATTCTTTTCTCACATTATATAATCTGAATACAGTTTCCCAAATGTCTACCTCTACCCTTCCCAGTGGATACCCTCTTCCCATATGTATCCATTCCCTTTATGTTTCTCGTTACAGAAGAACAGACTTCTAAGAGACAACAACAAAGCATAGAACAATAAAATATCATAGAATAAAACAAAAACCATCACATCAACCTGGACAAAAGAAGCCAACAGAAGGAAAAGAACCCCAAGAGATTTTATTCCACTTTCAAATGTCATTTTTATAAACTTGAAAACATCTTAGGTTTGTATTGGCTTAATAAATCTTAGCTACACTTAACACAATCAAAACACACCCGTGCTAAATATTAAACATTGTTAATTACAAATAAAAGTACTAGCATATGTGTTTTCAGGAGAGGTGACAGCCGTTTCTAGAAAGAACGATTTGCTCATTGAAGGCGTTCTTTCCTGAGGATTGGGGAATGGTCCTCTGGTATGTTCAGGTCACCAGGGTTTGGAGGGGAATGGACACCCTTCTTGAATGTCTAGACACATTCTACACAGGATGTTACGTGTCTTTCACGTGGTGAGGACTAACCACATGCCCTCCACGGGTGTTTGCCAACTACATCAAGCTTTTGAGGTTTCTGTCATGCTAGTATTCTGCTGGCTGCAGTCTACACCCTGAAGCCATCCCTTGGTGATTAGGTACCTTTGATTTGGGACGAACATAAATCTTATTTTTATTAAATTTGTGACTAATCATAATGCCACTCACCACAATGTGAAATCCCTAAGACTACAGAGTTTTATCTTTCTGAGAGTGTTTTGTTATGATAACTTCAGCTTGAAGATTTTTCTGTCAGTCTTCCTATAATCATGTAAATTATCCAGGCACTGTCTTCCATTTCCTCCCATTCCTATGATTACACACTAGATATATTTATGGTAGAATTTTATAACAATGAAAGTATGTATAAAATCACATTTTATTTTTTGATAATATTTTTTTATTTAAATTTGCAACAAGCTTGTTTTACATGTCAATCCCAGTTCCCTCACTCTCCCCTCCTCCCCCATGCCCCTCTCAACCCCCATTCCATCTCCTTCTTGTTCCCCAGGGAGGATGAGACCTTCCAAGGGGGATCTTCAAAGTAGTCACATCATTTGGAGCAGGGCCTAGACCTTCCCCCATGTGTCTAGGCTGAGAGAGTATCCTTATGTGTGGAATGGGTTCCCAAAGTCCATTTATATACTAGGAATAAATACCGATCCACTACCAGAGGTCCCTTAGACTGCCCAGTCCTCTTAACTGACACCCATGTTCAGGGAATCTGGGTCAATCCTATGCTGGTTTCCCAGCTATCAGCCTGGGGTGCATGAGCTCCCCCTTGTTCAGGTCAGCTGTTTCTGTGGGTTTCTCCAGCCTTTGCTCATCACTCCTCCCTCTCTGCAACTGGATTCCAGGAGTTCAGCTCAGTGCTTAGTTGTGGATGAAGGCTCTAGGATGGCATATAAGGTAGTCAACAATCTCATTATTAGAGAAGGCATTTAAGGTAGCCTCTCCACTATTGCTTAGATTGTTAGTTGGGGCCATCCTTGTAGATCTCTGGACATTTCCCTAGTACCAGATTTCTCTTTATACCTATAATGGCTCCCTCTATTATGGTATCTCTTTTCTTGCTCAAATACATGTGCTTGCATCCCAGCTGAATGTAGTATCTCTGTAGTAAATTTGAGGGTCAGAAAGATTTTGGGAGCACATATTCTTGCCTACCTGTCTTCTCTAAATTCACCAATCTGTTGGGACAGATATTAGAAATTTGGTTGGAGTTGACAAAACAGTCTATCAAAGAGTAGAGGCATCTGAGTTGGAAAAAGCAAAGAAAACTCAAAGAAATTACTGTCTGTACTTTCAACAAGAGAGAACTGTGAATGAATTCCAATGTGGATCCACTCTCTTCCCTTAGGCAAACCAAGCAGGAACACTAGCTCTGCAGATTTTAGGTGACCATGTCGAAGTGGCAATTGGTTTATAAATTTGGTCCACACATTTCAAGGCACATAAAAGGATGTGCTCATAGCAGCTGATATGTTCAGCTGTGGCCCAGCATCCCTTGGAGGTCCTTGAGATGTTTTTCAAGGAACAAAATGGTCAAAATTACCTTAGTAATAATATTAGTATTTTTTACCTTTTCCCCTGAATTACCATTTGCATTGATGAGAACATGAAAAGAGATTGGTACAAGGTACACCAGAAATTATTGTACCTGCACGTCCATACCCCAGAAGTGAATATGTCTTGCCCAAAGAATCCTTGATTAAACAAGGAAAAGTTAATGGAATTACTTAACCCTTTAATATTCTGTACAAGGATGTAGTACTCCTCTAGCAGACTGAAGTGTGTATTGTCATGGACTCTCTGAGTATGGGCTGTGTGAACTAGTTACTCTTTATGTGGAGTATCCTCTATAAAAAAAAGAATAGCTAAAAGGCAAACTATGATAATTCAAACATGGCTTTTAAGAAAGAATTTTCTTCAAAATGAAGGAAGTGATCCTGTCCTTTTGATGAAAACAAGTAATAGTGTTTGTACATTGGCTAACACATACATGAGCCTAGAGTCAGAGTAGGAGGCAGAGCAGGCTGCAATGACTAATGTGGTCTTATTTTAGGATAAGTGAGTACGTGTATTTACTGCCTACAGAGAGCTCTTTGGAGCATTCAGACATGCCCAGGAGCATGGCACAGGGAACTCAAGCATCTGCCACTCCCCGCCTTGCTTGTGCTCAGCAGAGCCCTTGGTTTGCTTCCTGTAGCTAAGCCTCAGTTGGTAGAAGCTCAAGGCTCTTTAGCCATGTATGTCTCTCTCTGCCAGGGCTGGAGGCTGTTGACTTCCCTGCTCTATCAGCATGGAGGATATTGAAGAGGCTCTTGGGGCATGCTGAGCAGAGCACTCTGCTCCAGGTCATTGAAGGGATGAGTGCTAACGGCTACAGTCCTCCTCATGAACGTTCATCCTTGTGAAAGTACATCTAGTGCCAGAGTGATCCTCAGAGGTCAAGTGCTGGGCGTGATCCCCATCCTGTGGCAGCACTGGGAGGTGGTAGAAACTCCAGGAGGTGGGGCCTGATAGGAAGAAGTTGGTGACTATGGTAACCGATGCCCTTGGACAGGATGCTGCCTCTTCTTGAATTTATCCCTCGTTCCCCATCCCCAGCGAGTTTCTTCTGCGTGGTACACCAAGTTGCTGCATGCCCAAACAGGAGTGACTACAGACCTCTGAAACCATGAGCCCATTTTTGAAACAGTTTCTGTTGAGTTGCAATATAAATTATATTAGTACATTGTCACGTGCTCTTCACGTCTACCGAGAGCTTCCTGGGACAAGGCTCATTGCATGGTATTCAATGTTCATTTGTAATATCCTCCAAGGCTCCCTGCTTTGGGTCAGGCTGGCCCCCACAGGGCTCCGTACAAGGAGGAAGGATAACTGCAAAACATTGTTCCCTAAAAAACAGCTAAAGGTAAACCATTTCTGACAGAGGTGATTGTTGTTTACCCCATAGTCTAAAGATGTTTACAGTGGGAATAAAAGGCTAGAAGCCCACTCAGGGTGAGACCACACTGCTTTGCTTGGAAATCGCTCAACTGGGGATCCCAGCACAATGGAGCAGGACTTTCCCAGTCATTTCTGCTGGCTTTGGAAAGCCTTGTGTTCTATTATGTTATCTATGTGCTACTGACTATTTGTTCTCCTATTTTTCCTTGCCATGTGCATACCAGACTCACTCATTTAAAATCAGCTGTATGAATATTTTAGATCATTTTGCTTTTGTACCATTAGAAAGATAATAATAATAATAATAATAATAATAATAATAATAATAATGCATTGGTAATCAGGAGTTGTCTGCAATGTGTTTAAAACATGAATTAGATCAAATCACTCTTTTGCTTGAAACCTTCCAAATGCTCCCTGTTTTATTAGTCTAAAATCCATCCAAGTTAACAAGACACTCTACCCACCATGTTTGATTAATCTACCGCTGCTCACAGCGCCTGACCAGAATCGGGGTGCTGCAGGGGCCCTGGCGTCTCAGGACATTGTCTTCACCCTGGAACATCTTACCTTGTAGCTGTGCAGCCAGCTTTACTTCTTTCATGTCTGTGCCCAAAAATCCATCCTTAAGTCATGGCCTGTTCATCTTTAAATTTAGGTTTGATTATCTTTAAAAACTTCCAAAACCTCTTTTAAAAAGTTATTGTTACATAAAAAAATAAAATTATATGTATTAATGAATTCTCTTTGATTTAAATACATGTACACATTGTGTAATATTTTAAAATCATTTAAAACATAACTGCCTCATTACATATTTATCATGGTGAGGGGCAGAACTCGAGTCCTTTTTTCTCACTATATTGATGTATTTTCTTCTCTTAATCTTCCTAACTGGCTCTTTTCATTTCCATGGTAGTCATCATGTTTAACATCTTGTTTATATGTCTATGTTCATACACAGATGTAATGTACTGTTTACTGATTGCTCTTCTCACTATAATGCGTGCTCTATCTGAGCAGGGGCCTATTTACTTTGATTCACTGCTATATGGCAAGCACTCCTACGATACATCTGTGATGGCTTTCAATAAACACTTTCAGAGTAGATAATAAGCAGCGTGTTAAGGAGTGTTCGTCTTCACTCAAACACAGATTCCCTAAAAAGCACAGATCTGAACCGTCCAGCATTCTGTACTCACCATCCAGGCATGGGCATGGATATTGCAAGCACACAATCAGCAATTGTTGACAAAAGAGCCTCATTTTCTAAGGATTTTCTACAGACAGTAAAAGACATAACTTCCTGTATGGAAGCTTCTCATTCCAATAGTTATTAGTGGATTTTGTGTTTCACTGACTCTTATTTGAGGGCCAGACACTTGGTGGAACTTGCTTTAATGGCAATCACAGGCAACAGACATTGGTCCCTTTGTATGTGAATGTGGCTGATTAATACTTCTGTAATTCTTCAGTTGCATAGAACATAGAATAATTTGCCAGAGATTATGGCAGCTAGTGGGAGAGATTGGTGATGGGATTCCTAGATGCAATGTCATAGGGAAAACTATTTCTAGCAATAAAGAAAAATTCCTGGGAACTGTAGCTTCTAATACTTTTTTTTTTTTTTGCTTGAAATGTCTTATTTGCTAGTCATTTTTTATTTCTATATTCCAAAGACCTTAGAACAATAATGCACTTGTCTTTAGGGTCTCTGCTTTTTATAGATGTATGTCAATCATTTTCTAAGTTATCAAGGCTCAGTATAAGAAGTGAAATAAATTTCATTAATCATGCACACATTTGACCATCAACAATGTGGTGCAATCTAGATGTCAAATATAGCCTCTGACTTTAAGAACTCTATGGAGAGACAGAAATTTAAATTGACAAGGCAGAAAAACACATTGAATTCTAATGTAGAAAAATACACACCTTGGTATGAGCATACAAAAGGGTGACTAAAGCAGCTTTAGTTTGTCTGTACAGTTTTGAAGTTAGTAGCAATAGATCTGTGTGTTGAGGAACAACCAGGTGGTTTATTCAGGATAAACCAAGGAGGAGTCAGAGAGAGACTGTGTGTACTGTCCTATGTGGCCCGATGAAAGCAAGGTTGGAAGAGATGGTCATAGGGATGTGGTCAACAGACAAGGCTGGAGGTTGGACTGAGGAGGGGTACAAGTGTATCTCCTGACAGGCTGTGAAGCATAACCTTCATTTGAGATGAAAGCAGGACACGCTGAAGGATTGTTTTAGACAACATGGTAGTAACTGACTGAACATTCTCAGAGAAATGGAAGCTTCGTTAATCTGAGGCATCAACAACTTACTTTACACCTAATGAGAAAAGGCTGAACACTATTGACCTAAAATCAGAAGCAAAGCAAATGTATCTGCTCTCATCATCTCTATTAAGCATTGAAAAGAAAGTGGAATGTAAATTTATTTCTGTTTTTGGTATAAAGAAAGCTCCAAGGAATCCTTTAACAAAAAACCATTAGAAGTTGTAAAGGTAAGATTATATATAACATAATGCTATTATATTATCAGTTGTATCTTAACACATTAGTATGAAAGATCTAAAAATAGGAAATTAAGTTCATTCAAAATGTCAAGAAGACTAAAATACACAGAAATAAAAATTTAGCCAGAAAAGTACAAAATCTGTAGAAAAAAAATGTTTAAAACAACTCAGGATCTATGGAGATGGCAAAGCATCCCATGCCTGGAGTACTTGATACTATAGTGACAGTGTACCCCAAGTTACCATGATGACAGTGTACCCCAGGTTCATCTTAGTCTAAATTAAAGCCCAAATTTCAAGTTCATGGCTGTTGGCATTGTTTGATTCATTGGTTTGTTTTTGACAAAGGTGTTTTAAGATTCATATGAAACTGTAGAAAATCTTGAATAGCCCATGCAATCTTGACAAAGAGAATGAAGCTGGGCAACTCGCATATCCTCTGTCATTACAAATCATCACAAAGCTACCCTTTCTAGTCAAGACAGTATCACAGCATAGAAACATGTCAATCGATGGAATAAAGTCAGACCCAGAGACTAATGCTCTATGGTCTATTAATTTCTATAAGGAAACCAAAACCATCCAGGAAGAAGAGCCATTGTTTAACAGCAATGCTATGACAATCTTAATGTGAAAGGATGTCCATCATGCACACCAGAAAGCCTCAAGATAGAACATATGTCTCAATGTAAATCTCTTAGAAAAAAACACAGGAGCTTTAGTAATGGTTTCTTGGATACGGAGCTAAAAGCACAAATAATAAGAGAACAGGGTTGATTATGTCAGACTCCATCAAAATGGAAACCTTTTATGATTTATACACTTTAGCTGGTAAAGTGAAACTTTATCTAGAATATACTTGTATCTCATACAATCCAGTAATTTAAAAACAAATCAATTAGAGTTGGCAAAGCATCTAATCATCAGTATTTCAAAAGACATGTGAATGACAAGTACATGAAGTAGCTTTCACTATCATCAGCCAAAGAAATGCAAAGTCACAGCAAGACACCACTTCACGATAGTAACAGAAACCTCAAGGAGGTGAGTGATTGAAGTTCATGAAGACATGCGGAAACCTGGATCCTAACACCTTGCAAGTGGAGACATAAAAGGGTTCAGCACCCTTGGAAAACAATTAGGTAGCTTTTCAAAATGTCATATGCAGAGTTACCATGTGACCCAGCTATTTATTCTTAGATGTATATCCCAAACATCTGCCCTTACAAAATTATTACATGCCAGCAATTTGGCTTAGCCAGTAAAGGCCACTGCTGCCAAACCTGACATCCCGAGTTCAAATTCTGGGACCCACATCATGGAAGGATGAAATAGGTTGTCTGACCTCTATGCATGCGTGAGCTATGCTATGCATGAGCTTGTATGCACAGAAACATGAACTAAGTAAACATGAGAAAAAGCATTATAGACAGTCACAACACTGTTTCTTAATTGCTCAAAGTGTACATCACCAAATGTCAGGCAACTGAGAAACCGATTAAAAGGTAGTATGGGCATACAATGGAATGTTATTCAGTAATATAAAAGAACACAATATGACATAAGATTCCACACAAATAAGCCTTGCAAACATTATGTTAAGTGAAAGCAATTAGGCACAAATGACTATTCACTGATTGATTTATTTTATAGATAATGTCTATACATAGAGCAAGTAGATTCCTAGATTCTAGCTCTAGGAGGAGTGAGAGAGTAATCGTTTAGTGTATACAGAGGGGAAGTAGATTTCAAGATTCCAGTTCTAGGAGGGGTGAGGGAGTAATCAGTGTATACAGAGGGGAAGTAGATTTCTGGTGGCTTCCAGCTCTAGGAGGGATGGGAAAGTGATGACTGAAGAATAGTTGCTAGTGGGAATTGAATTGCTTTGTAGGGAAAAGCCAGGGATTCGGGTAGCTCAAGCTGTCCTAGGCCTGACTATGTAGACAAGGACAGCCATGAATTTATGTTCTTCTGCTTTTACCCCCTAAGTACTAGACTGGCAGGTATGTGTTGCCATGCCTTATTAATGCACTGGAGTTCGAACTCGGGACTTTGTACATCCAAGGCAGTCCTAAATAAATATTTACTCAAATTAAAATAAAAGTAAAAGTGGTGTATATTAAAGATTTTTTTTGAACCACAACCATGCAGTGTATGAGTGTGTCAAAGCCTGCCTCAACCAAAGTACAAAGTCCAAAAACTCTCCTGTTCTCTGGGAACAACTAATGAGGTCCCCACCGAAGCAGCAGCTCTAGGGATATAGAGAAAAAGATGAAAGTTTGTGAAACATTAAATAAAGTGACTTAAGATTAGAGAACAATTATGTTCACAGGAAAAGAAAGGATTTATGAATCTAATCAGCTTTCCTATGTGGTACAAGGATGTGAAAGTCAAACAGTTTAGCATCCTAAAGCACTTGAAAATTGCAAGAAATAGACATTCTAACTCAAAACTAGTTTTTGTTTAAGGAGATAATGGTTTTCATACCCAGGATCTCTGACCCTGAACACCTGAACCTGGAGCTTAGAAGAGGTTTCCACATGAATATGGCTGTTTGGGTTACATTGATGAATAATTCCCCTGAGATCCCTTTTGGATCTAAAGCACAGTAAGAGCAGAAAAGTTCCCAAAGGATTGAGACATCTAGAGGAAATCTGATATCTGACCTATAGGTGCTCATCACAGGGATGGTGAAATGCTAGAAGATGGAAGGGCAGAGGAGTTTGCAACATCACAGACCATTTACCAGCGGGAATAGAATGTGGGAAGTGTACAGTTTAACCATGATCTAAGGAAGAAACCATATCAGGGACCGAAAAGGGAGTGGCGTTGGGCAGCCCTGAAAAATAGGTGTGGGTGAGTAGGGAAGGACAAGTCTCACACAGCGGACATTAGCTTTACGCCTGGAGCTGCTGTGCACTCTACAGATTTATTATTCTTGGGGTTAAAACAATCATTATGAATGGCTAACTTTCTGAGGGTGTTACTTAAACATTGAACATACATTAGAAACTAAATGGAGAGTCAAGAACAGAGCTTTGTGGCAAGGTAATCTATGAAGACTTGTTCACCTGGGGCAGCACCTGAGAATGGGGGTCATGTGCCCACCTGGGGCAGCATCTGAGAACGGGGGTCGTGCCCACCTGGGGCAGCATCTGAGAACGGGGGCCATGTGCCCACCTGGGGCAGCATCTGAGAATTTGGGGGGTCATCTGCTCATGTTATGATATATCACAGCTCAAGTTGAATCTTGTGTAGGCTCTCTCAGAATTGACTTCTCCCTTGCAATGACTAAAAACCCACTTTAATGCTGTCCTATACTACTGCTTTTCCAGTGATATATTCATCAAAGCCCCATTCTGTTAGCGGAAAAAAAATTTAATAATTTCTTCCAAAGCCTAATGAGTCCATGGATTAGGGCATTAGGAATTGTTCCTCTCAATTAATGACATTCCAGCTGAGCTGGCATTAGCTTAGTTTCTTGCTTTTTCACCTTCTTAATACTTTCCAGAAAATGTCTTTACATTTGTAAAGCCCAGTCTATTATTGAGGCAGAATAAGTTACCTTTGTGACTACACATTTTAGAATTTTTCAGTAGTGACGAGTATTTTGCCAAGTCTTTAGGCTAATTTTTAGGTCTTACAGTAACCGCCTTGCATCTAGCTGGCCAATGTCTTATTTCTTTTTCTTATCTTACAGGTGGTTGCAAAGAAACACTAAGCTAATTTTCATCTTGTCCTGGTAGTCTGACCAGCTTGAAAACTACCCCTTCTAGTTCTGACTGGGGTAAATAGTTCTGACTTGAAGGAAGCTTTTTGCTAATTCCCATTACTTGTTCTTATCAAATATTAGGTCAGATTTCTCAGACAAGGCAGACAGGGCTTTAGCTCTGCCCTTGCTGTCTTAATAGTCCCCTGACATTGATTTATCTGCCTCCTACAATGCACTTCATGCTGCTTTATCCAATAACTGGCACCGGGGCACACTAAAACACAATTAAGGTAAATCTCCTCCTAACATCTTCTAAATACAAATCCCACATACAAGAAAATGATGGATTAGAAAGAAACCCCAGTCTAGAAAATGCTAGCAGATTTTATTTAACATTTGAGATACACGATAAATCTGTAAGCAAAGGCAATTAACAGAACTTTCATAAAAACCATTTGAAATAAGAGCAACACAATTAAATTTGAGTGCAAATTGTACAAATACTTTTGTGACATGAGGCAAAGGGTTCATTTCCCTAAGTAAAAACAAAAAAAAAAATTTACAAGTAAAACAAGATTTTAACCCAACCCCGAATGGTTGATGCCTATAATCAAGCAATATTCAGAGAAGAGAACAAAACATTTTGGAGACTTGTGCCATTTCACTAGTAGCTACAGTACTAAAGGTACCAAAACCATGTGTAGGATGCACCATCAAATATCAAGTACTTATAGTTAGTGTCCAGGAATGCTTTGACTTAGGATGCAGTGTTAGACCCTGCTGGCGGTCCCCTCCTCGCCTGACCTCCCTCCCCCATTGCTTCTTCCTTCTCTCCCTTCCCTCTGTTGAAAATGACTCCAGGGCCTTGTACATAGTCACAGAATGTGTAATGAATGATTCTGAGAAGAATTCGAATTTACATGGCATTGCATATTATTATTCCAGTTTTGCACTATTATTATTATTGCATAATGCACATTTTAGGACATCTACTTGTTCTTTCATTTCTAAGAATCTTCAAAGAGCTTCCCTGCTACTTTGAGGACTATTTTCACTATCATCCATTCTCAGTCTCTTAAAGCAGAATACTTTCTTACTGCCTAGTAGTAAGTACTCCATTGTGCACATGTACCACATTGTCCTTATCTATTCTTCAGCTGAGAAAAAAAAAAACCTCAATGTCAAAACAGCACATAATCCAATAAAAAATGGGGTACTGACCTAAACAGAATTCTCAACAGGAATCTCAAAGGGCCAAAATATACTTGAGGATTTTCTCAACATCCTTACCCACCAGGGAAAGGCAAATCAAAAAATCTCTGAGATGCCATCTTACACCTGTCATAATGTCTAAGATCAAAAACACGAATGACAGTTTATTCTGGAGAAAATGTGGAGTAAGGGGGACACTTCTCCATTGCTGGAGGGAGTGCAAATTTGTACAGCTACTTTGGAAATCAGTATGGCTGTTTCTCAGAAAACTGGAAATCAGTCTACCTCAAGATCCAGCAATACCACTCTTGAGCATATACCCAAAGGATGCACACTCATACCATAAGGATATTTGCTCAACTATGTTCATAGAAGCATTTACATGACCTGTGCTTCTTCTCTGGCTGCCAGCTGGAGTTAAGCCCTTGGCCTTGCCCGTTCTTAGCACATGTTCTTGCCCCAATCGAGCAACACCAAGCAGCTATTATTTCTTATTATTACCTACACTGTGGATATACTAAGGAAGCCACCATCAATAATTGTTTGTAAAGTGGGAGCACATTGGCTGGACCAGAGCATCTCTTAGTGCCAGCGCTCAGCTGATTGAAGTGATTTCTGTAGCACTCCTATGATGCCTCAGATGCGATATTCTGTGGGATGCAATCACTCTGAAATTCCTTAAGGAATGATTTACTGCATTGCCCTGTGATGGGAGAGGTCATTCTGTATGTTTCTCATACTGGTTAATGAATAAAGCACTGTTGGCCAATAGGAAAGGAAGGTAGGAGGGACTAGGAAACAAGGAGGAAATAGGAAGTAGTAAGGAGGAGTCAAGATGGAGAGTCTGGAGAGAGCAGTATGCGGCCGCAGGCTCCCGGTAAGAAGAACGCGTGGACATACATAGATTAACACAAATGGGTTAATAACTAAGGCAGAGCTAGCCAATAAGAAACTAGTACCTGGCCAATAGCATTGTATCAAATACAGAGTCTCTGTGTGTTATTTGGGGCTGGCGCAGTGGCAGGACAAGACCGGGCGGTGGCGGGCGGAAAAAACCGAACTTCTTACAGATGGCGCCCAAGGTGGCTAGTAAGAACTTACTTACACTTAAAATTTAATAGAAGCTTAAAAAAAAAGGGTTTTAGAAACAAAAGAACAGAGACAAGCAAGGTTTCTTGCTGCAACATTTTTCTCAGTTAAACTCTTTGCTAGAGAAAAGCAGATATTCTCGCGGCTCCTTTAAGGGAAGATTCCTTACTTTGAATAAGCGGGAAAAAAAACACACAGCTTTTAAATAACTCTGTTAACAATTTATTGGTGTGTATGAGAGATGGCAATGGCAGTGACCACATCTCCAAGCCGGCAGCATGCTTTCTGGGTGGCAGCGCAGACCAAGGCTTTGAGCACAGCTTTCCATGCTGGCGGTAAAAGTACCCACCACCATCTTTGGTAAACCGCGGCTGACACAGCTATGACTTTCATTTTAACAATGTTGTTGTTTAACAGATAAAGTCTCATGGCCAGAAAAAGATAAAGATTTACAGTAGAGACAGATTCACATTAAGAAAAGGTGCTAAAAGTTTACAGTGTGTTTTAAAAAAATACATAGGCTTGGGAGAGAAAAATAAAATGGTTTTAAAGAGACAAAGAGGAACTGGGTGTTGTAGCACACGCCTTTAATCCCAGCACTCAGGAGACAGAGGCAAGCAGATCTCAGTGATTTGCAAAGTAAACCTGGTATGCAGAGTAAATTCCAGGGCAGATAAGAGTTACAAGGAGAAGCTCTGTCTCAAAAAATAAAAAGTAAAAGAAACAGAGTAATAATAAAGCCACATAAAGATGAAAAGCTCAGAGAGAATCTGGTTACTGTATGGCATTATATTGTCTTTATATCATTTGACTGCTGAGGAAACAACAACTGTTGAAGGAAATACTGCTGGATTAATTCAATTTATATATTTTAAAAATGCTTTGACTCAAAAATTTAAGTCTAAGGACAAGTTATTGGGGAAAAGGATTTCTATTTTTGTTTCCACAGAAAATAACAGGCTGTGGATTCCTTCCAGACTAATGTGGTTTGATCAAGCCAGACCCCCTGAAACAGAATTGCTGGTGATACAACGTTCAAAACAGCTTAAACAAGGCAGTCTTGCAGACTACAGCCAGGATTTCTACATCTTCTTAGGATCCCCACGACAGCGCCCCCTATCAGCAGGAAGTAGTTTGGAAAGAACGACGCCCAAATTCCCAAATATTGTTTATAAATGTTTGTTTTCATTTAAATGGACTTGGTTATAAATGGTTAATGATCATAGTCAATTCTTTTTCAAGGTAAAAAGGGAATTATGGTATAGATATGAATACTTTGTTTTGGAATGGATTTTCATTTATTGATACAATTTAAGGTCAATGTTGTGATATGTATATTTCTCTTCTTATGTATTGTGTTTATATAGCTCATTTTAAAATGTAACGTATAATTTAGTACAGATTTTACATAGTTACCTATAATAGTCAAAACTTATAGCTAAGTTAGTTAGGTTTTCTAGATATACAGAGATGTATTTGAGATAGATAGGCATTCTTCAAACCTTTCAAAGACCTACAGAATATGGCATTTAAAATGGTTTAGGGTTTTTCTTGACAGTGAGACATAACTGTTCCTGGCAACGCCACCTGGGTCAGAAAGGAAGATGGACATAGAAGAAACGTGTTATGGAGTTTGCTTTCAATATGGCAAGACTAGCCATGTGGACAAGATACTGCTCTTGTCTGGACTGTTTGACTTTATGCTGTATAAACTGGACATGCAGGACCCACAGAAAAGTGACTGCTGATTCAAGATGGACATTGATACAGAGTTCCTGCTTCATGGAAGAGTCTGCGAGACAGTCTGCAGGACACAGAGAAAAGTGACTGACAAACTGCCAATACAAGAAGACAGTTTAAAGTTTCCTGTGTTGCTGAAGAGTCTGCTAGACACACTATGGCCTATGGGCTGAAGATGGAAGATTACAAAAGAACCTTGGGTGACCAGGCAGTGAGTTGTCTCTGTCATTTCTAGAGCTTATATACTATCCTTCTGTGGTCTTTGAAGGAGTTGAAGACAGATAGTTATGGTTATAGTTTTCCTTAGTATGACTTTAGACACACAAAGATAGGATAGATGATGGAATATTTTCTTAAATCTTGCTAAATGTTAATGGACTAAATAGTGTTAACTGTGATTATTTGATAACTGTTATGTGATATATTTTGCTATGTTAAGGTTAAAACCCTTCTTTTTATTTAGACAGAAAAGAGGAGATGATGGGAGAGGTCATTCTGTATGTTTCTCATACTGGTTAATGAATAAAGCACTGTTGGCCAATAGGAAAGGAAGGTAGGAGGGACTAGGAAACAAGGAGGAAATAGGAAGTAGTAAGGAGGAGTCAAGATGGAGAGTCTGGAGAGAGCAGTATGCGGCCGCAGGCTCCCGGTAAGAAGAACGCGTGGACATACATAGATTAACACAAATGGGTTAATAACTAAGGCAGAGCTAGCCAATAAGAAACTAGTACCTGGCCAATAGCATTGTATCAAATACAGAGTCTCTGTGTGTTATTTGGGGCTGGCGCAGTGGCAGGACAAGACCGGGCGGTGGCGGGCGGAAAAAACCATACTCTTACAGCCCTGTCTCCAAAGTTCCAAGAATAATTATCAAATTCTACATGGAGACGCATGGAGTGTTAGACCATTTGTGGAAATGACACTCTCAAGACAGGACCCCAGGGATGTCGAGCTTCACTGGCTGAGATGGGAGAAACTGGGCCTGAGTCTCATTTGCATTATTTTTTTGCAGCCTGGGAAGGGGGTGCGTTTAAACTGTGCTCTACAACAACCAATCTTGTTTTTAAGACAGGGAAGCAACTACCTTTGGTTTCAATGTTTAACACACAGTACCTCTGGGTCACAAGATCTGATTTTTCTTGCTCTTCCATTAATTACTTAGAGGTTTTCAATCTCTAAAAATTTACCTGAAATGTATATTTTGTGAATGCAACTGATGCATTCATATTTTCACATATAAAATCAGATCCTTCTAAAATAAAACAGAGCCTGCATTTTGAGGTGTTTCCTTTGTACTAACTAAAAGGGGTTAACAGTGCTTAGTGGTTTCTTTGAAACAAATGCCTTCATCTTCATCCAATGAAGTTGCACATTTATTCCCACAAAGGACACTTTCTCCCAAGGTAAGGCACATGGAAAGTGTGAGCTCTCGGTTGGCCTCCATGGAAACTAAAATCTCATTCAGAATGGATGCTGGATTTATCGTCCCAACCATCCTTTCCATGTTTTTATCTTGAAGAGCTTCAGACACAGCACCTTGGACAGCAGCACATCCTTCATCCTGTCAGTCTTGCAAACAATGCACCAAGGTCCTCTTATACAGGGGACTGTCAGACAGTCAAAACATCTCATGGAGAAATGCTTCTGAAAAGGAGCTGGTCCAGAGACAGTGTAACTGACAGATGGGCTGGAAGGGCAGACTGATTCTGAAGGCATCCTTCCCCTTCTAAGGCCAGGTATAGCTGATTCTGGAAGACAGCCTAGCTCAGAGTTGTCCACTATGGCAATTCTGTCCTTCCTTTTTCCTCCGCTTGGCTTTGACTCCAGTTGTTGTTCTGGCCCTCAGAAACAGGAAACTCTGCCTCATGCTTGCAAGGGACATTACTTTTCTATCCATGGTTTAATCTCGGCGGGAGTGTGGGTTATGCAGGGAAAGGCCTTTTAGGAATGCCGCGTGCTGCTTGGACTTGAGGCTGGGTCCCTCCCTCAGGACACAAACAGAACTAGACATGGCATCTTCCTGCAGCTGTATCACAATGATACTCAGAGCAGAATTCCTGGATAGTCACTCCACACTTCACTTCATAATCACAGAGTCATAAATCTTTGTATGACTCTTTGAAAAATATTCTGTAAGTAAATGACTCACAGAGGCCAGCCCTTTGTCCAGACTGAGATTCTGCAGCTTTGTGGAGGGCCCCATGCTTTCTAGTGGCCATGTTGGCTGACAGAAAAGTGATGTTTAATGTTTTGTCTGCTACCACATTTCTGCTCTGGTGTCCTCCATGTCCCTGAGCTTGCCTTCTCCCTGCCCCCTCCACCCAGAGCCTCTAGCTGGCACCCACCACGCACCACACTAAGCCCTCTGGAAGCCCTACTCTCGGTTCCTGTGTTGATCCTCACAGCTTCCTGGCCCAGCTCCCTTGCCCTCCTCCATGACTGCCCCCTTCTGAGTTGATGTGGCTCTTTCTTCACCTTTAAGTGAATTATTCTCTCAATTGATGCCTCCCACCCGTTTTGTCTAGATTTTATCATTGCTGGAATTTCAGCTACTGTGAAATCTCTAAAATCACAAAATTTGCAGAAAAATGGATGAAGTTAGAATGTATAGTGGGTGATGTCACACAGTCTCAGAAAGAAAGAAAAATGTGTGTTTCCTCCTAATATGTGGGTCCTAGCCTGTAATGTATACACTTACATGTGTAAACAAGTATATGTGTAGGCAAGTATAGCATTTAGAAAGGAGGACACAGGGTAATATTGAACAGTAAGGAATGACTGATACAGCCAACAGTCATATGAGGAAATAAAGCTGTTTTTCTACTCTTAACTCTTACCATGATTTTTCCTTTGTGGTGGATATATGCATGGACATGTAATTGATGGCAAAAGTGTAAAACACCACGTATAGCTCTCTGGCTTCAGAATGGTCATGTTAACTGGAGAGAGGCTCATTGAGATATATGGAGTTTGGACAAGGCAAGTGCTTACTTGAGTGGATTCCTTAATTTAGCCATGTGATGTTTTTATTTATGTGTTCACTACAACAAAGTGATTCTTAATTAAAATTATAAGCTGAAGAGGTGGCTCAGAGGTTAGGAGCATTGGCTGCTCTTCCAGAGGACCCAGTTTTGAATCCTAGCACCCGAACAGCATCTCCCAACAATCAGATATAACCCCAGTTCCAGGAGATCTGATGTCTTCTTTTGGCCTCTGTAGGCAACAGGCATGCACATGGTGCACAGACAGACACAGATGCATGCAGTCATATATCTAAAATAAATACATTTACAAGTCCTTTTAAAACTAAAGAAATACTTATATCTATATAGTTAGCCCAAACGCCTCCTTTCACCTCTGACTTAATGTAAGTCATTAGACTTAGACTGTCTCATAGGATCTTAAGTTTACATGTGCAGTGGTTTTAGTTCATTTTCTGATACGGTAACAAAATGATCCTTCATAAAGAAGAGAGTTTACTGGGTTTAATTTTATGTTTTTGGTTGTGAGCCTGGCCTTTAATGGCTGAGCCATCTCTCCAGCCCTACTGGGTTTAATTTTAGAGGTAGAAAGCTCATGATCCCATGATCCCATCATACTAAGGAACTCATTGGCTGTATCATTCAAAAGTATCATGGCAGAGTTGGGGGCAAGAATGTTATTCTATAGTAAGATAGAAATTCAGAGGGTTAAGCTATGTTAATCTTATGTCTTTATAACAAGGCCCTCTGTGATAACCCAGTGAGGTCTCACAGGAGCCACCCAAGGACAGCATCCCAAGGACCTACTTAATCCCTTTGGGGTCTGCTTCTTCAAGGATATACTGTACATCTACTTTTACATCTCAACACACAGGACCAAACTTTTGACACATGACCCTTTGGAGAATACAATCTACCTGTCCTTGAAGCACGTAACTAATATAACACTCTGCGTCACTTTCATTTCCACACCTGCCCACTTCCCTCAGCATCGTCTCATTAGGTGGCTTCACCCTTCACCGTGTCCTTCCATACGTCCATGAATCGAATTACCTTATCTTGCTTCTTATTTGGTTACCAAACCACTTCCATTTCTCCTAGTTTAGAGTACTATTCTTCCTTATTTTGTTATTATTGAACTCGACTTTTAATTCTGTATTGTAACTTCTATTGTTTTAACGTAAAATGAACACATGCCATCCCCAATTCTGTTCATGAGTACTTGGTACCCAGTCGCTGTCAGTGTTTTGGGAGGTTGTTAGACCTTTGGAACATGGGGTCAGTCTAGAAAACACACACTTCTTGGTATGGGCCTTTGAAGATTACAGCTCAAGGTAGAACAGCTTCCACTCACACCCTATGCTTTCTGATCTGCCAAAATGATATCAGCAGCCATTGTCTACTTCCAGATCTACAGATGGAACTATTCTCTAGCCATGCAATCCCTGCCACAATGAATAGCTCATTTGGAAACAATGGGCTGGCCACACTGCCCCTTCCACTATGGAGGGTTCATTTGGAAACAATGGGTTGACATAAACCTTTCTGCCTTTCATTTGCTTCCGTCAGATAATTTGATCATACCAATGAAGAAGGTAATTAAAACACCATCCTCACACACAAGCTTCAAATTATCACTATGGGAAATATAAATCTGCTACCTTGCTACACTAACAAATTTCCAGGTCATGGGGTCTTGTAGATTACCAGGAATGAATACACTGAAGTCCTTTCTGGTGTTTGTGAGCTGCAGGGTTTGAAATGAATTCTAATTTTCTCTTCTACTGAGCAACACCTGGTCTCTGTGTCTTTGACGATAGTCTTTTCCATTGCCTAAAATTCTTCCCTTCTGTCTTTACTCCCCTATTCCACACTCATGTGCTAAGAATGAGCTGAAATGATGGCGTTGCCCAGGAAACAATTCCTGACTCCTAGGGGTTGTTTTATTTTCATCTGGGTCTAGTAGCTCAGTGATTTTTCTTCCTTTCCAAATGTTGTTTTTTTTAATATTTGTTTATAGGTCTGCCTTTGCTTTGTAGCACAGCCTCCCTGACATTAGAGGCTGTGTTACTTAACCTTTGTGACTAACCAGAAATAAAGTTGAGGGATTGTTTGTCCATGAACTGAACTGACTTGGAAGACTGGCTGGGTTTATAAGACACAAGAGTCTGAAAGACCATTTATCAAAAGCATGCCAGAGATAGACCAATTTAACTGGGACCATTTTAAATGGGCCACACTATCTGCATCAGGATCACCAGGGTGTCATAAGCTCTGATTACCTTCCTGGGCTTAATTGACACTTAACAAGATAGAGCTTTTGAAGAGATGCTTCAGTCCTCTAGTATTTCCGTAATAGTAGATTGCACTACTACAAATTCAGAATTATGGGTTTGTGGTGTGAGAAGGTAAAACACTATTTGCTCAGGGTAAATTTGTTCTTTGAGCACACATGGGAACCTTAGAAGACACAAGTTCATAAGCTTCTTTGTTCCACACGCAAGTATTTCCTCCTTCAGTTTGTTTTCAATCTGATTTAGTACACACAGTGAAAGATGTTGCAGACACTGATGCTGCACGAGTCTTACAGGGATGGATTTCAGCTCCATCCATAACCTAAGGCCAAGGCATTGTGGCAGGACTCACTCTTCCACTACTAGGTGATAATGGAAAAGATCACACTATAGTAATAGAAACAAAGGCACCTGTGAGCAGGCAGGTGACACCATCTGGGCCTGAGTTGTGACAGCACTGGTAGATAAGAAACTTCCTTGTTTAGGAGTAATGCTGAGGTTGTCTGGGTCCAGTGCTCAGAAATCCAGGTTTATGGATAAGCGAGGCAATGCAGGTTTCATTTACACAAATGTATTAAGGTCCATGAATCCACAAACAACAGCTGGTCTCTTCATTATTTTAGTATCACTTGGGAATCCATGATGCACTGACTAGATACGTATACTTTTCATTTAATTTCTGCTATACACTCCTGAGGTAGATATTGTTACGATACTACATTGTGGAGATGGATAACTGGAACTTAGAGAGAGAAGGACTTGTCTGAGGTCAAGTGCAGAAACAAGATCAAAGCCCAGATATGCTCTTACACACACCTAAGTGTGGTCATACCTGCAACATCAGCACCTAGAAATGTTTATGAAGGGTCAACTTTCAGTCTGTGTTCCAAGAACTAAGAAATGAGAAACTCTGGTAGAGGGTACAGTGCTGTGTACAGTACCACATGTTAGGGAGCAATTCTCAAGACTGGGTGTCTTACAAACCACAATGAGGACTGTTGACATGTAGCTGCTAGCTCAGAAGAATGAGAGTAGGGGCCATGCATCTGCATGAGAAGTAGACCCTTGAAAAGCAAGGCCCTAGAAACAATGTTCCCTGAAGCCAGGTTAGCTTCATCATCTCCTGGAAATCCCATTATTAGAGTATGTGACCCATGTTTGAAGGATACATGAGTCAGAAGGTCTGCATACCCAGGATATGAACCACAAACTGGTGATAGCCTGCTCATTGTAATGTACAGAATGCCTTTCCAAATTCCCAAGCAAGCATGGTCTATTCATTTATACTCAGGAACTGTCATGCGTGCCCATAATGTGATGGGTTTTCAAGGAATTTACTCTTTCAATTCAATATGGCACTTTAGATTTCTCAGAGCAAGCAAACACATATGTTCTGGAAAAGGGGATGGAAAATAGAAAGAGGTCCATAGAGAATGGGGCAGGATTGAATGGCTATAACAAAAATGGGCTATACGGAGATGGATGATTTGAGTTGGCCAAGGTTCTGAGCATTAACCCAAAATCTGGGTTAAGACTTGAAAAGCTGTCATTAAGATGAAATGGAAAGAGCTGTGACAATAACTTATTTTGATAAAGTAATTGCCATCAAGTACAAGTATCTGAGTTCAGTTCCTAGAATCCAGGTATAAAGTAGGCAAACATGTTGGTGCCCACTTAAAACCCCATCATTGGATAGTCAGAGGCAGGAAGATTCCTCAGGTTGACTAGCCAAGGAGTTCTAGATGAGTGGGTTCTAGGCCCATAAGACCATGAGACCATGTCTCAAAGAAAAGATGGCTATCATCAGCAACAATACATGAAGTGTCCTCTAACCTACACACGCACACGTACACGCACACGCACACACACACACACATACACACACACACACACACACACACACTGTTAAAGGGGAAACAACTGTAGATGATCATCTTTTCCATTAATCTAGCTCAAACCTGTCTGAAAGAGGTTGATTCAAAGTTGGCTGAACGCTATGAAAACACCTTTAATTAAAAAATAAATGAGTCATCTGACACATTTTGAACAAAGAGTTAATGACTTGATAAAAAGTGTCTAGCTTGTCAGGAAATAATGATATGAACATGAAAATGAGAGAAAAATAAAACAAACAAACAAGTAAAAGAAAAACCAGAACAGAGCGAAAAACAAAAACCCTAACGTTTCTTTGGTTTCCTCAACTGAGTGAAGAACAGGATGCTCTAAGCCACACAAATATTTGGATCCAAGAGAAGACATTTTGTAAATACTCTCCCATGACAAGAGGCTATTGCTCTCCATCAGTGAAACTCAGTGGCTGTACATTGAGAAATCCCAGGTACAGACTGTAAGACTCATACTGCCATGAATTCCAAACTTAATTTTGAAAATGCTACAAAGCCCAGGAATAGGACATTGATGTGTGGCTGGCTCCTTCTGCCAGAATTCCTAAGGTCACTAAGAGTCATGGTGTGCTGTGTGAAAATGGTCATGTGCAAATTGCTTCGAATTTGATTAAAATGTAAGGAGTTTTTAATGAACAGATACAATGATTGTTTTAGAGTCTTAGATAATATTGCCCACATTTCAAAATCAGGTCAGAGAAAGAGAGGACATGGAGTTGGGTTGTTGGGATGGATAGGATCTGGGAGGATTTGAGGGAAGAGAAAGTGTGATAAAAAATATATAAATTTTTTTTCAGTAAAAAAAATCAGAGAAAGAAGAAATGAGGTTTCAAAAATTGTATTTTAACTAAAATTCTTGGAGAAACAGTCATAAGATACTTAAGTAAACTGGAACAAGTTGGTAGTCTTGACAGCATGCTTTCTCAAAGGTTTCTCTGAAAAGAAGAGTTTGCTATAGAGTTTTACTAGTATCCTGTGACTAGATGATGCAGGGTAATTTCAGATGGGAGAATATGATGACCCTTTAAATAATCTTTAGGGATGTCAACATGTCTCAGGGGTAAAATGTTTGCTTCCAAGCCTGCTGACCTGGGTTTGAGTCCCAGGACCTACACAGCAGATGGGACACAATTCCCACAATTTGTTCTCTTATTTTGGCAAATGCATCAATCATACAGGTAAATAAATAAATAAGTGATGAGAAGATTTAAACTGTAATATTCTATATGATTAGCATAATTCATTTACCTATAATATCATGACAAAAGTCTTTCACACATGCAGTATTTTGGATTATATTCAGAGACAAAATTACCTTCTGAAAAATAGAAATACAACTAAAAGACCGACCCCTCCCAAAGACTGGCATCAAGTTGCTATCTCATCTCCATTACGTCAAAACTGTGGAGTACCACCCCTCCACTTTGAGTTAATTAACATTTGAGGTAACCAAGAAAAAATCCAGGATAAGCAAAGGTTCTTGGTGTTCCCTCGAAGCGTCTGGGCATGTGCAGAGCATCTGAAGGATGTCCAGACACTTCAAGGGATACCTGGAGAATGGCTTCAGATGGCAGCTGCCTCTTGACCTCAGAATGGAGATACCAGGTTCCCAGCCCTTTCTAGGGTGGCCAGCACACAATGAGGCAACAATGCAGGAATATTAATTCCCATATCCTTGACATTGGGGATGACACTGAGGGGTCACCCAGGTTCAGAACCCCTGAGACCTACAATGGAATAACTGAATCCTTCTGCAAGACAGACAGCTGCTTCCTTTTTATGTGCTGCCATGAAAATATTAATATTGTCTCCCAAGTTCCCTTCATGATAACCCCCTTTCATAGCCCTTCATCCCAGCAGAGCCAAACCTGGAATGATAGGCAATCTTTTTAAATGACTTCTTGTTGGAAATTCAACTGATCAGAAACTCAGGCCTCTTGAACCGGACTGGAACACAAGATTCAGGATTGACAAAAACCTTAAGATTTTACTGCCTTAAGAGTGAACTGTCTGAACAAGCCCACTTTTTTCTTCCTATTGGAATGACTTCCTTCATTACCTACATATGCAGGAGTGGCATCACACCCCATGGCCCTAAATTCTTTAGGGGCTAAGCAGCAGCAAATCTTAGATTTTTTTCCTATAAACAGCTGAAACCAAAACCAGGTGGTAAAATACCGCAGTTTTTCTGACTGTTCTCACGAGAAGACCATTTCCCAACGGGACCCTAGGCAAGAGAGCAGACAGTGTAAGTTTCGTAGGGTGAACACAGGCTGTCTTTCCCCTGCAAGCTCCTGAGAGTCTGGCCGGTACCTGGGCATCTTCAAATCTCTGTCAAGCTGCATGGGAAGAAGACAGGACGTGGCTTCTCTTCTGTTGCTGATGATGCCTTTGTCTCCACTATAGTCAGCTAGTACTATTGGGTGATTTCTCTTGAGCCATTATAGGTAACAAATACAGAGAGCCTTGTAGAACTGTTGCTGTGTAGTTACGTTGACCAAAAATGAGTATATTGTTTGTTCCTAGTTGTAGCCTTTTTGATACATCAGAAAGGCCCATGTCCAGCTCTAGATGAGAATAACCCCAATGAGAAAGAAAGGTCCCTAAGAGAGATAGTGGTAGCAGTCTCTGTAGGGAACCAGCAGTCTGCTGGCCCCACCCCCTGATGATGGGTGGGATGCTCATGGCCATGTCTTCTCTATGTCATGACTTACCTGGCTGCTCAAGCTTTACCTGGCTGCCAGGGAACTCAGTTACACATGCACAAGTTTCCCTTTTAAAGCAAGCACACCAAACATGCCTCTCTCTCTTGCTCTCTCTCTCTCTTGCTCTTGCTTCTCTCTCTCTCTCTCTCCATTGCTTTCTTTACCCCTTCTCTCTTTCTTCTCTCTCCCCTGCTTTCGGTTGGCCACCAGCTACCCCCCTTCTCTCCCCTCTATCAAGAAACTCCACGTGGGTGCTGAGTCTCATGTTTGTGTTTCATAGGCAATAATTATAGCAAAACAACAGCAGTCTCTAAATGATCCCAAAGTCAGAGAGAGGGTATTCTGGTGTGAAAAGTGAGGAGTTCCTACATAGCATGACTACCTACCATAAGGCAAAAGCAGAATTACCTGGGGTCAACTCAGTAACTCCTTCATGTCCAAGATAACATGCTTATTAAAAGCATAGTATTGAACCATCCATATCCTAGATCAGTAGATCTCAAACTGTGTGTAACAACCCCTTTGGAGGGTCAAATGACCCTTTCACAGAGGCCACCTAAGACCATCAGAAAACACACATTTACATTATGATTCATAGCAGTAGCAAAGTTACAGCTATGAAGTGGCAACAAAAATAACTTTATAGTTGGGGTCACCACAACATAAGGAACTGTATTAACGGGTCACAACATCAGGAAGGTTGAGAGCCATTATCCTAGATGGAGGAGCTATACCTTAACCTAGCATCCTTGGGACCATACTTTCCCTGCCCCACACACGGTCTATAGCTTCCTCAGGATCCCAAGGCCCGAGTAGACAGAGATGTATCCCACTTTAGACAGTTTGAACTCAGAATTGTCTGATGCCTTCTCATAGTCCAAGTGGTGTTTCTTGCCTGTAAAAGGAAGCCCAGTACCCTGGAGATGAGGTGAGCACATGCCTTGTCCCCTCTGACCCCAATCGCAAATCTCTCCTCATCCTAGGAAAGGCTACCCTTTAGCCTGCGGGACACCATGCCATTTATCATGGACCCTGACACATGAAAACTGAAGGTCCCAATGGGATCCATCCTGAGCTACCAAGGTTCACCAGACATTTCCTGGGACAATAGCTCAGCTTTATGTATAGTTTCACTCACACATATATAGTTTTGATTCAGGAAGACCTGTGCCAGCCTAGTAAGGTTAACAAGGGGCCTGCTGTGCAATTCACACATTTTTCAGGTAGAAAAATTGGAATGTGGGGCTGACTATGGCATTTTGCTCCCCCCCCCAGGGAAAAAAAATCATATAAAGTAATATACGTTAAATCACAGCAATTCACATATTTACAACCATCATTTTCAAAGAAAAGATAGAAGCACGTGCGGGAATTTCTAGAAATAATGGGCAGCCTAATTATGAGCATGAGGTGCATCTTGGTCCTTACAATCTCATTTAACAAAAGGTTAGAGAAAGAAGCTCTATCCAGGGTCTGAGAAGAGGGATCAGGGGACTGTGACATGAGAGGCAGTGACGGTCAACAACACGAGGCCTAGTTCTTTAAGCCGACGAGGGAAACTACCCGCATGCCGCCGTACATGCAAAGGTAACCAAGCTGTGCCCGCAATGCCCAAGGACAGTTTAGCTTTCTTGGGACCATGTGTACTGCCTGTTCCTCTTCTGAAATATCAGCTCTACTCCTCCGGGAAATAGGAAACCATTTTAATGGCATACAATCTGTTCAATAGGCCTATGTTCCTTGGAGACCCCGTGAGGGCTATATTTGCTGGAGGCCAAATAAGGACAAGTCACAGCTGAAGAGATGAGACCTTCAGTTGCTCATGGGCAGTGAACTCTTGAGTTCTGAGGAGCATGAGCAATTGACCTGAAAGTTTCCATGGTCCCTATTTTGCTATGCAGCCACATACATATTGAGGACTTAGTCACTCATTTGAGTAAATCTTTCTATTAAATGAAGAAGGCATGTTTTACTATGCTGACTTTTGAAAGCCTCGAAATTATGCCTTTAATTCTCTATATGATCATGTGTCACCTAAGGATGCTAAGCCGTGCTTCTGAGTTAACTGCGTTTCAGAGAACTACTTAGAAAGATCACTGCTCTGGGAGAAGAAGGGACTGCATAAGGTCCCCGAAAATTGTCCTAAACACAAAAATCTCCTCAAAGGACATCTGACAACAGGTCATATGAACTGGCTGCTGGGCTTCTTTGTTCACTTTGATACCCATACTCCAGCACAGAGCACTCTGGGAAGTGAAGATCCACAGGGTGCATCTCTGTGGCTCAAAAATGCTTCTGGAGACCCTGGGAGGTCTCCTCATCACATCTGTAGGAAATATTCTTGCAAAGCAGAGTCTTCTTAGTTGTCATTTTGTGAACTCCATGGATTTAGCTAAACATTTCCAGGTTCTAGTCATTACTGTTCTGGCAGGTAATTTGTGCCTGGAGTATCAGCAATTTAATGTTACTAATGAAAATGAAAGCTAATTAGGAAGAAAACAACAAACTTCTAAGCTCAGGCTAAGGTGAAAATAGGAAGAACTCATGGATGAATTTTATTCCAGTTTCCTTTGTCCACTCACAAGGGCAGATAAGACTTTGGTTGCAGTAATCAACCAAAAGTATCATCAAATCACATCTAGCATCGCATCTTGTTGAACGTACCTGCAACCCTTCAATGGCCAGCTTAAGGATTGAAGGTGTCAATTTGGAGGCTTGTTTGAAGGAAAAATTGCTCCAGTCTATAATTAAAATGAAACCATTTATCTGAAGCTCAGGATCTTCAATGAGAACTTCCAAGGACAGCAGAATGGCACGAAGGATGTCTGTGAAGGAGTTCCTGTGGCCAGAACAGAAAAGAGAGTGTGAGTCTAGCGAGTTGATAGATGGTGCACTGTGTGTGGTAACTCTGCTGCCCTTACCCCACTGCCCCATGGATCTTGCATGCCAAGTCACATCTATATGCAGAATGAATGAAAATAATTTGCTGAACATCCAGAACCAATGCTTCAGGGTGGCCAGGATGGGTACTTCCCTTTGATTTAGTCACAATAGCACTGTAGACTTAACGGGCGTGTCTTTCTTTTGCATCCCATGGCTCTCTGCATTCATTGCTCACACCCTGCAGAAACATCCCTGTACTTCATGCCCCATGCTCTGATACCCGCAGGGCAGGGGCTGGGCTACAAACCTGGCAGTATCGTCAGTACTTAGACACTCGATGAATCATTGATGAGCAAATTTACGGCTGCTTATTTGGATTAAATACCTTTTATTTCTTTCCTATGCTAGAACCTTGTAGAGAGTATAAAAACGCCCATGCTGCTGGTGTTGTATTTTTAGTTTTGATTCATGGATAGCAAAAAAAAAAAAAAAAAAAAAAAAAAGCAGGAAGAACAGCTTATTTTCATTTAAGGTTTCAGGTTGTGATTCAGAAGGGAAATCATTCTGAGTACATCAGTAACTATGACAACAGGCAGATGAATACAAACTAGAGTGGTAGTTCTCCAGGGCTGTATATAAGCCTTCACATCACAGTCCAAATCACTGCTAGCTTTCATTTAAACAGTTTTCAGACATGATGAAATGATGACACAAACATTTGCAAATGAGGTGGACTGAAAATCTAATGTTACAAGATTTTAAAGTCAATGTCTTTGATGAGCTAGAAGATAAAGCCTGAATGTCAAGTCTCTATAAATTCATCTTATGACTTCCTTCAGGCTTTCATTAAATCCAGAAGCTGGGTCGTGGGGTCACTATCAAAAGATTGGATTGCTAAGATAGAAATGTGGTTTTGAACTCTAACCATAACACCTGCAGAGCAGAGTTTGAGTATCTACGATTGAACAGAAGGCCAGAGATTTATTCCATCCCTATTATAATCTCAGAGTTCTGTTTCACACTTGTAATTGTGTTAGTATTCCCTGTCTCTACTTTCAAAGATAATAGTTGGAGGGAATCGGAAATGAGCTACATGAGTTGAGAGGGATTGATACCACTTGTTCATCTGTGAAGAGATGATGGCTTGGGTTTTACCTGAAATGAATAGGATTGGGGTAGATAATTCAGATAATGAAGAATGAGGTATTTCACTACTGAAGAGAGACCTAAATACAAATAAAAATAAACAACCCACTCTGTTTCTGGTCTTCATAAAAGTTCTTTTTCTCTGATACCCAGATAACATGTCCCTTCCCTCAACACACCCACTTAGATCAGATCTGGAATGTGGGTCTGGATAAGCACTCAGAGTTACACACACCATACATTTTCAACTGTGCAATATGATGCTTATGGACCTGTGTGAGCACTAGATGAAAATGGTAGCTCTTGGTGCTCTTCTTATAATTATTGTTTTCTTTCTTTTAAAAACACAGCCTATTTTAGAGATACTGTGGTCTTAGAAACTTAGGGTACGTTTTAAGAGAGTTGGTTTTGCTTGCAGCTTGGATTTCAGTTTAAACAGTCACCAGACAACTTACTAAGTGAGTAGTACACCTTTGTCTTATGAAGAAATATTGGCTTAAGCAGAACATGGTACCAGAACTATGTATTCAGGCAATGTCAAATGGTGATATAAAAATACCCAGTGGCCAGCTGGAAATGACCATTTGGGAACTAGGGACTCGGAGTTTGGATAAGCAAAGCTAGAAATGCAGCTATGGTTGCAAACAGGGAGGAGTGATGAGCAAAGGGGTCAAGACCAGGCTGGAGAAACCCATAGAAACTGCTGACCTGAACAAGGGGGAGCTCATAGATCCCAGACTGATAGCTGGGATCCAGTGTAGGCCCGACCCATATTCCCTGAATTTGGTGTTAGTTGGGAGGACTGGGCAGTGTATGGGGCCTTTGGTAGTGGATCAGTATGTATCCCTAGTATACGAATGGACTTTGGGAGCCCATTCCACATCCCTTAGCCTGGCCACATGGGGGAGGGCCTGGGCCCTGCTCCAAATGGTATGACAGACTTTGAAGATCCCCCATGGAAGGCCTCACCCTCCCTGGGGAGCAAAAAGGGGATGGGATGGGGGTTGGTGAGGGGAACAGGGGAGGGTGGGAGGGTGTAGGAACTGGGATTGTTATGTAAAACAAGGGTGTTTCAAATTTAAATAAATAAATAAATAAAATACAAACAGGGCTGAGAATCCAAGTCTTCCATAAACCCTATAGACAATGGTGAAGGCGAAGGAAGAATTAGAAAAATAATGAAGGTGAAAGGATCAAGACAGAATGATTAAATAAAAAGAAGCTAATGTTCTTGTGCATGAAGAACTATTTCTACATCACCTACTCCAGGTTTTCATGTCCTGCCTGCTCATTAAGGACATAACTCTTATCTGTGTGATTTGCCTTGATTTATGGCATGTAGACAGACCCAAAAAAAAAAAAAAAATGCTGTCAGTTTTTAGCCTTGTTCTTCAAGGACCTGTCTTGTCATCCTGTTCCCCTTTGACTAATGTCCTGGTCAAGCCATACACAGCTAGAATGATAGACTGAGAATGAGACAGACACAGGACAGTGAGACCCAGCTGGCTGTCAGGTCTCTCTTGGGAAGCAGAAAGTCTTGTCACAACCTTGCCTGGATAGAAAAGCAGGAATAAACAATTGCTTTTTAAACTGTTAAGTATGTTGGTATGGTTTGTTGTGTGTCAATAATTGTCCAAGACAAGAGAATAGGTTTAAAAACTATGGCGACTGCAAGGTTGAGGAGAATGTAGAAGGAGAAATGACCAACATGTTCACAAGGAGATCTTGTTATTGTTTAGTTGTTTGTCTGATTGATTTTCTGAGACTAGGTCCCAGAAATGGCTTCCCAGAATGGAATCCCAGAATGGCTTCAAATTCCCAATCCCACTATCTCTGTCTTCCAAGAGCTGGGAATATAGGTGCAAACCACCATTTCCAGCCACAGAGCACACCCTGAGGGAGTTTTGAGGGAGAGAGAGCACTTTAGTTGATGGTTGAAGTTGGGAATTGGTAATTATGAAGATATTTAGTAAATTAACAATTTTCTACTTTATTCTACTTCTTAAGAAAGAGATGTATCTTCACCCAGAGCATATTCACTCATGTCCACTTCTAAAAGAAGACCAGAATTCAGAGCAGGCATCAGCAAGAAGAACGATGTTCCATACATGAGGTGATTCCAGGGGTAAACTAAAAAGATTGTGGACTCAGTTTCCCTTCCAGACATTGACACATTTCACTTTTATAGGCGGGCAAGGTAATGGCAGACAGGCCAGGTACTGGGAGCCTTGCTGGAAATATACCCTCACCTTAGCTGGAAATATACCCTCCATTCCCTGAATTCCTGGCTTCTCATATAAATTTCCTGTTCCTCTTTCTATTTTGTAGTATGCTTCACTTGTGTAATACTCCTAGCTATTTGGAATTTAAAGTCGACACCAAACTAAATAATTTATGTAGATAATCCACTCTGGAGGAGTTGGAGCATAACTGCCCACTCCATAAACACTGGCCACATGCTCTTCCTTTCTGGAGAGTAGAGTAAGGAGAGGAGACACTACATAATGGGGAAACCTGGGGACTCAGCATGAGCCAGGGGACCAAGGATGGTATCACTAAAGAGACATTGCATCGCATTTTTTCTTGCAATGATGTCAAAAATGGTACTTTATTTCTCCACATCATGCTGCCAGACCAATGACGAGGAAAACACTAAATAAATTTCACTTGTAGGACATTCCATGAAAGAGATGACCAGGATTTCTCACAATTGTGAAGTGTGTCAAAACACAAGGAAATGCTGAGTGATTGTCACAGTTGAAATGACTCCAAGGAGACATGACAACTAATATAGCATGGTCTCTTGAGTGGAGTCCCTGAGACAGAAGAGACATTGGTAAAAACTGAGGTGATCTGAATGTGTGGAACATAGTGAATAGGAATAGCTTAATGTGGTTCCTTAGTTGTGACAAATACTGCAGACTAAGACATTAATCCAGACAAACCAGTTGCACACAGGACAATGAGTAACTCTTGGTGGTTACTCACCATAATTTGTAAGTCTAAAATTGTTACAAAAACAGTTGTTTTTTAATACAACAGGCCTCTGGAGCTTATGGCCTGTTACCATGAGTCTTTGAGCTCTAATAAGGTTTCTAGCCAAACCAAAATGGCTGTTAATTCAACTTAAGGCAAATTGTGGTCATAAGAACAACAGCCATTTTCAGAGTGTTTTCACCAGATGGACTAATGTGGACTATTTAACTCTAATAACCTGGAGGAAAAAGATTAATTTTTGCCTGCAATCACAATTAGATTTGAATATTTTAGCATGTATTTCAAAATGAAAGAACAGTTGAAAATTGATATTTGCATTTCATCCATGCTTTCCATAATTTGCATAGCTTTTGTATTGTCAGAGTTTAGTGTGCAGTTTTTAACCTCCTATGAAAACACTATGTGGACTGTAAATTGCCAATGAAATGTAAGGAATTATCCAAAAAAGGGATACTTTGAAATATCCCCATAAGGATTTTGATTAACTAGGACGTAGCAGGGGGTTTTAAAAGTACTTCATCATCGTACAGAGACCACCTAGAGACTATGAATATAGCTCATTTTAAGGTTCTCTTGCTGTGTTTACAGTTTTATCATTGCTTAACATCGCCATTTAAGGCTTTAAAATCCACTACACGTGAGAAACAAAATAGTGTAAAGTAGCTGCTACCAATTAGAAAATGTTTAGCTTTCAAGAATTGACTCATTTCTTGACTTTGTGGGAGATATTCTGAGACTTCAATCCCAAGGCTTGACACATAGAAGAAAAAGCTGTCATATATGAGCAGATAACCATGTAGGGGTGTGACGGGATTGTAAATAATCCTTGTTCTCGGGAAGAATGGGAGAGAACTTCTCAGCAATTTCCATACACAGTGCATATTCTTGCAGTAATTTTTCTATTGTAGAAAGTAGTAATTAATATTTGCAATTAAGATCTCATGTAAATGTTAATATTTACCAAACAATGTGACTGAATGTCTCTATGAATGTTTTTCTTGAGAATTTTAAAGGTCACAATAAACCACTGAGTAATGCCAAACATGGCCTTATGCAGGTACTGTGTCTTAGTCACAGTTACAGAAACATTTACCTATGCGTTCTTCTATATTTTATCTCCATTTAAGACTCCCTTCAAATTAACCGCCGTCCTAACTGATAGTGATGCCTCAGACAATAAGGAGAAGACATCCACAAGTGGAGCTCCTCTGGAGTGGCCTCCAGGCAAACAAGAGCCCTATTAGGCATGATGGCAAACTAGCCTGTACTTTTGGGAGGTGTCCCTATCACTTCCCATACATGAAAACACCCACAGAGAATGAAATTCAGCAAGAGGCAGCTTCTTGCTTCTCCACACGGAAGCTGCTTTTTGCAAAAGCATTTTGCAAGGAGAAATGTGAGGTGGACATTTTTGAATGGGCAAGCGTTTGTACGGCATGAGATGTGGGATACCCTTCCTGGTCACCATGCTTCAGTGGTGGCAGAACAATGGGAAGTATGCAAAACTCAAGTTTATTGAGTTCAAGTGAACCTGTTTCTTCCTCTTTTTGGCTCATGGGCCTTTGGAAAATGGTCTGGAATTCAAGTGACACATTCTCTTAAAATTCTAACAATTCCTATGTGATTTGACAATGTCATTGTTCTATGTGTTATTGTCTTCCTAGGGCTATTAATCCCTACTCTTCCATGTGATAATAGAAAGTAAAAATGTTTGTCTAAAAACATTAGGGTTGAGAAGGTTGCTAACCAAACAATTTGGTTTCTCTATAGCAGGGTTAATATGAACAGAAGTTGAAACTTAAATTTACTCTCCTAAATTTTAGTTAGAAACTCCAACTTCCCTAAACAAGAGAACGGAAGGTAGAATCCTAGATTCTGCCCCACAATATGCTAGGATAATCTCCTCAAAAGGATAAAGGAAGGGAAGGAGGAGGTGAGGAGGGGCATGCCAAGGAAATAAAGAGAACTTTACAAAAAATTCACTTGTTTTAGTTTGATACTATTTTGGTAAATATAGAACACTCTTGAATTTCTGTTACCGTGAGCATAAATTTCCTTGTAATACCAGAATATTTAATTGCTTATTGATATGAGTAATTACAGTATGAAAAACCGCCTTCAGAGCCACAGTCTCAGAATACTATGTAATATCTTATAGAACACAAGAGTCAAGTTCCAGAATGTGGAGTTGTAGCGAAGAGGCAGGTTAGTGTTTTAGCACTTTTTAAATAGTGGGTTCAGTTCTAATCACAAAGTCTGACTTGGCATGGTGTGTGGTTTAGAAAAGTACCTAGACTCAGTGCTAAAGTAGTCTGTATAAAGCATGGCAACAATCCTTCGCCACAACCCAACCACTGTTTTCTGAACACAGAACACAGTCTGCTCTGATAATGGCCCTGGTTTTGAAATAGTGCAGACAGAAGAGGCAATACAGGCATTAGGAAGATGGAAAGGAGAATGGGAGGCAGGCTCTTATTGGGGAGGAAAGGGTGTAGTCCAGAGGAGAGGAAAGTGTGTAAATAACATTGGGGATATTTGAAAAGTCCTTAGGGAAACACTTTATAAGCTTATGTAAAAATACATATATAACAAAACCCCTAGCACCAGACATGGGGAAACCTCTTTTTGAATTGTTGGTCAATGTTGGAGAAGGTGTTCAAGAGACTCCCACAACAACATATAGGCTATTGCCTCCCAGGGGTTGTAGGTGAGGCTATGTTGCTGATATTGCATACTCTGGACATAGAACTTGGAGGACTCAAACTGCAATTTATCTAGCATCCCCCATGACGACTAGCTCCTATGGTATTAGAGTGTTCTGTGCAAGCTGCCAAGAGGGGAGAACAATTGATAATCCTACCCATCTGTAAAGCCTGTGAGCTACAACAATGACAAGCTTGGCAAGATATTCCTAATCATACAGTAGAAGTACCATTATCCTTAGGGATGCCAACAGATGTCTATTGGACTTAAGGCCCATTAGATGTGAGAGAATTATTGCAGGTGCTGTAAACCTAGACAACTACTTATGGCTGGAGGGAATATAGAGGAGAACCTACACCAATAACATTTTTATTTTACATGTATTCTAAACACTTGTCCTTATACTCAGAGATGTAACCCATCCCACTATATTAAAAAATGCTGGCTGGCCTGAGCTTGGGTGGGTCTTTTGCAGCTGCTGTGAGTTTGTGGATGCAGTGATCCTTTAGCTCTCACCCCTCATTAAAGAAGCTTTTGTGGCAGGCACAGGCTACTGTGGAGAGCCATGACTGGAGAAATGCAGATAATGAGGGTTGCTGTGAACTGAAGGGTGGACCTGTCCTAAGTCAGGATTAGTGCAGCTCTCAGATCTCAGCAGGGAAGTTTCTTTGTTCAGTGGATGGAGGTTAATACAGAAACTCATAACTGGTCAAAGGGCAAGGAGCAGGTAACTGTAAGAAATGTAACATTTACATTTAGTCAGAAATGGAGCATCTATATCACTCCCCTCAGGAGGCTCAGGGAGGTGGAAAGATTACAAAAACCACAGGTCATGGAGAGCCAGAGGGAAAGAGTCTCTTCTGGATTTGACAGGACCACTTCACTCTACTGCTCACAATACCCGTGGTTGCCTGTACAAAACCCACACGCAAGCAAACTGGCGTGCATTCTAGGTTAGAATGGGAAGAAGGAAGGGTTCATGAACTCCCAGCTCCAAGGAGCTATGGATATTTGATGGTTTCTGGGCGGAGTCAGTTTTCTTGAAGGGTGTCTTGCCCCACACGCAGAAGAATATAAACAACACTAACTGGAGTTGATAGCTCATTGAATTTATAAAAGATATGAAGTTGGAAGGGGGAGGGGTGATGGTGTGTCTGGGAGGAGCTAGAGGGAGGCTCTGAGAATGAATATATACAGTGTGCACAAACTTCCAAAAGTAGTAAAAAACATATGTCAATGCAGAGAATAAGTGACCACGGGCATGCCACCTTCAATGAGAGCATCTACACCTAAAACAAGAGAATGTTATAGGAAGGCAGAAAGATTGCAAGACCCAGAGGGCCAGACTGCCTGTGTCTAGATAAGGTTTTCTAGCTATGACAGGATTGCTGTATCCACAAAAGCTCAACAATGTCGTTGCCCAAAGAAGACTGGAATAATAATACCAGTGAGTGTCCCAGTGTAGGTGGGAAGCTTTCCCATGGCCACACCTTAAAAGAAGAGCTACAATCAATGGATGACTATTGAGAGGAGACTCAGTCTTCCCCAGACACAAACCCCATGATGGGCTTCCCAGTTCAAGGCAGTCATCTCTACACATGTGTACATAAGAACAACGTTAATTAAACTCAGTTTTTTTAAGGGAACATGGAGGCATAACAAAACAGTTATAGGAAAGGCTGTAAATGTCAAAGAGAGGGAAAGGAATGAGGAAGAGTCAGAGGGAGGATGGAACTTACATGAACACGGTTCTCGTGTATGAAATTCTCAGAACCATAGGAACTTTAATTTTTAAAGTTTTACATGAAAAAGAACAAACACAAAGGGATACTAAGAAATATCAGGATTAAAAAAAAACATTGTTTCTGCCTCTTGTATAACTGAATATCTAAGATGCTGCTACCTAAAATTTGTGAAGAAAATGCTCCTTCACGCGTGGGACAGTCTCCAGGACTCCCTGTGCAGAGGGAAGCATGGCTGAGCTCCAGGACGTAGGAAATTAGTCAGAATGGCTACCGCACACTGTGTCACTGTTAGTGTTAACATGGCCCACACTGAGGCATTCCTGTCACATGAGATGGAAGCTGCTATAACCTGGCAACATGTCTTCAGTGGAGACTATTATGGTCCTACCTGCCTCTCTGGGCTACTCTATGAGCTCTAGCAGAGTTGGGAACCTTGTGTATTTCTCTCTTAATCCCATGCAGCCATCCTCTTTCTCTCATAGCAGAAGCTCAATTAATAATTGCTAGTGATGACGGAAGGAGGGAAGGCAAGTCAGGCAACGCACCCACATATTTCCAGACAATGACTACAGAACAAGCTAACTCTGTACCCACTGGCGGGCGCATTCTCACAGTTCAACACTGTCCATGCTTTTACTGATGCCGGATGTGTGCCTTCTACTGCCTTCCCTGCCCTGGGTCAGATTAATGGAGAGCTATGTGTGACTGAGCACCATGGATGCAAGCAGAAGAAAGAAATGAGACCTTCTAGCTTTGCACTCGCTGTTTTCCTTTTCATTAAATTTTAACTTATTTTTTTCTTATTTTACATATCGATCCCAGTTCTCCCTCCATCCCTCTTTCCCTCCCTCTCTTCTTCCCTCTCTCTCTCCCTCCCTCTTTCCCTCCCTCTCTGCCTCTCTCCTCCCCTCTCTTCCTCCATGCCATGCCCCCTGACCAGCCTCCCATCCCCCCCTCAGCTCCACAGGGAGGGTGATGCCTTCCAGGAGGGATCATCAAAATCTGTCAAGTAGGAACTAGACCCTCCCTCCTGCCTCTAGGTTAAGGGAGTCTCCCTCCATGGGGAATGTAATCCCAAAGTCCTTTTGTGCACCAGGGATACATCCTGGTTCCACTGTCAGAGGTCCCTTAGACTGCCCAGGCTTTCCAACTGAGACCCATGTTTATGGGGTCTGAGTCGGTTCAATGCTGGTTTCCCAGCTAGCAGTCTTGGGGACCCATTAGCTCCTCCTTGTTCAGGTCAACTGTCTCTGTGGGTTTCTATAGCCTGGTCTTGTCATCTCTCTCTGAATCTGGATTCCAGTTTGGCTCAGTATTTATTTAGCTTCTGTTTCCATCAGCTACTAGATGGATAAGTCAGTCATCAATCTCATTATCAGGGAAGGACATTTAAGGTAGCTTTTCCACTGTTGCTCAGATTGTTAGTTGGGGTCACACTTGTAGGTCTCTGGACATTTCTCTAGAGTCAGTTTTCCCTTCAAACCTATAATGGCTCCCTCTTTTATGGCCCCTCTCTCTCTCTGTTTTCCTTTTTATGAGGTTTTGTTTTTGTAGTTGTTACTGTTTTGCTGTTGTGGTTACTTGGCCCTCTCTTCTGGTCTCTTCAGTAGCCAATACTACAAGCATGTGCCACCACACTTGGCTCAGATTTGATTTTGATTTAATTAAAGGCCGTACTTGCACTGGCACGTGGCTTGTGTGTGAGTGAATGAAGTCAGTGAGGAGACGATACTGCGGAACAGTTAATAATGAATGCTTGGTATACATGGACAGACAGGAAGGCTGGTATGACACAGCATTTCATTTGACGAGAAAAAACTAATCCACAAAGACCCCTTCATGATACCTGAAATGAAACTGAAGACGGGGGTAATCTCACTCGGCAACCTTTATTGAGCAGGGAGATAAAAAAGAAAAATGAAAAGACTTCAATGGAAGTGAGCATTCTATCCATTACTGAAGAAGGATGGAAAATTAATTTCATGCCTGTCTATTTTGGTAACTCCCTTGGCTGCAGAGTACCAGAAAAGTAAGACTTAGAAAGAATGTCAAGAATGCAAATGAACACTTGATATAGTTAAATAAGCACTGTTTTTTAGTTCTTCTGTTCTGGCCTCTCTGTCTCCAAGTAGAGTTTCTCAAACTGAGGCTTTCCTACATTCATTATCCAAAAGCACATGGCTACTTTCCAAGTTCCCCAGCCTTCCTGTACAATTTCACAGTGGAGAGCATGCCCCCCTTTACACACACACCACCTCTAGGTTGACATAAGTACACACTGATATACTGATATCCCAGAAAAATTTATTGAGCATTAGCTATACAGCTAGTATCATATCTACAAGGCCAGGGTCACAAACATCTCCGTCTCCCCTTCATGTGGGCACTGGTGGAATTCAGTATGCATTTCCAGATCTTGTACTGTGTTTATGGTAACATATCAGTCACTCCTTGAAATGGAATATTCTTTTCCTGAGTTGATCTGATTCAGAACCATAAAATCACTTTCCTGTTAGAACTTTATGTCAGAAAGCATGTGAGGAGAACATCTCTCTGATGGTACCATGGTACTTTAAATGATGCTACACTTTGAACCTCTTCCCTCTTGGTGATACTCGGCAATCACAATCAGAAAATAGCTTTTCAAAGTAACCAATTGTGAAAATAGTGTGCATTACAAAGTGACTTATAGTGCAGCCTGCCGTGCAAAGCATGCCAGTAACGTGATGAAAGTATACCATACCTCATAATTTTAATTAGTTCTGAAAAATGCCCACTGACATCAAAACCTTCAAAACTTGATGTTTAGCAAACAGATCAATGCATTCTGGAAGAATCACAAGATCTAAAAACCAAGGGAACCTCGGTTCTAAACTTAGTTGTCTATAACTGAAAATCTGAACCCTCCAGACTGTGAGTAATTCCCACAGTAAGGACAGACTGAACTTACAAACTCTGCCATCCTTTTAAAAAACTTGGGGCTGAAGAAAGGGTTCGGGAGTTAGAAGCACCTACACCTCTTCCTGAGGACCCAGGTTCCATTCCCAGCAGACCCATAGCAGGTGGCTCACAACTTCTCGTTACTCCAGTTCTGATGGACCCAAAACCTCTGGTTGGCCTCTGTGGGCACTTGCACACAGGTGGTGCACACACAAACACATAAATGAAATGTATTTTACTATGGGTGTTGGCAGCACACTCCTTTAATCACAGCATGCAGGAGACAGAGGCAGATGGATCTCTGAGTTTGAAGCCAGCCTGGTCTACAGAGCAAGTTCAAGAACAGCCAGGAATACACAAAGAAACCCTGTCTCAAATAAACCAAAATAACTAAATACATGCATACACACCTATATACATTCATATACAAACAAATACATAAATAAATAATCTGGTCTTTTTAAGGACAAGCCATGGAATCAGCCATACTCAATCAATATTCATGAGAGACATCAAAGAGAAAGAAGCCACAGTGCATTGCTGGGACTGGGACATGAGGCTAGCTTCCTAATCTTCATTTATAGGAATGCAATGTGTTTGTAAGTTGCTGTTTCCTACCTGCTGTCACTCTACAATGACTGACTGCATCTTCTTCAAGGCCCCTCAATTGGATATTAAAACTTGAAGGCTTCAAGCATGGTGTGACCTTTACAGCTCTTACACTCAGAGAGATGCTGGTCTCTGAGTGCATGGTTTCAGGGTTAGGGATCAGGAGGCAAGTCTGGTGGGAAGAGTTCTAGGTCTAGATCATTTCTAATGCTTAATGTTTCACAAATAACAATGATAACTGATAATGGCTTGCTCATCCCCTGAAAACAGAGTGCATGTGCCTTCATAGGCCAGAGGGAAAACATCTCCTGGACATGAACATAAATGATCTGTCTGCTTATGTTAAGGTAGAGATGTGGAAATCTTAGTTTTATCATAAAACAGTCTGTAGGTACCCACTATACCCAGCTGAGCCAAACAGATTATGAAGAATAAGAATGGCAATTTAATTTTTAAAACTCATACTTGTTTATCAGTCTATTTTACTGTGTGTGAGAGGGCTGCCTATGTGGAAATCAGTAGACATCTTGAAGGACTCAGGTTTCTTTTTCTACTCATCCTTCTATCACATTGGTTCTCTGCACTGTCTCATAAGCCAGTGAGTTGGGAGTTCTTGTGACCCTACTTTCTGTCCCTCAGTCAGACCACAGTCTCACCATTATATTTTACCTAACTGTGGAAGTGTGTGTGTGTGAGAGAGAGAGAGAGAGAGAGAGAGAAACAGAGAGACAGAGAGAAACAGAGACAGAGAGAGTTTGATAGTTTTATATCAAAATTCTAACATAAAATAATGAACATAGGGAAACACAACTCATCAACAACAGAAAACAAACAAGAAAAATAAAGAAGAATTAGGTAATTTTTATTTAATGTGTGGGATTGGTTTATTTTGTCCCACCAGGTAATTTTCCCATGGGAGCTTTGATGCATCTCAGGGAATTATTTTATAGGCATGGTTAAAGACAACGTTGGTTTCTTTCATTTAATTACACCACAGGTTATCACTTGGCAATTCTCTAATAAATTAGAGCCAGCAGTTATTATTTATTGCTGTCATTATTCCTCAGGAGACATTGCAAAGCATTGGCAACATTTACCTTATTCATCTTCAAAATAGGTCCCAAATATTCCCCACTCTGAATAGCAGAATAGAATTTTGGAAATTTGTGTATTCATATAAATACATATACATCTTAAATTCTCACAAAAAGAGAAAGTACATCTTTCTACTTAGAATTTTGCCATAGAGTGATAACTAGAAAACACTAAAAATATAGGACATACTTTAGAAAATCAGTAGTTTAGTGTCCAAGGAGGAAACTTGTTGATGCTTTCCTCTGGAAAATTTGATTTCAAATTTTCTTTCCTGTTTTAATCCTTGAATGCTAAAATTGATGAGTCTTTGCCTGCTTAATTTCTGTTAATCAAACCCCAGGAGTGAGTTTCCTAATTCTGATCAGACTGCACATTCCCAGGAGAGAACACTAGGCCTTTCTGTGTCCTCTTCTGCATTCAGGAGTCATTGACTGCACTCACCCCTGTAGGATTCTCTGTACTGTGAGACAGCACATAAATATTGTAAATAACTGCTGACCATGGAAATCTCAGGTGAAGTACAAAGGATCATGACTAAGACTGGTTCTTACAGAGCAGACTTGCAATTAAAATACAAGGAGGCACTTGAAAATTTGTGATAATAGTGACTTTTAAATGGAACCAGACCTACCCCTCCTCACTTAGGGTATATTGGCTACAGACAGCACAGAGAGAAAGGGCATGGGTGATTTTCACAACACTAAAGAATGCTACCAGCATTTGTTTGGCTGAGGCTGGTAATGAATAATAACCTTCAAGGTGCAATAAATCCAGAAAACAATCCCATATGTTAGCAAACGGTTTAAACTGTTATCTTAGATGCCACGATGAAGTCCGTTTCCAGATAAGATCGATGAAACCGTGAGAACAATTCATTGGCAATTGAAGCAAGGATCCAGTACGCCTGAGACTCAGAGAACAATTCAGGGAAGAAGTAGTAGCTGAAAGGGGCGGCTGGACAATGCATGGAATCAAGACCATTTCTTCCCTTTCTTCCTGCTCATTTAGAACAGTCTTCTGCTTTGTGGAACCGACTCCTCACATTTTAAGTCTTGAGCAAGTTTCACTTTCTTAGAGAGGCTTTCCCATTCAGGAGTTCACAATCTATTTACCAGAAATCGCCCTGATCATCCTCTCAGCCTCACTTTGACCTGTGACCTCTGACTCTTGAAGCATTCTGAACAAGTTTGCACTCCCACCAGCAGTGGAGGAGCATTTCCATTCTCCACTTCCTCTCCAGCATAAACTGCCATTGGGGTTTTTGATTTTAGCCACTCTGACAGGAGCAAGATGGTATCTCAGAGTTCTTTTGATTTGTATTTCCCTGATGGCTAAGGATGCTAAGCAATTTCTTAATTGTCTTTTAGCCATGTAAGATTCCTCTACTGAGAATTCTCTATATAGATGTGTACCTCATTTTTTAATTGTATTATTTGGTGTTTTGCTGACTAGCTTCTTGAATTCTTTGTATATTTTGGAGATCAGATGTGGGGTTGGTGAAGATCTTTTCCCATTCTGTAGGCTGTTAGTTTTGTCTTGTTGACTGTGTCCTTTGACTTACAGAAGCTTCTCAATTTCAGGAGGTCCCATTTATTAATTGTAGATCTCAGTGTCTGTGCTACTGGTGTTATGTTAAAATTATACAAAGGAAAAAGTATCTTCAACAAATGGTGCTAGCATGACTGGATGCTGACATCAAGAAGACTGAAGATAGATTCATATCTATTGCCATGCACAAAACTCAAGTCCAAATGGATTAAAGACCTCAACATAAATCCAGTCACACTGACCCTCTGAGGAGAGAAAGTGGGAGGTACCCTTGAACGCATTGGCACAGGAGACTGCTTCCTCCACATAACATCCCTGGGCTCTTAACCACATTCTTCTTAGTACTTTTTCATCTACTCCCTTACCATGCTGCCATGTACAAATGCTCAATTGTCCTTACTGCTTTAAGGGTTGAGTTCAATATTTCTCTCCTGTTACTATCACCTTAACCCCCTACTGTAATAGCCCTACATGGCCTTTTTTCTTTTTCCACACTCACCAAGAGTGTGGTGAATAAATTTCCTTTTGGAGTACAATATATGAATATCAAATAAGCAAGTCTCTGGATCAAGCCATGTAAATAAATATCCCTAAATGGGAAACCTGGCCGGGAGGCAGAGAAGTTCTCTTTCTAGTGGATGACATCAGGGTACCCATCATAGGCTGCAAACAGTAGAAAATGGAGTTTTCTGTCTGCCATGCTTATCCCTGAAGTGTTTTCTCCAAGGACTGACACCAGGGAAGATTTGCTGCATCTATTCGTGCTAACGAGCCTGGTCAGCAGGTAAATCAATGCCGGGGACAGGAAAGGGTTAAGTCCCTGTGAGGGTCAGAGAATATTCTTTGAGTAATTTGATGGACTATAGTAGCTTGGAATGCTATGGGTGAAATAAAGGGCTAGGGCACTATCACATATGCTAAGCCTTTCCTTTGTTACTCCACACTCATTGAAGGTGCATCCTCATGTCTAGTAATCTGTGGGTTCTTTGCTAACTCATTTGTCATCATTAGAAGCCAGAGTAAGGTTCTTAAAGAAATTTGACCATAGCATTTAGTATTTAGTATGTAAGAAAAAGTCACAGGTTTTTAAAGACTCATTGGAAGAGCTTTTGTGTTCCTCACTAGAAACTTAGAGAGGCAACGCATGTGCTTTCACGGCTGCAAAACTACCTAGAAGAAGAGGTTCTCTTTGTTGCCCTCCTGGGTAGTTTTGAAACACCATACATAGGGCATTTTTCTTTCAGGGTGTAAGGAATCAGACTAGAGCAGAATCATCTAAAAACACAAGATATACCTTTATCCTAGGTGAATTCCATTTAGATGGCCTTAGAAGAAAGGATCAAGGATGATACATAATGATTAGCTGGTATGTAGCGGGTCCCATGTACCCCGTGTTCCCCATTCCCCCATTTCATTCACACTCACAAGTACCCACTGGAGTGAACATAGGAGCACACAAGTACAGAGAGGATGACTCAGTGAGGAAATATGCCTGGAATCATAAACAGATTACAACTGGAGAACTTACAATGGGCAGTTCAGAGCAATCAAAGTAAATTAACCAGGATTAACAAGGCTTAGGACTGACACACATTTTGGAAAAGACACAGAGGAAAGTAAAGTCCGGTTGCCTGTGGACAGTGGAGAGGCATATGAGGCCTTTGCGTGCCTTGCTGAAAACCGGAGGTTTGAGAAAGAAGGGGCACAGGGAGGGAGGGATGATTTCCAAGCCCTTGAGAACGCTTGCGCTTCCTTCTTCCCCATTTGCTTTGAGAAGAAAGAAGGAAGCTTTTAAATTACTGTTTGAGAGATACCGATTGGAAGCAAAAGTGTACTGTCACAGAGGGCGCTTCGTAATGTGAATGGGCTACCCAGAGATTTCAAATCAATTTCGCTGGTGACCTTAAGATACACAGACTTTCAGAACCCTTCCAAAGCTTTCATCTTTATACATGAGAAAAGCTAGGACCCAGAGGACACAGCTAAGAAATACCAGAGACAAGATTTGAACTTCAGTGTCTGAATATCATGATGGGAAGGGACAGAAAAGATCATATTATCCCCAGCCAGACAGCAGAGTTTGTTCCTGCCAACTTTTTTATTAATAAAATGTTCAAGCAAACAGAAGAGCTGAAAGGGTAGCACAGCAATACAGTTAGCATTTGATTCAAAAACTGTCAACACTGTGTAGAATTGCTTAATATATCTTGAATGTGCTTATACGTAGCTGTGTAGGTCCAGCTAAAAGGAAGTTGAACAAAAGTCCCATATATACACTCCCTGGAGTTTCTTCTTGATTCTGGATTGGCTTGCTGTTTAATCTTGATGTTCCTGACCTTGTTCATCTTAAACTAGCGTGGGCTCCTGAGGCTAGCTTACGTTCAGTTGGACTCTTTCTGGAAGGACGTTTCCTATATGGATGGTGGTGTGTCGGCACTTGAATTCATTGCCCATTCCAACGAGTGGGGAGCTGTAGCTAAGGAAGGCAGAGGCGTCACAGCTTAACATGAAAGAGTGCAAGATAAAACTGCTATGAGCATAGATCGGAGTAAAACCAACTCCATAGTTTAAAACGTCAGGGGGAAGTATTTTTTCCTTATATTTATTCATTTTGTGTGTCTTTCATATCATGCTTCCTGGTCCTTCCCATCCCCCTGCCAAATAAAATTTAAGAGAAAAAAAAAAAAAAAAAAAAAAAAAAAGGAAGGAAGGGAAAAATCTCATCATGCAAGCTGCACTGTGATACAGTGAGTCACGAAGTAAGCCCTTTACATGTTTACCCGCTAGAGTTCATCACAAACAATCACTGGTCTCTGATACATCATTGGCACTGGGCCCTCACTGGGACTCAGCCATAAATGGTCTCAGCCTTCCTCTCTCTCCTTCTGGGCCTATATGTTCAACCCATCTCATGCTTCTTTTCCCTTGAGATAGAGTTCATATCCCACTTCTGACACCAGATAATGCGTGGGAAATAAGATTCACTGGGACATAACATAGGTTGAATGATGTTTATTTGGGGAGAAATCACTTACACCTGAAGCACATGACCAGCTCCATAGACGCCACCTGGATGCTCTCTGAAACCTGACCTAGGAAGTAAGAGATCGGGCTGGGGTCCAGGGCTCCAGACCTAGTTCCCCCCCCCCCGCCCCCAGGTCAAGCCGGCACCTGTGCCCGTGCACCAATGGGCGTGGTCAGTGCAACAGGTAAGGGTGGGGTGGATAACTTACTACACTTCCCCACGTTCCCATTCCTTTCCCCCAATAAAAAAACCCTCTGTGTGTGCCCTGTCAAATGATGGCATCTCTCTCTCTCCCCTGCCATTTCTTAAATTATAAAACTTAACGCCTTCACGGCCTGCTCGCCCTTGTTGCCCAGGTGAGGTGTGGGGGCCACTCTCCCGAGCACTACAGCTGATGAGGGGCGGGGATGGCTCTCCTCTTCCTACGACCTCAGGGCCAGCTATCGGGGCATCTCTCCCCCACCCATGCATGCCACCACGTGACAGATGAGTAATGGGGGCAGCTGTCCCATGCTCACACCCACACCTTCATAATCAGGGTTGGCTCTATTGTGCCGCCCAGGCGAGGTACAGGGTCCTCTGCTGAAGCTGGGGTGTGTGGCGGGGGTCAACTCTCTCGCCCACTGCAAGTGGCAGGGTCAAAGAGGGGAGGGCATTGTTCCGTTGCCCTCACCACCGCATGGCAGATGAGGGGGCTGCGGTCCGGTATGGTCACACCCTCAGGGTTGTCTCCCCCATGCCCCTGCTGTGCTGCCTAGGAGAGCACCAGGGCCCACTTTCCTGAGTGCTGCACTTGCTAAGTAGGAGGGTCAGCTCACTCTTCTGTAGCTCAGGTTCAAGGGGTGGGGAGGGCACCTCTCCCCCACCCACACTGCCACATGACAGACAAGTATCAGGGACAGCTCTTGTACGCTCACAACCTCCGGACTGGCTCACCCACACCTCCACAAACAGGGTTTTCCTGCTGCCCTAGAGAGGTACGGGGTGCGCTCTCCCAGGCGTTGTAGCTGGTGTGAGGAAGGGACAGCCCTCCTGCTCTTATAATCTCAGGCTGGCTCTCCCTCCTGCCTCAGTTGTCCATTGTGGGAGCATCTTTCAGGGGGAATACTTTAATCGACACAATCACATGCACTTGCAGTCATTTGAATGTGTACATGTTTTGTTTAATACGCCCTTATCTGACATAAGTGGACCCACATGCCACATCCTGGTAAGCATCCTGGGCAGATTCCCAAACCTTCACAGATTCTAGACTTTGTCCTTTTCTAACCTCTTCCCTCCATTCCACAACGTCTGTCAATCACTAATAACACCCTTCGTTTCTGAAACGGTATCATTCTTGAGAGATCTTGTAAGTAAATGCCATTAAACCATTCAAGATTGGCTTTTTCTTTCACTCAGCACAGCTAAACTCCATCCATGTTGGTGCACATGTAATAGTATGTTCCTTTAGTGATGAGCCATGGCCAGTGGTGCTGACGCACAAGGGGTTAAATAAACCATTAACCCTATGATAGGAGTCTGTACTGATCGAGTTGGGACTGTTACAAAGAAAACTAACTGTACACAGTGAATACAAGTTTTAATTTATCTGAAATAAATGCCTGAGAAAAAATGTTGTGTGTTATAGCAATTGCACGTTTATGCATCTAAGAAACTGCCAAGCTGTTTACTAGAAATGAGATAGCATTTTACAACTCCCTGTAACCTGGTGTAGCAGTTTGTTATGGTTCTGGCCTTCTGGTTGGATCTGGGTCCTCGGAGTTGAGGCTGCAGCACTCAGACACTGAGCTGTGTCCACAACCTGCTATCTTTAATTTATCTCACTGCCATCCATCTTGACTTACATCCACCATGGCTCATGGTGTTCACCAGGTGTCATCAAATGAGTTCTTCTTGATGAGATTGAGTAAAAGTTTCCAAATCCTCTTTGAATGTCTCCATGCAACCACGTAGGTGTGGAAATTTATTCTTACATGGCCCCTCACTGAACTAGAGACAGGAAGATCTCTGAGACTTGCTGGACAGCTAGTACAGATGACTTGGAAAATTCCAGTTTCAGTGAAAGGGACTATCTTAAATAATAATGTGTTGAGTGAATGAAGATGTCAACCTCTACACACACAGACACACACACACACACAGACACACACATACAGAAACACACACACATAGACACACACAGATGCACACACACAGACACACACACTCACACACACACTCACACTCACACACACACACACACACACACACACACACATACAGACACACACTGTACACACATTGCTTTCAGGACAATCCAGGGCTTTATAGATCATATCTTTCACTTCTGGTGGATTTGGCATTTTGTTAATTTTTTAGAGATTGGTCCATTCTTTCTAGAATGATGACACTATAATGATAAAGTTTCTTGTTTCTTGGAAGAATTCCTTTACATTTTCTCAAAGCGATATTGTCTTATTCTTGATTTTGGTGACATATACTTTCTTTTCACTCTGTGTCAGTCTTGCTAGAGGTTGTTTATCAACTTTATTATTCTTTCAATTAATTTATTTTTATGTGTTTGAGTGTTTTGACTGCATGTATGTCTGTCTATGCATTGGTTGCATGGTTGTTACTCTCAGGGGTCAGAAGGTGATACTGGATTCTCTGGACCTAGACTTATTAATGGTTGTGAATCATCATGTGGGAGTTGGAAACTAAATCCCAGTCATCTGGAGACAAAGCTCAGCTTAAATGCTAAGCCAGCCCCAATTTTGCTAACTTTTAAAGCTTCCTTTTTGGATTGCTTTTTCTATATTTCTTTTAATTTCAAAAGGTTCTTTATCATTGTATTTCTCCTGTTTTCTTGGGCTTATTTTGTTCCATTCTCTCATTTAGTTTCTTGGGGGAACTTAGCATTTTGTCTTCATATTCTTCATTTTTCACATTAGTACCTACTACTGTTTGTCTCTCAGAAGTGTGTGTTTGTGAGCACATGCGTGTGCATGCTCTCATACATACATGGACGTCAGAGGGGGAAGTCAAACATCACCCTCTCTATTTTATTCCTTTGAGACAGGCTCTTTCACTGAACCCAGAGCTAGTCTAAAAACCACAAGCCCCAGCAATCCTTCTGTCTTTGACCCTCAGTGCTAGGGTTACAGGTGCTTGGTGGGGCTACATGTGGCTCTTTGGTTTGCTTGAGAGCTAGGGATTCAACCACAGGTCCTGCTGCTTGGCAACAAGCACTTGGACAAGTCCTGTCCCCAGCCCTCTCAGAAGCACCTTACCAGCATTTGCATTGTGACTAGAGTTCATTTTCATTTTTATTCGCTCTATGTCACTTTTCAAATTTTCTTTGAGTTCACCTCTTTGACCTGTGGCCTACTTACAAGTATGGTGCTTGCTTTCCATGTTTTTCAGATGTTTAAAATCATCTTTCAACTTGTTTGTAGTTTAATGGCACTATGGTCAAAGAACACACTTGCACAATATAAATATTTAGTTTGTTAAGGTTTTCTTCATGACTTTAGATATAGTCTTTCTTGATGAGTGTCCCATAAGCACTTAAAAACTGTAAAGCATCTGATTCCAAGTGCTCATCCTTAAGAACATACATACAAGCAATGCTAAACAGACTCAGCCAGTTGTATTTAAACATTTATAAACTCTCTTTCTTTCTGTGTGTGTGTATGTGTGTAAAACAAAAATAACTTTAAAAGCAGGAATGAATTTTAGAGGGAGACAGTGAACATGGGAATGGTTGGAGGGACTGGGGGGGAAATGATGGAAATTATAGTTTAATTAAATACAAAATAAATGTCTAAAAGGTGTATCATGATGTTGCTTTAAAGAACGTTGTATGTTACATTTGTCAAAGAAACCTTGGTTAATGATGTGGTCCAGATTTCCCATATGCCCTTGCAGCAATTCCTGGGGAGAGGTGTTCCCAAATATAACTGTAGATTTATTAACTTCTCTAAGCTTATGAACCTTTGCTTTGTGTACCCTGAGACTCTTATTCAGTTTGCACACACTTAGGCTATTGATGTCTCCCTAATAGATTAATCTTTCTGTAATTATGAAACTTTTCTTTTGTCTACAGTCATTTCATTTCTCTGGTCTAATTTGTCTTAATCTAGCCCCCATTAAAAATCTTTATTCATTTTTATATGACATATTTTTCATCCTTTTACTTTAAATTTACCTATAAAGATAAATAAATATATATATATTCTTATATATTTCTTATATCGCAAATATTAGAACATTTTAAAAACTTCACTGATAATCTCCATCTTTTCATGGGTACATTAGACTGCTGACATTGAACATAATCATTGGTATATTTGTACTTGCTTGCTGTACCATTTTTTTTCTGTTTAATTCCATTGGTTATTGCTTCTCAGTTTCCCTTTTGGTGTTTTCCTTCATGCTCCTTAGACACCTTTTAGAATTACATCTTGAATCATTTACGGTGGGATCCAGTGTCCTTTATGATATGTGCATTTATGAATATTTACACAACATAATCATGATAATATGATTTCTATTTCCAGTGAAGTATGGAAAGTTCAATTTAAGACCCTTTGTTGGCCCATGTCGACTGTGAGTCTTTCCTAATTTCCTTCAACTTGTCCTTATCTTCCAGCCCCCAACTCCAGCAAACCCCCCCCCCCCCGCTAACTCACAGGCACTCCTGACAGAAAACCAGGTAGGTTAACTGTACATCTTCTCTTTCTGTTCCCTTAGATCCACCCCCCCCACCCCACTGCGTGGCAGCCTTCCCTGCTGCCCCATCCCTGTGGATCCCACAGATCTTCCCCCACAACTCATTGCTTTGTCCTTGTCCCCAACTCCAGCATGCTCCCCCTGCTAACCCAGGCAACAAATAGGCTGTCAGTGGAGCCACACCTCTCCTTTTGCTCCTCCAGGTCCAATTCAATTCTCCCAGTCTCATCCCCAGCTTGTAGCAGAACACCTGCTGTGGTCTCCCTTTCCCTTCTGACCATATCCCCAAAGGATGGTAGACATCCTCTCTTCCAGCCTTCCTTTCCCCCAACTCATTATCCCAGAATCCAACACCAGCAGGCGTCAAGTGGGAATACACCAGCTGAATAGGCCAGGAAAATGGGACCATAGAAAATTTCCTACCAGGCAGCACCCAGCCACCCCACCCTCCTGACGTGCAAGGAGGAAGCATAAAGCAAGGAACAAAATACTCACCCAACAGAAACAAAACCTTAAAGACCTTAAAACAGCTTGTATGAAGATGATAGAGGCTGTTAAAGAGGAAACGAGAAAAAATCCCCTAAAGAAATCCAGGGAAACACAAACAAACAGTGCAAGGAAGTGAAGAGATGGAGATGGAAGTGTAATCGAGGAAGGGAATGGCGGAAATGGAAATCTGGGGAGCTCAAACATGAGCTACAGAGGCAAGCTTCACCAGCAAAACGCAAGAGATGGGAGGGATAACCTCAGGCACTGAAGACACCATAGAAAATACAGAGACGCTGGTCAAATAAAATGGTAAAGCTAAAAATTTCCCAATACAAAAATATTCAGGGAATCTGGGACACTATTTTTTTTTTTTTTAAAAAAAAAAAAAGGCCAAACCTAATAATATTAGGAATAGAGGAAGGGGAAGAAACACAGCTCAAAGATGCAGAAAATATTTTCAACAAATCACAGAAGAAATTTTTCCTACCCTAAAGAAGGAGATGCGTATAAAGGTACAAGGAGTTTACAGAACACTGATTAGACTGGACCAGAAAAAGAAACTGCCTTGGCACATAATAATCAAAACACTAAGCATACAGGATAAAGAAACCATATTAAAAGCTGCAAGGGAAAAGGGCAAAATAACATATAAAGGCAGACCAGTTAGGATAACACTTGACTTCTCAATGGAGACGCTAAAAGCCAGAAGAGCCTGGATAGATATGCTGCAGTGTCTAGCAGACCACAGATGCTAGCCTAGACTAGTATACTCAGGAAATCTTTCAATAACCATAGATGGATACTATAAGATAGTCCTTGAAGAACATAAATTTAATCAATATTTATCTACAAGTCCAGCCCCTCAGAGGGTGCTAGAAGGAAAATTTTAACCTAAGTAAGTTAACTATAACTATGAACACAAAGGTAACTAAAAAAAAAAAAATCCTAAGATATCAAAATCAAAGGAAGGGAAACACACACACACACACACACACACACACACACACACACACACACAGTAGCCACTACCACCCCTGATACTATTACCACTAACAGAAAAATAACAGGAAACAACAATCATTGGACATTGACATCTCTCAATGTCAATGGCCCCTAGTCCCCGATTAAAAACTCACACACTAACAAAATGGATGGGAAAATTGGAACCATCCTTCTGTTGCATCCAAGAAACATACCTCAACAACAAATATATACACTACATCAGAGTAAATGACCGAAAAAAAAAATCCAGGTAAATGGACCTAAGAAACAAGCTGATATAGCCATTTTAACATATAATAAAATAGACTTCAAACCAAAACTGATCAGAAGAAATAGTGAAAGACCTTACATACTTCATCGAAAGGAAAAATCCATCAAGAGGTCATTTCAGTTCTTAATTTCAATGCCCAAAATCCAATGGTACCCATCTCTGTAAAAGAAATGCTACTACAGTTTAAGCCACATATTGACCCTCACACACTGATAATGGGAAAGCTTAGTACCATATTCTCACCAACAGACAGGTAATCTAGACAAAAACAACAGAGAGAGATGCTAGAGCTAACATGTTATAAACCAAAAGGACCTAACAGATATTCCACACAAACACAAAAGAATAAATATATCTTCTTCTCTGCACCTCCTGGAACTTTCTCCAAAATTCGCAACATACTCAGTCACAAAGCAAGCCCCAGCAGATACAATAAAATTGAAATAACTACTTGTACCTTACCAGACCACCATGGATTAGAGCTGGATTTTAACAGCAAAAACAACAGGAAGCCTTCAAACTCAGGGAAACTGAACAACTCTCTGTTGCATGAAAAAGGGGTCAAGAGGGAAGGAAATACAGAAATTAAAAACTTTTTAGATTCAATGAAAATGAGTCCACAGAATACAGCAACTTGCGGGACACAATAAAAGCGGGGCTAAGAGGAAAGTTCACAGGGTTAATGTCTTCATAAGCAAATTGGAGAGATCTCATAGGAGCAACTTAATTGAACTCCTGACAGCTGTAGGACAAAAAGAAAATAATCACACCCAAAGAGGAGTGGATAGCAAGAAATAATCAAACTGGGCTGAAATCAATAAAATAGGAACAAAGAGAATAACACAAAGACTCAATGAAACAAAGAGTTGGTTCTTGGAGAAAATAAAGACAAACCTTTATGTAAACTAAATAAAAAGCAGAAAGAATACCCAAATTAACAAAATCAAATGAAAATGGGAACATGATATCAGACATCAAGAAAATCCAAAGAGTCATAGGGACATATTTTAAAAATCTGTACTCTGACAAATTGGGAAGTCTAAGAGCAATGAACAGTTTTCTTGATAAGTATCATTTAGCAAAGTCAAGTCAAGATCAGATAAACTATTTAAATAGATCTATAGCCCCTAGTGAAATCGAAGCAATCATTTAAAGTCTCCCAAACAAAAAAACAAAACAAACAAAAAACCTCAGGGCCAGATGGTATTAGTGCAGAATTATACCAGGCTTTCAAAGAAGAGTAATGCCAATACTTCTCAGATTTACCCACAAAACAGAATATTTATCTATAATCTATAGACAAATCAGAAGGAACAATGCCCAATTCATTCTATGAGGACACAGTCACCCTGATACACAAACACATAAAGACACAACAACAAAAAAAGAGCATTACAGACAAATATCCGTTATGAACATTGATGCAAAAATACTCAATAAAATACTTGGAAACCAAATCCCAGAACACATAAAAAAAGAAAAAATCCACCATGATCAAGTAGGCTCCATGCCAGAAATTCAGTAATAGTTCAATATATGAAAATCAGTAAATGTACTATACCACATAAACAAACTGAAAGAAAAAAAATCACATGGTTATCTCATTAGATGCAGAAGGCTTTTGACAAAATCCAACACTCCTTCATGACAAAAGTCTTAGAGAGATTAGGAATACACGGGGGCATATCTAAACATAATAAAGGCAGTTTATAGCAAGCCCATAGCCAATATCAAATTAATTCAGAGAAATGCAAAAACAGTTCCACTAATCAGGAACAAGGCAAGTCTGTCCACTCTCCATATCTACTTGATGTCTTTTCTAGAGTAATAAGACTACTGAAGGAGATCAAGGGAATACAAGTTGGAAAGGGAAAAGTGTCATTATTTGCAGATGATATGATAGTATATTAAGTTACCCTAAAAATTCCACTAGAAAACTCCTACATCTGATAAACACTTTCAGCAAAGTAGCTGGATACAAGATTAACTCACAAAAATTAGTAGCTCTCCTATATACAAACAGCAAACAGACTGAGAAAAAAATCAGGGAAACAATACCTTTTACCATATCCTCATGTTATTTAACATGAAGTATCATGTGTTAACTCTAACCAAGCAAGTGAAAGACCTATATGATAAAAATGTAGTCTTTTAAGAAAGAAATTGAAGATGATATCAAAAGATGGAAAGATCTCCCATGCTCATGGATCAATGGAATTAACATACTAAAAATGGCCATCCTACCAAAAGCAGTATACATATTTAATGTAATCTTCATCAAAATTCCAATACAATTCTTCACAGATCTTGTAAGAACAATTCTCAACTTCATAGGGAAACACAAAAACCCAAGATATCTTAAACACTCCTGAACAATCAAAAAAATGCTTAATGTTCCACCATTCCAGATTTCAAGTTGTGCTATAGAGCTAATATAGTAAAAATGCATTTTATTAGAACAAAGCAGATATGTAGATATATGGAATTAAACTGAAGAACTAGACATAAATCCACACACCTATGGACATCTGGATTTGATAAAGAAGCCAGAAATACACACTGGAAAAAAGACAGCATCTTCAACAAGTAGTGCTGGGCAAACTGATGTCAGCATATAGAAGAAATCAAGGACATCCGTATTTATCTCCCTGTACAAAACCAAAATCCAAGTGCATCAAAGGCCTTGATGTAAAACCATTTAACCTGATAAAAGAGAAAATGTGGGGACAGCCCTGAATGCATCGGCACAAGAGAAGCCTCCCTGACAGAACACACTTAATGTGGGCACTGAGATCAACACTAGTACAAGGACATCATGAAGCTGAAGAGCTTCTGTCAAGCAAAGGACACCAACAACTGGACAAAGTTATAACCTAACAAATGGGAAAAGACATTTACCACCTCCACATCTGATAGAAGAGAACTCAAAACAATTCTAGATATCAAAACAAACAAGGAAACAATCCAGTGAAAAGTGGGGCACAGATCCAAACAGAGAATTGTCCATAGAGGAATCTTAAATGGCTGAGAAACACTTAGAAAAGTTACCCATAAGGAGAAGTGGACTTGGGGGAGTGGCTTGGGGGGATGTGAGAGGGAGTGGGAGGGAGGAGGGGTGGGAGGAAGAGCTGTGGTTGGAGCATTAAACGAAATTAAAAAATTAGAAAAGGGAAAAGAGAGAAAAGTAGTTAACATCCTTAGCCATCAAGAAAATACAAATCAAAAGTACTGTGAGATTCCATCTTACACCTTTAAGAATGGCTAAGATCAATAACTCAAGTAACAGCTCATGCTAGAGAGGGTGTGGAGCAAGGGAAAGAGTCCTCCACTGTTGGTGGGAGTGCAAATTTGTACAGCCACTATGGAAATCAGTGTGGCGGTTCCTCAGAAAGATGGCATTCAATTTACCTCAGGACCCAGTTATTACATTCTTGGGCCCTAAAGGATGCTCCACCATACCACAAAGGCACATACTCAATTCTGTCTAGTGTGGCTTCCTTAATAATAGTCAGAAACTGGAAACAACCTAGATGTTCCTCAACAGAAGAATGGATGAAGAAAATGTGGTACGTGTACACAATGGATTATTACTCAGCTTTTAAAAAATGAGATTATGAAATCAGTAGGCAAACAAAATGGAACTAGAAATAAAAAAAAAAAACCATGCTGAGTGAGAAAACCCAGACACAGAAAGATAAGTATAGTATTATTCACTTACATCTGAATTTTAGACATTAAATAAATGATAACTAATCTCAGATCCTTATATCCATAGTGGATAGGCATGGAGGACCAGTCTGGGGTGGGGACTATCCCATGGATCTCTCTGGGAGGCAATTAGATCTCATGGGTAGAGTGGAGTAGAGGGACGAATGAGGGCAGAGACAGCTTCTTATGATATCTCCTCTCTCAAGCTTCAGGGGCTCGAAAGCATCCAGCAGCCTCTGAGCCTGGCAGAGCTCAACTACAAATCATTTATGAGCACAGGAGTGCATTCTTTGTGGGCAATGTCCTTCATTGCCCTATTAGTCGCATATTCCTGGGACAGACAAAAGCATCCATGTTCTTCCAAACCCCTCATCTCAAACTTTTTTTTTTTTTTTTGGTTTATTTATTTATTTTAGAAACTTCCTTCTGCCCACACTGCCTTTCAGATGAGTTTCTCTTCAAATCCACAGCCTGAGAGAGGTGTGAGACTTCACAGGAAATAACCAGTGCTGGACTCGATGCAGCGGCATCATAGTGAGGGTGACTGAAAATTACCAGTGAATTAGAGCCTCCGTTTAGTTCTGTGTCCTCCCCAGGCCGACTGTGCATGTGTGCTCTGCCCTTGATTTCAGTGCCCATGAGCAAAACCATTTTGTTAGGAGACAGGAAAAGAGGATGTTTTCTTTTTTTAAAGCTGCCTAGAGTCTGAAAATTATTTCAATGTGCATGTGCACTTAACAATATGGTAGATAACAGTACAAGCTTATCTTTGGAGTAATAAAAACGACCATTCAGGAGCCAGCGATCTTCTAATGGTCTATGGAAGTGATTCCCCCGTGATGCACAACCATGGTTCTTTACAGCGAGGAGAAAACTACATCCCAGTACAGCATCAGATAAAGCTGCGCATGGGGGAAACAGAGGAACTGGAGCAAAATTACCAGGTAATACTAAGGAGTGCTCTGGCCAGGGAGGGAAGCTGTGGCCCAGAAGGGACAGCCCAGTCTATTCAGTGATCAAAAACCCTCAGGAGGACAGCAAGCGCATAGGAGCTGTCTCTTAAGGAGTTCTGAGTTTTCTATTCCACAACTTGTTAGTCTATGAAGGAGACAAAGTCAAAGCTTCCTGGAAAATTCCATCCATAGTGAGGCAATCAATGATGGCGGTCTAGAGCTGATTGGGGCGCAAGGGTGGCTGGCAGACAGCACACTATGTTGTGCCTGGGGAGTCCCCTAGAACCTTGAGACTATGCCTCCCCAATAGTGATAGTTCCTGTGGGTGACTTTAATACATGTCGGCTTATTTACATAATCTCTCTCTCTGGCATTTTCAAACCAGGAGAGCTTGGGATCAATTACACTAAAATTGCAAATCAAATCAAACTGTTTCTTACTGACTCCAATTGGGAAATCGAAAATGTTCTCAGCACTCAGACTGAGGGTCTAATGGAAAACAAAGAAAGAAAACAAAACCAGAACACATGCAGGGGAGGGCAGGAGAGAGAGGGGGAAGGGAGAGGAAGGGAGAGAGAGAGAGAGAGAGAGAGAGAGAGAGAGAGAGAGAGAGAGAGAGAGAGAGAGAGAGAGAAAGAGACTTCTTGGTGTGTGCCTTGAAACCCGTGGCCACCTAGTTCCGGTCCTGCTCCATTCGAAGGGATGGAGCCACCTCAACCACAGGCTCCTATGCAGACCTCTATGGAGCCTCCTTGCATCCCTGACTGCCTCTTTCCCTAACTCATATACAGGGAGTGGCCAAGTCTATTGCATTTTCACCTTGTAATGGCCTGAGCATGGACAGATGGAGTGTTGTTTGTGTGACTGCTTTTGCTATTAGCAGGGAAACCCCAGGGGTACAGGGTATCATCTGTCTGGCTTCTGGCACTGTGCCTCACACAGGGGAGTTACCCAGCACCTGCCAAATGAATGAATGCATTATCCAGGGAAAAGGAAAATCAATTCATATAGAAACTTCCAAAGAGCACCGTATTGGTGGATTTCCTAGGGAGAGGTGATGCCAAATGGAAATTAATTAAGCACTGCTTTTTAACTAATTAGAGATCTACAAAAGATTATCATTAGGGTGTGGTAGGAATTTTTATTAGGCTGCCCCGACTCTAATATATCTATCTATACACAGTTTAAATGTACTCAAGAGATTCCCATTGTTGTTATATACTTCTTGATTGTTTCATTTCCTCATTTGCTTTTCTGTAGCTTAGAGAAGTAGGTCTTAGCTCTGCTTTCATATATGGGAAGATTTTCTAAGTACCGATTCCCTGGCCTCTCCCACAGAAATGCTGGTATAATCATTTTAGGGGTCTCAGGCAGCCTGAGCTAAGAAATGCGGGTTGACATTTTATGCTAGATGTGAAGATGTCTTCAGGGAGTGTTTTATGCAAGGAAATTGGATGGTTACTCAATTTTCAAAAGTTTTCCTTAAGATCTGATGAACAAAAAGATACCTTTCAGGCCATTAGAGCAAGCAGTAAGTCTCATTTTAAAGTAAGCTTGAAGAGAGGCAAATGCACTCTCTCTTCCTTGTCTCTAAAACAGCAGCTTAGTGAAGATTATCTGAAGCCCTTCAGACACATCCCTGGCGATTTGGCTGAGTTGCTTAAATACGTGACCTGTAACTCAAGCTAAACCCCTTCCTGTCTGACCCCCAGAGACAGCCAGCTCCAAGATCAATTCCTCCACCCTCTCCCCTCCCCTCACACCCACTTCCTCCCCTTCTAAGATGCTAGCCTTCCCTCCTCTTGCTTCCTTCTTCTTCTTCTTCTTCTTCTTCTTCTTCTTCTTCTTCTTCTTCTTCTTCTTCTTCTTCTCTCTTCCTTTTCTCTCTCTCTTACCCATCATCCCTTTTCTTCTCTTATTCTTTTCTGTTTTAATCAAGGATGAACATTTAAAAATAAACTAACATCTGAATAATAGCCACATGTGATGATATGAAAAGTCCCAAGTGCCCCCACTCCCCGGCCACACACAGAGACACACACGTACCCACTCTAAGAAAGCTTCATCATGAGCATCATGAGCATTCTAATGTGTACGAGCTCATGCACAGACAGCAGGATCTCCGTCCCTCCCTCTCCCTCTCTCTCCCTCCCTCTCTCCCTCTTTCTTCCTCATTCTTCCTCTCTCTCCCTCTCTCTTTCTCTCCCTCTCTCTCTCCCTCTTTTTCTCCCCCTCTCTCTCTCTCTCCCTCTCTCCCTCTTTCTCTCTCTCTCTCTCTCCCCCTTGAAGCATCATCATTTCTATGTCTGGGCATACACTTGCTTTTGAGAAGAGGACACCATCTGTGTCTTCCTCGGTGTTTCTGCCTCTGGAAGATTCCTAGTAGCTTCCTTCATAAAAAACAATTCTTGACATTGGCAACATGAGAATAGCAGCCTAACTTGCTTTGTGAACAAAAAAATGCAAATGTGATTTTGTAAGTGGCTGAGTGGACGCTAAGACCCATTATCAGTAATGGGAAAATGTAATTACCACAGGACTAGAGCAAAAGGAAGTCGGTGAGGAGGGCACAGGGTGGAGGGTCATGAGCAGAGACATTAAACTCGCTTCCCTTTGACAGCTGTGGGTGTGCAATGTAATACTGTTGCTCTTCAGAGTAACACTCTCCAACACGGGAATCATTTTATCATACGGGCAGTTCAGAAAATCACTCCTATTACCATGAAGGAGGCCCTAGGAGGGAGGTACAGCCCAGACAAGCAAACCTCAGCCAACACAAGACACTCTCCTTTTAGATGCTGCAGCAGGACACATGCAGTTTCCCGCATACTTTCCTAGTCTTTGAAATGGTACTCTGTTCCTTCCTTTTAGACACCGAGTAATTTAAAATGGGGACAGAAGACAAAGGGCCAGAGAAACAACTCTCACGGCCAAAAGAGCTGAAGCAAGTTTTGGAACTAAGGCAGAGTAAAAGTGGTACCTTTAGTAGGGGAAAAGTATCTCAGATTCTCCATGGACATCCATCCATCCATCCATCCATCCATCCATCCATCCATCCATTCATTCACGTAGTAAGCACTATGTCCAGGCTCTCTTTACCCCTGGGACATCTGGGATGCATCAGCTGTGTGAATTCCAGTCTACATTTCAAGTGTTAGTACAGCATGGGAATGAGAGAGATTACCCAGGAGAACCGATTGCTCTTTGCCAGCTGCTGTCTATGACAATGTGGGGGGCATAGTTCTCTGCCTGGCTCTGCTGGCTTCAGGAAGGTTTGCTATTGTGGTGGGCTTTGGGCAGGGCCTCAAGATGTGTGACAGCCTGGGAGGCAGACCATGGTGTCTGAAGGTTGTAGCTGGGCTGACCAGCTCTTACATAGTCTTAAATCTCTCTGTGCCCAGGGCCTCCATTTGTACATTAAGATGTGTTAGCAAGTCTCTAGGAATCTGTGCAGAAGGTAATTAAGGGACTTAGAACGGACTGTCATAGAATGCACATGGTATTAGCAATTTATTATGGTATGTGCTGGTCCTTTGGGGATTGTCACATTGTGGTTGTATTAATAATATGTTCAATATATCATGGTTATTATAGGTGTTCCAAACAGGCACTGCACAATTTTTAACTCCTCTGCCCTACTGTTAAGATTTGAAGTAAACTAAGGATGATAATAGCAGATATTCCTAATTTTATTTTGTATAGCGTTTTCTTCCTAATAGAAACTTGGCATTTCCTCACAGGCATCACCCAAAATGAACTCTTTTATCTCTAAGAAGTGAATTGCCCTGTGACAATCTTGCTTTGAAGATACAGATAAATTATATAGGGAGTGAAAGACTTTACTCAATCACAATTCTGTAATTAGTCCCAAGACCCAGGCCCAACCCCAGTTGTGTAGTTTGCCCAGATCATTGTAGAGACACACATATGTTAAGTTTTTACTTCTGTGTTTGTGTGTCTCTTCTCATTCAGATTTTCTGAGTTCCCAATACATGGCTTTTGTCTTGGGATACATTGCCCTGGAGATGCCCAGGAAAGTCTTCAAGGGGAGAAACAGGCTGCAACTACTATGGCGAAAATATCTCCTTTTGTTGTTAAACTACCAACCTGCCAACATTCAATAATCTCTACACTCTAGATCTGATCCAAAGGGGGGGTCTTTCTTGCAGCTTGCCACCTAGAAGCAATGCAAACTTTGTATTTAATGCCAAGTGGAAGCACAAAGTGATAAGCATTCCCATGTATGTATAATAAACAGTTGGTATAAATCAGAAATACAGAATGACCCAGTCCCAACCAATCAGGCAAAAGCACTTACACACAGTGTGTATGTCATGAATAAAGGAACATGTGTACAGGTGTTGTGGTTGTAAGTGGGGGCCAGAGGTCCATTTTAGGCGTCTTCTTCAGCTGCTTTCTACCTCTTTTAGGGACAGAACATTTCACTCTGTGTGTGAGATGGCCATGTTGAATGGCCAGCAGGTTCAAGAGTCCTCCTATTTCTGCCTCCCCAGTACTGGGCTAATAAATGTGTGCCAACACATTTGACCTTTTAAGTGGGTGTTAGGGACAGGTCCTCATGGCTGTCACTTGACCAACTAAGCCACAGCCAGACCCCACCCTTATGCATTTGAAGGGATCTGTGACACACTAAAGAAATTCATCTAAAGTCATTAACTGAGTAGAACACTGAGGTCCCAGTCCCGCCGCTCTGCAGAGAACCTAAGACCACTCTGATGCCAGTATCTGAACCCAAATGGATGTTTGAAAGAGAAATCACATTCTTACAATATTGGGTCTCTGTTTCTCCTTCTTCTTTACCTTTCTGTCAATCATTGCATCCTTTGGTCATGTTGCCCCCCCCCCCATGGCTCTTTTGGATGTTGTTCCATGTTTGCAAAGTTCAGTTAAAACATGTAATAAGGAAGCCCGGCTCACCACACTGCTGGGCTCTGCAGAAGGTGTCATTTCACTATTTGAAGAGGTGCTCATCTAGATAGTTCCATTGGTTTCATAAAGCAGCAACCTTCGTTAACCACTGCCTCATGGTGGCTTGTTAAACATGAACTTTGAAAGGAGTGATATGGATCACTCAGCTTTCCATCCGGTGGTACCTGGGTTCTATATATGCTCAGCACTGTGAGCATACAGATGCAGGGATGGAGGAAAGAAAGCAACATCTTTTAAGTTCATCAGTCAGGAAAACAGAAGAAAACACACAAACACAGCTACAGTGGGAAACATCTAGTGGCTGTCGAGATGAGCTAAGTCAGAGAGGCCCTTCTACTTGGGGAATTAAATGTAGAGGAAAACCAGGTGCAGGTGCTCAAATTCAAGGTCATTGGCTGAACACTGGCAGAACTGAGGCCTCTCCTCCTTCAGTAAGAAAAGAATTCCCCCCCCCCTTTTAAAAAAAATCCTTCCCTTATCAAGCCAATGGTGCAAATAGAGGAACCCTAAGCCGCTCTGGCTGGGCAGACATTTGTTCCCTTCAGCAGGAGGCAGAAAGAAACTAGTGTGGATCTGGGGCAGATGAAAGAGGGTTTTGAAAAGCAAGGGTATGTGGGAAACTCCTGAGGATGTGGGGCAAGGGCATCAGAGAGATCTTGGGTACAGCACAAAGCCACCAAGCATCTGCCTCAAAAACATTAACAACCTGGACACTCCCAGGTGGCTCATGGGAGTCTGGAAAGTCTAATGCTTTCTATGAGAGGACCAATTAACAAAGCTTCATGACTTTTAACCCGCACTGAGTGACCTCCCTCTCCAGTGGCAGAGTCCAGCACCCATTCAAGGAAAAGAGGGAGCAGCTGTGTTCACGAGGGTACATTCACACTCCCTGGGTCTTGCAGAACCCTTTCCAAAGCCATCTATCCAAGGATCCAATTCAGGTAACAACTGTCCCATTTACTGGTACAGCACGGGCTTTGCCCTCTGGCCTTAATTTAAAGGGGAGAAAACACAGCTAGCCTGTCTCTTGTGTATACTTCTTTTTGTCTGAGACAAAGTTCTCAACCCCAAGGGGACTGTCCACCCAAGCCACTGTACAGAACAAATCAGACTGGTTTGTGGTCTGCAGGGTGTGCAGCCTAGACAGGGAGGGCCACCAGAGTGACTACACCAGATGGCAGGTCCCCAGTTGATTAGGGGCCTCCTGATAGATGTTGGAGGAAATGCACACAGACACAAATTCCTGGTCTGGAAGCCAGGGCAATGATTTGAACATACATATTCACAAAGGTCCCCCGACGAGATGGGACAGCCAGATGTGAGCATGTTGTATGTGTGGAAAATGGATAACAAAGAGCTTGCTTGGGCAAGCCAGAGGGCCACTTCATTCACTTGTGAATTTTCACACGGGTTTATTATCTTTAACGGCTTCATGCAGCCATCCAATCTCAAGCCCACGGCAATTTGCAGACCTTGTTCTCTCTGAACAGAATGGCGGGCTTAGCAACATGTGGAAGAAAATGTATTTGTTGGGTTGCCTGGAAATGGAAAACAGCAGAGGGATTTGAAGCTGGAAAGGAGATGTTTTCTATTGTTTTCCCACTAGGCATGATTCTTTCTTTCCCGTGCATTTTGAAATACTATGTTTTTATCAATAATACTTTTAAGGCTATTGTCCTGCCTGCATCTTGCCCCCAACACCTTCACAGAGCTGGCAGCATGGGTATCTAAGACTCAAAACAAAGCAGATCACACCCACCATGTCAAATGGTCTTTCTGTTTCCCAAAGTGCCAACTCAAAAACATCCCACAGCTGAGATGAAAGTTATTGAGTCAATTAAAACCAAAAAGAGTATCCAGAAACAAAACCCCTGCTTGCTTCCAAAGAGCACAATATTGAAACTCATCCAAATTAAAAATGTGCCCAGTGATAAGGCAGTCACCATGGTGTGGAAATCCCTCAAATGCATTAAAAATGGAAACATCGTATGACTAGTCAGCCCACTTCTGAGTACAGAATCGAATCAAAGGGAGCCAGCATGCTGAAGAGGCAGGGCACCCAGGTTATTGTAGCTCTCTTCACAGCAGGTGAAATATGGAAACGAACCAAGTTCTCACTAATGGACGAATCAGTAAAGTGCAGCATATATGCAGAATGGATGCTAATGTGTGATATGCGCTAAACAAACACCGTGTTCATGTCACCGTATTCTGTGTGTAACACAGAAGCAGGATAGAACGGGTTACCAGGAGCTGGGGGGAGTTGGACAGATGTGGGTCAAAGTGACAAAATTTCAGTTCGGTAAGAGGTCTGTTGTATAGCACGATAACCACAGTTAATAGCTGTGATTTAACCGTGGTTAAAAAGTGTCATTTTTAAAATTGCTGAGGTAAGATTTTAAAAGTGTTTATACCTCAGACAACTATGACTATGAGATAATGAATATGTTAATTAGATGATTTAACCATTCCATAATGTATGCATATTTCAAAAAAAAATCATGCTGTTTCCCTTAAATACATGCAATTTTAGCTCACCAATTAAAATAAGCAGAGAGGAAGGAAGGGAGGAAAGAAGGAAGGCAGGCCAGAATTCTGGAGAATGTGGTTGCTAATATTGGTTGTCAGCGTGATGGAATCTGTAATCGACTAAAACTCAAGCCTCTGGGCTCTCCTGTGTGAGGTTTACTTAATCACATTATTTGAAGTAGAAAGACTCACCTAAAAGTAGGTGGCATCCCAGATAAAAGGACATGAGACAAGGAAGCTGCCTTTTGCCTCCCCCTGCCCTCACTGGGGAGTCTGCATACTCTGTTGTGCGACACTCCTTAGATGTTAGAGCACACATCTTTGGGCTTCCGATGTATACTGAAGACCACACACTCCCCAGGCATCTGCCAAGCCATCAGCACCAGACTGGACCTGCTGAGACATCCAGCCTTGTAGACTAAGTGGCTACTGGTTTCTGGGCCTCTCCAGTGTGAGCCAGCCAACCTGGGACTACCCAGACATATCCTCTAAACGAGTTCAACGTCTCCTTTGATATGTGTTCTTACTCTTGTAGGCTCCCTTCAAGAACCCTAGTACAGACTGGTGATCTCCCCTCTCACAGTTTACTATTTCAACCCTGCCTCAGGGTTGGCTCTTCTAAATACCTCTTTACTGGTAAGACCTGTCCAACCACTTCAAATCAGAGAGGGACTCCCCTTCAGTGGGCAGGTTAGTAATTGGCTCATTTGTCACCCTTTGAGGGACATATGGTGACCTTCAAGGATATAGGACATAGGTCACTGGCTGAGCCCAGGGTTTCACCTTTGAATAACTCATGAAGGGATTCTAATTGCCCACCAACAGCTAGATTCTGTTTGGTGCTTAGTTGCTTGATTATTAACAACAACAACAACAACAAAAAACAAAAACAAAACAAACAAACAAACAAAAAAAAACCAAAAAGGCCCTCACATCTTAAGCAAAGTTCCCAGCACCTTTAGGCTCTGTTCCTGCAACCGTGCCCAGGGCTAGAGCGCAGCCGGGCCTGAGGTCTGAGAGGGATTCTCACTGTCATTACAGTCTCCTCGTCCCTACTTATGCAGGTTAAGGGATGGGCAGGGCAGACCCATGACAACACATTGTGCAGCCTGTGCCTGGCCCAATGCAGGACAGGAATTCCTTCCTTTCCCCAGGGCATCCCTCCTCAGAATAGATGACGCCTTTCTCATACACAACCAAGTCCTCTGCCTACCAGGCCAGCCACCCTGTAACACTGGGAGACATGTGCCAAATAAACTAGACCCTGCCTGGCTCTGTTTGGATCTGGGCATGGAAAACTCAGCAGCCAGCACCTCCTGGGGGACAGGCAGCAGAAGTCCTAGCTCAGGTCCCCAGGAGTGTTTCCCATGCCAGGACTCAGTCAGAGAAACATGTGAACACATTCTCCTCCACGAGCACCGGGCAGAGACACTGAGCAAGGGCTCCTTCTGGAAAAATCTGCTGTTGTGAAAGAAGATGAGTTAGGGAAAGAGCAAGGACCGTGTTTGGAAGTCAGAATGTTTGGGGCTTAGACCCTGCTGCCTGACCCAAGTCTTACTCATTGCTTTTGGTGGCAAGAGGGTCTGAGGAGCTCAGCATCAAGGATCCTGGCCTCTGTGGTCCCGTGTTCAACACAGAGCTGTGGGGTATGATCCACCAGTCACCTTTCTTAGGTATGACGCCAAGTGAGGGCAGACTGACGCTGAATTACTGATGTCACAGTCTGAGAAAGAAGTCTCCAGAGCCGTGCAGCCTCCACCCTGGACCAGACAGCTGACCAGGCTGACACTGAGCATCAGTGTTTGTTTCCTAATCTGCTCTTTTTGCTGAGTCGCTTGTTTTCAGATCCAGATGGATTGCCTGTTTCTTGTCTTGGTAGACGACATTCCTTCTTCCAACTTTCCTTAGTTGTCTGCATTTTGTTAACCTGCTCCAATCTGTGCCTGGGAATTTCACATTAATGGGTTTCTCCTGGGCTCCACCATTGAGTTTAGGGAGTTTGGATTCTCCCTCACTGTTATTATTCCTAGGATGGTTGGAGTTTAGCTCCATTAAGTCTCCTGTTCTTGCTTTGCTTACTCTTTATACATTCTCTCTCTCTCTCTCTCTCTCTCTCTCCCCCCTCCCTCTTACTTCCTCTCTCCCTCCCTCCCTCTCTCTCTCCTTCCTATACAGACAGAATCAGGGAAGGCTCTGCTCACTTCACTGGGCAAGCCTGGTTCCAGACAGAGGTGTGCATGGTACGGAAAGTAGATACAGTTTTACTTCTGGGATGTTAGCTTCAGAAAGGACATCCCCCCCCCCCCCCGTTATAATCCTTACAACACATTTTAAAAGGGCAATAGCAGGCAGTGGTGTGGGTATGGGAGAGATGCCCCCTTGCCCTCCCCCACCCCTTACCACCTGTAATAGACCAGCTAGGTGACCCTCCCACTTACCAGCTGGGCACTCAGGAAAGCTGGCCCTGCTCCTTAACTAGGCAGAACAGCCGAGCTAGCCCTGATGTTGGAGATGTGGGTGACCCAGCACCCACATCTTGCTGGTGTTTCAAGCAAGGGAGAGCTGGCCCCATTACTCATCTGGCATGTGGTGGCATGGGCAGAGAGAGATGCCCTTCCCCCACCTCCACCCCCCACCCATTGATGCCTAAGATAGGTGGAGGAGTTGTCCCTGGGGTCATAAGAGCCAAAGGGCTGTCCTCGACCCTCACCAGCTGCAGCACTTTGGAGAGTGGACCCTGCACCTCTCCTGGGCAACACAGTAGAGTTGGCCCTGAAGGTCCAGGTGTGGGAGAGCCTGCCCTGAGGATGTGAAAGCAGGAGACCTGGCCCTAGCCCTCACTCATTGCTGCTAGGAAGAACTTAGCCAGGGCAGTGCTGGAGAGCGCACCCTGGTGGTAAGGATAGGGGAGAGCTGGTGGTTGACCAAGCCTGCAACTACCCAGGCCCAGAACAAGAGTTACAATTTGGCCTGCCCCAACATCCACCCCATCTGTGGATGCTGTGATCTAAAGAGGCCTGACCCACAGATTCAAACTGGCAGGATCTCCACAACACAAGGCAACAGCAAGATAAACAAGAGGAGACCCAGTGAGGGCCCAGCATCAATAGTGTGATAAGAACCAGAGGCCTCGAACCAGACCAATGACTCTGCAATGAACACGTTCAAGTAAAGATCTATGCACAGAAGAGTTAACTACATGACTCACTGTGTCACGCTACGCCTTCCATGATGAGATTTTAATTTTTTTTTTTACTTTTTTTCTCTTAAATTTTGTTTTATTGGGGAAGAGGTTTGCAGGGGCGGGGAGGGGGGTGGATTTGAAGGGACAGGGAAATGAATGGGATCAAGATGCATAATGCGAAAGACATCTTGAATAAATTAAAAAAGACAGAGTACAAGCTGATCCTACATTCCAAACAGCTGGACAAAACAGCCCTACAGACTACAGCTAGGATATCTGAATCTTCTTCGAATCCCCCAAGACAGCGCCCCTTACCAGCAGGAAGTAGTTTGGAAAGAACGACGCCCAAATTCCCAAATATTGTGTATAAATGTTTGTTTTCATTTAATTGGACTTTGTTATATAAAATTAAATAAAAAATACTCTATATGCATAAAAAAAAAGAAAGAAAAACAAATAGAAATGACTGTAAACCCCAAAGGATCAAAGAGGAAGCAAGAGGTTGGTGAACCTTAAGTTGGGGAAATGTGGATCTTCTCAAAGCAGCGAGGGGAGGGAGCTGTCCTTGGAGGGAAATCTGAGGCACCATAGCTTCAGCTGGGGTAGGCTCCTGGCCCAGAGGGTAGTGTAGGGTGGGCAGGAGGGCCCAGCAGGTGGGTGGCTGGGTACGGACTCACCTACTTTTTCTCACTGAATTCTTATCCCTGTAGGTATTGCTCTACCTCTTGGACAGTTTTCCATCCTTCCCCTACTGCCCATTCCTCAGGGATGCCAAAGTGCCCTGAGTTGTCACATAGGCTGTCCCTGGTTCACATAAATAGGGTTCCTTCCAGCCAGCCACTCGGCAGCAAGCAAAGGGATGGCCTGGATGCTGGATACTTGGGCGTTGGAGCATTGCCTCCAAGGTGCAAAGAAGACATCTGTTTTTCAGCAGCCCGTTGCCCACAATGAATGAAGTAAGGCAGTGTGTTGCTTTCCTATTTTCTCTGATAAAGCCAGAGTTGGTACTTTTGAGACGACAGGTTTGATGCAGGGAGACGGCAACGATCCGGAGTTGGAAAAATGAGCTCAAAATAAACTCAATGTATTACCTGGTTTTTTACTAGATATTTTCAAAGGGACTCAGTGTGAAGAAGATGGATGAAACGGCCCTAGAAGGGAATCTTCCATCACAGAGAAGCGCATTTCCTTCCTCTCTGTTCCCAGGTAAGCTTGGCTGCATGCATTGACAAAGCACATCCGCTTTCCACTGCTGTTTTCTAGTTTGGGGCTTACAGTCTGTTCTCCACCTGAGTAGATCCTGGTCACCCCATTAAGACCTGGCTCAACCTACAATGCTTGTCCCTTCTCTGTATCTCCATGGCAACCTGCATACCTCTTTGCCCCTTCCTTAACTAGTTTCTGTTGAGATACTTGCCTCCCACCCCAGCCTTTCATCTGCTGGGCACAGCTGTATAGCTTACCCTGAGTGGTGGTGCTCACATGATCTGCTTCTCTGCATGCTAGAGAACAGAAACAGTTCAGAAACCCACCACGGTTTGTGTACTGAGGACCAGCTGACCTCCCCTGAGGACTCACGATAAAGCTCTCACAGATAACCCCTTACTTAGCTGGGACAAGGCCGGGCACAGCCCATCCATAGGCTTGTCCTGTGCCTCATTAATAGATGATCCACTTTCCCCTGGAGACCAATCAGAGCAAAATGCCTGTTAAGGAAATTTGGTTTAGATTCTGTCTTTCCCTTGGGCCCTTGAACGTGGCCTCTGCTTCAGACAAAGCCAGCGTGCAGCTCCTGCTCCTGCTGCGAAGGGACTGTGGTGGTGCTCCCCTCCCTCCTCCCCTTCCCACACTTGCTTCTCTCCCTCCTTATTTGGTTGCTTCCCTGCCCAGACCTTGCAGATCTGAGCCTGCCTCTCAACATTCATTCTATGGCATCTGCCCTTCTTCTTTATTACCCACTGTGGTTAGTTTTGTTCATTTTGAAATTCACTTTAAGTTTCCTTCCTCTTTCTGAGGACTACTATTTCTTGGAGTCACCACATCCTAGAAGAGCCTTAAATGATTGAGGCTTGATTATTTCAAGTTTTCTGATTATAATTACTTCATAACGTAAGAGTACCTATTTGTTATGAATTTTGTAAAAATTCATTAAACACCCAACTTTCCCTGTATTCTTATTTATGCTAATTATGCCAACCCAAACGGCTATTTTTTTAAACAGTTTCACTTCCCGAGCAATGCAATCAAAATATAATAAATAAACACACAAAAAAATAATGAATTAAAACATTTGATGCTTTAAAGGGCAAACCATACAAGGGATGAAGAGATAACCCAGAGGTTAAGAGCACGCGTTACTCTCATAAGAAGTCTGTTTTTTATTCGCAGGATCCATATGGTAGTTCAAAACTGTCTGTAACTCCAGTTCCAAGGAATCCAGTGCCTTCTTTTGGGCACAGGCATGGATATGATACACATGCATACATTTAGGCTAAACACACATAATTATAAAATAAATACATCTGAAATTTGAAAAGGACAATTCATGTAAATATTTTCAATGTTAACTGATAGAATTAATAATAGATCATAGAGTCATATAAAGAAAATATATGCAGAAAACCATAAATAAAGCTTTGTATTAAAGATGGCTGATTGTGCTTACATAGTAAACATGGTGGCTCATGCCTGTCATCCTAGCTCGTGGGAATCGAAGGCAAGAGGTTTGCCTGGACTGTTAAGTGATATATGATCAGATGGCAGGTTCAGCTTGTGACTGTATCTCATCTTCAGCTAATTCACCTTCAACATAGGGCAAAGGAATTTTTTTTATAAATGATCAAAACTACATGACAAAGAATGCCTGTGAAGAGCTGGTGGCAGATGAGACATAGTGGCAGATTTTGGAAACAGGCTGGATGGGCAAGTGGTGGCTGTCCCAACAGAATGAAGAAAGCAAACTAGGGAGAAACAGGACCAGTGGCACCCAATCTCCTGGAGATGCTCAGGAGAGAGAGCCTGAAAACAGGGCACCTGGCTGACAGGGACTCCAGGGAAGTGTCATAAGGAGCAGACATCCAGACAGCTGCCCAGCAGAAAGGTATAGGGATAGGGAGGGGCTTCAGGCAATCCTAGCTGAGGTCGAGGCCAAGGCTTCAAATGGACAAGATGCACATGGACATCCAAAGCTAAAAATATCACTCACTCACACATGTTTACTCACAGAAACCTGGCAGCAGCGCTTCCCATAGTCAGGAGATGGAATAGTCCCTCCAGGGATATTCATCTGCTCAAGGTAAAGGATCTAGCTACCATGATGGTCTGCCTCACCACAACCAACAGCAATGGAGCAAGTCGATACCACTGAGGCTGTGAGACAACAAATCCTACCAGTAGCATCACTCTTCCCCCGCAGATCATCTAAGCACTGCCTTCCTATACTTGAGCTATTATCAATACTCAGCAACAATTTGTTCTCCTCTCCCAAACAAGAGGAGAACAACATAGTCTTTAGAGCAAGAATTAGACTTGACATCTATCGAAAGACAATGAGGACACTGCATCTGTGGAGAGAACAGGAAACAAGACACGTACACAACTGCCATGAAGAACAGAAATGATGGGAGATGTCATTATGTAAATATACTTCTCATACTGGTTAGTGGAAAAAGCACTGTTGGCCAATAGGAAAGAAAGATAGGTGGGACTAGGAGACAAGGAGGATTCGAGGAAGTAGTAGGGAGGAGTCAACATGGAGAGATTGGAGAAAGCAGAACGCTGGCCCCTCTCTCCAGTAAGATGAGGCCATGTGGAAATACTTAGTTTTATAGAAATGGGTTAATCATTAAGACAGAGCTAGCCAATAAGAAATTAGTACCTGGACAACAGCATTATATCAACTACAGAATCTCTCTGTGTTATTTGGGGCTGGCACAGCTCTGGGCCAGGTCAGCAGGGAGAAACCTACTCCTAAGTCAGAAAAATATATTTTTGTGTCCCCCGGAAGAGCCATCATATTGGAGAAGACTCTAGAAATGAGTACAAAGAGACAAAAAGAGAAAAAAAAAATCTAAAGCTTTGAGATGATTTTAAGAAATTAAAAATTCAAATAACAATAGTTTTTAAAGGTAAACCCCAGAGAAAATACTAGAAGGAATTAATAGTGTGAAGTAAGAAAAAACCGTGCCTGAAGACTATGGTTTTTGGAAAGGCATGGGTCCACGGAGCTCTCAGCTGAGACTGTGAGAGGTCTATGGCCATATGAAATTATACAACAGCAGGCAGTTCTCCCCGGAGACAGAAGCCACGGGAAAGGCCAAGGATTAAAGGAGCTCGGGACTTAACGTCTATATTAGAAGCCTAACAATGAAGTAACGCCCTCAAAACGCTGAGGCATCAACTGCCAATCTGCCGATTTCTGCCAGGCTTAGTGGGAGAGCACTATATGTTTCTCAGCTTGTATAGTCTCAATACACCAAGAAAGCAAAGCACTGGGATCCAGAAAACATCAGGGAAGACACCCAGGAAAGGCAGAAGGGATTCCATGAAGGATGGGGATGGAGTGATGGGTTGGGTCATAGCAGCACAGCAGGGCAGGTAGATAAAAGATCATCCGGGTTCCATACCGAGTGGGGGGTTGGAGAGAGAGAGAGAGAGAGAGAGAGAGACAGAGACAGAGACAGAGAGACAGAGACAGAGACAGAGAGACAGAGAGAGAGGAGAAATGCTGAAAGCAAAGTTCTTTGGGAATAAAAGGGAATGTAAATAGGAACTAAAGTAATGTGGAGGTCCACAATAGGAAAGCATTCTGGGTTATCTCCCGGTGAGGTTATTGCCATAGTTTATTATTCACAACATGCTTGAATCAGGTCATGACAACAATCATTAAATGCCCAGTGTACACCAAAAGCAGGAGGGGAACATGGGGCATTACAGCAGAAGACAACCTCTGCTTCTAGGCTATCTGTCTCCCTCTGACACAGCACCATCAGAAGTGGGGAATCACCGAAACGCAGACGAGAAACGCACAATCCATCCAAGATGTGTTAGCTCCCACACCGGGAGCTCCGGACTATCAGGATGTTAGGTGGCAGTCTGCAGCAGGCTCTGTGGAAAGTGAAGACGGAATGATGAAGGAAGAGATGGCCATTTGTGATGGTGGCAATGATGGTGATAAGATTCTGGCTGGCAAGAACAAGGCAGACAGAGATGGCAGGTTAACTAAGTTAGAGCAGGCTAACCAGTGTCACTGGATTCTAGTCTCTGGCAAGTTACAACATCCCCAAAGCCTGTTTCTCTACCTGATAATTGAAAGAATAATTGTCTGACTCACAGTGTTTTGGGAGGAGTGGAATGTAAGCTTTCTTGACAAAGAACAATCAAGAAAGGCACGGTGATGCTGTTACTACCAAGACCACATCACTAATTGAAACAGAGTTTTTTTTTTTTTTCCAACTCAACTACATGCATTCTGTAGTGGAGACTTCATCGTGTTTTCTCCTCAGTGTCACAGTGCCAGGCAAGTGATGGATAACATTGACTCAGCTAAAGGAATGTAGCAAGGAAAAGACACTAGGGTCTGGTTGTGACAGAAGAATCCATATCCCCAACTTAGTTGGCTCTAAATGCTGATTGGTGAGTGAGCCACTGAATCCAAAGAAATTCTGTTTACTAACCTGCTTGTTGATGTCTAGAAGTTATGAATTTGAAAGGAAGTTATGGATTTGAAACATAAAGACATGACTAAGACAGAAAAAATATTCTACACCAATTATCTACACATTTGTGTTCACCCCTGTATACCAAGTCATTTAGGATACCTCAGGATAAAACGTATTACAATGTGCATAATATATGCTGGGTGACTGACTGGGAATGCCCTTCTGTATATGTTTCTCTTATTGGTTGATGAATAAAACATGGTTTGGCCAATAGAGGAAGGAAGATAGGTGGGACTAGGAGATGAGAAGAATTCTGGGAAAGGTAGGCAGAGAGAGACCAAGAAGAGATGCCATGTAGACCAGGGAGGATAGGACACACCAGGCGTTCTCTGGTAAGATAAGGCCATGTAGAAATACATAGATTAGTAGTTATGGGTTAATAATTAAGACAGAGTTAGCCAATAAGAAGTCCGAGTCATTGGCTGTTTTATAATTAATATAGCATCTGTGTCTTTATTTAGGGCCGAAGCGGCAGCGGGACCAGACTGGAAAGAAAATTCCAACAACAGGTTATTTCTTTGTCAAAGAGAATAAATGGCCTTATTCTTTGAAGGGTTTGTCTTATTTAGTTTTTTTTTTTTTTTTTTTTTTTTTTTTTTTTTTTACAATGAAGCACCATGACCAAAAAGCAAGTTGAGGAGGGAAGGGTTGATTTGGCTTACCCTTCCACATCATAGTCTGTCACTGAAGGAAGTCAGGACAGGAACTCACACAGGGCAGGAACCATGAGGCAGGAGGGGTGTTGCTTCCTAGCTGTCAATGGCTTGCTCAGCCCAGGGGCGGCACCACCCACCATTGGCTGGGCCCTCCCCACATTGATCACTAATTAAGAAAATGCCCTACAGCCTTGTCTACAATCCCATCTTATGGAGGCATTTTCTCAACCAAGGTTTCCTCCTATCAGATGACTTGAGCTTGTGTCAAGTTGACATAAAACCATCCAGCACAGGGTTCATGTTAAATTCACCATGCATTTCTCAAGAGTGTTATTCACACTCACAAAAAAGCAGATGTATTCACATGTGTGTGAATTTTCCTTTCCTCTGACCTTAGAGTTCTACTTTATTCCATTTTCAGCAATCGCCCAAATACCATATTCATGAGTGCTGTTAAAACGAAAGTCTAGTAAGCTAAACTGAGCAGTGCATCTCGGGTTTTCAAGTATTAAAAGATAAAATCAGCAGTTCTCTGGTTGCATTTATTATGTGGAAAGAAATCCCCTAAATCACCAGAAGAAAACACCTTTGAGGGCGTTGGGAGTTGAGTCTGCTGTAAATAGAGCATCAGCTTTGACCTCAATTCTTCCTCCTTTCCTTTCACAAGTACCTATTATAGTGCATATTTATGCCAGATGATCTCCTTCGTGACATAAAGAATAAAATTAGTTGCCACTGACTTCTGTGATACATTGTCTAATGGCTGCGAAGCTTTATCATCTCAGGCCCCATTCACCTCTAATGTGATTGTGCTGCTCCGAGTCATTGTCTCCTTTCTCTCCCTTCCAGCCAACCTGGCTATGTGACTTGCATTGATAAACAGGTTGTGCTAGAGGGGACAGCTCAGTTCTAGAGTCCAGACCTCAAAAGGTCTGGTAGCTTTTGCCCCTTCTCTCTTAGAACTGTGTGGCCATTATTCTACAAAAAAACCAAAGTTATACTACATAGAAAAGCCTCATGTGGTGATATACATCTGTAATCCTGGCACTTAGAAACTGGAGGCAGGAGAATTGCAACTTTGAAGTCCGCCTCAGCCACATGGGATGACTTTGCCAAACAGACAACAATAAACCCATTGAGACAGAGGTCCAGCTTTCCACCTTCTCCAACTGCACTCAACTCATAGCTAACACTATACCTTAATATATCCATGTGAGGAAAGCTATGCAAAACCAATAAAAAAAAATAATAATCAAACAACTGACTCACAAGAAATCTTTGCTCAGTGGTACTATACAACATTCAGTTTTGATACAGTTTATGATGCCAATACCACAACTAACCCATATTGGATCAAGAAGTGGGGACCTATCATAGGATAGCCATGCCTTGAAGCATATGACCTTGGATTTAGTTCAGGCCCTTTAGCAACAGCTAAAAGACAGTTAAAAGGCTGCCATTTAGGCTGGAAATGCAGGGAGGCGGCTGCTATTAAAGGCTTGGGATGATGGAACATTTACAAGACTATTTTCTGAGATGCTGTAGAGCATCAAAAAACGTTACCTAATGAGTTCATGGATCTGGCAGAAAGTTGACAGTGTCAGTTGGCACTCTGCTGTGTATGATAAATTATGTCAAGGAGAGATGAACTAAAGAAGGAAGGTTTCAACTTGTATCACTTAAAGAAAGATAAACGGGCCCAGAATTGGTTGAGTTGGAAAACTAAATTGTTTCATATTTGCATTCTGTCCTGCAAGCAAATAAATGATCAGCACACAATATGACCTCAATGAAGATGAAAAGAAGGCTGTGGCCCTGGGGTTTTCAGAAAATCCTTGGGAATACTTAAATGGTACCTGGCAGACAGAGAGAGTCAAGCTACTTATCTGCCAAACAGCTACTTATCTGAAGGTGGTGCCTGTTTCTCAAACACAGTTCATGAATGATTAAGCACAACACAAACACTGAGAAGATGTTTGGGAAACAGTGCTTTTAGGAAAGTTGTACTGATAGAATACCATTGGATGGAAGTAGACAACAGTTCAAAGTGAACGGAATCCCCCACGTCTTCAGCATTCAAGAGAGGAAGACTCATTTGCCTACATGGCTTATCTTTTGTTTCTTTGAAATATAATGGACTAGTGTGCTCACATTGGATTTTGTTTTTACTTTGTTTGTTTTAGCATTTGTCTGCATGCACCACATGCAGCCCTGGTGCCCACGGAGATAAAGAGGCAGCATTGGGCACCCAGGAACTAGAGCTACTATCGATTGGAAGCCACCGTGTGGGTACTGAGTCCTCTGCAAGAACAGTGAGTTCTCCTAACAGCTGAGCCATCTCTCCAACCGCCATCTTTCAGAGAAAGGGAGAACCAAGAGCTGTGGGTAGAGAGCAAAGGCGAAAGAGAACAATAAACTAGGAAATGACCTCAAAGGATTGGGAACACTTTCACATTAAACCCTCTGCCTCCAAAGTGGGGATCACGGTGTGACTGGCTGGGTTTCCAGCTTGCGGAGGACTAGGGATTGCCGCGTGTTACCTGCTCATCCCCGTCTTGATCACAAGTGCTCACTGCATCACTCACACCAGAGATAATGGAAACATATGAACAGAGAGCATGGGCTCTTAGCGCACAGATTTGGAGATCTATAGTTATGTTGTTTTGGGCCTCTTAGGAAATCCTCCAGGAAACCCAGCCACAGAAGAAACCTGGGATGAAAGAATAGTCCAATATTCATCCATTCCAGCTGAACCCACCGACCAAATGACACACCCCTTTGCGTTCAACTAAATACATCTGTCAGAATAGGGAAGAACCTGGAAGTTGGCTCCCTGAATTATAGAAAATGACACATTTTTGACACAGCAAGTTTTATTGGTTCTTATGCAGCAGCAAATAAATGAGATGGCCTTGTTCTTTGACTACTTGGCTGTATTAGGAAAAAGAAACGTGCTGAACTTAAGAATGTATTATAACATATTCAGCACTAAGACGGGATGGACTAAAGTGATCCTCAATTTTGTTTGGGAAAACTGAAGGATACCTAAAGACAAGACCGTTTGTAGATTAAATCTAAAAGAGTATTTAAGTTGGAGGAGTCATGAATAGGAATCTTAAGTGTTCTTTAAAGCAAGGGTTACTGTTTTATTCCTTTGATGTTGTCTAATTAACAAAAGACCTGAGTCTGCATGCTTTGAACAGATTTGTTTGACTCAGTTCTATAGACAAAATGGTATGAACAGAGTGGCACTGGCTCCCGCAATGATCATCCTTGGTGGGTGAGGCATGAAGGGAAACAGCTTCATGCAGAGGAAACCAAGCAGCGGGGTGGCCTCTCTATTACAATTTGCTCTTAAGAAAAGAGGAGTCACTCTGCACAACCAGCCTTCTGCAGAGCCCATGACCTTAGTGTCCCAACGTTTAAAAGGTGCCTTCATGGGGAGCTATCGGGACAAAGTATATTGAAAGCATTGCCAGCCATAAATTCATGTACTGATTTTTAGAATGTGAGGAGTTGCCTCAGAAGATGAGAAGGATATTCCATGTAATCAACAGTCCATTTTCAGTTCTCACAAGGAAACAACAGCTGCGATACACCCTGTAGTTCCATTGTTCCCAGCTGACTTGCTTTTCAGTTTTTGATAAGAATATACTCATCTTAGGGTGGGGTGGAAGACTATTGACACCAACAGAAGGTTCCGGAAGTCTCTAAGGTGTATGCAAGCTTTGCTCTAGAAGAACAGACTTTCAAATGAGAGGTGACTCCAGGTAGCAGCCACTCTTCCATAATTTACTCCAGGAAAATCATCCTTGGGATGATGGTTCCAGTTCATGGCCAATGTACAGCTTCCTTTTCTTAGGTGACGAGGACTTGAAGCTACTAGAAAGCCACACTGGGCTGGACCTCCCTCCTCTATACCTGAAGAGTATCTTCACTTGTGTAAATTTGAGCACAATATGGCACATGCTGAACAACTCAATCATTCATATTATATTTATTTACTGAGTACCTGATAGTATTTTCCAGTGGCTGCTTGGGTACTAAGAATCCATCAGAGAATTGAACCTGAGATCTTCATTCTCTTTCTGGGAGCTTATATTTTGGTGGCACTGAAATTGTGGTAAAGGAAGGATGACTATGAAAAGTAGATTAAGTACTCTAATGAAAAATGCAGGAAAAGTACTAAGCTAGATGGTCTAGCAGGACTTCACTGAGAATATGATCTAAGAGCCAACTTGAGTGAAACTAGCTATAAGTCTATCTATTGTGAATGGAAAATAATATTTGAAAGCAAAATAAAAGTTTCTTTTTTTAATGCTCAGAATATGTCATCTGCAGAACTGTAAGATGTTGGTGAAGGAGGTCACTCCAGCAAGAAGAACTGCATTCAGTTAGAAAAGTCCACATTGTCATAATAAGAAACAGGAAAGAAATCAGTAGCTGCAATATGGGAGCTAAAAGTCCTTGACACAGAGAAATATTCAAATTAGAGAATTTAGTGTCGATTATGTCTCAAGAAAATAAAAATGTCCCAATAGCCCAAACAGGAAGCAGTTTCAAGTACCTGGAAAGAGGAGGAGGAGAAAGAGAATACACCAAAGGGAAGAATGTGTTACCATCCAGAACAACCAGGTCACCCAGAAAGCAGTTCCTGACAAAATCAGGCTGTTCTGGAACCTTAGCAGTAGGAATGCTGGGAGGCAGCTAGCAAAGGAGGACAAATCCAGCCAGGTCCCGCCAATGTGAGGAAACAGTAAAAGCCATTCGCCCAGCATCCTGCCATCAGGGCTGCGTCCCTGAATAAGCTGTTGGGAATTCCAGCTCATTGAATCCAGAAAGAAAACTTTTAAGTATTTACCGAAATGGAAACTGGATACACCGGAAAAGAAGAAGACACAGGCTTTGGCTCATAATCTTAGCAGTTGGGAGGCTGAGACAGATTGCTATGAATTCAAGGTTAGCATAAGAGGACAGACTAAATGCCAAGCCAGTCAGGTCTACAGAATAAGACTATGCCAAAAAGAAGAAGAAGAAGGTGACGGGGAGGAGGGAAGGCAGATTTGAAAACATTAAATAAAAATGATAAGAATAAAAAACTATGTAACTTGAATTAAAATTGATCTGATGGAGCTTTAAAAATACTGGGAAACTAGAGCACAGAACTTAAAAGCCATCCCAGAAATCTAAAAACAGAAACAGAAAATGTAAAAGAAAAGCTAATGGTCATAGAAATATAATGAGAACTTCTGACAATAGACTAATGGTAACTTCATATGGAGTTGACAAAAGTAATAAGCACAACCCAATAGTTGGGGAAATAAGAGAATATTTGAAAATTAAAGGGGTTTGTGTATTGCTTAGATTGAAAGTTTGAATGTGAGTCTATTCATTCAACCCTTAAAATTACCAATGAGCCCTCATTGAGCAGATCATCAACAAGCTCTGTGCCCTGGTGTCTGGAGAACACCCAGCATGTAGTAACATGGAGAACACCCAGAATGCAGGAACATAGAGAACACACAACATGCAGGAACACAGAGACACCCAGCATGCAGTAACAGACGTTCAGTGCATGCCTTTGAAAGACTGGATAAAATAATGAGACCCCCCCCAAAAAAAAATCAAGCACCAAGCTGCAGTAAAAAAAAAATAAGCAAAACGCCTTGACACAACATCAATTTTAAAGGCACAGGAAGAAAAGCAAATTAGAAATAGCAATCAGTCTGTGCATAACCTCTTTAAAGACATACCAAAATGTAATCAATCAATATCTTCAAATGTTAAGGAAAAATCATTTTTACATGGAACTACATACCCAGATAACATTATTTAGAAGAGACCGTGCTTTCTAGCATGTTTCATTGGTCAAGAGAGTTAATGCCTCAGCTCTACTTCAGCAAGGAGGAAGGTGAGCTGGGTGTAAGAGTTAACAGTGAGCAAAGAAACTTGGGAAATTTGAACAAGAGAAAAATGCCAATAATAACAATAACAGTATAGTAGCCTAGCTGTGGATTTGAGGACATACTAGATCTAAAAATCAGACAGCAAGGATTGTGAAGATGCAAGAGTTCAGTGTAAACTAGTTTACTCCCTTTCTTTGTGTGTGTGTGTGGGGGGGTGCGAATGTAATTTTAGAAAAACTATGTTGCTAAAACAGCTACATTAAAATGTCAGAAATAACCATAGAGATTAATAACCTCTAACCTGGAGTTAAAGAAAGAAGCAAAGGAAAGCAGTGGAATTGCAATTTGACCAGGGCATGCAAAAGCAGCCCTTGAGATGGAGGGAGGTGAAACTCAGAGGCTTAGCACTTCCCTGCACTAAGTCCCCTGTTCCATACCCAGCACTGAAGACAAAGCCATGTGAAAGTCTTGAATACATTTTATCGTGAGCCAAGGAGAGGTGGGCATTGCCTGTGGGGCTAGAGACAAGAACAACATTCTAGAAAACAATTGAACTATGAGCAACAGGAATCATAAAAGTGCATGAATTGAACCTCCTGTAATTTCTATAGGGGGAAATTGAAAATGTGGAAAATATGTATATATTAAGTTCCTCATCAGACTGTGGCAGCGCATGCACACCTTAATCCCAGCTCTCAGGAGGTAGGGGCAGGGGGATCTCTGTGCGTTTGAGGTCAGCCTGGTCTACAAAGTGAGTTCCAGAACAGCCAGAGCTATACAGAGAAACTCTGTCTTGAAAAACAAAATGAAACAAACAACAAAATAGAAAGTTCCTTACCACTACTTTGGTTAATAACAAATAGAAGCTGCCCAATTTCTGGCATTAATTGTAGTTTAAACTACAGGTAAACCACTCCCACTACAGCTAAGCCACTCCCACTACAGCTAAACCACTCCCACTACAGCTAAACCACTCCCACTACAGGTAAACCACTCCCACTACAGCTAAGCCACTCCCACTACAGCTAAACCACTCCCACTACAGCTAAGCCACTCCCAGTTCAAGCACTGAAGTTCAGTGGCCAAAGGGGTGGTGCAAAGGGGTCAATCCCAGAAGTGGTCAGCAGCACCTGAAAGCCCCCTCTTATGAAAAGAACAAGTAAAAGCATTAATGTAAGAACCCCAGCCTCGCTTTGCCCATCTACACTCCCTTCCATCCAGAGCATGTGTAAAACCACGCCTTGGCAAAAAAAGCTTTTATTGCTAGACAACCCTGTTGCCTAGATGCTGAGCTTCCCCAAGAAATGCCAGAAGTGAACTTCCTTTCTGCATAAGCTACCCATTCAGATGCAGGTGCTTCCCTGCAACACTAACAACTGGCCCAATAAGACAAATACTTTGTAAGCTCTTAAAGTAATCGCAACACAGTTTCAAGTGAACTGAAGAATAAAAACATTGACATTGATCTAGTGCCAACTCTGGGTCAGGCATTTTTCTCATCCTTCCGTGGGATTGACTCCTTTAGTCCTCATCATCACCCTTGCCTTGGAGGCAGAAGCCACCTTTTTATTTTGATTTGACGGGTGAGGCACAGAGCGCTGTGCTCCTCCAGGACTCACTCAGACAATGTTGGGACAAAGCGGTCTTCACCACTGTGCCGGGATGTCTAGATTCAGGTTGACAATTCCCTACCCCCTGTGTAATATACCTGAGCGCTTAATAAAAAATGCTGGCTACATAAAAGTAGCCAGATTATAGGTGAACTTTAATGTCCAAATGCCTTTTCTATTTTCAGAATTTCCCTCCAGGAGATTATTTACCCTTAAGAGTCATATCACTTTGTCCTTAGTCCGTGGACAGCTAGTAGTCCATGCTATCACACAAAACCAATAGAATAGCATCCTCCTTGGCAAGCCACAAATGTGTGCTCTTGCAGTAACCAATAGGAGGGTACAAGAGATGATGAGTCTTAAATTTCCTTGGGATATGACCTGCTAGGAGTCATATAGGAGTCATAGGAGTCAGAAACTACCTTCTCTTCTACCAAATGTGCATCAATCTCCAGTATTCCTAGTATCCAAGTATAGACAGTAGGTAAGAGTTGTAGGGTTTAGAATGGCATGTTAGGCCTAGTGCAGCATTATATACATGTGACCCCAGCTCTTGGGAAGCTGAAGCTGGAGAACCTAGAGTTCAAGGATAGCATGGGATGTTTATCAAGACCCTACCTCAAACAAAAGAAAGTAAATTTATAAAACAGGCTAAAGTGCCCTACTTACCCAGCCGATAAGAAACTAGTACCTGGCCAATAGCATAATATCAAATACAGAGTCTCTATGTGTTATTTGGGGCTGGCGCGGCGGCAGGACAAGACCAGGCGGTGGCAGGTGGAAAAACCGTACTCGTTACAAGCTTCCCAGCCCAGCTGGTGCCATGGGAAAACGTCTCACCCGTGCTTATCCACCTATGCTGTGCTGGCGCTCTCTGACCCTACCTGTGGATGTCTTGGTACTGGAGAGATCAAAGCAGTATAAATATAAACCTGCAAATATAAAAGTTGTGGCCTCAGCGGTGGGGTCACAGCCATATATGTCATGATCACTGCAAAGGCTGAGGCAGCTCAGGTGAGGAAACCAGAGGAAAAGACAAAAAGAGGTGATGACAAGCAAAAAAATAAATAAATAAACACAAAAAACAAAACAAACAAACAATAAAAACCCCAAAACAAAACAAAGAACAAACAAACAAAACCCACTTCATTTTCTTCCCCTATTACAGCCTTGTTGAGAGACGCGGTCCTATATTCAATGGCTAGAAAAAAAAAAAAAAAAATCTAAAACTGAAGAGACAAAAAGTAGTCGCTACTCGGGAAACACGGTTTCCAGTCCGGGTTTGTCGTCTTCTGTAAGGTTAACAACTGTTAAAGAGAAGAAAGACGTCAGAAGAGGGCAAAGCACACGCCTGAAGAGACCTTGCAAGGAAACTAGCAAGGGGTTCAGCTGTGCAAGGCTCTACAGTTTAGACCCTGGAATACAGAGGCTGCGGCGGATGTCTCCTGCTTACTATTGCTCTGGGCAGACTGTATTTCTGGGCACAGAGATGAGGGCTGTAAATTCTTGCTTGGCTGCAGCTTATTTACTTCATTCCTTGGATTTTCTCATAGGTCTACATCCAAAGCATATATTTCAGCAAGTTTTGCTTCCTGACTTCCCCATCCATACAAAAATAAGAAGGGGGGAGACTTTTGAAACAGAACTACTTTTGGCTACCACTAAAAGGAAAGGAAGGAACTGTTGAACTGTTGAAAGTATTAGCCCTATATCCTACAGATTAAAGCTGGATATCAACAACATCAGAAAGCTTATAAACATATGGAAATGTAACAACTCTCTACTGAATGAAAAGACCTTCAGGAATTGAATTAACACAAATATACATCATACCCAAACTTATGGAACACAATGGAGGCAGTCCAAAGAGGCAATTTTGTAGCACTAAATGCCTACATTAAAAAAAAAAAAAAAGGAGAGATCTTATACTAGCAACTTTACAGCACACCTGAATACTCTAGAACAAAAAAAGGAGAAATCACACCCAAATGAGTTGATGACAAGAAATAATCAAATGCAGACTTGAAATTAATAAAAACAAACAACCAACAAAAACAATACAAATAATCAATGAAACAAATAGATTCCTGGAAAAAAAAACAATAAAATTGATAAACCCTTATCCAAATTCACTAAGTGGTTGACAGACTATCCAAATAAACAAAATTAGAAATGAAAAGGGGGCCTAATGACAGACACTGTGGAAATCCAGAGAATCATAAGGGTATCCTTTAAAAATTTGTACCGTACTAAACTGGAAAATCTAAAAGAAATTATAATTTTTGATACATACCACTACAGTCAAGCACTCAAAGAGACTATAACCTCTATTGAAATAGGAGCAATCATTAAAAATTTCCCAACCAGTAAAATTTTAGGACCAGATGGTTTTAATGAAGAATTCTACTAGACTGTCAAAGAAGAGTTAATGTTAATACTCTCCACGTTAGTCCACAAAATTAAAACAAAAGGAACATTGTCCAATTGTTTTACAAGTCCACAATTACCCTGATAACTAAACCATATAAAGAACCAACAAACAAGTGGATTTCCCTTATGGACACAGATGCAAAGATTCTTAATAAAATACTTGCAAACCAAATTCAAGAACACATCAAATAAGATCATCCACCATGATCAAGTAAACTTCATCTCAGAAACTCAGGGATAATTCAATATAAAGTGATAAATATAATTAATTATATAAACAAACTGAAAGAAAAGAAAACCCACATAGTCATCTCATTAGATGTAGAAAAGGACACTGACAAAATCTAACCCCTTTTTTCAAGATAAAAGTCCTGGAATGGTTAGGGACACAAGGAATTTAATAAAGGCAATTTATAGCAAGCCCACAACCAACAGCAATTTACATGGAGAGAAACTCAAAGTGATTCCACTAAAATCAGGAATAAGAAAAAGGTTGTCTATTCTTTCCATAGTTATTAGGTATTGGTTAGCTAATTTGACTGACAGCTCACTCCATGAGACAGAACACATGCCTGACACTGCTTGGAAGACTAGATAGCCCAGGGACCTAGGGTATAATCAAATACTACTGTTCTACTAAAAGAATGTAGCAACAAAATGACTCCTAATGGCATTCTGCTAAACTCGTAGGTCAGTGCCTTGCTCAGACATCATCAGAGAAGCTTCCTCCTGCAGTACATGGGAACAAATACAGAGACCCAGAGCCAGGCATTATGTAGAGTGCTAGAGATCCTGGTACACTTAGCCCTGAACAGGATATCTCTATCAAATCCCTCCCATCATGGCTTGGGGAAACCTATAAAAGAGGAGACAGAAAGAATATGAGACAGAGGCGTGGAGGACACCAAAGAAGCAAGGCCTTCTAAGTCTACAGGATGGATGAACATATAAATTCCTAGAGACTAAAGCAGCATGCACTGGGCACCCATCGTCTTGCAACATAAGACCTCCTGGAGCTGAAAGGAGAAGTTGCCCCCATCCCTAAGCCAGAAGCAATTCCCAATTGATACCCACTTGCAAGTAAAAATTTAATTTTCTCCTAGAGACTCCCGCTGGGGAATCAAACTTCTCTTTAGGGTAGACTGTATGCCCAGCAGTAGATGGCCAACAGAAAATATGGCATCTTTAGAGGTTCCTTGTCTCACAGTGTTGTGTCATGACTTTTCCCCTTTAATTTTATCTCACTTTTATTTTATTTGTACTTTTCGTTTGTTTGTTTTTTCGAGGCATGGTTTCTCTGTATTGCTTTGGAGGCTGGAACTAGCTCTGTAGACCAGGCTGGCCTAGAACTCACAGAGATCTGCTTGCCTCTGCTTCCTGAATGCAGGGATTAAAGGCGTGCGCCACCAGCACCTGGCTGTTTGTACTTTTTTCTTTGTACCGTCCAGGTCTTTTGGCTATATACTACGGCTTCAGTGTGGTGTTTCTATGGGACTCCTGAGCATGCAAACACGTGGGTCTCTGCACTCACGTGTCCCTTGTGCTTTTCTTGGGCTCTTCCCTTTCTCTTTGTTTGCTTTGTCCAACTCTGAAGGGGTTCGCTTTTGTCTCATTATATTATTTTTTGTTATTATCCCTTAGAAGCCTGTTTGTTTCATAAGAGCAGACAGTTAGGGGCTTGTGGCTCCAGATGGGAGGGGATGGAGAGGAACTAGGAGGAGTAGGGGGAGAAGAAACCGTAATCAGGCTATATTGCATAGAAAACTCAATTTCCAATGAGAGAGAAAACAATGGCTAGGACGGAGGTGAGAGTAGGTGCTGCAGACATTGCCATGAGGATTGACTGAAACAACAGGACACAGGGCCTTACGTGCCCAGGGCATGTACTGATGCTAACACACTCCGCCCAGAACCACACTGCTTGTTATTTGAAGGAGAAGCATATTTTAAATTACGGCTTAATGCCCTGAGCATGGAATACTAGTGATCGGGAAGAAACAGAGGCAAAGAGAACGATAGGAAGCAGCGAGAGGATGGGCAAAGGAAAAAGAACACATCGGGTTAAAACCCTCACAGCAAAATGTAGCCTCTCTTTATTTTCTTGCCTAATGTTACATTTTGCTGGATAGCAGCAATAACTTCTGCTGCTTTATAGTACACTCACAATAAATGGCTTCTGACCTTGATTTACAGCCCCAGCTAAGCATGGCCACTTCATCATCTCCAGCAGCTGCTTAAGGTTCTATACATCACCGTTCAGGAGGGTTATCTGGGAACCATATTTAAAGGGCAGGAGGGCTGCTGGCTGGGGATTGATGACACTCAGTGCTTTGGTAAGGGGTGTGAAGTCTGGGCTCGTGCCACAGGGTTTCTTCAGCTCTACACTGTCTTTCTATAAAGTGGTCAAAAAATGCTGTCTAGGGTTCTTGAAAAATTGGAGAGCTTCAATCCAAGAATAGTGAGCAATGCATGCATTCAAGTACCTGCTACACCTACTGGGAAATGCCCAAGAATGCAGAACACTGTGATGAACAATGCTTTCCTATGTGCTCTCTCTTAGAGACACTGGCCTTTTAAAGCTAACACAGGAATCAGCGAGATGGCTCAGTGGTAAAGACTTGCTGCCAAGCTTGATCGCCAGAACCCACGTGGTGGAAGGAGAAAACTGATTCCCACAAGTGGTTCTCTGATCTACACACACACACACTATAAAATACACATTTATACCCACACACACTATAAAATACACATTTACGTACACACACAGACATGTACACTATAAAATACACATGTACTTACACACACACACACACACACACACACACACACAAATACACACACACAAAAAAAATGTAAATAAAAAATTTAAAAACAGTAACGTTCTTGTGCTGGCTAGATTTTTTTTTTTTTTTTCTGTTAGGCACAAATGAAGATCTGGGAAATTGACAGGAAGGGCCCCAATCAAAGTGGCCTACAGGCAAACCTGTGGAACACTTATGTTCTTGACTTGATGCATGTGGGAGTTCCCGGCCCATGGGGAGCAGGGCCATCTCTGGGCAGGTGGCCCTGGAGTCTATGGAAGAGCAGGCTGAGTAAGCCACGGAGAGCAAGCAGCGCTTCTCCAGCGCTTCTGTTCCCGTTCCTCCTTCCAGGCTCTTTCCAGTGCTTCCTTTCATGAAGGGTCAGGGTTAGGAAGCATAAGCCAAATAAGCCCTCCACTCCTCAAGCTCCTTTTAGTCTTGGTGATTTATCACGTCAATGGAAAGCAAAGGAAGGCAGGGTTGATAGAACTGTTCAGACTGCAACACCAATCCAAATGGAGGAATTGACACCAAGCCCATCCCAGGTTGCCTTAACCAGAGCCTGCCTGGAAAAGGAAGACATTATTATTTTGGCCTCGAATTTCTGCTCACACCCAAGAGTGCTTGATTTACGAGATGAGAGTTTGTGACAGGGAAAGACACTCTGTCAAACTTTGTTCACTGAATCCTTACCAGTCCTTAAGTTCAAATCCATGTGCCTTTGGAATAGTGATTGCCACATTTGTCTTCCTGGGAAGTAGCCATTTGCTTAGGCAGACATGCACCACTATAATATCTCCAAACTGAGACCTAGGGCTCTCCGTCCATTATCTTACATGAGACATGGCTTCTACCAGGCAAGGAGATGCTGACAGTCAGCAGAATTCAGGGTAGCACTTGACCTCTAGTTGCAGTGGAAGTGACGGGCTATGTCTGATAACAAGTACTTGTGTAGGAATGGACTTGAAAGAGACAATGGATTGTTTTTTTGTCATCTTACAAAACAAGCTCCATTAAAGATGCTGTAGTGAAGGAATGTTACGAGTCCTTCTAATTCCATCCCTTTATTAATCAGTAGCTGCATAAGAGATTTTAATTGTCTTTTACAAAATTTTAAATTGAATGGGCAATTTTTTGGGGGACAGTTGAGGCTCTGGGTTACATCTAAGTAAGGAAGCTGTAACCATGAAAGAAAATCTCCTTGTATGGGAGACCTTCCTGTCATACCTTATCTCATCCTGATGGCTCTGTTGAGCACATGCTGTGTCACCAAATAAGGACACTGAACACAAAGTCTGTGGCTTTTTAAAGGCTACAGGCTGGCAAGCCACAGAGTTGAGATCCTAATGCCAACTGAGAATCTACACAGGAACACTTAATACTTTAAAAAAGGAATGGGCAGGTAAACATGACCCCTATTGTTGGTTCAGATTAGGCTCGTTCTTAGTACTTAATTTCAATCAATATCAAATTTCTTTTGCTGGGCAATGTGTTTTTGACAATAAAAGTTACTTTATTTGTTGTTGTCATAGTTGACTTTGTCACTTTGTCTGGTAATATTGACAGAGATTGGATATGATGGTTAGATTTAGTGGTCAACTTGACATGCCTGAGTAGAGGGCCTGTCAACTGAAGAATTGCCCATATCTGATTGACCTGTGGCCATGTCTGTAAGCTTTTTTGTAATTGTTGGTTGGTGTAGAAGGCCAAGTTCATAGTGGATGATGTCATCCCTAGGACTATGTGGCTAAGCAAGCCATGGAGAGAGCAAGGCAGTAAGCCACATTCTTCAGTTCCTGCTTATGTTGCTCTCACACCTTGGGTTCCTACCTTTTCTTTCTTCAGTGATAAACTATAACCAATAATGTAAAGGTTGCTTTTCTTCATGATGGATGTCTCAGCAACAGAAAATCAAACTAGCATTATTGCATAAGGATTTTTTAGACCTGTGGTCTTGCAGGATTCTCCGGAATTAGGATAGAATAAGATGGCGTATTTGCACTGTGGACTAACAAGGTCATCTATGTCCTTTGAGACAGAAGTAACTCCCGAGATTTGGAAAACTGATCAATACCATAGAGATTCAGTGGTATTACTGTACAAAGAACAGGGGGCTAAACATTTTGCTGGATCTCCCTTTGAATAGCCTTTGGGATTTGGAGAACAGGGTTCATCTGGCCCTCAGTGAGATGCCTAGCAGCTTTCCTGGTCCCACCTACCCCCCCTTTTTTTCACAAGTATCAAGCATGGATAAGTAAGAATTTGGTCTCTTTTCATGTCACAACTTTTTATCTCTCAAAACAATCATTGTGCACAAGGCACAGAACCCATGCCAGATGTACGACTTTTGAAGGTTCCTGTACCAGCTAAAGACGAGCTTCGACCACCTAGCTTATTTATAGTTTTAAGAGGTACACCCAACATGTGGTCTCAGGATTTAAAAAAAAAAAAAAGAACTGACCTGGAGAGAGAGGAACAACACTCCTTCACTGCTGGTGGAGTGCAAACTCATGCAGCCAATTTGGAGATCAGTATGGCGGTTCCTCAGGAAAATGGGAATCAGTCTACCACAGGACCTGGCAATCCCCCTCTTAGGCATATACCCAAATGATCCACATCCATGCAACAAAGACATCTGTTCAGCTATGTTCATAGCAGCACTATTTGTAATAGTGAGAAGCTGGAAGCAACCTAGATGCCCCTCAACTGAAGAATGGATAAAGAAGATGTGGCACATCTACACAATGGAATACTACTCTGCAGAAAAAAATAATGGAATCTTGAAATTTGCAGGCAACTGGATGGAACTTGAATAAACCATCCTGAGTGAGGTAACAAAAAGAGGAGCATAGTATGTACTCACTCATATATGGATTTTAGACCTAGAGCAAAGGATCACCAGCCTACAATTCACACAGTCAGTAAAGTGCATGCTATTCAAGGATAAGAGCCTAGTTCAGACACCCAAAAACTCAGATAGAAGCCAGGCACAGTAACACAAATTCATAATCGCAGCCCTGAAGAGTAAGAGATGGGCAGATTCAAGGAGCTTATTGGAAAGCCAACCTAATTGAATGAAGAAGCTACAGGTTGAATGAGAGTCCTTGGGTAGTGACCCAGGAAGACCTCTGTGTTGACCACACACACACACACACACACACACACACACACACAGAGAGAGAGAGAGAGAGAGAGAGAGAGAGAGAGAGAGAGAGAGAGAGAGAGGTTGTTAATATCACAGATCCTTTCCATTTACTCAAATTTTCCATCTTCCCACTCACAATGCAGACTGAACAGGTCATTCACTCTTATCATTCTGAGTCATCTCAAGTCCCTGTGCATCGTCCTATATTGCACAGTTATCCCTGACTGCACTCCATGTGGATGCTTCAAGAATGTCTTCATTGTTCTCAGTGAGTCACCTTGTGTCCCTCACCTGACAGAGAGTTGAGGAGTGTCATTAAAACTTCGAATTTGGATCCTGGGCTACTTTGTCACTTATACAACAGTAGTGATTCAGATTTGTTGTTGTTGTTGTTGCAAATGAGTTGAAACTCTAACTTTGGAAAGGAATGAAATTACGCATAGAACATTCTAGGAGGATATAGTCTTCACTTTCAGCCTCGGAAAGACTCCTTTCTATGTTGGGATACATATCACAGAGCCTTGCAAGTTTTCAGAAATAATGTGGCATTGAACTGTGTCTGTGTCTTCTGCATCTGCAGATCCTGTTAATCGGAGATAGAAAATACTCGCCAGGGGAACGGTATCAGTACTGAACACAAACGGACTTCTAGCCATTACTCCCTAAAGCAGTAAATAATTAATGACATAATACCTATGGTATATTATTTTAAGCAATGTAGAGATGACTTAAGGTATTTAGGAGGCTGGGTGTATTGTACTGTAAATAGTTGTATTGTAAATAGTATGCCATTTTATGAAAGGTACCTGAGCATCTGTGGATTTCAATGTCCATAGAAAGTTCTCAAACTGGTCCCCCACAAGTACCAAGGGGTAATGATACAAAAAAAAAAAAAAAAAAAAAAAAAAAAACAAAGGGGCTAATTATTGATACTTATTACGGTTTAAATTTCAAATGTCCCCCAGAGTTCATGCACTGAAGGCTTAGTCCATAATGCATCAGATATGAGGCTTCTGGAAAATGGAGGAAGAGCCTTTGTGAATGGACTGACTCATGGATTCACACATAATAGGCTGTTGGGTGGTGGCAACCCTGAGAGGCGGGGCCTACTTGGGGAAGAAAGCCAATGGGGTATGGCATTGAAAGGCATATTTTGTCCCCAAACCTCTTTTCTCTCCCTTTCTGCTTCTCATCTGCCATGAAGTAAGCAACTTCCATCTTTTGCCATCAGGCCAGGAACAGACTGAAACTTTGCAAAGTCTGAGACCAAACAAACCTTTCTTTCTACATGGATTACCTCAGATGTCTTGTCACAAGAAAGCTGACTACTACAACATGGATAGCAGATGTTTCTACAAAGTCTTTATCCAGCTTCCTTGATGGCTTTGGAAATACAGGGTTCTTTTTGCTTGTACAATGCCTGAGAAAGGAAACACTAAACATTTCAGTGATCAACATGATCCTGTACATTAACAACCAAGCAGCCTTACCATACATACACTGGTACTTTTGAGAGTCACTCCACTCAGACCTCAAATCTCCTGTTTTGTACTTGACAGTTTCTCTCTCTCTCTCTCTCTCTCTCTCTCTCTCTCTCTCTCTCTCTCTCTCTCTCTCTCTCTCTCTGAGAGAGTTGTACAAGCTCCAGTGGTATTTTCCAGACATCTAATGATGCCAAGGCTGAGCAAGTGATGCCAGGTGTCTTTGGGATTAACTTGAAATGGAAGCCATGAGCCTCAACTTTCCCATGGGTGAGTCAAGTTGCTCCCTGAAGATGACAACACCATCTTCTCCCAAACCTCTTTCTTTGCCATCTGCAAATTAGTGATGCTGTGTCTCCCCAAATCTCTTAGCAATAAGTGAGAAAACATCCATGGAAATGCTTGGGAAATGCAAGGTACTTGCAGCTGTATCTCTCTCTCTCTCTCTCTCTCTCTCTCTCTCTCTCTCTCTCTCTCTCTCTCTCTCTCTCTCTGTGTGTGTGTGTGTGTGTGTGTGTGTGTGTGTGTGTTGTAGTATGGACCTGAATATAACAGGACCCAACTCAATGAATGTTCCTTCCCAAAGATGTCTGGCTTGCCAGAGCACAGCCATGCTGACTCAAATCAGAACAAACCAGGACAAAAAAAAAAGTGCTTGCCTTTTGAAAGGTTGATTTTATTAACTATACATTTTAATTTTAATTGTGAGTATTACAACATTTCATTAGAGTATGGTTGATTTAAGTAAATTACTGAGGTTTTTGGTGCCTTGTTAAATGTTCTGTCTACTTTCTGAGCTTTGTCCCAGCTCTGTGTCGGAAGCCATGCCTGGGGCTTGCAAATCTTCAGTCTAGACCTTTGTCTCTTATCCCATGTTGCAGGGTGAAAAAGCCCTTTGGATGTTTGTCCTTCTTGTTGTCCCCATGTTTGGAGGCATTAATCAAGCTATTCTCCAGACTCCTTAGTGAACTATCCACATTTAACTGCTCCTATTATAGCACCTCATCTGCCCTGAAGAAATAATGTTTTAGGCTAGTTTTCAACCTTCTTGCTGATTTCTGCACCTTCAGCTATGAGAGACAATACTGGCAGAATGTTCTGTATATACCCACACATACATACATTGAGCTGCGACACTGGAATAACAATTCTGCCAGTGCTAGAAAGGCTGACCATGCCCACTTTATGAATGAACACATGGTACTTATTATTTAACTCATTCAGCCCAGCCTGGCAGCCTCAGAAAACACAAAAGCCAGACAGATTTCTGCTGTTAGAGCTTCCACCTCTGAGCAAGAACAGCTTGAATTCTGGTAGCTCAAGTGATGTCATGCCTTTGCTGTGACCTGCTCCCAGCCTGTCACATGTATGCATGTATCGGGTCAAGATGGATGCTACTTACATCATTTAAATAAATATTAATAATCACCTTAATCTTAGTAAACCTTTCACATGAGACATTCGAGTCACTACCTGATCATCCAAGCCCCCAGAGAGAAGCAATCACTTTGAAAAGCTGTGAGGATTTCCCTTGCCTCTTGAACCTCATCTGGGCAGGATCTGTGTGACAAGCATCTAGGGAAAGCTAGCTGGGGCTTTAGACAAGTGGGTGGGTAAGTACCATGCATAATCCCACTACAGCTTTGAAATATTGTCCTCCTGAATCCAGTTCTAAATTATTTGCCCTCTGTCTGCCATTACTTTTGAAGTCAGATTTTTTAAAACATTAGAGATAATACCACAATTCAGTGCAGTGTCTATTGAATGCTTATTGTATGCCAAACAAGGAACTTGAACATGGCATTTCTCTGTCCCACTCCACACAAAGACATCACTCTTACTCTTCCAGGAGAGCAACAAGTCTCAGAGGAGCTGCTTGTCTAAGGTCAGGACCTTAAAATGAAATAAATGGTCATATACACATTCAAACTGGTTTGCTTGCATCTAATTTCATGTCAAGTGGATAAACTTACCAATGTCATTTGTGAAAAGCAAATTGCATAGTTAGAAGAAAATTAGGGCATGGGACTATGAGAAGGAGGAGAAGAGAAAGATTGTTTTCTAAAAGTTGAGAGAATGGGGAGCCTATAAAGTGAATTTGATAATCCCTTCCCATCCATCGGATGAGGCTGAATGGGCATCTCATTCATGAGTCATTAGAGCTAGAAGCTTATTTTACACATGAGGAAGCCAAGGAACAGAGAAGGAAGTAACTTGTCCAAGGTTATAATAATCATAAACATTTTCATTATTTCCTCAGAGACTTGTTACCTCTTACTTCTTCACAACATATCTGGGGATATATAGAGACCAAATCTTAAATGAAATAAAGCATTTTACTGTGGCTCACTTCTTTATGTGACCATTGCAGCTCAGTGGTGCTCAATACACAGTCTGCCCTTGCAAACGGAAGTCCCGGAAATCTGACAATTTAGCACAGTGATACCAGCATGATTACTCCCCAGAATCATTGAAACCTTACAGTTTCTAAATCCAAAATGCGAATGTACCATTTTTGGGAGTAGGACTCTTCCTTCAGTTCAGATGCAGTGTCTATGGCTCATGTGCCTCAGGAGGAATTATTGGGTAGTGGATGGGGGCTAGCTGTTTATATGCTGCATCATTTATGGACCATGAACTACACATTGGTCTTTATTGATGAAGATCACATGTTTCACCATTGTCCTAAGTGCCTCAAAGTCACACCTCTACGTGCATGTTGATTGAATGATGCAGATAAATGAATATAAAAATCCAGCTGAGCTTCTCATCAATGGAACAATGGAAAGCAAGGCTCATCATTAACTGTAACATGAACTTGACAAACATGGTATCTATTCCACACCAGTATTATTGTTCCAGGTGCAGAACTGACTGAAGTCTAGGCTTATTGTCTTGAAACATCTGTGTACTTTTTCAGAGACGGTTCTGCCTTGATTTACCAACCAAGAAACAGTCAACGATGGTCAAGACCTCCTGCGCTACTGTCACTCTAAGAAAAAGCAGTGGCATAAAGCAGTGGAAAGATGGTCTAGCTATTCCTTTAAATAGCAATGGAAAAGTTTTTGATATTGTTTTAGTTAAGCCTGTGTCTTCCCATTGACATAAAATTTTCATACTTGATGTTGTGAAGGCTCCACCCACAGCTGAGGTTTTAGAGATGCGATCCTTTACTTTCCCCCATTTGACATTGACTGTTTGCTGTGCTGCTTGGCTAAGAGATGAATATGTCCAAGGTACCATCCTCCCTGGTCTCATAAATTCAGTGACATTACTTAGCTGGGCTAAGACTCCTGGCTCTCAAGTCACATGACCAGGACTCAACTTCCATTCTGGTTTCACTAGTTGTGTGACATTGAATCCAGGTCCTTAACTTCTCAAATTTGTGTGCTGTCAAGTGTGAAGTACAGAAGATGGCAATAACATTTATTATTCCAATGAGATCATACAAATACCTGGTAGCAAATGTGGTAAGCGAAAAAAAAAAAAAAGGTTATCTACTGAGCCTCTTACATTTCTATTGCAATTATTTTTCATACAATAATGTGAACTTAAACTTAGGCAATAGCAATAGAGGCAGTGGGGAATGTTTTCTGAAAGAAAAAATGGGGGATGGGATTTGGGAAGAAATTGGATATTAGGGGGAAAACAGATTCCATATTTTGGTATGAGGGACTGGATAGAGGGATGCACATGTATATAGAGGTGGATGGTATTCTCTGCCTGTGGGTGGCTCTAAAAAGGACATTTACAGAGGAAGTCCATTTGGGTGGAAAATCTGGCACCCAGAAGAGGATATTAAAGTCGCAGCGCATCCAAAAAAGTATTTGATGTGTGGAAAACAATCCAGTGATTGTTTCTACTGTGTTTACTAAATGTGATAACACTAAGGACAGTTTATGGACCTTCTGGAGTATCAGCTTTCGACTTACTAAAATAAATGTCCCAGTCTGGTGAGTGCAACACTTACTTCTAAAGTCCAGTACAACCCAGGCTGTGATTCTCCTGTGGATTGTGTTTGGGTGGCATGACTCCTTTGACAGCATGTGGAATGAAGTTTGACCTATGAAGCCATACAACCCCCGCATGCAGCGATGATGCTATGCCAACACAAAGCCAAGTAAAGACACTATCTACATTTACCTACTCTGATCCCAATTGGCAGCAAACAGCAGCAGAATCTTCCTGCCATAGTGGTCGCGGTTTTCCAGCACTCCGGGGAAGCCATCAATCAAAGCCCTCTTGATGCCAGGATCGTCTGCCTTGAAGTTTTTAAACATGTCCAGGTTTAGCTGGCGGTACTGAAAGTACTGGGCCAAGAGTCTAAAGGCATCAGCTTGGTGAAACTTCCTGGCTCGAAGAAAACGCAGGATGAAGGCATCATCTGTACGTAAAAACCCAATGTCTGGCCTGGTGATGATCATGTCTCTGACCTGTTGTATGTCCTGGTGTAAAACGTCCGGGTTTTCATTCAGTTCCAGGCGGGCTTTCTCTATCGTGTCTGGACTAAGCCCAGCCTGCAAATGTGTCATCTTGGCCGAATTTCCTTTCCAAGCGCTTAAGCTCTGAGGTTTGGGAAGAACAGAAACTGGTCCCATTCACGTGAGAGCGTGCTGAATCCGTGGCCCATTCGACGCTTCTACAAGACTGCCCCCAAAACAAATACGCTGCGAGTCTTCTTTCCGTCCTAGGAAAACAGCCGGACATTCAGGCTCTATGTGGTGGTGGCCAAACTGAGGCCATTGCTTACTGAAAAACAAATGCACACAAGAGAAATAAGAGAGAGATGATGCAGTGAAAATATATGCAAATGAATTGGAGCCTAGATAGAAAACAGTATATTAAAATGTGAGTCCAATGAGTGCATATCCTGTAACTAAACTACATATAATCCTTTAGATAGGACATTTGGCCTTATTATCAACAACTTAAATATTTACTATGCAAATATTTGAAATACATTCACAAAATATTTTAGTTGCAGTGAATGACTCCTTAAGATAATGCTCTTATCTGTGGTCAAGTTAGCAAGAGTACTGTTTTATTAATGAAAGATTTTGTTGTGGTGGTTGTTGCTATAGCGTGATTTATGGGATGGTTCACAGCCTAAATATGACAGACATGGCTGCCATACAATTGATTGTTTCCCATTAGCCTCGTTTCTTAGACAGAAGTATCTCACAGAGAAATCTGCTCCTCGCATCTTTTAAAGGCAGCCATTCACAGCTTCACAATACTAAGAAAATACTAAAGGACACTATAACCTGACTCCAAGGTGCCTAATTAATGGTAAAATTATTGCCACAATGGGGTGTGTTGTGGCAGCCAGGTTCGGGGCTGGAAGGTTGACCTTCAACAAGGGCATCCTGAGAAAGGTTTACCGTCTCACGTGGGATTTGTTATTCTGACTTCTTCTGCTCCAGCAAAGAAACCACAGGCATGCAATGCTCTCAATCTGCCCTCTACCTCATCCATCTGGGCTCTGAAACCTGTCCATTTTCTAACTTATCTTATTGTCCTGAGACACTGTTTCACATAGGATTATTTCCTTTTTTTCCCCCATATGAATGGTAAACAGAAAAAGGAAAGAATATCAGTTGTGTTATTTGCCTTGTCTTTTTATTTCATGTGTTAATGCTTAACCTCTCACGGGTATCTGTCTGAGTTATCCTTCAAGTTCTCAAAACCAAAGGACAGGTGTGTATATGTTTAAAACCATGCTTTGTATGGACCTAGGAGAGCTGGCTCTGCCCTTTGCCTGAGGGAGTCAGTCCTAGCGGCCTGGACTGACCAGCTCAGCTACCACTCAGACCCACACATGTCCTGAGCCTTGGGTTGGCACACTCTAACACCCACTGCACCTATGACAAGCTGGAGCACATGGAGGGACTGGTCCTGAAGAATGATAACCACAGGGTCCCCATGACTCAGGGCACAGGATATCTGAGAGGAGTTTCAGTGAGGGTCCAGTGAAGATGATGGTGTGCCAGACCGAGGACTCAGTGCAATGAATGTTTGCGGAAGGGGCTGATTGGACAAAAGGGTACAAAGTGTGGCACACTGCAACTCCCATTGCCACTAGGATGAGTGAAGTGTTGGAGAGGCAAAAAAGACAGAGGAGAGAGGTAGTTTTGTGTGTGTGTGTGTGTGTGTTGTTTTCGATTAATTAGGGGGAGTTCTTTTAGGGGGCTCTTTGGGGGGCATACTGCAGGAATGACGGGTGGATACAGAGGGGACTGGGAAGTGAGAAGAATTGGATTGCATGATGTGAAATTCCCAAACAATCAATAACAATTCGCGTGCATTGTTTCATAGGTGAACAGTATTTATAGCAAGAGGCAAAATATTCACTTCCCACCTAATCATTATTGGTAGTGCTTCATTACACAAGAGCATTCAAAAGATAAAATGAGTGTCCTGCTTAGATGTCTACAGGTGTTTACATCATGGTGGGGGAGATAAAGAGCACTTGGAGTAACTGATATTCTTTAATATAATAATATAATATAAATATGTGAGAATGTAAAACAGCATTTTAAATGCATTTTCTCTGTAAAATCATGTGTGAATAAGAAACAGTTTTATTTTTCACTAATCTTAAAGTCCCACAATAGTGAATGAAAATAGCACTATGAACTTTTCTGGGACCAATGGAAACTTCAAATCTAGCTAGTTCGATATTCACCCAATGTTACAATTCCTTCTATAACCTCACCACTTCAAAAGGCTGCCTCCTCATTGTGTACTTCCTTCTTCTCATTCATCTGTGCCCTTGCCACAGCCTTAGACACACAGCTGAACAATTTCTCACCAACCAACCAAAGATGGGGGTATAACTGTTATCTAAATGTAGACACTAATGACAGACACTGTGTTGGCTACTTTATGTCAGCTTCAACTAGCTCAAGTCATCTGACAGGAGGGAACCTCAATTGAGAAATTCCTCACATCAGATTGAGCTATAGCCAAGCCAGTTGAGAACTTTCTTAATTAGTAATTGATTTACGTGTCCTAGCCCATGCTGGGAGTGCACTCCTGGCCTGGTGGTCCTAAGTGTTATAAGAAAACAGGTTGAGTAAACAATGTGGAGCAAAGCAGTAAACAGCACCCTTCCGTGGTCTCTGCATCAGCTCCTGCCTCCAGGTTCCTGCTTTCCTTGAGTTCCTGCCTTGGTTTCCCTCAATGGACTATGAGTCAGGATATGTTTAAGCCCTTTCCTCCCCAAGTTACTTTGGGCCATGGTATTTCAACGCAGGATTGGTATCTCTGGCTAAGATAGACATTAAGAATAATGATGATGAAACAGACAGAAACTGGAAGAGTACCAAGCAGTCCAGACAGATGGTCACCTAGTATTGAATGGCATTCAATATTGCTGCATTCGGTATTATTGCATCCATTTCAGTTTCCAGTTTAGGTGACGTCGGTCTGTATTTGATGTTGACTGTTTCCTCCTTAGAGCACCTTCTTCCTCTCTCCTTCTCTGTCCATGTGCATGGGTCACCCCTGCCTCCAGCTCATCCTTTTACCGTGCAAGCTAATGCCAGAATTTTCAGGATCATGCACCATCATCTGTCTGCCTGCACGCAAATAGCTTCAGTCCCAAACTTTCTCCTGATCTCCAGGTTCGTCATTCAGTTGCCCACTGAGAATCCCTCTACAGATATCCTACAGAGTCTATAAATATATTGTGTTCAAAACTGAACTAATAGTTCTCTCCATGAGTTTGATCCTCCAGATCCATCTCTTTGTGCATGACATCATCTCCCATGCAGATTGACACACTAGAAATCCGAGAGTCAACTCTTATTTCACCCTCCCCTCACTATCTTTACCAGGCTTTTTAAAAAGCTCTCAGATCTGCCCATCTTCCCAACTCCACAATTGCTGGCATAACTGAGACCATCACCACTCCAGTGTTTAGATCGGAAAGAGGCTTCCTCCAGCAGCCTTTGCTGGCAAACTATGAGTTCCTGTATTCCCATTATCCTCGGCATTACAACAGAAACACACTGTGATCATCATCCATTGTTAGCTTCCAGCCCCCTGTCATTCTTCAGAACTCCGTATGAAAGTCTCTTTCCCCAGGAAACCCTCCCAACCTCAGTAATCAGAAATCAAATGGCCCCCACACACTTAACTACACCATGTTCACTCCTCCCCTTTATGCAGAATCTCCTATAAAAGGGGGCGTGGATCCTCAGTATGTGTGACATAAACAGCGTCAGCTCTGTGGGCGAAGAAGTTCATTGTGGCCACTGACATTGTTTTCAGTGCCTAGACCAGGGCACACGGCAACAGATGGGACTAGTTATACAAAGCGTCAATGAAAACAGCAGACATAATACTGTTTTTACAAATCAGTGCATCCCCCGTGTCTGGAGTGGGCTATTTTCCCTTAAATAAAGCCTTGTAGCCAACTTTTAATTCCATCCCTCACCTCCACAGAATCCCCGCGTCCCCAGGGAATTTCCCCTAGGCACATTATATTTCCGATCATGGTCTCACTGAAGCATTCTGGGTAATGTTCACAGTTCCAAGCCAAGGAGCACAGTACTAAGAGCACAAAGCATAGCAGCTGCTTGTTCCCTGAAGAAGATTTAAAGCTGCTTTGGAGCAAGTTACTTACCTCACAGTTCAGGGAACTCAACGTTGTTTCCCAGATAAATTACTATGGGTTCAAGGGGGGAATTGAAGTTGCATTTTTCATGCCCTGCCTCCATACAGAGCTATGCCTCCAAACTATAATATCTGAAATAAATTTGCTCCAATCTACATCTTTATTCTGTGCTTAGCATGCAACAGAAGCTTCTGGTGAGAACAGTCCAGCCAGGGTCATCGGATTGCATCCTTAAAATTATATACATACCTACATACATACATAAATATATATATATTTCATTAACGGTAAATCCTTCATACCAGAATCCTGAACAGTCTGCTATTTAAATAACACCAATCAATGCTAGTTAAGGTACAAGAAAAGCTATGTGGAGAATGTTTATCACAATGTAGCATTTTCAATCAACCACAAGCTTTAGTTCTCACTTGACTTTTCCAAACTATAAATAGGTTACATTGGACTTGATGTCCTACTCATCAGTGAGAATGGTTTCTTTTCCTGATGGTATTCACAATAATGATAATAGCTATAATAGCTTTATTTATTATCACGTTGTTTGTTATGTCCCAGACACTCGGTTATTCTCTTTATATGCTACAATGCTTTTTAGAGTAACTATATGAAATGAGTAGGAATTGAGATGCAAAGAAATTAAATGACTTGCCAAGAGACAGACGCTGAATGATAGTCTAAATAATATCTCTGCTACGGTCTCCATTCTTGTGCTCGTTTGCCTCTGCTGTGGAGCAGAGGTCTGCATATTTGCTATTTAACATCTGTATGGCATCCCTCATTCCTCCTCCATACCAAGGCTGCTATGAACCCCAATCTGTCTCTGGGTTGCCAGGCTTTCTTAGACAGTCTAGTGTTGCACCTTACAGATAGGTACCCGCTACCTTCATCCTCTTTTAACGTCGTGGAGTGACTAGGGCCTCACAGATTGCCAATCTTGGCATCACCAGTAAAGTCTGCTCACCAACCAGAGAGGGAGCTTTAGGCAGGTGCACAAAACAGCTCTGCCCGGTGCTGGAGGGTCACACGTGGCTTTGTATTCTGAAACAGGAGAATTTCTTGGGAGGCCAAGTTGGAGAATACCTGTACTTACAATCCATTCATTTTTGTAATAAACTAGAAATCTGAGTCTCTACTGTTTGTTGTTTAAATTCTTGACATCCATGGATTCCAACTATTCACTTAACTCAAAAAATACAATAAATACATCTATGTACATAATACACAATTCAGTCTTAAGGAAGTGTAAATGTACACCACTTTTTATCTTTACGAAGAGTAATAAAAAGTCCTTCAAAGAAGTATAGCTTTTCAAGCATAATCGATGTCAGCTCTTTTATCACCTATTATTCTCATCTATTTTATTATCATCTTCAAAAGCCTACATTTTCAATAACTGGGTGGGGGAATCAGAACAATTGTAGCAATGTCCTCTCCAAAAATATAGACCATTTCAAGCATTTTATATCAATTATCTTTTGCTTTGTTACAATGATCCTTCCATGTGTAGAAGAAAGATAATTTCCTGAGAAATGTAAATCAAAATCATGTGGAATAAGACAAGTGAAGGCGCTTATGAAATAAAAAGAGCTCTTCCATTGGGTGTGATATTCTTGTTAATGTCATAATTATGTTGTCTCCAGATAAATAAAAAAGTATGAGATGCATACTAGCTGCCGAGCTGGCTTAAAGTCAAGTAATGAGCTAGCAGTGGCATTGTGAAAGAGACAAATATCTGTGGGTGCTAGTTAGGTGCCAAGGGCTTTAACATTGTATTATCTAATTTCCAGCCGGTTTTTAAAGTTAGATTGTTAGTTATTAGGTGAAATGGAGAGATTGAGAGCTTAGACCAAAATACGGTTAAAAAGGAAAAGCCTTCATACCTCCAATTACCTCACCATATTTGTTCATGGCTACATGTCGTCTATGAAGAGGTGCATCTTTAACAACAAACTCTTGTCAACAGTACCCTAACTCACTCACTCACTCTCTCACTTACATCAAGCACTAAAATTGGAGAGGGAGTATTGTTGTCATGATCAGAAAGATAATGTCTATAAAGCTCACTAGGCATAGTGGCTAAATTTATAATCACAAGATTCAAAAGGCTAAGGCAAAAGGGTTATGAATTTTAGGCCAGTGTGGAATACAAAATTAGATCTTGTCTCAACAATAACAAAACCCTAAGAGACTTTAATATTGTTTGAGATATATGAACATAAATCACTATTAAATAAAACTCCAGGTCAGTGTGACTGCTGTGTGAATTTCACATAAATATTAATATAAATATAAAATGAAAAACTCATGTTTATTTTGTGAGCTCTTTTCTTTTATCAAAGGGTGAAAATGAATCTTTATGGTAAGCACTACCTAGACAAAAGTCTAATCAAGTACATCCATCCATTAGCACAAATGAAGATTTTTACAAATTTTAAACATGTGTTCTCTAAAACCTCATTGTAAATATTTAAACTACACACACACACACACACACACACACACACACACACACACACACACACATTCACCTAGAAATGCTAAAGAGAGTTTTAATTTATTTGCTTTGTTTTATCTTTTAATTATTTATTGGGTTTTGTTTTTGTTTTTGTTGTTATTATTTTTGTTTTTACAAGTCTTTCTACATAGCTCTAACCGGCTTCTGGTTTACAATCCTCTGGCTTCAGCCTCTTGAGTGTTGGTATTACAGCTGTGTGCCACACCCAGCTCAAAAGGAATTTCTATACCAAATGAAATGAAAGTACATGTTACTGGAACATCTAGACCAATGTTTGCAATCACACTGACAGTGTTTCTTCTTCTGGGTGGCTCTTTCTGAGGTGTTCTCTGAGCACTAGCATGTTCCCTTACTGCTAGTGGGACCCACACCTCAGCGCTTGTTAATTGCACATTCAGAATATGTCATTCTTTGAAAGGCTCTTTGCAGTTGTTGGGTTTTCAGAGGGTTGTTGTGGCCTGCACAACTTCCTCCTTTGCAAAGACAAAGAGGCCGAAGCCCTGTTAGAAACAACGTGTTGCTGTCTGCGTTGACTTTCATCAAACATTAGCCAACTTGCAGATAGAACCTCTCAGTTCCAGGGGCAGAGAGACAAGTCTGGAAAGATGGACAGGAGACCTTTAATTATCAGAAAGTGTAGTGTGATCAGGATTTAGGCCTGGCTCACTGTCAACATTCCATCACCTTTAGCTCAGCCCTAACCCAGGGCTTTCTCCCGTCCCATAAATATTCATTGTGTCGACTCCCTTGGATCCTTTTAAAATAGCAGCCAAACACTCTGTCATGTGCTTCCACTTGCCCCTGCTCTTGAGAAAGGTTAAAAGTAAATTGCGATGAGTTCCATCAATGTGGAGACAAGGAGAACTTCTTACCCAAAATAGATGCCAGATTGAAGTGAGGATAGGCCAGGCCTCAGGTACAGTGAAGCTATTTGGCAGAGAGCTGACTCCTGTGATCTAGAACAACATTCTGTCATCGTTTATAATTTTAGATGGCTGTGTGACAATGAAAGAAAGGGGCTAGACAAGCAGGAGAATAGCAGAGTGCCCTTCTGCCTCTCTGCTGGGTTAGGCTGGAAAGTTTTCGCTAGAGTAACTCTTTCTCACCAGGGTATCTATGAAAAGAGAGTGCATGGGGAGGAGGTGATAAAGATGTGGGAAATTAGACTGAAATGTCTTCATAGGATGTCTCTCTGCCTTAGGACTGCAAGCAGTTGGCACTCATATGCCCAAAGCAGATCAGATTTGGTAGGCATATCATTGGGAGTGAAAGATAGAATGGGAAATGCTTGACTATTTGATCCTCAAAAGAAGAATGTATTTTCCCCAAAATTAACTCTATTATTTGATAAAAATTAATCTGGAGATATAAGAAAGATGGGGCTCCCCAAATTCTCCTTCTCACTTTATTTTTCGGGACATCTATGTAACTGGGACTCTTCTTGTGGATATGGTTGGGACAATAATGCCTGTAGCAAGGATCAGAATGGAGAAAACTCCCAGACAAAAGTGGAATGGAAAAGGTTGCTTTGGGGTCAGGTACGAGGAAAGAAGAACTCCTTCAACTTGCCCTCAACTGAACATGTGACTTTTGAGCTCTCACGACTTCAGAAAGTAGAATGGCTTGGATTTTGTTTCAAAGAAGCTTGATAACTAATTACACCTGGAGGTACAAAATTTAAACAAGAGGGTAACTGTTGTCTGTCCGTCTTCAAGAGAACACCATTCATGACGTTAAGTGAAATAAGCCAGTGCACAGAAAAACAAGCGCTGTCCCTCGCTTATAAGGGACAAAAACATTGATTTGATAAAAGAGAATAATAATTGAGTCTGGAAAGGGGAGGAGGGATGGGTGAGGGGGAGAAGTGAGACTATTGTTAGATTAGAGCAACAAGCTTCAGGGTTCCAGAGACCGGTGGGACAATTATAGCTTACAGTGACTTATATCTTAAAGCCAGCAGAAGCGTAGGAAGGTTCTCCATACAAAGAACTGACAATTAACCTGATTTGACATGCACGTTATATACAGCCATCTAAAGATTACACTGTGTCCCCAAAATATGCCTAACTACTATGTATCAATCGAGATTTTTCACCCAAAGTGGCCTATTAATCAGTAGCAGCCTCAGAATTTCACAGGTTATTGGAAACAGGGACCACAGAGATGCACTTCTGACTCACTGACTAAGCGATAAAATCAGACTTGAGAAGCAATGATCCCAAAGGGCTGAGGCGAAAGGCCTGCTCCAAGGCAAATCTCAAAATGTCTGTGTTTTCAAAAGTACCACGTTGTTAGTAGAAGGCTAACTAAGCACATCACTAGGGCATCCATTCCCATGCGCAGCTGCACCCATGGCAGCTTACTGTGTCACCCTATGAATTACACCCACACACGCTTGCACACTACATAGCATCTAAGGACGGAGAAGAGAGATCTCTCCTCAGAAGGAAGGCAAAAGGGAAGAGAAGAAAGAGGATTGGGGAAGGAGAGGGAGGGAAAGAAAAAGAGAGCGAGAAAGAAAGCGAATGAAAGAAAAAGAAAGTATGGGGGAAATGCCAAGCGACTCTGTTTTGAGAAGTTTGCTTGTATAGCTTGTAACGTGAGCCCCTCCATCATCTCTTGGCCCACAACTTTGTCCTTGTGTCCCCTAAAACAATAAAATACAGAGCACCAAGTGGCCTAGACATGTGACACACATAAAGGTCTGGAAGTTTACACAGTACATCTGAGCAACAATGGAATCTCAATCCAGAAGGAACAAAAATTGGAAAGGGATAGCCAGACATCTATGCCATATCTAAAAATCAAAGGTTAGGCTGTGAGTGCCCAAGTCAGAGTATATCCATCCCAACACATGTAGGGAAATTCTTCCTAGCTCAGAATTCAAGTTAAACAAAAGCTCCCAGGAAATTAGGCTATCACTAAGAGCACTTTCCATAATATTTCCTGACATAGACCAAGTCCATAGACAGAAAACAGCACAGGACAGCCTGATGGAGAAAACTCAGAGGAGGTGGGAAATAATGAACTCATGTCTGAACACATAAGGGTTCAATTTGGGGCAGACAGTGTCTGGCCAGTTGGTTTAGCCAGACAGAACATGAACTTCCTTTAAGCTAAGTATAACTTGGATTCTCTAGAGAGATACAGCACTCGGGCTGATGAGGGTTGCAGACTTGTGGTCATTGACACTGTGCGCCTTCTTGTGAGGCTTCATTCCAGTGAAATCTGGATATGAGTGATAACGATCACAACAATAACTATTTGGGAGAGGGTGCAAAAGGAAGGATGGGCCAGCTCTCTTGACAACCCTGGGGGTGTTTCTGAGTTCCTACCTATATACAAGCTTTGTATCACCCCCCCTCCATGCTGCTTTGCCTCCTCTGTCCAAGTCACAGTGTCACAACAGCAGGAAAGATCAAAGCCAGCCAGAGTCCACTTAAGAAGGATAGCTTTGCAACAAGGGAGTTGTTGAAGTCAGGGGCAGATGTCTCAGAGATGATAGGGTGTCTCTCTTGTCGAGCCAAAAGATGTAAGCAGACATAACCAGTTCAAGATATCATCTTTTAGGGAGTGAGCCTTCCAGCTGTGCACACAGATTCTAAAATTCTGTTCCTTTCCCGTTCTGTAAGTTTGTCTACAGAAAGGGCACTGTGCTGAAAATAAAAAACATATTCCTGTTCACCTTTAAATTAGTTTTTAAATGAGGAGGTTTTGTTATTAGCATTACGAAAGATAAACAACCCTAACTAAAATAATAAGTGTGGAAGCCTCAACAGTATCACAAAATAAAAATTAACGAGCTCAGCATAATATTTCAGAGAGGGAGAAGAAGCATTGCTTTAGAGACAGGTGCCTGCAAATCTCCCTGAGGCAGCACTGTTCTGCAATCTCACCAGCCTTAGGGAACTGTATTAAGCACCAGCAGACAGTGGCTCTGGAGGATTTGCATCCCGGGCCTGTGTTTCTGGTGAAGCAGCTCAAATTGGCAACATGTGCATAGCTTTCAGCCCCCTGGTCTGGACCATTCTTTGCACATAGATAAGGGTATTTTAAGACGTCTTTTTCCCAGAGACTTGAGAGCTCTTGTTTGTTGTGAATATTATCAATCTGAAGACAGTAGTAGGTGATATATTTTACCAAATATATTCACTGATTTTCTTGGTTTGAGCTTAAAAACGAGTAAAATTTAGAGCTGTGCTTTTAACTTTATGAAATTAGTAACAGTAAGCAAACTCTACATGATGCTACTATTCCTCATTCTGAAGATAGTTGAGCATGAATTTTTGCACAAAGCTTCTTCCAGGACATATCCGTCTGTGAGTCTCTTTACTTTGGGTGGTGCCTCTAAAGATGAGCAAGAACAGAACTTGCTTCACTGTCCCTTTTCCAAGAGGCAGATTAAATGAACCAAGTGACCAGCGACCTGACAACATCTCTACTTAGGTACAACACGCATAAATTAAGATGCCAGTTTTACAAAAAACAACAACTTGCAAAAACAACAACAGCAACAAAAGAAACTATAATACTTTGCAGTTCAGTACAATAGAATCTAAGAGTCCCTTTCAACACATCCATGACAGGTGCAAGCACTTGTTTGCTGTTGTTGGTTAGCTCTTACAAAGCAAATGATCCTGGTTAAATCAAAGAGGTGCCGTGACCTAGGACTGGGCCATCAGGTCCAAATTAATGAGCTGTTTGAAAGGTGTTCCCACTCCCCATTGGCTTTGATAGAAGACGATAGCACTGTAAAACAGAGCCAGGCAAACCCACAGTTACATAAAATGCCTTTTCAATTTCTGCACTCTATTACCCTTTACTATTCTAGGAAAAATGGTGTTATTGCCTGATTACTGAAAAAGCACACGAAAACCTCTCCTCCCAAATCTGAGCCAGTCCTTGACTAGTGATGAACAAAGCCAGGCCATCTGCTCAGAATATCATTACCACTTTGGCCGTTTGGGCAAGGGATATGTCTGTTCTCTTTCCAAGAGAGGTTTAAGATTGGGAAATTGAAATAAGTATTCAAGAAGAAACGTTTTTAGTAAATAGAATTTCCTGGTGAAAGGCTTATTTTTTACGTTCTCACTATCACCATTTTAATTTTTCATTTTGGCCACAGAGTTAACCTTGGGGTTTTCATTTTGTAGAACCTTAAAAAAAACTTAATTCCAGAGTTTCTACAGTAAATGCTTAGGAAGAAAACATCCATGTGGGTGCTGTGAGTCACCCATCACCCCCACACTGCTTCCTGCTGACTCTCCATTGGAAAACCAGAATATCGGGGCTGAGCTAACATTTCTTCCTGGAATCACACTATGCCTCAGGCCATGTTAATTCCCTGAACTAAACAGTCTCTAGTCTGCTGAAAGGCAGCTGGCTAACTGCTGGTGTCTGGCAAGTCCCCATCTGTCCCCTTTCTGGGGTCTCTGCCTGCTGCCTCCACTTTCCCTTTCTCTCAAGCAGGCGTCTCTCTTTGTTTTCAGGGGTCTCTCCACCTGAACTTTCCCTTCTATGCCTGTGAACTTGAGCTCTTTCCTTTCTACCTTGTGGACCTCAGGCTTTGTCTAAGTGACCAGACACAGTTGCGTGGACTGTAGTTACCGCGCCGGTGATGGTGGAGATGATGACGCCGATGGTGGAGCTAGGGTGCTGATGGCTGGGGAGCGCAGGCTGGGGAGCGTGGCAGGAGGAAGGACCGCGGAGGTGGCAGAAAGTGGGGTGCGGAAGGGATGGAGCTGGAGCGCAGTGGGATTGCAGATGGGAGCTGTCCACGCGCCCAAGTGCTGAAACGCCGCAGCCATGGCACCGCTAGAGCGGGGACAGGCTGGGAGGCGCTGAGAACACAGAAGGAAGAAAAAGGCAACAAATACCTTCACACCGCCGCCCAGGCTTGCTTTGAGAATGTGTTCCTGCAGGTGTCCTCGCGGCTGAACTGGGTGGGTGAGATCCCCTATCCTGGCAGTTGGAGCTCAGATTTCTCTAGAAAGCTGTGAATGAGAGCCGGGCTGCACCGGGCTGTGATTTGGGTAGGAGGCGTGTGCGCCAGAGACTCTGTCCTTCTATACCAAGCCTGGCTTTCCCCTGGGTCCTAAATGCCTCCGCAGGTTGTTCTCACCCATTCCAGCAATACAATACTAAGAATTGTTGTAATTTGTTAACACCTAGGACAAAAGTATAGAAAACTATCACTCCCCACATTTAGAGAAGAATCTTTTAGACAATTTATTTCAAGTTCATAAATAGACCAGGTCCTGTATATGTAAAATCTGACAGACGACAGAGCATCATATTCCTATGGGGAGGGTCATTATTTTAGTAGCAAACGACATTCAGAAAACGGGCTTAGGAAAAAGCTTAAATTAAGGCACTATCTTGTTAAAATAAATATACATAAGTTAAATCTTCCAATGAAAATTAAAACACTTGCCAAATAACTAAAAGACAGGTAGTTTGCTAATCTTAGGCTATGAAACATTTTCTAAACAGAATAATAAAATAAATCACAAGAAATGGGTAAACAAGTTTGAAAGCATAAATATTTCTTAATGTCAAAATTGTTAATATAAATTGTCACTTGGAAAAACCACAGCAAATATGTGTTTCATGCATAAATATTTCAAAACAAAAAGAAAAATGCTGAAGAACCAACAAGCATATTTTAAAAATCAACTTCACCACTGAAAAGAATGTGAAATTTAATATAGCACCAAGGAATAACAAAAGAAGGAAAGAAAAATTAAAGAGCAATGATGTGTGATTTGGAATGAAAATATTAAACCCACACAGAATCCTATATACTGCTAATATTCTACTGAAAGTGCAACCTTCCTACAGAACCACTTCCAGATGTATTTCAAGAGTCCTAAAATGTACAAGACATCCAATCTTGTAATTCCATTCAGCACTTTGTGTAAAGATTTACACATATAAATTTTTGATAAAAACTATCAAAATGGTAAACTCAATTTTATACAGAAGGCAACATTTTCCACATCAAAGCTACATTTCTGAAGAATGAAGACAAACAGAAATGCTTGCAAAAATAACAACGAAGGAGACAAGGCATAAATGTAGCATCCAGCCTCTGCCTCTTAGGTTGGCAAGATCACAGGGTGGAATGAAGACATAATAAGTAAATGTGCTTTTCACTAGGGTGACTCAGTTCTATTCCATGTATTTGCCTAAATTTACCACATTTATTTAAAAGCTGAAAACTTGTGAGTCTCTTTCCAATATTCTTATTATGTTGTTCACCAAGACTATAATAATCTTCCAGCTCTTACATGGTACTTGCTCCCCCTCCTTCCCTCCCTCCCTCCCTCTCTTCCTTCCTCCTTTTATCCATGCATCCTTCTCTCTGTCTCTCCCTCTCCTCTCTCTCTCATAGGTAGTTCAATAAATGTGTCATGGGCGGAAGAGTAAAGGGAAAAATGACATAACCCACAACATGTACGGGTGTATTTAAAGTATTTTATGAATCTATGAATTTTATATAGAAGTTGTTCTGAACATGTTCATCATATCAAAATGGTCTTCAGGGGATGTTGAACTTCCATTACTTAAGCTTGGAGGAATGCTTTCAAAGACACAACTCATTGTTGTGCATCGTAGACACATGCAAATACACTAAATGTGAACTTGTCTGAGGAAAACACTGTCCCCAACTAATTCCCACATACTTTGATCACTTCTTTTACTCTATCTTTCTTCAGCCTCATTCTGCTTCCTGTACTGTAGTAGGTTCTCTTTTTCCCGGGTCATCCTTATTTTTTTTCCTTTTATAGATTCTATATATGAGAAAAAAAACATGTAAAACTTGCATTATCTACTTCTTAATTATTTTGCTTAACATGGTGGTTTCCTGTTGCATTCATTATTGGGGGGGGGGCAAATTACATGGCTTCTTTTTTCTTTGTAGCCAAAAGATGAAAGTTTCTTTATCCATTAATCTCTTGATGGGCATCCACGCCAGTTACATAGTTGACTATTGAAAATAAGCCTGCAATAAACATAGTCGTTCTGAGATACCCTGACTTAGATCCCTCCAGATATATGTCTAGGAATAGTACATCTAGATCACATGGCAGTGCCATGCTAAGGTTTTAAGGAATATCCACATTTTATTTCCTTAGAGATTGACATAATTTATATTCCCGACAACAGTGTACAAAGATTTCTTTTCCCCAATCCTTTCCACTATTATTCTTTTGTTTGTGGGCTCTTGATAATGTCATTCTGACTAATAGTCTATTTTTATTGATTTATGCCCCTTTTAGCAGTGGTGTGGGCTTGCTGTTTTGGCACAGGTTTATAATGCCATTCCTTGGGAATTTGAAGTAGGAAGCTGCAGGTTGAATGCCACTCTGGACTATATATATATAAAGGCCGTGAGTTTATTAAAAATATTTGTTGTAGACTTTTCCTTCTTCTGAGATGTAGTATTGAGTGACAACACCTCCATACTTTTTCGATTCCATCAATATTAACATAAATGTAAGCCAAGATGTATTTCAGAAGTGTGTACTTTTAAAAGAGTTGCTTAGCTTGAAGTTTACCTGCACTCCAGTGCCTTTGCTTGGCCAGTATTACCTTTCACTATTGATCAAGACATTTGAATGACACCATTGATAATAGACTGTATACAAGGAGGTTGGAACTGTTGGCAATCACCAAGGTATTCATTTCCTGACCAGTCACTTAAAACACCAGCCTATTCTAATAGTTGTTTTTAAAAACAAACAAAAACAAACAAACAAAACTTAGCTTTTTTCTTACCACACAGAACATACCAAATCCATCTCCAAAGACTCCTCTATCACTACACCCACTCATAATCCCAGGTCTCCAGATTTTATGTGACTGTCTTATGCCTGTTGTGCCCATATGGGCATCTTCACTCCTCTACAGATGTTGAATCTGGATATACAAATTATCTCCAACCCCTTCCCATAACACACCAATACACAATGACAGACCAGGTGGTAACAAATCTTCAACCTAAGAGGTAAAAGATTGGCTCCCAGTTCTGAAATCTCACTGGACAGGTTAAGGGAAGACTTTCTGTGCTGAGAGCTCAGAGATTTGTTTCCCAGGAGGTTTCCCATGCCGTTGGCCTGTCCTCTGTGATGAATGGAACTACAGTCTGGGAGAGTCTTTTTTGCCTTTATCACATCACCCAGACACATATAGAATGGTAATTATGGAAAATGCACTGAACTGATTCCCAGTTTCCAAGTTTAATTTCAATCTTAGTAACGCTGAGACCAGAGCAAACACCAAGTTCTTTGGGAAGAACGGTGAGTCATCAGTCACATGGTTAGGACTGGAGAGATGGGTCAGAGGCTAAGAGCACTGGCTGCTCTTGCAGTGAGCAAGGGTTTGGTCCTTATCAGCCACAACAGCCAGCTCATCGCCTCTGCAACTCATGTGCCAAGAGGTTCAACATTCCCTTCTGGCTTCTGCAGGCACCAGCAAGCATATAATGAATGCACATATACTCATGCAAGCATGCAAACATACAAGTAAATAGTTTTAAAACCACAGCATTAAATATTTAAACATTCCAACATTTACTTCCTTAAAAGACTAACTAGTAGCCAGGTGTTGGTGGTACACGCCTTTAGTCCCAGCACTCAGGAGGCAGAGGCAGGCAGATCTCTGTGAGTTCAAGGCTACCCTGGTTTACAGAGCTAGTTCCACTACAGACTCCAAAGCAATACAGAGAAACCCTGTCTCAAAAAACCAAAACCAAATCAAAACAAAACAAAAAAGGACTAACTAGTTAGCAAATTTAAAAAACAAGAAGTCTGAAACTAGATCCTTAAGTTGAACAGTCTTTCTGTCTTAACCACTAGTAGGGAGTTTCTGATGAGTGCCTACAACAGTTCAGTGTTTTTTGGGGACACTTGGAGAACTGACTTCTCAGACTGGTCCACATGCTTCTACCAGCTGGGAAGTAGATGCCAGTGAGGTACCTCATATTCCTTTAGTTCAAAGTTTCACCAGGACTTCTGAAGACAGCTTGAATATTCCTGGATTGACACATTCTATCCTGTCCCAGGCAAGAGGACTATGTGATTACCAAAGTAAGCTAGCTTACTTTGGAATGATATTAAAAGTTTAAGATGGAATTAATTTCACATCTTTTCAGCTTCCTGCATAAGATAGTTACAAGCTAGTTAGTGTCTCTGTTCAATTCTATGCCCTGGGACACAAGAACCTGGAATCGTGGTGGTTACCCTCCAAATCCTCATATCCATCTCTATCAGCTATATGACTCCAAGAAGAACTAAGCAATCAAGACTCCTTGAGAAGTGAAAGATCCCATGTCTCAGGGTCATCTTCTATGATCATCGTTATGTTTTAGGAACTGAAGCAAGGCCCTCCACAATTGTTCTAGGTAGGCAAGAGCTCCATCACTGTACTCTGTACATCGCATCCCTTGAACCTGATATGTCTAATGGTCTTTCTTCTCACTATCGCAATGGGGAACCGTAATTCATCGTTCAAATTTGGAAGACATATAGCTAAGTCCACAACAGCCGTTACCTTTTAGATCATCAACAGCAAGTCATCAATTCACCCTCCTCATTCTTACTCAGTTCACCAGCTGATATAGCTGCTCAGCAAATCTCACCACTCCAGTGCTAATGCAAGAACTCATCATCTGCTTGAGCCCCACTCTGCCCTCCTCTTCTTTTTACACTGAGGCTTGAACCTAGAACCTTCTGCATGCTGTGTGGGTGTTGTACCACTGAACTATATTACTAGCTCCCACCCCTACTTTGGTTAACTTTAAAATTCTCAGGCTGGGTCTTTCGCAGATTTTGAACTTAGCATCTTCCTGCCTTGGCCTTTCAAGTAGCTGGAGTTACCAACTTGTACTACCAGGCCCAGGTTTCCCTGGGAGTTTCTGGAAAGTTTTTAAAAAACAGTACTTGCTGTTGATTCTGCTCAAGAAGAGGAATAAGTATAAGACAAGTGCAAACAGCATCCATTTGAATACCATTTTACCAACTCCAGCTCCAAAAAGGGCATGCATTTCTCAAGTGAACTGTAATGTCCTTTAGAGGGAAAAGCTATGAAAGTACATGTGTGCAGACTAATAAGTAATTGACTGTGTTGAGGCATACTGTGGTGTATATTCTAAGAATTCTTTATCCTCTTTTTGAAATTAAGGGGTTTGAATGAAGAAAAGCTCTGGGTTTGTTAAAGTCTACTTTGTTGACATATGCTAATGTAGATATTTATTGTTCTTAACATGTTCACTTTCAGTTTCACTATAAGTCAATATTCTAATCCAAAATGAATGATAAAATCCATCCCAAAGGAAAGGTCTATCTAAAACAGAAGATAAACTACAGAAACTGTGCATTTTAGGCTTGCAAGCAACCAGCCTAAATGTTTCATCTTATGCCTGAATAATGTGACTGATAATACAAATAGAAAATGTCCATGCTGATTTTTTGTCACATATAAAATTAAATATCTACAATTTACAATTTTGTCCTTTGTTCAAGCAGTTATCTTCAGAAAATTACATACACATGTACCATGTATCTTGGTCATATCTATTCTACCCTCCCTCCTTCCATTCTCCCATCTCCAAACTTATCTCACACCTCCTTCCCAATTTCATGCCTTTATAAATATTAAACTTATACCTCCATAAAAAACACTGTGATGCCGATGAACCCTACTTTCCCTTTTTCTTTTGCTGTGTGTGTGTGTGTGTGTGTGTGTGTGTGTGAAGCACAGATTGGGGGGATTGCACATAAACAGAGGCCAGAGGAAGAAGGTTGGATGTTCTGCTCTATCACTCTCATTCTCTCGTCTCACTGAACTTGGAGCTAGACTGGCATCCAGCAAGCCGCCCCAAAGATCCTCCTGCCTCCCCTCCACACAGCACTGACGTTACGGGCATTCGCACCACTATTTCTGGAGCCATGCTTTTACATGGGTGCTGGGGATTTTAACTCATGCCCTCAAGCTTGTATAGCTTGTATGGCAGGAGCTCTTATCCACTGAGCTATCTTCCCAACTCCAGGAATTGTTGAAATTTAACACTAAAAGTAAGTTTAAATTACTAATATCATTTATGAATTGCACATTAATCTTACCACGACTTTTGTTGAGATCCTGAACCTGAGCAAAATTATCTTACAGAGTTTAAAAAAAAAAAGCATGATTTATGTAGGTATATTCTATACATATATTCATAAATGACTAACTTACAGGGCATCAAACTTACATTCACATCTTATTGGGCCAATATCAAATTCATGCTTAATGAGCTAGGTAAAATTTACAACCTTCCAGCCTCCTTGAGTGCTCAGCGAATAACATAGCAGGGATTTAGAGTTACAGCTTGGGAAATGAAGGTACAAATTAGCTTTAACTGATTCTAGCCACTGAAAGTCCTGCCTTCTGCAAATTTTGAACATTATTGCAGATCTTTTCAGCACCTAGAAGAGTTTTGTTTCTACATTGGTCATTTGTAAGTTATTACTTTTGAAGGCCATAAAAAAACAGAGGGCACTGTCTTAGAGAACAGAAAAAGGAGAAGCAGAAAATACAGACAAGGGTTGTTGAATGAAGACTTACAAAGGGGAAACAAAGCGCCTTCTAGACAGAACAACCTTAAACTCCTGCTACATGGAAGATGAAGCTGTGGTGTAAATGTAGAAGCCAGCTCTGAAGCAGGAGTTCTCTGAAACACATTCTAGGTTTCTTCAAGCATAACAAGTTTTGCACCCACACTCCAGATGCCCCAATGCTGGACTCCAGAGCTGCAGTTTGGCTCACCACAGCCAATGCTTCTGTCAGTCCCGTGTGGTCTGTGGGAGCTAGTCATCCACAGAGGCTGCAGCTCTCTCTGGTCAGTGAGAATTTGGCCCCACTATTGTGGTCTCTGTACCAAACTAGGGTTCTTAGTGATCTAGTGTTCAGCACCAACCTGGCCCGGAAAGACTCAGACCCCTGAAGCACGAAACTGCGTAAGAGATGGTTAGTTCATGTACCAGAGCAAAGCTGTCCTTAGTAGTTCCAAGAAAGACTCCTTTCCATTGGAGCTCTTGGAAAACAGAAATAATACAAGAAAAAAAATTGTAAAAACCTTTTGCATTTGTTTTTTTTTTGTTTGTTTGTTTGTTTTAAAATAATTTTCTTAGTTCTTTGAGAACTTTTTACAATGTAGTTTGATTATATTTACCCTCTCTACAGCTTTTACTGGAATCACCCCTCTTCCCCATCCACCCAAATATATGTCTTTTAAAGACCCCCAAAACAATGAGTGACACCAATTTGTGCTGCCCGAAAGTTCTTGGATGTCTACCTTTCCACAGAATTGCTGTTGACTTACTAAGAGCCACACTCTTAGACCTTTCCACTCCCAGCAGCTATAAATTGCCAATAGCTCCATGACCAGGACTCCATGCGGAGCTTCCTTCTCCACACTGGTACTCTGGAGTCTACATACAAAGTCTGCCCTGGGCTTGCACTGTTCTTGTGCATGCGAGTCCATATATGCAGTTTCCCTGCTGTGTCCAGAAGACACGGTTTTCTTATCGCCATCCACCACCCCTCTTACAAGCTCTCTGCCCCCCTCTTCCATAATGGTCCTTGGGCTTTGGGAGGAGGGGATGTAATATAAATATTTCATTTATGGTTGAGAATTCCTTAGTCTCTCAGTCTCTGCACCTTGTGGGTACCTGCACTAATCATCATGTACCAGAAACTTCTCCTGCTGAACGTTGAAAGATACACTGATCCATGGGCAGAAGGATGAATCATTGGGAATTGCTTTAATACTATTTCCATCTAGAAAAATAATAGTAGTAGGTTTTTCCCTAGGGCCTATGACTCATTGAACCGTAGTTCTCAGTACCAAAATAATGGTACCAAGTATGAGTTTCATCCTATGGAGTAGGCCTTAAATCCCACAAAAGCATCTTGGCCACTATTGAACAATGGTGGTGGCTTGGCAAGTCGGTCATTATTGTAGCTCACAGTGTTTCTAGATGAGTAAAATTGATTGCTTTCCTGTAACTAGCGCCTTCCAGGTCTGTGACAGGCAGTGAGGAAAGACAAACTTCCAAGTCAGTACCAACTTGAATTCTCTACAGTCTATGAGTGAAGTGTTAGTATCTTCAGCAACAGAGTCTTGCCATCAAATTCTGAAGGGCAACAGGAGCACAGGCAATAACTTGTACTGTTTGGGTGTTAATAGGGTCTCATTGGCCAACAATTCCAAAAGACCTAAACTACTCTTCATACCAGGCTTTGTATGGTTAGTATCTTGCGTCTACTAGAGCTATTCTTGCTCTTGTTACAGGGTGATCTATTCCTGTAGAAATTTCACTCTCTCTCTCTCTCTCTCTCTCTCTGTGTGTGTGTGTGTGTGTGTGTGTGTGTGTGTGTGTGTGTGTGTTAGTTTGCTTCTCATTGCTATGTTAACTCATACACAGAAAGGAAATGTGAGGAAGAAACATTTATTACATGCTGTAGGTCACAGCCCACCATTCAGGAAAGTCCGGGTAGGAACTCAAGCAGGAACCAAAGCAGAGATGATGAGGAAATGCTGCTTACTCACTTGCTCAGCCTACTTTTTTGTACAACCCAGGAGTAGCATTGGCCACAAGGGCTGGACCTTTCCACATCAGTCATCCAATCAAGAAGATGCCCAAAGACATCCCCACAGGGCAGTCTGATGGAGGGGACAACTCCATTAAGGTTTCTTGTTCCTTGATGACTCTACCTTGTTTGTTTGTCGAGTTGAAAACAGTAACTAACCAAGACAGAAGTGAATATTAGAGTCCACATTATTACCACCTAAGGAACTGTTCAGTGATGGAGTATTTCCTATATTTAGTACATTATCTTTCCTGTGTTATTTAGTAGATGTGAGAAGTTTGTAAAAAAGAAAAACAAACAAAAATAACCCCCAAAAACAAAAGAGGCTTTCCAATATTGACCAGTAGTGCAATCATTGTATTATTGTTGTGGAGGCAGATAGCCATATTTTTAATAGATTTGAGGCCTGTTCTGTGGCAGGAAATGCATGCCTAGTACTGTTAAGTTGATCAAAACCCAATGATTAGGAGTGTCATTTGTCCTTAGGGAGAGCTGTCTACTGCTTTTTTGGGGGCTGGAGAGACATACTGTTCAGCTCCTAGCATCTATGCTGGACAGCTTCCAGCAGCCTGTAACTCCAGCTTCAGGGAGTCCAGTTCCTCTGGCCTGAACTCTCACCTGTGTGGATAAGTACATACAGGCACACAATACACAAAACTAAAATCAACCTCTAAAATTAAAACAAGTATTTCCCCCTCCTACCAAAGTTGCTGCCCACGGTAACTTTGCATGGCACATAGGCCAGCATGTGGACAATACACACTGGAAAACATATCCAGTCTCATCCTCAATCAATGGCACAAAGATTCTCTGGCAACAAGACCCTTGCAAGAACTCCATGAGAGCTCTAAACACAGATTTGGGAACCATTTACATAGGAAATTCTTACATGATGGGTCCTCAAATCATGGGAAAGTGACTCAGATTCTGATTGGACACATCCCTTGGGACAATCCCTTGGAGGAACAATGTATTCAGGAAAATTCTTCACTTGCCTAAGTAGCCAACTTAAAAGCTGTGCTTGGAATTAACTCGTGATGGTGGAGATACAGGAGAGAGAATTCTGAGCCAGCAAGATGTTTCTTATCGGATAGGCTTGAACAACTAACAATAGAGCAAAAAGTGAAGGTGAAGAGGACGTTAGTTTCTTATGGTGGAGTTATAATGAGACAGAAAGGGACAGATCTTAAAGGTAAGTCAAACTGGTCACCCAGAACCAATGAGGAGAGGGAAAGGAACAAGGCAGAGGAATGAAGAGGGGACCTGACAGAGAGCACAGTTATGTTCTCTCTACTCTCCCATCTGCTAGGGACATTGGACTTGAGTCAGCTTCCCTTTCCTTGGTGTTATCAGCCCCTGTATAAACTGTCCTGATTCTTTCATATCTGTCTTTGAGTCTCTCCTATGTTTTAATATGTTTAATATTACTTGGTGGTAATAAACATAGGCCTTGTCGCAGATACTTACCTTGTGTGGTTTTATTCATTCATTTCTTCCTTTCAATAATCTAATACATACTGTGTTAGGTGCTAACAGCATAAAACTGATTGAGATGCAATCCTTTGTCCTTGACACACATAGAGTCAAATGAAGGAACTGAATAAGTGAGAAAATAATTGTAAGGCAATCTCACAGTGCTGGCACAGGTGTTAAAAAAAATCATGTACAGAGGAGGTTTAAAAACTAAGAGTCTAGCTTAATGAAAATGTCAAAACAAGCAAGAGAATCCTGCCATAAACACAATCTTACAGTGTGAAAATACAAGGTTTTCTTGGGCAATCTTTCTAACTTATAGACATCTCTTGGCGGGACTCTTTAGGATCACCTTGTAGAAGAGAAAACAGAGTAACTAAAAGAGACAAATTCCAAGTTCATCAATTGTACAGTGACTAAGAAATGAGAAGAGACGAGAATGAAAATAGAGTGTAAGCTAATGTGAAGTATATTGATGCCATCTGTTAGGGTCAAGAATGATAGCAGAGTGTTTCTAATTAGAGTCTGCACTTGGTCCTTCATCCTGTGGTCACCTTCCCTGCTGATTGTTAACGGTTTGTTCCAAATCTAGCATCATTTTTTTTTAAACAGTGCTTAACTCTGAACCAGAAAGTTCAAGGAATCTAGTAGTCACCAATGCAAACTTTTCTTTGTTCCCTTCTAGTCTTGCAAGATGCAGAATGGCTTTTGACTGACCACACCAATGGCAGCACAGGTTAAGAAATGCCACTGCTTTCTGTGCCAAAGCAGATGATCATTTTAGTGTTCCTGTGTGTGCGCCCTGGGTAGGGTGTGCAGAGCACATCTGGAGAAGGTGAGAGAGAGAGAGAGAGAGAGAGAGAGAGAGAGAGAGAGAGAGAGAGCATATACATATGCACCTGCATACATTTGCTTACACAGAGGCCCAAGAGTACCCTCAAATGTCACCCTCAGAAATACCACCTGCTCTGCTGGTCTTCTCATTAACCTTGGATTCACCAATTAAGCTAGCTGGTCTGGCCAGTGAGCCCCCAGTGATCTTCCCATCTCCACCTCCCCAGTGCTGGAATTGTTAGAGCACACCACCACTCTCGTACATCTTACATGTCTGGTGGGGATGTTCCTCACGTCCAGACTGGGAAGGCCACATTACTAAGTGAAGAATCTCCCCATTCATGAAACAATCTTTTAAAATGGAAATCACACTGACATAAGGGAATCATATATGAGCAACACAGTGGCTAAGAAAAATAATGCCCCTAATGCCACACAAGGGTATTGTTTGTTTAAGTTGAGGCAATGTTCTTCTGAGCAACTGATAGCACTTTAAAAGAAAATGCTTTACAGAGATCTATTTGGGAGCTGTGACTGGGAGGAATAAAGGCTGAATTTAATTGGTAATTATTGGCTTTACCATCATTGCACAAATGAACTATACACCAGCCTATAGAGGGATTGGACATAAGTCTCAAGACACAGCTTCCTTCTTGGTTTGGTCATATGAGTCTACCTCTGAATGAGGTAACTTACTGCCATTTTTGTTGGCTGTTCTAAAATGTTATCAATAAATATTAATAGCCCAGACTTCTAGTTCATTCTAACAATAACTCTTGTGATGAATTTAACCACACACAAGGTGGAAAGGCCTTAGGGTGTGAAATCAGGCTACTTGGGAAATGCATTCTAACATACACAGATGTCATCTCTGAGGGTCAAAGAGTTCTCAGCATGCAAATGAAAGCTCCTATTGCCAATCAGTTACCTTAAGTCATCATCTCCTTGCTCCCTAATCTGCTAACCAAGTCTCAGATTCAAATGCCTGTAGGCTCTAGGCAATGAGGTAATTATACACATGTGAAGGCAATGAGGTAATCATGCACACGTGATCATGGTGGAGCTTGGTAAACTGAAGAACAATTGCATTTCCTAAAGATGCCCAAAATCAAAACTGAAGAACAAGCTGCCTGGAAACCAGACCAAGCCTGGAGGTCTTCTGCGTGGGTTAGATGAGGTTTTCCTTCCACTCTGTTTGTAGTTCTTATTTCTCTGGTTTAATTCTCTCAGCATCTGAGATATCTCCTGACTGCATATTCAGTAATTCATTGCATCACCACAGAATGAAGCCATAGATTACTTTTTAGTGGCACTCTTTATGCATTGCTCAATTGTCTGACAGGCCTATTTATACTCAGAGAAATGGAAAGAGTGACATTAATTATGAAGGTGTAAGAGACTGTAGACGTTAATCAATTTTTAAAAATGGTACCATATTTCAAGAAACTTCATCTGGACAAAAAGATAGGTGTTTTGATTCACCCAGACTTAAAATTAATGAGTAATTATGTAATTCTTTGCCATGACGCATCCCCAAAATGGAGATAAATTCTTGGGGCTTGAAGATCGATTGCAATGCGATGAAAAAATAAAGTAGCAATTGCTCTGTTTTGATGAGACATCTCAAATATGTTAAATGAATGAAGATATCCAGGTACACAAAGCAATGAGCTCACTAATCAGAGTTTGGTTGCAATAGGAGAGTAGGAAAAAAAAAAAAAAAGACAGGGGTCTCAAGAATTAACTATTTCATTGGTTAAGTGATTCATCGTGGTAGAGAAATGGCATTATCAATAACTATCAGGGAGATTTAGACTTGGGGAAATGGAGCTAATTTCAGCTGAAGCAAGTGAATGCATGTAGTAACAATGCAAGAAAAATAGAGCCAAAGGACATTTAATCTAATCTAAGCAGGCAATGACAAAATAGAGCAGTTTTCCTAACAGAAAATTGAGAACGGGCTATCTCCAGCATCCTTACTCACCCTTGTCTGCTTACAAAGAGAGGGGCACATGTCGCTGAGCAGTACATTAGGGTGGAGTCCCTGCTATTTGTCACAACATTTAAGACATTTCCAAATGCTGTTTTTAAGAACTTTGGCCAGAATAATTAGCCAGATAGTATTTGTGTATTTAAAATGGCCATCCAGTCCCGAAGCAGCTGCCATCAAGACTTTTACATCATGTTAAGTAATCACCCAGGTCTGTGAATGGCAGTCTCTTCCCCTGATCAATCCATCAATAAGGAGCTAATTAATGGCCTTTTCATTCTCAGTCCTGAGACAGATTCCTTAATAGCACTGAGCAGGATTTTCCTGTGTGAATTAAATGAAAATGACAATAGAGTTACAATAAATTGGTGCACACTTTATGGGTTTTGAAATATAATGAAACTAACTGTGAAAGCTCATATTTGTTATACATATAAGAAGGTAATAACCCCAAATTAGCTATGTACTTCATTCATGGTTATCATTTAATTTATTTACAGTTGGCAGGGATGCTTAGTCACAAGAAGAGGAAAAACTAAACTTGGCTGGAAAGTTGTTTGTTTGGTTTTTGGTTTTGTTTTTTTTTTTTGTTTTGTTTTGTTTTTGTTTGTTTGTTTTTCAATCAGTTGTTTAAACAGTGTAGGAAAAAATATGAGGTATTTGTCTTTCAAGGCTAAAGATACTTTTCTTATAAAATCATCCTTACCGAGGACTGCATCCTTATCTAGGGCTGGAGACGTGGCTCAGTTGGTAGAATGTTGGTAGAGACATACCAAGATATTTTTTAATAGTCACTTTTATGTTCAATGTTCAACAGAGAGACTAATCTTATGTTTCCTAAACCAAATAAAATAAAATAAAAACCTCTAAATATAGTAGATGATTATAGAGATGTGCTAGAGATGAGGGGAGTATTTATAATTGTATTTTGTTTCTCATTGTTTTAACTTAAATGCAGTTCGGAATACAATACAAATTTACATACACATTTTTAAATGATAAATCTTGCTTTAAAGATGGAGTTTCCATTTTTTTTTTCTGAAAATCTTTGACTGCATGGCATCATCTTGGTATGCCAGCATACCCTTTATGTCTTTTTCACCTCTTTCAGTGGATTGGGTGATAACCATAGGAAATACAGCTCCAGAAGGTCTGAACATGTTTCTTTCCCCTGTTGATGAATATAAGTGAAATGAGTAACCTATTTTGAACAGAATGACTATTTCCCATTGAATTCTGTCTTTGCTCCCTAGAATCAGCTCAAAGTAGAACTTCCTCCTTGCGGAAGTCACAATGGAGGAAGTTAAGCCATCAGCATCGGGATTCATCAGGCATGAGGTACTAGCTACAGTATTTTGGCTAGAATCTCACATATCAATCTGCTTTTCCTACATAACAAATATCCATTAGGAAACTGTCATGTGCTACATACTGTTTAGAGCTCACATGTAGTGGTTTGAATTAGAAATGTTGCCCATACTTTGGGGGCATTTGGAAACTTGTTCAATGGTGGTTCAATGGTGTTCAGTTGGTGGTGTGTAAGGAAGTTTAGGTTCTGCAATCTTACTGGAGGAAGTATATCATTGGGGACTGTCTTTGAGATTAAAAGCCCCCTCTTCCTGTTTGCTTTCTCTGCTTCATGATTGCCATTCAAGAGGTGTGCTCTCAGCTTTCTGAGGACACCATGCCCGCCATCCTGCTTGCTGCCTCATTCCCCCAGTGAGATAGACCCTGGAACCATAAACTCAAATAAATTCTTCTATACGTTGTCATCATGTTTTATCACAGCAACAAAAGAGTACACAATGCACCATAACTATCTGATTAAATCAAATTCATATTTATTAAAGAGATATTTTCCTTGAGGGATTTTTTGCAGAAAGCTAGAGGGATGGTTGCACTAGAGTAAGATGTGCTGTTATAATAAGAAGAACATAGTGACCATAAAATTCATATACACCAAAAGAAATATGCAAGACAGGGCTTTTGTTCCATGGGAAGGAGATTTAAAAAAAAAGTCTTGAAAGAGCCCAGTGTGAAGAAACAGAGAGAAAATGGCTAATCCCATAGCAGCTCACACATGGGCTGTCTTCCGCTGATTCAAGTTTAATGGCCTGAGCAGAAGAAAGAATGTCAGCAAGCTTAGTTCACCTACTGTATGCTCTGACTGACAAGGAATGGATGCTCAATGGGCAGTTCATTAATTACTCATGAAGCAAACAAAGAGTATAGGGTGAGACATTTAAGGTCAAGTCATCAAACAGACTTGATGTTTGGTGAGGATTCTCAGGTAGCCAAACTCCTGGAAGAGTTCCCTGGAAGAGACCAGTGAACTTTGTAGAGAACTGATCACCATAAAAAAGGGCTCCAGGTACCCATACATTACATCCTTACATCTCCACCAGCTAATGCCATCATCACATTTGGGGTCAGGGTTTCAGGTTGTATATTCAGTAGAGGCACAAGGATACAAACTATAGCTTGTACTCTCCAGCCTTTGCTTCTCTCCGGATGCATGGAGTTTGGAACAGAGGTAGCAGCTGATCTCCCTTGGACCTAAATCACAGTAGCCTTCCATCTCAAGATCTGAGGAGCTACTAAAATACAAGTCAAAAACATTGAAAAAGATTGTATCTACCATTTGTTTTTCATGTCATCATTCTCTAAGAAAATATGCATAACAGCAATTCATACAGCACTCACATTTATTCTGTACACAAAATACTTAAGGGACGGCTTAAAATATTGGGAAGATACATTAACTGGATGTAATCACACCACCATGTTATATCAGCAACTTGAATATTTGATGATTAGACTACCTGTAGGGGTTAGAGAACCCAGGCCATGGGAAGACCATACCCTCTTTCTGCAATTCATTACTTAAGGATAGCTGGTTTGTTTGGATTCTAGAGGACTGACACGTAGCCAAACCTCTTTCACATTGGGACTCTCAGAACCAAAGATAATATTTTTAAGAGATAGTAAGGTATGTAAGTGAGACTGGATACAGTCTGGTCTTTAGAAAGGATCATTTAGCCACCTTGGGAAACTTTGTAGAACAAATGTAATATAGAAATTGACTCAGATCTCAGAGCTGTAATCATAGGTTCCTGATGCCTTGAGACTGGTAAAGATAACAGACTGGGTTTTGTAATATCCAGGTGGATTGATAACTCATTAGACCCAGTGAATCCAATTTCAAGAGGGGGTGGGGCCTTCTGTTTCGATGCTGAGGATTGAGTGGGGCATCCTATATTGGCTAAGCACTTACTCTGGTTGTATCCCAGAGCCAAGATATTAGGAAAGCCTGGGAATTTGCGTTTTAAAAAGTTCCTCACTGAGTATGGTGCATATGATAATCTCAGACAGCTGAAGTAAGGGGATTGCTATTTCACGATCAATTTAGGAAATGTACTAAGACCTTCTTTGAAGACGGATTCAAAAGAGGTGGAGAAAAGGAAGAGAAGTTAGAAGGAGAAGAGAGGGGAGGAGGAGTAATTGCTTTTGTTGATGTTTGCGAATTCTTATGTTTCATTCTCACTACCAGGTAATTTCCCAGCACTGCTGTTTTCCAATCCTTTAGCATTTCCTGGAAAGGAGCTTCCTGTGTGGAGCCAAATCTCATCAAATTGGAATAACAGAAAACAGAGGAAGGATAAATGTAACAGGCTTTGTGTTGGGCCACCAATCAGCTCCCAAATCATGACACAGAGACTTAGTAGTAGTTACAAATGCTCAGCCTTATCTTATGCTTGTTTTCCCGCTAGCTCTTATACCTTAACTTAATCTGTTTCTCTTCATCGACATTTTGCCTTGGAGCTTTTACCTTTGTTTCATTCTGTATGTCCTACTTCGTGTCTGTCTTAGTAGGAGCCGCCTGACTGGCTGGCCCTGGGCATTTCCCTCTCTTTCTCCCTCATTCTCTCATCTCTTCTCTCCAACCTAGTTTCCTCCTTCTATTTATTCTCTCTGCCTGCCAGCCCTGCCTATCCTACTCACTAGCTACTGGCCATCCGTCCTTTTATTAGACCAATCAGGTGCCTTAGGCAGGCAAAGCAACACATCTTTACATACTTAAATACATGCAGCATAAACAAATGTAGAATATCTTGGCCTAGTTAAAGAAATAGTCCACAACAGATAATTCGGTTATCAAACACAGTACTTGGGCCCTGGATCAGTATGTTTGACTAGGACCAGGAAGGGCCCATCTTCTTACATACTCCTGTGAGTGAAAGGAATGAGCCCTGAAATCTGCAGCTGCGACCCAACATCCTTAGGCAACAGCTTGGCTGGCAGTAGATAATGAAATGATGGTTCCTTGGTAGACCAGAAGAAGAAATGAATGGAAACACTTGCTTTTGTTCTGTGGGCATATGGGAAGAAGGGGACCCTGTGACTGACTCTGCTAGAGACACAGAGAAAGGGAGACAGCAAAAGGCCCTGCTTCTTTCTATAGACCGCATTTGGCCCACCATTTAACAGGTAGATGTGTATGATGTCAGACTTTCCAATGTCCCTGCCCTATCGGCATTCTTAATGAAGTTGAGTGGTCTCCAGCACCTCCATTAAGTCTTTGGCCATTAGTAATTTTGTTTATAAGAGGATGGGAGTAAGAAGAATGATACACACATAAGTAAAACATAGCATATAAATACAATGGGAGACACCAAGAAGGAACTGTACTTTAAATGGGGGAGAGGGCAGAGGAAGAGGTGACTTTGAAACTGAGAGCAAACAGGGAGAAATCTGAAAGAAGGCTCACACATTCTGGGTAACAGGCCCATCTGTGTGGACGGGGAAGGCAGTTTCTGTAACAGCTGGATCATGGGAATGGGCAAGGAGGAGATCCAGGCTGGCACAGCAAATGTTATCCTTCAGCTGGAAGAGCCAGGTCGGGGCACACCTTGCACACAGTACTATGCCAACAGCTACAGCCAGGCAGCCTGACACACAGGCACGATCCTGCTCAGCACCCTGAACACACACAGAATTAATCACAGCACTCGGCACTCTAGAGCCCAATGCATACATCCTCGAGGTGAAGCCAAGCTTGCCATGATGATGCCACGGTGCTGAGGCTTGGAGCTTCTGTGAGCGTGAGCACCATCCTGTGACAGGTCTCAGGTGGACCTGTCACAGGAAAATGACTGGCTCAGCGGGAGAGGACAAGGCACAGGCATGAGTCTCTGGGTCCCACCTCCAGTACCAAAAACAAACGACAAAAACCTAGACCTTTGATTTTTTTTTTTTTTTAATTGTGAACCAAATGCTACAAGGCTACATATGGCAGCTGCCTTAATTACATCCCTGCTAGACAGCTATCATTGTAGATACTCCTACCCACACAGAACTACCCTGATGTTTAGGAGTTACCTGAGAGGTTGTGTTTTCTGAATGTCTTTGGATATGTTGAGGTAGTTTACAGGGAATGCACTATGACACTGTTGCTGCTATAAAGTTGTGCCTGTGAAGAATGATAAGAAGGGACATTGGCACTTGCCATCTGTCTCTGCCAGGTAGACAGCTTCATTTCCTAGCTATCTAAAAATAACCCCCTATTTTCTTGTCCTCCCTCTCTCCCTCCCTCTTTTCCTCTTCCTCCCTCCTCTTTCTCTCTCTCTCTTTAGGATGACAGGATCTCACTATACACTTCATACTAGCTACAACCTTATGATATAGCTCAGTCTATCCCTGAACTCACAGCCATCTTCTGTCACAGCCTCCCAGATATTGGGGTTATAGGCATGTGCCAACATGTTTGAACTGTATTTCATTTTTAAATTGCACTGTCTAAAGTCATTTACTAATGCTATGCTGTGGTTTTTCAACAGAGGCAGTGTATTGAACTGCCTTGAGTAGTTTATGCCACATGCTGTGACTAGAAGACTATGATAATACGGCTATGACATTCTTGCTAGGCCTTCCTTGTAAATTTTAATATGCCATGTTACGAGCATGTTTTCCCGCCGACCCCAAATACCACACAGAGACACTGTATTAGATGTAAAGCTGTTGGCCTGTTGCTAGTGTTTCTTATCGGCTGGCTCTATCTTAAATATTAACCCGTTTCTGTCAATCTAAGTATTTCCATGTGGTCTTGTCTTACCAGAGAGAGGTTCCAGAGTTCTGCTCTCCCCGTCCTCCATCTTGAATCTCCTCCCTGCTACTTCCTGACTCCTCCTTGTCTCCTAGTCCCGCCTATCTTGCTTTCCTATTGGCCAACAGTACTTTATTCATTAACCAGTAAGAGAAACGTATTTACAGAATGACATCTCCCATCAATGCCATTTTGCAGACATGGGAGATTTTAAACATTTTATACCTAAGGGAACACAGAGTTCGAGAAAAAGCTTCACCTCCCTCTGTGCACTACATTCTGTATTGTGCTTGGAGCGTATAAAGTGAAAGTACAGTTAGACATTACCTTCCTCACACACAACACGTCCTGTTGTGCTGAGTAAGTACTTTACAGGAGCAAGAACACTAGTCATGTGATCAATTCACTCAAGTCATCTTAATAATGCAGGAACTCAGCTATATCTCCTTTTCCACACAAAAACGCATAGATACTTTTGAATAAGAGATTCAGGTGAAAATTGTTCAACTGTGCCGGACAAGGAAGGAAATAAATAACAACCTTCTGTGCAGGAGGCTGGGGTGAACTTCTAGGCCAGAGGTGAGGGCTGACTCCTCTGGTTGGGCACAATGCCTTGTCCCCTGGTTCCTTCCTCCCTTGCATTGCCTGTATTGCCTCCTGGCTCAAGCTTGATTCCAAGTGGTTGGGTTCACACACACTTGCTCAGTTGTGTGAAGAGACGCCATTTCCTCTCTTTGCAAGGTTCAGGGTGAGCTTTATCATGGGAATCACTGTAATCTTAAAATATAACACACTCAGTGCTTTGGAAATGGGAGGTATCCTGTTGAATACTGTTTATTAGTTTGACACCCTAAATGCCAAAGCATTTTTATACATTCTGAGCATCATACTTCATGTTCCCTATTAAGTTCACTGTGAATTAAGGCTTTTGAAATTGGAATGAGCTTCATTCCCAACTTCAAAAGTAAAAGGCCTGAGAACTTTCAAAAGTGAAATACAGCTGGGGAAGAATGGGGTGGGAAGAGGTGCAGGGTCTCTTCTCCAGAAGCCTTTCTTGTTCCCGCCACACCCTTCCCCCCCTCCCTTTTGTCTTGACTTGTCTTCTTCTCCTAACTTTTGTGGTGGCTTGTTGCCACGAGCACTGTCACCATTAATGCTGATAACCGTAAGCAGCTACGTAGCAATCCAAAGCCAGGCTCTGCTGATGGAGAAGTGGGCCACATAACAAAATGTACCTAGTAACTAGGAAGTGAGCAGTGTGCAGTGTACTGCTGAGTTTGCCTTCTCAACTGCAGATCTAAGTAGATACGTTGATTATTTTAAGCTTAACATTGGAGCCTAGATTACCCTTTGGCCTCATTGGGCTCGGGAATTTTCTCTTCCTTCCCTTCCTTGCTCCTCTTTCTCCCTTGAAGTCAGCCCTTGTCCCTTTAACTTGATAGAAAACACTCAATGTCCAATCATCTCCTTGGGATATAGGTAGAAATCGTGATGGATTTACAGCCTGTGCTCTAAAGTAGTACAGGCACGCCACCCCCAACTTTGCCATCAGGCAGGACATTTTCTATTTCCAAAGTTGGGTTACTAAAAAGACAGATCTGAAAGCTTCTAAATGACTTTACCACCCTTTCAAGAATACACAAGTCACATGCAATTTAAGTATTTATGGTCTGGAGTTAAGACATATTTAAAGCTCATAAAATCTTAGAAGTCAAGATCTTAACTGAGGGGCTTTGTGGGATAAATATCAAATTTATAGGCCTAGAAGACTGCCCACTATCAACTTAATGGGTGACAGAACTGCAAGAGATGTTTTATCAATATTTGTTTACTGTAAAAGAAATGTCTGCCCACTCAATTAGCACAGTGACAGTAAATGGAAGCGACATTGCTAATGGATCTGTTGGAGGTATCCCCGCAGTGAGGGTTTTGTTTAAATCAAATAGTACAGCTGTAATCAATTTTAGTCAGTTTCGAATGCCTGTGTTATAATCAATCAAAAGTGTTTTGGTGATGGTTCAGGGAAGAAAATCATGCTTAACAACAAGGGAGTTACCTCCTCTGCATCAGGACCATTGCCCCATAGCCACACAATGTCAAACCCTACAGGTCTTGGAAACGTACATTTCCAATTAGGAAATCAATAGCAGCAGTATGTAAGTAGATAAGTAGGCCTGGTAGTGAAAGCTTGCTTCCTTTAATCCATTTAGAAGCTCTGTGTGACATGAGAAGCTGCAGTGATTTATTTGATTTGAAATTTTTCTAAAATTGCCTCCCTCACTAAAACCACCTCTCAAATCTAATCAGCAGAACACGTAAGAGCAGAAATCCATAACAGTGGTCAGAATAGAGCTACCTGCACGGTTCCACAGCGTTTGAGTCCTCTAACATGTAACTTGGCTTTTAAATAAGTGTTTTTAATATATTGTATCCCTTCACATAAGTAAGGCACCTAGTAGGCAAATTCATAGTGATGGAAAACACAATGGATCCCAACATTCAGGAGCCAGAGGCAGGTGGATCTCTGTGAATTCAAGGCCAGCTTGATCTGCACAGTAAGTTTCAGGCCAGCCAGGGTTACACAGTGAGACCCTGTCTTAGAAAAAGAAAGTAAAGTGAACTTTGTTATTAGGAGCTAGCAATAGGAAGGTTCTAGTGAGTGATGACAGTAACATTTGCACAAAAGTGGGAATGTAATAAATGTCACTAAACTTCATACTCAAAAATGGACTTAGTGATAAACTTTGCTGCATGTTAAAAAATGAAAATATGGTAGCTAATCTTTTCCCAAAGCAATAACATATAATGTGTATGAAAGAAATCTGGGTCACATATTGTTAAGCCAAAGATGACATTTAGATTTGAAAAGTATACCACTTTTTAGAGTAAGGCCAATTTGGGGTTATTTTTCCTAAACCAAACTACATGCAGCTTTATTAAAGATATTTACACAATCAAGACGCTTCAGGAGGCCCTAGACAAGCAATCATTAACAGTATACAACATTCCAACTCTCCTGCATGGACTACAAAAATCTGAAAGTCGCTGTAAAAACTAACTATAACTTCTGGTTCTCCAAACAGAACAGCTTAGAGTAGGGATTCGCATTCTTCATGGACCATGTTGCTTAACAGCTTTTACAAGTTTTTTTTTTTTACTTCTGGGACCTGAAATCAAAATAGCAGGATTATGAATATGAAGACCCACGATCTTTTTATGGGTTTTGTTAGCATGGATTGTGTCCACATAGCATTGCGTTTCATCATAACATTTCATACATATACATAATGTATTCTGGTCTTAGAAAAGAAATCAATGACATCAGGGCCCAATCCCACACATTCAGCATACTAGAAAGACAAACTTTAAGGGCTCAGATATCAGCAGGTCTTTGGTGTTAAGGGTGAATTAAATCTGTACTGATGATGGAGTGAAAAGAAATTATAAAAAATTTGAGAGCCACAGTGGAAAGGCTACCATAAATGCCCTTCCCTGATAATGAGATTGATGACTAACTTATCCACCATCACAGAGCCCTCATCTAGTAGATGATGGAAACAGAAGCAGACACCCACAGCTAAACACTGAGCCGAACTGGAATCCAGATGCAGAGAGGGAGGACAAGGCCAGGCTACAGAAACCCACAGAGGCAGCTGACCTGAACAAGGAGGAGCTAATGGGGCCCCAGACTGATGGCTAAGAATCCAGCATTGGACCGACTCAGACCCCCTGAACATGGGTCTCAGAAGGCCTGGGCAATCTAAGGGACCTCAGTGGAACCAGGATGCACAAAAGGTGTACAAAAGGACTTTGGGAGCACATTCCCCATGGAGGGATACCCCCTTAATCTAGAGAGAGGAGGGAGGGACTAGTCCCTACTCCAAATGACTTAATAGATTTTGTTGACCCCTCCTGGAAGGTACCACCTTCCCTGTGGAGTGGGGGGAATGGAATGGGCGGGAGGGAGGAATGGAGGGAGGGAGAGAGGGAAGGGGAACTTGGATCAATATATAAAATAAGAAAAAATATTAAAAAAATTTAAATGATGTTTCTCAAAACAACTGCTGAATAAATCTCTTTGAATGGTCAAGAAGAAATAAATAAATAAATAAATAAATAAATAAATAAATAAATTTGAATTCTTCCCATACCATAAAGTATTTGTGGCAAGGTAGCTATATCCACCAATGCCCAAGAATCACTCCTCCTGAGAGACAGGAAGGCTCTTATAACTGGCAGAGAAAATTGTCCTCCCTATCAGCCTGTCCATAGAGATAGTCTGCTGTTGACATTTGTATCTCCCTCCAGTAAAGTCTTCTATATGCTGACCACGTAGGTTTTTCCCCATGGTTCCTCACTGAAGGGTGGAGGCTCATGAGCCCCTCCTCTGTGTTTGATGAAGTAATGGCAACTCCAATCTTGTACAGGTTTTGTGCAGTGAATTCTTGAGTGAAATCCATCTGTACCATCCAGGAAAAACTGCTCAAGGCTGTTGGGGAGGGCGAGTTATTTTGTCCAGTGATGTAGCCACTTGTAAGTAGCCCATATTTCAATAAATATCTCCTGTCTTATACTCATGAAAGCAACAATTAAAATGGAGGGCATTAAAGCTCAGAGTAGAAAGGGGTGTTATGAATATGGCATGAGGTGGGAACTTTGGTGGATCCCATGGTGGGTGAGGGACTAACAGAGGGTGAGGGACAGACCTGCAGACAAAGCTTATGTGGAAAGTTTATTGGAGGGAGGGGAGAGATAGGGAGAGAAAGAAACACATACATACAGAGACAGAGAAAGAGAGAGAGAAGGAGAGAAAGAAACACACACATACAGAGAGAGAGAAGGAGAGAGAGGGAGAAAAAGAAATGCACACACATACAGAGAGGGGAGAGAGAGAGAGAGAGAGACCTGACTCCTCAGAGAAAAGGCAGAGAGGAAAATTAGGTGGAATTTGTCTCTTAAAGAGACCTTTGGAACCTGCATACAGAGATACAGAGCCAGGGGGATGACTCTGCCATGTGTGCCCGGGTGGTCCACTCTGCCAGGTCCCAAATGGGTGGGGCTTGCCTGTATTACAACAAGGAGTAACTTGTAAGGGAAGAGTGTTCAAAATTCAATGTGTGTATGTATGAAATCAAAGGATAACTCAAAAAGAAAAAATTAAGTAAAATTATACATTTTATAAAATTTTATAAAAATTGTATTTGAAACTCTGTTGTCACCAGAAGTTTAGATATCAAAATTCATTGCACTGGCTTGTCCTGCACCATTGTTTTCTCTCCTTTGTTACTCCTTCCAGACAAGACAGCAATAGGCAGGATACAGACCCTAAATGTAAGGAGGGATGTAGTGGGGTTGCTTTCAATTCTTCCAAAGTTTAGGGTTTTATTTTTTAAACTAGGATGTTTTTCTTTTTAATTTTTTCCACACAATTTATTTTGATCATTATATTCCCCCTTCCCAACTCTTCCCAGATCCTCCCCATCCTCTCCCAACTCTTCCAAGATCCTCTCCATCCGCCACCAAATCTTCCCAAATCCTCTCCATCCTCCCCAAACTCTTCCCAAATCCTCTCCATCCTCCCCAAACTCTTCCCAGATCCTCCCCCAAATCTTCCCAGATCATCTCCATCCTCCCCCAACTCTTCCCAGATCCTCTCCATCCTCCCCCAACTCTTCCCAGATCCTCTCCATCCTCCCCCAACTCTTCCCAGATCCTCCCCCAAATCTTCCCAGATCATCTCCATCCTCCCCCAACTCTTCCCAGATCCTCCCCACACTCCCTCAACTCTTCCCAGATCCTCCCCATACTTTCCTAACTCTTCCCAGATCCTCTCCATCCTCCCCCAACCCTTCCCAGATCCTCCCCTAATTCACCCCAGATCCTCCCCCAACTCATCTCAGATCCCCCCATCATGTTTTTTCTTTAAAAAATCAAAATAAACAAACAAAACAAATAAGGAAAACAAAAACAAAAGCAAGAAGCATCATCTACATCATAATTCTTTCTGTTACACATTTGGTAGAATTTTTATAGTGGATATTTTTAAAAGCTTTATTGGTAGCTACTAAAACAAGCTATAAAAATGTTAGTACAGACATAAAATAATTTCCAGAAACATTAAAATCTTATCTTAATTGTTACATGTAGAGCCATTGCATCTATCCACTATAGAAATATATATCTACATGTCCAAGACATATTCTAAAATGTGGTCACATAAGATTCCATAAAACAAATCTTTGTGTTCTCTATTTCCTTTCACAGAGTTCCATGGGGGGACAGGGGATCTGCAGTGCAGGGATCTAAAAAGCAAACATTTTCATTAATTTCAGGAATTTGAGAAGTAATAAATGTATGTATAACTAATTTGTAAGTCAAAGGGAAACAAAATTTAAATGAAAAATATTTGAGGCAAGGAATGTGAAACACAGAGTTCACCCCACTGCATTGCTCTGTATCTGCTCAGTTTTCTCTCCCCTGCATGGGAGCTGAGATGAAGGCAGAGTGTCACCTGATCAAACTCCACTGGGAATTTTTCACCAAGCATGTCCACAAATGAACACAAAATCATGACAAGTATTAATTTCAAGGATACAAACAAATTTTGATCAGCTTATAAATATAGACATTACAAATAGTAAGAACAAACCCTAGTAGGAAGGTTCTTTAAATGAATGATTCGAGTATTCATTTCTAGAAGCTGGAGGCATAACTACAAATTAAACCCAAGGAAAGTAATGGGTACGATGAAGAATAAGGACACAAACGCCCTCTCTGTTAGCCCCCCCAGACCCAATTCTCAGAGTCAGGGTTGCCCACCCCTAGTGCTGCAATAGAACACTAGCTGTAGCTTCCCATCCCACCCTGCCCTCCACCTGCCACCACACCTCCTATGGGTCCTTCAAACCACCTCTCCCTGACCCCTGCACCCTTCTCTCCCTGCCTCAACTCTGGCAGATAGCTGTTCCCCTGCTCAAATGCAAACCAAGCCTGCCAGATAACCAGGTAGGCTGCCTAGGGACCTTCTCCACTCTCTGTTCCCCCTAATCCAATTCTCAGAGTCACCCTTAGCTCTGCAACAGACTGAAGAGACCAGACCCTCATCTAGCCCTCTGCTTTGGCAGCCATGACAGGCTGCAGAAAAGACTGAGCAAGATGTAGGCCTCTGACTCAGCAACATGTGCTGAGATCCCAACCTTGCCCTAATTACTGGGAATAAATGGCTAGATAGCCTCCATGTGGCAAGGAATGAATGAGAGCATAGCAACCACTCTGGGATGACCTCTAGGCCATAGCAACCATTTCTCCAGGTGCAGCTGACCAATCAACACAGGACAGGTTTTCCAAGCCCAGAAGTGCACAGTCCTGAGCCTGTTGTGGCCCAGATAGACACTCCCTTTGCTATATCCCAACATATTCCCAGCCACTCTGCTGTTCCAGCTCCCCCGCCTGGTCCCACTTGAGATAACTCATAAAATTAAAGGCTCTTTGTTTTTGCATCAGATGGGGTCTCTTGGAGATTTGGGGGTTCAGAGTTTTGGCACAACCATCTCCTGGCCTCTTCTTTCCCCAGCCACCAGCGGCAGCAAGCATTCCCTGTGAATAGCAGAGCAGGCCAGTAGAACAACCAACACACTCTCTGAAAATCAAGAGAGGAAACAGAAACCCAGAAATAAAGCATCACCCAACAAAGACAAATCCAGAAATCATCAACTAGACTAACAATCATTCCAAACCCATATGCCCAGACACCAGCATAAAAATACTATCAATAACAGCCAGGGCAATGTGTCTCCACTAAAGTTCAGTTATCCTACTACAGCAGGCCCTGAATATTCAAACACAGCTGAGGCAGAAGGAAAAGACATTAAAATTTCTGTATGAAGAGACATAGGTTCTAAAAGAGGAAATGAATAAATCCCTTGAAGAAGTTCAGGAACTTCACCAACAAACAATTGGAAGCCAAGAAAAAACAAACAGTTGAAAGGAAAGTTCAAGACCTGAAAATGGAAGTAAAAGTAATAAAGGAAAGATAAAATGAGGGAATTTAGAAACTTAAAAATTTACAGGAATTACAGCAGCAAGTATCACCGATAGAATATAAGAGATAAAAAAGAAAATCTCAGACATTGAAGATACAATAGAAGAGATGAATACATCAGTCATATAAAATCTTAAATCTAAAATATTTCTGACAAAAATATCCAGGAAATATGGAGCACTGTGAAAAGATCAAACCTAAGAAAAATAGGAACACTGGAAGGAGAAGAACCCCAGCTCAAAGGCCCAGAAAATATATTCAAAAAATATCAGAAAAGACAATTTTCCTGACTTGAAGAAGGAGATGCCTATAAAGATACAAGAAGAATACAGGACACCCAATTGATAGGAGACAAAAAGAAAGTCCCCATGACAATAATCAAATCACTAAACATATAGAATAAAGAAAGAATATCAGAAATTTCAAAGGAAAAATATCGAACAACATATAAAGGCAGACCTATTATAATTACACCTGACTTCTCAATGGAGAATATAAAACCCAGAAGGTCCTAGCCTCAAATAATATCAAATATCCTAGGCTAAGTCTAACCAAGCAATGCCACCAACAAAATTATAGCTATCTCTGCAGAGCTGATACATCAAATTTTCAGTTGTGTTTCTCCATGGGGCAACAAAGAATGTATTTTTGTAAAATTATCACATATAAAATTAGAGAGCAGATCAAGTAAACGTGAAAATGAAGCAATTATAAACTTTAATTTGTGATATATAAAGAGTTCTTTAAAATGTGGAGTGAGTATTGAACAGGAGAAAGCCCATGAGGCCAACCCTACACAAAGAATTATAGGCCACTAAGGAATGTTGAAAACAGGAGAAATGATCTTCCCCAGATACCAACTAGTTAGCCAACACCAAATACACACAGAGGAATGGAATTACAATGTAAACAGAGGCCATGAACTTGGCATAGATCAAGGAAGGGTTTTGAAGGAGAAAAGGTAGGTAGAAATGATGTTAATATATTAATCTCAAAAAAATGGAAAATTGAAACAAAAATTAGAATTTTTTTCTACTATTAAAATGTCAAATATAAAGTTGTGAGGATCATGTAGATGAATGTGTATTCTTCTGGCAGTGCAGGGCTGTGAACTGGTTTGCTTCTTCTACTAGAACACATGTAGCTTTAAGCCAGTCTTCCTTCTCAGCACGTGGGAGTTTACCACATGGAAATTGTGCTATCTATGGACCATGCATACAAAAATGGGCATCAGCATGAAAAATTAGAAACCACCTAAATGGTCTCAATAGCACACTGAATAAACAAAACCCGTTATCTATGGTTGGTGGGATATTCTTAAAGTATGTTCATGAAGAACATGCAATAGCATGAAAAACTGCCCACAATATGACATAATTGTGGGCAGTATTATACCAACTGATAGACTGAATTGTCTGAAAGAAGAATTGAGAGCTTGTGTGTATTGACCTTTCTACCTGTCGCTTGCATTGACAAGAGTTAAAAAAAAAAAAAAAAGCATGAGACACATTTGCAAAGTGAAACAATGTACCAAGACCAAGGGCTACCCTTGGCTCATGTCTGGTCCTGAGCACCAACAGCAACCAGCTTGCTAAGCTCCAGGAAGCTCCTTTCTGAAGGAACCCTGGTCACTGTCCCAGGGGCAGAGCTAAGTAGGGTCATAAGAGAATGAACAAAAGATGTGCAGAGGGACACACAGAAAAGCTTGGACCCAGGGACTCTGATGGAGAAACTATGGCACCCCCAAGCCTCAGCACTCTTGCTATGTACAGTTGACCAGAAAGGCAAGCATACTGCATATGGCTGAACTAAGAAGCGAGGTTTATTGGTACACAGCCGAACAGGGAGGCACGTTTAACTAATCTCTGTAGGAGCAGTCCTGCGGGGGAACAGTCTTCAGGCTGTAAATGCCTGGCAAGGGACCAGTGGGGGACAGCTATGGTGGACATTTTCTGCACATACTCTCAACATCCACACATGGACCAGAGAAAGGCTTTGCCAATCCCTTGTACCTCTCTTCTGGGGGGGAATAGGACCTGGCCATTTCCCCAAGGGTCTGAAGCTTTTTATCCTTGACACGTTCACTCAGGGCATGATAACTCGGGACTTTCTCTCCTTCCTACAATACCCTTTTGTGACAGAAGAGACAGACGGGAGGCATGAAAGAAAGGAAAGGGAGAGAACAGGAAACGGAGGTCAAAGGCGAGAAAGGGTGGAGAGAGGGAAAGAGCAAAAGGGAGGAGAGGAAACCTGTGAAGACGTTTTTGGACTTTTTTGTAAATGTGTTCCCTTTTGGAAATATTTGTAGCATAATCTCAAACGGTCTCTTCACTATTTCATTTTTTTTTTTTTTTTTTTTTTTTTTTTACAGATGTCCAGGTAACCCATGCCTGTGAGGAATAAACATGGAGGAGCACGAAGAACTCACACCTTCAAACCAAGTCAGACTCTGACCAAAGCAGTGTTTAGCTAGCTCGGCCTGTTCATGTAACTCGGGTAGACTCCAGGTGTCGCAGAATTCTATGGTGACTGCTCCTCCTCGGAGAGAGACTGTGGTGAGCAGAAACGGCAGACAGTCTACCACAGTGTGAGTTTAGGCAACTCTAGAAAGGGGTGGATGCCCTCATTTGCCTCTGTCTCTCAATCCTGAAGCTTCTTAAATAGGACAAGAGGTTTCCGTTGACCTCTGGGCCCCCCGGGATCCCATCAAAGCAGCGCCACTATAGCAGACACTGCGCCAGCATCTGCACTGGGGTTCTAACCCTTTGTCATAGCAGAGGTGAACTTGCCTGATTTCTCTACATTTCAGTACCCTCAGACTCCAGTTGATAATTTAACAGTTAAGAAATGACTTGAAGCCTCTACCAGCTTTGATGGGGGTAGCTCTGAGATTCTAAGAATGCATGCAGTATCTGTCTTCTCCACAGACCATCACCTCCCTTTCTATTTCCTCCTCCTTGATACTTACTCTATTACAGTGGCCAGTGGCCAGCTGGGTGGCTAGAACTGGGTAACTAGAGTGATCTCTGCTCAAATACCAGTCATGTTGTGCCTTGAATTCAGCCTGCTAGATTTCTCAAAGGTTTGAGACAAAGCCCCAGCTACCAGAAAATATCCTCGTCTGTTTCCCTGATTGCTTTCCTGTGGGTCTGCTTCCAAGTGGGCGCGTGAAGAATGATGGATTGGGGGTAAAAGTAAAGTGTCCCTGGGTTGTCTGGACAGATGGTTCATACTGCCAAGTTAATATAGCACTCTGTTCCCTCCCCCATGAGCGTTGTGGAGGTGTGGATGGGGGGGGGGATGCAGGTGCTGGCTCAGCTAACCTCCCGCTAAGAACAGACCCATCCATCCATTTGCGTTAATTCCCTGCAGTGCCTGGATGTACTTAGGGATATAAGTGCATCACTCTTGGCCTCCATTCTTCATTTCCAAGATGATGTCAGTGAACAAAGTGAACCCTACTGTCATTTACATTGAGAAACCTGTCCTTGTTTCCCTAAATACAGCCCAGCTGGAGGCTGGCCCAAGGGATCTGTTAAGAACAGAGCAGGTGTGGAGGCTGGAGGGAGAGATGGGATTTCATAGAGCCTAGGTGGTGGCCAGGACTTGTCACCAGTGCATTTGGGCGGCTTCACTCCCAGGGCCAGGGTGTTTGTGGGTCAGGTTTCTCAGTCCCAGAGGGATGCCTGAGGAAGCCAAGACTTGTGGAGGGAGGAGCGCATGCTCCCTGCGGGCCACAGTTTGGAAGAAAGCCTTCTCGGAGCCTGCTACCACTGAAAACACACTTGGAGCAGGTAGGTTTCACTGTGGGCCCCGTGGGGTGTGAGTTGCACACATTCATTGCTAATTGCCAGCTGTCACCTCCCTGCGCCCCTGTGTAAATATTGGTAGTCTGTGCCCTCCGTGACTCTCCTTCACCCTCGGTTGGTCTTGAGGAGTGCTCTGTACTCCTCCCCTGCTCTTGGCCGGCTCTATCTCCTCCTCGCCCTGGCAGCACACTGGCTCATTTCAGCATCGCCAAGATGGGTGGAAGGGCTCTATGGCACAGCCAACTCATTACCAGCAGACTTTGCTTTCTCACCAACTATGGAAAGCAGGCCAGGAGCATCACAAAGAATAGCAATAGCTAGTCTCAATTGGGCTAATGGCAAGTGTCAATTGGACCCCAGACTCTAATTTCCTGGGTCTGAGGCCTGCTTGCTTGATGGGACTGGAACCTTCTAGCTGACTGGGAGCCAAATGACTCATTGCCTTTGTCAGCAAGGCTTTCAGCTTAGAGATGGGGACAATGGGGACAATTAACAATTAACGCAGAGGTGAAATCTCAGAAAATCTTGGTCCTTACAGTGTATGTTCCCAGCAACCGGAAGTGGCTTATACATGCAATTTTAACTGTTAGACAAGAGACTGGGGGGAGGTATTCATATACTGACCTTCAATTTTAATCACTGGAAACCTGTGATTTTCACTGTCCTTATAAGTGAAGACTACTTTTCTTTGAAGATGGCATAGGAAAGTGTGTACAACCAGGGAACGTTCCCTTCCCCCTCCAATCTGTACTTTCCAGAAAGCACAATCCTCGCAATATATCATTGTTCTATGGAAACACATTCAAATCCTGAGGAATTAAAATGGTGCCATAGACTGAATTTGCATAATTAAAAAACACTGTATAAAATGTGTTCCACTAAGTTCCATTTCCTCGGTTATTTGTAGTTGTTGATAAGCACGCCCTGCTAGATAATTTTGCATGTGTAATATGAAATTCTCTTTTTGAGACCATTTCTCACTGAGGTGTTTCAGAGCCATGCAGCTGTAGGCTGACCAATGAAGTTCTCTGAGCTTGGGGCTAAGCACTGCCATCATCTCAGCTTTGGGGACACCAATGGATTCCCCAGTGCCAGATCAGCTCTGTGTGCAGCTCAAGTCCCTGGCTGGGGATTCTGGGATATTCCACAGCCTCTGCAGTAACTGCTTACAGGACAGCCAAGTTACTGAGAATCCTGTAGTGATACCCACCTCCATGCCTGCAGCACTGACCATACCCTTTTGGATCACACTATAGAATACACACACACACACACACACACACACACACACACACACACACACACACGCCAATGGCCCTCGTGTGCTAGACTCTCGAGTTTTCTACTGAGAGGCCTCTAACTGCTCCTCCATGGTGCAGTGAGTCTCCTTTGGAGCATACTGATCTTAGTGTGGTTAGGATGACAGCGACCCTTCTGCAGCGTCCTGGGACTGAAAGCCCCATGAAGACACCCACCTGCTCCTTGAAACCCAGGATAGAAGATAACCATAACATCCTTTGGCTCACTCGTTTTTAAAGAGCCCACTATAAGAAGAACCCAAAGCACCCATAATATGGTTGGTGATCTCTGAACATGTCCCACTTACCCTCTGAGACCCATGTCCTCTGGTCTGGTAAGAGCCAATCAACAAAGGTTAACAGCAACTGTCAACATGAGAGGCTGCTGGCTGCCCCCCAGCCCTGCTGCTGCCACTTTGCTATGGAGGTAGGTCATGGGCCTCGACTGTCACCTGAGAGATGGGGGCATTCTAACTCTGTGATCTCATACAAGTGTTATTAGCACATGGGCTAGAGCATCAAAAGTCACAGGCTGTCCATTTTGATTAGCTTCCCCTGGATTACTATGGTAACTGACTATATGCTTCAAGTCATCTTCACTTGGAAATGGGAACCTGTGTCTCCACGCCTAGCACAAACTTTTGCACATGAAAGTACTCACATTCAAAAAATAAATAAAAAACAAGCAACCCCTGAATGGTGGCGAATGCTGCAGAATGTTCTGGATAGGAGCCAGTGTACCCCGGCAGGAACAGGGGCAGTAGATACACTGATGGGGAAGGCTTACGTCTAAACTGACAGGCCTCTCCCCATTGCATGTTGGGTGGCATGGAAGCTGCCCTCCATCCTGCTGCTACAGCCAAATGAGAGCAAGGCTCAAATGCATTTTGGGCCCTAGCCTGCCTCAACTCAGAAAACAGGCATGCACAAGCACCACCTATACAGATGGGCCTGGCAGGGACAGTTCACCTTTTCCTCTGGAGTAATTATGCAAAATGACTTATGCACAGGCACAAGACTCCTCTGCCAAGCTGACCCACTCCAGCAGAAACAGTGGAATGAAGGACAGCAACTGCAAATCCAGCCAGGTGCTGTCCTCAAAGCAATTTGCACACAGAGTTCAACAAGCCAAGGATAGAGGCCACAGGCCCTTATTCTCCACACTCTAACCCAAGCAGACTGCTGCTCTTGGCCCGGTGAGAATCAGGGCTGAGGCTCTAGGGCAACTGTGACTGGATGCTGAGAAGACCTTCCTGTTGCCTCAGGTGGGAGGCTGGGCCCAAAAGGGAAGACAAGGGGTATGGTTTCCCTCCCCTCCATTTTCAAGGTGGTTACCCTGTCCATGACTTACTAGGAAGTGACTGCCCAACTCAGCTTCCCATTTCAAAGCCGCTTCCTTCTGAAGTAATGTGGGGAGAGAAAAAAAGCAAACTACCTATCCCCAAGGCAAGGAATCCCAGCTCTAATCACTACCTTCCTCTCCGTGGAGAGGAGGTGGTCACAGAGAGCATGGACCATGTGCAAATGGAGTACTTAGTTAGTCTAGATAATAAAAATCTAGAGTCCGATATAGTGGCAAATGTTGAGAGATCAAAGAGAAAAAGGAGCAAGCCACCACCACACCTTACCTCCTTAGCTTCTCGGCAGATAAGAGAGCAAGTTCCTGTTTCTCCCTGTTTATATCCTGTTTCCGCCCAGCTGTCTCACTTCCTGTCTCTCTGTACAGACCTCCAGACCTCTATGGTTAGCTAGTGGCAAGCTCCATTCTCTAACCTTCAGACAGGCTTTATTTGTACAAGCAAGATATCACCACCTATCCCCCTTTTTGATCTAAAATTAAAAAGGTTGTAACTAATATAATAAAAACTATATACAATAAATATAATAACTATATACAATATATACAGGCAATAAGTACATTGACAATATCTAGGCCATTAGAATTTGACAAGTTCAGAGAAAACACTCCATTATCTATTCTTTCTTGGTGAGTTCAAAGTCTTATCCCTAATTTACTTTCTATTCTAATTTGCATTATCAAATTATCTTTTAATGTCTTTCAAATGTATTACACTTAACACATCTTTAATGAGTTCCTTTACTGAATCTGATAAACTATACTATCTAGTCTACAAGTCCCTCAGAGACCTAAGAAGGAAATAATATTAACTGAGTAAACAGGAAGTGCAAGCAAGCAACGTTAAAGAAAAAGATGTGAGAAATGACAGAAACAGTCATTGGCAACCTAGACAGTCACCCAAGATTGCTCTGCCACATTGGGGCATCCATCTTTGGCCTATAGACCTAGCATGTCTGACAGACTTTTCAGGGAACCAGGATAATCTGAAGGACTGGACCACCTTGTCTTGGCAAGGATTGCAGTCCCTCTTCTTCATGTCCTATTTGTCCAATTTGGACAGCAAACTATCAGCAGTTGAGGCAAGAGCACTTTCTTGCCCAGTGGCTTACCTTTGCCACTTAAACTCCATCATCTTCTCTGTTACTAAAACATGTTAAATGCCATATTCTATAGATCTCTGAAGTGTTTGAAGATGACCTGTCTTTCTAAAATACCTATTTGACTTTGTAAACATACATAATGTGACTATAAGCTCAATTGTAATAGTTGAATAATTACTAAACTACATTTTCTTATTAGCCTATATAGATGATAATAATAATTTTCAAGGACTAGAAACATTATGTTTTAGCAAAATTAATCTCAAATTTGTATCAATATATAACATTTGTATACAATATACAGAAGTCCAACCCAATGTAAAATATTTAAAACTAGTAGTTGCTTTTTAAAAGTAGATTCAATAATCTACCTTTTTATCTTACCATATCTGAATTCCTCTTTTTTGTTTGTTTCAAAACAAAAACCCTGAATATAATCCCCTTTGTTCAACTTTCTCCCTGATCCTAAGCAACAACACTTTGTAGCCAATCCCCCTAAACAATAACAAATATCCATAACCTAATGAGTGACCAAAAACCAACCACCCCACATCTTGGGAATATGGGCATCATGTTTTTAATGTTACTTCCGGCTGTCTAAGGGCAATCATTGAGGACTCCTGGCTTCTAGAACTGTCAGAAAATCATTTCTATTATGTGCAGCTACTCTATAGTACTTTAGCTACAGCATCTCCAACCAACTAGGACACAGACTAAGCCAAAGACCTAATCATGCACATCTCAACTACAACACTCAATCAGCTAGATAGGCAAAGGATAAAGTACAGGAAAAAAATTATGGAGATGACAGAGTGTACTATGCTCATTTAAGTAATGCAGTATTGCCTTATAAGTAGAGTCAATGTACTTTAGGCTTAGATAATTCTGTGTGCCAGAGACCTTTCTTAGTGCTTGTCTTTTTCTTAAATGATCCTTGAAATGACATTATAAAGTGCTCTATTGTTAGTGTTTTATAAATTAGATTATTGACATTTAGAGAAGTTAGTCACAGACCCAAGACCACATAGCCAAGTATTGCAGGGCAGGGATTTAAATAGAAAAGGCAGAAATGGGCAACGGAATAGGATGTGAGAGTCAACAAATTACCCTGGAGTTCTCATCTATCATTGCTCTCCCAGCTTAGTTTTATTTGTTTGTTTTTCTTCTCTTGACCATACAAGCTTGAGTCCTCGGAGATCCTTATCAACAGAGAGATTCTCAGGTCCTGTAGAAAGTGTTGTGTGGGTTTACTCTTCTGACCGTGTGATAAAACACTGAACAAAAGCGACTTCAAAGGTGAAAGGTTTTAAATGTTTTCACTTCCAGGTCATACGTCATCACAGAGAAGTCGAGGTAGGAATCCAGTGAGAGTCTGAAGGTGGGCCTGCTTGTTCTGTACAGCCAGAGTAGAGCAAGAGCCATAGCAGGGTCTCTGGCTCATACCCAGCTGGCCACCTTCAGTGGTACCATGTCAGACATCAACCAAGACAATCTCAGCACAATCTGAAACGGAAAATTCTTGAGGTGAGGTTCTCTCTTCCCAGAAGACCCTGGGTTATGTCAAGTGGACAATAGGAACTAACCAGGCCATAGGCGCCCCTTTGGACAGTGCAGTGTCTTCCCATCTGACCTGAGCAGATAGGAGGACCTATGTCAAGGCTGTGAGACGTGCAGCCCAGGCAGAAGTTCCTTAACCCTTCCTGGGCCCAGGGGTTTGCTCCAGAGACTGGACTGAAATGAACTCTCTCTCTCTCTCTCTCTCTCTCTGTGTGTGTGTGTGTGTGTGTGTGTGTGTGTGTGTGTGTGTGTGTGTGTCTGTCTGTCTCTGTCTCTCTCTATTTTGGTGTAGGGACTGTTGGGGATTCTGACTCAGGGATTTTGCATCTGTTGTTGTGCCTTGGACAAGGTACTTTTGTTTCTGGAATTCTGATTCTCTGTGTAAAAGTGAGAAAATGGGGGACTAGATAGAGTTGTGTTGAGCAAATGAGGACACGAGGGAAGTATCTTTGTGTGACGCAAGTACTCAATAAACGCCAGTGTTGCCATTTCAAATAGAAATCTCACAAAAAGAGAGGCACTGCTTTATCCCTGGATTTATTTCTCCTGACAGTGTTTGGCATAGAGCAGGCATTCAACATTTCGAATGAATTAATGAGTGAATGGATGAGACAAATCACTTAGCTACTAGCTTTTACCTGTTCATTGAAATTCAGGGAACCTAGACCTGAACAGACATTTCTCAAAAGAAGGCACGCACATAGCCAGGTATATGGAAAAATGATGAACATTGCTAATCACCAGGGAAACACAAATTAAAATGACAATGAGCCATCACTTCATAACTATTAGGATAACTACTATCAAAAACGGCAATTAAGAGATATAAAGGTGAGGATCTCGGGATTTCACCGTGAGGTAGAGCATGTGCCGAACCTGTGTGAGAGCCTGGGTTCATTCTCCACTGCAAAACAAATAAATGAAATTGTCAGTGAGGGTGGGGGAAAGGATAGCCATTATGCAAAGCATAGAACATTTCTCTAAAAATGAAAATATACAGTTCCCCCATGATCATATATCTGAAACTCCCAAATGACTCAGCAGTCCTGCCCTGGGGTATGGTGAGGCATCTGACTCCCGTGATTACTCACAATCACCAAGACATAGAACCAAATCAGGTTTCCATTGGCTGCCGGGGAGATACAGGCAGTGTGGTCTACTCTACAATGGAATAGCATTCATCCCTTCAGATAGGAAATCATCAGTTTTGACAACATAGATAGAGAAGCCCCCAAACAAAGGGGTCCAGGCACTGGTATAGGAGGTCTTATCTATATCCACAGTGCTTAAAAAAAATAACTGGGCTCATAGGAACAGAATGACATGGAGAGTAGGAAGACTGGAGAGATGTCAGCCGAAAGACACAAAAGTTCCATCAGGTGCCAGAAATAAATGTATAATGCTTTGTACCGCATGGGAACTACAGTTACATCATGGTCTTACACACTGTTTATGGAGCGATTTGAAATGGTCTCAACAACAAAACCATATGTGAGGTAACAGATATACTGAAAAGCTCAGTTTAATCATTCCAGGGTACATACATGAAAACAGGATGCCACATGTAGTGATTATATATATATATATATATATATATATATATATACACACACACACACACACACACACACACACACACACACACACACACTACACGCTATCATGCTATTCATACAATTATACAATTTTGCTTGTCAGTGACAAGATCAAAATTAAATAAAATAAAAGTTAAAGTCATTAAAGTAGGTACTAAACAAATTAAATAGATAGGAAAAGCCCTTCAGGGCTTCTGAAAGGGGCTTTTTGGAAGCTTATCGTGGATGTCACTGGCATCCTGTGCAAGGGTAAGGGTTTTAGCTTCAGCACACCCTCTGGTTTGTATTGCATCCTGAAGATACCTCCTCTTTACTATGAGTGTCTTTCTCTTGGCCCTTCCCATTGCATTGTTCAATGCTGGCCATGGCCTTAGCTCCTGCCAGGTCTCAGTTTTCTAATGAAACCCTGTACTTGGGAAAGCCCCTCTTCACCGCGCTGGAACCAAGATACCTATCTTTGAGCTAAGAAGGTGTAGCATGTGGGTACCGCAGGCTGTAATCCAGAACACCTCCAAGGGTCACCCCTCCAAAACTGTTATCCGCCACCAGCAAGCTCTGCCTCCCCTCACTGGCTCTCTTTGGTTATGACTAGAAGGGTGAAAGGATACATGAGAGAAAATGGCATATTTATGAAAATGCAAATAATGCTTTTTGCATAAATCATAGCAGGAAATTATTTTTGTCCCTTCAATTTCTCATTTCCTAAGTCGGCTCGCTTAAACAGAAGACAATGGGACAAGAACCTTATAAGGAGGCAAGTGGCAGCCAGCTCCTGGGAAACTGTGTCCTGATGCTCACAGATGATAAGGACGCGTTGACACCGCAAAGACACTCAAGCATCACCTGCCCGCTGACACGTTCCTTTCCTGCGCAGTGTCCCTCCCAACTATCATCAGGCACTACCGCCATCTAGAAACAGCCCTTGAGGGGCAAATATTGAGGTTCCCCGGAAAAGCCCAGGTTAACCCTGGAGGCGCAGGAGGAAAAGCACACTCGTGGGACACGACAGGTGTCCCTGCCTCTGGAACCCTGGATTCAGCTCCGCGGGAAGCAGCTCTCATTCATCGCGCCCACTTTGAAAGGAAATTTCCACTGCCTCACCTGTGGCACCTGTAGATTTCAATTTTCATTCATTTACTTGTTTTTAAAATATGGGATGCTTCGCGGCTTTCCCATCACCCTTGTGCAGGGGCCATGGTGATCTCTCCTGTGTTTTTTCTATTTTAATATGTGCACTGCTGAAGAGTTTTTTGTTTTGTTTTTTTTTGTTTGTTTGTTTGTTTTTTTAAGTCGGCATGAAGGAGACCCTGAGCTTATTTTTCACTACTTGTGTTACTGACCCAAAGTGTCAAGAGGTTCAAAGTCAGCTGTGTGCAAAATTGAAACATGGTTGTGTGAGAAATACCTTCTAGCTTTAGTGGCAAGTTTCAAGTTGGGACACTGTTTTTTCATACTCTTTTGGTAAAAGACAAAGCCTCACTAAGTTGTTCAAGCTGGTCTCAACCCCTGGAATCAAACAATCACACCGCTTCACCCTCTCCAGTAGCACAGGTATGCGTCACGGAACCTGATGGGTGGTTTTAATTTTTTCCTAATCATATGTCTTATTTTAAAACTAAGAATGTATTTGCTGTCCAGAAGTACATTTTCTAATAATACCTTTGCACAATAAATCGAGGGCAGATTTTCTTTTTTGCAAGTAACTTACTATTCACTAATTGATTCCTCTATCTTGAAAAGACTTGGTGAGGTTTTAAAAAGTAATTACATGGATATGACCAAGGTCTGGTTTTTCATTTCTGATGCATATTAATGTTACCCGGATGAACATCTCTGCTGCAGCTGAATGCTCAGAAGCCGAAATGAAGCTAGTGATTGTTTATATTCACCACGGTTGAAGCTAGTGGCTATCACCCTTGTATCTCTAACTGAAACTCAGACAGGGGTTTTTATTTTCTTCTTGAAAGCCTACATGAAATGCCTTCAAAAGTAGGCTAAGAAAGAATTTATGGGGATAATATAGGACTTGATGGTTCCACTTACCTCCTTGGCAGAACTGTAAAAGGCTAAAGATATCTATAATCTGAAGAGAAACCAACGTATCAGACCCACAGCATAATTAGAAGTAGTGGACATTGCTTTTTCCACATGCAACATTGAGCGATTTCTACTCAGGAGGACACTCTGTCACAGAAGCAAATGGAAACTGGGAATTCAACAGCAGCGTGTGAGGTGCCTGTAGGCTCCGTGGAAGCCCCGGCTCCCTTAAAGTCTAACTAATCATTTTGTCCTACAATATGGACAATGACCAGCTGAGTGGCTCAGATCAAAGCCTAGAATACATGAAAGTTGTCAGAATGCATTTCTCTTCTACTACAAAAATGCTAAGATTTCTTTGCTTTCGGTTCACGTCTCCTGGTCTTATTCAATTCCTATAAAACTGGAAAGATGACTGACAGGAATTTAGAACAATCCTTTGGAATAAAAACCAGCTCACCAAGATTTTAGAATTCTGAGGAAACTCTCATTTCCCAATCTGAACCCATTCAGAACCTTGGATGACTGCCAAGGACTTCACTGGCAAGAATGGAGGTGGGCACGGTAAGCTCACTTGCAGAACTTAGGAGACTGAGGCAGAAGTTTGTGACCAGCTTGGACTACAAAGAGACCCTGTCTCAGGCAGAGACAGAGAATAAGAGTGGTACTTTTAAAAATCCCATTTCCTAGGATGTGTTAAGTATAAATAGAGGCAAATTACAGTCAGTAATAGCCATTAGGAGGGGCTAGGGTGATAGCTCAATGGTGAAGTGTGGTTACTCCCCTTGTGTAACCCAAATTCACCTCTCTATGCTCACTTTAGGCAATTCATAACCACCTGTTATTACAGCTCCAGGGAAACTCAGTGCTGGCTTCCTTGGGCAACGCTCACACAAGCATATGAATACATACACACATAGACATGCACATACATACACACATAAATACATACAATGTGCACACACAGGCATACACATAAACACACACACATACATACATACTTGTAGTGAGGTAGTCCTTCTGTAGCACTGACCACGCCCATTGGGGGGTGGAGCGAAAATTGCATAAGATATGAGTCCCCAGATTTTGTTTCTTCTGCCTTACACCAATTGGCTTCTTGATTTAAGGCAGAAACCATGAATTTAATCTTAACAACATGCTTGAATTTAGAGAAGGAAAGCCAAATCCAACTCCAAAGCCAGCATTGGTTTACAAAATTTGGGACTTCAGGAATACTAGATAATAGAGAGAAATAGATTTCTATATAGAAATAGTTTACTACAATTAAATTTTTTTTTTTTTTTTTTTTTTACCATATATCAGATTCTGCTTCCTTAAGTGATTGTTTCTGAAAAGCTGTCTTCTCTTCTGTAGGCACCTACATGTTCAGTGTCTTTTGGCTGTTTGATGATAGGTTTTCTCTGTTTTCCTGTAAAAACAAGAACAGAACACTTCCCCTACCTTTGAGAGGCCTCCGCACACCTCATAGGACCTAGTTTGTTGGATGACTTGTCATTTCTCTTCATTAAGATGCTTCTCTTGTTCAACTCGGATCTTGATTAACTTAGATGGTATCCATACTTTTTCTTCTCCTGTAGATACAAATGCAAAACCCCTACCCCAACGTAACACATATCCTGCTTTCCATTCTGAGGTCAGTACATCCTTGAAATACACTGGCTGATTTAGTTCAGAAGTTTTTTCTATTGTCCAGTGTCTTTCTGCAGCTGTTTTTCCTTTTTCATCAGCATTAAGAAAGTTTAATGTTAATAAAGCATTATGTAATCTGTGTTTGGGTGTTTTGGTTCCTCCTGCCTGTTTATGGAGCATTTCTTTTAAAGTACGATTGGATCTCTCAACCACTGCTTGTCCTGTAGGATTGTGTGGTATACCAGTTATGTGCTTTATCTTGTAATACTCAAAAAACTGTTTCAATTTGCTGGAGACATATGCTGGAGCATTGTCAGTTTTTATTTGTGCAGGTATGCCCATAATGGCCATTACCTCTAAAAGGTGCGTTATAACAGAATCAGCCTTTTCAGAGCTCAGAGCAGTAGCCCACTGAAACCCTGAAAATGTATCTATAGTGTGATGTACATATTTTAATTTTCCAAATTCTGCAAAATGAAACACATCCATTTGCCATATTTCATTCCTATTTATACCTTTAGGGTTACTGCCTGGTGGTAAAGGAGTTTGGTTATAGAATGAGCAAGTAGGACATTTCCTTACTATTTCCTTGGCTTGTTCCCAAGTGATAGAAAAATCCTTTTTTAAACCTTTGCTGTTCACGTGGTGTTTCTTATGAAACTCTGAGGCTTCTAGCACACTTCCTATCAATAAACGATCAATTTCATCATTGCCTTGTGCTAGAGGACCTGGCAGACCCGTATGGGATCTGATGTGTGTTATATATATAGGATGAGTCCTCTTTCTGATAGTATCTTGTAACTGTATAAACAATGAAGTTAATTCTGTATTGTCAGGAATAAATTCTGCAGTCTCAATGTGTAAAACGACTCTCTCTGCATATTGAGAGTCAGTAACTATATTGAGGGGTTCTTTAAAATCCATAAGTACCATGAGAATGGCATACAATTCTGCCTTTTGTACAGAATTGTAAGGGCTTTGAACCACTTTACTAATATTTCCTGATTTATATCCTGCCTTACCTGATTTATTTGCATCAGTGTAGAATGTATGAACTCCAGAAATAGGTGTTTTTCTTACAATGCGTGGAAGAATCCAAATCGTTTTCTTTATGAATTTGATTCTCTCAGTTTTGGGATAGTTGTTGCTAATTGTTCCCAAAAAGTTACTGCAAGCTCTCTGCCAATATTCGTTATCTTTCCATAAGGAAGAAATTTCCTCATTAGTTAAAGGTACTATAATTTCTGCTGGGTCCCTTCCTATTAGCTGACGAAGTCTTAATTTACCTTTTATAATCAAGTCAGAGATCTTTTCTATATATGTTTTCAGTTTTTTATTCTGTTTATGTGGTAGGAATATCCATTCTAATATGATATCTTCTCTCTGCATCAAAATCCCTGAAGGATATTCTCTAGATGGTAATATAACCAGAATACAGTCTAGGTTTGGATCCACACGGTCCACATGTGCTTCTAGTATCCTCTTTTCTACCCATTCTAATTCCTTCTCAGCTTCAGCTGATAGTATTCGTGGACTATTCAAGTCCTTATCTCCTTTTAGGGCCATTTTCAAGTTTTTCAAATCATGCCCTTCTACTCCAATTATGGTTTGCAGTTGAGAAATCTCTCCTAGTAATTTTTTCAGGTGCAATTTGTAATCCCCAGCGAGGTAAAACTTCCTTTACTTTCTCAAACATTTTTTCTAATATTTCTCCTTTAGAGTCAGCTAACAATATATCATCCATGTAATGATAGATTATGGATTGTGGAAACTGTTTACGAATTATTTCTAACGGCTTTTGTACGAAATATTGGCACAGGGTGGGGCTATTTAGCATTCCCTGTGGCAAAACCTTCCATTGATATCTCTTCACCGGTTGAGAATTGTTATAATTAGGTACCGTGAAGGCAAATTTCTCTTTGAAATCCTAATTTTCTCACATACTTTTAATGCTTATTGTTGTCTTTCCCTAATGCATACCTTAAAACTTGAAAATTTTACTTTAATATTGATGTGTAACTTTTCCACAAGGAATAATAACGATTCCTAACAGCAGTCTTTGAACTTTCCGGAAAGAAGATGGGGCCCCCACATCATCATTTCCACTTGACTCAACCTGATGCATCGGAACTACAAACATCACCCTAAAACCGGTTTGAGACTGTTTTGCTCGAGACAACTCATGACTAGCTAGCTGTAATGGTGCACCTTTTTATTACACCCTGGCCAGTTTCAAATAGAACTACAGTCAAGAATTTTCTGCCACACAGTGACTAACTACATATGTCACAGCCAGTTCTGTTGAGAAATTTGGTTGCTAAAAATTTTCTTCCTACAGGATCCATTGGAGCAATCATCGTCCCATTTCAGCAGGAAGTAATCTTAATATGACTACGCCCCCTTTCCCTACCCTTGGAAATTTGGGATAATAGTCATCGTCTTTGGGTTGGTTTTAGTTATTTGGGATTGGGTGATGCTTACACTCGGGTTTATCTTTTAGACAGGAATAGGGAATGGTGGGTAAAGGTATGGTTTAGATGGGATATAAGTAGATTAGCCTATTTCCTTGAGAATTTGAGTATGAATGAGATAGTATTTTACAGCTTACATTGTTATGTATTCCTATGTGGTAAGCTATGTAAAATTAAGTTTATATTTTGTTATATTGTGTTAAATGTTTCCACTTATAATATTTATGCACATTATTTTTACCATATTCTATGTATGTATACTTTTCTTGTGTTCAAGACATTTTGTATATTGATACAATTTGGGATATTTATCTTGCTGCCCTTTATAGTTCTACCTCTTGTCTTGACACTTATACTCTACCTCTATTTTAGGGATTTACATGTAGGTATATGTAAATAGTTATATTGTTTAAGTATTTGTTCCTGCTTTACTCAGGAAAGTTTTAATCAGTCTTTTTAGCTAAGTTCCCGAGTATTATAGATTATCTTCACTCACATTTCCTGTACCTATGAGATTAGTCAGATATAGATGCTTAATCTTCAATCCTTCATAGACATGCAGAACATGGCATTTAAATGTTTTAATATTAGTACTCCATTGACATGAGACACTGTTGCTCCTGACAGCACCGTGCATTTTCCCGAAAATATGTTGGACACTGTTGTTGCTCCTGCTGGAGTTCAATCTCGCCTCAGCTAATGGCCTGTTGGGCATAGAATAGCCCCCACCTTGACCACTGATTTGGACATGCAGTCCTATGTGCTTGCAGGAGACAAATATAGAAGACTGCTTGACCTTGCCAAGTCAGGGTAAGACAGCCATTCTATTTCCCTGCTGTTGTTGTGGTCTGTCAAGTTCTCTTGGCCTTAGCCAAATCTGGGTGTACCAACGTCGCTGTGAGACCTAGGGTGACTGTTCAGGTGGCTTGCTGTTTCTGTCCTTGCTGCACCGTTTTGGAAGTTGTCCATCCGCATTTCCTGTCTACTCTAGTATTGTTATTTTCCTTCTCAGGTCTTGATGAGGTTGAAGATTAAACTATCACAACTATTATTCTCTCTTCCTAGTTAGATATATTAGGTACTAGACTTACGTTTTCCAGCTTAGGACAACTCTATTGTAAACTCCATTATGCCCTCACCCTAGGACTAGATATGTAGGTCATTTTGTTCTCGATTTTCCTTTTCTTAGAGCACACTTGTTATTCACTGTTTTGTATATAGTTTTGTATTAAGCCTAAATCTTTTCTTTAGACTAAAAGGGGAATTGTAGTGAGGTAGTCCTTCTGTAGCACTGACCACGCCCATTGGGGGGTGGAGCGATGGGCGGAGGTGACCTGAGGAAGGAGGTCGGAGGGGGCCAGGAAGGCGCTCTCTTTCTGGCGTGACTCGGACAGGAGAGGATCGGGTTGAATTTCCTGGTGTTCATCTGTCTAGGTTGTAAGTTATTTCTCCCTGAATAAACATCTATTCGGCCTATTTGTTTATCCTGACCCTTATTTACCGCAATACATACTCACATAAAAATAAAATATATTTAAAACTATTACCATGCATAGAAGACAATGAAGCATCTATGCTCCTATTTTTATTTCCATATTCAAAACTACACAATTATGTTGGTAAAAAAACAAATGGGCTGTGCATTTCTGTGTCTCCCAAGATTGTCTCAGGGATCAGTTTGACTGGGGAGTTATAATCCCATTTTCCCACATGAGTAGCCCAAGCCTCTTTTCTTCTCTCAGTTGCCCAGTGTGGTACAGATAAACAAAGCATCCAAATGCTATATGGAGCTCTGTACCAGGCCCAGGGGCCATCTGCCTTGGGAACACCCTGGACATCTTTGACATTATCTTCAGATAAATGATGAATGACGAACTCTCTGTTTAGATGAAGTCACTGTTGTTCTGACCCCTGTAGGAGCCCCTGTTCTCTGACCCAAATTTCAGGGGTCTGGTTGTCTTGAGGCCACTTTTGATCATGCTTCTGTCAACAAAACTTCAGCAAATTGCCCTCTGTGCTGACAGCTGAGTTGTTCCTATGCACGGGCACATTCTATGTGTTCATCCCTCGCCTGCAACAGTTGTGAGCAACTTGGACTCAGTCACCCCACCGTGTTTTGCTTTGTTTTGTTTATAGTTGATAACTGTCTTATTCAGGGTTTCTGTTGCTGCAATGGAACACCATGACCAAAGCAACTCAGGGAGGAAAGAGTTTATTTGGTTTACATTTCGACATCACTGTTCATCACTGAAAGAAGTCAGAACAGGGCAGCGACCTGGAGGCAGGAGCTGATGTAGAGGCCATGGAGGGGAGCTGCTTGCTGGCTTGTTTCAAATGGCTTCCCCAACCTTCTTCCTTCCTTCCTTCCTTCCTTCCTTCCTTTTATTTCTTGCAAGATATTTCATTCTTTTTCTTCTTTTTCCTTTCTTTATTTAAATTTGAAACAAGCTTGTTTTACATGTCAATCCCAGTTCCCTCCCCTTCCATCCTCCCCTATCACCCCCACCAGACCCCAGCTCATCCCCTTTCTGCTTCACAGGGAGTCTTCAAAGTCTGTCATATCATTTGGGGCAGTGCCTAAGCCCTCCTTCATGTGTGTAGGCTGAGAAAGTATCCCTCTATGTGGGATGGGCTCCCAAAGTCTATTTGTATACTACAGATAAATTCTGATCCATTGCTAAAGTCCCCACAGACTGCCCAGTCTTCCTAACTGCTTTCTTATAGAACTCAGGACCACTAACCTAGGTATGACACCAATCACGGTGAGCTGGGCCCTCACCCATCAGTCACTAATTAAGAAAATGCCCTATAGGCCTGCCATCAACCTGATCCCATGTAGACATTTCCTCAAGTGCTGTTCCCTCCTCTCAGATGACTTTAGCTGAGTGTCAACTTGGCATAAGCCCAATGATATAGCCTTGGTGACAATGTGTCCAAATCCACATGCTAAAAGGAGAGAACTGATTCCCCAGCCATGCACAGTGGTATATACACACACTCACGCACGCACGTGCACATACACATTCACTATGCAATGAAGAAATAGGATCCCAAGGAGAAACTTGTCCAAACATGGCACAGGCAGGACCTGGGGATCCAGGTCAGAACTGACATTGGGGCTGAACTCTGACAAACCCCCTCCTACTGAGCAGGGATCAAAAGCCAGATCATAACAAAGGCAGGAGCTGTGAGTTCAATCTGGGTTTTGTCTGCATGTTCTTCACTACCCTGGGCAAAGTATCGTTCCCACACTAAGACCTACAACTCTGCTTTCAAGTTACAAAGCCAGTGTGAGCTATCTATCTTCATCCTGAAAAGGGAACCTGTCCTCCCCATCAACACACACTGGGGTTGGAGGGTCTGTGAACCAGAGCCTCCCTCCTTAGGACGAATCTTTATCTCTCTAGGGAAATTATAAGATTCAGTCTGCTCCCCACCTCCCTGAGGGCATAGTGGAGATTGGGGTGCAGGCTGAGCAGGGGAGCATCAAACAGACCTCCCAGAGCAAGCTGTGGCCTCCAGAACATGGGTTCCGTCAGTAAGGCTTTGGGACTCTCCCATATCCCTCTCAGTTTTCTTCCCTTGGCACCCACTTTTGGCCATGTGACAGAGAAGCCTCAATAAGGATTAGGGAAGCTGTGCTAGTATTTAATCTGTGATGGAAGTGTCCAAGCCAGGTACAGATGCCCTTTAGTAAGATGATTTTAAATCCAGAATGACGCTAAAGGATTTGCTAACCTCCATGTAGGCTACAAGAGGATAAAAAAATAGAGTTCCAGGCTGTGGTGTACGTTCCTCTCACACCCTACCATATTGGTCTGATCTGCTCTTCGTATCTGTTCCTAACAAGAACTGGCTGTCAATCATTGATCTCCTGAGTTCTCAGCTTAGCAAGTGCAGTGAATGATGGAGGAAACGACTTAGGTGAAATAGATAGAACAATCCACTTTGGGACTCTAGAATGGTGTGTGTGTGTGTGTGTGTGTGTGTGTGTGTGTGTTCAATAATAATTTAAAAAAGAAGAAAAGGCCATACATTTGAAGTCGCTTTTGCTGAAAAACACTGACTCTTTACCGAAGCCCGTAGTTGTTCTAAAGTAGGTGAAGGTCTGGCCCTGTGAGGCCAACACTACACAGCTCTGCCTGCAGATAGGTGGATCATTTGGGAAACAGTGTGTCCAAACCATAACACGGGGTCAACTTGGCCCAGTTCCTTTCAATCACGTACACTTTCTTTGAATAAGTGACTGTGGGGTTGGGGACAGGGTCGTATGGGGACAGGGTGCTCATGTGTGCCTATGCCTATGGAGGCCAGGTGCCTCCCTTTACAGCTCAGGTCCTTAAGACAGACATTCCTTCTGCTCCTCCTCTGCCCGTCCGCAGCTCGTCCATAACGCCAGTGTCAAACCCTGAGATCAGACTGCTGGCTGGTGTTGGGGTGTTTTTGTTTGGTTGGTTTTTGGTTTTGAAACTTGGCACAAACCAGAATTAATTTGGGAAGAGAAAACTTTAATTGAGAAAATGCGTCCATCTCATGCATTTTCTTGATTAACGATTGATCTGGGAGTGCACGGCCGGGTGTGGGTGGTGTCGTTCTTGACCAAGCAGTCCTGTGTTATATAAGAATGCAGGCTAAGAAGACCTGGGTCCTTCTAGGCTTCTGCTTCAGTTCCTATGTCCAGAGTCCTGCCTCGACCCCCCTCAATGGACTGTGGCCCAGGATATGTAAGCCAAATAAACCTTTTCCTCCTCAAGTTGCTTTTAGTCATGGCCTTATCACATGGCAATAGAAACTTACCTAAGACCATCAGCGCCTGTTAGCCCACACACCAGGAGCTCAAAATGCTTAAACCGAAGGAAGACATCTTTAGAAACCATACCTGTGACCGATGGACAATTACCAAAGTGTAGTCTACTCTAGGAGAAAAAACATCAATGAAAGTCTGATGTTCCCCATGTTGATATATTAGCCCAATGTCTCTGAACAGTGCTAGCTAGCTTTGGCTTGAGACAAAGTACTTAAACTGAAGATGTATTAAAGGACACTTGCCTGTCTTGTTCACAATATGTGGCTTGGTCTTCTTTCTATTCCATAAGACCTGATATCACAAGGACAGGAGGACATTGAGATTCTCTCCAAGATTAGTTCCTGGGTAGAAACAGCGTTTGCATTCTACCTATAGGCACTGCCATGGGACTGAGCTCCCTTCCAGGGTCAGCCCAGCAAAAGCTGTCACTGCAAACGCATATGCAAGTATAAACAGCTGAAGGACAATGGTGTCTTCCTACTGACCAGTTGCTGCCTCACTCTGCAGAGACTTAAAACCAGTAAACTTTTAAATGTGTGTGGAGGATGGAAGATGCGTACATTTTCAACTTCAGTGATATAATAATGAGTTAAGCACCATTGAGCATAGTAAAGGAGGAAATATGATGTTTCAAACTCTTTCCAACTGGGAGGATCCTGCTTATAGATAAATGAAAATTCAAGTGTACATGGCTTTTCTCCATAGTTCCGATTGGAGATGTTAAAATGGCGGTGAGTAAACATCACCTTTGATCACTGAAAAAATGAGCTTTGTCATGAGAACGTCGTCGCAGTTAAGATATTCAGCTCCCAGGCTGTCAAGTTCAGGAGCACAGTCTCACGCCAGTGCTGTCACTCATCCTTCCCCCTGACCGGGTGCCACATGGTCTTGCCAAAGCAATGTGATGCTGCTGTTTTTAGCCCGCCGATGTAAAGCGTATGCTAGGATTTTAACACATCCTTTAGAAAGGTTCACTGAACTTTGAGGCACCTTTAATGTTCTGTGAATAGGACACCCTCATCCACCCCAGCCTCTCCCATCCCTCTTTCCCATCTTTGTCCACATGACTTCAAGGGACTGGAAGTGGAATGGAAGTAGATGTTGTGCATATTTCTTAGAGAGAGGCTCTTGTAAACTGAGCACTTCATGTTACACAATTTGAGTAAGCGCAGAAATATTTCAAGTAAAAACAAAGCATCCTTTCCTGTCCGGGAACCCAATTTTATCACCACTCTCAAACTGGACCATCCTAAATATAATAGAGATAGTTGCATTACCCAGAATGCCAGCTGACTAATTCACAGCAGGATGTGGGCCAGGCAAGTATACCCAGGTCCTCAGGAAACCAGATCATTGTATTCTTTCCGCGTAAGGACAGTGCTATGGGAATGTCACTTTTCTCATCACCGAAGCCCACAGTGGCCAGGGACCCTTAAGGGGGGGGTTCACTTGAGTTCACAGTAGGAAGGGGCAGGCCTCCTTGGCAGAGGATGGCCCGGCAGTGAGAATGGCTGTCGGCTTTGTTGCAGATGTGTAAGGCCGCATGATCACATCTTGGTGGGTCAGGAAGTGAAGCACCAGGGGAGGAGCAGGCACGCTGCTGGCTGTTTCCTTTTTCCCTATTTCATTCAGTGCTTGACCCCAACCCATGGGATGGCACTACCCTCCATAAGTTAAACTTCTCTGGAGAAGCGCGTGCGCACGCGCACACACAAGGGTCTCCTCCCTGGTTTTAAATCAGACAATTTGACAGTGAGCATTAACCATCATAGGCTGTCAGAGGATGGGGGAGGGTGGGTAAACAAAAGAATTCATCTTCTCACAGGGCTGAAGGTGAAAGTATTGTCAGTTGGCTTTTTATGAGTCTTCTCCTCCTGAATTATGGATGACGACCCTGCCCTGACTCTGTCCTAATGTCTTCTTACAGGGACGCACATCATAGTGGAGAAGGACCTATCCTGGCGACATCATTTCCTTTTAAATATCCCTTTAAAGAATTTTTCTACAATGCAGTTGCATTATGAGCTATCTAGGATAGGACTTCAACACGGGAATTTAGGAGAGACGCAATTTAGCCCTCGACGATATATATATCTTCGGAGACTGCTTCACCAAGTGTGTTAACTCCATGTGCAGCCAGTATGCAAGGAAAGCTTGACTGAAAAGAAGTGCTTGTGTCCTGAGGGTACGCTCTCCCCCAGCACTAAGAGAAACTCACACTCCTAAGTTCAACAAAGGCAATTCCATCAGTGCCCCATGTTTTCTATGGGGAGGAGGGGGTACTGTTGAGTAAATTAGATCTGAATTTCATAACTTATAATTTCCCTTCAGTCCTACCTTCCTCAGCGATCTATTTGACTGCATATGCCCCCCCAGGCTTCTCTGGAAGAGCTCTTCCAGAGATCACTGAACCCCAGACACATAGTGGGATCATAGGTTTGATGCAGAGGGGACAACTATATTTTGTAATTCCTTATTTTTGTTGCTGATTGAATGAAGTAATGAGAATTAAAACAAATGTAGCTAAAACAAATTGTCTGCAAATGTCAATTGCAGGTGTCATGCAAGGTGAATTTAACTCTGTTCCTTTCTACCCAGAGCTAATGCAATACTGCAAGTTAAGGGCTCAGCTCATAGAAGGCCCCCACTGTAGCTCCTGGTCATGAACCCTGGACCTCTATCTAGTCAGTTACACTCCTGTCCAGCAAGAATTCACTGTAGTAGCTCACAGATCTCAGCACTCAACATATAGGATTGTTATGATGGCTATGAATTAAATAGCTAGTGTACAGTAAGTACTTAGGTGTGCTAAGGATGGAAGCTTTCCATTAAGGTATAGCTCAGAAATGCATTCGCCAATCTGGAGACTCTCTGAATTCCTATTTGTATTGTCACAATTGATTACATAATTGGTTCCCAGTGACTAATTCAACCTCCAGCCTCCAGCCTTTCTCTATAAATGGATCAGGAAGGCCCGATTCTCTAGTAGTTCCTGGGTCTTTCTGGAACAAGACCCCATCCTAAGGCTATCTCTGGGCTCTCAGCCATCAATAAGCTCATTAGCACACACAATATTTATTCACCACAAGGAACACAGGACTAGGATCAAATATAGAACAAAAGATGCCTCTGCCAAGCCTGTTACTCTGGAAGTTATAAGAATTTTAAGAGTTCTGCACAAGAAATCCAGATTAGAAGATCAGTGATGTAGTTCTTACTCATGTCAAAATATGCAAAAAGACATTTTATAAAGATGGCATTGACACTGCAAATTTCTTTTTTGTCTTAAATACACAAATGATCAGAGAGAGGGGGAAAGACAGAGAGAGAGTCTAAATATTGTAGCTACACTATTTGAAAACAAAATAAACAAAATGGAGACCATAATGGTCCTGTGGTCACAGTTCTGTATGAGACTAAGACGCACAAAGGTAATGTAGAAAAGAGTTATCACATCAATTTGCCAAGGATATAAAACTACTAATATAAGAGCAACTTCTAAATGGAGTCACGAAAGGTCAGATGATGATAATAACTATAGGGCCACCAGGCTAAAAAGCTGCTCTAGAAGTGACACACTTAAAATCTAGCTCCATATAGCAAAGGTAGTACATTCCTATAATCCCTATAGCACTTAGGCAACTGAGACAGGATAATCGTGTGTCCAAGACCAACCCTGGCTATGTACAGAGGACTTGTCTCAAAAAATAAGTAAATACAAATATAAAAATGTATACTATAATTTCAAATGACATGAGCACTCAGCAAGAGAACTAACAAACCACAAATGGCATCACTTTCAGCTTGGGAGGCAACTGTATTGATATTTATGATTTATTATAGCTTGGCTGAAGATTCAGAAAGCAACATCAACCATAAACCATAGAAGCCAGGCACACACCTTTAATCCTAGGACTCAGGATTAAGAGGTAGACAGATCTCAGTGAGTCCAAGGCCACCCAGATCTACACAAGATTGATCCAGTCCTTCCTAAAGAAAAACAGCTCACACAAAGATGATCTCAGCACCTGGAATCACATGCCTTTAAGCTCAGCTTAGGAAGGTATATAAGACAGAAGCAAGGTCTCAATCTGAGGCATTCATTCTCTAGCCACACTGAAGATAGGAAGGGTCAGTAGCAAGGAGGCTAGGAAGACAATAAAGTCTCGGAATTCTCCCCCCATGCTGAGGAGAGGCAGCAGTTTGAGGCTTGGTGAAGAGTTCATGCATGGATCAGCCCTTTCAGCCTGAGCTACAGGTGAGAGCTGGTGGCCAGATGCTTTGCTTTTCTGATCATCAGCTTGAAATTTGAAACCCAATATCAGTCTCTGGGTCTTTTATTTATCATGTTGCAGGCAACTCATGCAAAACTAGGGCCCAGGAGTTTCCTGTGCATCACATTTGCCAGGGAGATATTTGCATTGCATTTCCCAGGTTCCCAGCTCTGCCCCAGCAGCCACAAAACTGCCAGATCCAGATGAAATTCTTTGAGCATAAGTACACTGCAGTATTCTGTATTTTATACTTAAAATATTAGATCGCAGTTGTTCTAAAAATGCAAATTTAACTGCTTAACTTATTTTTTTCCTTTTGTCTAATAAACTGCCATGGTTTGAGTAAGGCTCATTTGAATACTTTGTGGGACTGTTTGGGAAGGGTTAGGTATGGCCTTGTTGGAAGAGGTGTGCCATTCCCAGCCTGCTTCCCACTTCCTTCCTCCGACTTGCAGACCAAGATGTGAACTCTCCGCTGTTGCTGCCGCCATGCCCTTGACCCCTGATCATGGACTTCAGTCCTGGTATTTTATCACAATAATAGAAAAGTGTCTAGGATGCAAATCTACTCCCAACAACAAGAAAGTGATTACTGACTTCGTCCTAATTATGTTCAAACACAAACAGCAACTAGGGAAAAGATAATGTAAAGTTTACAAACCACAAAAGCAAGATACAAAATTGAGCAGACTAGTCACAACCTGCCCCAGAGTCACGTGTCTAACATATATAGGAAGAGAAGAACACAGGCTCGGTTATGCGTGCCTCTAATCTCTTCACACAGCAGGTGGAAGCAAGAGACTTGCCATGAGTTTGAGACTATGAGCTACATAGGGGACACTAGGCCAGCCAGGGATGCATAGGACACCTCCACACTAGAAAGTGCAGGTGTGGATTTAAGAAACATGTGGAGGAGAAGAAGTCAAGACTGGCTTCTTGATTCTAAAAGAACCACCATTCTCTGGCAGGGCAGAGGTGGTCAGTTAAAGGAGTGCAAAGCTGGAGATGCCTGAGACAGAAAGCAGAGGGACTCAGAAGACAGGCGAAACACACGAGATCCGCAAGGAGAACCCATACGGTAAGCTGAAGTCAGGTGGTGTCCTAGTTTGGTTTCTATGGCTACAACTTGGGGAGGAGAGGGCTATTTCTTACAAGTCTCAGGTCACAATTTATCACTGAAAGAAGTTAGGGCAGGAACTCAAGGCAGGAACCGAAGCTGAAGCCATAGAGAAACACTGATTACTGACCTGCTCCCCATCACTTCCTCAACACATTTTTATAGCCTCCAGTACCACCGGCCCAGGGGTGGTACCACCCACAGTGAGCTAGGCTCTCTACACTAATCAATAATTAAGAAAATACCTCACAAGGCTGCCTATAGGCCACTAGGAGACATTTCTCAACTAACAGAAGGCAATCAGCACAGTTGGGCTGAAGGACCACTGGTGATGGTGGACATCTGACCTCAGCAAGATGTGCTGGGGAACAGAAGAAAGATTTCCAAACACTTGTAGGCCTGCTAAGAAGGTTCTAGAAAGCCGTGGTGCAAGGCATCACTTCTCGGGAAAATTAGCAGCATTGAGGTCTATATGACCTTTAGAAAGGTGCTGGAACCAAACACTTTCATTGGCTCCTAGAATAAAATTATACATCACCAGCCACAAAAACTGACCCCACAGTTCATATAGAAGAGGACACACTAAAATGACCAAAGAAAGGGGACTTCCCCCATTGGATAATGAGACTTCATTAAGATGATAATGAGGCTTCATTAAGATGATAATCCAAAATTAATATTAGGGACTTAGGGGTAGATCAAAGGCATAGAATTAAAACAAAAATTCAAGTCAATGTGAAAATATGCACATGAATGTCGTGGTGTCATGAAGGGACTGTAGATATGCAAGGAAAGCATGATTCAACACACAATACCAAGAATGTTGACTTTCCACTCAGAGGCAAAATGGGAAGCTATTACATCCATACCACAGACCATATGCAAGAAGTCGATGGTGTGTTAAAACCACCAAGCAGGAAAATAACTAAGTCTCAGAAAAGCATGTTAAAGATGTTGAAAGATGCCTTTATAACTGGAATAAGAGATATCTCTTAATATTAAATGTATATACATTTAAGTCTTATGATAGAATATTATTCAGCATTAAAAATGAAGGCACTCCTGCTATTTGTGACAACATGGGGCATTGTGCAAAGTCACATAGCCAGACGAAGAAATACCAATATGGCATGATCACACAGGCACACAGAGCAAGAGGCAGGGAGGTGGAAACAGGGAAATCTTTAACTCTATTGTCCTGTGATGGCACTCAGGCTGAGGCAAGAAGATGACCAATTCAAGGTCAGTCTGGAAGGGAATAGAAACAATATTTGAAACCCTGTGACATGAAGGTAAAGGGGAAAAATGGAAACAGTGGCTTCCTCATGAATTTTGAAGCCACCAACCATGTCCCAGATTTGCTCAGATACTCACCTGTTCAGGGCAGCGGTTTCTAAGCTGTCCCTCCTCCCATCATGATATGAGTATTCTGACAACATTTACAGCTAGTTAATGTTCATATTAAAATTCCGCAAAATGTCCTAGAAACTAAGATGTGGGATTCTCAGCTTTGCAATTCTCTTAAACTGATTTTTTAAGTGATCATAGCCCCCTGCCAGAAGAGTAGGGATGTAGCACTATTCTGATTTATCTCCTATTTTGTCAGTCGTTTCGTCAAAATTAATGATCTAGATATCTTGTTTCTCAAGTACGTGAAAAATGGAGTCTTTAAGGAATTCTGCCATATGCTTGAAACTAAATCAGCATGTGTGCCTGGAAGAAATCTATCATTTCATAAAGCCAATAAATATTCCTTCTCAGTAAATGTATGGGAGATGGGGCACAGAGAAATTACCTCATCTATCAATAGGCAATAAAATATTTCAGACATTTCTACTCTCTGACTTTGCATTTTCAGCTCCATTGTTGAGACTGAGGTTCCCCTCACTGAAAAAGGTGAAGGGTGAGTTAGAACTTCAGGTCGAGGCCCTAGCTGTGGCTGCCCAGCCCAGCCTTGTCCGCTGTTACCCATCTGCAGCATCCAGGGAGACTTTCCCTCCCACTTCCAGCAAGTTCCTTATGCCATCATTTCAGAGTTGTTCCAAGGACACCCAGTGGCTGAAAACTTCTACTGCAGAGGGAGACAGGTTTTCTGGGAAGCCACTAGGCTGGACACTTTCTCCTCCTGTGTCTGTTCTCCCTGGGAATGAACAGTAGGAGAGCTAAGACCCATGGCAGAAAATCTTACAAGAAACATTTACCTCACGTGTTCCATGTAGCTAGAAAAGTGTGTCGAGTTACGAATCAGCTACTTTGTTACCATGTCTTCCTTGGTTAAACCCAATGTATACATGGGAACCTAGGGTGGCATCCATAGGTGAATGACCTAGGGTCACCTACCTGACCAGTGGTAAAACCAGACTCTAGGACAGGTTTGTGGATGACTTTCAGATCTAAGCACGCACCAGTATCACTAAAGGGATTTTAGAATCCCAGTTGGCTGGCTTGGTCCCTGCACACTAGAGACCTTACAGCGTGGATGTTCTCAACCACATCCCCTGGAAATTGTGATGTACTTCTGTGTTAGTCAATGTCTTATTGCTGTGAAGAGACACCATGACCACAGCAACTCTTATAGAGGGAAGCATTTAGTTGGGGTTGGCTTACAGTTCAGAAGTTCAGTCTGTTATCATCATGGCAGGAAGCGTGGCAGTGTACAGGCAGACATAGTGATAGTAGCAGGCAGCAGGAAGAGAAAGAGACACTGGGCCTGGATTGAGCAGTTGAAAGTTCAAAGCCCACCCTGAATGACACACTTCCTCCAACAAGGCCACACCTCCCAACAGTACCCAATGGGAGCCATTTTCATTCAAATCACCACAGCATCCAGCCTAAGTATGCCATTTGTCAACACTTAGCAGCTCAGGGAAAGGAGAGCTGTCCTCACTTACTGGGATATCAGCTGCCCTTGGGATGAAATTAAGATAGGACAGGACTTTGAGCTTTTTGTTGCTCGGCTAAAACAGGTGTCACAGCCACCGAGAGAAGAAACTGTCTTTGCCTCCTGTAGCTGATGTCTTCCAGCTGACTGAGCAGGTCAATTAATGGCATATAATTCAGCCACAGAAAACCACAAGACTTTGTGAAGAAAGATGATAGGACCAAGGAAAGGCAAGATAGAAAGAGCCATGGACTAGGATGCTAGGAGCATGGGCACAAGTGCCCCTCTCCTTTAAAAAGAAACCCTTCCCCAGCCAAAACTTAATTTTTGAAAATTGAATTAGGAAACTGCCACATCAATACTGGCAGCTTATATCTATAGCAAAGTTAAGCTGGGAAGACCCCACACGCAGAGGCAGATAGCTCTGTCTGCGTGGATCCCAGGACAAGAAGGTCAAGGCCATTCGTTTCAGAAAGCAATTACCATTTATGTCAATCAATATTTTTCCAGCACTAAGGGGAACCTTATCACTACAGATACCCCAGAACAAGTACACAGTCAGCACAATAAATATAACCCTAACCCTATATATATATTTACTGAGTTTGAGGCCAGCGTGTTCTACAGATCAAGTTCCAAAACAGCCAAGCCTGGGCAGTGAAGGAAATCATCAAAAGTAGAAGGCTGTTGAAGATGTAATTGGAAGATCTCTGAGTTGAGGACCAGCCTGGTCTACAAATCGAGTTTCAAGATAGCCAAGCTTAGCCAGTGAAGGACAGAAATCCGGTGGCAATATAATTAAATAAGAAGGTCATATTCCAGCCCCAGTGTGCAGCAGAACTTGGCCATGTGGTTCTGGAGTGAAAGATAAGAATGGGGTTGTGGAATTTTCCTCCATGACTAAGAAAAGCTGATGAAGCAGGCATGTGTCAGGGGTGTCCCTGAATGGAGGCCTAGAGAGGCCATTGCTTGAAGCTGTGAAATTAAGACTGCCTTGGAGCTCCTAAAATGTTGAAGTTGCCAGAGTCATGGGATGCCTGCTAAGGAAGTCTGCTAACAGGGGGTGGAAACAGCCCAAGAGGAAGAAGTGTGTTGCAGCCAACAAATCACAAAGGAGTTCGAGAGCTGAAAAGTGCTTTGACATCAGACATTGAAATGCAGAGTTTGGAGTTTGCCCAGTTGGTGTTTGGTCTTGCTTTGGCCCAGCATTTCCTCATTTTGCTCCCTTCCCTATATTTTGGAATGGCAGTTTATATCCTGTGCCATTATATGTTGAAAGTATGTGGTTTTTTTGTATTGATTTTTATAGGGGATTATAGTTAAGAGAGTACAGGAATCCCAGAAAAGACTTTGGACTTTGGACTTTTAAAGACTGTGATACACTTTGGGTACTTTTGAAGTTGGACTAAATGCATTTTGCATTATGGTATGGGATCCAGAGAGTGAGATATGGATGGCAGTTTGAATGTAATTGAGCCCCATAATCTCATAGGTAATGGCACTACTTGGAGGTGTGGCTCTATTGGAGTAGGTATGGCTTTTTTGGAGGTGGGCTTTGAAGTCTCCTATATGCTTAAGCCATGCCTAGCTAGTATCTCAGACCACTTTCCTGTTGCCTGTGAGTCAAGATGTAAGAAGAACTCTCGGCTCCGCCTGCACACATAAGACATCAAACATGTCTTACCATGATGATAATGAACACCCACAATTAAATGTTTTCCTTTATAAGAGTTGCTGTGGCCATGGTGTTTCTTCACAGCAATAGAACCCCTAAGACAAGAGATTAAAAAAAATCTCTGAGCAAGGGAAAGCAAGGGTAGTCAACAGTGCTCTTTGGCTATAGTCAGATCCAGAATCTGGTAAATCAACAGAGCTCTACAGTGTGGTCAACAGTCTCTACAGCTGTGGTCAACAGTCTCTACAGCTGTGGTCAACTGTGCTCTGCAGCTGCAGTCAGATCCAGGATCTGGCAAATAATAGGTAACAATAAAATTTTTCTGCATAGAATGGAAATTGATTATAAAATGCTGGCACACTGACATTAAAATAACTTTACTATATATTCAAGTGTCTGCTTTAATGAGCTCTTTGTTCTTAAACTGCGTGCCAACCAGATTCAGTACATGCCTGCTAGGGTTGCAGACAGGTAAGAGAAATGAGATTAACTAAACTGTGACACCAAAGGAATATAAAACTACAGCTGAAAAAATAAGCAGAATTAAGACAAGTAGAGACCATTGAATTTTTTAAAGTTTGCTTTTTAAAGAAAGGTTTAGTATTAAAACACTCTCACCCTTTTAAGGATGAGGTATTTTTTTGTTCTAAGGGAAAAAGGTATTGATATGATCATAGGGAAGTCAGAATGCCTGCTCTTATGTGGTAGAAATGTAAGACTGTACCACAGGAATCAACATAGTGAGTCCTGAGAAAGGTTAAACCCAGAATTATCACAAGATCCAGTAGCTCTGTCTCTGGGTATCTCCCCAACATCAGGGTTTATAACAAGCACAGACTCTTGTAAGTGTTCGTTGTGTTCACAGCAGCCTTATACCTATGGACTGTATGTGGGAGCAATCCACGTGTTTGCTGAAAAACAGAATGGAGAACCTACAGACAGAAGAATATTATATAGCTTCTAAATGGACAGGCTAACACTGGAGATGGCATGGATAAGCTTGAAGACATTATTTACCTAAGACATAGTTAGGTCTGAAAGCCTGAACAAATGGCTGAGGTGCTATTAATATAACAAGATGGACCTAGCCACCAGGTTCTTCCAGCATCCCTCAGTTGCTACTGCTACAGGGCCCTCCTTGCTGGCATAGCCCGTCCCCTACCCTGAACTCTCTAACATAGAGAGTGCTTCCCTTCCTGCAGCTCTTCCCTATATAACTGAACCATTTTGGTTCCCCTGGTCCCTTCAGCCCCTTTGCCTCTCAGTCGCTGCTCTAGGTTCCCCTCTCTCCCTTTGCCCCTCCTGCCTCTCCTCACATGGTCTGGCTCAGTCATGTTCACTTTGGACCCTTCCAGATGTCTCCCACGATGGTCTCCCTCACATCTGTTTAAAAAAAAAAAAAAACCTTCTCTTCCACCCACCCCTAAAAGCAGTCATATTCTCCCCCACTTTTTGTCATTCAGAAATCTATATTCAATATCTGGCATATATGTACATAAAATAGATAAACTAATCAAACGTTTACTGATAAATCATAATGGAATTTATTTTGAAGTGGTTCTTTTTGTGTGTGTGTATTGTCTTGTTTTGTTTTTTGAGACAGGGTTTCTTGGTGTAACGGCCCTAAATTTCCTGGAACTCAAGTCTGTAGAAAAGTCTGGCCTTGAACTCTCAGAGTTCCACCTGGCTCTGCCTCCCAAGTACTGGGGTTAAAGGCGTGCCACCATGCCTGACTTTAAAACAGTTCCTTGATGTACATGAATTTCACCGTTTATTAACGTGGAAGCAGATTTGCATCCCAATGAGGTGAGCATGTTTATTTACTTTGTATAAGGATTCCATCTTGGCAGAACACTATTGGCGCTATTTTGATTTTACAACCATCAATATTGAGACCAATTGCTTTCAGGACAAAATGGCAGAACTATGTTTAGAAATCGTTAGACATTCTGTCCAAATCCCAACTCAAAATTATCTTTAAATTTTATTAAACTTATTAGCAAGTCATACAGCAATTTTGGAAAACATTCAAATGCAATACTGTCAAACACATACTGCTTTGCTGCCCACCATACTGAGGAATGATAGGAAAGCATTAAACATTGTTTCCCACATTTAAGCTATGACATTTCTGTAAGACCAAGCACTTTGCACATGCAGTAAAAACACCACAACTCATAGTTCACAATAGCCCAGGCACAAGTAGAGGGGTTCCAGGCAGTGTTGGTTAGCCCTGTGAGGTGTGGTAGCATGCACAGAGCAATACACCCACACTGAGTGTTCAAAGGCAAGGTGGCAGTTAAGGTCTTAATGCAACACAGGTAAACACCACTAGAGACGTGCTGGATTCATTACATGTTTGCTTTTGAAGTAATTCTTAAAATATTGTGCAGTCAGAAAACTTTCCTGTTGCATATTTTGCAAATCCCATATGGAGTTAATGGCCCAGTTTAGGAGGGTGTGCCTTGTCCACTTTGCTTGCGGTGTATAAATTCCAGAAACTGGCAGATTGTCCATTTGTTTCCAGCAGCTGAACAATTCTATCTACCCCAAATTTCCGTCTGCATGTTCTCACTGTAGTTTCTGAATCCGACACCTGTGGGCGGTTCCTATTTGGCTTCTGCTGCCTTGGGTGCCTGGCATTTTTTAGAAACAAGAAGCTCTTGAAAAAATGGCAAGGGAAATAGGAAGCACTGTGGGAGAGCAGTTAGCAGGGCTGCCTGCCCTCATGAAAGCTTAATGAAGCTGGATTCCCCTCCGCAGAGGCAGCAGAGTCTAGGAAAGCTGCTGTGTGGGCACTGGGAAGCACCTCACTCATTTTGTTAGGTGGTCTCGGATCTCTTTGTTTTAATGAGGCAACGATGTACTCAGTGCCATCGATGGAAGGGTTAGCAGTCTCCTTTTACTCTTCCTGCGTATAACAGTTTATTGCAAAAAGAATCAAATTGCATTGGTGTAGTGAGAAGTTCTCCGTGTATGATGTTCTTAATGGTGCACACAGTCTGCACACACAGACTTGAAATTCCAGTGAGATATCTCCCTAGCCTAATGTGATCACATGAACTGCAGTTTCCTTCCAGAAAAAAAAAAAAATACCAAATGTGTGCTCAGTAGAAAAGAAACCTGTGTAAACCTGTTCAATTTACATAGGCACTATGTGTGTGGTTAGCAATAACCACCAAGATGTCATAATTTTCTCCTCTCTGGCACCTTCTGCAAGAACATTATCCAAGATAGTTCCCCTGCAATGCTCTTCTCGCTGTGATCAGAGTAGGCTTAATGCCAGATGGAAAGCAGGGAAGTCCAAAGCACCAACTTACACCGGGCAGACGGAGTTCCGGTTCCAGCCCCACAAGTTGTGGGATCCGGACAAACAGCCTAAATGTTCTTAGTCTCGTGTTTCTTATTTGAAATATGGGTCAACATTCTCTGACTGGCAGGAAGATCTTAAGACTGAAATAAGATACCTTATGTGCAAGCATCCAGCACATAACAATCATTCTATGTATGCGTTAGCTTTCTATAGAGCTCTTTTAAAGGAATCGATTGACAATAAACCCTGCTCTGTGCCTAGCTTGTACTGGCAATTTTACTTGAAATGGAATATGAGCAACATATATGATAGCATATAATTGGCAAATAAAGACAAGATGCAACAGTATTTAGAAAGCAAGAAAGTAGGAAAAATAGCCCATGTCCATCTGAGTGGGACAGGCCATCAAGAACCAAGTTCAAGGAGTTAATAATCTAGGTGATCTGGAAGGCTTCTTGGAAGAGAAGGAGGCTTCAGTGGCACAAGACATATAGGTTAATCAGGCTAAATTATCTAAGGCACTAAGTGCAGTATGTAAAACATAAACTCTCAAAAACACGTTCTTCTCACTGAGTAGAGCATCAACCATTACGCATACCTCCTACACAACCTGCTAATGGACCTTTGCCTTGTCTGCTCAGTGCTTTTTTTCTTCAGAACTTTCCCACCAAGGCCCTCATCTCAGCTGATGAGGACTCTGCAGAAGGTAAATTAATGACAGAAAGGAGAGCGATTACAAGGGTGGATTGTGAGGGAGGGTCTTAGCCCCCCAGAAAGAAGCTGCATGGGAAAGGTGAACAGTGGGTTTGGAAATGAAGGATCCTGGGTACTCATCTGCATCTGTGCACAGACAATGGAAGCAGCCCAACAAGATGGAAGAAGCAAATGCCTAGAATGCAGCTGGGGTATGAGTTAGAAGCCCTTAATATCACCCAAGAAACACAAGAGCACAGTGGAATTGTACTTTGACTTAATGAACCTGTATACCTTTAGACAACACGTGCACAACACCATGAACCTTTCATGCTTATTAAAATGCATTAGGGTTACAATTTGGGGAAATGTTTTGGAAGGCGTTTTTAAAATATCACAAAACAGCATGACACCCAATACACTTAAACATACTTGAATAAGCAAAATTCTAATAGGACCTATAGTCGAAATTGTATGCAGTGGTAATCTGTGAATAGTAGAAATTTTCAATGTTACGATATTTGTTTCCTTTTACTGAAATTCCTAGTATTTTCTACAAGGAGTGTATTATTTATGCAGCAAAATGAAGGGAGGAAATCAAGCACAATTCATTCAGAATCTCAGCATGGATGCTCAGTGCTGTGCTGCGCTCAGGGTCATACACATATCCCCCTTCAAGAAAATTCCTGCTTCCCTTCCATCCTCCCTTCTGTAGAAATGTGTCAGGCAGTGCTGGCTTCTCCCCATGAGCCACCACAGCCCACCACACATTTCGAATGAAAAGCAGGCATTGCTGTCACTGCTCAGCTCTGGCTGAATGGAGTTCTTGCAAGGACAGGCTTCCACAGCCCTGGGCTCTGGCGCCACCAGCATGACTCACCAGAGGGGAGTGAAAATATGAGCTGGAGATAAACGAGGCTTAGCAAGAAGGGCTGCTGAAGCCAACGCTCATCCACCACGTGACAAGCTAGAAGACAGTCACATGCGGGGGCAGAGAGAAATGCATGGCACAAGGAAACCATATTGGACTCCTCCGGGCAAGCTGTGGAAAGGGGGAATTGAGTGATACAGTACGTATCAAATGCATGTGTAATGCCACTTCACACTGCCTCCTCGGGGAATAATAATAGAGAGGAATCCCTAGATAGTGCCCTGAGTCCAGCTGAGATGACCATCACACACTCGTCGTCACCTGAAACGTGTTTAAAGAGAATTTTATAATTAAGTAAACAAGGAGCCTACTGTGCACCTGACTCCTGACTTGGGAAGATCAAACTTGGAGAAAAAGAAGAATGCTCTATCCATTACAGACTATTCCAGAAGCGAGCTAATTGTCCCTGCTTTTTTCAGATAAGGCCTTGCTCCATATGTTATTCCCAGGCTAAGAATGCCACCCTGATACAATTCATAGTTCTGTAGCTTGGATAAAATTATATTGGATTATAGTCAGTTAATGACAAGAGTCTCAGTCAGCATTTAATAAAAGTTTATTACGAACCAAGCACAATAGTAAGAACTTTGAAATCTGGGTGTGGTGGCTCATACCTGCAACCCAGCATTCTGAAGGTAGAAACAGGAAGATCTCTGTGAGTCTGAGGTCAGCCTGACTTATATTCTGAGTTTCAGACAGAGAGGCCTGTACGGTGAGTCCCTGTCTCAAAAGCAAAGAACTATCAAAGGTGTCTTTAATCTGTATGATAATGCTCCACTTCCTACATAGCCTGTACCTGTTCAGTGCCTATCTGTTCAATGGGAAAGAAATTGTATGGTGAGAACCTTGTCCATATGCCTGTGATGCGACACACTCCTGTCCCATAATAGTTATTCCATAAATATTTGTTAACTTGATGAGTGAATTTATGACCCTTAGGCCTATTCTCTTACTATTCTGGGAGATTTATTTCCTGATAACAGAACCATATTTTGAAGATCAGGAATGACCTTGTCCAGTCTGATCACATAGTGGAAAAGAAACTAACACCTGCCCCCGCCCCAAAAATATGTTGCTTAATTTGTTTCAAAGTCAAAAACAACTTGAAGAGGCAGTCTCTGTAGAAGTTACCGTTTATATGTGTGTTAATTAGCAACTGTGAATGGGGTGAGTTGCTGGTGTCTGCTGGGTGGCAGTGGCACCTTGGGTCTGTCATTCCCACCAGCTTCATGTCATGCCTTTCCTTTCCCAGTGAACAGCTTCACTGTCCCATCTCCCGTCTCCCATCTCCCAATGTTTACGCCATCAGTTAGACAGACTACCTGTCTAAAGCGTCAAGAACCCCTGACTACAATGATAAAAAGCCAATTGCTCTTGTATTACGTAGCTGCCATTCATGAATTAAGATTATTCTCGATTTTACATAAAATTTAACCGAGGGGGGAGAATGGTTTCCCTTTCGAGTAAACATAACAAAGAGGGGAGAGCCAGGACCACAAACCGCATGAGCATCAGCTGTGTGTTCTACACAGCGAGTTCTCGCTGAGATGGGCTGGGTGCAAAGATACTCTATGTGTAGGGATAGCGTAGTCAAGTGACGGGACACGGACACAATGCCCACCAAATGTGTGATGATGTCTGATTTTAATGCCTCAGACTGACAATTCCCTCTCCTCTCTCTACCACACACACTTCCTTGAGTTTGTCCATTTTAGTAGATGTTTTAAATGTCACCCTTTGATTTTTTTTTTTATTACCTCTGTTTGGTGTAGATTTCATCACTGTTGGTTCTTATTGTTTTATTACCTACATGTCTACTTTGTTCTTTTTCCCAATAGACCCATTAAATCTCGGGCTTTCTTCCTGCGCGGTGTATGTGCTCAAGGTTCTTCTGCAGCTGCTCTCCACGCACTTTGATGTGGCATCTTTTCACTTTCAGGCTCCCGCCTGAATCTTGCCTTCTCTGTGGAACCCTACCCTAGTGGGAGTAGGTTTCAGAACTTCAACACATGGGAATTTTTGAAATCCCCCTTTGTTTACTGATTTCTTAGCTAAATGGTGTAATGGTTAAAGATACTTGATGGGACTCCCGGGCAGGCAATCATTGCTTAATGTCAGGAACATGTTTAGAGAAATCTAGCCTCTGGTGATGTCTTCACTATATGACATCCTAGAATCTTATCCAAATCAGGTAGGTGACAATTTCTTTAAGTGGCATAAACTTACAGGTCCATGGTCATATGTGTGATCCACCATTGGCCAAAAAAAAAAAAAATGTATTTATAAAATGTCATTTTGTGGGTGTGTGTGTGTGTCTGTGTTCATCAAGTTCATATCTGTTACCTGTACAGTCTAGATACAATCTAGAAGAAGGTGTTGGATCCCCTAGAACTGGAGTTACAGAAGGTTGTGAGACACCTTGTGGATTCTGGGAATCAAACTTGGTCCTCTGGAACAACCGATAGTTCTTAACTACAAAGCCATCTATCCAGCCCCATTTTAGCTCTTTAAAAAAAGACTACTTGTATAAATTTCAAAAGAATATAAATCCTACAATTTCTTTGAAATAAAATGGAGGACTGGAGAAATGTCTTAGTGAGTAAAGATGTGTGTGATGATAATTTCTGTCAAGCTGACAACGTTAGAGTCATCTGAGAAAAGGGAACCTCAACTGAGAAAATGCCACCATCAGATTTGCAAGCCTGTGGAGCATTTTCTTGATTGATGCTAGATTGGTAGTGGAGGCCACTGTGGGAGGTCTCACCACTGGACAGGTTGTCCTTCCGTGTATGAGAAAGCAAGCTGAGCAACCCAGGAAAAAATAACCTGATAAGCCACACTCTTTCAGGTCCTTTTCTTCTTCAGTTTCTACCTCCAAGCTCCTGCCTTGAGTTCCTGCCTTGGCTTTCCCCGATGAAAGACCATAGCCAGTAAAGGAAATAAACTCCTTTCCTCTCCAATTTTCTTTTGGTTATGATATTTCCCCTTTTATTGAAAATTGATTTTTTTTACTCACATAATATATTCTAATTACAGCTCCCCTCCCCCTTCTCCCTCTTCTTCCCAACTCCCCCTCCAACTAGATCCAATCCCCCTCTTTCTCTCATGAGAGATGAGCAGGCTTCTAAGAGAAAACAAAATATAACAAAAACATTGTACAAGTTGAACAAGGTAAACCAAAGGAAGGAAAAGAGGCCCAAGAGAAGGCCCAAGAATCAGAGAGCCATTCATTCACACACTCAAGAGTCCCATAAAAATACTAAACTCAATGCTACAATATATATGCAGAGGACCTAGTTCAGACCGTGCAGGCCCTGCGCTTCCTGCTTTAGTCTCTGTGAGTTCCAGTGAGCTCATTTGATTTAGAAGGTCATGTTCTCCTCGTGTCCCCCATCCCCTCGGGCTCTTACAATCATTCTGCCTCCTCTTCTGCGGGATTCCCTGAGCTTTGAGGAGAGGAATTTGATGGAGACATCCTATTTAGAGCTGAGTGTTCCAAAGCTCTCTTCCCTACTCCCTCTCTGTCTGTCTCTGTCTCTGTCTCTGTCTCTGTCTCTCTCTCTCTCTCTCTGTGTGTGTGTGTGTGTGTGTGTGTGTGTGTGTGTGTGTGTGTGTGTGTGTGGTGTAATGTCTGGCTGTGGATCTCTGAATTTATTCCCATCTGTTGTATTAGGAACCTTTTCTGATGAGTATGGCAGAATATCATTAGGAGTCATTTTACCACTACTGTTTTTGTTGTTGTTTGTTTTTGTTTTGTTTTGTTTTTTAGACCAATAGCAAATTTTGTTTTACCCTATGCATCTGGAATATCTAGTTTCAGGTTCTTGGTCACTCAAGTAGTGTAGAGTATGGGTTCCATTTCATACAATGGGCCTTAAGTAAAATCAGATATTTGTTGGTTACTCCCACAAGCCTTATGCCAACATTGTCCTAGCATATTTTGCAGGCAGGACAGCATTGTAGATCAAAGTTTTTGTGGCTTGGTTGACGTTTACAATTCTCTTTTGGTAGCCTGCAGAGTACTTTCTCCTACCAAAGGGCCTAGAATATAGGGGTAATGGTTCTAGGTAGGCACCAGCTCAACCTTCAGTTCAGTGAGTTGTGTAGGTGTTGGCTTCTGCAATGATTGTCTTGCTGTCAGTTTGTAGAGAGTAACCTATTGTCTTGGCAACAACCTGGTTTGTTTAGTGATTTCCATGGAATGCCTTTGGCCAACAACTCAATTTGATGTAATCCAGGACTTGGAGCATTTCTCAGCTCTTAAAAAAAAAAAAAAAAAAAAAAAAAAAAAAGACAACATGGAAAAAATCCCCCTGAGTGAGATAACCCAGACCCAGAAAGATAAATAATATGTATCCTAGTTAGGGTTACTACTGCTGTGATGAAACACCATGACCAAAAACACTTGGGGAAGAAAGGGCTTATTTGGCTTACACTTCCCCACCGCTGTCCATCACTAAAGGAACTCAGGACAAAACCTTAATCAGGGAAGCAACCTGGAGACAGATGATGCAGAGGCCAGGGAAGGCTGATGCATACTGGTTTGCTTTCTTATAAAACACAGGACCGCCAGACCAGGGATTGCACCACCTGCAAAGGGCTGACTTCCCCCCATCAATAACCAATTAAGAAAATGCTTTTCAAAACAACCAGGTCTTATGGAGGCATCTTCACAATTGAGGCTCCTCCTCTCTGATGGCTCTAGCTTGTGTCAAGTTGACATGAAATATTCAGGATGGTATGTATTTACTTTTATCTGGATATTGTGCATTAAATAAATTATAACCAAGCTACAATTCATAGATCCAGAGAAGTTAGGCATAGAGGAAGGGACTAGAACAGACACATGAATCTTCCTTGGAGGGGAAAATATAATAGACATTTATGGGTAGCCGGCAGATCGGGGTGGGAGGGGCAAGGAAGATGGGATTGAAGGAGGGAATGAGGAAAGACAGCTAGAACTGAAGAGCATTTGAAGGGCGATGTGGAAACAATGCAGTGGAAATACCCTAAGATATATGAAGGCTATTATAATCAAGTCTCCAAATAATGGCTATGGTAATTTATAACAGCAACAAAATACTTAGATGATGTGCAAACATGAGTCTCTGAGTTTGGAGTTCCAGAATGCTCATAAAATCTGGGAACAGTTGCTCACATTTATACTACCAACACTGATAGGGATGAGAGACACAGACTTCGTAGACTTTCTGGTTCTCCAGCCTATCCAAAATAATGAGCTCCAGGTTCCCTGAGAGATACTGTTTCAAAGAATAATACTGACACTATTAACAATTCATCACGGACTTATGATATTCCTGCCTCTGTCTCCTTGAGCAAATCCTACTGGTGCGTGCCACCACATCCAGAAAAAAAAAAAAAAAAACATCATAGATGGGTAAGGGACTCAAGAGAGCCTGTTGCCTACTGCTAAACTCTTGGTTATTGGTAGATTCTTGGAGAAGAAAGGAAATTATCTTCAGTTGTGTATACATTGCTGAGCACACCAGGCTCCAACAGGTAACTCCAAACCCATGACTACACAGCCATCCCTGGTTAAACTCAGTGGATGACAAAACAAAACTAACAGACATGAATGTGACAAAGAGATTTGTAGGGAAGAGTGGCAATAGACAGGGGTGGTACCGAGCTGGAAGACAGTAGGGTGACAGTGCTAGGTATTTACACGCGTGAAATTGACAAAGAACAAATTCATTTCAAAAGTGAGTGGGGGAGAAGATAGATAAAAAACAGATAAAGACATCCAACATCAACCTCTGGTCTACACCCACATTTGAAGGTGAGTATGCCCACATATACATACACACAAACACACACACGCATACACACACAAGCACGAATGCGCGTGCACACACACACACACACCCCAGTAAAAGGATATTAATAGTACATATCAATTGTTGGATATTTAAAAATCTTCTACAGTTGTACTAATTCTAATTTTTGCTTTCTCTCGTTCCTTACAGATGAGTATCAGGGTCTTCCACTATAATATTTAAAATGTATATGTATTTTTACTTTCAGTTTCTCTGATAAAACATCGTAACCAAAAAAAAAAAAAAAAAATGATGTATGGAAGAAAGAGTTTGTTGTGGCTTACAGTTCCAGAGGGAGAGTCCATGGTGAAGGGGCAAGGATGGCCACAGGCAACCAGAGCAGGGACCTGGGAGATCATATCTTCATCCACATGCAAAAATCTGAGGGCGAAATGGAAGCTCAGCGAGTCTGCAAAATCTTAAAACCCATCTCCAAAGGCATGCTTCTTCCTGCAAGGCTAAGCATCCTAATGCATCCAAGCCCCCCCCCCCAGATATCACCACCAGCTGGGGACCAACTATTCAAATACTTGAGCCTATGGGGGCAGGGGATGTTTTTTCATTAAAACTGCACAATCTACTCTCATGAAGAGACAGGGTGGCCACACATGTAGGTTTACACAAAGATTTAAATTGTTATGTTTTCAGTTGATTCAGCTTTTATATTATGAAACATCCCAATTTGCCTTGTATACTGTCTGTTCTATTAGCATTTAATTTGTTGAACGTTAGTGGTTCAGATAGTACCCAAAAGAAAATAGAAAACAACTGCTGGCTTCTTTTGTCTAATGTTTGCATAACATATATTTCTTTCCTCTTTGGTGTTCAACCTCCCTTTATTCTTAATTTTTGAAAAAAGATCTTTAAAAAAGAAAACAGAAAACAGGGTTTTGTTCCTTTTATTCAGCAACAAGAAACTTGGTCTTTTAACTGGTGGATTTAACACTCCCTCCAACATCTCATTCTTTAGTCCAGTCTGGCTTGAAACTTGAAGCAATCCTTTTGCTTCAGCTTGTAGAGTGTTGGGTCACAGGTGTTCAAGTCACTTCTATCAGCAGACTTCTTGGCCCATTGAGGGTGAATCCGCCATCACGTTTGTCTTTCCAGTGTTCCTCTGTACCACAAATAAGCATACGTATCTTTTCCAAATTTTAGTGTTAATCAATACCTTTACTCTCTTCGCTGCTTTCTGCTTACTTCCACTTCTTCGTGTGTGTGTGTGTGTGTGTGTGTGTGTGTGTGTGTGTGTGTGTGTGTGTATTATCGTTGTATATTCTTTTTAAGTGCTCGGGATATTAGTTCTAGCGTAAACTCCACCATTCATTTAAATTTACCCGAATAGTTTTCTTTGAGTAAGTTTTCCTTTGCTCCTAACCAGGTCCACTTGATCCTATTTAAAGTATCTTCTATAAATTCTTTTTGGTGAGATTCTCTGCCAAAAAAAAAAAAAACCTCTTTGAAAGTTATTTGTATTCATTCTTTTTTATTGACTTTATAATAACTAATCTTATACACATACATATGCAAATATTCATACATATGTATACTCTTTAATGAGCCTGCATTTCCAGTGGCATTTATTTGGCATGATCTCCAAATGCCAATATATAGTCTCATTTCATCTATTACTTTTGTTATTTGACATTTCGTAAACACGTTTATATAGAGTATTCTGATTACTCTCCCCTCCACCCTCACTTGTCACCCTCCCACACCTGTCAACAATTCCTTGCTATGACCGTCTTAGCACTCGCTTTCCCAGATTCAAACGTGTGCGCTCGCTCATACGCGCACACACACGCACACACGCACACACGCACGCGCACACACACACACACACACACACACATTTGTTGCTTGTTTGTGACAGATTTGGTTTCTCCAGGTCTACCTATGTGACAGTTGACTTGGAACTAACCACTGGGGCCTGATGGGGTCAGCAGTGGGTACATGATTCCCCTCTCCCTGAATCTCTAAGTAACACATAGCTCAGCAGTGAGCAAAGATGCCTGAGTCTCTCCTTTATGGAAAATCCTACTGGAAGTTGTTCGTTGTATTTCTATTTCTCTGACCTTCCTCACTGGCGAGTCCATTATTGCTGTTTTGAGATTGGTCAAAGCAGTGGTACTCAACCTGTGAGTAGCAACCCTCTTGGAGGTTGAACAACACTGTAAGGGGGTCACCTAAGACCTCAAAAACACAGAGATTTACATGACAAATATCTACATTATAAATTACTCTGTATATTAAAATACAATATAAATTACTTGATAACAATACCAAATTACAGTTATGAAGTAGCAACAAAAATGATTTGATGGTTGGGGATCACCATAAAAGGGTTGTAGTATTAGGATGGTTGAGAACCACTGGCTTAAAGAGACTTTTTCTTGTCACTACTTCTTGTCACTTGTGACGTAGATAATATATTTTTCTTTTTGTTCATCTTACTTGAGATTACCTAGTGTTCTGCAAATGTATTTGTGATCTTCTACAAGTTTTAAATATTCTTAACTATTTTCAAACACCTCTGTTTACTATGTGCACACCAATAAAATTTAATGCATTCCCAGTGGGAGTTCCTTTCTCCTGTCTCCTGTATTGCTGACCTTCTTTATGTATACATTTCCTCCTTTTGTTTCTCTTCACTGAACGCATGGAAACTCTGTGATTTATCTTACAATCCACTGATACTTTTATTGCCTAATTACTACTAAATATCTCACTAAATTTTAATGTTGACAACTTTCATTTTAAGTCTAGCAATTCTATTTAACTGGTGTGTTGGTTTCCTCTACTAATTTGTTCAGATTCTGTAGATCCCTTGTCCTTCTTTAGTTTACTTAAGTTTGTTTAATAAGCTTGTCAGAACCAGGTTGATCGGGGCCCTGAAGAGATGGAAGTGATAAGGAACTCTCTAGATCAATCACCAGGCAGAACCAGAACTAGACACCGAGGTGCAATACCCCATCTTGACCAGGACTGTTGAATCACACGCATGTCCTATATCTTGTCCTAATACAAAGTACAATAAAGTAACTGTTTTACAATCTGTTTCTGATCGTTTCCGTCGCTGCTTTTCAATTACATTCATTGTTGCTTCTGCTCATTGTGCCTCAAATAATCCAAAGTAATGTAGGAACTGGTGTAGTCTACAATGAAAACATGTTTTCAAAGGGCATGTGGCATTGCTTCTTCCCAGAACCCAGGAAGTAACACTATCAAGACTGTCTTAATTAAAAAGATAAGCAGTTCTACATAAGAGCCAGGCGAGTCAAATGTGGGCTCAATGCCTTGGCAAGGTTGGTCAACTTCTCACTTTTATCAGTGAGAGTCTAGACATTTCTGTCCTCAGCTCATGTTGGAAGAATATTCTGTGATTTCTACCACCTTGTGAAGCCTGCTTTTACATTTTCACATTTTCCATCTTCATATCTTATAAAGGCATCAAAACAAAGTTAAATTCACCAGTCTCAGCAGATTACCTGAAGAAATATTGGCTCCATGATTCCATGATGCACAAACTGTTTTTCTCTGAGCTATGTTGCATTATTGGTTTGGGACTTTGTGTATGTATATGTATATACATATATGAAAATACTTTTAAACATAGATTGTATGAACATATCATATATATATATATATATATATATATATGTTTTAAGGTGTTTTCAGTGAGACAGTTAATGTAGACAACTTAGACTGCATTACTAGAAATAAACTGGACTAAAACAAAGCCTTAAGGTAATGCCAGGAGTGAGGTTCAAAATCCTGGCCTTTTACGAACGTTTAAAGTTATCTGGGCTTCACTTGTTGTAAACAGTATGTAAAATAAAATTATATTACACCTAACTCACAGTATTTGACCCAGAAAATATAGATATCATTAAAGAAAGGTATTCATTTCGAGTCGCTTTGGGGGTAAGCATACGTTGGAGGAAAGCAAACATTGAATTAGAAGAACTGATGATTTGGGCTTAGACGTACATGCAAGGTTCTGACAAGAAAGGACACAGAGTACTGAGAACAGACCTTTTGTTAACTGGTGTACTGAGAACAGCTGACCAAATCTGGTAGTTGAGGCTATTGCGGCTCTGGATTTAAAACTCTGGTTACAGAGCTATAATGCATATAGTATTGCCTTTCCTGCTTGTGAATAGCATCTTGCTTCTTTTTTATCTGTTTGTATTGCCTATGTGTGTCTTTGACTGCCTCGCTGAAATGTCACCTCAGTCAAAATGCTCCTAAAATGACCAAGAGCATGGGGCTCTACAACTGATTCTCTGAGGTGAGGTAATTCACTGCCTCACAAATGCCCAAAGCACTGGGTGGGGAGCTGAGCCTCGGCGGCTTCCACTGTACATCGCTGCTTGTGAGAGGAAATAAGTCTGACTGTGTGGTGTTTTTCAGCAGCTTCTCCTACACCCTCAGACACTGGCATAACATTCTACATCACTGGACAACCTGGAAGCCTCTGAGACATTCTCCTCCGATCGACCGCCTTTTCTAGCCTAAATCTTTCCTCTCACCTCAGCTGGATCCTCCCTGAAATCATCAACTAGATAAAACATATTTTAAGTTTTAGATTTAAAAAAAAAAAAAACTCAACTGTCAGACTCTCAAGACTGTTTTAAGGCATCTGTTTAACACTCCTCAAATATAACCGTCCGTCTCCGCCACACCCCCACAACCCCACCCCCAGCCATTCCTGCCCCTCTCTGTCCTCAGACAGTCAGTTCCCAGGGCCTGGTTTACATCTTTACACTTCCTATTCCCCCCACACACACCTCTTTACACTTTCTACTCATACACACACGCACGCACACAGACACACACACACACCCATTTACACTTCCCTCTCTCACACACAGACACACACACACACCTCTTTACACTTTCTACTCATACACACCCGCACACACACACACACCCATTTACACTTCCCTCTCACACACAGACACACACACACCTCTTTACACTTTCTACTCATACACACACGCACACACACACACACACACACCCATTTACACTTCCCTCTCTCACACACAGACACACACACACCTCTTTACACTTTCTACTCATACACACCCGCACACACACACACACACACACACCCATTTACACTTCCCTCTCTCACACACAGATACACACACACCTCTTTACACTTTCTACTCATACACACACGCACGCATACACACACACAGACACAGACACACACACCCATTTACACTTCCCTCTCTCACACACAGACACACACACACCTCTTTACACTCTCTACTCATACACACACGCACGCATACACACACACACAGACACACACACCCATTTACACTTCCCTCTCTCACACACAGACACACACACACACCTCTTTACACTTTCTACTCATACACACACGCACACATACACACACACCTATTTACACTTCTCTCTCTCTCTTACACACGCACACACACACACACACACACACACACACCAGGCTGGTGCCCAGCTGAGTCTGGGTCATTTCTCTGCTTTTTCCTCCCTTGCCTGCCTACCCATCCAGATGGCTTTAGAAACGTGTCTTCTCTTGACTTTCCGCCTTCCTATTTTCAGTTCCTGGGAAATGAAGAAGAGAAAGGGAAAGGCTGCCCTGCCTTGAAGAGTTTTCATTGGATTATATTTTCATCTCATTATGTGTCCGTGCACATCTGCAGAGATGACATGGGTCCATTCGGCTGAGCACTTTAATCTCACAGAAGGTAAATGTCAGCTGCACAGTGACTTTATCCCATCTGCCCTTCCTAGTCTCTCTCCTCTAATTCTGAGCACACTTATGCTAATAAGTTAGCCTGGCTCTGGGTTTCTCATGACCCTATTCCCCACAGGCCCACAGTGCCGGTGTGAGATGTCAGAGAGACATAAACTTTCATTAGTGAGATTTCCAGGCGATGGCTTGGAGCTTCCTCCCCCAATCCCTGTGAACCCTGAGGAATGACTTCCTTTGCTCTGTCCTTATCTCTGTGGCCGGGCACAGGACCATGTTACGGCTATCATATTTCAATTGGCAACTAGGGAGGAAACATGGCAGTAATATAAACAGCTAACATTTGGATAGCCTTTAAACCTTACAAAGGACTTCCGTCCTCGCCCATTGGATCATTACAGTTATTTTAGAAGCGAGTTCGTATTATTTGTTCCAGTTTGAAAACAGAGAAATTGGTCTGTGAAATGATGCTATAGATTACACTTCAAATAAAAGACTAGGTTTAAAACTCAGGGCTTCTGATGAGAACCTCCTTTTTTTTTTTTTTTTTTTTTCCAAATTACAATATACCACCTATACCTATACCTTTATTTTGATCCAATACAACCTAGTTGAAGAACAACTGGACAACAAATATGAAAGCCTGAAATATGCACATGGCTTTGTGCAACTGTGTAGACATTTCAGTGGTTTATTCAAAAAGCAATCACAAATTATACAAAACTTTTCTCCAGGAACCTTGACTATAATGTGAGAATGTGATACAGTTATAAGCTAACTGGTATTTAAACATAAAGGATATTTGTAAAATATTAGATTATATCCATAATATAAGATATATCAGAGCTGTTGACACTATAGTTGCAAATGACATTTAAAAATGACTGTTGTATATTAAATAAAAATGAAAACAAATTGGAAATCTAGACATGATTTCTAATAATCCGTGCCAAGTACATCTGAAGAAGAGACAGTATCATCAGACCTGCACATATACAAATGAAAAGTGCATAAATACATTAACAGAAATGTTGTAAATTTTATTTTTTAGATGTTCTGAAGTTTTAAAATTATATGCTTTTGATGTGCATTAATTTAATTTTATCAAGGAAAGAATAAAATGATTTCCAAATACTGGTCAAATAGCCCTGTCTTGCCAATATTGGGCATTATTTATTTCAAGGGCCTATTATAACTGATGTCCATAGGTATGTGAGAAAGCTACCTTTGCCAAGTCCCTTTCTTTTCTCATACTCGGGCATGGTTTGTGGCCACTGCGAGGCCATTGCCCTGGGTGTGGTGTTTGCCAACTCTTCCGCCTGCAGCTTTCTCTACGTCAGCTGGTCTACCAGTAGACTCTACCTCCTGGCTAAAGCATCTATGCCACTCTAAGTTCAGCCCTCTTTCATCCTGTTACGTATCACACAGAATAAACAGAAAGTTTTTCTGAGCCTTTTCAGTGACTCCTGGGTCTGAGACGCCCCACCACACAAAAGCAGTGGTTTGTGAAATCCGGTCTTTACTTCACACATGTGTTATTCCCTCAAACCTTATCCCAGGGAAAGAAAGCCTTCAGTTAGGATGAATTCATCTTAGCAAAGCTCCTCCCTCAGATCTCGACCTCCTCCCTCAGAGCCCCACTTCTACGCTGTCTGTGGAGGTCAATGTTCCCACTCCATCTTTCCACGGAAGGATGAAGTCCATCTCCTTCTCTCCCACATCCTGCTAAGTTAAGTTCTCACATTTGGGCTAGATGTCAGTAAAGAGATGAGCAGCAGGACGTAGGGAAGATGAAACATTCAGTATTGTGGGGAGACTCATTAAGCTCAGGAAGTAAACAACTCAAAGACTCCAGGAAATCCTTGAAGCTGATGAGATTCTCTAGGACCTATCTCCCAAGGCATATGTAAACCCTAAGGACTGCTGAGAGATTCTCAGGTCAGCCAAGCTGCCTAAAAGAAGGGGCTCAGACCAGCATAAAGGAAGCAGAGACAGGACAAACTGCCCAGAGGAAGCAGTGGCCAGCCTAGCTTCCTGGAAGAGGCTCAGATCAACTGAGCTACCTGGAAAGGACACTCTCCAACCAGCAGAGCTGTCTGCAGGCTGTGCAGTGAGCTCCAGGTTTCCAGCTTTCATGAGGTATCATCTATATGCTGGGGTGAGCTTGTGATGATACAGCTGTCTTTGATTCATCTCTCCTCCTGAAAATCATCCCATAAACCCATTGGTTCAACAACTTGAACTTTGATAGGATCTATAGCTAGGTGGCTAATTGGTTCCCTATCTGGGATGAATGAGATTTTGTTTATGATCTAACATATAAAGCTTGCCTAAAGATCTGAGTGCAAAGCTAACCACACTATTAGCCATAGAGGCCAGGCAGTGGTGGTACACAACTTTATTCCCAGCACTCACGAGACAGAGGCAGAAAGATCTCTGTTAGTTCAAGGTCACCCTGAGCTACATGAAATTGATCCAGTCTAAAAGAGAAACAGCTCACACAAAGATGATCCCAGCACTTGAAGTGACATGCCTTTAATCCCAGCACTAAGGAGGAGGTAGAGGCAGAAGTGATATGGTTAGAAGGAGAGAGGAGTATAAAACGGCAGGAGACAGGAACTCAAGGCAGTCTGATGTAGCCATCTGAAGGGCAGTCTGAGGATGCAGTCTGAAGACAGGCTTGCCCCTTTGGTCTGAGCATTGGTAGAGGCAAGAACTCTCTAGTGGTTGCTCACTTTGTTTCTCTGATCTTTCCTTGATAGGTGACTCGGAGTTTTTATTATTAATACCAATTAGAATGTGTGCTGTAATATCTCCCTAGGACTAGTGTAACACACACCACATAGTGACTGGAAGAATTAAAGTTCCAGGTAAGTCCCAACCATAGTGCTTTTAAGCTTCCGTAACAATGCCATAAAGCAAGTGGCTTATGAACAGTTCTCAAGGTTGGGAAATCTACAACCAGGGCACCAGTAGAATCAGGGTATAGTGAGGGCACATTTTCTGCCCTATAAAAAGTTTCCTGATGGGAGAAAGGTAGATGGGAGAAAGGTAGAAGCTCTCAAGATCTCCTTTTGAAAGAGCACTAATTCCTTGCATGAGGCCTTCATCCTTAGGACAGACTCTCTATCCAATAGTCCTACTTCCTCATAACCCTCATATTAGTGACTAGGTTTCAACACAAAAGTCTGATGGAGGCAGCACATATAACATAGGCCCTGAGAAATAAGACTTCAACATGCCTTTTTTGTGGAAACATAATTCAATTCACAACATCTACCTGTGGTTTACTAAACGAAAACAATAAATAAGGCACCAATGGTCCAACAGGACTTACAAGCCAAGAGCAACCTAGAATATTCCAAAGCAGGTGGAAGTGAGTGTCCTGATTCCTGCTTCTCTGCCCTAGAGATGCAAGAAACATCTCACATGTATAGAAATAGGTAGGCTGTCCTCTTTTATAATTTGAAGGCTATTTTTTAAGAATTTGTTACATGAGTGTCATATTTCTATCATTCCCACCCTCTCCCTGCCCTTTCACCTACTCAAGTTCATGACTTCTATAATCTTGATTGTTATATACACAAGGACACACCTATACACATACACAAACATGTGTGTGTATATGTGTCACTTGCTGAGTCTATTTAGTATTGCTCATATACACATGTGTTCAAGGATGACCACCTGAAATTAGTTAACCCCTTTAGGGATTTTTCCTAGAGAAGATGGTTTCTCCCTTTCTCAGCAGCCTCTGTACCTCTTCATATAGGAGTGGTGGTGCAGGCAAACTAGAATACCTCTTTAGAGGGTTTAGCCTTATTAATAAAAGAAGTTAAGAATGGAATCAACTGGAAGCAAAAAGACAGAGCTTAAAGGATAAAAACACAGCTCGGGCAAGATTTCAAATTGCGCCCAAGGAGGAGAATGGAGGAAATGAAGGGGAAATGCCATGCCACGTAAGATGGCATGGAACTCGGACACAGGGCCACTAAGCATCCATAAGGTAGGGAGTGAAGATATGGAAGAAGATCGAGGAAGCCTGGAAGCCTGGAGTGTTAGGGGGAGCCCCAGTGGGGAAAGGATGCTTAGAATAGAGATAGAAGAAAATGGAACGTTGCCCTTTCCTGAGAAATTCCAACAAGTGGGCAGACTTGCAACCCTACCTGGCTGAGATCTGTCCAACATGACCAAACATGCCCAACTAGAGTGTTAGGTCTCCACCCAGGCAGGAGATCCTATTTTCTTGATCAGGAGCACTTTTCGTTTTATTTTATTTTCCTGCTCTAACAGTAGAGCCTTATAAAAACTCCACTGTCATGGGGGCATGTCTACTGGTGTTGCCATTATGCAGATCTTGTGTGAGCAGCCATATTGTTGAGACTTCAAGGATGCAACATACCTGTCATGTCTAGAAGACACTATCTAGTAGCACTCACTCTGGCTCTTCACAATCATTCTGTTTCCCTTTTCACAATGTCTCCTGAGCTTGAAGTGGAGAGGCTGTCTAGATGTGGGGCTGGGTGCCTCCTGGCACTCAGTCTCTTCATTTTGACCAGTCCTGGATTTCTGTAATTGACTGTCTAGGTCAATTGACAAGAGGTGAGAGCTACACTTCCCGTGGGTGTAAGGAAAGGGATTCAGGAAGCTGCCATTTTATCTTGTTGACTGTGTCCTTGCCTTACAGAAGCTTCTCAGTTTCAGAAGGTCCTACTTATTAATTGTCCATCTCAATGTCTGTGCTACTAGTGTTGTGATCAGGAAGTGGTCCCCTGAGCCAATCCGTTCAAAGGTACCTCCTACCTTTGAGGTTCAGTGTGGCTGGATTTATGTTGAGGTCTTTGACCCATTTGGACTTAAGTTTTGTGCATGGTGATAGATAAGGATCTATCTGCAATCTTCTACATGTCAGCATGCAGTTATGCCAGCATCATTTGTTGAAGATGCTTTCTTTTTTTCATTGTATAATTTTAGCTTCTTTGTCAAAAATCAGGTGTTCGTAGGTGTGTGGGTTAATATCAGGGTTTTCAATTCAATTCCATTGGTCCACTAGTCTGTTCTGGGGCCAATACCAAGCTGTTTTTTATTACTTTAGCTCTATAGTAGAACTTAAAGTCAAGAATGGTGATGCCTCTGCAAGTTCATTAATTGAACAGGGTTGTTTTGGCTATCCTAGGTGTTTTATTTTTCCATATAAAGTTGAGTATTGTTCTTTCAAGGTCTGTGAAGAGTTGTGCCTGGATTTTGATGGGGATTGTATTGAATCTGTAGATTGCTTTTGGTAAGATTACCATTTTTACTGTGTTAATCTTATCTATCCAAGAGCATAGGAGATCTTTCCATTTTCTGATCTTCTTTAATTTCTTTCTTTAAAGACACAAAAGTCTTGCTATATAGGTCTTTCACTTGTTTAGTTAACTTTACCCCAAGATATTTTATGTTGTTTGTGGCTATTGTGAAGGGTGATGTTTCTCTTATTTCTTTCTCAGCCCATTTATTGTCTCTATATAGGAGGGCTACTATTTTTTTTTTTTAGTTAATCTTGTATCTTGCACTTTACTGAAGGCATTTAACAGCTGTAGCAGTTCCCTGGGAGAATGTTTTGGATCACTTATGTAAACTATCATATCATCTGCAAATAGTGAAAGTTTGACTTCTTTTCCAGTTTGTATCCCCTGATTTCCTTTTGAAGCTAGTCACCAAAACACCAAATAATCCAATTAAGAAGTGGGGTACAGAACTAAATAGAAAATTTTCAATAGAGGAATCTAAAATGGCTCAAAGGCACTTAAGAAATTGTTCAACATCCTTAGCCATTAGCGAAATGAAAATGAAAACAACTCTGAGATACCATCTTACTCCTGTCAGAATGGCTAAAGTCAAAAACACAGGTGACAGTTTATGCAGGAGAGGATGTGGAGAAAGGGGAACATTTCTCCATTGCTGGTGGGAGTGCAAACTTATACAGCCACTTTGGAAATCAATAAGAAAGTGGAAATCAGTCTACCTCAACAGCCAGCAATCCCACTCTTTGGCATATAGCCAAAAGATGCACATTCAACTATGTTCATAACAGCACTATTTGTAATAGCCAGAACCTAGGAGCAACCTAGATGCCTCTCAACTGAAGAACGAATAAAGAAAAATGTGGTGCATTTACACAATGGAGTACTCAGCAGGGAAAAAAAAACAATAAAATCTTGAAGTTCACAGACAAATAGATGGAACTAGAAGAAACCATCTTGAGTGAGGTAACCCAGACACAGAAAGGAAAACATTGTATGTCTTCACTCATAAATGGATTTTAGACATAGAAAAAAGGATAACTAGTCTACAATCCACAAACCCAGAGAAGCTAGGAAACAAGGAGGACCCTAAGAGAGACAATGGTCCCCCAGAGAAGGGGAAAAGGACAAGATCTACTAAGCAAATTAGGAGCACAGGGAGAGGGGGAGGGAGGGCAGAGAAAGAGGAGGGGATGAGGGACGAGAACATGAGGGATCAGGAAGGTTGAGTTGGGGAAAGAACAGAACAGATAAGGAGAGTAAGAAAAAAGATCCCTTAATAGAGGGAGCCATTATGGGTTTAAAGAGAAATATGGCATTAGGGAAATCTCCAGGGATCCACAAGGATGACCCCCAACTAAGAATCTAAGCAATAGTGGAGAGGCTACTTTAAATGCCATCAGCCAGTAGCTGATGGAAGCAGAAGCAGAGATCTAACCATGCTAAAACTATGGACTTCCAGTATTCCCATGAACCCTTACCCCCACTGCGGAATTACCCCAGGGTAAATATGGCTGTCTTATCACAGCCTCTTCACATGACCTCTCCTCAGTAAGTGATCATATAGAAGGAGGTTTTCTTATTATTTTAATGCCACCAAGTCTGTCATATCAGGACCCCCTCATCCTTACAACCTCATTTCCCCTCAATTACCTGTTAAAAGCCTATCTCCAAACTCAACACAGTGGAGCTCAGTGAAGGGATAGCACAGCTCAGTCCATCATCTATTAACTCACAAACCATTGTACTTTGTCCAGTTTCTTATGTGGATGTAAATCCTTCTCTTGTAATCTCATCTTATTTGGAAGTAGAAATCACAATGTCTTTTCAAAATGGACAATTTCATAACCCTCACTAGTAACTATACCTCCTTACCAATTCATTAACGAAATACTCATTAAAAAACTACTGTGAACTCAACAATCCTTGAAGTGAATTTTTATTTATCGCAACACTGTGGGCACGTGTATATATTTGTAAAATAGTGGCATTTGTATTTGTGTGCCATTATTTCTGTCTGGAACCAAAGGTTATCATGGGCTGTAAACACAGAGAACGCCTGTGACTCAGGGGTAGAAGGGCAGACGTGTTTACTTTTACTGTGCAAGCCTGGGAGCCTGGTGTTTGTGTCCAGACCTGCATAAAAGGGAAATGGTAAGGCATGAACATAAAATGGTTCTCTGACCTCTGCATGAGCCCAGTTCTCTTTCTTTCTCTCTCTCTCTCTCTCTCTCTCTATATATATATATATATATATATATATATATATATATGTCTCTCTCTCACACACACACTCTCTCACACACACACACAGACACATACACTCACACACAAACACATACACTCTCTCACACACACTTTCACACACAGACACACACACACACATTCTCTCTCACACACACACACATACTGAGTAACTTTTAAAAGAAAACTTATGAAAAGTTGTAAATACAGTTGCACAACTTGAATTCTACACACTTGTGTGTGGATTAAATGTGTTAGTGATTAATGCTACAGCGTCACGTTAAGGAAAGAAACAAAAGCACTTGTCCTTGAAGTCAATTAGCCAAGAGCAAGTCCAAATTTGATTTCTTGGCTCCATTCCCCCTTGTCTTCCATCTTCTGTCTGTTGCATGTGTGTGGGTCTGTCTGCCTAACGACTATCTTGTGAATTTGTCCCTGTGTCTGTCCCTGTATGTCTGTGTGACTGGCTGGCTTGCTGCATATCCGTGTCTAGCAAAGGGACTTGCTCTGCCTTTATAGTGAGCATCACATGGGGAAGGAATGGGATACTTTACAGAAACCTTCAACACAGTTTTACAAGGGACTGACCCAAACTGACCCAAATAACAAACATCAGTGTTTAGCAACCAATATCCAAATGGTGTGCTCAACAATTGTTGTGGGTTCATTTTATAAGTTGTCATCCGACCCCTATTCTTGCTGCGTTCAGCAAATGATTAGAACATGCATGCATTATCTGAGTCAGGGAAGAGCCTGTGACTTAAGATCACAGTTGTGCATTAGTTTCGGGTATAAAAGTTGATTAGCTAGAAAATCCAAGGCAAATAAGGTTGGTTGTTACATTGTTCTTTTAAAGGCAGGGTAGACAAAGGTCAGAGTACACAGAACAACAACAGCCTTGAGTCTCTAGAGACCTCAGGGTGTGTTAGCAACTCCAGCTGTGAGGTCCAGCAAAAGCTCCAGTGCCTTGGAATATAAGGGGTATTTTATAAACCTTTTTATATTTTTATAAATTAAAAAAACAGCCTACAAATCCACTGATGAGTCAGAGCAAGAGTGCGATCTAGAGTTCCTTCCTGGACCAGGTGTAGATTAAGAGGGGTTTCAGACCAGATAGATGACGTGGCCAGGGAGAACTTGTACATCAAGGCTTTTCAATCCCTTTCAGCATTCCCCACACAACTCCCAGCTGGATTCCAGCCCCAGGCCCGGCTCAAAACCACCTTCTTGTATCAAGTTCTGTTCAACTTTCATGCCCCAGCAAGCCGACTACAACTCAAATAACCTCTCCCTTACAAAAGTGCTCCTTGTTCGTAGCGTTCACCTGGTGATCGCCTTCAGCTACACACTCATATTCATCTTCAACACGTGGAGCTGTGGAGTTGTGCTGGTCAGTATGGTCTATCCCTGGAAGGACACAGAATGTGGCTCCTACCCTTCTGTGCACATGGGGTCTGTATGAACCTGCCCCCCCTGGCATGCTTACTGGGAAACAAAAGAAATGGCAAACACCTGTCTCTGGGAAGTATCCAGGCACTTTGAGAGCAGCTGGCATTTGAGGCACGTGAAGAAACCTCTCCTCTTATTGAACAGGCGGGAGCTGACCAGGTTTCCACAGTAGACCTATTTACATTCCACTCACTGCCTGGACCAAGTCTGCAGAACCAAGATTTCCAAGATGACATTTCGGCTACATCCGAAAGGGATGGGTGACCCTGGCTGTGATGACTCCTCGCTTGCATGGAAGAAAACAGTAAAGGGAGGATGGGGAGGGGAAATCCATTTAAGGTAGCTCTCCTCCAGTGTATGCTTTATGCCGATTAACTCCTCTAAAGCAGTGACCTGCTGGTCTCTTCAACATTCAGATTCACTATCTCAATGGTAACTCATTATTGTGATTTTTGTATTGAACATGACCCAGAAAATGATGTTTTAAAATTTCCTATTGGTCTGCCCAGTGATGACTGGGTTCTGCTAAAATGTAGCCATGCCGCTGAAAGTGAGTGAAACGGGGCTGTTAGGAGGCCAAAAACGTCACTCTGGGTGTCATGCTGCCATTTTCTCGCTTTTCTTTGTTCAAACAACTAATGTCTAAACAGTAACATTTTTGTACAAAAATTAAAATTAATAGATAGATATTTAAGCAAGCTACTGCCCATTTCCAACTTTCTCTCCCCCTTTCCAACATCATTGCAGTTTTATTGATCAACAACATTATACTGAGTATAAGGAGTATAAGATTGTACGTATGTATGTGTGTGTTTATGTATGTATGTGTGTATTGTGTGTATGTATGTGTGTGTGTATGTGTGTGTATGTGAGTATGTATGTCTGTGTTTATGTATGTGTGTATGTGTGTGTGTTTATGTATGTGTATGTATGTGTGTATGTGTGTGTATGTATATGTGTATGTCTGTATGTATGTGTGTATGTATGTGTGTATGTATGTATGTGTGTGTTTATGTATGTGTATGTGTGTGTATGTGTGTATGTATGTATGTCTGTGTTTATGTATGTGTGTATGTATGTATGTATGTGTGTGTTTATGTATGTGTATGTATGTGTGTGTGTGTATGTACATGTGTATGTCTGTATTTATGTGTGTATGTATGTGTGTATTTATGTATGTGTGTGTATGTATGTGTGTATGTATGTATGTGTGTGTTTATGTATGTGTATGTATGTGTGTATGTGTGTGTATGTATGTGTATATTTATGTATGTGTGTATGTATGCATGTATGCACTCACCTCTGTAACTAACAGCCCCATTGGCTTAGGATGTAGACTGCAAGCACAGGGTCTTCAGTGTGGATCCCTCATATCCACATAAAAGCTGAGCATGAATGTAACCCTGGCCCTGGGGAGGTAGAGACAGGCAGATCCTGCATCTGGCCAGAGTCAGTGAGCTCCAGCTCCACTTAAAGAGGGAAAACTCTGATATTGATCTCTGGCCCCAAAACCTGTACACCACCATCCACAGAGAAAAGAAACTGCTCTGTTCTTGAAGGAGAAAAAAAATCATTTGGGGAAATATACCATTTTTGCAAAATTGCTATGATGCATTTAATCATAATAGCTCCTTTCAGAGTGATGGCTGTGGTCAAATGCCATGCTAAACAAATTATACCATGAGGTGCCCATTTCTGAACTAGACATTATTATTCTTTTTTGGCCAACAAGAATACCATGCTTGGAGAGGAGACTTAGTTTTCCCAGGGTCACACAGTAGATCTGAGAACTAGGGTTCTAACCTGGCCGAGTTTCTGAGTATATATAACAGCACTATATAAAGGGCTCGCAAGACTGACTTGTCAAATGTATTCTTTGTGGCTGTTGATGTGGGTTCTCCATGTGGGCTTAGGGCCGAGGAGAGCAGTTCTGAGTGACACAAATGCACCCTTTAATGTTCAGTGGGCGGCCTGTAACATGAGTGTGGAGCAGGGAGTGGGGAGGGTGGAGGGGGACAGACGGACAGACAGGTGGGCAGGTGCACAGAGCAACAGACAGGCTGATGCGGGAGAGCGGCTTCGAGTCCCCCCACCCATCCTGACCTCCCTCCTGCAGCATCTGTTTAATGGCAAACAAATGAAAGCAACTATCTTACCTGTAAAGTTGATGTGAATAATAATAGCTACTTGGGGGAACAGTGGAGCGATCATTATCTTGATTGTAGGGATATTTCACAGGTGTATACACATGTCAAAATTTACAAATGCACTCTTTGTGGGTGCAGTTTGTTGTGTGCTAATTACACTTCAATAAAGCTATCAAAACAACAATTGCCATAGCCCAGGCATTATTAAGAAACATGAAGGACAGAGTTAATAAAGGCTTAGAAGTCCACGTGAAGGAAACTCGGTAAGAACTCTGCTGTTGGAAGATTTCTTCGGTGTTTACCTCCATCCACCCCTTCCCTTTTCCTTTCTCTTCCCTTCCTTCATCTTTTCTGACTTCCTTGTTCCTTCTTCTCCGTTCCTTTCTATTTTAACCAAAACCAGTATTTTGACTATAAAAATTCTGTTTTCTTTCAGGAAATGTTAGGTTCATTGAAGAGTAATTGAGAAAATAAACTTGCTCTTTTTTGGTTGCAGAAACTGGTGCTTTGGTGTGTGCATACCATGTGAAGTGCTGGCCATCACCAAGGGAATTAACATCACCATCTCATCACTCAGTCACCTATGCATGGTTCTGTGCAGTCAGAGCATTTACAGTCTGAAGCTCAAACGCACAACTCAGTACAATTACTTATCATCACTAAGCTGGACCTTGTGTTCCAGAACTTCATCTTCAAAAGTTCATACTCTGGCTAGCACGTCCCCAGCACCCAGCTACCCCAACCAAGCACCTGGCAACACCACCCTACCATCATTCCATGATATATGGCTCTTTTAGCATCCACATATGAGTAAGAAAGATCGTGAGTATTTGCCTTTTGGTACCTGCCTTCTTTCACTTGAAGCTCGTATGTGTATGTTGTTAAATGACAGAATTGGGGCTGGAGAGATGGCTCAGCAGTTAAGGGCATGCACTTGCCATGCAAAGGACCCAAGTCCGACTCTTAGCACCTACAGTGAACGGCTTAGAACACCTATAAATCCAGCTCTAGAGGGACAAACACTTCTGGCCTCCACAGATACCTGCCCTTACATGCAGATACCCCCCCCACACACACACACACTTTAAAATGATGAAAAAATACATATACCTTAAAGTTTACAAAATGAAAATAATAGAAATTCCTCCTTTTAAGGCAGAGGGAGATTCCATTTTGGAGTATACCATGTCTTGCCCAATTCATTTCTGATCCCACCGCTTCCCCTCTGTAAATAATGCTGCCAAGGAAATGAATGAATAGCTATTTCTTCGAGATGCTGATTTCATAGCCTCGGGCTGTCTGAGTAGCTCTGCTTCTAAGTTCTTGAGGAAAGTACTCACTGTTTTCCAACAATACACAGGGTTCCTCTCCACACCCTCAGCAAGATACCACTGGCAGGGTTTTGAAAATATCCCTTTGGGAGAATATTAGCCAAGGTCCTTGGTGTGCTTTTAACTAAGCTTTCATTTTCTTACTATTGAATTGAGTTCTGCATATAGTTTTCAAATAACACGGCTTTCATGTGACCCTGCCCTCAGTGGAGTCCCTGTGCTGTACAGAAACATTTCAGGGTTTTTTTTTTTTTTTTTTTTTTTTTTTTTTTTTTTTTTGGCTTATCTGTGAAGGGGAGTGGTGTGGCCTTCTTAGCCAAAACAGGACTCAGACCAAAATCAAGAATAGTTTCCCTACATTTTCTTCTCGGCCCTTTTTAATGTCCGATCTTTGCTTAACGCTTGCACCACCGGAGTTGATGTTAATGGGTGCAAGGCATGGGTCTTTTCCTTCTTCTGCACAAGGATGGCATCTTCCAGGTACCACTGACTTCTCAGTCTTTCCATCTTCCTGTTCCACTCTGTGTGCTTCGCACTACGAACAGACACACGCAGGGTTATTTCTGTGCTTTGTGTTTTGTTCATTGATCTACATGTACGTTTTTTATCTGGTCCTCACTGGTTGGGTTACTATAGTAACCGGATGTATATTGAAAGCAGACACTGAGATGCCTCCATCCTTTCTGTTGTTGCTGTCGTTTGGCTTGTTTCCTATTTTGAGTTGGAAATTCAGGGTCTTTTGTGGTTTGATATGAAATTTTAGGATTTCTTTTTCCCAGTTCAACAACACTGACATATTGACTGGAGTTGCAACTTGGGTTAGTATGGACATTTTACTGTACTCTATCTCCTAAGCAAATGTCCACTACGAAAACATTTATTTCTGTGTGGTTTCTAATTCATCTGAGAGGAGAAGCAGGTGACAGGGGATTGGGAAATGGTTCAAAAGCATAGTCCTTGGAAAGGCAGACAGTGATACTCAGTGATGATACTCAGAGAACAAACAGCCTCCTTCCTCTTGGCCACCTTGCTAATGCTCCTAGGATAAGACCCACAAAGCTCTTCTGGACTATTCCCCTCGGAAGCAGCCAGGAGGTCCTAGTAGAATTGTTTTTATTGACGAAATGCAGATTCCTTTGCACGGTAAGGAATCACAATGGAAAGTGGCCGCTGGTCCTAGTGTCCGCAAAAGCTGGTCTATGTGGAAAGCAAGCGCAAGCAATGTCCCCACAAATTCTCTGAGAGGGCCCAGGGGAGCAAGGGGCTCACACTGCATGTGACAAAGGTTGTGTGTGTCTTCATTCTGGTGTCCTCTGGGTTTTGCTGTGGACATAGCTCACTTTCTGTTGGGCATAGACGAAGTCCCAGGAGCATGTCACACCAGCCATTGTCTGTCCTCCTGGCAATAAATCAAAGCATGAAGGCCTGATTTTTCTCTAATTGATTTAGGCCTGCGCCTGGACTGCCGCCATTTCATATTCTCAGCAAGCTATTTCATTCATGACAAATGACCTGGGTGCCTGGACAGGAAGTGTCCTGGTGGGAAGGGCTCGATGGTTAGGGAGGCTGGGGAAATAAAAGTGCTTTTTCTCTGGTTCAAATGCAATTTGGCTAATGGAGACAACAAGTCCAAATCTGCTCACCAGGGAGGAGTCACCCACCCACCCACCCATCAGCCATCATTGCAGCAGCTTCCTTCTAGAAGAGCCCATTTCAGCATTGTTTGCCAGCAACACTTCCTTTGTTATGTCTTTGCAGCTTGGAGTTAACCATGCCCAGCCCAGAACTAGCTAAAACCAGAGGAGTTAAAAGTGGATGGGTGTAGTAGGTTAAGGTTAAAGGCCCTTCCAGAGCATTCCTTCTCCCAGGTAAATGGTTCTGCTCAACCATTCGTGTGTATGAATCAAAGCAATGGCTTTTATTATCAGCCCACGTTCCCACACTGTCCAGTGCCCCTGTGTTATTCCCATCATCCGATAAGGTGTCGATGTGACTTTGAAACCAAGATTCTGCCCATGCTACCTGTCACAGAAGCCAATGAACAGAGAAAGGAGTTGAATGTTAAAGCTGTGTTTTATTCAACCGCCCACAGCCTGAGAACACAATCGGTGAAAATCCTTAAACTCTGTCTTACCAGTGTGAACTGAAGTTTCAGACAAAACTACTCTACCAGGTCCACGGGGTAATAGAGAGTGGGATGTTACAAGTTGGGTGGTAGAACTGTGCTAGCTGTCTCGTCCCCTTGACTGCCATGTTTGCTCACCCTCTTGTGTGAACTCCCACCCTGTGGCTGTTAGAAAATCCATTTGGGAGGCTAGAGAGATGGCTCAGCGGATGAACAAAGAGACCCTTAGCGTCTGAGTGCCATCAGCTATATCTACAGCCTTTACCAGAGGTCTCCTAGCTTCCCTGTAGTCCCCACCTGATGCTTCCACCAGGGTGTTTGAAAAGAGCCTTGGTTTACAAATTGTTCTGTTCTGGTCCTATAAAATTCTCGTGCGCCTGTCACCATTCAGAACACAGGACTAGAACAATCTGAATCTGGGCCCCCAGGCCACAGTCATTCCCATTTGGCTCTAGAATGAACTCTTCCCCTCTGGAGGGAGACCTGTGTTTTCTGTGTTGAGCCGATCATCTTCAGCCAGTGGATTGCATGAGAACCGGAAGCTAAGGATGGCAGCCATTACAAACGTCAGTCTCAGCCCTCTGATCACAAGGTCAGTCTCGGTGTCCTGGCCCTCCATCATCTCCTCTCCTCTCTGTGGAGAGAAGTTTCCCATAAACCAAGGCCATTAAACTCCACATTCCTCCTGGGTCCACGTTTGGATTAATCTATATCAGAGGTTAACTCGGGAACTAAGAGATGACCCTGTGGGTAAAGCGCTTGTATAAGAATGGGGTTCTGAGTTCAGATCCCTGGAACCCATGTAAAAAGACCAACATGGCAGCACACGCCTACAATTCCTGGGAAACAGAGACAGGAAGGTGCCAGGGCCTCACTGACTAGCTAGTGTAGCCAATTGTGTGTTCTAGGTCAACGAGAGACCCTGTGTCGGAAATGAATCTAAAGCAGTACTCAATGTAAGACAGCACAAGCCACACCCCACACAGAGGTGAATTCATAACGAAGAAACCATTAGCAGAGAGTTCCTTTAGAGATACCTTACAAAATGAAGTACAAACATGTCCTTGTGCTGTGGAATACAGCGTGTCCCTATTTGTCCCCTGTATCAGCTTATCTTTTCAAAGGCCTCATTGGTTGGAAGCTTGGATATCAGTGTGGCAGTGGGCTTGGTGGGACCTTTAGCAGTGGAGCCCACCAGATGTTACAGTCCTTTGTGAATGGACTCACCCAGCGATTACAGAAACGGATTCGTTCCCAGGAGGGGGTGGTATAAGTTAACTCCACCCTACACTTTGGCTGCTTCTGCCCTACTCTGCTTTTCTAACTCAGTGTGATGTGTCCTCAGGGCACTGAGGAACCAGAACTTTCTGTTTAGAACCTCCAGCTTCCAGAATCACGTCACCCAAGGCTTTTTATAAGTCACACAGCCTCGTGTGTTTTATTGTAGCGACACGAAACAGATCAAGACAGCCTCATCTCTCTTTCCTCCAAATCTGTTTCAGATGGCCATGCTGTATCTTTGCTTGTCCCTGACAAAAATCCCATTGGACTCCTTGCTGCCCTGGGGCCAGGCCATCTGTCCACTCTCCTCAGTACACAGAACCCTTCTGCAGAAGCACTCCAAATGACTCTTTTACTGACGATGACCATTTGGCATCACCTGGCGGAGCTTTTTATTTTCCTTTTATTGAACTGAACTTATTCACAGTAGAGGCTTATATCTCAAGTCTCCTGGATCTTAACAAGCTATTTCAATTGCCCTGGAGTCCCTGTCCCTTCCTCTGGCTCCCCCTGACCTGCTTTCCATCATGGAAGCAATCTCGCCTCAGGTAGAATTTTACATAAGTGGAATTAACACTATAAAGAAGAATGAGAAACTTAGCTTCCTTCGCTTGGCACAATTTTTGCTTACTTTCTCTTTTTGTTTGCTTTTCTGTTTTTTGTTGTGTTTCCTTCCTGGTTAATTGATGGGTTGATTGTACTGAAGATGGAACTTAGACCTCAGGGGGTTACCACACTCTAGGCAAGCGCTCCAGCTGCGACCTCCTCCATCCTCGACCACCTTTCATTTGAGACCAGAGATCCATAAGTGATATGGGCTGACTTTGAATTTGTGATCTTCCTGCCTCAGCATCCCAAGCATTGGATTATAAACCAGGGTCACCAGGCCAGGCTTTGTTGCTTCTGAGATTAATAGTTTGTTCCTTTTTGCTGGTGAGTAACATTTCATCCCATACAGTTCTTTCTTTGTTCTGCTGATGGGCACACAAGATGTTTTAGGTTGGAGACTTTACATGAATCTGCTACAAATACTTTTTCTTTCTTCCTTTCAGATAAACACTTAGACCATAGGTTAGACATTTGCAAAACTTTTAGCAATGTGCTAAACATGCCAAGTGGTTGGCTCATGCTTGCAATCCTAGCATTCCACGTTTACAAGCCTAGCATTCAGAAGGAGGATGTTCTTGTGAGTTTGAGGCTAGCCTGAGCAAATGAAAGGATGCTTTTTCATAGCAGCACACAAATCAGCAAACAAGAAGTGGAGGAGAAAGAAGATGGGGATGAGAGGAAAACAAAGGGAGGAGGAAGAGTAGGGCAAAGGAAAGTACCAAGCTTGATGTCCCCCATAGCAAGAATGCCCTGCATCCAGCGTTCTCTCCTGTAGCCTCCTAGAGCTAAAGCCTGTGTGGGGTTTAGCTGCATGGCTCTCCTGAAGGATGCTGTGTGGCTTGCCATGTGCCTACTGCTGCACACGACCTTTCCAGAAACGTTTGAGTTATTTGCCCATTTTTATTGTTGTTGTATGCTTTATTGTTGCAATGTAATTCTTTGTATAAGTACCAGACATTTGTCACTATGTGAATTGTGGGTTATTTTTCCAATCTCTGCATTTCCTATATCCATTTTTATAGTGTTTTTAATTCACTTTTTTATTTCGACAGTTTAATTTATCCATGTTTCTTCTCTAGTGATTTGTGGGACCTATGTCCCACAGGAAATATGTGACTTATAATAAGAAGATCCTATATTGAGACCAGTGGCTTTACCATCTTACTTTTATTAAAAGTATTTATTTTACATCCCAACTGCAGTTTCCCTTCCATTCCCCCAACGCCCCCCCACTTCCCCTCTGCTCCCCACCATCTACTCTTCTGTTTCTGTGCAGGCCTCCCATAGATATCAACCAAACATGGCGTACCAAGCTGCAGTAAGACTAAGCAGCTCCCCTTCTATTAAGGCCGGACAAGGTGACCCAGAATGAGAACTGGATTCCCAAAAACCACTAAAGGTGTCAGAGAAAATCCCTGTTCCCAGTGAGCCCAGCAAGAAGACCAAGTTACACAACCGTCACTTATATGCAGAGGCCCTAGGTCAGTCCGTCAGGCTCCCTGGTTGTTGGTTCAGACACTGTAAGCTCCTGTGAGCCTCAGTTAGTTGATTCTGTGGATTTTCTTGTGATGTCCTTGACCTCTCTGGCTCCTGCAAATTCTTCTTCTCTTTCCTCAGCAGGATTCCCTGAGCTCTATCTAATATTTAGCTATGGGTCTTGGCATTCCTTACTGGATGAAACCTCTGATGACTAAAAAAAGAGAAAAAAAAGCGATGTAATGATACCTAATTGATACCTAATGAAATTCTCCTATACTCATAGATTAATGTATACCCCAGCTGCCATCCAAGAGGCAATATCTTTTTTTTTTTTCTGTAGGTCTGTGATTTGCCTTCAAACATTTTTTTTTTGTTTGTTTGTTTTTTGAGTCGGGGTTTCACTGTGTAACAGTCTGGGCTGCCCTGTAACTAGCTCTATAGACCAGGCTTGCCTGAAACTCACAGAGATCTGCATGCCTTTGCCTCCTAAGTGCTGAGATGAAAAGTATGCATGCCCACTGCCAGGCCATCAATCAATTTTTGTAGATGGTAGGAGATAGTTGGTTTCTTTATTCTTTGAATACGCATTTCATTATATCAACCCAGTTTGTTGAGAGTTTTTTAATCAAATTCTTTTTGACAACATAATACTTTTAGTCAAGGCATTTTGATCACATGTAGGACCCTGCATGGACCCCCAAGGCACCTTGAGCAATCCTGAAGCTGTTGGCTGGAACATCTTGTCCCCCGGGGTTGTTATTGGTACTCTTCCTGTTTTGCTAACACACATCAGCTGGGGAGGAGCGAAGCCTGAAAACCCTGTTATTTTCTACTGTGCTGTGAGTCAGTATATAAGCCCACTCCTTCCTCTCAATAAATGGCATTCGGCATTCAGCATTTCGACATTGCTGTTGAATGAATGATCCACTGTCTTGTCTCTTAGTTCAATCTCTAGGCCTTCGACCAATTAGTGGAGCAGATCGTAGCGCGGGCACTACAGTCACATTCACCCCTCAGACCCTCATACTGTACCCACTCCCGAGTTAGCATCTGGGTGTTCATAACTGCGTTAGTCATGTCTTATTCATAAGATACTGCCTTGTCACTCTTCCCCATCTTGGGGCTCCCCCAGTCTCAGAGGCAGTGGCATGGGTGTCCTATTTGGGGCCAAACACTCAGCACTTTGACCATTATGAGACTCTGTTTGCCATCACCCACTACCAAACGGGACTTTTTTCTGACCAGCACTGAGGTCTGCACTAGCTTGTGGTATAAACATATATTTGGAAGGCAAACCTCAATAGTAGTAGAGACTTATGGCTGTGACCTCCTTAACTATAGGGTTTTTCTTTCCTTTTCTTTTCTTTTCTTTTGGAGTCAGCTAGATCTACGATTGCCCAACCCCCACCCAACCACACCCTTCTGGGGACTTGGATGATGCCTGTGGCATATGGTACCACTGAAGACCATGCAGAAGTCTGTAGTGGTGACACCAGGGTCCTTGATGCCTCCGTGGGCCACAGCTAGGCACTGCTGCAGCCAGGGTCCGTGTTGCTGTCCAAGGTCTTTCCTTGTACCTATAGGGCTTCTCTTTCTACCATGGGTCCCAGGAATGGAACTCAAGTCATCAGGCCTATGTAGTGAGTGGTTTTACCCACTGAGCCATCTTAACTGCCCAACATAAGCTTTCAACCAGTCTACAGTAGCAGGCTTATATTCTCTTCTGTGGCGATGGCCTCAGATTCAATCAGGAAGCTGTTGGCATCCCCACAGCTTTCATGTCACGGGTGCACTGGTGGGCATATTGGTCCAGGAAGTTCAGTTTTGTAGCAGGCAGGGTCTACAGCCTGATGTGATTGTTGACGGCTTGTTCTCCTCCATCAGCCTGTACAGCATCTCCGGGTACTATGAATGCTAGCCAATAGGCAGCAAGCCTCCCTGGGTTGTCCCCGGATCCCCCTGCTCCTGTGTCCTGTCCCCATCGAGAGCACCCTTGGAGCTCTGATACACCCCCACCCATCCCCACCGCAAGCCTGCCTCCCCTGCCCTGTGCCCTACCCTGCCCACTGTCCCTGGTTGAGCACTGGAGCAGAGGGTGAAGCTAACAGTCCACGCAACTTCGGGGGACTTCTTGGAGCGACTCTGAACACAAGAGGCCTGCCTATCCATGCGGGACCACCCATAATTTCCACCTGCTTGGTCTCCAACCCACACCGCTGGTCCTCTGATGGAGTCCCGGGCCCCTCCCAGAGATCTGCCTATCTCTGCAGGACCACTCTGAGTTCCTGCAGGCATCTTCTACTGTATCCTGATCGCTGACCCCACCCCCAGGCCCCTGTCTGTGGAGAGACCTCCTAGAGAGCTTGGACCACCCAGAGCTACAGATATTGAACCTCTGACCCACATAAGCCCACCGGGGAAGTACCATAGAGAGAGGAGGAGACCCCACCAACACCTACTGGAAGAAGCTATGGGAAGATGGCAATACAAGAAAACACCTAACAACAGAAAGACAAGCATGATACCACCAGAATCTAGGGAATATACACCAACTAGAACAGAACACAACAACAAAGCAGAGGAAGCAGAAGGGAATGACTTAAAAATTACTGTCATAAAAAATGATAGAGGCCCTCAAAGAAGATGTGAGAAAATCCCTTAAAGAAATGGAAGAAAAAACAAACAAAAAAAGTGGAAGAAATGAACAAATTCCTTAAGGAAAGTAAAGAAAGTACAGAAAGCCAAGAAAAAACAATTAAGCAGGTGAAGGAAACGGTTCAAAACGTGAAAACTGAAATAGAGAAAATAAAGGCAACACAAACTGAAGGAATGCTGGAAATAGAAAAACTGGGCAAAATATCGGGAACTACAGACGCAAGCGTAACCAACAGAATTCAAAAGATGGAAGAGAGAATCTCAAAACTTCTTTCTGAAGTTTTGTTGTTTGGTTTTTGAAGCACTATTAACTGACAAAGTTCTCAAGTCTGGGCTTTATAAAAGCATGTTGTTTAGCAATGTGAGAAATAGATCCCCAAAACAAAAAATAAGAACATATTTCCCCTTTACATCTCATTGGTTTTAAATACGTTGTTGAAAGCCTCATTTTTAAAAATCGATTGGTTGATTCATTGACTCTATGTGTCTTTTATTTTCTTATTTCTAGACGTGACAATTGGTAAAAGTTCTATACATATAACATTCAGATAGATACTACTATGTCATGATATAAATAACTTCACCCTGTGTTAGTAATATTCTAAAGTTTAAGATATAAAGTATATTACATATTATGTAAATCTGTGTTGGGATGGTCAGGTCTTGCTGGTGTAAAGTTCCTAGACTCTGATGGCATCATATTGGTTTTCCTGTTGTTGAATGTGTTCTTATATTGTCATCTTCCCATCCTTTCTTCCCGTGGATGCAGGTGGGGGTTTCTTCCTCTCCTGGTGGGCACGGGTCTGAGGTTCTCTTCCGGTCGGTGCCAGCAGGTCCAATACTCCAATGGGTCTCACGGTAGATGCAGACAGGTCTGAGACACTCCCTCTCCCCGTGAACGGAGGCGGGACTAGCATCTCAGTGTCGCAGACTCTGGATGGTGTGGTTTGCCTGGGGTGAGTGGACATGCCCACAGTCTCCAGGCCAGGAGATCCCAAAGAGGGCAAGCAGAAGGTGCCCGCACTCGCCAACTGTATGTGTATTTTACATCATGTATCTTGATCCCTTTCATTTCCCTTCACATCTGCCCTCTGTCCCTGCATACCCCCCAAATAAAACAATATTGAATAGAAAAAAGCAAAAAAATAATAATAAATAAAACTAAAAAAGAAAAAAACTTTAAAAGTCTCATCTTGAAAGCTGCAGTGTGGCACCACGAGTCACGCCTTTGTCCACGTCTTTACATGTAAGGTCATTGCAAAGAGCCATGGGTCTGCTTGTATGTGCCTGGTTTTTACCACACTATTGATGCTGGGAGCTCACTTGGGCCCCTCCTGGACATCCTGTTGTTGCCCCGTGTTGTGGAGATCCTCCCTATTTGGGCCTGAAGATTAGGTTTCTTCACGTCCTCCAGCAAGTCATAGATAGGGTGGATAATGGAGCGAGGCAAGCCATATCCTTGGGTTTGGGCAGATGTACAGGGTTGATCCAACAGATGTGAACTGGAGAGAGCTCTCCTATGCTCACAATTTCGGGTTTGGCTCCTGCCCTAACAAGGTGGGCTCTGTTGTGCCTCCCCTCCCTGATGAGGTGTAGGGCCTGCTCTGCTGAGCGCTGCAGCTGGCGGTGGTCAGGGGTAGTGCTCCCACTCTTTGATCACAGGGCCAGCTCTCTATTCCGCCATAAGACAGATGAGAAATGGGGCCATCTCTTCTATATGCTCCCTGGTCACATGCCTTGCAGGGTGGAGTCCCGTCGGGGGACAGGGGTTAGGATGCCCCCCATCCACGGCTCAAAAGTCTCATTCGAAGATGGGAGCCTGTTCCCCATTATGCTCATGTTTCAGGGCAGTTACATAAGTTATGGTGGTCACTGAGAGGCCGATCTCAGAGCCTGAGAGATGTCACTGGGGAGGAGGAGCTCCCCAGTGTCACCTTCGGATGTGGCAGGCCTGAGTGACAGTTTGAAAGACTGGGTTATAGGAAAGATACTGTATGTAATTTGTTCAGTTTTCTTGTGAGGGGTTTCATCACAGTACAGAGAGTCCTACAATGGATAGTCCCTGCAGCCACTTGCAAATGACCAAAACCAGGTGTTGGTGCTATGTGCATCTTTTTCAGAGAGTGGGAGGGGTTTCTGAAGTGAGACCTCATAATACCTACCTAGTCTGAAGTACTACTCCAAGCAGGGTTTGTGCAAAATCTATTTCTATGTCTTACAGCCTCTGTGTGATCCTGTCAGGCCTGGAACTCTCAAGTCTTCAAGGTGCTTGAGCAACGCTGTGTGTGAAAGCAAATGCATGCTCATACAAACACACTCATACACAGAGAAGGGTGAGGAGGGAGGCACTTTTAATGGCTAGAAGAATGATTCTCATGAGCTAGAATGGGTGTCCCACACTTTCCCTGGTTCTGCACTCTTCCTTCTTCTCCCAGAACTGACTCTCCAAGGAGACGGTGAATAAAAATACCTAAGATTTGCTGGGCACTGATGCTGTGCCAGGCCCGTGCTGGCTGGGACTTTATGGTGCTGGTTATTGTCACAGTTCTTAAAGAAAGAGCTCCTGGGTTCTCACGCCACCTAGAAAAGAGGACCTAGGAGGGAGGTGAGGACAGCCGCCAGCCACCGCACGGATAGCTTGTTCATAGCTGTGGAGGGAACTGTCAGGTTTGCAGTTTTGCTGGGATCCTGCAGTCTAGACTCCAGAGCAAGCTCTGGGCTATGCCCTCAGGTCTTTCCTCGCATCTTTTAGCTAGCTCAAACCACAAGTTAAGCAGAGGTGTCCCCTCTCTTTGTCTCCCACCCACCCCTCCACCCCCCGCAAAAATGACTGACAACCTCCAAAGCTGCAGCAGCAACACACGCTTTAAGGCTGGACTGATGTCAGGGTCGTTCCTGCTGTTTAAACTGGAATGGTTTTGAAAACGTGTTCCCTTCATTGAACTCGATTTTGTGGTCAAAGAACACCATTTCCATTTTACCTGCCTGCGTAGCAGACAAAATCAATTTCCGTCTATCTGGAAAAAAAAAAAAAATGGCAAGTCTCTTTGGGAAACAAAAATAAAATGTCTGTGGTTTCGTGTTAATATCACCACCAGCAGAGACGACCACCGAAGGGAAGAAAATCCCAAGTGAGGGGACAAACAGCAAATGCAGGAACGAAGCTGGACCCCCTGCACCCTCTGACTCTCTCTGCCTGTTTTGCTTTCTTTTCATTGCAGGAAGAAGAACGCTGCATCTGATTTATAGATTTGTTTTCTAGCTCCCGGGATATTTACCCATTAAAGAAAAGACAAAGCTAACTGCCGAAACGCCTACAAAGATCTAGTCCTGCCCCTCCAAGGTGTAGGTTTTTTTCAGGACCAGTCTCAGGATCACTGCCGGTGGCCCGAATGTATCCCTCCTCCCGATAGATATCCTTGAGAGTAACCTGAGACTTTGAAACCATCGAATTAGAGAAACAGATGGATGATGAGTGCAAAGGACAGTGCTTAGTTTCCAGGCAACCCCAGGCCTTTTCCAAAGCCCCAAGGCCACAGGGCACCTTCACTAGGGTTCTGAGCACCTGCCGCGTGTTGGCCCAGGCTCCCAGTTTCTCCACTGTGGCAAACCCACTCTTCTGTTTGCTTTTCTTCCTGCTAAGTACAGGTTTTATTTTCCGTCTACCTCACCAGCTGCCCAAGCCCAACCAAACAGCACTCCTGAATTTCTTCACACCTCTGACCCTGGAGAAATGCCTCGGATGCAGCCACCATCTGGGGGATCCATTTCCTTCATCTGGCTTGCAAACGCTGTCAGAAGGCCTCTGAAAGCAGCCATTGGACACCGCGCTGTGACCGCTTTTCTGCAGACACGGAGATTTTCCATTTTAATGGTGGCTCCTTGGTTTGGGATCAGAAATTCACATTTGAACATCCAAACTGGCAATTTTAGAATGCAGACCTGCCTATTTTCAGGGGCTTATCTGGGAGAGTTCAAGTACTGAATCTGTTACTGCCCCTTTTGAAATTTTCTGACAATATGACGAGAGCCGCAACACAGGTGGTTAGTCTTGATATCCTGTGTTTTCAGTTGCCTATATAGACTACCTTGACCCCTCTAAAGTTAATCAGAGAAGGCCTGCCCATAGAGTGACAGTGTGTGAAGGAGAGCCCTTGAAGGGTGATGTACATTGTACCTCAAAATCCCCTACGAAACTTAATCCCAGTGCAACAGGACTAAAACCTGACCCCATCACCGCCAGCTGCTGTGTGTCTGGGGAGCTGTCCTACCTCACTGCTGAGATGCTGTCCAGGGTAGACTTCCCATCCCACCACCTCCTGCCTCCTCCGCACAGGGAAGAAAATGTTGTTTTAACTAAATCTCTATCTTTTTCCTTTAACAATTGAGAGCCAGATGCTGGGGTGAAACTGGCCGGCTCAGAGAGGCAGAGATACCCCACCCTTCTATTTCCTGTGCCCTCCCTGTCTCTCTCTGACTTTCCTACACTCTCTATGGTTACTTCCAGTCAACTTGTTGCTTGCTCCGCCTTGATCTTATTTAAATAATGGGTCTTCCCTTTTCTCCTTGATCTCTAGCACCCATCACAATACATGCATGCCTCCTGTCCTTCACAGGAGCACACATATGTCTTATCCACTCAAAGGAGACTGGAGTGTGCGAAAGACTGAACAAAGATGATCTCGCCTCAAATTACATTGTCTCAGCTGGATGTGGTGATGCATACATCTAATCCTGGCGCTGAAAGAGAGAACCAGGAGTTCATAATCTTCCCCAGCTGCAAAGTAAATCCAAGGCCAGCCTGGGCTATGTGAGAAACCATCTCAAACAAACAAATGTATAAACAACAAGCCTCTGTTTCTTTCTAGCCATGGGATCCTGGAAGAGCAATGTACACCCATTAAGCCTTACTGTTTTTATCACTAAAATGGGATGAATATGAACTTCTAAAGTTTGCAACAAGCTTTACCAAGATAATGTAGCAGTTAGCTCAGGCCCAGACCAGGACTTGTCTGTATATACTTGTTTCGTCATTCTTACTTTCCCTTTTGTGTAGTCAACTTTTCATTGCTGTGACAAAACACTGGAGAAAATCGGTTTAGAAGCAGCAAAGTTTTTAGACTCACACACAGCTTTGGAGGTGTCAGTGCGTGGCTGTTTGGTTATGTCATTCTGAACATGGGCTGCACAGCACATCCAGGTGAAGGATGGGATGAGAAAGATGCTCTCCTATGATAACCAAAATGAAGAGGAAGGCACCAACCAGAGCCTCAATGGCCTCTCCCAGAGCACACCCCAAAGACCTAACTTACTCTGAGGCCGTGCCATCTTTTAAGGGTCCCTTGCATCCCCGAAGCCCTACAGCTGGTGGCCATGCCCTTAGCACGTGGGGGCCATTTCAGATCTAAAGACCAGTTACTCTAGTTATTCAGCATCTTCTGGTCAGCCTCACTCTGCCCCATCAGAGTTGCTGTTTTTCTAGCCTGAGTTACCGAGTGCTTTTTTAGAAGCTGATCCTCGCTTCCCTTTGTTTCACCGCCAGCTTCCTGTCATCTATGTGAGCACTCAAGAGTTCGTCCCTGCCACCACTAGCAACCACTGCATTCGCCATCGAAGTTCCCTCTCTCCAATGACAGCTATCTGATTGCTCCAACACCACCTGGGAAGGCAGAGAGTCTCACCGCTGAGGTTACGTCTTGAATAACCCAGGACACTCCTCACACCAGCCATGCGCTCAGTCTCTATTTCTTGTTTCTGACTTCCTTGGTGTACTGGCCTCCTTCTCCTGCTACAGGCAGCTTATTGCAATGGTGAGAGAAGCTTCTAGAAGCCCCAGGTTCACATCCTCCCAACACAGTGACCTCCATTCAAAGAGAGGATATCACTCTCAGAGTCTATATGTCAGCTTGTTCTTTCTTTCTTTCTTTTTTAGTTGAATTTCTGAGTTTACTCCTCTGTATGCCATGACCAGGCCCTTCACCAGGGTTTTCTGGCCACCAGGATTTGCCCCTTTTAACCTGCCCTAGACTCGATAGCAGTAGCAACGGTGTCTCCCTCTGACTTCTGAGACTTAGAACTGCTTTTCCCACACTTAGGAGCCTATGAGCTCCCAAGCCCCACTAGAATGAAATGTTCAGATGAGATATGGCAGTCTGAAGCCCTTGGCCATACTTATAGCTTTCCCTGCACTAGTTCAGAGATTTTCACTGAAGACCCAATTCCCCTCAACTATTAGGCTGGCAACTCCAACCTGCACTTATAATGTCCCTTCTGTTTCCTCTTTTCATGTCCTCTGATAAGGTGTCCATCTCAAAGAGGGTCCACTCCAATAAAAGGAGGTTCTAGTTTGATATGTGTTGGGCAAGGACTCCTATGAATGTGACCCGATTAACCCCATCACCCCAAGAGTAACCTTCCATGTGAGTTGAGTCTACCTAGTTGACTTCCACAGTCACACTGGTTACAAATGACTTGACTTGCCTGTGAATTTTAGGAAGTCATTGTTTCTTATCACTGCATAATATTCTATTGTGTAAATATACCACATGCTCTAGATTTCTAGGTTGTTTCCAAGATCTGGCTGTTATGAATAATGTTGGTATGAACATGGTTGAGCAAATGTCCTTGTGGTGTGAATGTGCCTCCTTTGGGTATATGCCCAACAGTGGTGTTGCAGGGTCTTGAGGTAGGTTGATCACAAATTTTCTGTGAAATTGCCATACTGATTTCCACAGCAGCTGTACAAGTTTGCATTCCCACCAGCAATGGAGAAATGTTCCCCTTTTCTCCACATCCTTTCCAGCATAAGCTGTCATTGGTGTTTTTGATCCTAGCCATTCTGATCGGTGTAAGATGGGATCTCAGAGTGGTTTTGATTTGCATTTCCCTGATGACTAAGGATGTTGAGCATTTCCTTGAGTGTCTTTCCACCATTTGAGATTGTTCTATTGAGAATTCTTTTTTGCTCTGTACTCCATTTTTTTAATTGGATTGTTTGGTAGTTTGGTGTCTAGTTTCTTGAGTTCTTTGTGTATTTTGGAGATCAGCCCTCTGTCAGATGTGGGATTGGTAAAGATCTTTTCCCGTTCTGTAGGGAGCCATTTTGTCTTGTTGACCATGTTCTTTGCTTTACAGAAGCTTCTCAGTTTCAGGTGGTCCCATTTATTCATTGTTGCTCTCCGAGTCTATACTACTGGTGTTCTGTTTAGGAAGTGGTCTCTTGTGCCTATGCATTCATGTGTATTTCCCACATTCTCTTCTATGAGATTCAGTGTGGATGGATTTATATTGAGGTCTTTGCTCCTTTGGACTTGAGTTTTGTGCATGGTAATAGATATGGATCTATTTCATTCTTCTACATGTTGACAGCCAGTTATACCAGCACCATTTGCTGATTATGTTTTCTTTTTTCCATTTTATATTTTTAGCTTTTGTCAAAAAATTATGTGTTCATAGGAATGTGGGTTGATATTAGGGTCTTTGATTGGATTCCATCAGCCTACCTGTCTGTTTTTATGCCAATACCAAGCTGCTTTTATTACTGTAGCTCTATAGTGGAGCATGAAGTCAGGGAAACATCCTGAGTGAAGTAACCAGAAGGACAAATATAGTATGTACTCACACATAAATGAATACCAGACATAAAGCAAAAGATACTCAGCCTACAATCCACAACCCTAGAGAAGTTAGAATCCTCTTCTAGAAACAGATGGAAGCAGATGCAGAAATCCATAACTAACTATTGTGCCAAGCTCCTGGAGTGAGGGAAGAGTGAAAATATGAACAAAAGATCATGAAGGGGAAACCCACAGAATCAGCTGACCCTAGCTAGTGAGAGATCACTGACTCAGATCTGACAAGTTGGGATCCTGCATAAGACCAAACTAGGCTCCCTTAATATAGGTGACAATGGTGTGACTGGGACAATATATGAGGCCACTGGCAGTGGGTCCAAGGTCTAACACTAATGCACAAACTGACTCAGTGGAGCCCATTCTGTATGGAGATATGCCTTGTCCAGCCTAGACACAGGGGTGAGGGGGTGGGGAGATGTCTTTGTCCTGCCTCAACCAGATGATGGGACAGACATAGTAGACTTCCTAGGAGAGGCCTTACCCTCTCCAAGGAGCAGATGGGAGGGAGGGAGAACTGGGATTGGGATGTAAAAAGTAAATTAATAAATTTTTTTTAAAAGAAGTGACTTCAAAGGACACAGGGATGCATGTGAAGTCTTTACTTCACAATGGAAGTATTTATTACATGTGTGCTTGCACACACAGTCCCAGACCACACCCACCTTCTACCGACTGAAGCTGGGGCCCTTCAAGAAAAATGTTTCTCATGTAAGTATCAATGTCCCACCATGTTGTATAGAGTTTCTTCTTCTTTTCTTTCTTTTCTCATTTTGAATGCTTTGTATCTCACCCATACCTGCAGGAAGTCTATCACTGAGATGCATTCCTAGCTCTGCTTTTACACTGTATCTTGAGACAGGATGCACTAAGTTGACCAATTGGCCTGGACTTGGGCTGGGTTCAGGTTGGCTTTTAACTTGGTTCCTGTTAACTGTGATAAAGTCCATGACCATAGTAACTTGGCAGAGGTGGCGGAGGTGATGCTCAGAACTAATGGGCCATTGTTTGGAAGCTTGGGAGAAGATGCTGAGAACAAGGCAGTAAGCATCACCCCACAGCCTCCACCAGTCCCTGCTCCCAGATCCTGCCTGAGTCCCTGCAGGGCTGCAGACTGGGAGAGGAACTAACCCTTTCCTCCCCGCGCTGATATTAGTAATGGTGCTTTATCACAGCAAGAGAAACAAAACGCAAGCCCACCTCTGCCTTCCTCTCCCACCTCTACCCTAGACTTTGACCAGGGTGTGTGGACTCCTTCCTAGAAGCACAAAAACCCTCTCAGCCTAAGAAAGGCACCCACCTCCAGAGAATGCCTCACTTCTTTTTGTAAATAAAAGATCCCGGATCTGAAAAAATGGGACTTTTGAGCCAACAACTTGCTCACGCCACACCTTGTAGGCTCTGTGGTCCACTTTCATGAAGCTACAGTTCGATACTGCTGTTCGGGTGTCATGTTAGTTCTTCACAGAGACACAAAGAACAGGGACACAGTCTCGCAGAAGATGCCCTCCTGTGACCAAATGGCCCTTTCTTCTCCATAGCAAGGCTGAAACTTTACATTACAAACAAGGCCACACATGTTTTAAATCCACAATAATGTCAACAGATCTCAGGAAAATGGCTAGCAGACCAAAAGGAATAAAGAAGGGGCTCCCCAGTGGCCTGCACTAGAGTGTCCCATCACCGGACAGTGTCAAGACACTAACCATATCTACTAACCCTCTTTTCCAGGAGTTAGTGGTACTTGGTAGGCTTGTCTAGATAAGGTGGGTGCAAGGACAAGCAGGACACTGCCTTTAGGATCCTGGCCTGGCCACTGACACACTAGCAAGCCAAGGACTTCTCTGACTTCTCCAAAGATGTTGAAAGCTGTGAATGTAAACGTGCTTTAGACTATGAGGAGACTTCGCACTCACCAAATTTGAAGCAGGACTTCCCATTATTTTAGAAAACCAACTGCAAGCTGATGAAATGTTTTTAATCCAAAGAACATATATATTTTTAAATCTCATTTAAATATGTATTACATATATATGTATATATACATACATATATATATGTATTATTGAATATTGAAATGATGGCACCTAGTTTGTCCTGCTGAGTACAGTCGGATTTTTGCCTGTTTGTTTCTGCTTTAGGATTTCAGTGAAGCTGGTACCTTGAGCTCAAGATCCCCATGCAAAGTGAGGCTGGGGATGACTGAACAGCTGAAAGAAAAAGCTAGCTCAACTAGTTGGGTATTCACAGAAAGACAGTAACTGATTCTCGTCTTTGAGCCAGATGTTTCAGTATTGTGTTGCTATGCACACTTGAAAGGGTTGCCTCGCGTTCCTCATTTAATAACAAGTGTGTCCATCCAAAATTGTCAGGTACCTAAACAATGAATCCCCTTGATTTGTGAAAGTATTGCTAGATCCAAACATGCAGGGAACAGCAAGCCTTCCTGGCATAAATTAAGATGTCTGGTCCACCCCTACCCCCATCCCTCACGCAAGTTTTATTTTCATAATTTAAAAGTGAAAAGGCAGGAAGAACCAGAAAGGTGGCCGTTTCTCCCTGGTTTCATACCTTCCCTCAAGACCAGGACCAGACATAACTCATTGGAGGGAGTTAGGAGAGATGGCACAGTAATCTGGTGGCCTGGGTGCCTCTCGTTTGCCAGGCAAGAGACACACATTCTGTCCGTCCTTTCCTTCCTGTGATGACCCTCAATCCATAAGGGATGCTTCATGGGGCATTTCCTCATGGCAAGCTTGTGTCCTGGATACTGGGAGAACTAAAATGAAAGAACACACAGGCCTGTGACCCGGAGGGGACCGGTACACATGAGAAGCTGAGTATGTATGCCCTGTAAGAGACCCTAAAACAGGAAAACAGCTATGAAATGAAAAGATCAAAATAAGATGGCTGCCTTCAGACCCCGGACTACTCCAGAGAATGAGGGTCCATGGGAACTCAGTACACAATGAGAGTTTAAAGAAAAGTCTAATCACACAACGAGTGAGCTATACAGCAACAGCAGACTTCCACCAAATAGGACCAAATAGGTTTTTTTTTTTTTAATTATCAAATCAGATGTGGAAAGATGTAAGCAAAATCTCATATAATCCTGATGCCACGTGCAAATAGAAAAACAAAGGTAAGGATGTCAGGCTTCCCAAAGAACTTGGTGAGTATGGGTAGTAGCCTGCTTATATGACGCCCATTACTACTGTTTGTTTGTGAGGGTGTCAGGAATAAAAAGAGTGTGAGTGTGTCTGTGTGTGTATATGTGCACATGTGTGTATGTACATGTCAACATTAACCACACAAATAATACAGAAATAAAATCTAAAAAGCAAAAATATATTCGATGCCTTTGTTGATCGCCCTGCCCTTCCTTTTAAGTAAATCAACAAACAAGAGAGGACCAGGCTCCTTTGGGTCAGTGTCTCAGTGAGATTACTTGATTGCATCAAAGGGAGAGGCTGAGGAAGAAGAGGAGGGAAGAGGCAAATGGAGTAAGGCTAGCACTATGGAGGGCCTTAGGCTACAGGCGTTTTAGACATTTTATTTAGTGTACCTTTGTATCCATTTGAAACATTGTTACCACCTGGAAGAGAAGGGAGGAGGCAAACGGAGTAAGGCTAGCACTATGGAGGGCCTTAGGCTACAGGCGTTTATAGGCCTTAGGCTACAGGCGTTTTAGACATTTTATTTAGTGTACCTTTGTATCCATTTGAAACATTGTTACCACCTGGAAGAGGAGGGAGGAGGCAAACCGAGTAAGGCTAGCACTATGGAGGGCCTTAGGCTGCAGGTGTTTTACAGACACTTTATTTAGTATACCTTTGTATCCATTTGAAACATTGTTACCACCTGTATGAGTTCAAAGGAGCTCACACCTGTGAACAGTAATTAAGAAGTACCCAGGCTGTTTCCAGTGAGGAGGAGGGTGGCACCTGCCTCACCAGACAACCCCGGGCTACAGTGAAATACAGAAATGGGTTGTTTGGGGTGGGTTTTTTTGTTTGTTTGTATTTGTTTTGGTTTTGTTTTTTTTTTTCTGCTCTTCTGATTCAAAGAAACAAATCGGGGTGAATATTTCTTCAATACAGGTTGGACACCTAGACAAGGTACAAGCAGTTCCTACACATATACCAATCCAGCAAAATGCATCACTTCTCACCGGGCATTTGAAACACACAGTTTCCTACCCAAATCACCCAGTTATGGGCACTTCGAAGTATTCACGATTATTGTCCAAGAGGACTTTCATTTGCACAGGCCCAGGAGCGGAATCAATAGTGTCTGTAGAGAAATAAATCGCCCTGGGATTTAAAACAAATAAATAAAATGTTTCCATGGCAGCCTGAGCATGCAGGGAAGGCCCAACTCTCGTAGCTCAGATGGCTGCCCTCGTCATGGTCCTGCAAAGCGCTCTTTTGACAGCCTGGGCTCAGCGTGGACACTGCTGCCTCGAAAGTCACTCTGTGGAAACACAGAAAATGAAGACTAACAGGCTCATTCCCTCCTTCCGAGCCATGCAAGAAAGGAGCAGGGCCATTCTCCCATTTCAGCTGTTTCTGGGGAATCTGCTCCAGCACCGGGCCCCGCAGGGGAAGGAGATGCAGGTCCACTGAGATCCACAGCTCAGCATCGCTCCTGAAGCAGTGTGGAGGAGACTCAGCAAGCTCGCCCTCACTCCCACTCTCAGCTCCGTTCATTATGCTGTGAGCTTCCTTGCCTTCTGCCTGGCCACAGCCTTGCAGGAGATGAACCTGCTTCCCCAGCATCAGCATCCAAGACAGCTGCCTCCCTGACCTACCTCACTGGTCCCAGATTCCAGGCCCTAGGCCTGAAGGCTCAGTCTTTGCCTTGAACCCCTGCCGCTGCTGGCTGGCGGCGCCCCCGCGTGTGAGTCTTAGGATTTATTGGCACTTTCACAAAATCCTTCTAAGGCTGGAAGAAGAATGTGTCATCGACTGATAAAAATGCTAAATGACAACTCATTTTCATTTTGCAGAACAGAATTGTTTAATATTTCATTTCTATCACCTGCTCATTTCAGGGCAGCCCACACATGACAGGAAGGACTCCCCCGAGAATTGCTTAAAAGGTTAAAGCTTTCGACAGACAACCGTCCCTGACACGCGCCCAAGTTCGCCTTCGTTGATGTCTCAAGGCCGCCCTCTGCTGGCGGATGACGCACCGACAAGGCCTGGAAATGAGATGCCATCCTGCAAACCCAGAGTTAACTAGCTGTGTGAAAGGTTTCACAAATGAAGTTTGCTACCTCCTGTGAGGGCATTCTGACCTCTGTACGGGGTCGTTCAGCTGCTCTTTCGCCAGCATGGATCCCTCTACCAATTTCCAAGTTGTTTGAGCACCAACAACGGGGAGAAGCCATGTGGCCATAGGCTTTCCTCCCTGAAGGGCAGACCGGATGGGAAACAATGATATCTGACAGGCGCAAATGAGGCCAAGGAGGAAAGCAAAGCTGCGCAGGGTAGAGAGGCCAGATATGGAGAAATGATACAAACTTGTGACACCAGGCACCAACCCTAAAATCGTCACGACAGGAACTCAATCCACTGCACTCTGGTGGTCTTCGCTCTCCCGGGTATCAGTTATCTGCCCTCAACCACATTCTGAAAATGGTAAGTGGAAAATCCCAATCATAAGAAAGTGAGAAGCTAAAATAAATAAATAGATAGATAGATAGATAGATAGATAGATAGATAGATAGATAGATAAATAAATAAATAAAATTTTAAGATAATAAAAAAATTAAGAGAGAGGGAGGGAGAGGTTTTGAATTGCATGCTATTCTAAACAGCACAGTGAAATTTCACAACTCCAGTCCCATCCTATCAGGAATGTGAATTATACCTTTGTTCTGTGCATCCATGCTGTGTATGTTACCTTCCCATTAGTCACTAAACTACTAGGTTGCAGTATCATTGAGTTTGAGCTCAGGAAGACTTCTATGAAAGCTCCTCTGAGCAAGAGTGATGATGCTAGAAATTTGGGCATGTCAAAGGCAAGCTGTAAAGTATTATATATACTTTACACATACGTGTGTGTGTGTGTAAAAAGATACACATTCTTGGCTTAATAAGAAAATAAAAATATCTAGTAACATTAAGATCTACACTGACAGTAAGACATTCTGGAAAAAGAGAAAGTAACTTGATTAAAGTTTGTTGTAATTTTCTATTTTATTATTGCTGTTTTTGACCTTTTACTGAACCTAATTTGTAAATTAAACTTTGCCGTGGATGTGTGTCTGTAGAACTATAGTAAGTAATATGTATAAGGGTTCAGTGTGATGGGTGGTTCCAGGCATCCTCTGGGGGTCTTGGAATGTTCCCTCCACAGATACCATATACTCTGTTCTCCCTGCCTCTCTGGAGTTGAGCTCTGGGAAAATCCCAGCTCCTCTCCCCTTCCATCCCATCTGCTATCAGAACCGCATCTGATGGTGTGTGTAGTGAGATATTCACTTTGTCTGCATCTGTGTCACTGACCACGCCCTTTGGGGTTGGAGGCAGGGCTGGAAGTGACCTGGGGATCTGGGTCTGAGGAGGATCCTGGGAGAGCTCTCTTGCTTGCAGCACAGGGACAGGAAAGCATCCTAGGCATCCTTGGGACCAGGAACATGCTGGTGTTCATCTGTCTATGTTGTAAGTTATTTCTCCATGAATAAACATCTATTCGGCCTATTTGTTTCTCCTAGTCCTTATTAAACCACGGTAGATGTTCCCACCACCAGGCCCCTCCTCAGGCCCGTCCCCCACATTACACCAAAGACGCCTTTACTAAACCACTATTTGGTGTTTTAATACAGCGCTGAAGACAGGTTCGCCTTACACTTTTGACTGAATCTGGTTGCCCAGAGGATACTTTTAAGGATTCCTAATCCAATGAATAAGATTAGCAGATGTCAACAGAGCATGGTGGCACATGCCTGTAACCCCAGAACATGGGTAGTAGAGACCAGAGAACCAGAAACTTGAGGTCATCTCAGTTTTGTGGAAATTTGAAGGCCAGCCTGGGCTGCTTGTGAACCTATATCAAAAAGAAGAAAATAATTAAAAATGAAAGCCACCAGACCAGGTGACGGTCAGCCTCACCTTCAAACACTTCCATACTTGACAAATCAGTGTGTCAGTTACTTTCTGTTGTCATGGTTTATGTTTTGTTTTGTTTTGTTTGGCAACATCGCACTATGTTGCCCTAGCTGGGCCAGCACTTGCTTTGTAGACCAGGCTGGCCTTAAGCTCACAGACGTTTGCCTGCCTCTGCCTCCCACACTTGGCTCAAAGGCATGTGCCACATCCAGCCCTGGTGCTGTTACAAGACACTATGATGAAGTTGGGGGGGTGGTCCTTTGGCAGAGAGATGCATCAGCAAGCAGCCAGCATTCTGGATGAACCAGAGACAGCAAACCAGAAGCAGCGCATGGCTATACATACTCAACACCTGCCCCCAAGGACATAATTCCTCCAGCAAGGCCACACTTCCTAAATCTCCCTTAACAGCATTGTCCGCTGGGGACCAAATATCCCGGCCTAGGGGGGATTTCCTCATTCATACCACCAAGCCAGAATTACGGTTTTCTGAGGTTCCAGATATGCCTGGGTCTTAATCTCCTTTGATAGTAATGCTGACTAGCCCTGTCTTACCTCGTGTATTAACTCATCTTTCTGTGAATGGGAAAGGAGAGGCAGAGAGAATCAAGGCTGGGAAGTCACACTCAAGCAGCAGGAAAGCAACTCAGTAGCACAGAAGGCCCAGCAGAAGCAACCCTGGCTCGCTGCTGAGATGACGGTGTCACAGGCTGTGGCACTCTTTCTTGCTTGTGTGCCCTGCAAGAAGAAAGTTGCTGTGAAACAAGGACCCGAGGTTCTCAGCCTAGCAGCCCTTAACGAACAAAGAAGTCTGCTCATATCCATGCTGGGGAGCTAACTCTTCAGTCCCTGTTGACCCCGGAGGTGCCCGCAGTATTAGCTGACAACTTGATCTCATCCTTTTAAGAAACCCTAAGCACAGACACCCAGCCAGGCTGCCTCCTGGATTCTTACTTGAGAAAATATGAGATAGTTATTTGTGTTTTTTATGCCGATATTTTTTGAAATGTCTTGTTATAGGGAGAGAGATACCTACTCACACATGCACAAGGTACAACCTCTTACTCCAGCCGCCTCTCGGTAACTGCATCGTCTCTTAAGAGAAAGCCCTACACTCACTGTAACTCGTTACACCATGTTTTCTTGATTCCCCTGGGAGGCCTGCTCTTTTCTGAAAGGAAACAGAGTGAGTGGATCTGCAGGGGGAGGGTGGCCTAGGGGAGGGGCTTGGAGGGGAGGAGGGAGAGGAAACTGCCATTGGGATGTAATATATGAGAAAGGAATAAAGAAAAAGAAAAGCAATCACCTTTCAGGACTCAAACTTTCTCAGTGAATCTTCTCTGTTGTTCCTCTTGTTCAGACGCCCTATTCTTCATGTCCCAAATACACGATTCTTCATTGTAACTTTGCAGAGTTGCTTAACAGACTGCTTGTATGCCCATCTGCCTCCCTTGTCTGAAATTCTTGAGTGTCAGGACCATCGGATTCACCATCATATCTTCCTGTAGCTAGCACAGATCATGAGTCACACACTTGAGAGCCCCTGCATCTCCACCATTGGAGTAAATGGAGAAAATCCTTGAGAAGAAGAAATCTCAGGTCACCTGCTTGCCCCAGCCACCTCCTTCCCCTTGCCAGCTGGATCATCCTGGAGCTCACGCTGCCCCATCAGGAACCCAAAGGAGCAAAACAATTACACATGGAAGGCCATGGCCTCTCAGGTTCACCTGGAACATCAGACTATAATCAGATGGCAAGTTAGCATCCAGCTTAGCCTTGGAAAAGGAGGCTATCATTATTGGATTGGGACGAGCAATTGCAGAGGCCGGGGACATAGCAGAGATCCAGTCCGACAGGAGTGCCTATGTGACTAACTTAGTATGGTCATTCTTCAAGACCCTGTGGAGAAGGCTATGAATACAGCTTCATGGAAGAGCTCTTATCTAGCATTTGTGAGGCCCTAGGTTTACTGGGGCACAATAAGGAAACGCTATGGGCCATGTCCCTGGTACTAGGTCCTCTCCAGACAGAATTAATATTTCTGTGTGTGTGTTGTACTTATCTAATTTATATATCATAGTTTTGTGTTCACCTCCATTGTAATGTTTTGTTTTGTTTTGTTTTGGGGGGCTATTTGCTTGTTTTTTGTCATGTCTGCTATCCCAGTAGACTAGGAGTCCTGAAGACAATGTGTGGTGGTTGTCCCGGGTCATCAGAAACCTGCCCTTGGTAAATGCTTCTCCAATGTCTGTTGATGCCTTAAGTCTTAGACTCACAGAAATGTTCCCAACAGGGTCAGGGAAGAAGTCTGGCGCTTGCATGCCTCAGACACTAGGAGATAGTGTCGCTCCCACCCAGAGCCCGATGCTTTGTGTCATGAAGAGACTGCTGTTGGCCAGGTTTGCAGAGGGGGGAAGGTCTGCCCTGTGGGGCTTTGCTCACAGAGGCTTCATATTGTGCCTGGTCGCACCGAGGCAGCAGGCTGATGCCTGGATCCTGTCAGACGATGAAACCAAACACCGTGTGTCGCCTTACACGATGACATGCTGTGTGCGTTCTAAGCTGGCTGCTTGGTATCGTTTACTTATGGACTTGGGCATAGGGTCCCAGCAGGGACACCAGAGACGGTGTCACTCATCATCCGAGGCAGCCCACACCCTGCTCTCAGGGCACCTGAGGTTCTTCCTGGCTGAACATCTTTGAGCTTCAGGGCAGCTCTGAGTCAGTCTCACAAGGTTCATTACTCACTAATCCCAGGAGACAGACTGCTCCCCTGAAGAAAACAGATGAAAAGCCTGAGCTCTAAAACACAAAGGGGTAAATGCTACCAGGGCCAGAGTCTATGGCTGAAGGAAGGACATAAAGCAGAGTTCTTCTAATTTAGTGAAATTTGGGGGCTGCTTCTTATGGGCAGGTGACTAGCAGCCCCAAAGGGCCACTCTGTCCTCCAGACTCAGCCTTCAGGTGGCCTCCTTCAGCCTCAGCCTATGTGACCCTCAGTATCATGCTTCAGTATCATGCTTCTTCCAACCAAGAGATGCCTTGGAAATCCCTCGGAGCCCTGCTTGTTGTCAACAACTGCTGTGTCTCCCTGGTTTCCAGGTGACTCGCCCACAGCATCTCCTTCCTGGCCAAGTTCCAAGCCCCCACCGAAAGGAATAATTGGTAAGATTGGACCAGTTTAGGGTTCTTATGTCTTGGTCCTGCTAATTGAAGGATCACAGTGATGGCCTTATATTTCTCTTCGTAACTGAAAAAGATCATTACCGAAAACCATAACCAATTTCAATGCAGAGTTGTGGCCCCCAGTCCCAGTGAATTCTTCTACAAAACACCCCCACACCTAAGGCTCAGGGAACATTTTGGAAGTAAAGATGGGAAGATTTTAAGAGTCAAAGGATCAGGGAATTTTCTATAAAATTGTGTCTCCTAGTAATGTCAGAAGCTACACCCACAAAGTCTCCCCGGTATGACTACCCAATATGAGCTGAACAAGGACAACAGCGATAATCATGCTAACTTGGATAGAGGAGAGACCACAAGGCATCAACCCTACACAAAGAACTATAGGAAACTTAAGAAAGCTAAGAGTAGGAGAAATAATCTTCGCCAGGGAAGAGCACACCAATTGGATATCCAATACCAAATGGTCAGTCCAGAAAACATACATACAAGTCACATTATACTGTCTGAACAGATGTGTTTAGGAATATGTATGTATGTATCTACATATATTCACCTAACAACAATTAACTAAAAGAAGCAGACATGAATTTGAAAGAGAGCAATGAGAGGTATATGGTAGGGTTGGGGGGGATATAATCATATTATATGCTAAAAAATAAAAGAAGTAACTTGAAAAACCAGGTCCAGATAAGATGATGCACACCTTTAATCACAGCATTTGTGACACCAAGGCCATGAGATCTTCGTGTGCTCAAAGCCAGTCTAGGCTACATAATGAGTTTCAGGCCAACCCTGGCTACACAGTGAAACCCTGCCTTTTTTTTTTTTTTTTTTTTTTTTTTTTTTTTTTTTAATCATCCATACAAGTATAAGCAAGTATCACTCCCTTAATTCTTGCTACCCAAGGAACAATAGATAGACACAAAATCTTCTCAGATCCACTGAGAAGAAACTTCTTTGCAGTAAGCAAACAACCTTCTGACCCTCAGTTTCTTCTCCGTCAATAATAAAAGTTGAATGTAGCCCTTCACTCTCTCCCATCCTAAGATCCTTCACTCTTCATCTGCTATCTCTCTCAATGGGTCACACTCTGACCCCCCCACCCAGAGAGAAATGCCCTCAACTACAAGATGCCTCCCCCCTCAACACTGTAATGTACATAATTTCAGATTTGTCCTATAAGCTTACACATGTGTTCTGCTGGCTACCTATATCACCAATGCCATCTTTGATAGAAAAAAAAAGTCTTCGCATGTAGCCCAAGACTACAAATGGGATGATTTCCCTAGAGAAAAATGTTGGGTACCATCAGAGACATAACAATAGGAATCAGCCATTGGGAGCCCAGGTGCAGGACTCTCCCATACATAGCTGTTCCCTGATGTGCCTCTTGGCAATCCCAAGAGTAGATGAGAACCCAGGACATTGATGTGTAAATGGGGGCCAGACACAAATGATCCTCTAAAACCATTTGAACCTTGGGTCAACGAGAATAGTTTGGTGTTTTATGTCTAGAAATGTAATCTATTCCTCATACTGGATTGCCTCGCCCAGCCTTAATACAAGGAGAGGTGCTTAGTCTTACTGCAACTTGATAGGCTGTGCTTTCTTCACACCCATGGGAGGGGGCCTGCTCCTTTCTGAACAGAAACAGAGGAGGAGTGGATTTGGGAGGGGGGCAGGTTGGAAAGTACCAGGAGAGAATGGTAGGAAATGAAGAAGATGTCATGTAAAATAAATTAATTAAGTAAAAAAATAAATTTTATAACCTCTTAATCCTCTGCTCTGGCATCAATTTCATAGGCAAGGATGAAGCCCATGGTGACCCCAGGAAGCCTACAACATTATCAGTAATTCTGTCTTCCTCCTTAGCAGTGGGTGGGCTGTGGCCCGCACAACACAGACACTTGCCAGGAAGCCTCCAAATGTGCTTCAGAAAATATCCTCTACCCCTTGTGTCTCTCATCAAATCAGACAGTCACTTGAATGTATATAACTGTCTTTTAACTAAATTATAGATACAAATAAAACAAAGCAAAGTAAAACAAACACTACACTAATTACATTTTAGAAACACATTTCCTCACCCAATATGCCAAGTTATAATTCATTCTGTTGGCTTCCAGTCTGTTTGGCTTAAAAACTCCTTTGATTGATGACAGATATGTGAACTAATTCATTATATATTCATTCATTCATTCATTCTGTTACTGCTCACTAACTGTCCATGGAGTGCCTGACATGAATGGGCCCCATTGATGCTGCTCCGGAGCTGTCCCGATTCACCAGCCTGCAATGGAACCTTAGAGTGAGCATGGGTGTTTCTGGGGGTTTGTTTGTTTGTTTAATTTTTTTTAAAAATTAATGGATCCACTAGGATTTTCTTAAAATGAGGGGCTGCAGACATTTATACCAAAAATAAAAAAAAAATAAAAATAAAATAAGGCCAGTGAGATGTCAATACAGATGTCTCAGTCAGTACAGAGACATGTTGAGTGCAAGCCTGATGACCTGAGTTCAATTCCTAGATCCCACAAGGTGGCAGGAGAGAACAGAGTCTCTAGAATTTTCCTCTACCCTCGACACATCCACCCTGGCTACAGGTACATGTACCAACACAGACACTTGTATGTTTGGGCATGTGAACACACACACACACACACACACACTAATTAAATTAAATTAAAATATAAAGGCATATTAACACCATCTTAGAGAGTGAAGTATGTTCAAAATATCTCTGCAAACTCAGAGACTAAGCACTGAGCTCAGAAGTTTCCCCTACAGCCTGATGCAGTCTTGTCTTGCATGGCTGGCCAGCCAACAGGGTATGGCAGAAACAGCACCATGGACTGGGGAGACTATGTCATGGAAAGCAAAGAGAGCTCTAAGTGATCCCTTAGAGCACTCACTGGACACCGATGCTACCTAGTACTTCCGACAACCAAAGCCACTGTGCTCTGAGGGGACCCAAGCTGACCTGTATGGAAAGACTAAATAGTTGTCTCTGAGACTGCCTGAAGAAAGAGGGATAAAGAGGCCTGCCCTGGCAGCCCCTACCTTTCAGCTCCCCCACTGTCCTAACTCCAGCTTTTGTCTCTCTGGGCTTGCCGGGGCTCTGGGCCAATTTATATGAGTCATCCTGGACCTTGACCTTCACACCCCAAGAATACTTGTAAGGTGATTATTGTCAGAAGCCATTCGGTTGGGAGTGGCTCCTTACAGGGAAGGCTGTGATGGAGAGCAGGGGAGGGGGCAGGGCTAACTGGGACTCTATCAGGATGATCCAGAAAGTGTTTTCTCTTAACTGCAACAAATCTGCCACCTTTCTCTTCTAATACTTCCATTCTTTTCTGAGTAATGTTCTTTGCTCCTTAGTTGACAAGGGCCTCTGTTCATTCTGGAAGCTAGGAAAAGTATTCACAGCAGGGAGAAACTCTGCTAAGGTCTGAATGTCTCTGTCATGTCTAAATTCACAGCTGAAACTCCATCCCTGAGATGTTGGTAAGAAGAGGTAGGGCCTTCTGAAAGCGAGGTCATAGGGTCGGGACCTCGGAGACAGAGTTAATGCCCCAGAGTCGGTGCCCTGCTCTTGGATTTCCAGCCTCCAGAACTGGGAGCCAAATATTTCTGTTTCTTTATAAGCCACTCCATTCAGAGTCTGGAAGTTTACTGTAGCAATTAAACGGGCTCAGGCAGGCTTCAACCTGCTTGCATTTTCAGAAGGGACAGATTGGGAGGAGGAAGCAGTAACTGCAATCCTGGTGAGTGAGTCCCTAAGAGACCAGAGTGGACAGCCTGGAGTACTTTGTCCTCCATAGAGCAACTACGTAGCAGGCACCTGAATCACTGTTCTCTAATCACTGCACAACCAGCACTGCCAACATCATTCTCTTCCCCCACAGGAGACACTCCCATCTGCCTCTCCTTTCGAAGACAGAATGTGACAAATGACTGTTAAGGTGTCTGGGCAATGGCAACAATGCATGTCTATCAGTGTAGCTCCATTGAGCTGGAGAAGAGTCCACTTCACTCTGTGACGCCTGTGGCGTGCGTCCCAACAAATGAGTCAGCCAAGGGCCATCATTCCTGGGAAACCTCATGGGCTTCAGAAATGGGAACATCTTAGTGAAGAAATACAACTGGATAAGCAGTGTCCTGGAAAACCAATAACAACCAAGAAAACCAGTGCAGAGAGCTGTGGGCTTGATCGCTTTAAGGAATGAAGCATGGGGACAGGAAAGACTTGTCTTCTAATCCTGCAGTGTTCTAGAAGCACATCAGTGCTTCTAGTGATAAACAGATGAGCCCACTGGGCAGTTCGACCAGAGAGGTACTAATTTCGTATTGCGATTTTCAGTGGTTGGTCTGGAGAGTGAATAGAAAGACCCAATGCTGAAGAAATTCAAAGTGGATTCCTGTGTACGTGAAGCCACTCAAAGTCCAGCTTCACCTAAGGCCAGGAAAAAAGCTGAGAAGGGCAGGGAGTTAGGACTCTGAATGGAGCCAGCTGCTCTGCCCTGGCCTGGCACCAAGCCTGTGTGGCTTTTCTCTAGAGCCTGGGGTTTCATGCCATGTTACATGACTTACCACCTGGGGCTTCCTACCACAGGGTTCTGCGACAGCCTGGAGCAATAGCTAAGGTAAAAAGGACACACAGAAAAGTAACCTCCATGTGGAGGAGGATTTCAGGGAAAATAGAAAGCAGCTACATGAAGAACACACCTGGGAAGCCAGTTCTGGCTATGAGTCATTATAAAATACAGATGGCGCCTCACAGTCCAATACACCATTTCTCTACTCTTGTGTGATGTAACGTAACACCTATACATCCATCCTTCTCACTTTCAGTCCAACGGTCAATTGCTTACGAGAGCCATACTTCATTATGGAATAAACTTTATGTCACATGATTCTTCCTAGCTGTTGGCTAGGAAGTGTGTCCTGAGAGAATTTAAACAGGCTAGGTGAAGCCAGGATGTGTATTTGGCTAGGCATACTAAACCTACTTTCTTTTCAAAGTAAGATGTTTTCATCTCACAGTGGATTTATTTGGATGGGCTCTCATCATCAATCCAGGAGAATCTACCATTGATTTGAAAAAATATAAAAAAATACTTTGAAACCACAGGAGAGGCTTGAGCAGACCACTGATAATGCTGATGCTGTGGACAAGCTGAGAAGCGAAGCCAGCAGATTTGGTAAGACACTTTGGAAGTCCTTAAGAATAGAGTTAAATAATATTAAAAAGGAAAATCTTTCCCATGTTAAGAATCAGAAATACCATAATGCAGGGAGTTAGGACTCTGAGTATTGCTACTATGGATGACTTGAGAATGAAATAAATAAATAAATAAATAAATAAATAAATAAATAAATAAATGAGGAGATAAGCCACTTAGTTAGGACTGACATAATAACCACTTATCAGTTTGGTAATTTCATATTTTATTCTTTAAAAAGTGGTTTGGTAACTGTCAAATACAAAAATTTGACTAATAAGATACACACCTTTGAAAGACTTACTATTGATAAGATACAAGTCTTAGAAAAACTTACACATGGAAAATAATAAAAATTCGGCTCATAAAATACAAGCCTTAGAAACACTATTGATAAGATACAAGCTTTAGGAAGATTTACTGCTGATAAGCTTTAGAAAGACTTACTAATAAAAATAAGGGGGAAAACGACTGATAAAATACAAGTCTTAGAAGGACTTACTATTTATAAAACATAAGCTTTAGAAAGATCACTGATAAGCCATATAAAAATTTACCAATGAAAATAAGAAAACAAAATAGCAAAGGCAAGCAAGGCTTCTTGGTAGCATCATTATTCTCGGTTGAGCTCTGTTTTGCTAGAGACAGAGACTTAAGTGGCTCCTTTGAGGGAGATTTCCTGACTCGTCATAAGCAGCAAAAAAAAAAAAAAAAAAAAAAAAAAAAAAAACACAGCTTTTAAGAAGCACTGCTAACAATTTAATGGTGTGTATGAGAGCTGGAAATGGCAGTGACCACATCTTCAAGCTGGCAACATGCTGTTGGATGGCAGCATAGACCAAGGCAGTGAGCACAGCTCTCAGTTCTGGCGGTAAAAGTACCCGCAGCCATCTTTGATAGACTGTGGCTAATACAGCTGTGCTTTCATTATAGCAATGTTGTTGTTTACCAGATAAAGACTCATGGCCAGAAAAATATAAAGATTTGCAGTAAAGACAAATTCAGATTAAGAAAAATCTCTTAAGGTTTACTGTGTGTTTTAAAATATATGTAGGCTTGGGAGAGAAATAGAAACAGGATAAAACGGTTTAAAAAAGAATAATAAAAAGAAAGTAGCTGGATGTGGTGGCACACACCTTTAATTCCAGCACTCGGGAGACAGAGGCAAGAAGATCTCTGTGATTTCAAAGTAAATCTGGTATACAGAGTTAATTCCAGGACAGATAAAAGTTACACAGAGAAACCCTGTCTCAAAAATAGAAAAAATAGAAGTAGAAGAAATAGAGTAATAAAAAAGCCACATAAAGATGGAAAGCACAGAGAAACTTTGGATGCTATATGCTGTTCTGTTGTCTTTGTATTGTTTGACTGCTGAGGAAATAGCAGCAACTGTTAAAAGAAATACTGCTGGATCAATCCAATTTATATATTTTAAAAATGCTTTGACTTCCAAATTTAAGTCTAAGGACAGGTTACTGGGGAAAAGGATTTCTATTTTTGTTTCCACAGAAAATAAAAAGGTATGGATTCCTTCTAGACTAACATGGTTTGATCAAGCAAGACCCCTGAAACAGAGTCCCAAGTGATCATTCAAAACAGTTGGGACAAGGCAGCCTTGCAGACCACTACAGCCAGAATTTCTGTGTCTTCTTAGAATCCCCATGACAGTGCCCCCTACCAGCAGGAAGCAGATGGAAAGAATGATGCCCAAATTCCCAAATATTGTCTATAAATGCTTGTTTTCATTTATATAGGGTTGATTATAAATAGTTAATGACCACAACCAATCTTTTTAAAGATAAAAAGGGAATTATGGTATAGATATGAATACTTTGTTTTGAATGGATTTTCATTTATTGATACAATTTAAGGTCAATTTTGTGATATGTATATTTTTCCTCTTGTTTAGGTAATGTGTTTTTATAGCTTATTTACAAATATGATGAATAATTTAGTGCAGATTACAATTATCTATGATAGTCGAAAGTTAGAGTTAAGTTAGGTTTTCTAGATATATAGAGATGTATTTGAGATAGATAGGAATTCTTCAAACCTTTCAAAGAACTACAGAATATGGCATTTAAAATGGTTTAGAATTTTTCTTAACAGTGAGACATAACTGCTCCTGGCAACACCACCTGTGTCAGAAAGGAAGATGGACCTTGAAGAAACGTGTTATGGAGTTTGCTTTTAATATAGCTAGACTAGCCATTTGGGCAAGATACTGCTCTTGTCTGGACTGTTCGACTTTATGCTGTATAAACTGGACATGCAGGACCCACAGAAAAGTGACTGCTAAAACGAGATAGACATTGCTACAGGTTATTGCTTCATGAAAGAGTCTGCCAGACAGTCTACAAGACACAGAAAAAAGTGACTGACAAACTGCCAATACAGATGGACAGTTTAAAGTTTCCTGCTTTGCTGAGGAGTCTGCCAGACACACTGTGGCCTATGGGCTGAAGATGGAACATTACAAAAGAACTTTGGGTGACTGACCAGGCAGTGAGTTGTCTCTGTCATTTCTAGAGTTTATATATTATTCTTTTGTGGTCTTTGATGGAGTTGAAGACAGATAATTATGGTTATAGTTTTCCTTAGTTAGGATTAAAGATAAATTACATATAGAGTTTTAGACTCACAAAGATAGGATAAATGATGGAATGTTTTCTTTAAATCTTACTAAATGTTAATGGAATAAATATTGTTAAATGTGATTCTTATTTGATAACTGTTGTGTGATATATTTTGCTATGCTAAGGTTAAAACCCTTCTTTTTATTTTAAACAGAAAAGAGGAGATGATGAGGGATGTCATTCTGTAAATATGTTTCTTGTATTGGTTAATGAATAAAGCACTGTTGGCCAATAGGAAAGCAAGATAGGTGGGACTAGGAGACAAGGAGGATTTCAGAAAGAGTAGGGAGGAGATTCAAGATAGAGGACAGAGAGAGAAGAATACCAGGGCCTCTCTCCGGTAAGATGAGACCACGTGGAAATACTTAGGTCAGTAGAAATGGGTTAATATTTAAGACATAGCTAGCCAATAAGAAACTAGTAACAGGCCAATAGAATTATATCTAATACAGCGTCTCTGTGTTATTTGGGGCAGGCACGGCTCGGGGAAAACTACTCTTAACAGGTTAGTGTTTTTAAAAGTCTATTTTTCTCTCTGTTACTTCTTTCTATATTTTTCAAGTGCACTTCCAGTAGACAGTCAGTTGGCCCTAAGGTTGAGAATCTAAGGAACAAGTGTCTCCCAGCCGGGTCGTCCTCGAATAGAGACTGGGCATTGGTGAGAAACAATGGTAAGAAGGCCTCCCACAAGCAGGGCTCCTCAGCTATCCCACAGCACATGGATTGCAGAGAAGCTGATAAGAAGGGGCAGTGATTGTTTGAACTGTGCAAAGGCACTATCTGGAAATGAATAACCAATTGGACTGCACCATCTAACGGGTGTGTACTTCTTCAGGGTTAGCATAGCCCAATGGGTTCAGCTCAAGTGGTCAGTGGATTATTGCGTGTGTGAACAGCATTCTAGAAGACACCCAGTATTCTACAATTAAAATACATTTTCCCTTCACTTCATAAATATCTTTTTTATTCTAAAGCAGGTCAATCCAAGCCTTAATTCTAAATTGGATCCATTTAAGAAAAACCCTGGAAGAGAAAACTCTTCTGCATATGGTCAGCTGTGCAGCCAGTACACTTGTCAAGCTCTTTCTTGGTTCTGTGGAGAGAACCTCTGCTGTGACAAAATCACTGCTAGGAAATTCAGGAGCTCCAGCAGCCCCACACCCTCCCTCAGCAGGACAGAGGCTTCAGCTAATGTCAGAGCCCACGGGACTGGCTCAGAGTAGACTGAGACTTCGGCTAATCACTTTCCACAATGCTAGGAAATTGCCTTACTCTTGCTGAATCCCTAGTAGGTACAGCTATCAGCCCAAGACTGTTTAGCAGTGTAGACAGGGTAAGAAAAGCTTGAAGGCATACATCTAACAGGCAAACCAAGGACACAGAAACAAGTAGAAATCAGGAATGAGAGGAAGAGAAAGAGAGGCTGGTGTCACTGCTTTAACCACTGGAATCGGATGAACGAAAGAGTGAACCTTTAGCTGGACTTCAGTTAGAGCCATCAGCAAGGCCTCTGCTATAATGAAGTTGGTTTAAGCAGTGTTTCTGGCTGTAATAATGCAAAAATTAATATAGCTTGTATGATAATTCCACTTAGCTGCTTCTGAGAACTATCAACTTCACTAGACATAAAACTAGTATCACGTATGGCCTCGATATTGCAAATTTAAAAAAAAAAGCTAACAATAAGGACAATACTGATAATTTATTGACTATTTTCTATGTGCTGGTAATGTGTACTCTCATAAGACAGGGGGAGAAAGAAAAGAAAAAAAGAGAAGAGGGGTAGGAAGAGAAAGAGAGAGGAAATGAAAGTGTAGGATAGCTCTGTCAGTATGCGCTCCATGGAGCTCACAAAAGCATCAGCTCAGGTAATTTCTACTTCCTTGTCTATGTACTGGAGTTCATGGCTGAATCCTAATCTACATTACATTTGCAATCAGAGAAGGAAAAAAAATAAAGAAACCAGTGCCCTTGAAACAGACGCTATTTCATTTATCAAGTCAATAGGCTTGGTATTTTTCATTAATTGCTGTTTTAATATTAATTAAGAACATTTATATAATGTTGAAAATTCAAACGGAAATATATTATCTGTCACCATGTTTCATTTTGTGTGTCTTGCGGCAGGGTCTTCCTATTAATCTCCCATTGCATGTACCCTGTAAGATCCCCTTGGAGCCAGCCTTGTGGGTACTAAGTAGAAACTTGTTCTGACCCTAAAATCAAACAGTAGGACAATGAAGTCTTTTCCATTAGAAAATTCCCTCTGGCCTAAGTTTGCTGACTATTTATTCTAGATCCCCCACTCAAGAAAGAGAGTCCTTTGCCTCTGTTTTTGTGACCTGCTATACTTGGGATCTTGAACTTTTAAAGGGGTTGGAGAGAAAAGCTTGGTGATGTCTTTTTTAGTTAGAAGTTATTGAGGAAAACAGTATGTATGCGACAAACAAACCCAAATGTGGGCCTGAACTGCTATTGTGTTTCTACCGTTAGTTTTAAATAACCCTCCTACGTAAGTCTTGTGTGGGACTCTCGGAGCCTAGCTGACAGTTCACATCCTGTTCCCGCTCTGTCCCTGGCTCCCCTGACAACCACAAGGATCACTTCCATACTGAACTGACTGCTTCTTCTAGGACAGACAACTCGAAAGGGGAAGGCAACAGAAGATGCCTGGCAAAGAAGAGAGAGCCTTGTCTTCCTATTGGCCCAGGTGGACCTTAGACTCTATGACCCTGAGAAGGTTGCTTCATCTCTGCAGGCTTCCTCATCTACTTCCTCAATTCGGAGAGTAATATTAACTGACAAGAGGTACATTGGAGGGTTGATATGCAACATCCCACGGCCTGCTTGCTGTCACAGCAAGCCAGCATTTCACCCACATCCCCCATTCTCCATTGTTGTTAGCTTTTGCTGAAGGCTCCCTTGGCCCTCAATCCTGCTTGCTTGGCAGGAGATTTTATGTGCCAGAGCCTGGGTGTTCATGGAAGGATCTAGAGAAAAAAAAATTAATTCACTTTAGTTTGCGACCATAGAGAAAGTGAACTTAAGAGAAAAACAAAAATATCATCTGTTAAAACTAATGATTTTTAAAAGATAGAAACAATTAAGTTTGATCAGTAGGTGGCCATAGCATGTTTCATGTACAAGCAAGGACATGCTTATCCCGATATACACAGATCATCTTTAAGACAAAGAAAGGCAGTCAAGCCCACACGCACAAGGACTGCCAGAGATGGTTTACCCTGTTCCAGGCAACATCAGCAACAGATCCTGTAATCTCCTAAAAAGTACTCTGGAGGCAAATGTCATGTGACTGTACTTCCAGTGCCTCAGTTAGAATTATTGTTCTATAACTGAGTGATTCTGGATCCCCCAGTCTTTCTCACAAAGATTTAAATGTGGAAGCATAACCATCCTGTCTGCTAATACCGTGGAGATGTCTTGAGGACTTGGACTGACTTGAATCTACTCCTTTTCAGATAAGTAATTTTTGCATTGAAGTCTTTTCATCTCTGTGCTTTTGTTGTATCGGAACAACAATGTTTAAAAGCCATTACTGAGAATCAAACTGAAGTTCATTCTCTCTTCTTATGTTGGGAGCCAAGAAAGAAAGGCACCATTGCCTCTTCACTGGGATGCGCTGCTCCAGAGTTTTTGTCTGAAGTGACCATGGGCCCACTCCAGGACCAGGGCAAAAGCTGCAGTGTAAACATGGATCAAAAGGCTATAATCCCAGGCTCGTCAGCATGCAGCTGTGGTTGCTGCCATGCACGGGGATGTTCTGCAGAGGGCTTGATCCCTGGACATCATTAGGTCCAGAGGACCAGGAATCTGCTGTAAGATTGTTCCTCCTAGAAATGACAGGGAAGCTTCACCCATGATACCTCAGCAATGTGGCTATATAAAGAACACCTGAAGGATGACAATATCAATAGACGTGCTAACTAGAAAGGGGAATCTCACAGTGCCTCACCCCTAGATAAAGAACTAAGGCAACTAATGACTGGAGAGCAGGAGAATTAGCCTTTCCCTGGGACGAGCTCCTGAAATGGGTCATCCTAAGGGAGTGAGTCACAAAATTACATACACCTAAGCCCCATGTATGTACATATATCTACGCATATATATACATGTATACATATACATATATATACATATACATATACATATATATACATATACATACATACATACATATATATATATAATCAAAAGAGAGGCCATCAGTTTGAGAGGGAATGAGAGGGGACATGGGAGGGACTGGAGGGAAGACAGGGATGAGGTGAAGTAATATAATTAAACTTAAATTTTTAAAATAAAAATGAAAAAATAAAGCCCATAAAACCCCACAAAAGAATGATCATCTCACACTGACAGATACTTTTTCAATTTGGGGTAGCAAAAGCTCCTTGTTAAACTAATTTAATAAGGACAATATTTCCAGCAATTTCAAAACAATTAAAATTAGGGAAAAAATAAGGTTTATTTTTTTTTCTTTGAAAAAAGGTTTAATTTTTTTCTTTTCAATAGAAATGAAAGTTTGAGGAATAATTTTAAACACTACTATTTATGTTTTTGAGTTTATTATAAAAATGTTTTCTGGTCATAAAATGTCATGGTGACTTGCACCCTAAATCAGGAAGATGAGATCTCAGGTAGTTACTGGTGGAATTAACCTGTTTGTTTCTAGACAAAGAGGCCTGTATTATAAACTTTTTGAAGCATCATGTATCCCTCTGGTTTTTACTAATTTATGAAAAACAACAGACAAACCTCAAATCTGTAAAAATGGAAGAAACCACAAACTTTAACACAGAAGACAGCTACATTTTTTTTTTTTTTTTTTTTTTTTTTTTTGGTGCTTTGAATTATCAGTCAAGAGTGCTTCTCAGAAAAGGCACCTTGAACTCTGACTAATATCAACCAGTCGTACACATTCTCAACTGCCCCTTCCTCTGGCGGAAAAGCTTATCACTTTCACAGCTTCTGAGAAGTCACAAGATCAAACTCTTCACTATTATGTCTTTCATTTCTCGGTTTGCTGTTCCTCTTTCCCTCGGGGTATCATTCTAGAGCTCAAGCTGCCCTCAGACTTGCAGCTGCCATCATTTATGGAACTTCTTAACTTGTCCCTCCTCCACAGAGGTCGGTAAACAGGATTCAGGAGACAAAGGAGCCAAACTCTACTTTTGAAATGTTTGCCACTAAGCTGCCAGAGGAACAAATGGTTTGGTAGGTAGGCAAGCTCTACCCCCAGCCTGAATACCTGGAAATAATCTAAATTTTGCCCCAACTGTGAGGGCCCTGAGTACAGGCCTTACTTAGTCCCCTGAACAGTCTGCAGCAGTGACCACTTCACTTACCAGGCGGTCACGGGATGCTGCACCCAGTGGTTTTAGGTAGCAGGAACTTATGACAGAGTCTTCATATTCTTTCCCACAGTCTCTCTTCTTACTCTGCTCTGTACCTAGGAGGAGACACGGATTATTAAGGTAATTGTCACATTGTCTCCCTTTACCTGGGTCATCTCTGTGTCCTAATTCAATCCAAATTGAGCTAGGTTTCAGACAGAGGAGCCTGGACAGTGCCTGTCTGTCCTTCAGCCTGTGGCACTGTTGGGAGGCTGTAGAACTTTTGAAGTGGGGGTCCTAGCAGACTTCAGCTCCCTGAGGAGATGAACCCCTCACCTTCTCGAGTTAACGTCTCGGCTGTGAGAGGACCCATCTTGTTCACTGTGTTCTCAGGCATCCTGAGAAATCAGGGACCCCAAACAGGACAGGACCAACTAGCCATGGACTGAAGGCTGACTACCACACCCGTAGGGATGGCTTCAGATTCTAAGGGTCTTTCCATTAAACCCAGAAGACACCAGTACCAAGCGTCGGTGCTGGCTTCCCCGGGGGAACTGACGTGTCTTAGTTCAGTTCCTTAGCTTTCGAGTTACCAATCATTACTCTTACTGCTGCCTTTAAATATCTTTATGTTCCTACCTTTCTCAAAAAGGAAGCCTTTCCAGTCTGAGTACAGCCCATGTATTTCTGCATATTTATTTCGGTATAAACCTCAAGAAATCGCATGCAAACAAGCATAAGCAGAGACTGCACACCCAACTGTCCTAACATCTGTGGGTGGGCGGGTTTGTCTCTGCTGTTTACCACTCTGCTGTTTCTGTCTTTTCTCTTCCTCTGGCTCCACAGGCCAAGGTGTCTGCTCAGTCACATTCTGACTGCTCCACACAAATCACTAAGTCTTTATGAGAGTTTACTTACGAGAATGGCTCCATATTTGTTTGAGTGTGACAAGTTTCAAGTTTTCAGTGATTTCTTGTGGAACATATTCCAACACATGCATGATTTTACACACACATACATGAACACACATGCATGAACACACAAAGCCCAAATAGTCAATATAGTCAGAGCTCCCATTTTTATCTTTACCAGGTGCCAGGCATTTTACTAATTATCTTTCCTATGATCTCTCATTCTGTCTAACAATGTCAGTGAAAGATAACTACCAGCCTCGTTTTACTCTTGAGAACAATGTGGTCTTATTTGTCCAAAGACCTACGTGCAATGTAGCAAGAATTGAATTTTTAGCAAAGGCTCTGCCCAGCCAGTCCCTCTGTCCTTAGTGCCTTTGTCCCTAAGGACTGCGCCATTTCCAAAATTGTCTACTGGGTGTTAGCAGGTTACAGATGTCCAGATTCTCCTGTGCCACCCGTGATTCAGTCCAGAAGACTGTGTGATTCATTTTGCCACTCAAATGGCACTGGCTTTCCATCACCATCTGCACTCACCTAAAGGCATAGGAAGTCATATCCTTATTTATTTATTTATTATACAGAGTGACTTAACAGTATAACCAACTCTCATAGTACAAAGATAAGAGATAAAATGGCTCTTCATTTGAGAAGGCTAAAAGGCTACTCACTTTCTTTAAATGTTTCTAAGATGTTTTCTATGCCAGGAATTGTTTTGACAATTCATCGAGACCTCTTGGAAAATATATTTTATTTGCAGCATTTCTTAAGTCCTCGAGATGATGCAGGAGATGCTCACCATCTTTCCCAAAAGGGAAGCAACATTTAGCGACTAGCTTGCTAATGGATACTGCTTCATCAGTTCCAGGGGCTACCGAGGGCTCCTGTAGCTCAGTGGTAGCCATACAAGGCTTAGGGTTTGTTTGATACCCAACACCACAAACCAAGAGGTGACTGGTGGTTTGTTTTGTTGTTGCTGCTGCTGTTGTTATTGTTCTTGCTTTTTTGTCTTATTTTGTTTTGTCTCCTGAACCATTAACGGACTGCAAAGTGGTTTAGACATTAGTCGTTTCTGTTGAAGTCATTACTTGAGAGCAACTGTGCTGAAGGTTCATTTGGTCCAGGCATCTGGCTTCATTGATGCTTTGTTGAATTCACATCAAGCTCTCTGACTCCTAGTGCTACATCCGAGAGTGCAGTTGATGCTAGCAAAGAAGTGTGCGGTGGCTTGTAAAGAGGGAGTCGACCAAAGTAGGCTCCAACACATAATGTTGCACGGCCTGCCAGCTACAAGGGGCTTTTGACCCCTTTTATAATGATTGGAAGAGACAAGGAATATTGCGTGACATGTGACAATTCACATTCCAGTATCCATAAAGCTTATGGGGAATGCAGCCACTGTCGTTCATTTCTGCATAGCACGTGGCAGCTTCCACAGCTTGAAGATAGTGGTGTCTCCTAAAGGTCACAAAGCCAAATATATTTACTACTTGGAGCTTCTCACACAGAGTTAGCTGACTCCTTGTGTAAAGAACACACACACACACACATTTATGCATATCCTGTGCCTTGGGCTTTAGTGTCTTTCAACAAAGGACTGATCTGGTTCAAATTTTCTTCAGTGATGTGTGTCTGTACACAGGCAGTTATAGGAACACCTCTTTCGTAATCTGAGGCCTTCAGTTCTTTGTACAGGTCCTTGAAGTCTCTTGCTTGAAGACTTTGAAGGATTTATTTATTATTTTGCATGTGTGTGTGTGCCCCTGAGTGTGTATATATGCTCTCCACTATGTGTGAGAGTCTGTGGGGGCCAAACAAGAAAATAACTTCCCTGAGACCTGGAGTGATAAGCAGCTGTGAGCCACTGAGTCATCAAAGTAGGCACTTTAGCAAAGCTTAGCTTCTTCTATGGCTAAGTGGCTGAAATGTCAGGGTACCAACTGCTATACAGGTTACAGAGAAATAAACTCCAAGACTGGAAAAGAGTCTAAGAATGACCCCATGTCATAACAACCCACCATGTGCTTTCTCATCTTCAGTCTTAGTTTACTGTGATAAAACACTGACCAAAAGTAATGTGGTCCCAGCAGATATGAGTACTTCTTGTCCTTGCAGAGGACCCAGGTCCAGTTCCCAGCACCCAGTCAGTGGCTTGCAGCCATCTATAGTTCCAGCTCCAGCACATCCAACGTCCCCTTCTGACCTCAGCGCAACACCAGTGCCCAGACAGACATGCAAGGAAAAATCATTCATACACATAAAAGTGAAACACCTCTTTAAAAGAAAACTTTGTCGGGCTTTTATGTGGCTTCGTATCTCAGGACATAGTCCATCACAGAAGGAAGCCAAGGCAGGAAGTCAATGGGGGATGGGAACCTGGAAGCAGGAACTCACACGGAAACTAAGTGGGCGTGCTGCTTGCTGGCTTCCTCCCTGTGGCTTCCTTCCTCAGCCTGCTCTCTTTCACATCCCAGACCCACCTGCCCCGGACGGCCACAGTGTGCTTGGTCATTCCGTATCAATCACGAATCAAGGAAGTGTCCTTCAGATGAGGCTCCTGGTTAATCTCATGGGGTCTTTCTCAGTTAAGATTGCCTCTTCTTAGATAGTCTAGGTTGGTGTTGAGTTGACAAAAACCAACCAGCATATGCCCAAAGCCGAATTTGCTGGTCACCTTTGCCTGATGACTGGGACCTTTGCAATAGTTATTGTCATAGATGGGAATGAATGGCCTTGGTCCAGGAGCCCTGGTCTGAGTTGTCCCTGCCAGGTGACACTATACTAGATGGCAGCAAGCTTAGCAATTTGCTCTTTGGAAACACTTCCCAGTCCCAACATGTTTTAGGGGCTTTCCTTGTTTTCCACAGTGGAATGGTCCCCACCCCCCACCCCCACCACCGGGGAATGCTTCAAGAAACTGTCTTCCTTCTAGCAAATGCAATTAGAAAATCCGAAGCCAACTCCTCCCCCATGGCTTTGCCCAGCCACCAGCTAGAAAACAGCTGTAGAAAATGTTTTGTTTCACCATAGCAGATCCAGACCTCACGCTCTAGAGCTGAGTGGCCTGTGGATAGAAACAAAGTCACCTTTTTCTACATTTGCCCAAATTCCATACTTTTAAATGCTTTTGAGATTATAATATAATTACCTACATTTCTCCCCTCCCTTTCCTCCCTTCAAACCCTCCCAGATAACCCTCCTTGCTCACTTTCAAATTCATGGTCCCTTCTTTCATTAGTTATTATTACATACCTCTGTGCATACTCATAATCATATATGAATATGCATACATCATATATCCCTAAAGAAAAATCTGGATAATGTTACTTCTGTGTTTGTTTGGCTGCTTAAAAAGGCCCTCCAATATTTCTACTGTTTCCCCTAATATATCTGTATCCAGAGATGTCCTCGGGTGCTCAAGGGTCAAACTATGTGTCTGGTCACCCCAGAAGTACCCACCTCATTCCACTAACACTCTGTTTCTCACACTAGAGACCACAGGCTTCCTCTGGAAGGCAGTGTTTGGGGACTGCTCCAGGAATCCAGAGCTGCTAGCAGAGTTCCTACCGCTCTGAATACCACAGCAGTCAAAGCAGAAGGACGCAGGGATAGGTATCTTCCCAAACTGACGTTTCACGTACCAGATGCCCAAACTTACTCCGGTGATGGCATCTGAAGCCTCACAGAAACAGCCAGATACACAGCTAGCTCAGGTGACACAGGTACATTTTTGTTTAAGGATGTGACCACTGGGAAGTCTCATGCTCCGGTGGATGGCCACATACCCAGGAGTGCATAGGACACAAAGTTAGGTTCCTATGGAATGGGGAGTGTGTCTGGGAGAAGATGCAGGAGGGCATGAAAACGGTCAAAATACAATGCATGAGAATCTCAGAGAATTAGTAAAATATCCTTTAGACCAGCTTGTTTGGTTTTCACTTAGTTGTATGGATTTCTTCTTCTCCTCCCAGGCCTGGTGCCTGCATTTGCTAGATGAATGCTACCCACTGGCATTACCTCCAGCCCAGCCATGTATGACGGTTCCATGATTATCTCCACTTTATAGATTCAAACGAGATCTTTGCGAAGGTGGGCCACGTTACCAGGCAGCAGGAGGCCCCAAGCTGGTCCCAGAGCCCGCCAGGCCTACTTCCTCCCCAATCTGAGGTGATTTCCTCTTTCAGGTCTGTGCGAAGCTGATCTCTGCCCTGGATCTTTTAGAAAAGTGAGAAGTGAAGCAGCCAGGGCCTTGGTTCTAACTTACAACCTGTGTGTCCTGTGTTATCTGCAGGGCTTCACGTGGCTGGGGATTTCAAGCCATTAAGAAAAACATGGCCGGATATCTCTGCCTGCTTGAATTATTCCAAAGCTTTCAACAGGGTAGAAATGTTCATTACTGTGTGATCACCACAGCAAAGCTAAGAAGAGGGTATCTTATAGATACCAAGAGAGGCTGGCTCTTACCTGCGGCAGAAACGAAAATCGTGCATGATGCTAGCGAATTTAATCACGAAATGCAGCCAATTGAATAAAGCACATAACAATGAATCTAATTTGGGAGGGGTCTGGAAACACCCTTATGATTAGAGTAGAAACACTCTAGTGTATGTGTTTGGGAACAGTGTTTGAGCCTGCAAGAATGTGGGTGGGTGGGTGGGTGTGCACGCATATGTGCACGCATGTGTGCATGCATGCACACACACAAAGAAAGAGAGAGAGGTACTATTCATAGTGGTGGTCATCTCATCATGGCAAATAATTATTCAATATCTTTTTCTTTTTCTTGTTCCTTGAAAAAGGTAATTTGAATATAATGAGAAGCTTCCAACCATAAGAGAAAAGAGAGAGCAAGGCATACTGGTATATTCCTGGATTCCCAGCATGTGAGTGAGAGTCACAGGTAAAAGGATTAGGAGTTCAAGGCCAAACTCAGCTACATAGTTCAAGACCAGTCTAGTTTGCATGAGATCCTACCTCAAAAGAAAAGCAGCAAAGAATGCTGGCTAGCAGGTGTAAGACCCTGGGTTTAGTCCCCAACATGGTGGGTAGGGAAGAGCAATCAAAAACATAAAATGCCTAGATTATACTCAACAAGAAATCTTCAGGGTGAACCTCAAGGGACTTCTGAAGTAACGCGTAGCAAAATTCATTACCAAGACTCTTTTAAAGCCTATAAATTTTATGTAACTTCAATCAAAATTCCATATAAATATTTTAATAGCTATAATATCTTACGGTTCTACTTATGCAAGGCACTTAGAGTCGCCAAGTTCCTAAAGATGCAAAGTAGAAGGGTGATTGCCAGCCCAGGGGGAGGCAGGAAACAAGAGTCTTGCCTAATAGGTCCAGAGGAGCAGTTTTGCAAGATGAAAACTGTCTAGACACTTGATTACACAACACTGCCAATATATGTAACACAACTGAACTCTACATTTAAGAAATGGTTAACAGCGGATATTTTACACGGGATTGTTTTAACGTTTGTAAACAAAAACAAAACACTATCTGTGGTTTTTAGACCTTAGAATCTTTTTAATCACAGGAAGGGAGATTCCAACTTCATTGATAGTTGGGTTTAGTTGGCTTTCTAGAAGAATTAGAGCTTGACGTGGGGGTGCTGTGGGCAGAAGTAGTTGGGAGGAAGTTGTCTTGGTTGAGTGTGCTGCCAGTCTGGACCCCAAGGCAGCTCTCCAACTATGCCCACATTGGCCTCTCCTGGATGCTTTTATGCACCCTGATAGTCAGCATCACGGGCTGCCCTACTGGTCATGCAATGGTAGGAGGAGGAGTTCATTCCAAATGAGTGATTGCCCTTTCCTTGGAGGCCAGAAAGAAGGGACAGCTGGAGCTACTAGCAGCAACCCCTCTCCTCCTCCCACCCTGTCCCAGGGCAGTGAATGGAGTGGAGGGAGGCAGGTTCTAGTACCTTCTGAAATGTAGAATTCAAGTGAGCAAAGGAGCAAGTTTTATAATGCAATATACAGTGACCTACATGGGCACAGGGTGCTGCTGGCCCCAGAGAAGGCCCAGTTCGCCTGGATGAATTGCCCCTGGAGGAGGGAAACTTCTGGACCCCGGTGTGGACCATTCGCTGAAGATAAGAGGTTGAAGGAGCTAAAACTTCTCTGGAGAGACTGAGTCTGCTAGGCCTACGAGCCAGGCTGTGTTGCTGTGAGTCATGAACCATGGCCACAGTTTGTGACTTGTCCCATAGTGACCCGCAGTCGCTGATCCCTAAGTGTTTGGAATTTGAAGATTTGTCTCTCTGCTCTCTTTTGGGACCCTCTATATGAATATGGCTGTTTTTAATATTAGGAAAATGCATGTGAAAATAAATAAAATGAGGCCTGGAGAGCTGGTTCAGTGGTTAAGAGGGCATACTGCCCTTACAAAGGACCCAAGTTCAGTTCCCAGCAACCCATACCCATCTATAACTCCAGTTCCAGAAACAGATAGACACAGAGAGAGACAGAGAGACAGAGAGAGACAGAGAAAGAGAGAGATCTATGTTTTATTTCTTTGTTTTGGATTTTGGGGTTTTTTTTATTATTTTGTTTTGCTTGAAATATGTTCTCACTATGTAATCTTTGGCTGACCTACAGACAACAATGTGTCTATAATGAATAGATATCTACCCAAGGTAATAGACAACATTGCGTCTATAATGAATAGATATCTACCCAAGGTAATAGACAACAATGCGTCTATAATGAATAGATATCTACACAAGGTAATAGACAACATTGCGTCTATAATGAATAGATATCTACCCAAGGTAATAGACAACAATGCGTCTATAATGAATAGATATCTACACAAGGTAATAGACAACAATGTGTCTATAATGAATAGATATCTACACAAGGTAATAGACAACAATGCGTCTATAATGAATAGATATCTACACAAGGTAATAGACAACAATGCATCTATAATGCCTTCTCCTTTCTTCACAGTTTTGATGTTACTTTTTATGTCTGAAAATGTATATGGTTTGGGAATCTTGCATCTTCTGGGATATTATAAACTGACATCCTACTCTCAACTCTTTCTCATAAAGGCTTAAAAGATGAGGACTACAAATGTGACTTTTTCTTGAATGCACTTGTTTCAAATATAGTTTAAAAGTTCAGCAGAAAAAAAATGTTTTATATTGAAGAAAGAAGGCATATGCCACGACACCTGGAAAAAACTCACCATTAGTTTTAAAGATGAAATTAAATACACCGTGGAACATGTTTTAACTTATCACTCGGAAGCTGCATTCTCTACAAGCCTGGCATGTGATGTCTTGGAGGGGTCAACGTGCTTGACCATACATGGCGGGTCACCTTGGTCCCTCTCTCCCATTCTTGCTGCCTACAATGCTAGGGACTGACGATCCAGGGTCTTAACCTTGCGGAGGTTTCAATCCAGGCAGGAATCAGATATGTCTTCTGCCTTAGGAGTTTTTTCTGTCCGGTATGAAAAATGGGCAGGGTGAGAAAGGACCTGGGGACAGAGAAGTCAGGTATGGGGCCACTAAGTCCTATGACAGCACCTGTCTGTGAAGCCTACTGGTCAGCATAAGCTTGGCACAGTAGCTCTGTGTATGCTAAGTGGTACAAGATTGTTTTTCATTCCTTCCCATGAGATTTAAAACCTACTTTTTAGATGTGTCTCTTACACTCAATCTTTTACTACAAAAAAATTAAAGTCCTATTTAGTCCTTTAAAAATCTCATATGCTATTGATTTTTAAAAATGTCTTCTTTTGAGTAAGTTGAGTGTCCAGTTGGAAATCTGAATATACATCCCAACTCAACAGGACTACTGGAGCTAAAGAAAATAAACTGTGGGTCCTTGGCTTATTCTGTGATGACTGTCACATCTTCTTGAGTCAAGGACTACGTGGCATTGCCTAGAGTTCCCCATCCCTCCTTCCCAAAGCCAAAGAGATGCGCACGCCGTCTGCGCACCTTTGAAGTCCATCAGTTTAGATCTGTCGGAACAACTGTTTAACCCTCTTTTCAGCTCAGAGGCTTGGAAGTTGACCACATAACGGATCCAGTCTGGCCTCTTTTTGTGGGCCAGCTTCCTCCTTTATGCTTCCTGTAGTCCAGGTTTTTATTATCTACACTAAGAAGTCTCCAGAGAAGAAGACAATATCCAGGATAAGTTTGTTCGAGAACAATAAGCTAATTTTGCTGATGCCCATGCCTTCTGACAACCCAGTGTTCAGTAGACTGTTATTGCAAAGCAGGAAATGGATAAAGGTACCAGATTTTATGAGATATTTCAATAGTCTATTGTGTCCTGACCCCGGATGTAAATAGCCTCAAGACTTTGTAGTTGGTGCAGATGAGGGATGACATAAGGAGACCTCCTCTCCACCCACGACCCCACCCAGCAGCAAGAATAGACCCCTGATGTTTGCATTCTTTAAGCCAGCCCCTGCCTAAAGTTCGCCCCTTCCTGCAATTCGGCTCAACTGTGTAGCACATGTGGACCCTGCAGTAATGAATCGGCAGAAGCCTAATTCTCATGATGATTAATGGGGCTCCTCAGATGCAGCCCATTATTTCATCCAAAGTTAAAAGAGTGATTCATCATTAATCATTGTAAGAAATGGGCTCCGTGAGTCATAATTCCGGGCCAGCCCATTTCCTTAAGGGTCCTTCTTGCCTTTTGTTATTCCAGAAGTGACACAGTCCACAGCCCCATGCTGCCTGCTCTCAGACATGCTCATTTGCTGATTAATTTTCTTTAGAAGTCACATACCTCAAGGATGCTTACTGAAACTGAAAACCCTCCAAAGAATCCTCGTGCTTTCCGATCCCAGGGTCCAGCCGGCCTCAGTTCGTCCAAGTTAAAATGAGCACACACACTCAGAGACTGACAAATCCATTCCAGGTTGGTAGTCCCCCTGGCTGCGTCCTGGCCCCATCACCCCACAGCATTTGGAGGTGGCCACTGGAACGGCCTCGCTAACCTCTGCACTCCACTCTCCCCCCCACTCGGTCCCCCACCAGAATCCAGAGGAACCCAGCATTGATGTGCTCAATGCCATTTCAGGTCCCTGGACAAAATGGTGTCACCACTTTTTACGTGGAAATTTACATGGCATGACTTGTTTTGTGTTTTTTTGGCTTTTTGTTCGTTTGTTTTTGTTTTTTCTGATGCTGCCTGAAGAAGTTAATTTTCTTATTGCAGTGACCAAATACTTGACAAGAGTCAACTTAAGGAAGGAAGGAAGGGAGGGAGGGAGGGTGTTCACTCTGGCCCAAGGTTTGAGGGGACATCGTCACTGCGCTGGGGGAGTCGTGGAGGCAAGGAGGGTATGGTAGGTAATTAAGAAGTAGAGGCAGACCGGAAGTGGTGCTGGACCATGAGATGACAAGGCCTGATCCCAGTTACATACTTCCTTCAGGAAAGCTCCACCTCCTAAAAGTGCCAGAACCTTCCTAAACAATGCCATCAACTAGGGATGAGTTATTGAAACACATGAGCTTGTTTAAACTCTGACCACTCCTGAATTGGGAAGATAAAATATGTCTGCCAGCATAAGGGTATAAAAGTCTCCTGTGGTGGTTTGAATAAGAGTAGCCGCCTTAGGCTCATATATTTGAGTCATCAGGGAATGGTGCTATTTGGAAGGATTAAAAGGGTTAGCAGGTGTGGCATTGTTGGAGGAAGTGTGTCACTGGGGTAGGCTTTGAGGTTCCAAAGGCCCATGTCAAGCGCAGAGGCTTCCTGTCTCTGCCTATGGACCAGGATGGAGCCCTCCATTACTGCTCCAGCACCTGTCTGCAGGCCTCCATGCTCTCCACCATGATGACAATGGACTAAACCTGTGAAACTTCAGACAATCTATCCAATTAAGCGCCTCCTTTCATAAGAATTGTCTGGGTCCTGGTGTCTCTTCATAGCACCAGAACAGGTGTCTAACGCACCTTTCCTGAGTTGCGCGCCATTCCATCTTGAAGCAGCCGGAGCATCGTGCAGAAACCCTTGTGGCAGCATACTGCATCGTTTCATCCTCCTTTCTCCTCCCACGCTTCTTTACTCTCTCACGCTCCCCCTTTTAGGTCTCCCTTGGTTTTACCCCTTAAGAATCTCACAGTTGGTGCCAGGATCATAGCTTAGCCCATTCATTGGTGAGATGGAGAATGGATTGTCTTAGGAGGGGCATGGAGTTTTTTCACTATAGTCCACAGCATCTCTCAAGAATAAAATGATTCTTAGCTACAATGTAAAGACAAACACGTTGGATTGCAGTCTGGGTGGACCTCAGTTGTTGAGTACTGTTCTAGGATGCATGGAACTTCAGGTCCTTAGGTTCAAGACCAACACTCTCCATTCCTAAGAACAGAGGCAGTGTCTGTGGGGCGGGGTAGAGCCTGTGGGGTGGGGCAGAGCCTGTAGGGCGGGGCAGACAGAAGTTCAGTTACCTCTGTTCACAGATGCCTAAGCCTGGCATAGAAACCCCTACAGAATTTACTTTTGCAAAATTTCTGTCAGCACTAATGAGTTTAGTGAGGCTTTAGGATTCAAAACGTAACATAAAAAAGGTTATATCTGCATGATGTCAACTGAAAAAGGAAATTAATAAACACAAAAAAATCCCCAGGTCAGTAAGATGGCTTTAAGAGTAAAGCAATATTGCCAAGCTGGAAATGTGAGTTCAGTCTGTAGGACCCACATGGTGGGAGAAGAGAAATTACTCTTGCCAGCTGTCTTCTGACCATCACAAGCATTCTGTGAGACACACACACACACACACACACACACACACACACACACACCGGGCTTTTAAAAAGAATTCCACTTTAACAGCACCAACAAAACCAAAATACTTAGAAATATATTTATCAAGCAACTGTACAACTTTTCCTCTGACAATCATAGTTAAAGATGTTAAAGACTTAAATAATGTAAGACTTGGCTCAAGGGCTGGAAGACTTGAAGCTTGGGGAACGTTTTCCCCAAGCCATCTACTCTTCTTTGTAATCCTAGCTAGCTCACTGCTTTGCAGAAACCGATGACCCAGAGATTCACATGGGAAGTCCAGAGACCCAGAATAGTCAAAACAATCATGGGAGACACGAACCAAGTTGGAAGACTCACAAATCCCAGTTTCTAAATGGATTACAAAGCTATGGTAATCAAAACAACATGGCACAAGTATAGGATAGACACAATGGTGGATGGGGTTGAGAGCCCTGGAAAAGCCCTCCCATGTCCAGTGGCTGATTTTTGACAAAGGCACCTAAACGATTAATGATGAAAAGACTGTCATCTCCAGGAAAATAGGTAAAGTGAACCACTAGGTTAAAAAAGGCCTCCATGGCTTTGTAAGGCAAGAGAACCCAATGGGCACAGTCTTCCACTCTTACCACGTAATAGCTCACATCATTTCATGACAAGAGGCCAGCACTGATGCCACTATTAGTTCAGATTTTTGCAGAGTTCAGAGCTCTGAGAAATGCATCCCTCTTCCTTATAAAGCTACCCAGTTAGTGCTATTCTGTTATAGTAACAGAATACAGACTAAGGTAGGGCCCAAGACAAATTCTCTTTCTCCCATAATTATGCTTAACTCCAGAACTCTAATTTGTTGTCTTTTTTCCTCTGGGTTTCTATTTTTCTTATTGTTTAAGTCCTAAAGAGGTAAGAACTGTATGTCAAACTATATTACTACAGATCTTTCTAAGTTTATCCGGCCTCCCTGTAACAAATTATAATTTGTTGAAGACCAGAACCATCTTCGTGTGCTCCAGCCAGGAAGAATTTTCTCATGCATATTAGAAGCATTAGTCCTGCTGCTGGAGAATAAATACATCAGTGTGAAGACTTCCTCCACAAAGACAATCCTTGAAGTATAGTCATGATAACCACTCAACAGGCCTTTCCATCTATCAGACTTACCCTCAATGTCCAACAATTATCTGTTGGAAGAGCTCATCATGCATTCAGGCAAATCCACCCTGTCTATACCTAGTGAATATTTCTACAGTTCCTAGTTATTTTTTTATAATTATTCTTTGCTAGCCTATCTTTGGTCCTTGACTGCAGATTCCTGAAGGACAATTATGGTATTTCATTCGCCTCAGAGTTGCATTGCACCTCACCAGCAGCTTCATGTACAAGTTTGTGGAATAAACAAGTCATAGAGAAGTATAAAGGCCCAAGGAGACTCACGGCTTCTCAATGATCTGCCCTCCTGCCCTTTGCCCTTTAACCCCAGGTGTCTGCTTTCCACCAACATTAACAATACTCTTTGACTCCCATGGAATCACACAAAGCCACCCCCTTTATCTCCAGAAAAAAAAAAAAAAAACAGCAGTAATTTCATGTGAAAACAGCCTGCAATGAAGCAACGCCAATCAGAAATGGTTGTTTGTCAAACTTAAAAGGCAAATATTAGTTAACTTTAAACAGAGTTTCAAGGCTCGTCAAGTTCAAGTTTCATTTCTGCTTGGCCGAGTGGAGTTTCCTGGTTCAATGTAAGAAAAGTACAAGGGTATCTGTTAGAAGATGCTGGGGGGGGGGTCTCCACTTTTATTTCGATGATTATATAGACATCCTTTTCCCTTAAAAGTGATAGGGGCATTGATCTTGGCATGCTGTCCTGAATGTTACTCAACACTGTTCACAGACAGGGAGATAAGATTCCCAAGGTCCAAGGGTGATATTTCTGTGATAGGAGTAAGGTAGGTTCTGAGAGCAGACTGGGGGTGGAACATGAGTGGGTTCTGTTGTCTGTCCAAATGTGATTCATGTAACATTAGGGCCGTTGCTGACACCCCCTGTGCCTCTATGTCCCTGTCTGGAAAATGGGTTAATGGCTTGGCCTCCCAAGGGTGTTGCAAGGTTTAATGAGTTAATGATGCTTGAGCACTTTGAGCCTCAGATGAAAGTGATCGCTCAGAACAAAGCTGGTGATTATGCGTAATTAAAGCTCTGGGTGGAAAGCTGGCCTGGAAGTCACCACAAGAGAACTCAGACATAGAATAGACCCAGTGTGCAAATCCCTGGGAGTTTTCACCCTGCCTTGTGATCCCACTAAGCTAACTGTCATGCTTCATGTTTCAGGAGCAGAGCCCTCAGAATCGGTGTGGGGAAACTTACTCTGCCATTGTCACCCTGAGGTCATGGCTACTGCCCGGACCCTTGAGATATGTTAATCAACGGGTAAAGCTCGCCCACTCCCCTGAGCATTTATTATTATTATTATTATTATTATTATTATTATTATTATTATTCCTTGTGTCTTTCACACCATGCCTCCCGATCCCACCCATCTCCCTTCCCACCCCAAAATGAAACAAAATAAAATTTAAGAGAAAAAGAGGGGAAAGGGGATGAAGACGAAGGAAATCCGTCATGGGAGCTGCAGTATGATACGGAGTCATGCAGTAAAACACTTTATCCATATATGTGTACATGTAGACAGACATTCGTTCAAAAGAAAATCATTGATCTTCTTCCAGCCCCTTCCTGGACACGCTGTTACTGCCCTGTGGAGATCCTGCAGCCCTGAGTCCACAGGGCTCTCTCTCTCTCTCTCTCTCTCTCTCTCTCTCTCTCTCTCTCTCACACACACACACACACACACACACACACACGCTCCAGCAGATCACAGATGAGGTAGATGTTGAGATAGGCCAACCTATAACCCTGGTTGTTGCAGGGTTGGTCAGCCCGTCAGCTCTCCCCTGTCCTCACCACCAGGGGGCGCTCTCCAGCATTGCCCTGGCTAGCTCACCACTTGCAGAGATGAACAAAGGGCAGGGCCCTTTCTCAGGCCTCCCTGTCCTCAGGGCTGGTCCTCCTACGCCTATACCTTCGGGTCAGCTCTCTGCACCGAGCTCTTTTTAAAATGGACCCTTCTAAAGAATTTTAGGGACATCAAACAGAACCACTGCCATCTGCCTGATCACGAATCCCTGTGGTTCCCTTAGTAGAGGAAAACCTTTTAATCTACAGAGAGGACCAAATACAAATACTTCTCGTGGTGTAAAGCAAAAGTACTGGTCGTGCAAATTAGAACCACACAGACTTAAATGAGTCCAAATTGAAGCCTTCACTCAGCACGATTCAAGAAAATAAAAAGGGAAGAGACCATTGGATTTAGCTATGCAGATGAAGACTTCCAAAACCAGATGGATGGGACACCCAAAGTAGAGATTCACATCCCAAAGACCTGACACGAGGCCCTGCACCATACTCTGCAGGACAGAGAGCTCTTTCTTCCCAGGCAGAAACCACCCTAGAGCGATGCACGAAACCACAGGTCCTGGAGTTCTCCAGGGTGAACCAGCCACAGCCTGTGCAGGCCCTACTCCCTAGCTCGCATCAGAGAGAGAAAGGCTTGAGCCGTGGAGGCCATACATAACCTCACTCAGCATGCTGCTACCCGATGGCCCAATACACTCTTTCATTAGTAGCTTGGGAGCATTTCAGCCATGCAAAGGGCTCTTCTCGAGCCATCCCAGTGTCCGAGTGGTGAGAACAGAGCACAGGGTTCCCCGAGCCCAAGAACGGCTGTGTTAGACACAGGAATGGCAATGTGGACGGAGCACTGGGCCGGGGGTGGGGATGGGGGGCGGGGGTCAACAGAAAGGGACTGCCACACAAAGACTTAGGCTGCTGGGCGCCTTGTGATGGATGGAAGGAGCCTATGTGAGCAGGCAAAGGAAAGCAGCAGCCTGAAGGGGTAAATCCGAGAACCACAATGGAAGTCTTCACGGAAGTGCCACTTTGTGCTTTCAGAGGAGAATTAGCTTTGGGCCAATACAAAGGCCTTCTCTTTTCGTCGTTTCCATTTGGACAGGCTTTCCCTGTGTGCTCAGGACAGCTTGAAGCTGGAAACCCTCCCGAAAGAAGCCCAGTTCTAACGATAGCACGAACACTAGAGGGGAAGAACTGTCCGCGGGCTTCCTAGGCATGAGCGGAGAGGTGGCTGCTGGGCTGGGTGCAGAGACTTGAGCCCCTGCAGGATCTCGCTCTCGCTCTCCTATGAGGGGGAGCTAAAACTAAAGACCCTTGTGTGAAGCCACTCCAACTCAGGGCTACATTTCCAGTGTGTGTCTCTCATTCCCTAGACACTGGTCTGGGAGCATTTAGAGAATCATTATAAAGACGTTTTCCCTAGAAAATACAAAACTTGCTCTTCGTACTTCAAAGCAAAATCTGTAAAGTCAAACAGACAGACTCCGATCTGAATCGCGTGGTGGAGAAGGGACTTAGGGATAAGACAGAGGTCCTGAAGACCGGCCCGCACCGGCTGCCGGGGCGGTGACATTCACACGCCGTCCTCTAGGTGGCAGCATTTAGTTATGGCTGCGCGTCCACGTCCACCTTCAATGGCGGCTGGAGGACGACTGGGTTGAGCGAGTTTGACTTGGCTTCAATTTTCAAACTATCGAGCATAATCAATGAAAATTTTAATATCATTAAGTGAATGCCTCTGCTGGGGGAAAACAGTTGGAATTCAGCTCGGCCTGACAAAGAGGAAGCGGCCTATCGATCACACTCAAGGTCATAGCTGGCTCAGGATTGCCGGCCCTATCACATTCCCTCCTCGGATATGCAATCTCTTACTTTTCCCCCTCCTCCCTTGAAGACTACATTAGCGCAACATAAACTGGAGCTGGCTAGTCTTTTTTCATCCCCACGTAGTTGTTAAGGTAGTTTTAAAGGTGCTAACTCTACCCAGTAAATATTTTTTTAAAAAATTAAAATGCTACGTACTGTGCCCACAGCTGAAATCAGGGCACTATACTAATACGGCGTAGTATTATAAACTAGGGAAAAGACGTATGGGAATTTTTTTCTTAGAGACCAAGTGTGCCTATAAAGGACGAACAATCAGATCTCTACTCGGGGGTCGCTATTATTCATTGATGTGAGGCCTCGTTGTAGATGAACCTCCGGTTGTCATTTGGTTCTGTCCCTAGGAAAACAGTTTACAAAGTTGCGAAAGATCCTCTGGGGCAGACATTCCCAACCAGTAGATCAGGGTCGACAGCCAGGCTCCTAACTTACCTGGGGCACTGCCAAGGCAGGGTTACCCACACCCTCTCTGGCTCAGTAGCTTTCTATCCGGTGCTTCCAGTTAGGAAAGAAAGTGCACGGTCCCCATACTGCCTCTTGCTGGGGCCATGCACACTGTTCTGGCCAGCCCAGGCCTGAGCCTGATGTCCCCTTGGGAATTGTTCTACTTCTCTGATGAGGGTGCTGGCCACTGGCCAAGGGTCAGAAAACCCCACTCGTTGGGGAGTTTCCAAACCTTTGTTTGTTTGGCTTCCTGAAACCTTCCTTCCACCTCTAAAAAACCAAAAGCTGTTTTTCATAGGTATGGGTTGGGTTTTGGCGGTTGTTGTTTCTTAAAAAAAAGAAAAAAAAAAAAGCAAGCTTTAAAAACTCCATAGCTCATCTGAAAAGTAAGTAATCAGGACATCAGTCATTGAGTTCTGAGTTTGTCAGTAAATACAAACAGAGAAGGGGATGGAGAAACAGACTTCTACAAGCAGTGTTCCCCATATACACATTAGCCAAAGTGGTTGCAAACAGCAAAGGGGTTTACACAGTCAGGTCCCCTCATTTAGGTGAAGCTTCAGGAAAGCCACTGTGTTTGTTTGTTCAGCTGCCGTGACAAAGTGCCATAGGCTGGGCAGCTTCTATAGAGATCTCTCTGAACTCACAATCTGGAGGCCAGAATCAAGACCCAGGTGTTAGAAGAGATGGTTTTGTCTCTCATGCTATTTTTGATTTTGTAAGAGCTCACTTCGTGGCTTGCAGACAGACCTCTGTCTTCTTGCACTTTGCAGTCTTCGTGTGTGTGTGTGTGTGTGTGTGTGTGTGTGTGTGTGTGTGTTCTTTTTTCTTTAAGAACATGTGTCCATATACATACAGTTCACATGGCTTAATTTTGCCATGAAGGATCGTGTCTTCCAATAGAGTCACATTCTGATGTTAGTACCCAAGCACATAAAAGCAAAGAGGGAACAAAACTCAGTATGTAACAGTTGCCCAATCTCTTGAGCCTCTGTTTGTTCACATGTGTACATATACATGTACATATACACATGTGAACAAACATATGTATATGACATCAACAGCCTCAGAGTGCTTATTTGGATGAACTGAGTTCATTTGGAGTTATAGTACACTAGGTCCTGTGCACAACTGAGGGACATTAGACAAAGTCTTTGTCACCCTACCAGCAAGGCAATGGTTACAGGGACATACACCTATGCAAACTCAGCACCTCAGATCAGGGCCACTCTAGTGTGGCAGGGGATAGGGAGAGCAAGAAAGGGGATTCAAACCAGTATCCACGTTCCTGCCCTACCTCCCAGACACTGCCAGCTTAGACTCAGTTCTTGTAGAGGGCGGTCACAGGAGACTCCAATAGAAAGGGTGCATTCACGGGCCTGACTTCAAGGACTCAAACCCAACTCAGGTTCATCGTAAAAGCTAGAAAAGCCACAGGATCCAGTTCCTCCTAACGGAGTTAGTGGTACTGCAGAGAATAAACCAAACAACCAAACCCCAGGGGTCCCGGCGGCACAGTGACAGGGACAAAGTTTTAAATTCAGACATCTCTCAGCAGAGACAAAGGCATGCCTGTCTGTTGCTGCTTCTCCAGGGAAAATGTCTCAGCCATTAACCTAGTCACCCTAGCAGTTGTGACACCTGATGCTGGCCTTGCAGTAAGCCCCCTGAAACAGCACTGCTAAAATGGCCGAGAGAGTGGGCTGAAGCAAGCCAGGACACACACAGGCAGTGACTTCTTGCTGGGGGAGGGGAGATGGGGGCAGTGAGCCAGGGCAGCCAAGCATGTGTGTTCCAGAAAGAAAAGCAAACACCGATCCACCTGGTGCCTCGCTCTGTCCCCTTCGCCAGGCCTTCTCGTTTCTGCTTGTTTTTAATTTACGACACCAGGCACTAAAGGGACCATCTATAGATTTAACATTGACATTTCCTTCATGCTGTAATCCTCTGAATCCCACTTGCTGTAAATCTCAACCAAATGGCAGAAAAATGACTTTTTTTTTTTTTTTTTGTACTAGTGAGGATACTATAATGAACTATCTTTTCCAGTATTTGAGAAAGACTGAATGAGGCCCACAGGTTTTGGACAGCCACATTCACCTCCTGGGCTGTCTTCAGGAAGAAGACTATCCTGAGAATCTGGATTATGAACTGCCCCTCTACACACTGGTTGGAATGGGTTCCTGCACAGTGGTTCTGACCTCTGTTTTTCCCACTAACATAACTCAGGTGTCACATAGGCTAGGAGATAAATTTTTATGTGGCTCTCTATGCCAATTGCAATGGGGCCAGGGTTTTGGTTTTGTTTTTTTCTGACTGCTTTGGTAAACTTTATAGAGCTGCATATAGTTGATGCCCATATAGTAAGGTACACACAGAGGAAAAACACTCCCTGGCATGTCCTAGAAGGATTTTGAGATTTTTGGATGAGCAAAAGAGTTTAATTGTGTTAAGCCAGGGATGCCCAGGTCCCCTTCCTCACATGGTGCAGTGAGACACTTGGGTATTTCTTTCTCCACCCTGACTCACACATCTGCCCAGCTCCTCGCCATCTATTGCCGTAGTCCATACTCTTCCTCTGCTTCCTCTGCTCTCACTTGTTTCCAGTCTGCTGATGTCACGAGGGAAGCAGTGTTAATAGTCTCCCGAAGATGCCAAAGCCTGGATCCCTGTAAACAGGGAATTATGGGAAAGAGGTCTCTGGTCAAAGGGTTTCACTATGGGGAGACTATTCCAGATTTTACAGGCTATCACAAAGAACCTCAGGTGTGCCTGGAGGGATGGAATTGTCAGGTTCAAAGTGTCTGATGTTGGAAGCACCCACCCTGTGGTTTCTGGCCTTATACATAGAGAAGGGCCCACAAGTCAAGCATCACTTTCAAGGCTGGAAAAATCACACTTTCTCTTAGAACTTCCAGAAAGGATGAAAATCTCTCCAGCCCCATGAGCCCCATTTTGAATTCCAACTCTGGATTTAGAAGTCGTACACCAGTGCTGTTTGAAGCCACAGAGCACACAATAACTTATCACAGCAGCAGAAGGAAACAGGCATTCCTCCACCTGTCCAGCACTAAGCATGGGAGCAACATCCTGTTCTTTGCAAATAATTCTCCTACTTTCTCAGATTCTTTTTTAATCACATGTACACCCTACATGTCTGGCTTCTTTGCTAGACTGCCTCACATGTGTCCCATTAATGCAACCCATTGTTCAACTAAAATAAGAAAGAAAAGAAAGGAAACAAACAAAAAACAAACTCCACCAAGATAAAGGGGAAGCAGCTACTTCTAGAACATCAGGACTGCAATGGTTTGGTATACTTTTCGAGTAGAAACTGTTCACATTTCTTTTCCAATTAAAGGGCACACATCCACATTAAGTTTTGAGGAGTCCAGACACTGTGTCCTTGCACATCTAATAAAACCAAGGAGGAAGGAAGCGGACTACCCATAGAATGGATGAGACTTTCTGAAGGCCAGAAGGTAGACTGCAGTCTGAAGTGTTTCCAAACTCCCTGAAGTCAAAAGCCCTCACACTTTCCTTACGTCACCACAGAACCCCAAACTTGTTCTATAGAAGCAGCCCTGCCTGCGGCATACCTCCCAGTGTCTGGCTATGACCTTTCTCTAGCATTCTCTAGCATGCCTTCATGGAATGGTGACAACAACATATCACTGCCATTCTGACAAAGGAAGTTTTGTGCCTCATGGTCACTTTCTTTCCTTAAAAACTTTGGGGTTTCTAGAAAGAGATGTCTGTCTGTCTGTATGTTTGTTTATTTCTGTCAATTAAAAGTTAAGACTTTAATAGAGTCAGAAGTATTCTACCCCAGATACTAAATGAAAAAATGTTTTAATGAAGATTTTAAGCAACTGGGCTCCTTTTTTTTTTTTTTTTCTATTTGTCTAAGGACATAATTTTAAGATAATGGACACTGGATACTATGTGTCAAACACACAGTTTCGGATGAAATGAATCCACCTGGGGAGAGTCTGCTTCCTCATTCGACTTCCCTTCTCCTCTGCCTGTATTTCTTGAATGTACGGAAGCATTTCAGGAACTCAGTTCAACATCTGACTGCTGCTATAACAAATTTCCAAAGCCACAAATATATTGCCTTTTGGAAGCCAGAGCAAAATGAATCTTGGAAGGCCGAATTCCAGACTGGCTTCTTCAGAAAGATTGTAAGAGTTTGCCGTGAGACTGTACCTCCTAGTAACATCAGAAGCTACACATAAAGTCTCGCCAAAATGACTGCCCAAATGTGAGCTGAACAAGGACAACACCGAGCAATGGCATGTCAAATGGATGGGGTAAAGCCCATGAGGCCTCAGCCCTACGTACAGAACGACAGGAAGTTGAGTAAAGCTGGGAATGGGAGAGGGGACCCTTCCCAGGAGAGCACAAGAATTGGTCACCCAGTGACAGACAAATGGTCAACTCTGAAAACACACAAACCAGTAACACTGGGTTGAACAGATTGTATTTAGGCCTATATGCATATATACATAACAAAATAAGCACAAAACTGGTTACTTCTGAAGGTTCCAGGAAGGTAGGCACATAGGGGTGTGTGTGTGTGTGTGTGTGTGTGTGTGTGTGTGTGTGTGTGTGTGCGTGTGTGTGTGCTTTGTTTTGCTTTGTTTTGTTTTGTTTTGTTTTCAAGACAGTAGTTCTCTGTGTAACAGTCCTGACTGCCCTGGAACTTGCTCTGTAGACCAGACTGGTCTCGAACTCACAAAAATCCACCTGCCTCTACCTCCTGAGTGGTGGATTATGTCTTTCACAGTCCAGAGAGGCTCCAAATATTCTGTCTCCTGGCCACACTGTTCCAGTCTCTCTGGATCCTCCCACGTTTTCCCATAAGGACCATTGCTATCACATCAGTCCAACATAAATACAAGTGTCTCCATATACCAAGCCTCTTAACACAGTTACACTTGCAAAGCCTCTGTTCCCATGAGAGGTAATGAAGACCCGTGGGTTCTGGGGATTAGGACCTGAGCATATTCATTATTCGGCCTACAGTCTACCCTTTGGCCCTCGGAGACTCACACCCATCCTACACCCACACACCCTTATCATGCTGTCTTCTCCAACGTCTGAATCCATTACAACTTTAGGTCTGAAATCATATCAGCACAAAAGTCTCAAATCTCCTCATCTAGTTGGGTATAGACGAATCTTTGTGTGTAATCCATGCTGGGGAGAAATTCTCCTCTGTATGAGAAGCTGTAAAATTATAAAACAATGTATATGCTTTATTGAAAAAAATAAAAAAAAAAAGCAACAGGACAGGCAGAGGCCAAACGCCCTGAATACCGCCATCCACGGGGAGAAATAAAAGGAAAACCTGAATCTCTGGCCCCAAATAACTTCTGAGAAAGCAGGCTGTCTGCGGTCCATCCTAGGGATGACATGGTTCTCTGTAGTTCTGGGCTCCCAGTCACAAGTTCTACAAGGGCAACATATGTTTGCAGCCCAGTAGCTTGATCAGTTTACTTCCTGCCTGTGGAATTTGGGGAGCCCGACTTCCTGATTTCATTCATTCATTCATTCATTCATTCATTCATTCATTCATCCTTTTGGGTCCTTTTTGGTCCAAGCTGGCAATTTTTCTGCTGCTGTAACTCTCTCAGCAACCGGACGGACTGTTACTCAGCCCGACACCAGCGTGGGCAGAGTAACTGATAAAGTGAACACGATTTTTGAAGGTTGAACTTGACCCTGCACAGAATACAATTACTCAAGTTGTTAAATGCGCATTAACCATGGGTGAGGTCTTTGTCTGATCTTACCCGAAAGGTTTTTCCTCTGTGACCCTTACGGGGGAAACCAGAAGGGATGTTATAAAGGAGAACTGCTACCAAGAAGATAGCGATGGTGACAGGTGGGTCACAACACAGGGACCGAGTCAAAACTGAGTCACAATCCAATCACTGCTGCAAGCAATAGGGAGAACTTCTCGTAGGAAATCAAACTCATAGCCAAACGGTGCTGTTCCTTTGAACGGATTCCAAACAACACCCTCTCCTGAGTGACAGCCGCCATTCCTGGCAAGCTGGATAGTAAAGATGCTGTCTTCGAACCACCCGGGGCCCAGCTACTGGAGAACAAAACTGCACTGCAGGTGGACATTCAGGCCGGTGTGAGGCCCGAGAGGACTGACCAGATCTTCCCCATCACTGTATGTGTCCCAGAGCCTTGGCTGGCTTTGCTCTGTAAGGGATTTGTCATGTACTCCGGTTGATTGTTGGGTCATATATTTAACATAAACCCTGACAGATGGATAAGAGGGTTGGGATCTGATGGAACTGCTTTGGAAAGAGGGTTGGCAGGGTTGTAAAAGTGATGCCCCAAATCCAGCAATCCCAGTCTTAGGTACACACCCTTGAAGAACCCTTACACATAAGCCCAAAACAGCTTGTACAAGGCAGAAAATGCTACTAATCCAAATGTGTACAGACATGAAACTACATGTGCCCACCCTGAAGCCAGGCTGGGGTGGATATGTACAAGTTACAGCTATAAGTTTCAACACAAACGACAGTGGAGCTTAACCCAGAGCGAAATAGGCCAACATAGGAAACTGCCTGGCTTATCATTTCATAAGATGCGGCTGAGCAGGCAAAACACACTGTGGAATGTTAGCAAATGTCACAAAATGGTAATTTTATACACGAAAACAAGTATTTGGTACTGATTAACTGAGGGTCAGATACAGGATTACAGGTCACGCCTCCATCATGAAAATTATCCCCTGGATGTTGTATGTAACTCAAGCAAAAGCGATCTTTGTTCAGCCTTTCACTAGGAATGTTATGGCTGTGCCACCCAAAGGCCAGTTTCCTCTCTCCACACACCTCCCCCACCACCCTCTAACTCCCTGACTTACAGTAAGGTGGGGGATTAGGGAAGCACACGTGAGCTACATCAGAGCATCTTAAAATCAGAGCAGGATTTCCCATCAAATCCTGTCTTTGTCAAAGAAATCTATGAACCCCGTGTATAAAGTCGGCATACAAATTAAATATGTGCTGATATTAAGTCATAAAGAAATGTATTTTAACACAGTTTGGGTGCGTGTGCATATAATTCTAGCATTTATTAAAGTTTAAAACAAATTTGCATACTAATGACATAAAGGCGCTTGCTAGTTTTTACACAAAGAATTCACTCTGCTCAATATTTGATACTGCAGGACACAGGGTAATTCCAATGTCATTTGGAGTTGGTCGATATTTTCATTTATAATTGTCAATGCTGAGAATGTCACTTTGAATAGTGTGTGGTATAACTCAGTAGACAAACGTTTAGAGGAACTTCAGAAGCTCTTGGTAATTCTATCATAATCCCAAGACAAAATTCAGTGAATGAACTCAAACAGTAATTTTTAAAATGAGACATTCTAACATAATACAATCCCTAGACATTCTAATTTGACACATAGTGAAGGCTGACAGTAGGAGAATATTCAGAGCCTTTGTTTTCTATAACAATCATGTTTCTGTGAGAGCAAGAGTCTTTGTGTATCCTTCGGATGTGCACAACACTGCAATCATAATGAACAGTAATTAGAATCTGAACCAAACGGCTTCAGGCGGCATTCACTGGTGACATACATGTTGCCATACATGTCTCAAACTGCATGTTGTATGTTCAGAGTCAAGGGCGCAATGAAATGACGTGATGCACCATGGGAGAGAACTTCCAGAAATGCTTTGGAGTCGCTATTTGATTTTGATTTAATTTTCTTTGCTGTGTGTTAAGACACACTACGCTGTCGCCACGTTTTTTTCACGACCCCACCTTCAGTGACATGGCCCTGTGTGAGGTCACACAGTGAATACCTTAAGGGGCCAGGAGTTAGATCAGATGTGGGGCGGCTTTGAGATCTTTGGACGTTCTACATTCCAGTATGGATCCTCCGATGGATCTTTCCGGGAGCCTTCGTGAGCAGCCAGGGTAATTTTCAAATAGTAGACTCTGAATTTTACTCTTTCAGCCTCCTGGCCCACCCAGGGTTCTTATACACCCATCACATGTGAGTTCTCTGTTGGGTCCCGTTACTCTCTGATTTCTGCAGTCAACTGTTCCGTAGGGAATGCGCATGTGCCCTGGCCATGCTGAAGGCAGCAGCAAGCCCCGTAGCTCCATAGCCCCACTGTGATTGCCCCTGAGCAATCGAGCCCATCTCTAGTCTTCTTTAGATTTTTAGGCTTGAAGGGTAGAGGTCAGGCTGTAAGCACCAGTTGGTCCCTTCCCTGAACATCAGGCTAACACCGCCTCTCAGAAATCTTCTTGGTGAATGCTCAGTATAGACATCACAGTTTTGGGTTTTTTTTTTTTTTTTTAGTATATATTTATGTATTTTATGTAGATTAGTATTCTATTTACAGGTATGCCTGCATGACAAAAGAGGGCATCAGATCCACCCATGTTGGAATTGAACCTGGGCCTTCGGGAAAAGCAGAGAGTGAGTGCTCTCAACTGCTGAGCCATCTCTCCAGCCCGATATCATAGTCTTCAGTAAAGAAACCCAGCTCAAAGTTTCCTACACATGACTGGATTAAAGCACTTCTAGGGAAAGGACGCTGGAATATGATTGGTCATTCCCTTTAAAAGTTACACATTGATATTCTTTTCTCAGTCAGCTTGAGCATCTGCTGTCGATATACATTAATGCCTTAGGCTTTAATGAACATCTTGAGGCAAATATCAAATATTTAATTCTTCACATGGAAGGCTGCAGCTTTGTGGTACATGACAAGCCTATCTGCCTTCCTAGGCTTCGTGTTATGGAACCTGGGATCAGTGCCTCGGGCTTCTGTCCTTTTTGGTAGCCCACCTTAGGCTGCATCTCCTCAGCTGCATCATGCTAACACAGCATCACTTGCACGCTCACTTTAGCTGCTGCACTGTAATGAGTAGTATATGGACACAGAAAGGACAGCCCTGTGTAAATATAATTCATCTTTACCACTCTGATCACAACTGCTTGACAACGCGGAGGTTCGGCTTATGAAAATGATCATGGAAAGCAGGATCAAGGTTCCCTAGAAACTATATTTCAACTGCATATGAGCCAAATCCTAGATGTTTGCTACTAAAACTTAAGAGATTTTATAATTGAATAACCATCTTCTCCCATTCAGGAAATACAGCTCTTAGGATGAGGGTGAAGGAGCCAGGAAAACACAGGCTTTCCACTGAAATGTAAATTTCAGATAAACCATGAGTAAACACTCGCTTAGTAAAAGTATATTCTTTACAATTTGAGAGAAATACATGTGCAAAACAAAATGCAATGAGTATTTATCTGAATCTCAAGCGTAACTGTAATCTTCTTTTCTGCTAAGCCCTGAGAGCCTGATCTCAGGAAGATGCTTCTCCCACAGACCTTGTGTGTTCCAAGGCTGCGTCTCAGTTTTGAGCAGCCTTCACTCATTTGTAAGGGCTGCGTCTCAATTTTGAGCAGCCTTCACTCATTTGTAAGGCTTTTCATTTCAGCCTTCTCCAGACTGAAATAAAGCATACAGTTTCATAGCTAGTCTCTAATTATAGACCAAGGGACTGTTGTTTGTTTGTTTAGTAACTGTGCATAGGTCATGGGTAATGCAGTCATCTTGAGAAAAAGTGGAATCCTACCCTCCCGGAGGACTGGCTCTGTGGAGAAGGATGAACTGGGCTCAGTCATGCCCACAGATCTACTTGCTTGACTTCGAGGGGAAAGTGACAACTATATTGTACTTGATCATTAGAGACACTGAGCTAAATCATATGTATTTCTTGTCTTCCCTACCTGTCATGTTGCTGTAACAAAAAGGGTTTGCTTTGGCTCATAGTGTGAGGGTACTGTCCATTGTGATGAGGGATTTGCAGTAACAAGAGACCTGGCCACATTGCACCCACGGGCAAAAAGCAACATGGTGAGCGCTGGGGCCAATAGGTTTCATCTCATTCAGCCCAGGAGACGGTGCTGCCCAGTGGGTCTTGCACCTCTGTTAAGTGTGATCTGTGATCATATCAAGTTGCTAATATTAACCATCACACTTACTAAAAGGCTGTGGAAATTTCCCCTTAATACCATACAGAAATAAAACAGTAACGTACAACTGTCTAAAATCCCCAGCCAACTGTGGCAGATCGGAGGCTGCTCCCCTCCCTTGGCCCACACCTTTCCCTTACTTCACAGGTCTGGCCACGCTGCTGCCGAATGCTTTGCGGCCTTTGTTAATATGGAAGATCCGGCGCTTCTCCATTCTACCATCAGCCTCCCATGGCAATTATTGGCACAGCTGCTTTTCACTATCAACCGAAAAAGGCCTTGTGCCCCGATCATCTCCATCCTACCCCAATAAATTGAGACCTTTAAAAGCGGTTCAGTGGCACGTCGGCTTCACCTTCCTCCTGTCCCTGATGCTGTGACAAGTTTTATAGCGACACTCTCACATCGGCAGCTCATTAAGGTTTATTTCAGTATCCCTTCTACTTCATGGACTTCCGTAAGCCCTCACAGTTCAGCAACGATCATTCCAGGGTCTGTAGTATAGTGCTCTCTCCATCTCCCATTATCTTCTCCAACTCAGGATTTCTCAATGTCAGCACCACTGGCATTTGGGACATGATACCACTCATTCCAGAGGGGTTTTTCTACGAATTGTGGAGCGTGAGGCAGCACTTCTGATTTCTGCTCACTAAACACGTGTAGTCCATCCCTCACCCTAACCCAGTTGTGCCTACAAAAATCGTGTCAGACGCTGGTAAATTCTCTAGCGGAGAGCACCATGGGAGAGAAAAGTAAAACCACCCACTCTAGGAACCCCCTTGCCACAGCCCTGCTGTGTTTCACTGCCTGCATTTGAGGATGGCCAGTCACCCCAGCTTGCCTGATACTAAGAAATTTGCAGGCAAATGGATGGAACTAGAAAGAAAAACATCCTGAGTGAGGTAACCCAAACTCAGAAAGACAAACACTCATGTATGTTCTCACTCATAAGTGGATATTAGCTATAAAGCAAAGAGGTAACAAGACTACAATCCACAGCTCCAGAGAAGCTAGAGCCTTCCTCCCATAATTGATGGAACCAGATGCAGAGATCCACAACCAAGCACCAGGCCAAACCCTGGGAATCCAGTCAAAGAGAACGAAGAGGGCATACATGAACAAGAGAGGTCAAGATCACGATGGAGAAATATACAGAGACAGCTGAACCAAGCTCCTGGAAACTTATGAACTCTGGACCAACAGCTGTGGAGACTCCATGGGACTTAATGAGGCCTTCCTTATGTGGGAAACAGATGTGAAGCATGCACTATCTGAGGGGCCCCTAACAGTAGGACCAGGATCTATCCCTGTTGCATGAGCTAGCTTGTTGGAACCCATTCCCTATGGTGAGATGTCATGCTCAGACCTAACGCAGAGGGGAGAGTCTTGGTCCTGCCCTAACTTACTGTGCCAGACTTTGTAGACTCCCCATGGGCACCCTTACCTGTTGGGAGGAGTTGATGAGGGATTGGCTGGTAGGAGGCAAGGCGGAGTGAAAAAAGGGTTGGGAGGGAGAACTTTGGTTGGAATGTAAAATGGAATTTTAAAAATAAATAAATTATTGTTATGGTTCCCCCTTCATCTTCTTTTGGAATTCATTTAATCTGAAATCTGAGTATTTCCCATCCTGCACCCTTACTTACCATGTTGGTTCTGGTACCCAAAGGCTTTCTAAGTCTTTTACATCCTTATTCATTCTTTAGACAACACCGCCCTTTACATCTCCAGGTAAGCACCAACTCAGCATTTTTCTTCTCCTTTGTGAACCCACAAGCTACTTTTTGAAGCTCATTCAGCCTATTTCAGTATAGTGCTGTCCTTAAGACTGTCATCTACCTTTCCTGGTCACAGTATTTCTCAGCCATGAGGACAGACGGAATCTGTGCTTCACTGTTCCCCATCTTTTCCCATAACAAACATTATGATTTGTGGACATTAGTGTTCAACAAGTATATATTTAACTTAATTGAAGGCATTCAACTATAAAGAGGCAACCCTTGAGTTTGTGAACATTCATTATGGTTTTAGTGTGTTAAGCAGAATATAGACTGTCCTTGATATGCACATTTTACTTCAATCAACAAATATGTTAACTATATTTTGTATCTTTGACTTTTGTCTTGGGGTTATTTCTGTACCCAAGTGGACCAAATATTTGATCACTTCATAAAGTTATTTACATTATTTTTACAAAGACATACAGAGAATGTTTTTATTTATTATACATGATGTGTAATTAAGTTCTATAACTAGTTCAATAAATAAACCCACTCATTTCTCCCTCCATCACTCTATTATTTTTCTATTTTCTTTAGATAACATTTCACTGTGTCCTCATCCTCCCTCCTCAGTTACCTAAGTAACAAGTAGATTGTGAGCATGCCCTGTCATGCTTTACTTTCAAGACAGGGTTTCTCTGAAACTTTGGAGGCTGTCCTGGAACTCACTGTGTGGACCAGGCTGGTCTCAAACTCGCAGAGATCCACCTGCCTCCCCAACACTGGGTTTAGAGGTGTGTACCACCACTGCCCAGCTGTACTTTCACAACTTTAGGAGCCATACATTACAATAATGATCAACAGCAACACTCACGGTCACCAGATTTCGATAGACTCCTCCTAGTGACTTTTTGACTATGGTGAACTACATATGTATTAGTTTGCTTTCTGTTGCTATGAGAAAATACCGTTATGAACACCAATTGCAAGAGAAGCAGTTGACGTTTGTTTATGTTATGGTTCAAAAGGTTAGATTCCATCATGGCAAGGGAGCCATGTCTTGGAGGTAGAAGCAGGAAGCTGATTGGTCAGGATTTCATTCACGTACAAGAGGAGGAGGCAGTGAGAGACTTGGAACAAAGATTTCAACTAGCAAAACCAACCCCCAGTGGCATACTTCACCCGCAAGATGGCACCTCCTAAAGCTGCAATAAGCATCCCAAACCGCACCACCAACTATGTTCCAAGAGTCCAAATACATGAGCCTAGGGGGAAGAGTTCTCAATCAAACCACTGCAGCATAGGAATTTTATTCTTAGCTTTTACCACTGTGACTTTGTTACCCTAACCCGATCCTAATACCTAAGTTAAATCAACTCACAAGAAAGGAGTATGGACTTCAGCACCCAGTTGAGCAGTCTCCGTCTCTGGTTCATTGGCCCTGTTGCTTTTGGGCCACAAAATCAGAGGAATTTGGAACTCGCTTGCACTGGCTGGGAAGGAGAACAAGAGAAACAAGAAGGGACTAAGACCCTAATCTACCCTGTGAGGGAACACACAAAATGACCTAACTTCCTCCTAGATTCTACCTTCTAACTGTTCCAGCATCTCCCAATAGTGCTGATGACCAAGCCTTCAACACAAGGGACTTGAAGAACTAAACTCTAGCAAGGACTTCTAGCACATTCACCAAGCTAGCAGGGTCACTGTGTAGACCCAGATCTGCTGGCTTGTTTTTCTTTTCCCAGTGGCTCTTTGCTAAAATTAGTTAAGGTGATTTTTTCATACCATAAGCAGCTATTAACTTTGTAGAAGGACATTTTAGATCTCTAACACTCAGCAGCTTTGGAACGCAAACAAATGAGTAACTCAGAAGAAAGGGTGACTGCTTGGTGGCCTCACAGCTCTGTGCAGAGCCTTTCTGAGAATAAGAGAGGCATTCAGCATGGGCCCCCAGGCAGCGGCGTGCTTCCCAGCTCCTGCTGTTGTGTTCCTGAAACTATAACGAACCTGGACGAGGCACAGGAGACCCAAGACCTTGGCACATTTTCACCTAAGCCAAGTCACACCGCTGGACCTGTTAGGAAATATCAATAACTTCCGAAAAGTGGATTGCAGTTGAGCATATTTCCAGCTGTCAACACCTCAAGAACTGAGGGGAATGGCCAGGGAATTGAGATATGAAAATAAAAGAAAGAAATCGCATGGAGTTCCTTTCATATCATCCCTCACGGGCCCCTCCAATCCCACCGCACTGCCTTTCCCCAGATGAGGAAAACATAAATAGTAAAACCGGAGGGGGTGTTTTATTTCATTTGTAAAGATATGGGGGCAGTGAGATTATAAAATTCCAGAAGTATTAACTCCGATGTCCCAAAGACCACTTTCCATTCCATGCTTACATTTTATAATCTAACCCAGATGTTTTGAATTTTTCCCAAAGAGCGTATTTCACAGAAATAATGATTTAGTGTGGCACGGCTTCCAATCTTAGACACATCATTCCTACCTATACTTCCTCCTTTATATAAATGCCAGAAAATTTTAAGAATGGCTATCCTGTAACTACACCGATGTTCCAGACTTCATGTTAACATGGCACGTCATACACGATGTATTATTATACTAAAGGGCATGCTGGCCTCCAGGCCCACTCAGTACCTGCAGCTCCGCTCAGCTCATCTAACCTCACCCCATCCTAAACTGCTCTAGGTCATGGGCTTTCCAACCCCAGCTTCTAATTCCTATATATCCAGGCCATCTCAGCCATGGGCCGTCTGTCTCTCCTGGTCCTACTCTCTCCCTCTCCTCCTCTCTCTTCTCGTGTGGCCTGGTTCAGCCTACTGACCAAGTTAATCTGTTACTTTCTTTCCCTGCTGTGTACTCTCCCAGATACTTCAGGTTGTACTTTCCCTTATCTGCAATAAAAGAACAAAACAAAACAAAAAAAACAAAAAAAACAAAAAAAAAAAAAAAAACCTTCCCCCAAACTGGGTGGGGGAGCGAGCCTTTAATCCCAGCACTCAGGTGGCAGATGTAGGGAGATCTCTGTGAGCTCAAGGCCAGCCTACAGAGTGAGTTCCAGGACTGCCAGGGCTACACATAGAAACCCTGTCTTTAAAAAAATAAAAACAAAACAACAACAACAAACAAAAAACCACAAAAAAAACAAAAAATGACTTCCCCTAAATCGTACCCTGGAGCAATCATGTCATCAATTTACACACTAGGGAGAGACTTTGTTTTTCAATTGTCATTTCAGTTTTAAATGTATTTATAGAAGTCCTAATTGTAAGGAGTAAGGTTTTTCCTCCCGCCTCCGGTCTTGTCCCAACGCCGCACGCCAGCCCCAAATAACATACTGAGACTCTGTATTTGATACAATGCTGTTGGCCAGGTACTTGCTTCTTATCAGCTAGCTCTGTCTTAATGCTACGAACTCTTTAAAACGTACCAGGGAAACAATACAGAGAGTTGAGAAAAATGGAGACTGAAACACACACCAAGGGCCGAGTCCTCCATACTGATGCCAACGGGAAGGAAGGAAAGCCAGTGGGTTCAAGGCGTCCTCCAAACTTGTTCCATGTATGATTAGAGAAAAAAAAGGTTGCCGAGTTTCAGGATGATGACATTAAACGTTATAAAGTTTCACTCTGAATCATACAGTTTGCATATTCCAGACTCATAGAAAACCCAATAAATATGGTCATAAAAATAGATAAAAGCTGAAACTGGAAATTTCCACACTTCCTGCTTACAATGCTAACATCCGACCACACCTGGGCTCCTGGCCTGCATTGATCACTAAACCTGGCAGATAAACAAAGGCTCTAAATAAACAAGTGTCCTCATCTACACTGGCCCCAATTTAGCAAATAGATGCAGTGACTCAGCTCCTCCCATGTCACAGCGCCAGCCAATTTTGCTGTGGCTGTCAAGGTCATACAGACAGCTTAGGACATCGCACTGCAAAATGCAGAACAAACACAGCTCCCTGTTCCCACCGCCTGTGCCATCTAAGCCTTCATGCGCCCTTGTTGCTACTGCCAGATCAGGCAGACAGCCTGCCCTGGAGATCGCCTTGGAGACAGTCTTAGGGAAGCAGCACTGAGTTTCTGCTTTAACTTTAGGTCAGCCCTCCCTGAGGCTTCTCCAGCCCCATTACTACTCATAAAGACAATAAAACAGCAGGAGAGGTCAGGTCAGCTCAGTCCGTCTTAGGAACACAAAAGCTACCCAAGGAGTTAGAGCCCCGTCCTGTCCTGCCCACTGCATGGCAACGCCTCCAGCCTCCACTGCAACACAGGCTTGCAGGCCCAATGAACTCGCTCAGATCCTAGCAGATGGCTCCAGTGTGGCCGTGGTCCACTCACACCAACCCTGAGCTCTGTGGCCCTGTCCAGATTAGAGCTTGCCCTCTGTTCCATCCCTTTCAGCATCATATGTGAACGCAAAGCTTTCAGCTCGCACAGTGGTGAACGGATGAGAGCGAGCTCAGGAGCAGTTGCATGGTACTGACTGCAAGAAAAGTAAATCATCCTGGCTGTAGGTGAAGGCCTCCCCAGGCACCATAAAATATTCTTGGTGAATATTTCAAGAATCAAATAAAGAGTATATAATAGGGAAATGTCCTCGTTTTGAAACAAAGCATAACAGCACCTAGCCAGACACAGGTTGCCTGTAACAGGAGAGAGGAAAAAGCAGCATAAAAAAATACCACTGTCCATAATTAAAAAAAAAAAAAAGGCCTGATTTTTGGTTTGGGGCCCCTTGGCCTCTTTCCAGTGAAACATATTAAAGCCAGTATCAGGAATGGGACAGCCGGGGCTGCAGGCATGACTCATCCTCCTGACAAATAGCCACCCAAACAGTTGGCAAGCCGCCCCGTTCCAGCCCTCTTCATGATCTCACCACGTGCAAGCATCTGGCCCATTCATCACCTTCTCCAGAGCATGAATGAATACTTAGGATGTAGATAATTTAGCAGAAATATATGTGTGTATTCTCATGCAGATAAGACAATTATTTCATAATAGACATGGAGCCTGAATCGTCTTTGCTGATGTTTGATCCTACCAGCATTGCAGAAAAGCACACGCTGATATGTTAGGTCGCCAGGAAATGGAGGCGCAGACGGAGAGGGAGATTATAGGCCACTGAGCATTGGCTAATGCATGCTGTGATCTTAGCCCTTTCTTGTGGATATCCGACTTCACAGGGAAAGGCAAGGGGGAACAAAGCAGGCTCCTCCCAGTACGGACTATTTTCCCCCAGAGCAGGCTACTAGAGAAAAATAAACACATGAAGAAAGAAAGAAGGTTTAAACAAAGAGAATATGGGAATGAAAGAGAGAAATTTATGAACCGGACTCTCATGACAACACGCTAACATTTGAGTCTCATTGGGTTACTTCCCTTGAATCACTGCCAGACGGAGTTTACACAGACATCAGTAGCAATAGTGATTTTATTTTATTTTATTTTTTTTTTTTTTTTTGCCTTAGATGTTAACTTAGGGAGGCTCCATGCCCCCTGGTTCCTTATTACACGCAGAACTAACCTTTTGGTAGAAAAAGTCCCGTTAATGTTTTGATTTAATTGGGCAGGAGTTGGAAGGTACAGGGGACAAAGAAGGAAGTTGGTTAGGAGGTGTGAGAAAAGTTTGCCTGAGTTAGATGGTCACACTCAGGCACCTGTGTCCTAGAGAAGTGCCGGTCCTAGTTTAAGAAGACATGAGCGGTCTGAGAGCGATTTCCTTTACATCCAGATGTGTGCCTCTTTAAGCGGCGGCATAGCCCTTGGTGCTGGGCTCCCTTTCAGTCTTCACAGTCAGCAGAGCTTTGCCAACACCGAATGGTGCTCATGCGCTGTTATTCAGATAAACTTGGAGGTGCTGGGCTGATCTGTCATAATTCCTTTGAACTTTTGGTCCTGTTTCAGATCAGCCCATTGCTCTTTCAGCTGTAGAGAAGTGAACGGCCTCTGGGGAGAAAGATACCCACACGCCTCTTTCATTTGCCACTGACTGCTAAGTGAGAATAGACACCTGCCACCGCCTGGCTTCAATTCACCAGTTCCCCTTGAGCAGGCCATGGTGCCTCCCACTCCTCTGGAAAGCCCTCCTCTGCAGCCAGGGTCAGGATGGTGTGAGTAAAGATTACATGGGAAGAGTTAGAGTCCCTTCAGTAAGGGGAAGGCAGCAGAGGAGCATCTGGGGGTGTAGGATGGTGCTTTCTATTTCAAATGTGTGCCATTTGACCAAGACCAGACAGTCTCTCCAGGAGCCCTTGGTGCACAGCCAACCTGGGAATCGTTTTTTTGTTTTTTGTTTTTTTTTTTCTCCCTGGACTCCCATGATATCTATTCACTTAACGTTGGGTAACGTGGCACTTTATACACACTGTATTTTCACAGGTAGCCTGTAAGATACCTAGTCTAATATGATTCTGAAGCACACTACCACCACCGCTGTTATTTCCGAGATGAAAAAGTCAAGGCAGCACAAGATACAGAACTTGATCTTATCATGATGCCAACGGGTGGACGGGTGGTTTTCAACAAGATCAAGGTCAGACCAGACAGAGCAAACAGGTCTCATGCTAATAGAAAAGGAGGACATGATCTGAATAATTCTTTTAATTGTAACTTTATGCCAAGCTCTGTAGCAGACAATTGGCACATATGAGGCAGGCTCTAAACTAAATACCTGTCTTTCAGTACATAGTGCCTAATGGATGAAGCCTACGTTAAAGACGGAGGTCTCGTTTGTTTGCTGTTGGTCTCCTTACAAGCATAGTTTCATATTAAGTGTGTCTCAAATAGAGCTATGGTCTTGGAAGCTATTAAGAAAAAAGCCAATAAAGAATATAGTCCTAAATCTTGTCATATTTTACTCTACAGAGTATGTTAATTTCCACAGACACAGAAATTAACATCTGAGCATGAGTCATACAAGAGTTGATCAAGTCTCTTTCCTGTAGAAATTTTAAAGCAGAGGAAATAAAATATGTATATATAATAGGTATAGATATACACATATATTCTGCAACGGGCAGGGAGTACAATAAAAAATGATTTCCAAGATGAGACTTAATAAAGAACAAAGAACTACTCTCATTCCTTATCACAAATACATACACTATATGAATCAGACCATGGTACTCTACACAGAGGACGTACTAAACTACAGAGTACTAACATGTAATTATAACCAAATACCCCAGCAGAAACAGGTTCAAGCACAGGAGCATTTTAGCTGGCAAGTAATCTCCTACTTCACTGAGCTTGCTTTTCCTAGACTGGAGCATGTGACCTGCAGGTAAGGGCTGCTGGGAAACGGTCGACTCCCTGGCAGGCATATACTTTTGGTGTGCTGAGTCATTTTAATTTTGGGAGAGTATGAGCTCAGAAGTGGGAATTTATTTGTTGCACAAGTGCCCTCATCAAACCCCTTTGGTACTGTGAGTGGAAGGCAATGAATACCAGCGTTAAGTGTGCTTAGATATGTGTTCTTAACCTTAATACTCTAAATTGGGGTCTCATTAGTGCAATTTGTCATGGAGATAAATGTATCTTTCTGGTTTATCTCTCCTCTTAAGTAAATTAGGCAACCCAACCAAATCAAGTTCGATTGTTTGGGGAGTACATCTGCAATAACATTACTTACTATACCAAATTCTACCAGAATGGGCCATTAAAATATATGGCATCTACAAATTGAAATACAGGTATTTAATGCAAATATAACTATAATGCTAAACACTATAAACCAAGGGAACTACCAAAGGAACATTTTTACTTTTGTGTTTTATGTTAGAAGCATGGATCTGGAACTCAGCCCACCCAGATGAGAGTTGAAATCATAGGAGTGGATAAAAAAAAAAATCAGAGGCCGGGCGGCAAAAAGATTATTAAGAGCCAGAGGGGGATGGATAACATCAAGGAAACAACATCTTACAGACACAACAGTACTGATGCACATGAGAACTCACAGGGACTGCGGCAGCCTGCACAGAGCCCACACAGGTTCAAACCACACAGGATCCCAGGGCTAAGAGGGGAAGTGGACACATCTCCCATCCCTAACCATTTCCAACTGACAACCACTTGAAAAGAAAGAATCCATTTTCTCCAATAGTCTCCCGGGATATATTAACCACACTAAAGCGTAGGCCCCATGCCCAGCAGCAGGCAGTAGATGCCCAACATAAAATTAATTCAGTGGTAGTTTTGAGGATTCCTTTATTTATTTATTTATTTTGTCTCATAAAGCTTTATTTGGGCAGTTTTTAATCTTACTGGTTTTTTTTGATTATGTAATGTTATATTTTTCTGGGTTTTGTATGCATGTGTTTCTTGTGCTTCTTTGCAGTTTATTCTGATTTGTTTTATTTGTGTATTTGTTTGCTAAAGAAAGAGAAAGAAGGCACGGGGTTGTGTGGGTGGGGAGGTGGAAAGGCTGGGGGAGGACATGGAAGAGAGAATCATGATCAGAATATATTGTGTGAATTTTCAATAAAACGTTTAATAAAGAGAGGTAGGGAAAGAATGAAGGACAGATGCTAGATGCTAATACCTTCACTAAAATCTGGATCTTCAGCATCACCCAAAGGCCTATTTTGAAGACTTGGTCCCCAGCTTGGAAACAGAAAGATGGTGGCATCCTGAAGATGCAATGCCTAGTAGGGAACCTTCTGGCCTCTGGGAGATTGGTGGTGAAGGAGATAAAAGACCCCAGTCCGTGCCTTTCACTTCTCTGCCAGAGGGGGGGGGATGCTTTTGCTTCAGCTCGTTCCCTCCCTGTGTCTACCCACTTCTGTCACCACTAACCAGGAGCCAGAGAGCAGCATGCAGAAACCTCTGAAAGAGTGAGCCGAGACATCTTTTCTCTCTAGCTTGATTCCTCAGATGACCAACACAAGGTCCATCGAGGGGCCAATGGCAGCAGCAAGGCCGAGGAAACCAATGGGCCAACGCGGAAAGAGGGGGTGGGCAATGCACTGGGCCCTGAGTTTTCAGTTATCTCCCATGGCACACACACCCACCCTGCCATAGACTCCCCTCTGTCACCCTAAAAGAAGAGAATGTTGGCACAGAGGTCTTGGCTTTTTGTGACGTTGAACACAGAAATTCACAACAGAGAAGCCACACTGCTAAAATAGATTTCTATTAAAGACCAGTCCACACACTTAAAGGTAAGAAAACATCATAATCAACTTCCGAGGACACAGATGCTCAGCTTACAATGGGGCTTTGCCTGATAAACCTCCAGCAAGAAGAAAGGGCATTTGCCACACCCACCCGTGAACTGTCAACAAACTACTTGAGGAGGATCCTTGGTCAATCCATGAGATCTGGTATCTGACCAGAGCTCCAGTTCCTGGCCTTTGCCCAATGTTTCTCATAACACATATTGAGCTTCTGTCCCCAGGAAAAGACCACATTAGATACACAATTTCCACTTTCTATTTAACATTTTGCACCACAATAAAATTTTTTTTTAAAGTAAATTGGATTATCCTAAGATAGGAACTATCTGTGCATGCTTGTATTTAAAGGTAAATGTCTTGTTTGGCAACATTCTAGGACCATAATAAAACCCAAGAAACTGTCACAAAGTCATGCTACCGAAAAAGCAAGAACTGGATGAGATTCTACGTGAGGTACTGTGGTACACAAAGGCTGGCCCAAAGGCATTTTCTCTGTGATGCCCCAGACATGGGCAAGTTGCTCTATATTCCAGAAAGCTCTTTGCAGAAGTGTGTTGGGGAATATTATTTTAAGGTGAGTGACTTTTGTTTATGCCACAGTTGTTTGCAACTGCGATTCTTTGCCTGTCTAAAACACCTGGTGGTCCTAATAAAGAGGTGAATGACCAATAGGGAGGCAGGAGCAAGGATAGGTGGGCTGGAGGCAGAGATATAAATAGAAGGAGAAATGAGGGAGGAAAGCAAGAGAACAAGGAGAGGAAGCCATCAGGGGCCAGACAGACAGACAGACAGACAGACACAGAGTAAGATACACAGAAGCAAGAACAATAAAAGCCAAGAGGGAGAAGGTAGGTAGGTTCATTTAAGATAAGAAACGCTGGTTAGAAACAAGCCAATTGACGGGCCGGGAATTCGTAACTAACAATAAGATTCTGTGTGTGCTTTATTTGGGAGCCGGGCGGCCCCTCAAAGGCCCCTAAAGGATCAAAAAGCCAAAAGAGTAAACAACATTTCAAACAATGAGACGTGATCTAGACCTGAGAAGACTACCCTGCATTAGAGGGACCTTGAGTGTTGTCTGGGCCTTTTCAGAGGCAGGCAGATGCAACAGAGGAAGCAAGATGTGTGACAAAGGCTGTAAGAGGCAGGGGGTCACGGGGGAAGGGGCTGCAAGGATGCAGAAGGTAGAAGAGAGAAGAAATATTTTGCCCTGGAGACTAGGAAGGAGCCAGCCCCGCAGACACCTGAATGATAACCCTGTCAAAATGCTCCCAGACTTGGGCTTCCATAGTAAGAACTCACAAATCGTCTGTTGCAGAGCAACAGGAAGCTATCACACTTTGGGGAAAATAGTCTTCTGTGGAGCACTGTGTAAAGCTGCACGCTGACCTCTAGTAAAACGAAGGCACCAAAGTTCTCCGGGAGCCCGGGCCCTTCTCTCTTTCCTGATGCCCCCAAGCAGAACGGTGCTTGTGCAATATGCCTCATGCAGGCGCGGTTACGCTTCGAGTGAGAACTTGGTTCTGTGAGCACAAGGCGGGAAGAGCAAGGCATGAGAGAGCCTGCTGGTGGCCGGCAGAGGAAGGGGGAGCGTGAAGCCCTGATCAGATCAAAGGAGGTCATGGTGCTGGAGGGGCAGGGCACTCCACAGGCCACCTTCAGGCCTGTGAATCTGAAAACGAGTTTGCTTCAGCAAAGGGGCTAAAGACAGGAAAGGGGCTGGAAATGCCTGAAGGCAGGGGCATATGTGCTGCTTGTTGAAAAAGGTCATCAAATATCGGTGGTCCTCACAAACAGCTTTGACTCGAGACAAAGCGAAACCAAAACCCAAACTCAGTAAACTCAAGAGTGTAATCCTCCTCCAAATAAGTGCTTAGAGGCTTGGATGTCTCCCCAATAACTGCTGTAAACGGCCCAGAAGGTGACACTAACACAAATCGGGGACAGTGGGCACAGTGAGGACACATGCGAAGCACATATGACTGCAAGTGGCCAGGGAAAGCTCCGGTGTTAGAGGGGGGGGGGAGGAGAGGGGAGGGGAGGAGAGGGGGGAGAGGAGAGGGGAGGGGAGGAGAGGGGGGAGAGGAGAGGGGGGGGAGGAGAGAGGGGGAGGAGAGGAGGGGACAGGAGAGGGGAGGGGGGAGGAGAGGGGGGAGAGGAGAGGGGAGGGGAGGAGAGGGGGGGAGGAGAGGAGGGGGAGAGGGGGGGGGGAGGAGAGGGGAGGGGAGGAGAGGGGGAGGGGAGGAGAGGAGGGGAGAAGAGAGGGGAGGGGAGGAGAGGAGGGGAGAGGGGGAGAGGAGAGGGGGAGAGGGGAGAGGAGAGGGAAGGAGAGGAGGGGAGAGGGGAGGGGAGGAGAGGGGAGAGGGGAGAGGGGAGACGGCAGGGCAGGGAAGGGAAGGGGAGAGGAGAGGGAAGGAGAGGAGGGCAGGGCAGGGCAGGGGAGAGGAGAGGGGAGGGGGGAGAGGAGAGGGAAGGAGAGGAGGGGAGAGGGGAGGGGAGGAGAGGGGAGAGGGGAGAGGGGAGACGGCAGGGCAGGGAAGGGAAGGGGAGAGGAGAGGGAAGGAGAGGAGGGGAGGGCAGGGCAGGGGAGAGGAGAGGGGAGGGGGGAGAGGAGAGGGAAGGAGAGGAGGGGAGAGGGGAGGGGAGGAGAGGGGAGAGGGGAGACGGCAGGGCAGGGAAGGGAAGGGGAGAGGAGAGGGAAGGAGAGGAGGGCAGGGCAGGGCAGGGGAGAGGAGAGGGGAGGAGGGCACCCCAGGCCACATCACTCCCAGGGAGCAGAGCAGGAGGGATGGAAGGGAGTCCTGTGCTGCAGGAGAAGCTAGGGACGGATGACTGTAAGCATGGCAAGCAAGGCAGGCCAAAGTTACAGGAAAGAGTGAGCAAATGTTGACTCTGGCTCCAGAGGTCCCAGAGCTAGAAGGGGGCCCAGAGGGCAGGGATGAGACAGTGAATTAGGCAAGAGGACGCAGACCTTGGGGGCCACACTTTGTCCTTTCTGCTGTAATATGGGAATATTGAAGCGTGTGGACCCTTTGCGTTCGCACAGAAGGGAGGAAGGAGAGAGGGGAGCAGAGAGGATGTAACATAGCTCTTAACCGCACTCATCCGAACAGGGTTTCTGAAAAATCAGACAAAGTCAAAGGATTGTTGCTCCAGAGGGGGAATGACTCTTAGCTCCATTTCAAAGGAATGACTCACACAGGAGAGGGAACCAGGAAATGCTAGAAACAGAACACAGATCATCAGAGACCACTGGAAAGTGAAGGTGGGCCCGTCTTGCCGGTGTCCGGGTGTCCTTAGGGGAATCAGGGGTTCTCTTGAGAGGGCACTGGGGTGGAGGGAGCAGGAGGCAGCAGAGGAGACCAGGACGAGGCTGGCTTACGCTGAAAGACCCGCCTTTCTTCCCCAGCTGGAAGTCTGGTGTGAGCAGGCAAATTGCAAAGACAGCCCGAAGTTACCAGAAAGCACCCGATAAATGACCTAATTTTTCTCAGTGACTGGGGAGGTGAGGTCTGTGGGGGCTTGACCGAAGCAGGAATGGAGACAAGGTCTTCAGAGAAGTAATGAGGTCTGAACTAGTCCGTGAAGTGCACAGCACCAGAGGTCAGAACATAGGTGTACCTGAGCACGCTGGAAACCCACGGGCAGGCCACTGATGGCTGCTGGACCCGGGCCCAAGGTATGAGCAGCCTCTGTGAAGGTCAGTATGCCTGGCCACACAGCTGTCCAACTGCTGAAATGCCAGCCATGTTTATATCGTATCAAGGCCTTAAAGAAGCTGTTGATTGTAGTAGCTTTTATTAAGCGATGTGGATTATAATGATGGAGCTTGTTTATACATATAAGCATACGTACACATGTATAATTTAGTGATCATTCATTCAACTTGTGTTTGCTGAGTGCATTTTTGTGCCAAGAACTGTTCTAGAAACTGCAGAAAAAGAGAAAAAAGCAAAAACAACAACAAAAACAGAGGAAGAATGTGCTATTTAATCAAATAAAATAATATGCAATTATAACGTGACTTTTCTCTGCAAAGGGCTGTCTGCACAGCAATAAGAGCATGCTATTAACAGAGGCTAGGAGGTGAGAGAGCTTCTGCTTCCCTGCATGCCCTCTACCTCACATACTCCTTGGAAGGACACACACCATGGCCCGCTCTTATCACACCTCACGTATGAGTCAGAACTAGACCCATGTCCTGAATCGTGTGTTTGTCAGTGGGGCTGGTTAGAACGTCAATCCTCCCTTTGCAGGTGGGTGTGTTAATAATGGAATCATCCTGACCTTCTGTGTATGCAGCAATCCTTTCTAGCTCTGCTATTCAGACCCTGCCCCCTAAAACACTGTCATTGGCAATTCTTTCTAAATTCAAATCACAGGGTTCTTGGCACTAACACATGCCGAGACTGTGTAGAGCCAATTCCGGTTGTCTTCCAGGGTGGGGATGCGGGGCTTCCCGAGGGCCCTGGGTAGCCGTGCTCAGGCCCCAGGGCTTTTGGAGGAGGAACAATAATGAGAGAGGAGGTCTGGGAATGACATGGGTATAGCAGCTAACAGACAGGGACTGAGGAGCTAACAAAAAGCACTCTTAGAGCTGTCAGCATAGGGACATCAGCCCCTTTACCAATGGCCAGTGAAAAGCACCTGCTTAGTCTCACTATGAAGTTTTAAGGGATGCAGACAACATAGCGCAAACCACCTCCATTTGTCCCGTTTCCTTCCATGGCTGTTATCCTGTGTTTATACGTGCATATCTGTACAAACAGGCAGGATATTTAAATGGCCTGAATGTTGATGTTCCTCCAGCGCACTTGTTGAAATCTGGTATTAATGTGTGGGGCCTTCGTGAGGTCATTAGGTCACAGAGCTACTTCCTGGATGGGGTTAGTGGCCTCCCAAAAGGACCAAAGGGGTACATTTGCAGCCATCTGTCCGTCTACTGAAAGGTTTCTAGTTTGGGATTCGAGGGAGACATGAGGCTGATTATCGTTTTGTGTAAAAGATGTATTAAAAGTGACATTTACAGTCAGCCAGATGGGGTTCTGAGGTCAGGCCCGCCAGGGAGAGGGAAGGTTCCTTCTTGCGGGTCTCTGGGGAAAGGGGAGGTTTTGTGTCATGTGGTTGGCAAGAAGTCCACATTAGCCTGCATTTAAGGGAAGAAATGTGGGACTTAGAAGAGGGCACACCTAGTTGAGATGTACCTGGTCTTTTTAGTTGTCCTCTGGTGGGCTAGAGTCTGGCAGACAGTGACTTTAAAGGTCTTCGGTGTCTTCATTATAATTTCTGTTGCCCCATTACCAAAAGTCATTTGGGGAGGAAAAGGCTTATTTTATCTCACACTTCATCACTGAGGCAAGAGGGGGTAGGAACCCGGAGGCAGGCACCGACGCAGAGGCCGTGGAGGAGTGAATGCTGCTAACTGTCTATCCTGCTTCTCTGGGCTCGGTCATTTTTCTTTCTTATATCACCCAGAACCACCTGCCTGGGGTGGTACCACCCAAAATGGTCTGGGCCCTCCCATATCTATTGTTATTATTACTACTATTACTATTTTTGTTTTTCAAGACAGGGTTTCTCTGCATGCCTTGGCTGTTCTGGAACTAACTCACTCTAAACCAGGCTGGCCTCGAACTCACAGAGATCCACCTGCCTCTGTGTCCCAAGTGCTGAGATTAAAGGCATGTACCACCACACCCAGCTCCACGTGAATTAGTAAATCAAGGCAATATGACATGACAAGACAGTGGGAAGTTCGTCCATCTTATATTCTTGCTGAGGCCATTTTAGGGTTGACAAGAATTTGATCCCCTTGATGGGAAGCCCCATGGAAACTTACCCAACTCTATTCTAGGGACCCAAAGTCAAGATGCTCCAGCTAACTTAGCCTCTGTTAAACTGCTTGCTTGCACAAAACCTCCCCCCTACAGATTCCGAGAGAGATAATAGGATGTGGGTTTTTTGCCTTAAAAGTCTTCACTCTAAATGTTTGGCACTACACTTGGGTCTGCAATAGCTGAGTGTCGTCCAGTAGAGCTGGAATAAAAACTTTCAATTGCCTTCAAACTGTGTCTGATTGGTCATCTCTTCTGGGGTTCCTGTAACAATTCCCCAAAGGTTTGCCCCAAAGGTTTGTCTTATGGAGGCATTTCCTCAATCAATATTCCCTCTTCCTGACTGTCTAGGTTTTTTCAAGTTGACAAAAAAAAAAAAAAAATCAGCCCATACAATTGATTCCTTGTCGACTTGCCACAAAAATGTATCGCTTATTAAATCAATGCCTTTCCTTTCATTGTTCATCCCCAAGACCACATAGTAATATCAATATCATGATAGAAACATTCCAACTTTTAAAATTCCCATGGTCTTTGAAAAAAACCAAACACTTTAAAAGTTCATCCAAAGTCTTTTTCAAAGTTCAAAGCCCTGTAAAACACCTATAGTCACACTCTAAAATACCCCAAGTCTCCCTAAAACTCCAAAGTCTCTCAACTCTGGGCTCTCATAAAATCAAAACTAAGTTAAGTACTTTCTAACTCCAAGAAAGAAGAGCCAGGGTACAATCATGATCAGACTAAACAAAACCAGACTCCAATAGTATAAAGATTCGTGTCATACTTCTTGAAGTTATGACCTCCTGGACTCCAAAGACTTGTCACAGTACACATAAGCACATCTCATAGGGCTGGGCTGGCTCCACACCGAGTACTGCTCTTCAACAAACTGGGGTCTCTGTGGCACCTAAGGCTGCACCCTCACAAACAGCCTGTCCTGGGCTCTCTTCCGGGACTCGAACCCCGTCACAGGACGCCAAACCTAAACTTCTTTCAATGGTGCCTTCAGTCCTGGGCCTTATCCTGCAACCGAGACTTCACCATGGCCTTCCGTAGCTTCACACAGGGCCAGGCTTCAGCTGCTGCCCATGACCCCGTCATGCCTTCAAAGCCAGTACCACCTGGGTGACTCTTACACACTGTCAGGTTTGGCTGCTGGCACAAACTCAAAGTGAACACCACCATACCCAGCTTGATCTTTTAATCACAACTGATTCTTGAGCGCAAGCCAACCAGAATCATATATTCTTAAGCCACAGATGGCCCCATAGAGTCTTTGCTTCCCTCTGAAGCTTCACAAGCCAAGTCCCCACCATCTTCATTGACCCTGCCATTCTTATATTCCAAGCCCCCAGAGAACATAGAGGCATGCACCCTTTAATCACTCTACTGTCTCTCTATCCCTCTACTTCCTCAACACTGCTTCTTAGCTTGCTGAACGGTCACCTGCCGCCCTGATGTTTGTAAAATGAGCTTTGCTCTGGTTAAAATAAGACCAAAAATGAAGTGCTTTAATTCACTTGCTTCAAGAGATAAAAAAGTAACAGGAACAACAAAATAATAATAAAATCAGAGATGTCCTGAAGTTAGGTGTCCATTGGGAAACAGAACTGAACCAGGTCTGCCCCTTTGTCTCAGCATCTCAGCCCTGATGTGTTAGGTCATTTCACCCCCCACCATGGATTACCTAGGTTGAACATTTTCTTCTTAAACACAGTTAGGGAAGAATTTATTTTCCCTTCCTTTCCTTTCCTTTTTTTCCCTTTTTTTTTTTTTTTTTTTTTTTGTTTTTGTTTTTGTTTTGTTTTTTTGTTTTTCTTTTTGTTTTTTGAGATAGGGTTTCACTATGTAGCTCTGGCTAACTTGTAACTCACTAAGTAGACCAGGTAGCCTTGAACTCATGGAGATCTGCCTTTCCCTATGTGCTGGGATTAAAGGTCCATGGCACTAAAGCCAACTGGTGTAGAATTTCTGAAACTTAAGTCTTGTCACTCTGGTGCTTGTATTATATTATCAAAATAAATAAATAACAAAAAACGAACCCAACTACTACCTGTGAGAAGCTAGCTATGAGAAGCTGGACTTGGTGGCATGTTCTTACGTCCTTACAACGCTAGCACTAGGAAACAGCGAGAGCAAAACACAAACAGCAGACACAAAGATGTCAAAGGACTTCACAGGTACCTTTTCAAAACAGTACGGTGACTACGAAGCATATCAGAGATGCTCAATCAACAGGAATTATGAAAATGCACATCAAAACCACAACACAACAGTATTAGCACCATTAGGATGGTTTGAATAAAACGTGTTGACAATATGTATTGGAGGAAGGTAACGGTGAAGCCACCATGGAAAGCAGCCTGGCAGTGCTACAGGGCAAACATTTTATATATATACATATACATATACATACACATACACATACACATACATATATATGTACACACACACATATATACATATACATATACATATGCATATACATATACATATATACGTATACATATACACATACACATACATATACATATGTACACACACATATATACATATATATGATCCTACACCTTCATTCCTCACGGAAGCTGGAAATGGTCCTTGCACTTATATGCTTGGCAACACTATTGCACTATGGCCCAAAGATGGGAACAGTTCAAATGTCCATCACAGACGGAAGGGACGATGGACAAAGTGTGGTATGCGCATGTGATAGAGCTCTCAAAAGAAGGGAAATTTTAACATTGCAACATAAGAAAGCTTAACGGCATTATACTTTGTGAACCCAGCCAGATACCAAAAGATACATGTTTGTGTTCATTGACTCATGCGAAATACCCAGAGAAAAGTTACAGCCACAAAGACTGAATACGGAATAAAGACCACTAAAGTATATGGCATGAAGGAATAGAGAGCTTGTGTTTGACACTTAGAGAATTTGTATTTGAGATGAAGGAACTTTTTGGATGTACGAAATGGTCGTGTGATATTTAATATACAGTATAAAATATGCAGGGACTCTGCTAAAATAGGTAAAATAATAAATTTTATGGTTTTACCCCATAAGAAACACAGTTTTAGAAAACATTAATACTTGGAAATGTAAAAATGAAAGTATTACTGGTTATGCATTTATGAATAAACACACATTTGGTCACTCCACCCCCCATTTCCTCATGAGCAATCCCTGTGTGTTCGCCGCCCATGTCTGCTGTTCTAGAACACTTTATTCCAGCTGGGACAAACGTCCTATGGCACCCGCATCACATCATGCATTTGCTTGCACAGGCCAATCTCTGGG